>NC_080483.1:11745000-13020000 GCF_030265055.1 Doryrhamphus excisus
GACATAACATTGTGTCATTGTACAACATGTCAGTTAATGACAGGTAACAGGTAACATACTTTTGTTGCTATAGGTTACGAATGGAACTTTGAACATAACGCATCTCAGAGCTCACTGTTGCATAGTAAGTAAGCATTTATGTAATGCAACGAATGACGTATGGACGTGTGGTTTATAGTGTAGTCTTTTGTATATGTGTTTAAAAACAATATTAGGTTACATACAGTATTTTCGGTATCAACAACCGTTATGGTATCCAGACTTACTTAGGCCCATGTTCATCCATGTCTTCTGCTTCTGTGTCAGGTTTTTGCAAACGGGAAGAATGAAGTCTTCCACAGTGACGGCAACAAGGGCGTTAATGCTAGAAGACACTGTGCTGCAAAACATAAAAATATGTTCATTCATTCATTTTCTACTGCTTTTCCTCTTCAAGCGAGAGGCGGGGTACACCCTGGACTGGTCGCCAGCCAATCACAGGGCACATATAGACAAACAACCATTCACACTCACATTGATACCTATGGACAATTTGGAGTCGCCAATTAACCTAGCATGTTTTTGGAATGTGGGAGAAAACCCATGCATGCACGGGGAGAACATGCAAACTTCACACAGAGAGATGGCCGAGTGTGGACTTGAACCCTGGTCTCCTAGCTGTGAGGTCTGCACACTAACCACTCGTCCACCGTGCATCCCCCATAAAAATATATATGTATTTAAAATGTTTGGTTACATTATCTAGTGAGAGGCTGTGCACCACCACAACGATAATTATTGTTATTGTTAAATTACTACCTTTCTGACTGTGCCAATCAGACTTTAACTAGTGGTGGTGCAGTATTAGTTTGTGCAGGTATACCTCATGTTGGGAGCATTCATTGTCTAAGGAAATGCATTAATAACTCACCTCAGGGTCCCGCTGTATGCAGCAGCCACAAACAAACCAGGGATTCCTGGATAGGCTGCCAAAATGTCCATGACAAGGTACGGAAGTAACTGGTTTTCACAAAGGCAATTCAGTAAATAACATGTTCATTCATCATTTTTAAATTCACTGGTGAAAAGTGACTGCAGAGTCACTGATTGAGTTGTTACATTTGCAACTGGGGTTACCTGGTCTGTGGTGTTCACATCACCATTTGTAAACGGGTCGCAGTTCTTGTAAATGGAGTACATGGCGAATCCGGACAACATAGCCAGAGTCACAGTCACCCACAAGCCCACCATGTTTACATATAAAGACCTTAGGGGTGGAAAGTCAGCTATCATAAAGCTATTGCATAATGATGATAACGTGCTGCATTTGATGTGCTTGCAGGAATCCTCACATCTTAGCATGGCTCAGTGTTTTGCAGGAGATGTAGCGCTGCACCTGGGACTGGTTGATGGCGTAGATTGACGCCCACATCATGCTTCCACCAATTGTGATGGTCCAGAAAGTATGTCGCTTCAGTGGATCGGGGTCAAAGCTACGGTAAGTCCGATATCAAACAATAAATAAATAAAAGCATTTAGTTGTGATTGAGCTAAGATTTAAGTATAAATATAAACAAAATATTTCCATCAACTCACCATTTGTATACCAATTAAAATATCACAAGTGTGTATAACCGTAACTGTGTATATACTGTACTATATGATGCCCCTCCCTCCTTTCATCAAAAACCCAACAAGCTGTGGGCTTACTCGAACGCCTGTAGCCTGCCTCCCTGCCTGGCATCTTCCCAAATGTTGGCCAGGCCCCCCTGCAGCACAGCCCCTCTCGCTATTACAGCCACGAAACCCGTCAGCATGATCACCATTTGGAGCACGTCGGTCCAAATGACTGCTTTCAGGCCGCCCTACAGACAACACGAGCAAAAAGGTAGTTTGAGTCCAAACCCATTTGAACACATACAGTATTATAAAATAAGGTTCCTACATATAAAACATACAGTACATTGTTTTGCTAGGGTATTAAATATGTGATCGTGTTTTACCAACCAAAGTGCAGTAGATGATACACACTGCCCCCGTAGCCACCAGCACTCCCCACAGGTCAAGTCCAGTGACTGAATCATAAGAAAGGCACAGGACGCTTCCTTAGTTTGGGATTATGTCATTAAGTCAGTAAGAAACTATTTAGTCATCACTCTCTGTGCGATTTCCTGTTACTTCCTTGTGTGTCTACATTGTGCAGGTAGTACCCTCCCACAGTTTTGCGAAGTACTATATTCATTGTATCTACTTCTCCACTTATCTCTCGTCGCTTGGCTCAGGGAAATAGTTCCCATCCTCATTACTGTGGCTGCCTCGCCTTATTTCAAGCCTTCCAGCATTCCTCACCTTCCTATCTCACCTCCATTCCCCATTTTACTGTAAAATTCACCTTGTTGCTTCACCTGTCCCTCCCTCCTTGCTTTTGTGCATACACCTCCTGTAAGCGTCGCCTACCACTTTTCTACATTCCAGATTTTTCCTGCGGTAAACATTTCTTTGTCATGTCAAGACGATGTTATTACCAATACCGATATCAACCAATACAGATAAAGGCAGCAGCCAGTGACGTGCAGTGACGTTCATGGCTGGTGAGGCACTAACTCCTTTGTTGTTTTTTTGATGTTAATACATATGTTAATACTTGCTCATTAAGAAAATAACAAAACAAAGAAGGTCCCCTTCACGTTGACGAGAGTACTGCAGTGCCTCAGAGTAGACATTTCTACATTTCAATGTTTTTATTGATGAGCAATAATAAAGATTTTACACTTGCATTAAAGACATAACCCAAGCTATAAAAAAGTAATGGTGTAAAGTAATCTCTCTTTTATTGCAGTTAATGAGTTCCAAACCTGTTTATGACCTTCTAAATGTGTTTTTTTTAACATTATTAGATCCCATTAGACATGACCTAACACCCTTCTACTAGTCAGTCACCCCTTACACTTGCATCACCCAATATAGTAGACATAATCAGAACAAATACGCCATTTAAGAGATATATAAGACTGAGCTGAGTGGTATGCAGTTCAGAGCTGAGATTAGATGATTGTCATCACAGTAGTTCATGTTTTTATTGGGGATTATTGTGCCTGTTGTGGGATAATTCATGTGTCTCACCGGAAATTACAGTAGTGATCAGTAGAAGTGTAAAATACAAATCATTCACAGCATCTTTGAATGCGTCTTCTGAATGCCTTATATTTGTGTTTAGGTAAGTAAAGTAAGGTAAAGTACTTTTTGCCCAGGGTGGAAGATGTTTGAACACCCCTGATTTAGGTGGAGCTGCATTATCCACACAAAGTAGAAAGTATATATAACATATATACTATATACTATACTATACTATACTATATATATAAAAATACCAAGTAAAACTTGGTGTAAACGCCACACAACGGACATCCTGAAATCATCATCACTCGTGCATCAATCTTATCAGCAGAAAAAAATACAATATCTCATTTTTATGCCAATTTATGCCATCCCTAGTCATGATCTGAATATATTCTACCTTTGTTGGAAATAGACTTTCTGAAATAAAATGTTTTGCTTGACTGACTTACTTTGATTTAGTGCAAGAGCTGGAGCGTAGATGACCAAGCCGGTATACAGGGTCTGATAAAAGAGTGTGCCATTAGTTGATTGGATGTAAACAAAGCCAACTCGCCATTCACATTCATGGAGGATGCCATCTGCCATTAAAGCAGCAGGGACAAAAAGAGATGTTGTTTGTCATGTTTTTTTCCAATCTAAATCCTAAAATCCCAGAAGAGGTCATTTTTAAGTTACTGACCGTTTGTGAGATGTACACTGAAGTCCCAATTATTCGAATGGGCCGGCTGAAACGTAACTCCAGGTACTAGAAATGAAAGGAAATCATAGTCTGGCATCTTAAAAGCATTTAGGTCAGTTCATCCACCCACATGATTTATCATTACTTAATACTACATTTACAGACAGCAACGGCTTTGTTGTATTATTGTGACCAAGCAGTAACATGAGTTTAGTGTTTTTTTTAATTGAGGTGACAATGTTCCGACATCTTTTACCTCATAGGCACTGGTGATCTGCAGTCTGTAAAAAAGGGGCACAAAAATCTCAGCAGTGAGAGTGGACATGATGGCGTGGGAGAAGGCAAACAACCAGAAGGACGCCCCATATAAGTATGCCTCGGCAGGTGTGCCAATGACGGTGATGCCGGACATGAAGCTGGCTGTTAGCGACATCGCCACCGGTACCGCTGTCATCTGCCGCCCGCCCAATAAGAACTCTTCACTGCTCGTCTCCTTGCGACCTCGGATGGCCTGGAAAAGGCCAATGGCTGCCGCTCCAAGGATTGTCCCGGCAAACACCACATAGTCCCACACGGCGAAGGTGGCCACTGGACCACCTGTACCAACCATGGTGAGTTCAAGCAGAGAAGGTACTGTGTGCGTTACACTTGGAGCTGCAGGCGGTTGTACTTGGGGAATATCTCACAATAGTCCAGCTGTGCATGAAAAAGTGTTATAAGACAACCACACTTGCATTAAGAACAAAATCAAAACAAAATTTTGTATTCCCATTTGGTTTCCAGTCACGGTAAGGTGGCCAGCAGTGCCTCACACAGACTCCGCTCTGCCTAATCAGCAGCCAACCTACTCCACCTGAAGTCTTCCTAAGACTATAAAGATCATTTCCCTTTGTTAATAATCTATCAAGGACACCCGAGTGCTGTGGTCAGCTGTCATCTCAACGCATTGTAAAAATACGTTATTGCTCTGCACTGTCCTGATACAGCCTCTTTACAGAATGCCTCATTGAGACATTTCCTGGAGTGGTCAATGAACAGCTTTAGCTTGCTTACAACAGGGTGGTTATCTAAGAAGGCAGGGCTAGCTTCTACTGCTGGCCATCACATGTCACACATGATTAAATATCACTCCTTTAGTCATGTTAGACCTTGAATCATCTCTCAAATTATGTTTAGTGGAGCATTTTTTTGTATTTTTCCCCGAACAGGAGAAAATGTGGTAAAAATTGCAAGTGTAACAGGGGGAAATGAGCTTTGTGTCATTACAACATGAATTGCATGCGCCATGTGTGCAGTATTTGTTGACGGTGGTGTTTTTATGGGTGATTTAATTCAATTGACTTTTAATGAGCTGATCAGGTCATGTTTTTTTTTTAACTTTAACCACCACCTGTTAATGTTTGTTGACTGACGGGCTGGGTTGCCATGTGCAGCGTATACTAATATTGACAATCATATGTTTGTCCATGTTTATCATCACAGAACTATACAAAAACATGCCCTCCTATGTTTATGATTGGGCTTAACTGGACAGTAAAGTAACAGTTTTAAAACAAGCACATGCGCTTGTGGGTACGAACAATCACACATTATCTTTGTCAAGGAGACTTTGACTATCCTCGCCAATCATTAAACAAACTGGCAGATAAGGGAGATTTAAGAGATTATAAGAAAGATTTTGTGTTTATGATTTGTGAGTGTAAATGTTCCCTGGTATATTTTAAGACCACCTTGTGGACTGTTTAGCATTCTGTTTTGTTTACTGTTGTGGAAAATGTCTGGTAGCGCTGGTAGAGAGAAGAAATAAACTGCAGATGGGTGGAGGACAGTTGAAGCGTCTGCCACAAATGTCCCTTCGAAGGACAGGACTATACATACACTATCAGGACTTTTATCTTTTATCAGGTGCGAGGACACATCCCAGGTTTATCAGAACCTGTTCACATGGAAACGCCTTTGGAGAAACTTGTTTTGGAGACAGAGGAGCTCAAACCACAGCATAGGTTCTTCTGCTAGGGGATCAATCTGCTTGAATTAGCACATTAGTAGAAATACTGTATTTGTTCATATCAATTGACCTCATGCTAAAATATAAGATTTCCATCGCTATTCCCCCTTTGATCGTGTTAATGATGTTAAGATAAAATAAACACGATGATATGACAGACAGGTGTAATTATCATCAGCACCCTATCCTTGTAATAGTTTAAGATACATCTTCACAAAAACGCCTTAGAAAACGCATGTCATTAAAGATTTTTTGTATATCTCAACAGAGCAAGCAGTAAGAAAAGAAGCAGGAGAAAATATTACCAAAAAAAAGACGGTTCAGTTCAGCGGTTCTCTCTGCTGTAGGAGATACTGTCACCACTACAACTACTATATATGTATATGGAATATGTACAGAATGGTGCCTCTATTTCTAAGTTATTTCTAAGGCCATGCATGAGAGGTCAGTTTTCACTGGGTCAAGTTTGTGATGTGCGGAGAAAATTGGGGGAAAGTGAAAGGGACATTGTGAGGCTGTAGCGTTCCGAGCTTCTGTTTTGCTTCCTCCTCAGCCGATGATGGTGATGATCAGAATGGAAGGGGAAGAGGACGGGGCAATGACGCTGAAGAAGGTTGCAGTGGATCTGCTGTATATGCAGATACTTTCAGCGAATCATATTATGATTTACACCAAAATAATCATGTAAGTCAGGTGTATTTATATCACCCTTAATCACAAGAGTCTCAAAGGGCTTTACAAGTTGACAACAATATTCCTTCATATTTTGGATCAGTCTTTGATATTTTGTAAAGCCTGTTGGAAACGTGTCCTGTATTTTCCTTGTGGTCTGACCATTGACTTATATGCACAAATGGCAAATGGTTATCTTTTACAATGTAAAAAAAAATGCATTAAAAAAAACGATTGGATCCATATAGTAATCCAGACCACTTCTAAACTTTAATCAGTTCTTTCAGTTCATTTTTTTTTTTTAGCAGAGATAATGATAACAGACTCCTTGAGTACTTGAACTATTGAAAAACTGCAGTAAGTGTGCTTTGACATCCAGTACTATTCTATTTTGGTCACGCCATTAGACTAGAAGAGGAGCGTCCAATTTCTCTTCTTTTCCCCTAACAGCATTCGTTGTACAACCTTTGCTTATTGTAGTAATAGTAGTGGATCCAATCTACATTTTATTGACAGTGATCCACCATAATAAAACAATTCAAAGCCCATCCCCAACTGATTACAAGCTTGGAGCTTGCCTGGCACGCCCCAGGGCAACCCTATGACATCGACGTAGACCATGGGATCGAAGCTCACGCGAGGAAGACTCCTCCTTTCTCTGGAAAAGCCCATAACTGCCCGTACCTGCAGGGCTGCGCTTCCCTGGGGAAGAACATATGATTGTTTTGGAGACAGAGGGGCTGAAGCTACAAGGAGATGTCACAACACGGCATAGGTTCTTCTACTACGGGATCAGTCTGATTTTAATTACTACATTTACAGAAATACTGTATTTGTTCAAATCAGTTGTCCTAATGCTAGATTTCGGTCACATTTACTCTTACTTATTACATAGTGTGCATGAAAACACTTCTTCCAAGTTAATTGTTACACAAATGAGAGACAGATTAGGATAGTTTTGGAAAACACAGTGAAACCTGGGTTGATCTTTAAGAGGCTCTTTACGAAATATGCAGTCCTTCAAGCAGAAACAGGGCTTATGGCTGTTTGACACAGTGGACTGGACATTCAAACATGAATGAACTCATGAGGGTAAAGAATAAGTAATTCATGTCATCAGTCTAATGGTCTGATTTCTTGTGGTCTCATTTTCATACAGATCGGAGATAAAAGCTCATCAAGGTGTATTATAGACATGTGTATATATTATGTATGGTCTGTGGAGTATTTATGTACAGCACGGATGCTCAGTCACAGCTTTACTACGACTGCAAGACCCCGCTTCTCTCAATACGGTGATGGCAAAGAGAGCACATGGCAACATAAAAAAATAATTATTTGATCTAAAAATTATACTTTGTTTTCTTCGCTAGGTCTCGACTTGACTTGGAACCAGTGCTGAAAATGAACACTACAACGATTACCTGTGGACTCCTTCTACTCCTTCTCTTTAACCCAGCAGTGCCCATGTGCACGCCCACCGATTTCACTTTGTACGTGGAGAAGCCAGAGTGTGACTACTGCGTGGCCATCAACACCACCATCTGCATGGGATTCTGCTACTCCAGGGTAGGTACTGTACAGTTGGTGGACTTGGTGGAGGCCTGCTCTACTCGGTCACGTTCTAGTTGCACTTCCAGTATAATATATGGCAGGGACAAATTCTGGGGTCAACCTCTTTTTAGACGGTTAAGGACCAACGGGTCGGATTTCTCCCTTCACGCATAATAGGAACTCAACCTGATGGCAGCTGAAAATATGGAAGTATTAATCAGAAAGTTATTTGCATTTTTGTAGTACTTTTTGTTCATCTGAGGAGCAACAGCACAAACTTGATTTTTTTAAAAAGATGTTTTACCTCTCATCTAGGTCCAAATCCGGATGCTGACATTCAACTCATCAGATACACCACATACTGAAAACATTTACACCCACTTTTTGTTAAAATAATTTCTTAAATTGTTGATAAAATGTTTTTGTTCCTGAGCAGGAAGAGGGTAGAATATAATTCTTGCAACACATTATAAATTAAATGCCTTCATTGTTGCTAAGATGTCCTTTAAATATTATATAAGACAATTTACTAGAAAAATTCCCACAGTTTGGGTCACCGCTTGTCATTGAGTGGTGATGGTGGGACCGCAGCCAAACCAGATAAGAACCACTGCTCTAACTGACGTGACCACTCAGCTATTTTAACCTGTACAGATAAAAAATCGACAAAAAGATTCTCTCTATGGCAGCACTGTTTGGTTTTTTTTTAGCGATTTACTGCAAAAATACTTGCTCCCAAGTTTTGAAGTGAAACCCATGCTGTGTATTCTGTGTTTGAATAGAATTATATCACACAATGCTGAAGTACATTGTAATTGTCATTGAACACACTCAACAAATGGAAATATTCCCATATTTACGTGTAAACATACAATACGGGAACAAATGCGTGACTGTGAAGTATAATCACTCAGTGCTATTTGTGTATGGTCAACAGGACAGCAACATGCGGGATATATTTGGGTCACGCTTCCTCATCCAGAGAGGCTGCACCTACGAAAAAGTGGAGTACCGCACAATCCAGCTGCCCGGATGTCCCATCTCTGCCAGCGGTGCATTCACCTACCCGGTGGCCCTCAGCTGCCACTGCGGAGCTTGCCGCACCGACAACGACGAGTGTGCCCACAGGGCTGGTGTGGGCATGGCTAAATGCTCCAAACCGGTCAGACCCATGTACCCCTACCCTGGCAGCTACATGCTGCCTTTTTGAATATTGATTGTGTCGACTTTGTCTTGTTTATAATCACCAGCAGCCAGCTTTGCTGTGCATGTGTTAGTTTGTTATAAGGGTGTGACCCTCATGTGACTCACTTACCTTCTTCATCCTTTATGTACTGTTTGTGAATGTGACTCTGAGGCTGGTTGTGCTCACTCAGACTGGCCACTCCATTAAAGTCTGTAAATATCTTTCAGACTAAGCCCGGCTTGACTTAATCACATCCGGTTTTCCTTTCTCTTTACTACTTAAACACAGTCTACAGTGTCACCTTCAGAGACTAGATTTACCTTGACCACATGAACACAAGAGCCATATTATGGGTGTGATCTCAAGGCCGCAACTCATTTTCATTTACAACTGCTTCCCACTACTGTCATTTAATAGCAATGTGTTATGTTGGACCCATCATTCTTGCGGGGCTTGTCAGAAGGCAGCTGGGGTGTATTAATAGCAGGGTTGCTCAGAATGGGAGAATGCATGATGCATATTGTCATGTGAATCTGTGACATTGCTCCCATCATGTGATGTCAGCCGCATTCCCTTTGTTGTCCTTTTTTTGTTGTTGTTCCCGGCTCACTTCTGATGGGGCTTATGTTTTGGATCAAAGCTAACTGCTAGGAAGAGTAGATAGGAAATACTGATGATGAAAATGGCTTTTTATAGGACATAGCCTCTGTGTTTTTAAAAGCTTTTTTACAGGATTGTGCAAAACTTTTAAGATTTATTGTTTTAGTTTTTTGTGGTCATTACAATAATCAACCTCATGGACTACATTGGCAGAGATTAGAAATTGATTCTCTGCTTGGACTCCAACTGTGGCCTTTTTTTAGGCAGTGCATGCAGAACCATCCATACACTAGGGACTGCAGAAGCTTTCATATGTAACTACTTTGTAAGTAACCCGAGGGTTAGCAGTGCTGTACATCTTGTATTTTTTGATCAGCTGACCAGACTAAACCACCTGACCACTGCCTGAAATGCTTTCAAAAAGCAACATATGCTGGGCTGTCATGGAATCTGCCGGCATCAGCTTATTTCTCTTGGCCTGATTTGTGATGTGCTAATCCAGTCAACAGTCAGAATACATTGAGAAAAAGTACAAAAAGTGGATTACAAGCGGACATTTCAAGTGGATATTTTCAGGCCGTGACCTAAAGTTGGCTTTTGGCCCCTTGTGTTTTTTTTTTGTGTTTTTTTTTAATAAACCGGTTTAATTGTAAATGGAACCAGTTTAAAATGTAGCCATAGCACCTGCAGGTTGGGTCGTGTCCTAACTACACAAGATGGCCTTTACACAATAGGTAATTTGAGTAGGTTGAAACTCCTGAGACCAAAACCACCTAGCTTTTTTTCCTGTTAGACCACTCCATTTTAGGTAAGTTCACAATACCTTTACTTGTCTGACATAATACCAACAAGCACATTATTAAAATACCATCAGTGCAATTGCCACCTTTACGCATAGGGTTTACAATAGAGATTCTTTTTGAATGATTTTTTCATTTACGCCCTTCTCTCTCAGGCCAGGCCATCGTCCAATGACAGTGGGCGTTTAAAGCAGCCAATCAATGTCAAGTATGCAAACCAACGAAACGCTGATTGGTCTGTTGGTGGTGAAAGGGGCAGACGTTGTGGCGAGTCTTACTCGCTTAAGAATCAATGGAATTTTCCACTCCTTTCTAGAATTTCTCAAGCGGACGACGCTTAGTGAAGGACGTTTCTTAACGACAACGAATTTTAAGAAGAACGACTCGCCAAGTCTATAAGGTGAGGGGATTTGTTTCGTATTATTTAGCGTGTGTCTTTTGTTGTTTTTAAACGTAGCACTTTGCCGTTATTTTCGTCATTTGTCCTGTTTGTGATGACTCGACGCCTCTCACCCACTGATGCAACATTAGCTAACTGTTACTTAAAAAACTCCTTTTCCATGACATGCGTTTGTTATTTTTATCCATATCTTATCTTTTTAGGTAAAGCTAGTTTACTCGTGTATTTTCCTTACCATGAATTGTGTTAAAAGCAATTGCTACTGCACTCGTAATTAAGTGTCTTGAAGTTGCGCGTTTTAAAGCGCAAAAAAAGGTTTTAATGTTAGTATTCAACTGGTTTGTAAACTAGATATTCTTTATGTTGCCGCTCGTCTACACCGAGTAGCGTTTGTTGCCTCGCTGCCATTTATGGTGTTCCGGAATGCGAAACAGGACACGCCCACGGTTGTAACACAGTGACGTCACTGGAGAGAAACGCATATAAGCCTTCAGCTGTCGGTAGCTTTACCTTTACCAGTACTGGCAGTTAGGCGTAACCTATTCTCAAGTAACGTGACTTTTTATCTATTCAGGCCTCTACTCCTAGCTTCCATTCAACAAATAAGCTCACAGTCATCATGTCTCAGCAGCACATCAGGTATGTAAAGTCTCTCATCTCATCATTTGCACTGTGTAGAACTGTTGATTTAATGTAATGTTTTGTTCCTCACAGCCTCCCAGCCAAGCTCATAAATGGCGGCATTGCCGGCATCGTTGGGGTCACATGCGTCTTCCCCATTGACTTGGCAAAGACCAGGTTACAGAACCAGAGGCAAGGTCAGCAGGTCTACAAGAGCATGTGAGTATGCAGAACACAGGATGAAAGCCTTACCCAATGCGCATTCCTGAGGTGTCGCACCCTCACTGTACCGCTTTTTTGAAATGCAGCATTGTCTAATCTAATCCCGGCACAATTGATTGGATGTGAATGGTGGGAATTCCTGAAATTCCATGGCACTTATTTTACATGCTGTTGTCTGGCTTAAACACATTAGTGGAAGACAAGCTGTTTTCCCCTAAAGTAACTAAACATTCTACAACATTTATTGTGCATTTTATTTATTCATTTATTTTTATTTTTTTTAGGATGGACTGCCTTGTCAAAACAGTTCGATCAGAGGGCTACTTTGGAATGTACAGAGGTAAGATTTCTGCACAAACAATCACTAGACTTTAATCATGACTAGAAATGGTAAGAGAGGGACTATTTTTAGGGATATTTTAAATGAGTGGCTAAAGGGTGACATTGAAAATACAGTGGAAACTCCAAAGTCAAACGTTACAAAACAAAATGGTGTTATCATTAAACCTTGTTGTACATACATGAACTGAAATAAAGGAAAATTACTTTGTGATGTGAAGATGATAGATGTGCAAAGAAGCGGAAACGGTAAAGTGTTTACACAGCGATAAAACAGTGTTTTATATTGGAATTAATTCTACATAAAATGTGTATTTACATTAGCTTGCGCTTGGCAAAATTAATTTATTTTTATTTTTTAAAAAGTCATGCAGCCAGACTTCTTGCAGCGAGTTTCATTTCTATGGAAAATAAAAGCAGGATGGTTCGAACACACATTTTTGGGGCATATTTTTGTTTGATTTTGGAGGATCCAGAGTATTTTAAGGGTGGGTACTGCATTAAAATTTTATTGTGGCTGTTTTAGATGTGGCCAAAGTTAAAAGTTTTGTGACATTAACATATGTTTTAGTAATTATCAGTCTTGAGTTTATTTTATTGGATTTAATGAGGAACGTTGAGGCCCTTTATGTTGTTGGGTCTCTACTTGTGTGAGGAATGCTGTTTGTTTGCATCTGTGTTTTTCATATTACAGACGTGGGTCCCCCTGGGATGATATTGAAGGCTAGCCGATAAGGCGCAGCCACGCTGGAGGCAAATCATTAATGGTTCTTACTATATTGCTCTATTCAAAACTACAGGCAACATATGTTGTTTTTGCCATCTAAGTGTCCCCTCTCTCTCTCTCTGCTCTGTTCCTTCCAGACTATGAAGTGTGTCTTTGTAGGCTTTGTTTGAGCATGCAAATGAATCGAGTGGTGAAAACTCACGAGATCCATTTTGCCCAAAGTCTGAGCACACTGACCAGTCAACTGTTTGTCCGCTACTGTCACTAACATCTTTTACGTTGTCTGCTGCGTCTGTGCATCTTTTTTTGTGTCGCCACACAATGTGGGGCTGTGCTCTTAAAGCTACTTCCTGTTCTGTTTGCATCTTAGTCTTTTTTTATTCTGTCATCATGTCTGTCTCTGAAACCTCCTTTCTTGAACTCCTCCTCTTTCTTTGACTGAAACTCAATGTCAACCTATTTTGTTTTATTAGCCTCATATAGGACTCTTGACATTCTAGTGTTGTAATGATAATGGTGGGGAATGTTTGTTTTGTGCATGTGTGAAAGTCACGGTGGCAAGTTGGGTTCTAATTTTTGTTTTTCCTCCCTCAGGCGCAGCTGTGAATTTGACTTTGGTGACCCCCGAGAAGGCCATTAAGTTGGCTGCTAACGACTTCTTCCGCCAACATTTTGCAAAAACCGGGTGTGTTTTTCATGCATCAGCTGTTGTACATAAGATCTGTTGTTGTTATATGTATTATAAAGGCTGACTTGTGTGTTTTTTTTCTTTCCAGTCAGGGGTTGACTGTGTTCAAAGAGATGCTGGCTGGTTGTGGTGCAGGCATGTGTCAAGTCATTGTCACCACACCCATGGAGATGCTCAAGATACAGTTGCAAGATGCTGGCCGACTTGGTAGGGACACATAGCATTGGAAGGCTAAATATGAAAATGGTTTAATTTTTTTTATTAATTTGATGTATGATTACACCTCTATCGATTAGTGCCTAGCAGGGCTTCTCAATTATTTTCTTATTGAACCTGTGATATGTATCTGTACAAACCACTGTTCGAGTTGCTGGCCTCAGCATTGTTCAAGACAACTAGCCGTTTGTAATACAAAATGATGGAACAACAAACTTGCCACTCCGCACAGTGGACAGTAGTTTGGTGCATTAGCATGGAAGCAACAAAAAAAAACTTCCAAAATTGATATACATTTACTGGTGTGATACCGTACAATTCAAGTTATTAACAAAAACAAACAAAAGGCGTGTGTTTATTCAGGTTCATGGTTGGGAACCCCCGGTTTAAATCATAAGACAATGTTTCCATTGCACAACATCAATGTTGAATATGAACTGTTGTCACTCACATATGTGTATGTTCTCTTCTTGCCATAGCTGCCCAGCAACAAAAACCCATCATTGCATCTCCCACAAAGCTGGTAGCCACCAACACTCTGCTCAGCCGTTCCTACAACTCCTGCACTCTGGTGGCGCCTACCCGGGCCGTATCTGCTACGCAGATTGCCAAGGAACTCCTCCAGACGCAAGGCATCCAGGGCCTCTACAAAGGCCTGGGGGCAACACTGATGAGGTACCTACTTATCCCCCCCCCCCAAACAAACTACTGTGTCTTCAAATTGAAAGCATATTCTCTTCTGTTCTCAGGGATGTTCCTTTTTCCGTCGTCTACTTCCCCTTGTTTGCTAACCTGAACAAGCTGGGCAAACCGAGTGCTGACAAGTCCTCTCCCTTCTACTGGGCCTTCCTCTCAGGCTGCATTGCAGGTTCTACCGCTGCAGTGGCGGTCAACCCCTGTGACGGTGAGTCCTCAAGGTCCTTATGTCTGCCATAAACTGCTGAATCACTCCTATACTATTCCCTCCAACATGCTGTCTTTTGTTGTTTCCAGTGGTGAAGACCAGACTGCAGTCTCTCAGCAAAGGCTCGACTGAGGAGACGTACAGCGGAGTAGTGGACTGCGTGAGGTGAGGCACTTACCTACAACCTAAAATACAGATTTTCAACCTTCATCAAAATGACGTCATTGTGCTTTGTGTCCACAGTCAAATAATACGCAAGGAGGGACCGTCAGCCCTCCTGAAGGGTGCCGGCTGCCGGGCCCTGGTCATCGCACCGCTGTTTGGAATCGCACAGGTCATGTACTTTGTTGGCGTTGGCGAATACATACTGGACAACTCTCCTCTCAGTATGCTGTCGCCATGAGAGCACGCCCGCCATGCAGGGACCTTTTGAGAACAAGGATGGGCCAACTGGCAGCTACGATCTATCAGTTTACATCCCCCCAAAAAAGCGAGGACGGAAAGGTTCCAGGTGTATGCCGATAACTGTGTTGCACTTAAACACTTTGACTTAACTCACTCAGCCATGGCCCACGTTTGCACTTGATGCTTGTCGTAGCCTTACTGGGTTCACGGGCGCAGAGTGGTAGTGTTACTCCTCTGTGGTTGGTCCTAAATGTTCTTTTGCCCTCCCTCCATGAGGGTAGGAGGAGCTGGGAAGCCGCTCAATCAAAAGAGACTGTCCAGTTTCTTTTCCAGTGCTTTCCAGTTTCAATATATGACTTGCTATATTTTGAGTGACTGAATGCAGTAGTGTGCAGCTATCTTTGTGTGTTTCTGTTACAGAGGCTTCATTGAAGCAAAAATAGCAAGGGCCTTTTTTGTTACTTTCCATCAATGCCGACACGGGACCACGCTGTCGTCGCATCACTGTGAATCCTACGTCCCTTCAGAGACGCATCCATGCACATGTTTATTAATATGTGTAATGTCCACATAGTCAATCAAGTCTATTTGCATATGCATCTTAACACATTTCAGTCATCCCGGCGTGATGCCTTTTGAGTGAAATATGACTTGTTACACTGGTTTTTTTTTTGTATTGTGTATGAATATATACATAAAAATGCAATGTACTGTACTGTTTTGGTATTAGTGCATTTATTGAAACTTGAAACTCTTGCTGTTTTTTGTTCTATTTTTACAGTCAAATGTCAAAATGGGTCCTTGGGGTAATGACTGAGCTGAAATGTCAAGAGGTTTGCTCTTAATTTTACACTTTTTTTACAATCCACATTTGTTGACAGCCAAAATAATATGCATTGATGACAGATTTTGTTATATACTTGATTGATGTAACACCTTTCAAATATCCTCTCTATTGTGCTTTTATAGCTGGTGTGGTAGCAGTAATATGTACACATTGAATTTAAATAAGACAGTTAGCTGCACCAAGATGTAGGCACATACAGTACATTCTATAGAGGCAGGCTTGTCCTCAAAACATTGAGGCACGCAGGCTTATAAAGGACATAATAGGCAGTGTCCATATCTACAGCAGGAATAGAAGTCCCAAATCTTGAATGCTGCATATTTTGACAAAGGAATGTCACAGAACTGTGCCACAAGCAGAGATGAGATGTGTTACGTGGAAAAGTTGAGAGGAGGGGCTTTACAGGGGGACCAGAGGTCATCTTATATGACTTCCCTGCTGTTCCTGATGGCACAACACAGCACCATGCTGAAGATCATCCCTAGGATCTGGCACATTGAGAACATGTTAAAACATCACTTGACAGCTAAACATTCAATATATTCTCACCATTACTCCACCGATGCCAATCCCAACGTATCCGATGATATGCAGCTTCTCGTTAAAGAAGTCTGTGATAGCGCTCAGACAGTCCTTCAAATGATAAAAGCATGTAAACATGAAGTGCTCGTCTTCTAGTCGAGTGTACTCATGTGGACGAAAGACATCATAAGCATGCATCTTCACCTTGGTTTCCTCTGGAGCATCTTCACAAAGGGCGGATGAAGCCGCTGACACTGAGCCGCCGCAACAGTTAAGCTGCATGAAAATTAAATATGTATTAAACCCATGCAATGCGTTCAAATGTGATTACAGCGTTGACTCACAGTTTTGTGATACATGAGCGCAATGGCGGTTGCGTTGGGGTTGGATACGTCTCCAATGGAACTGCTGTAGAACTTTTGTACCTCCTCCACTATCTGTAAACACAAAGAACATGCACGCTCATTTCTACATTTAAACAGCACATGCTGTTTTTTGTGTTTTATTTATTTTTTACCTGTTCCTTGTTTATGAATCCAAACACACCAGCTGCAATCTCTGCAGCAAAAATGATCAGCAGGCAGGCAAAGAACTGCAACACAGGATGAGAAAGTAGTTAATTGTACTTATATTAAAATATAATATGTTTCTGCATAAAATAATATGGTTACTTATTAAAATGATATTTAAGTGTGTGGATTTAACTCACCGAGGCAAGAAGACACTGAGATTCACGAATGGCCCCGAAACAACCAAAGAAGCCGACCAGCATCATTAACCCTCCGGTACCCAATAGAATGTACACAGCTGTGGATGAAAAAAACAACAAAAACATTATTACATGTAATTTGTATATTATAATATATATATATTTTAAAAATCATTATTATTATCATTGATTCTCGCCAAAATTGTATGAGAACATCCTTGGAAGCATGTTACTATGTTGCACAGCAATAGACAAAAAAACAGACTTTAAATAAAATATTTTTATCATGTCATAACTCATCAGTGTGTGCATATCTTCACTGACTGACATGACTGCAGTTCAGCTTTTCACCACAAGAGAGCAGTAGCGTAACCCTTTCTGTTGCTGCTCTTTTGTTCCGAGCAGTGGCTAGCATGTTAGCATGTTTAGCTAGCGTGTGTGCGTACTAAAGCTCCCACAGTGCACTATTTTAAAGGATTAAACCACAAAGAGGCGGTGGTGATTAGTGTGTTGGGATGTCGTCACCTTGTTTCAGTGTAAGCCAACACCACCAGGCGTGGCTGTGCCTCCCTGAGGCCTCAGGGCCGAGCCGAGGGCTTCATCTGCGGCCCTCAAGAGCAAACGCTGCATATATTTTAATGAATCCATGTGGGAGAGCAGCAAGCTGTTGTTTTCCTACTGTTGGGTGAGCTCCGGAACTATTGTATTGGAGGTAAACATAATATTAACAACATAATATATTTTGTTATCCGTTTGGTTACTTATATATATGTGTGTATATGTATATGTGTGTATTTTGACTGTATGTGACACAAAAAATGAAAGTCAGCCCTGGAATTAAACCCTCATATTATTACTCAAATTTGTATTTGTAGAATAGATCTATTTACTTCACTTTTCTGACCTATAAATGTTGTTAGAATGTTGTATCCTCGTGTTAAATTATGCCAAAGTTTCAGATAATGAGTTTTGCACCAGTGGCATCATTAGGGCCTATTTTAGGGGGTCTTCCGCCCCCCCCCCAAAAATGTTCTTAAGTCCCCCTAAATAATTAGATATTTTTTGATTTAAAAAAAAAAACTCTGACAAATTTCATATTTTGTCAATATAATGAATGTGAGTGTGAATGGTTGTTTGTCTATGTGTGCCCTGTGATTGGCTGGCGACCAGTCCAGGGTGTACCCCGCCTCTCACCCGAAGACATCTGGGATAGGCTCCAGCACCCCCTGCAACCCTCGTGAGGATAAGCGGTAGAAAATGAATAATATAATATAATATAATATAATATAATATAATATAATATAATATAATATAATATAATATAATATAATATAATATAATATAATATATAAGAAGGCTAATACTAGCCTACTGCTACTACTTAGTAGTAGTAATCAGAAGAATAATAATGATGATAGTAATTATAATAGCCTAATTATTAATATAATAATGATCATTATATAATTGATTACTGTCCACTGGACAGAATGGTTGCAGATCTTGAGCAGCGGTTTTGCAGTGTAGATTGTGTGTACTTGTGTAAATTTAATGGTGGCCTAAAACAATTGAGTATCTCTACTAAATCATTCCAAAAATGGGAAAGTTATATCCCGGTTCTTGTTCGTTATTTTTTTGAATGTCTACTACATTCATTCATACCCTGTGCATCTCCGGGGGGCTAATTCAGAACCTCAGATGCCCTCAGAACCTAGTGACGCCCTCGGTTTGCACATTTGGAAGTGAGACCTGAAAAAGTTTGGAATGGCTCTAAATGCTCTGTTTCAGCCGGACTTCCTTACATGGGTGTGCCGGGGTTGTTACATTGTTTCACTGTTCTGATTTCACCATGTTAGCACGGAGTAATGGCTTCCAGGAAATTATTGTTCAAGGACAGCTAACTTTCCTAAAAATCTAATATAATAAAGAAAACAGTTCTGGACTGTTCTGTGAACATGGTTGAAGCTGGACTGAACGAAGACAATTTGAAGCTGAACTACCGCCAAACTGTTGCTGAAGCCCGATGCCTTTCCAACGTTACTTGGTCACCTTGAAGAATCAGAACAGCAAGCAGTAAGTAAGAATATATCAGTGTCCTCACTATTTTGTGTAAGAAAGTGGTTGTATGGATAGCATTAAAAATGTGCATACAGGGAGAGTATTATCTTTGTGTATGCAAATTAGAAGCTCATCGATGTCTAATAGCCTTTTTCATCACAATTGTTGCAATGACGTCCTGCAAAAAACGTATAATGACCAAATTTTCACAACCGATGTTGTGTCAAGATTGTCAGCACTTTGTAAACGCAGACATTCATCCACTTTAAGTCAGGGGTCTCCAGCTAGTAGCTCATAAGCTACTAATAGCTTCAAACCACTTTTTTGGTAGCTCTCCAAGTGTATTCATTTATTATCAACTCCTATACTGACAAAAATACAAATTAGGGTTCGGTAGTAGTTCGGAAGTCCTCGGGAACGCTTGGGAGTGTTACCAATCACAATGCCGTGGTGTGGGTGGAATAAATTTAAATAGACCATTTTGGAAATCCAAGGAAATACAAATCCAAGGAAATACATCTGGAATAGGTGCAGATTCTAGAAGCTCTAGAAGGCTTTCTATGTGGGTTACCATGTGTAGCTGCTCTTTAGGAGTCCACAACTCAATACAAAGGACCAAATATGATTTGTAGAAAATGAATGAATTTTGTTTTAATTTAATTGAATTGAATCTATTTAAATAGATTTTTATTTAATCTGCAGTTTGTCTGACTTTCATTGCAAATGAGGAGTTTGTCGCGCTAAAAAGCTGTCCTTTCATCTATCACTTTCTCAACAGCTCATCACAAGCCTCCTGACACTTTCTCCAGCTAAAGTGCCTCCAGTGGATGGATGGGTGGGCGGGGAGGGAAGAAGCAGACAGTTCCAGCAGAGATCTAATGACGTGAAGTCACCATGTTAGGTCATGTGGCACACTAGAAAAAAGCCTTGATTCTCATCATCTTCTGCACCCACATGAAAAACCAGAGCCGGAGAAGGTCTTTCATGTTGTTTCCTGTTTGCTTTATGTTTCATTCCTACTCTTTTTACACAATAACAGCACGAGGTGCTTCATGTGTTCCGTTTGGAGAAACAAAGCTGTTTATTGTCAGCCTCATTTGTGGTGTTCTATTAACAGGAAGGAAAAATCAAATCAATGTTTTTAAGACATAAATATTCACTCTACAAGCCTAATAGTCATTTACCACATTGCGGTTGACGCTTTCTCAAACATATTAAAAAAAAAAAAATGAATCATGCTGTTTCATGGTTGAATACAGCCTATTACTAGTCAAAAAATGTCATCATTTATAGCTTGAACACCACTGCTGCTATATAAGCTATTTTTGTTGAAAATAATTTCATCTCCAAAATGGTGTCGCTGCAAAATAAGTTTGGGAACCACTGCGCTAGGATATTGGAATGACATTTTGGGTTGTTTTAGGGCATCTGAGGAGACGGACAGGTCACCTACCGACGAAGAAGGTATCAGGAGCATCATCGCCTGTCAGCAGCTTCCCTGTTTCGGAATCAAAGCGAAGCCAAAGTCCAACAGCCAGTACCAATAAGCCAGATAGCTGAGGAGCAAACACATGCATTATGGTGAGTACTGTGCATTTTGTTGTTATATAATTTCAAAGAAAATACTTTATTTCAAAACATACCATGTCGTACTTATTAAGATTCTGTAGGCGGTGACCTTGTGTTTGTTTGTGATGCTCGCTGCGTGCATTCTTCTTTCTACCGATGCCATGAATGTTAATGCTCGGTCTCCAGGTTTGCTATAAGCTTATTCATTGGACTTTACACCCCATAATGGATGCAGTGGTTGCAACTCGTACTTGATGTTCCTCAGCCTGTCAAGGATTGTTGCATTATGTCAGGAAGAAGATTGAAGGACAAATCTGGACTGCTCTCGTCTCTGCTAATCATAATTCTCAATCCATGCTCAACTTAATTATTATTGCTCTATACCAAACATGAACGCTGTTTATTTTGTATTTTGTAAGTATTAGTGGGTAGCAGATGTCAAATGTCAATGTAGTCCAAGTATATTTTCAATTCTCAATTTTGAAACTTTTATGAACTGTTGTACTGTATTAGTCCGCACTAGCCAGAACCCCATTGATTTTGGTGTATGTTTGATTTTAAAAGGCCAAAGGTTTAATCAGTTTTCCACCTACCCTCTTCCAAACCTTAGACATAATAGTACTTTACAAGGGCAAGAACCCAGTTCATTTTTAAGTATATTGTCTCAAATTGTTGATTTCATTTTTTTGTTATTATGAAGTGCACAAATTAAGATATGTTTTGTTTTCACCTTCCTACCAGTCCCAATTTTCAACAAATAATCTGTAATATGCCAGAAGAAGAATCCTGTTTATGATGATTATTTTCAAAATTCTATTTATCGCTATGCCAAAGCGGGTAACATCCTATTGATTATAAGAGCTTTGCCCCAAAATGGCCGAAAAATGTAATCAATGATGGCCTCTCAGTGTGACCACAATGTAACCGTCATCCCTTAGCATCACTGCTCCAGCTCCCATAATGCACTTGGGTCCACAGGCTGTGCCAGCCTCACAGCATGGTGGCAGTGGTGTGTGTGTGTGTGAGGGGGGCTGACGTAACTCAGGCTGGCATTGGCTGCCTGCCCCCGTTGGCTCCCCACTTGCCAAAATAACAGCGTCCATAGTACATGCACGCCCCTTTTGGACAGCCAGCACAAGAGCTGCGCTATCAGTCCCACGGCGCCTTGCAACAAAGAGCCGCTGTCCCTTTTTATTGCACACAAATAGCCATTTTACACAGCAGCCAGGCGTGAATGTAAGTGTTTAAATGGGACTCGAATGCTCTCTAGTCTATCACTGTCAGTGTGCAAAGTCCATTTATTGAATTTAATGACATCCGACACAAAGATTATAATGATGACTTTATCCCATATCCTTGTATTATTGTGCTTGTGCATTATTTACTGGAGATTTTTTTTCTAATATTTATTCCCTCTCAGACAGCATAACAACAACGTCAATATTAGTATATAATAGTATATAAGATAGGGTAAAATGCACAAACTTCTATAGTGGACGACTGTGTGGTCAACACTGGTATTAAAAGTTATGGCTGTAGGCAACCTCTTAATGTTATGTGCTGCACAAGTAGATGCATTTGAAGCATCAGTGGTCAGCATCCAGCAGTTCTGTCTACCTCTGCATGGGCTTTAAAGTGTTGTTACTCAGCTGTTGGTCTTTTGTAGCAATAAAAAGTTAGAAAAGTTAGCGATGCTGCGTCTGTTGCTGAAGCAAAATTGCCCACTGATGTATTGCATCAATAAATGTATGGATTTTTGCATTCTAACAGAAAAAACACACAATCTATGGTGATAAATTAAGAGTAAAACGGAATTTAAAAAAAAAATGTAAATGGAAAAATCTGAATACGTGGGAAAAAAAAATATTGAGAAAAATAAAACTGATTTAATAGGGCCCTAGATGTGGATGCCAACAACACCAATACGTGCTTTCCAGGGTATGATGGGAATAACGACACCACACCGCCGTCATCGTGAAAGCAGAAAGGTACACACGTTTATATCAACGAGCATCTGACAAAGCACAATGCCAACATTGCCAAGGAAGCAGGGGAAATGATTGTGTGCACGTCTTGTTTGACCCTTGGCGCACACCGTAGTTTGAGAAAAGCTCTCTTGACAAAACCAAAGTTATTTGCATCTACTATCGCTGTGAGTTGACTTGTCACAGATTTTTTGCTTTGAACAGCAAGCTAAAATTTGGGTTACTAGATAGTTACCGGCAGGCATAGTCCAGGACGGCTATTTAGGGGGCTTGTGTCAATGTGGCAAAGGTGGAAGTGAGTGAGCATGCTCACAGCCAGTAACGGCTCACAATGGAATTGGGTAGTGTTTTTATTTTCATCTATTAGCGATCTATTAGCATCTGTGTTTGAACTGCTGTGTTATAAAAGTAATAAAAGTTGAAATACCCACAATTACATTTGAGATTATTACTTGGTTATTTATTTATATTAACTAATTCTATTTGAATGATGCACAGTTTACATTACTAATGTGTACTTGTACATTGTGTTCATTTTTCATACATTGAGATCCATTTAAAAGCTTTAAAATTATCTTTCAACGGTACACTTATTGTAAATAAAAACTTCGTTCTATCTGTGATTAATTACGAGTTAACTATGGACAACATGTGGTTAATCGTGATTAAATATTTTTGATCGATTTGTAAGCCCTAATTATTAACATTCATCTATTCATCAGTTTTCTATGCCGCTTGTCCTCACTTGGCTAATGGAGGGTGATGGAGCCTATACTAGCTGAACTCGGGCGAGAGGCGGGGTAAACCCTGGACGGGTCGCCAGCCAATCACAGGGCATGAATGTGGAATGTGGAACGTGGGAGGAAACCGGAGTACCCGCAGAAAACCCACGCATGCACGGGAAGAACATGCAAACTCCACACAGAGATGGAGGGAATTGAACACGGGCCTCCTAGCTGTGAGGCCTTTGCGCTAACCACTCAACCACCATGCATCCCTGCTATTTATTCCCTTTCCTGAAAACTATACACGCTTTATAGTGTCATTATTTTAACTCCTACTTATTTTAACACCATCCCTTCTTTTCGCACAGGAAGTGACAAAGTGTAAATGACAAAACATTATTCTAAGTTTATAAATAATAAATATAAAATATAAAGTGTCAAAGGCTTGCTGTGTATGAATTAGCATTAATAGACATGGAGAAGGCGTTTGATTAAATAAGTTCTGCTTCTTCCTACTCCTTTACATGTTGGAATTGTGCAAATGTAACCATGTGATGTTCCTTCATGTAACTTACATACCAGACAGGAAGCAAACATTTTTTTCTTATCTTAGCACACCCAAAACAGACCAAAACATATGAACCAAAAACAGATTAAGTCTATATTTTGCAGTGCAACATGCACTACACTATCATTCCATAGCATGGCATAAAAGATGCGTTTAGGGCGTATAACGCCTACATAGATCACTTAAATTATGATTTAATTGACAAAATAATATAACAGTGTGTTCTTGTGCACCACACTAGCTCCATTGACACAATAAATCATTATCATATAATCCCAATGGACAACTTTTAATATAAAAAAGGATGCCATTTCTGTCACTGACCACACACCCCCAAGCTGTTGAAATGGACTCACCCAGAAGATGAAGTTGAAGACGAACAGCAGATATTTCACGCATTTCATCCCTCCGTGCACTTTACTCATGATGCCACCTGATCTGATCCCAACCGAGCCCAGCCGAGTCGAGTCGTGATTGATCGCCAGTGTAGTCAGTCAGCTCCGTGAGATGAGATGTGCGCGTTCACGCTCGTTGTCTCCCGACGACGACGACGACGACTCGGAGCGTGAGAGCCCAGCAGCTAAGCCCCACCCATCATTGTTTGCGTGTGCGTGTTTGTGTGTGAGTGCGTGTTTGTGTGTCCCAGGGTGGCGTAAACAGCATCACTAACAACAGATGAACATATATTCATTTATATTTATTAATGGACTTTAATCACTGACAGTCCTGTGAGAAAGGTATACATTCAGCAATATCTTTATTATTGTGGTTATCAGTAGAGGTGAGTGGATGGGTCTAAATATTAATAGTATCAATACTATTCAGTTTTGGCTAGATCCTAGTGTAATGAGATATATATAATTTCAGTTATTCTCTGTTTAAGTATACCATATATATATTGTCATACAATGGTGTTAAACAGATGTGGATTTTTTGCACGTTTGTCATAGTTAAATGTTTCAGATTCATTCATTCATTTTCTACCGCTTTTCCTCACAAGGGTCGCGGGGGATGCTGGAGCCTATCCCAGCTGTCTTCAGGCGAGAGGCGGGGTGTCCAGCCAATCACAGGGCACATATAGACAAACAACCATTCACACTCACATTCATACCTATGGACAATTTGGAGTCACCAATTAACCTAGCATGTTTTTGGAATGTGGGAGGAAACCGGAGTACCCGGAGAAAACCCACGCATGCACGGGGAGAACATGCAAACTCCACACAGTGATGGCCCAGGGTGGAATTGAACCCTGGTCTCCTAGCTGTGAGGTCTGCGCACTAACCACTAGACCGCCGTGCCGCCCCAGATGAAATTAATTATGATAAAATGTTGAAAATACTTCATTTTAAACTCATATTGGTACTTGTATTGTATATTTACCCTTTGAGTATTAAGTTGCTGTGTAATGAGTTTAGCATTCTTTGTAAGATGACAGACTGTTATGTTGACTAATTATGTTGACTCCTGCGATTTCCAATGGATTGGCAAGACCACCATAAGCTTTCCAATCAACTGTACCAATAGTCAAGGATTCATCTGAAACCAAAAGTGGTTGTCTTGCGTCAAAATATTAGTCATCTTTGTCAGAATGGTGCACAATGTAAATGACAGTGTCAATCAAGGGAAGAAAACCTTATGAGGCAACTTTTAGTCTGCATTCAATTCTTTCCCACATTGTTTATTGTGAAAATATGGGCTCTAGCGTATACTTAAAACACAGCAACAACAAGTTAAACCAGCTGAGGGACTTTTTTTTTGTAATTTGAGGCTTAACTGGGCTTGAAAAGTGCAACCCTACATGATGTTGGCATTTTTGGTAAATAAGCTACATTAGCACGTAGCTTCAAGCCAAACACTAGTGATGTGTCGGTGACCAATAAATCGGCTTTAAGAGCCGTATTTGAAAAGAACGCCGGGAGAGCCGACTTGTGTCGTTAGGAGCCAATTGGAAGCTGATTAGTTTTTTCTTAGTCTTTCTTTTTTCTGTTAAAGGCCAATGTCATTAGTCAAGATGTGTGGCGGCGTGTGTGTCCACAGGGTTAAACACACGCTGTGGTGCTTTTAGAGCCGATTCGTTCCTGAGAAATTTGTTTTATGTCCACATGTCTATTTTCAGCATGTCTGCATGATGCTATGCCAGTTCATACATATACAAGATGGCATATGGGGCATCTGGGGTGCCACTGTGGGCCCAGTAGGGGGTAATCTCCGGTTCATTCGTTCTGATATTCCACTAGCCATCATTTGTTCAATGATAAACTCATGTAGGTAGCAAACAGTAACCTGCCGGAATGTCGTCAATGTACACTACCGTTCAAAAATTTGGGATCACTTGGAATTTTTTTGTCCAGTCTGAGATATGGCTTTTTCTTGGGAGTCCTGCTATGAAGTCCAGCATCCTGAAGTTGCCGTTTCACTGTTGATACTGACACTGGTGTTTGACGGCTACTATTTAGTACAACCTGTGAGGCGTCTTTGTCTTAAACTACACACTCTCAGATATTTGTCTTTTGTCTCTTTTTATGTCCTTGTTAGACCCAGTTTGTGCTGCTCTCTAAGATTTTTAGGTGGCTTTTCTAATAATCTATTAGCCTTATAAAAGGATGAATTTGGATTAGCAGTCATACCCGGAGATTGATGCAGAGGACTGACAGTTGTTGATAGTAGGCCTCTATGCAAAAATGTAGATCGTTCTTTTCATTTGATTCATTTTAATTGATTGTGAGATGGATAAAAATGTTTGTGAAATGCATGAAAATGGGTTTTTCTTTGGAAAACAAAGACATTTGCAAGTGATCCCAAACTTCTCAATATGTTGTGTATGCTGAAGGACATCGATATTGTGCAAGAGCAGAGGGTCACATTGTGTAAATATACCGCTTCCTGTTATTATTTGCCTTTATTTATTAGCATCATATGCTGTTTTTTAGGGGTTGGTAAAATATAAAATTGCATTCCATGCATTGTAATTGATCAATCCCTGTCTAACATTTTATTTTGAAAAAAATGAAAAATGACATGAAAAGTAAAAGTAAAAGTATTCTTTTTTCCTAGCCAATTACAGTAACCCTTCACTGTAGACTGACTAATAGCTTTTCCAACTTTGGGACATATAATAGATTTCCACATGTTTAAAAACCATGCTGAATCGATTCTTTCTTTTTATTTAGTGAGTTATAGTTTTTCAGCCTTATATCAGCACTTGTAGAGTGAGAGTTATGACGTAATTTCTCCACAAGAGGTCAGTGTTGTGTTTTAAATTTGATGCAGGGTGGCAGGTAAACAAAACTTGAGCAGTGAGCATTTGGCTTCACATTACTAATAGCGCGCCATAACGTATATAAGCCAATAATATCTTTTTTTATTTCACTCACTCTCCTTTATTATCCTATTTAGTTACATATGAGAATTTGACAAACTAATAAAGATGATAATTGCTTCAGCACTCCTCTTTACTAGATGTTGTGCAACCAGTGTAAATCACTGCCAACATATAAAAAGTTATTATTTACCTACTACAGCCAAAGCTGATTTATGGGAAATGTTATTCTAGTGTTACTTATACTATGAAGAGTGGAAAGTTAAAATTACAGTAAATTGAACCCATATGTATTTTTTTTTGTATTCATTCCCCGCCAAATCTAGTCCAAAATATATTTTATGATTGAACTAAACTAGACTCCATACATTCAAGAAACACACAATATGTATGTAAGTATTTAATAAATAATCAACATTTAATGAAATGTTTTCCTCATATCAGGCCTGGGCCAAAGAGTACTATAGAAACACTTACAGTATGAGTGTGTTGTTGTGTTGAGGATTGCTGTTGTCGCCACTTAGCTGCCTCAAAAGCTTGTCAAGTTGAAACCTGCCGTTTTGGAGGAAAGCTATGTTCTGTTCAACGATTCTTTACTTGTCTGTATCATTAAAATATCCTGAAACTTCTTACAGGGTTTTTTACACTAGCAGCTTGAATCCAGCAACATTTGAAATAGTCATAAACATTCAATAGAGTGTGAGTAAGTAAGTCCCTTGTATTTTGTAAAATGGAAAAGTCCAAGTATAACTCTGTTGACTTTGTGGTTTATTTTAGGACATTATTTTGCTAATACAAAAGAGTATTAGGGCCACACTGAAGAAAATAGCCACGCAATATAAATTATGATATATTTAATGATATCGATATGATATTTAATGATATATTATGATATTTAATGATATATTTTAATTAATTAATTAATGTATTAATTTTAATTAATTTAATTTTATTTAATGATAAAATAATATTTAAAAAAATGCTAAAATTCTAAGGAAAAAATGACTTGATTTTTTGCAATATTGTTGATCTGATTCTTGTAGTATTATTATTTTCTTCCAGGGGTGGGCAAATATTTTTTATAACACACACACACTATTTTATGCTTATAATTTTCCTTGAATTGTTTGTCTAATTCTATGGTTTATACTATCAACTGTATGTTCTCATGTTCCTTTTTTCAGGAGTACTTTGAACATCCGATCACATCAAAGTATGTCATTTAATTTTACAGTTTTGTTGTGTTTTTTTTATTTTATTTTATTTTTTTACAAAATAAGACATCCGAATTTCAAGTCATGTTGCCAGTTTGTATGTCAAAAGTTGAAATACTTAAAAAGCAACTGGCGGGCCGGATTCAAACACTTGGTGGGCCGTATTTGGCCCCCGGGATGTAGTTTGCCCACCCCTGGTTTTCTTCCCACGGTAGCCCTAATACTCATTTGTACAATTATTAATAGTAAATGCCAGAGGGGATAAAAAAAATGAACCAAGCATTAATATTAATCACATTAATTGCATTTTGTTTGTTCATCATCATTAATATTACCTTAATTTATGTAAAAAAAATATCTTTTTTGGCTTTGGATTAAATTTTAGTCACATGTGCATCTTTTTCAAATGTTACTTTGTGCGTCTTAAAACACGTAATGACTGTTTGACCCAGGCCTGCCGTATACACAGTACATGCAGTCCCAATACTTTGACATAATACTAATAATTTACTTTGTGCAGAAAGTAAAAAAAAAAACTTGAAGTTGTTCCACACGTTTTTAGCATGTAGCGTCTTTGTGGTGTGTTTTGCCTCGTCACTGTCGCCATGATTTGCGACTGAGCACGCACACGCAGGCCACGTTGATGCGTATGAGCCTCCAAGCCACCAGGTTCTTAAAAGAAGTCAATGCTCGGACAAAAGTGTGTGAGTTGGTGCAGTGAGAGTTCCAGTGTCGGGCGTCAATGCCCAGGCAGCCCGAGTTCCCCGCGTGGGAACTGTGACACGTGGTCTCGAAGAAGTACTGCTTCTTGTTGACATTGTTGATGTTGACGTCCGGCAGCACCGTCACCTCATTCCCGGAAATGTCTGTGGCCTTGGTCTTGTTGCCCACCCACACACTGACGCTCTCGCACACAGAGTACACACCTCGGTTCTGAGGCTGGCCGGCTCGCCGCCGGCTCCTTCTCTCGCCATGAGACCCCGTCGGCTCGGCGTCAGGCGGCTGAACGCTGAAGAGCACCCTTGGAGAGAGTCTGCGCCGCTTGTTGAAGAGTTTAGGGTCCACTTTTGGGATGGAGTCACCTGGAGCCTGCCGGTGTGCGGTGGCGGCGGCGCCCAAGTCCTCCCCGACGGCAGCCGCAGCCTGGGCACTGAAGAAAAGCAACAGGACCAGCATAGACGACCTCATGGGCACACCGCCTGTGGGTGACACCGACACACCTTTAGCCTAACCCATCCATGCGCTTTACTGCCTAAACCGTCACATGAAAGTTGGAACCTATCACAGCTGACTTCGCCCGAGAGGCAGGGTACACTCTGGACTGATCGCCAGCCAATCACAGCGCACATATAGACAAACAACCATTCACACTCACATTCATACCTATGGACAATTTGGAGTCACCAATTAACCTAGCATGTTTTTGGAATGTAATGGTAATGGTTTAATTTCATTTGAACATGCATCAGATTACAATTGAATGCATCACATAATCAGTTCACAGTTCCACATGTCCAAAAGGAGTAGGAAGAAGCAAAGCTTATTCAATCCTATCCCTCCATTTGATACTTTTACAATCAGTAACTGTTACATTTGTTCACTTCCTGCTTTCCTAATATAGTTAAAGTTTTTAATTTTTCATTTTCTCCAGTACCGCCGTGACCCTCATGAGGAAAAGCAGTAGAAAAAGAATAAATTTTTAATTTTTAATTTTTAATTTTTAATTTTTAATTTTTAATTTTTAATTTTTAATTTTTAATTTTTAATTTTTAATTTTTAATTTTTAATTTGCTCAACCCAGTGGAGAACCAAACCCAGGTCTCCTGACTGTGTGGCAGTATGTCCCACTATTGTTGTTTTGTTTGTGACATACTTACACTAAACAATATTGAGCTCATTTTCTGTTTACGTGGAAACAATGACACATCGTCACATCAAAATATCTTAAAACTTTTATCTATCTATATCTATATCTTAAAAATTTTTGTTTAATGTTTCGGACAAAAAATAGACTAAACACAGAGATGGTCACAGTTACATTTCAGATCCTATCAAAGTCATGGCTGTACACAGATAGTGTTCCAATATTTCCCCCCATGAGCTGTTGTAGATGACGCTTAAAGGTCATGTGTTGTCTTAACAAGTCAATGTTTACACAAGTCTGGGTGACTCCATTAAATATCTGCATGTTCACACTGTTTAGAGGCACAAAAGAAAAACAGTGATCTACCACTAACGAGCAGGCAAAACAACAATTCTCCACAAGTAGGAAAAATAGGAATAATAGGAAAAATTTCCCCACCACTTCACTACACTAGAATCTGAACATAATTGAATGTGACTATGGTATGTTTTATAACTTGGAATATTCAACACGGCGCATAAATTTCCCATTAATTCACCATAACACCATGGCTTGTGTTGACAGACACTATTGACCCTCGGTGAAGTGTCATTTGTAATAATAGTGATAATAATCTCTTCTTGTCATCCCTTCTCAGCACACATCGCCTTGCTGGGCCTGACAGGCAGCGTCGAACCCAGCAGGCGTGTCGACACCCGTGACTGTCAGGTAGGTTTATTATGCGGCGTATGCCCCGGGGGGGGGGTCGGTCTCTTCTGAACAGCTCATGTATTCGAATGGTTGGCACTTCCAATTAAGGAGTCAAAAGCCTGTCATCATGTGACTTGCACATGACGTGTCTCTGTGAAGTCTTCAAAAATGGACTCTTTTTAGATGCTTATTTTAAAGGTTGTGATTCAATAGCGGATTTTTAATTTTTTTTTTTCGTCCCCTGTTATGCAAAAGTGAGCGATTAAACGCATACTATGCAATTCTCTGCCATGACACTTAGGGCAGTGTTTTCCTGCAACTTAACTCAGTAAGCAGCCATGACACTTGATTGCTGTTTAGCTTTGTTAACAAAGGAGAAACAATGTTATTGGAACTGGAACTAATCCATGTGAGAGATGGTTTTTAAAATAAAACTATAAAGCGTGTGTAGTTTTCAGGAAACGGAATGAATACAATTTTTTAAATTCGCACGGTGGACGAGTGATTTGCACACAGGCCTCACAGCTAGGAGAGCCGATACAATTCCACCCTCCATCTCTGTGTGGAGTTTGCATGTTCTCCCCGTGCATGCGTGGGTTTTCTCCGTGTACTCCCGTTTCCTCCCAAATATCCTCCAAATTGTCTAATTTCGGGCTGCACGGCGGACTAGTGGTTAGCGCGCAGATCCTCACAGCTCGGAGACCAGGGTTCAATCCCACTCTCCGCCATCTCTGTGTGGAGTTTGCATGCGTGGGTTTTCTCCACGTATTCCGGTTTCCTCCCACATTCCAAAAACATGCTAGGTTAATTGGTGACTCCAAATTGTCCATAGGTATGAATGTGAGTGTGAATGGTTGTTTGTCTATATGTGCCCTGTGATTGGCTGGCGACCAGTCGAGCGTGTACCCCGCCTCTCACCCGAAGACAGCTGGGATAGGCTCCAGCACCCCCAGATGAATGAAAAGTTGTGAATTTCAAAGTGCAAAAGGGCGATGGATTGATTACTGTATACCTTTAAAAATCATAGATGGTAGAAAATAGAGCCATAACTTCCTGTTTGATGTCTTTTTACCTTTTCAGATTCTGCTCGGGAACTGGAGCACCTCTTTTGTGGCACCTAGAAGATGCGACCGGAGCGTGCTGCGTTCGGGGCTCCTGCCATGTGGCCTCCGTCGAGCACACACGTGCCTCGCCTCCTCCCTGCTGAGAGATGAGCAGCCTTTTTTTGTGGCCTCGTAACCTCAGTGTAAACACGCTCCAATGCTATCATTATTATTGACTCTCACCAGACTCACACATTGTGAACATACCAAAACTTAAAAAAAAAAGATGGCCACCATGACCGCCTCGCCTGCTATAGTGCCATGACGAATTTGCCAAAGTCATTTGATGATGATTCATCACAACATAGACGCCGTCTTTCATTTTGTTGTGTCATCTGTCATCACGCACGCTGTGCTTGAATGGGTTCAGGCGGAATGCTTTCATATGAGTCACACTTTGTGTGGGTTCACATGATAGCTGCTGACAGACCACAACATGTTGCCTGAAATCATTTGTCACGTTCATATGGTGGCTTTCCTTCTATGAATGTAAAAGCGGGGCTCAAGAAACGGAACACTGACGGGAATGTAAGCCATACCTCCATTTAAAGTAAACAAGCCGCAACTCTAAATGACAGTGGAGTATGTGCACTGGCACAGGAAGTGGGACCCAGCTTTTCTTGCCACCTTCTTCCCAACTGTAGGCTTCACGATGCATTCTACTTTTAATAGTTTTTTTGCTTTGTTAGTACATTGTACATCGTAAATGTACATTGTCAGCAGTGGTGGGAATAATGTTACTAACGCCATTACTTTTTTCAGTAACGGGTAATTTAAATAATTACTCTTACTGTCAGCATAACGGCGTTACCATTTTCGACACCTCGTTACTGACGCCACCTAAAAATATAATACCGACTTCATAACTAATCTGCAGTGCAGTGAGAGTGTTGCAAAATGACAAGGGAGGGGGTGAGATAACCACATAAGCAATGAGGATTGGCTAAGGTTTAGTAAAATTAAATGATCACTTTTGACTACCTTATGCCTTTTTAAGGTGTTACTTTGTACAGATCTTCGGGCGAGAGGCGGGGTACACCCTGGACTGGTCGCCAGCCAGCCAATCACAGGGCACATATAGACAAACAACCATTCACACTCACATTCATACCTATGGACAATTTGGAGTCGCCAATTAACCTAGCATGTTTTTGGAATGTGGGAGGAAACCGGAGTACCCGGAATAAAACCCAGGGAGGACATGCAAACTCCACGCAGAGATGGCTGAGAGTGGAATTGAACCCTGGTCTCCTAGCTGTGAGGTCTGCGCGCTAACCACTCGACCGCCGTGCCGCTCGTTTTTAGAATTCATTCATTCATTTTCTACTGCTTATCCTCACGAGGGTCACGGGTATGCTGGAGCCTATTCCAGCTGTCTTCGGGCGAGAGGCGGGGTACACCCTGGACTGGTCAACAGCCAGCCAATCACAGGGCACATATAGACAAACAACCATTCACACTCACATTCATACCTATGGACAATTTGGAGTCGCCAATTAACCTAGCATGTTTTTGGAATGTTGGAGGAAACTGTGGAGGAAACGGGGAGAGCATACACAGAGATGGGGGGGGGGGGGGGGGAATCAAACCCGAGTCTTCTAACTGTGTGGCCTAAAGATTGTAGATTGTATATTGTGGTTGTATGCCATGTTTTGTTTCCTGGGGCCCTTTATCTTAAAAGCTACCAGTTTGATATTTGTGATTTACCAGTAGTCCTGAATGCAGCATTGTGGGATCATTCCTGTAAAATACCTTGAAACGCATCACTTCCTGTTTGCTAAACCAGGAAGGGATAGTAAAGACCTCATGGACTTCATATCAGCTTTGTAAGTTCAAGTGTTTATTTCTTTCTATTACACTTTTATTTCTGAACTTGTTTCATGGATGAAGTTGGTTTTATTGTGGCTTTGATAAGCTAAAGAAGCTAACCTTGGTTGTGTGTCAGTTTTTGCTTCAAATGTTGGTGTTGTGTTCAATGTGCATTACTTGCATTGATGTGAAATATGACTTTTCAACTGATAGAGGTCACTGAGCAAATTTAAAGAAATATTTCATTGTGTGTTATTCAAACTATTTCCTGAATGAATTATAGTTTGGAGTTAGTTTATAGTTTTTCAATATGTAAATCTTAGTGAAACGTCTTGCGGCGACGCTTCTCACATTTGGCGCGTTTTATGACGGCAGAAAAAGGTCGTTCATAGAAAACAGACGTCTCGAGTTATTTTCGAACGTCTGATGCAAAACTTTTTTTTTTTTTTAGTGGTTAAATAAAACAGTCCAGTCAGCATTTTGCGCCTAATCGGTGGGCTACAAAAATTCACGAGACTGGGCCGTGCACCAGAGTGGTGCTCTGGGCCAATGGAGCCTTGGATTAGGCCTCAGCCTTACTTGCATTATTAGCCTTACCTGAAGTGCTATGGTATATATGATACTAAGTATGCTGTTTCATTTATTTCCCCACATTTGCGTAGAAGTAACCATGATGCTATCTAAACTATTCCAAACAATGGCTCCCACTACTGCTACTAATGCAAAAATACTGACCATAGCAGAAGGTCAACTAGCTTGTTTTCTGCACTATAAGGCACACTTTCACTTAATATTAAAGGCTTTTTCACCTTTATTATATAAAAAAACTTAAACTGTATTATGGAAAGCAGGAAGTGAACAAATGAAACAGTTACTGATTGTAAAAGTAAACTGTATTATGGAAAGCAGGAAGTGAACAAATGAAACAGTTACTGATTGTAAAAGTAAACTGTATTATGGAAAGCAGGAAGTGAACAAATGTAACAGTTACTGATTGTAAAAGTACCAGATGGAGGGGTAGGATTTAATAAGCTTTGCTTCTTCCTACTCCTTTTGGACATGTGGAACTGTGAACTGATTATATGATGCATTTAATTGTAATCTGATGCATGTTCAAATGAAATAAAACCATTAACATTTAATTTTCTCAGTGGGCTGCATGGCAGTCAAGTGCTTAGCGCGCAGACCTCAGGGTGTACCCCGCCTCTCGCCCCAAGACAGCTGGGATAGGCTCCAGCACACCCCGCGACCCTCGTGAGGATAAGCAGTAGAAAATGAATGAATGAATTTTCTCAGTCGGTTATTGTTACCATTGTGTACTGTTGACTGAAAATTAACAAAATTCTTATATTGTAAGTAGATGACTTCATGAAATAATAAAAAAATTACAAAATAGTGCTCATGCATAAGTGACTTACATAACACAAGCCCGCGTACATAGATATTTTTTATGTGTTTTAATCCCAAAATTTGTCAAGTTACAAAAGTTAACTTTTGTGTGTTGATGCTTTGATTGTTTGGTTGTTATGCAGTCGATTAGATATCGATTAGGATTAGGATGAGGGAATTAAACATGCACCAAAAAAGTAAACACTATCTTTTCAAGGTACAATTTCTAAGATGAATCATCATGGATTGTGCAGGTATAATAGCAGGCTTGTATATGCCGTGCATGAATGCGGACTTGTGCTCAGTCGGTCCTCCTTGTCGGAGTGGACTTTGCATGGCGGCCATGGTCACGCTCCATTAGTGACGGACGAAGATCTAACACACAACCGCTGACCCTCCACTAATGAAGGTAGCTTTACCGAACCTAATCAAGCAGCCAGCATGCTGATTTGATTGCAGAAAAATAATAACGCCGCTTGTATTCAGTCACGCAGACGCATTGCGGGTGACCCTTTCAAATCCATGCATTGAAAAATGTTTTCTGAAAACATGTCATCATATCGCCGGTAGGAACTGTATAGTTGTTATACTCAATAGCCACAACCCTCTCCTGCCATTTATAATGGAGGTGAATCCTTTAATTAACATCAACTGTGCTGTGGGATGTTAGTAATGAAAGACGGTCTCAACTTGAATAACATTTATAGGCAGTCAGGGAAATACTTTGTTGCTATGGTAATTATTGTATACTGCTTCCTGAGGCTGTTTTTTTATGAGCCACGCAGGAACTTTACATGTTTTGCCTTCACCAGAGAGATAATGTTTTTATCAACATGGGTTTCTTTGTTTTTGTGCAACTTCCTGTGCGTTGTTTTCATTATAATGCTATTTATGATTGGCGCTTGGATTTCCCCATTCGATTTTTTCAAGCTACCAGTGATTTTTGTGCATTTTTTTCCATTTTTTTTTCAGTGTGAACAAAAAAAATAATTAATTTTGATCTGTATGTGATACCGCACATATGTAGATATTTCCCATCACAATGTTAATATCCTTATTTATATATATTATCCTCATCCCGTCAGACCTCATGAGATCAGTTTGTTTTTTTTTATGTCAGGTTTTGTTATACTTTGTTTAAACCAGAGGAAATTTGGGATAAAATGCCTATCATTTAGGTTCGTAACATCCAAGATTCAAGCCCTTGCCTCACTGATTTTACATGCTAAATGCCAAAATATTATTCCAGTCCAGTTAAAACAGGATTAGGCTGCCATCATTACAGAGAGAAAAAGAACAGAAAAAAAATGTCTGCCAAAGCCGCAATGCATGAATATTTAGAGAATAGATCGAAACTTGAGCAAAGCTGCTTGAACTGCAGCTCGGGTCAAGGCTAAGATTTGTAAATGTTTGCGAAGCTTTGTTTTGGAACATTAAGATTAGTGATTATGTGGGAAATCACAGTTGTTAAACCGACACAGCAAAGTTTGAGTGATATGCGGTCTTGTGTTTTTTGTTTTTGTCACGATAATGAAAAGCTGACGTCAGGGCGGCATAATTTTTAACTTAGACTGCATAATCGACTCAACTTATGATTATTTGCTTTTGGGTCCTGTGGGTAACAGACAGTGTGTCAAAAATGAATACAGTGGTGTGAAAAAGCCTTTGCCCCTTTCCTGATGTCGGATTTTTTTCATGAAACGTTAATGTTTCAGATCATACATCCATATTTTTATTTATTAATGGAGAAAAACAAACAAACCCGCATAGACCTGTATGGAAAAAGTGATTGCCCTTTAAACCTAATAACCGGTTGGGTCACCCTTAGCAGCAACAACTGCAATCAAGTGTTTGTGATAACTAATTTTGTCCCACTCATCTTTGCAGAATTGTTGGAGGGTTTTCCAACAAGAAGCACCTTTTTAAGGTCATGACACCACATCTCAATAGCATACAGCACTTTGAATAAGGCACTCTAATTTCTTCATTGTGTTTTTCATTCTTTCTTTCTTTTATTTTGAAATACTTGTATTTGAAAAGGAAGCTCCAGTGTTGTCTAAAAGTATTCCAACAAAGCCAATTCCTTATTTTTGGGTTGGAATTGAAAAAAATTGGACATCAAAAGATGAATGTGAGGTTTGAGAGCAACATTTCAGCTTTTATTCCCAGGTTTTTACATCTGGATCAAATTGACAAGCGAGTCGATAGCACCTTTTGTTTGAACCCACCCATTTTTCATGTGAGCAAAAGAATTGGAACATACTGTATGACTGACAGTCGGGTTTTCTTGCCCACGTGTGTTCTCGGGCTTTGCTTATTTCATCAATAAATTGATATGAATGCAAAGTTGCAGAATGGTTAGGATGCCTGTTTAGACTGGTTTTAGAGGTGAAAACAACATGAAAACTACTATTACTGTGACAATTTTCCCATTTGAAAATTAATGGGTAATTTATTGGTACTCCAATTTTCCATTACGGCTGCATGCCACCGAGTGGTTAGCATGCAGGCCTCACAGCTAGGAACCCCGAGTTTGATTCCACCCTCGGTCATCTCAGACTCTCAGTCTGTACACAACTGAAGACTGAAAAGCTTTTAAGGACATTTTTGCTGCACAAATATCACAATGCTGAGTTGCACAGCGGTCTGGTGGTTAGCGCGAAGACCTTACAGCTAGAAAACCCGAGTTCAATCCCACCCTCGGCCTTCTCTGTGTGGAGTTTGCATGTTCTCCCCGTGCATGCGTGGGTTTTCTCCGGGTACTCCGGTTTCCTCCCACATTCCAAAAACATGCTAGGTTAATTGGCGACTCCAAATTGTCCATAGGTATGAATCTGAGTGTGAATGGTTGTTTGTCTATACGTATGTGCCCTGTGATTGGCTGGCGACCAGTCCAGGGTGTATAGGGTGGGATAGGCTCCAGGATAAGATTCCAAATCCTCTTCAGGGTGACTTGGCTCAGGTGGAATATTGGTGCGTTAACACATTTGGCCTTTAATGCATACAAACATGGACGAAAACTTTCCTAACCTTGACCTAAAGTACTGACAACTGGATTCAAGCATTTCCATTCAAACAACGCCATGATATCCAGAAGATCTGAAGGCAACATCTGGACGACCATGGTAGCCATTTTTTTTCATGTAATACAATACACACAACTGCGGGTGTCTTAACTCTGTGATTTACAGTCTGTGCTCTGTACTTCCTGCTCAACACACACATGAAAATCTATGAAAATTCATGCTGTCAGGGATAAGTAAAACCAGCTCGAGAAAGAATGTTTCATAAGCCAAAAACAGATTGTTTTTATACCAGGATACATGAAATATAACGAGTGTACTGAAAACGACCGACTCATTGTAGAGGTCACTAAACACATCATCTTTTTTCGTGACAAAATGACCGTTTATGCTCAACAAAGAAGGCCATCACTTGAGCTAAAGTTTGTTACATCCTGTCTTCTTGGGAATCAAACTCGGTCCAATCCATTGTTGATGGCTTCCTTGATTTAAAGGCACAGTGACCTTCGACGCCGGATTAAATATCAACGCTTAGACCAAGAAGGCTGTTTTAATTTCAGACTAAGCTATTTGGTCTTTTACATCGTTCTTTCCAACATTGGCCATTTTTAGGTGCATCACATGTGCCATAAAAATCATGCAGTTTCTATCTTTATGGAAAAAACATCCTCCAGTGTTGCGTTCATAACTACAAAAATAAATCACTGAATGTGTTTAAGAAGCGTCAATGTGCGAGAGAACAAGTGTAGAACAGATCTTAGTTTTATTGCCTTCTATGTCTCCCAGCAGGATTCTGACGATTGCCAGGTCAAAATAGCTTAAAGTTGCATATTGGCTTTTAGTGGTTCTGATAGTCGCTAAACAATAGCAGCGGTTTTGGCAATAGAACACGTCTGACATCCAAGCATTTGTTTTATGCTGATGCTAAGGAAGTCATATTTTAGAAAAGCTGTTTACTTAACCAAACCTGGCAGGACCTATTAAATGTTGGATAGATATGGCGGTAGATTTCTTTCTTCTTAATAGTATACATTTCAGCTTTTCCCAAACTTAGGGCTATTAGTTTTACGTTAAAGGACTGCAATACCGCAATCGGAAAACCACACAATGGCTGTAATAATCATGCTAATATGGTAACTGATCATCTATTATGTTAATCGGGTAACATTTTTCTTTTTCATATTAATATGCCTGAGATATGTGTATTCAACCTGTATATACTGTCTGCACCATTCCCAAATTAAGCCCCATTTTCTGCCTGACATGTCACATTGTTTTTTTCTCCCGTTCTTTCACTCCTCTTTTTTAAGAGTGTCATAAAATATCTTCCATATGCAGATGGAATTGCATGGGTGACTACATCTTCCTTCATCACAAGCATTACAGTTTGTTGAAGATTTAGTAGCAATGTGTGCATAGGCTGACATCCCATTAGAAAAGTTAGCCAGTTTTGTTACCAATAAATATAATGTGTATTTCATTACATGGCTTAAGGTTTGAAGCTTTCGTTTTATATCGTCATATCATATCATACTTGCTAAAAATATTGTGATGCATGTTAAGGGCCATATCGCCCAATACACACACGCACATTCTGTTCCACAGATGGCGGTAATGCACACGAAAGCTGCTTGCCAACCGCCAATAAACAACAGAAGAAGAAAATTCGGATTGGCACTTTTCTTTCGGAATGAGGTGTATACAAAGATTACATTCTTTCCATTTGAGCAAATAAACCGAATGCAATTGGAATATTTGGGTCCATGTATACGTGGCTAATGTCTTACTACAAGAGACTCGCATCTTCAAATTGGCTGTCTATACATTTCACTCACCACAGTTCCCAAATACATATTTAGAAAGTTACAATTCCAAACGGAGATTGGTAGCCATTTTAATTACCAGGAGGGAAAAGTATACACTCCACAACAATATTGCAGACACATGAGGTAGATAAATAATAACAAACATATCTGAATATCTGTTAATATCTGCATTGCCATCATATACAACCCTCATGTTGATTACCCCTCCTTTTTTCAAATTTTTTGTCCTTCTCTTGGAGTCAAGCTTCATCTTGGGAGGAGACCTCAACTTAGTATTTAATCCTGATATAGACTGATCTAGTCCGGCTGGGAGACACCGTAAGTGTCAATCAACAGCAATACTGAAGAAATAGATGAAGGATTTTCTGATGCTTTGGCGTTCTTATCCTCCTACTCACAAGGGAATATACGTACGTGTTTCCCACCAGTTCACCACAATTACTCTTATATTGAATACTGCTTAACAAGTACTTCAGTCTTAACAGACATATCAAATCTTCACATACATTCTATCACCATTAGTGACCACACCCCAGTCTCTTTCTTTTTTACTAACCAAACTATAAGTACACCTACTAAATACTTACTTAATACATCATTACTTAAAGATCCAGATTCTAAAATACTCTCAGATAGAGTAGACAATGTTCTTGGACTTTAATGCCCAACCAGAAACCTTGGCTTATGTTCTCTGGGAGACAGCAAAAGTAGTTATGTGGTGGTAAAATTATTTCCTTTTCATGATATCAGAAAAAGAAAGAAATATTATTGGAATTAGAATTGGAGAAAAAAATAAAACTCCTTGAAACTGCTTCTTTTGACTCACAAGAGGAGAATACAATGAATAAACTGAGAAAAATGAAATGTGACGTCAAATAAATTACTGATAAGAACATTCAGTTGCAACTGCAGAGACTACTTTTGCAGAAGTTCAAGCATGCCAATAAGTACATTGCATTAAAAATATCATAATATATATATATATATATATATATATATATATATATATATATATATATATATATATATATATATATATATATATATATATATATATATATATATATATATATATATATATATATATATATATATATATATATATATATATATATATATATATATATATATATATATATATATATATACACACACGTAACGGAAACTTGCTCTAATTATAGCTTTAATTTGTACGTAAGTATTCAAGAAATGTGTTATGGTTTATTCCGGTTTATTCTGTGTAACAAAGTCATTAGTTTTTACGTTTTATATATATATATATATCTGGCCCTCAATCATTATCCAAACTATATATTCTATTATCAAAACATCGTCAGCGTTCCAATCTCCAAATTGGAACTTAGATTAATCTACAAGCTGTTCTTAAAGTTTCCCAGTTAATCAAAAATCCCAACCTACAGTTTAAATTCATTTAAACGAGTACACGACACAGGACATTCATTCATTCATTCATTTTCTACCGCTTATCCTCACCAGGGTCACAGGGGTGCTGGAGCCTATCCCAGCTGTCTTTGGGCAAGAGGCGAGGTACACCCTGGACTGTTCGCCAGCCAATCACAGGGCACATATAGACAAACAACCATTCACACTCACATTCATACCTATGGACAATTTGGAGTCGCCAATTAACCTAGCATGTTTTTGGAATGTGGGAGGAAACCGGAGTACCCGGAGAAAACCCACGCATGCACGGGGAGAACATGGAATTGAACCCGGCTTTCCTGTGTGGTCTGCTAACCACTTGTCTGCCGTGCTGTAGGGCCAGGTGGTGGGCTCAGGGGCGTGGGAATTTGGCCTTGCCTGGGAATTTGGATGTAAGGTGTCGCAATTGGAATATCATCTGTGAATATGTCTTCCGTCACCACAAACACGGCCATTACGATTGGTTGAGGATTTTGTTGCAGGTTTCTGAAACTGCGTTGAATCCACATACTGTAACTTACCCCCCATCTGGTGTGTCAACCCCCTCCCGGTCCAAAATAGTTGGAGAAACCTTGATCGAAATTCTAGTTTGTGTTGTTGTTGTTGTGTTCTAATATGTCTTGAACTGTTTTAAATTATGATTAATTAAGAGTTGGGCTGCACAGTGGTTGAGTGGTTAGCGTGCAGACCTCGCAGCAAGGAGACCCGAGTTCAATCCCACCCTCAGCCATCTCTGTGTAGAGTTTGTATGTTCTCCCCGTGCATGCAGTTCCACAATCTGGACAAAAACCAAACATCTCCTCCTGAATCCAGAGGAATCTCATCTCCAGAAACCTTGAATGCACCTTAACCAGGAAGGCTGAGGAGTGTAATTCCATGATAGTTGGCACACACCCTTCCAGGGAAAATGGGGACCATCATCTCAGCCCAGACTCTAATGTTCCATCATGTTTTTTTGAGTGGTCTACACAAACATTATGCTAATGAAGTCCAAGATAACCTAAAATATACCCAACAAAAATGTATATTACTACCCTCATTGGGGTCAAAGGTGAGCTGGAGCCTATCCCAGCTGACTGGTACACCCTGAACAGGTCACCAGTCAGTGTTCCAGGACAAGGTTTTTCAATCCTATATAAGCTACAGAGTATTTGTCCTGACCACACAGTGGAAATGTTGCCCTCAAACGACACCAAACCCATAACGACCAAGTCCAAGTGCCAACACAAGAACAATCACGAGGAGCAGACGGTCCGGATCAAGTTCCAGAGTTTTTTTTTTTTTTTCCCCAAACATCTTTAGCGACTTTCCGCCTCCAGCTACCATCCCTGCGTGCTTGAAAAATTACCAATAATCCCAGCATCTAAACAGTGGTCCCCTCGCATGGTCGATGACTAAAGGTCTGTATCACTAATGCCCTTCCCTGCTAAATGTTTGGAGAGACATCATAAGCGTCCTAGCATCATTTTCCTCTCCATATTTTTCTGAAGGCATTTTCCACCATATGTGGCCGAGAAGATGCATAATACAAAAAATGAGTGTGACAAGTATTGATCAAAGATGATTAATATGGCTGTTCATCTGAATACTGTTAGTCTGTTGGTCATGGTAAGAATGCATCATTCAGCCTTCTTAGCTGTCCACAACATGTTCTAATTATTAAGGAGACGACCGGATTCTATGCCATTAAGAAGATGGCCAAAGGATAAAAATAAAAATGAAAAAATTGAAATTGAAAAAACGTAAACTATATTAGGAAAGCAGGAAGTGAACAAATGTAACAGTTACTGAGTTACTGTAAAAGTACAGATGGAGGGGTAGGATTTAATAAGCTTTGCTTCTTCCTACTCCTTTTGGACATGTGGAACTGTGAACTGATTATGTGATGCATTCAATTGTAATCTGATGCATGTTCAAATGAAATCAAACCATTACCATTACCATTACCAAAATGGCGCCATCAATACTGCCAAGCACAAAAATCATTGGACAGCTTTTTAATCTGATGCTCTTTTTGGCCTGCTTAATATGCAACAGAAGTCTCTAGAGAAGCTGCTGTATCTTGAAGAAGTTTGGGATGCTGGTTCACATTTGGTTCAACATTCTGGAAAAAGGAGCGACAGCTGGTTTGCAAAATAGCTCAAATGATGATTAATGTACTGTGATCTGCTGAAGATATAGAAATGATTTATAGCGTGAATGAATGCGATTTCAGCACTGTTCTGAACTGTATGATGTTCTGTGAATGTTTGAATGTGGACCATTATAGCCTTGCTTATTAGTCTGCTTTTGCCCTATTATATTAAATAATTTGTCAATAAATCAATATATTCAATATATTTTTTTAAATCTGTAAAAAGTATCAAATTATTTACGGGGCTTAAGAACATTTTAGGAGGACTGAAGGCCCCCTAAAATGACACCACTACATGTCACCCATGTCAGAAACGTTGCACCTCCATAAGAAAGATGTCTCAAGCAACACACAGAAATACTTTATTATTACTTATTACCTATTACACTATTGTCATTATGGATAAATATAACAAAAGTTTATGTTGTAGAAAAAATTGTTTGATGCCGATAATTTAATTGTCATATTAAATTGAATTGTGTATTACTGAATGATATAAAGGCGGCACGGCGGTCTCGTGGTTAGCGCGCAGACCTCACAGCTAGGAGACCAGGGTTCAATCCCCACCTCGGCCATCTCTGTGTGGAGTTTGCATGTTCTCCCCGTGCATGCGTGGGTTTTCTCCGGGTACTCCGGTTTCCTCCCACATTCCAAAAACATGCTAGGTTAATTGGCGACTCCAAATTGTCCATAGGTATGAATGTGAGTGTGAATGGTTGTTTGTCTATATGTGCCCTGTGATTGGCTGGCGACCAGTCCAGGGTGTACCCCGCCTCTCGCCCGAAGACAGCTGGGATAGGCTCCAGCACCCCCCGCGACCCTCGTGAGGAAAAGCGGTAGAAAATGAATTAATGAATGATATAAACTATTTTGATGACCTGCAAACTTAAACTGTGAATGTGAAATACTAATAATTTGCAAATTAATGAATATTATAAATATATATTCTCTATGTATATAGTAGGAGGTGGAGCTTTGGGACTTGATCATTGTTAAATGTAGCTTAGGCTAAAAAAAAAGTGTGAGCACCCCTGCTTTAGGGTCACACAAATACAGATTTTAGGGGCATATTTAATCTGCATAGTTAAAAAACGATCTTTTCAATGCAATCCAAATCCAAAATGAGTTCCTCTCATGAAGAAGACACCCAAATAGTAGCAAGTCTTCTCCGGTATAATCATCTGCTATTATGACAAGAATGCAATTCATTTGAGCTCTGTGGCATAATTTGAGGAAATTGCCCTGCAGCTACCTTCTTGTTTCCACGCCAACATACCACACAAACCCCGGGAACTCTGCAGGATTTTTTTTTTTTTACCTCCACAGCAGAGTAGTTGCAGGTCTGCTAGTAGTGGTCACAGTGTAACCTGATGAGCCCGCCGATGCGCTTCAGCAGTCTCGCAGGGGATGGAGGCTTCCATAGTGGAGCTGATCTACAGCACTCAAGCCTCAAGGATAGTCTCAGTAGTACAGTTAAGTCATTAAAATGCCCAGCAGGTTGTATTTAACAACAAACATAAGGGCAGGAAATGTAAAATTGTGCTAATAAAATATGAGAAAGTCTCCTATAAGCACCTGAAAAAGCATTAAACCGAATAAATCTTCATTATTATAGTTTGCTAAATTATAGTTTTTTCATATTTTTTTGATTTCTTAGATTTTCTGGAGTAGCCCAAAAGTGCCCTACCTCTGCACAGGGGTCCCTTGTTGCTCCACAGGAGAATTATTAAAATATATTCCACAGTGTGTCCACAGGTTGTCTAAGAGAAGATGACATTCTTTGCCATTTGTCCCAAACCTTATCCTCTCTGAGCTCTGTACTTGTTGGAAACTTCTTCTGATAGTGAGCTAGTACAGCACAGACCATGCTCCTTTTCAAGGTTTCTTGGGCGGTCCTAGTGCCTGCCTGTCTGGGTCTTTGGTTTTTAGGACTACTAAGTCTGGAGTGCTCAGAAGTTTTGAGATACTAAAAAAAAAAAACCTTAAAGGCACGTTGAGTATTTCCTTCTTAGCCATGTTATTAAAATGCCTGTTAAACAGTTGTGCTCCTAATCGCTCTATAAAAGGTTATTTGAGCCTTTTGGTGTATTTTATATGGCAGCAAGTATAAAAATAAACACAAAAGAGGCCCGCTTTTTTTTAGAAAATCATCAAAAACAAGCGGAACCAACATGACTGTTTCATGTCAAATTTCAGACGGCAACTGAGGTCATAGTCGTTCTTGGGAAAGCCATGTTTACACAAAGTGCTTTGCCACAGTACTGTTTAGAAGGCTAAATTCCGATCTGGATTGTGTTTCCGATACTGGTTGTGTAGCTTGGATGTCGTAATATGCAAAACTATCAATTATAGTAGAAAGAAACATTTTGGGGGGGAAAAAAATGGAAGCAGCCATACGGTAAACAAACACAACAAACTCTTCCATGTAGGTCTCATGCTACTGCAGTTAATGCCAAAAACTTTCGACAATGGAAATGCAACAACAAACTGAAGTCAAGGGTACCGCTTGGTAGCAAAAGGTCTTAAAGGTCCCCCCTACTATGGAAAATGCTTTTAAAAAGATAAATTGCCATTCATTATCAACTCCTATAAAGTTGGGCTCGTAGCTAGCGGCCAACCACGATGCGGGCCGTGGGTGGAATACATTTATACAAGCCGTTTTTGCGGGAAGCACGAAATCCAATAAAATACAGCTGGAATAGGTGCTGATTCTGGAAGAACTAGAAAGCTTTGTGCTGGTTATTGTGTGGAGCTGCTCTATATGAGTACACAACTCAATACAAAGGACCAAAAAAAATAAAGTAAAGCCTGAATTTCTACCAAGTATCCATCAAGTTAGGTACAGAAGTGGGAGCTTTAAGTGTGATCATTTTGGTTTGCTAGGCTAGGCTACCCTAGCATGATGTTGCTGTTACAATTACGAGCATTGTTGCATACACAACTATTCTCACATTTGTGTCCCTGTGTCTAGAGATTAGCCGGTTACTTGTTTGTTTATGAATTTTTGGATTTTTTGGATTATGAATTTTTGGCGAATATGAACAAGAAATGAGTACCTTATCCGTAATCGTGTATTCACTCTTCATGTTCTGTGATTGGTCAGTCACACACAGCGGCCACCCCTCTGTGTTGAACAGTAGATTTCGTTAATGCGGCATTACAGTCGTCCCTAACTACATCACGGTTAGAATATCGTTTTTTCAAAAATTAGTTAATTAATTCTGCCTTCGTGGTTGACGAGGCCAAATATTGCTTGTGGAAGTGGTACACTTTTGGCTACTTATGTTGTCCTTCGTCCTTGCACAGTTTCCAACCCATTTACCAGTATGCAAGTAAATCAGAGGGTATCTAATTAGCTCAGTATATTTAGGCACTAAAAACGCATTCTTTCACACCACTGTTTATCAGTCAATTGAGGCTTATTTTTAATGCCATGCGTAATTGACCCATATTACGCTTGGGATACTACAACAAAAAGGATTTTTTCCCAATGCTAATGGTGAATTAGTCTGTACATCTGAAATAGATTAGATAGACTAGTTAGTTCATGTCTATATTGAATCCTACTTCACGAAAATTCACTTATCATGGTCTGATTTGGAACCAATTAACAGCATTAAAGGAGGGACGACTGTATGGCTCTATTGTTTATTGTTTATTACAGATCCTTCAAACAGAACTTCAAACATAATACAATAAAAACAGTAATTACTCGAAACAAAAATGATCTGAAGTGTAATGGAATCCAGCCCTTAAAATTATTGAAGCCAACCAGAACCATTCATTCATTCATTCATTTTCTAACGCTTTTCCTCATGAGGGTCGCGGGGGGTGCTGGAGCCTATCCCAGCTGTCTTCGGGTGAGAGGGGGGGTACACCCTGGACTGGTCGCCAGCCAATCACAGGGCACATATAGACAAACAACCATTCACACTCAATTTGGACAATTTGGAGTCGCCAATTAACCTAGCATGTTTTTTTTGGAATGTGGGAGGAAACCGGAGTACCCGGAGAAAAACCATGCATGCACAGGGAGAACATGCAAACTCCACACAGAGATGGCCGAGGGTGGAATTGAACCCTGATCTCCTAGCTGTGAGGTCTGCGCGCTAACCACTTGACAGCCGTGCAGCCCCCATTTCTTCTCATGCAATATAAAAATAGAAATAAACGTGCATCCACAGTCCATAATGACTCTTTCAATGGATAAAGTGCAAGTCTGTTCCCATGTTGAATTTTGTTCATTTTTTTCCCACAAACTTCCAACTGAAACGCACGTGTGTTTTTATGAAGTTGCAGAAAGCGTTAGTAAAAAGTCCCAAAAGTCCTGTTCTCCAGAGCTCTTGGTTCTGCGTTCTGATCGTGAGCAGATGTCTCACAGAGGTTCACCTTGTCTCTATGATTCATGCCACAACCTTCAGGCTAAGTTTTGCGTTACAAAAAGTACAAATTGGAGACAGCGACTTGTGAACCTGCTCGTTTGGGAGTTGATCCTGATCAATGTCTCGGAATCCTTCGTCTGTGTTGTGTTCGTGTGGGGAAAAATGTGGAAAATTGTTCTTTGAAAGTTTCTTTAATTATGAACACTCTTTATAGGATACAGTTTCTTGGTCTTATACTGTGGGCGAGTGTATCTTCTCCCATCGTTCCAAGGTTACTTCAAGGTCAGAGGGGAGTCTCTGATTTATTCTTCACAAGTGAAACAACGGCGGTTTAGAAAATAAAAGCATGGTTGTGTTCGCACTGATGTCAGCAGCCTTGCACATCTGGAGTCAAATGGGAGCATATGGAAGCCAAATCTGCTTACCGAGTTACGCACGGATTACGCGCCTGCTTTGAATTATCTGCTCGCAACCCTGGAGTGGGCGTGGCCTGTGCTTTTTAACAGAATTCTAGGCGGTCTATCTTCAGGCTTAGCAAAGCCATAGCTTTGCTTTTCTTAGTAGGACATGTGGACCTGTGAACTGTAGCATGTGATGCGCTCAGGTGTACGTGTACAGGAAGTACAGAGCAAGGCTGACGTCATCGCAGTCCCCCAATGAATGTGTTGCTCAGATGCAATGCATTATTGGAAAAAGTTGATTTCATTTAAATCTTGTATTGGTACATCTTTGTATATTTGTCAGGTATACCGTTTGAGTGTGATGTTGCTGTGTGATGAGTTTAGTGTGCCCGACTGACAAGGTTGTTGGCTGAGTGTACCCTGCCTCTCGCCCAAAGACAGATTGGGATAGGCTCCAGCATACCTGCGACCCTAATAAGGATTAGCGGCATAGAAAATGGATGGATGGACATTCTGTAAATCTGCAGTTGACTAGTAACCATTCCAGGGTGTTCCCCACCTTTCACCTGAAGACAGCTGGGGTAGGCTCCAGCACCCCCTGCGACCCTCGTGAGGATAAGCAGTAGAAAATGAATGAATGAAAATTATTTTTCCTGAAAAAATTTGGTGATCCTTGAACGCACCATAGCTGTAAGATGTTAGCTTTCGTTAGTCATAAATAACTAAAAATTGTATATTTTCAAATGTGTTAAGAAAAAGAGTGTGAGGTGTATTGTATTGAGGCCTTTAATCTGGATCGTGTTGTGAGTTAACAATGGCAATTGAAGAGAAAAGGGGAGCATTCTGATGTGAATCTAGTCTAAGACCAAAAGCACAGTTACTTTTATTGCAAATGTTGATGCAAAATCGGCTTAAGCTTGCTGGAGAGGGGCACATTTTAGTTGTATTAATTAATTGTTGTTTTTCCTATTTGCTGATAGTCCTGGTTTGGGAAAAAGCTCAGTATAAAATAGGAAGCCGTTGTATTGCGTGTATAAACACAAGTGGTTCATGATAAAGCCAGCATAACCCCTAAATATCGAGAACATGACCTGTGATCTATACGTGTTCCTCTGCCCAAGAACTTCGTGACCACCATGTGTTCCTCAGCCGACTAAAAGTTGATGTAACTGATCAGGGCCAGATGTGGATTTCCACTTTCCACTTTTTTTTCCACAATTTGAGACTCACAGTTGATAGGCAGACGGATCCACGGTGCCAAAATATGAAGGAATTGCAGATGAAACTACAAAACAGTAAATTGGACGCGGGTTTCATAGTTCTCAGAATTGCTTCTCGACCTTCAACTAGGAATCCACTTAGTACGAGCCGCAGCATACATTATATACTACGCCTTTGGAATCTAACAATGTGACAAATAATTCAACAATTTTCACTTTTGATAGACGGACTACATATGTTAGAAACAATTATATGTCATCCAAAGCAGGGCACGGTGTGCGACCTTTAACCTACCCCCCCACTCCCCCCACATTCACAAGCTAAATTCACCCCTTGGCAATTGCCCCCCGTCCCCTTTTTTTTTTGCCCTCTTCATCTGTGCAGGACAATGACTGTGTTGTTTAGGACGATTTCGGCATTGGATCGAATTCCTCATAGTGTAACACAACTCCCAAACGTCACCGTCATGTCGTTTCATGTTGGGAACCTCTGAGTTTGTTTTGTTCCCAGAAGGCTTTATTGTGTGTCTGTGTGTGGTTTAGATGTGCTGCTGACAGATGTGCTCATGGTCCGAGATACTTCACTCCCTCCCTTTTTTTTTTTTTTACCTCAAGGTTGAGTGGCTGTATAATACTTATGTATACTGTATAAATCCTACTTGCGCAATATAATATTGTGTATATATATTTAATGTTGCACACAAGTGATTCCTTTTTTAACACCACTGGAATCTCTGGGATTAAACACATTTTGTTCTAAGAGGTTTGATTTGTTCACATTTTGTTTTAATTTTGCCCAAATAATTAAAAAAACATAACGGTCTGTTACCATGTCAAACATTCACCATCATGAAACTTTGAAATACTATACACCCCATGTTTTCCTTAGCATTTTGGTGCAGTTAATTGTCTTGGAAGCGCAAAAAGCATAGGACGTTAATTGGAAGCAGGGGATAATTGGAGAATGGCTGCTATTTCACATATTGAACTTAAATAATAATTTAGATGGGCTGCACGGTGAACGAGTGGTTCAATTCCACCCTCGGCCATCTCTGTGTGGAGTTTGCACGTTCTCCCCATGCATGCGTGGGTTTTCTCCGGGTACTCCGGTTTCCTCCCACATTCCAAAAACATGCTAGGTTAATTGGCGACTCCAAATTGTCCATAGGTATGAATGTGAGTGTGAATGGTTGTTTGTTTATATGTGCCCAGTGATTGGCTGGTGGTCCTGGGTGTACCACGCCTCTCTGAAGACAGCTGGGATAGGCTCCAGCACCCCTTGCGACGTTTGTGAAGATAAGCGGTAGAAAATGAATGAATGAATGTCCCTTATTTTCTGATGCTAATGTTTATAAGTATGATAAAATCATGTGAAAAAGTTAGGACTCCCAATGGTAGGACTTGAACTGCAGCACGAAAAAAAAGGGTAAACATGCCAGAATTTGCACCCATACTGTGTTGGGCTGATATACGTATGACTTGAAATTTCTCGCACAGTGCAATATGCTCAAGCATTTTGACCACAATCCCGAGTGGGTGCCCTAGTTAAAAAAAAAAGAAGAGGAATGTGTGGGGGATGTATCCCACCTCTCGCCTGAAGACAGCTGGGATAGGCTCCAGCACCACCTGCAACCCTTGTGAGGAAAAAGTGATACTTCAAATGCACCATATTTGCCTTATTGTGGAAGCCATCAAGAGGTTGCATACAGCAATAGCTGTTAATGCTAATGTTTTCTGACCCGGCACTAATAATCAACACTGGTAATTATTTGTTTTTGTAGACTGCACATGCAGGAGACTCACATCCATCCATAAATATCAATATAATTCCATAGGAGCATTTATGGATTGATACCTCTTAGTTTTATTTATTATGTTGCACGGAGTCAATCAATGTAAATCAATTTTTTTATGCATGACTCTTCTTGGTTTCTTGTACAATTTAAACAGAGAGCTCGTAAAACCAAAACAGAAAAAGGAAGATATGCTTGACTTAGGAGAAACTCATGCGACACATGTCTTTGCCATTGTGATGTGGTTACAAATACACACAAAATTCAGCAATTTTAGTATCCTTTTCTGACAGTAAACTCTTCCACCACCACACCAGACTATCATACTTTAAATCTAATTAACTAAGCATGTTTACGTATCCAATTAAACATCAAATTCAGATGTGGAAATGGTTTTTCACAAGCGCTTTGCTATGCTATATAGTTGCTGTTAACTCCCTGCTGACTACAGCTACAATAAATAATAACTGTTAAATGACTACCATCCAAACGGAGCATTATAATCTCTTTAAAGGGATAATTTGGGGTGCAGCTCTTGTACTGGGTCTTATTAGATGATGCAGGTGTGCAACTGACTGTTACCAGGTAAAACACATATTAGGTTTCTATGGTAACATGGAAAGAAACACAGAGAAAACGTCATATTATGGGTACAAATTTAACAACCTATGGTGGGCCATATGTTGGAACAAAACAAAGCACTATAGTGGCCCCTTGTGTGACCTTCATTCACAACTATTTCATATGTCCTTGCCCTCTGAGAGTTGGGGCGGGTTGGGGCGCGGGGGCATTTCCTTCAACTACATCTGTAATCCATGTCGTCTTAAAAAAAGGGTCGAAAAAGTTTGGCGAGGGGAAGAAAAAAAAAACCATCACAGAGGCATTGCTGTCATTTCTTATTAAGTGTGCGTTTCATTCCAACAAGGCTGCTGCTGCTCTATGTGCTCATAATGGAATCAAGATGGTTTAAAAAAATAAAAAAAAACAGGCAGGGGTGAGGGCAGCTTAATCTATCTGCTGCCCCCCTGTGGATACATGCTGGAGCTACCAGAATCCTCTATCAGACACTGATTGATTGGTATGGCATTAATACGGCGAAACTTTTTTTTTTTTGAGGCTGCACGGTCGTCGAGTGGTTAGCACACAGGCTTCACAGCTAGGAGACCCAAGTTCAATTCCACTCTCGGTCACATTCCAAAAATTGTCCATAGGTATGAATGTGAGTGTGAATGGTTGTTTGTCTATATGTGCCCTGTGATTGGCTGGCCACCAGTCCAGGGTGTACCCCGCCTCTCGCCCGAAAACAGCTGGGATAGGCTCCAGCACCCCCGCGACCCTTGCAGTAGAAAATGAATGAATGAACGTTTTTGAACACAACCACCTAATTTCACTTGTATCATGAGTCATTTTTATTAAATTCATCACTGTTTTAATAAAGTGTAGGGTTTTTTTTTTTTTAGATGTGCGAGCCTTTTTCTCAGTTGTTTTTATTTTTTTGCACTCAATCCAACATTTCGCCACATTTACACTTTAACATTTAAAGTGTGGGTATGGCAGTGCTGCTGTTGTTTGTTTTACCACCTTAATATTTCATGTAAATCCTTTTAAAATCTATTTTGTGGAGTTTTTGCTTCTCTCACTGAAATGTCAAAAAAAGTTTTTCTGCAAATTTGTTGAATTTAGCGTTTGTCTATTTTTCTCAAGATGCTGTATTTTCTCATTTTTTTGTTCTATTTCTTTGTATGTGCACCAGATACCTCACAATCCATACCTTCCAAACTTCAATTTATTCTGATATTTAATTATTTTTCTTTGTAAATCAATAGAACCCCGGTTTTTGTTATTAATTTGGCCCCAAAGGTCAGGCGAAAACATATGAATTAAAACTTGAGCAATTTTTCCCAATTGGAAATCATGTACTCTAAATCCAGTGAATCGGTTTCAAACATCCAAAAATATTAACAAAATATATTTTTTAGGGAATGATTGTAGTTTTACATGCAGAAAAAAAGGTGGCACCATGGCAGGTTATTTAGCACCAACTAAAAATGCACTAAATTGAGTTACCAATGCATTAGGTGCCTTGTTTGGGCACGATTCTACAGAATGATATAGTAGGCTACAGGGAAAATTGACTAGTTTATTACTTGTAGTACTACATGAAAACTAGGGCAAAATTTTTGCTAAAATTCTCGTCAAAAACGAGAAAAAAAGAAAATTTGGCTGTATACTCTATGTACAAAGACGTTGCTCACATGATATTAATAATAATGATAATTCATTCATTTTCTACCGCTTTTCCTCACGAGGTTCGTGGGGGGGGTGCTGGAGCCTATCCCAGCTGTCTTCGGGCGAGAGGCGGGGTACACCCTGGACTGGTGGCCAGCCAATCACAGGGCACATATAGACAAACAACCATTCACACTCACATTCATACCTATGGACAATTTGGAGTGGCCAATTAACCTAGCATGTTTTTGGAATGTGGGAGGAAACCGGAGTACCGGGAGAAAACCCACACATGCACGGGGAGAACATGCAAACTCCACACAGAGATGGCCGAGGGTGGAATTGAACTCGGGTTTCCTAGCTGTGAAGTCTATGCTCACCACTTGTCCAGCCCTTTGAATAAATTAGTACTTAGTAATTAGTAATCACTGCTTTAGAAGATTTTGATGAAACAACCTTTTTGTTCAACTTTTCCACCAAAACTTCAATGAAATCTTTGGTATTTTCCAAAGCTGAATTTGTCCATTGATTTTACAAATACTAGCATAAACTTTCCAAGTTAAAACAACTTAAAATATTAAACTGAGTTCTATCAGCAACAGTATTATGAGTTTAGACAGCGTAATAGTGCCTCATTTCCTCATGTGTCATACTACAGACCAACCACAGCACATCCTGTTTTGATGCCTGTCTCGTCCCTGAGGATCAGTGACAGGGCAGGTACGGCGGTCCAAAAGCTCATTAGAAGACGGCGCAAATGAATTCTCTCAGGGATCCCCTCACCGTGCTAGGCCAACAACAACAACAACAACAGCGGCGGCAGATGTCGCTTGTCGGAAAGCTCAAAGTTGTCGCTTAATTAGGCTTTTCTTTGCATCGTATAGCATGAGGGTGCGCGGAGGTGTACAAAATGTCAGCGTGCAGAATAAAAGACAAAAAAAATACCCTCAAGGCAAAAGTGACTATATGTGACAATCTCACTCACAGTGTGTATAGTGTGTGATTGTTGAGGAGATAACTGCTTTAGCATGCTTTATGCATGCTCATCCATAAGGTATCGCTGCATAATTGCCATGACTATATTTAGATGGGGGAGTGCAGTACAAGCTGCAAGGAGGCAGCATTGATGTTGGATGCAGCATAGGGGATGTGAGAATATTAGCATCTCTGATTACCTCTGCCAAGTGTGGTTTACATCTCCATTTGCATCTTTCCCGTTTGTTTGCCCTAAAACTGCACACATAATTCCATGAAACTGGAAAATTGTGTGGATAGACTTGTCACAATTTTAACGATGGAGCGTTGTACCCATCACGTCTCTTTTTTGTTGTGTTTGAGGACTCCCCTACTTGTCTACTAGCAGAAATAATGGTTCATCATCCATAACTCATATGTTTTTGGTTTGTTAAAGGTCAAATCCAGGAGATATTTTTTTCCTTGTATTTCTAACACTGTGTATTTCTCAGTATTCTGAAAAGTGACTGGTCAAAATGCAGACGGAAAGACCACAATTTTGCTTATTTTCTGAAAATTGTCCCTTATTTTGGGCTGCATGGTGGGCGAGTGGTTAGCGTGCAGACCTCACAGCTAGGAGACCAGGGTTCAATTCCACCCTCAGCCATCTCTGTGTCGTGCATGCGTGGGTTTTCTCCGGGTACTCCGGTTTCCTCCCACATTCCAAAAACATGCTAGGTTAATTGGTGACTCCAAATTGTCCATAGGTATGAATGTGAGTGTGAATGGTTGTTTGTCTATATGTGCCCTGTGATTGGCTGGCAACCAGTCCAGGGTGTACCCCGCCTCTCGCCCGAAGACAGCTGGGATAGGCTCCAGCACCCCTGCGACTCTTGTGAGGATAAGCGGTAGAAAATGAATAAATGTCCCTTATTTTCCGATGCTAATGTTTATAGGTATGATAAAATCATGTGAAAAACTTAGGACTCCCAATGGTTGGACCAGAATTTGCACCCGTACTGTGTTGCCTGATATAGTACATATGTTGATATATGTGTTGCCTGTGTTGACTGAACCCCCAAAATTGACTTGAAATTTCTCGCACAGCACAATATGCTCAAGCATTTTGACCACAATCAAGTTTTTTGTGTTTTTTAATTTTTTGTGTTCTAATATAATGAATTAATTGGTTTGTAATTCTGGTAAAAATCAGTAAAATTATAGATTTGAGAAAAGGTAAATTCTTGTGGTTTGTAGTCACAGTGTTAAATTCCCGAGTGTGGCTCATTGGGAGCTCATGTGATGCATCTTGAAAAAAAAAACATCCTTCATAAACACTGTGTCCTGTTTTTTCTGTCTTTAGGGAAATCCTTCTTCCACTTCCTCTTTGTCACCATTGGTGTCACTGAGCGGAAATCCTCATTACGGCAATTAAAGGCCGACATCGACACTTCGGCCTGCAGCGCGTCGTGACTATGAGTGCTGTGAGCTCGACGCTGGGTATTTTCCCACAGATGTGTACTCCCTCCCTCTGTTTCTCTGATGTCATCTCCACTGACCTGGATCGTCCCTTCAGCCCGGCCCACGCCACACCACACCATGGGTAAATATTTCAATGCAGGCATTGAGGAGGGGGCGGGGGGGTTGTTGTCACAGATGCAGTTCCTGATCGGGGCCATACGCAGGTGCAACGTTTCATCAGGCATTATGTGAGAGTGAATGTCAGGATGAAAAGTACCAAGTTTAACTCCAACACACACACATCATTAGCAGCAGCTACTTGTGTACTTGTGTACTTGTGTGTACTTTTGTACTTGTGTACTTGTGTCTGCAACCCGTACATGAAAGCAAGTGGGTGAACACTCCAGCGCTCGCCTGCATCTTCCTTCCTTTTCCTCTGGCAGAGAATGAAAGTCCAAAAAGTAGGATAAAATTCTGCTTTGCATACGCGGCGCCATGTGTGTGTATGAATGCATGTTTGTGCGTACGTAAAGGGGGGTGGGGGGTGGGGGGTGCAGCTGCCGTGCTCATGGAACTGTGAAATTTGTTCTTAAACTGTTAATTTCCCAGCCTGGAATATGCTAGATGTGGAAAATCACATTGAATTAGGGAAGACTCAGGTACTCAGGTTACCATGGTTACCATGTGCATTTGCAACACAGTTCCATTTTGTTTGCAGACATAATAACCATTCACACTCGCATTCGGGGGCGGGGGGGTCCAAAGTGGGGCCTGGGGCAGTGATTCTAAACTGGTGGGTTCCACACCCTTAAGTGGGTTGTTTCAGTGGGTCCTACTAGGTCCTTTGCCTGGGAAAAAAAAATGTAACGACCCAATGTTGGTGAATACAACTCGTGTTCTTGTCTTAGCTAGCCACATGCTACCTCACAGTGAGGTGCGTGCCACTTTTATGGGGAACTTTGTCAAGCTTGAAGAGAAGTGGAAGGATAATGAGTGGGGAATTCCATCTGACACGCAGCTGAGAGAGAGAGAGCAAGGCAGTGTCCCACCTCTGCAGCTCACATTGTGTTGCATGCCGTCCCTTTAAATATAAGATATTTGAAAAGTTTAAGTTTGAAAGGTTTCCTGTCAATGAATGAGAACCAATAACCTGGAGGGCAACTTCTTTTTTGGTAATGGTTTTATTTCATTTGAACATGCATCAGATTACAATTGAATGCATCACATAATCAGTTCACAGTTCCACATGTCCAAAAGGAGTAGGAAGAAGCAAAGCTTATTAAATCCTACCCCTCCATATGGTACTTTTACAATCGGTAACTGTTACATTTGTTCACTTCCTGCTTTCCTAATATAGTTAGTTTTTTTTAATTTTTTAAAATTTATTTTATAAATTTTTATTTTTTTAATTTTTTGTCATGTACCGAAGTACAAGGTGATATGACCATCCAATGACATAATGGGTACCATAGTAAGTGTCAATATAGTGATATGTATAGCACATCATGACTGGTTCAAGACTCTTCATCCTCCATCAACTGCTTGTATTGTTTCTTGAATTGGCTCCTTGTTATGCATTGTTTGAGTTCCTTACTCCTTACTTCCTTAATCCATTCCATAGTTTGATTCCACATACTGAAATGCTGGAATACAGCTGGAATAGGTGCAGATTCTGGAAAATCAAAAAAGTTTTTTGTGCGGGTTATTGTGTGTAGCGTGCTCTATAGGAGACCACAACTCAGTACAAAGGGTCGAAAAATGAGCATAATAGGTCCCCTTTAAGAGATCGCTCACTGTAATAAGACATTTTGTAAACTCATTGCTCAGTTTTGATTGACACTTATTCTCAATGTAAAAGCAGATTTATATAATTGACGGCTCCTGTTAGTGTACCTAATGGAGTGTCTAGCAAATGCATGAAGCTGTAATTGTTTGACACAGCGGAAACACATTTGTATCTTTTCCTCATGCATTTTCCAGTAAAGGTTGCATTGCCTCCAGGCAAACTTACTGTGGAATCCATCATTTCCTGCTAAATGCCACTTGTATGAACATATAATGCCTCCCATATTGTCCGTATTTCAGTATTCCGACCAAGAAGACTGCCAAAAAAAAAAAAAGACTAAGCTTGACCGAGCATATGCATTCTGCTCATTGCACCAACATTTTAATCGAGCTCCTGCTCTGTCATTCCTGCGGTGCCACGTTGCCAAAACGAGCCGCGCCTGCCACCTCTTCGCACCGTGATTTTGGCACCATCATGGGGTTACATTCGTCAGCCCATCTGCTCCTTGATAACAACGCTTGTCACTTCCAAGTCTTGTCTCTCACGCTTACATGCAGGATAATTAGTGGGGATGAAGTAATGCAGCAGACGAGGAACAAAATATACCTTTATCGACCAGTCTGTTGTCACCTCAACGCAGTTACAGTTCATGTAAATCTTCTTGGTTACATCTGCAGTCAATAAGGTGTTCCCTTATTGGCTGAAGTGCAGCATAGTTCCAACTTGTGGCCCCGTTCCCTATCTCTTATACTGAACAATGGCGGCACACTAATGGCGGTACACTAATATTTACATTGTATTAAAATTCATTAATTTATTCATTTTCTACCACTTTTCCTCACAAGGGTCACAGGGAATGCTGGAGCCTATCCCAGCCGAGAGACTGGGTACACCCTGGATTGGTCGCCATGCAGCCAATCACAGGGCACATATAGACAAACAACCATTCACACTCACATTCATACCTATGGACAATTTGGAGTCGCCAATTAACCTAGCATGTTTTGGGAATGTGAAACCAGAGTACCCGGAGAAAACCCACACATGCACAGACTCTACACATGGTGGGATTGAAAATCTCGTAGCTGTGACGTCTGCACGGTAACCACTCGACCACCGTGCAACCTGGCATTGTGATATTTGTGCAGCAAAAATGTCCTTAAAATGTCTTTTGTTTTTGGTATGTGGGAGGAAACACGGGGAGAACATGCAAACTCCACACGGAGATGGCCGAGGGTGGAATTGAACCCTGGTCTCCTAGCTGTGAGGACTGCGCGCTAACCACTCGACCGCTGCGCAGTCCATTCTCAATAAAATGCTATTCAGTGTTCACTGACTATAATATCCAGGCAGACGCAACAGCTTAAGAAAAATAAAGAAAAGCACATTTTTCTATAGAAGTTAAATATAAGTTAAAGTAACTTATGTTTAAGTATTCTGTCTTAATTGTACTTGAAATCACATCTGAAATCATCATTCATTTAAAAATTCTAGCTGTTAACCCCCAAAGATGTATTCTATACATACATATACAGTTTTTAGTGTGGAATCATAAGCAAAGTTTTTGAGTTTTGTTTACTTTGTCATGAGTATTTTTCAATCACTTAATGGATATTGTGATCATTCTTTAACAAATAATTTCCCTTCTTTCTGATTTTGATTCGCTTTAGATGTAAAAGCACAACAAAGCACATGACTTCAATTCCATTGAAGTGATTCCCAGACAGCACGTATTGTCTCCTGATTTCCTGTCCCCTCTCTCTCTGCCTCTCTTTGCACCAACGCCAAAATATATACGACCACGCAGGGTCCACAATCAATCGTTTATTAGCATTCAGGTCCATACGACTCCTCCACACAGAGCTGCTGTCTCTTCTCGGGTCTGACATAAAGCTATAGTCCAGTGAAGGGGGGGGGTGGGGGGGTTGTCTTCTGGAGACAATTCATTACGCTGACAGGGTGTCATACAGGGAGCAGAGCTTGCTCTTCCCTTGGGGCGGTTTTTAATCCAGGATGCTGCATCCTTTTTATTTGACCTGCCTGCTTCTTGGCTGCCACCATCACGTACGTTTCACTGCTAGAATATAGTTTGGAATAGAACCCGCACCTGTCTTGATGCTGTTATCTCATCTTGGCACCTCCTTGAAGATGTTGTGACTCAGTCTGTTCACTGAAAAGCTTCTAAGGACATTTTTGCTGCACAAATATCACAATGCTGAGTTGCACGGCGGTCGAGTGGTTAGCGCGCAGACCTTACAGCTAGGAAACCCGAGTTAAATCCCACCTTCGGCCATCTCTCTGTGGAGTTTGCATGTTCTCCCCGTGCATGCATGGGTTTTCTCCGGGTACTCCGGTTTTCCTCCCACATTCCAAAAACATGCTAGGTTAATTGGCGACTCCAAATTGTCCATAGGTATGAATGTGAGTGTGAATGGTTGTTTGTCTATATGTGCCCTGTGATTGGCTGGCGACCAGTCCAGGGTGTACCCCGCCTCTCGCCCAAAAACAGCTGGGATAGGCTCCAGCACCCTCGCGACACTCGTGAGGAAAAGCGGTAGAAAATGAATGAATGAATGAATTATATTTTCTATAGCAGGTTGCACGGCGGTCGGGTGGTTAGCGCTCAGACCGCACAGCGAAGAGACTCGAGTTCAATCCTCGGCAATCTCTGTGTGGAGTTTGCATGTTCTCCCCATGCATGTGTGGGTTTTCTCCGGGTACTCCGGTTTTCCTCCCACATTCCAAAAACATGCTAGGTTAATTAGCGACTCCAAATTGTCCATAGGTATGAATGTGAGTGTGAATGGTTGTTTGTCTATATGTGCCCTGTGATTGGCTGGCCACCAGTCCAGGGTGTACCCCGCCTCTTGCCCGAAGACAGCTGGGATAGGCTCCAGCATACCCCCGCAACCCTAATGAGGATAAGAAGATGGATTGATCGTAGTAGTACTTGCCATGTGTATACTGTGTGATGATTATTATATTATGACCCATGAGTCAAACTATTATCTTGAGTCATGACCACCTGTTTGTTGATGAGTTAGTCCCTTGATTCAAACGTCATTCTGAATACTTGATGGTTCCCAGGGTCACACAGCGACCCTCAGTTAATTTGAGTTAACTTATGGTCGACCTAAAAAATATACCTAATCAAACAAAGCCTTATTTCACTAAAGTGACATCTGCCGGGCTACCACTGCATATTTCAGATGGAAAATGGTGTTAAAAAAAAAAAAAAAAACTGAGCTAAACAATCATCCGGCTGTGTGTCGTCGTGTTGCAATGCAGCCCGTCTTGGACGCAATCGCAACATTGAGGCACAGACGTTGGCAAGATGCTCCTTGTCATTCCACCGGCATGCTCAGAGCACGTCACGTTTCTCATGCGTGTCGTCACGCAGCAGCAGCTGCTCATGTTTCCTTGTTGGTGAGGATGGTGCATATGTGTCAGAATAAATCCCTTGCACACCCCAGTGTTGTAACATTGCACGTCTAAGTATAGATTCACATGAAATGACATTTAGATGCCAGGGTTCCTCATCAAATATGGACATCAAAGCACCTCATTTAAATGCTATGCAGAGGTCACTGATTAGCCACACTCTAAATGAAGTCTGTAATAACTTGTCACATTTTACAGGTTTAATTAACCATAAAATGTCTTAGACAGGTGTACCCTCACCCACTGAACAAAAGCATGATCAAAACCAGTGTTAACAATGCATGAAAGTATAAGCAAAATGGCTTTAAATTTTGACCAGTAGACACAAAAATATGGGAAAAATAATTTGTCTTTTGATTTATACTACAGATCAACACTCAAAATCAACAGGATTCTTGCTGAGAGTCTTTATTCAAAGGCTTGATTCTCACATTGTATAATTAGACCAGATAAAGGTCGTCCTAAGGTTATTTGTATGTACAAGTTTCTGTCATATTAATACAGTTTATAGGTTGAATATTATATTCATTCATTCATTGGGGGTGCTGGAGCCTATCCCAGCTGTCTTCGGCCGAGAGGCGGGGTACACCCTGGACTGGTCGCCAGCCAATCACAGGGCACATATAGACAAACAACCATTCACACTCACATTCATACCTATGGACAATTTGGAGTCGCCAATTAACCTAGCATGTTTTTGGAATGTAGGAGGAAACCGGAGTACCCGGAGAAAACCCACGCATGGGGAGAACATGCAAACTCCACATAGAGATGGCCGGAGGTGGGATTGAACTTGGGTCTCCTAGCTGTGAGGTTTGCGCGCTAACCACATGACCACCGTGCAGTCCTGAATATTTTATTTGTAAATGAATTATTTTGATGTTGAAAAAAATTTTTTATTGGAATGTGGGAGGAAACCGGAGTACCCGGAGAAAACCCACACATGGGGAGAACATGCAAACTGCACACAGAGATGCCAGAGTGGGAAATCGAACAGAGTCTCCTAACTGTGTGGCTTGCATGCTAACCACTCGCCCACTGTGCAGCCCATTCTCTAAAATGCTATTCAGTGCAAACTCCACACAGAGATGGCCGAGGGTGGGATTGAACTTGGGTCTCCTTGCTGTTAGGTCTGCGCACTAGCCACACGTCCACCGTGCAGCCCTGAATATTATATTTGTAAATTAATTATTTTGATGTGAAAAAAAATATTTTTGGAATGTGGGAGGAAACCGGAGTACCCGGAAAGAACCCACGCATGTACGGGGAGAACATGCAAACTCCACACAGAGATGTCTGAGGGTGGAATTGAACTCGGGTCTCCTAGCTGTGAGGCCTGTGCACTAACCACTCGATCACCGTGCAGCCACATTGTAATATTTATAAAAGTCAGTGACACTGATATTTATAAATCAGTGTTAATATCTGGTCTCGTCTCATTCCCATCAATCCAATGTGGTCTATTGTCTCGTCTTGTGAGCAGAGTGTCTCTTGCCCCCCCCCCCCCCCCCCCCCCCCCATTACTGTCCCTTGACAACATTACTGTAATAAAAATACTTGCTGAAACTCTTGCATCAATCTGACTCAACAGTAAGTTCTGATAAAAACATTGCATCAGTTTACAAGGTATCATTATAAGCTACAATCCTGAGGAGGAGTGAGGAGGAGGAGATTTGTCATTTCTTAGCCTTTTGGCCAGTCTGTGTTCTCCATGGAAAGTGACAATGCTCAGACTCCCGTTTGAGTAACGAGGAGCACGGATTCATTCTCACTATCCGTTGTGGCTGGCAGTCCGGCTAATCAATAACAGCACACACACACAGACAAAGATGGACCGGCATTGATGGAATGCTCGAACATCGGCCACATTCCCTGCCAGAGCCAAATCATTACCCTGTCATGTGATTTGCTACTGGGAGTCAAGGTGAAGGCCAAGGTCATAAATAATGTGGCAATTTTATTTGACGTGATGAGAGGCGGCAGAGGTGAAAGGTTAAATAAGCATGGTTAGCTCCGTAAGCCAATAGACGCTGAAGATCTCATCCACTAATACAATCTGATCAATTGAACAGTCATCGTTTAAGTCATGTAAACCGCGTTTCTACTGAATCCGAGACAACCCTAGACACATTGGATTGGTCTCATGGCTTATGTAACAGCGGGGATGCTATTGATTTTGAATAATAAACGCCTACGTCGACTCAAGATGGTTCAAGTATCTGTACTTAAAAGACAAATTAGCGTGTTAGCATATCCAGCACTAAACAGGACGCCATTCATAACTGATGCATATTATTATATTGATTTTCAAGGATAACCTATGAGGGGCAGGGCAAAGTAGTTGAGGTCAAAGGTCAGTCAATTAATATATCTTAATTGCAGAGGCTCCACTGACCATAATTTACAGCTAATTTTTTGGCTTTGACCGATTTTAACAACGTCCTACACTTGGTAAATGAGGTCAAAGGTCAGGGTCAGCTGTATATAGCCATTTTATGGTTACGTATACACTGATATTAATTATTAATATTGTAGAAAAAGAAATCTAGAAAAAGAGAACCAGTCACGTGCGTGTGGTAGAATATGCAGGCGGATGGATACATTGGCGTACCAGCAGAGTCATGTTGCTACACATTATTTTTAGTTAACTATTTAGTTAACACGGTGGTAGAGTGGTTAGCGCGCAGACCTCACAGCTAGGAGACCAGGGTTCAATTCCACTCTCGGCCATCTCTATGTGGAGTTTGCATGTTCTCCGCGTGCATGTGTGGGTTTTCTCCGGGTACTCCGGTTTCCTCCCACATTCCAAAAACATGCTAGGTTAATTGGCGACTCCAAATTGTCCATAGGTATGAATGTGAGTGTGAATGGTTGTTTGTCTATATGTGCCCCGTGATTGCTGGTCACCAGTCCAGGGTGTACCCCGCCTCTTGCCCAAAGTCAGCTGGGATCCAGCACCCCTCGCGACCCTTATGAGGAAAAGCGGTAGAAAATGAATGAATGAATGAATTTAGTTAACAATTTAAAGGCACTGTTTTGATTTTTTGACAGGAAGTTGTGACAGTGTAGTGCATCAACGGAGACTTAACCCTTCACTTTATCCTGTGAGCGGAGTTGCGGTCGGATTTTGGTGATGAGGAAACATAGTTCTGGTTAGTCTCTGGAGCCACTTAAGTCAAGAGTTTTTGGATTTTCAAAACAAATTTCTCAAAATAGATACCATTGACAACAAAAAAGACTCGCCCTACACGCATGTAAACACTGTGGAACAGTGCAACTGTGTAAACAGGTGGACAGGCAAGATGGACTTTTTTGTTAGTGCAACGTTTTTTTGATGCAAATATATTATTATTTAGAGCGCATACTGTTCCTTCATCACTATTGATGCACAACACTGCTGATGGGGATGCCGTCCCTTTAAGTTGAATCATTCTGACTTCCAAGTCAGTCAGGCAGACTCGTTTGGTGGCAGTGGGTAAAAAGAGAAAATCTATGTCTAAGTCTCAGTTCTATGACTATACTGTATAAACATACAGTACATGATACCATCATCAGAGAAAAAAGTTTTTTGTTACCTTTATCCGTTCTTTAGTAATCAGCAGTAGAACATAAGTAAGTTTCAGGAAAATATCAGTTCCCGACTACAAAAAGGAGAAATCTAGATTCTTGTGAAAAATTTCAAGCATAACTTTCACTTTAACACAAATATTATATCTAATATCTATGCTATAATATCAAAAGAACTACACCACAACGAAACCAACATAAAAAATGTGTTTTATTGTGAAGTGCTCTCACTCTTGTTGCCATCTTTAGAAAATAATAGTAAATCGATACTGCTATACAAGCTATACACTGACTACTCTCAAGTAAATACACCTTTAATTTCTGTATCTTGACCAGATATCATAAAATATATTGCAGCTTACACCAATGTGTAACTTGTCCTGCACGGCGTGTGTATGCTAATAAGCATGCTATAATGTGTGTTTATGCATAATTCAAACAAGGGCTCCAATCTATGAAAGTAGCACGGCTGATGACAGTAAATAACCTGCAGTGTATTGACGGTTTAGAGCGTGGGAATTTACGTGATGGGATTCCTCGCTCCCTCTGGCCGTCTGATATGTTCTATCTCATAAGAGTGTAATCAGAAAAGCGCTTCACTGGCATTTAAATGTCCCTCGACTGCCATCAATTCTGATTTTCACGGCGTCCAGCAAATGAAAAAGGAATTTACTTGCGATGTGGAGTTAGACCTTGGGCGGGGCGACGGGTCTCCATCATCCATGCACAGTGCAACATACATGAAGCGTGACCTAAATAGATAACGGAATCAAGGAAACGGATGATGAGTGTCTATGGTGTTGTTGTGTTCACATGAAAGTGTCTTTTCAGAGTCTAAGCCCTTTTTTATGTGGCTGTAGGCATAAGTAGCCTTGCGTTCAACACACACACACACACACACACACACACAAACACACACTCAAAGTAGAACCCTCCTCCGCTTTAATCCAGATATGTAACATAATTCATTCCTCTGTGGGAATGCGCCACAAATTCTCTAAGTCGACTTTACTCCTGCACAAGCTGGAGCGGAAGTTATGTAATATCTTCAACTAGAAATACTTTTTTTTTCTCTTTACAAAACACACTCCATGTTTTGGTTGTCATGGTGACAAACTCCAGACATAACTTATTGTACTTCTCAAGAAAACTAGGGTGAAGCTTGCCTCTTTCTTTGCAAGCTGACTGACTAAATTGACTAAATTGTTCAATAATCAACATTTGGAAACATAGCAAAGCTTCTGTTACGATGATGCTGGAGCCTATCCCAGCTGTCTTCGGGCGAGAGGCGCGGTACACCCTGGACTGGTCGCCAGCCAATCACAGGGCACATATAGACAAACAACCATTCACACTCACATTCATACCTATGGACAATTTGGAGTCGCCAATTAACCTAGCATGTTTTTGGAATTTGGGAGGAAACCGGAGTACCCGGAGAAAACCCACGCATGCACGGGGAGAATATGCAAACTCCACACAGAGATGGCGCGCTAACCACTCGACCGCCGTGCAGTCATCTTAGTGTATTATTTACTTATATGCAATATTTATATTTTATTGTAGGGTTTATTACTACACCGTCCATCCATCCATCCATTTTCTGTACCGCTTATCCTCACAAGGGTCGCGGGCATGCTGGAGCCTATCCCAACTGTCTTCGGGCGAGAGGCGGGGTACACCCTGGACTGGTGGCCAGCCAATCACAGGGCACATATAGACAAACAACCATTCGCATTCACATTCAGTCGCCAATTAAGCTAATATGTTTTTGGAACATGGGAGGAAACTGGAGTACCCATCCAAAAAAATACATATGTACATATCTTATGCTGTCAAATTTTTAAAATGGATTTAGGGTAATTCAAGAGCACTGATTTCGGAATTGGCTTTGTTTTTGAGATATAGTGACATTACCATTGTATACTTTTAAAAGACTAAATACCAGTATAAAAGGATCTAGTACATTATTTAAATTTGCACATATGACGTTTCAATGTTGGAAAATGTCTGCCACTGTAAAAATAGTCCTGATATTTTTTGTTACATCTGTAGAGAATATACTCCTGAAAGCAAAAAGAAAAAAACATCACAGAATTTGTCAAGCTAGCATATCTTGCATATTTTGGTGTGACGTTGTTGACCAGGACAAGCCGTGGGTGCCTCTGTGTTGAAAACCTGAAACTATGGAAGAATAAAAAACTGAAGGGGCTAAGATTTGGTGTTCGTATGGTGTGGACAAAACCACAAAACCACCATGATGTTTGCTACTTTTATATGATCCAAAAAGCAGAATTAGGAATACCCGAACAAGCATTCCAGTGCCTGTATTCACCTAATTTCCACAAGAATACCCATACCAAAGAACCTCAAACCATGGGATCATATATTTGAATGTTCTGAACTCCTGTTTCCATGCTAGTGTTGCTTTTAGCACAACAATCCTGCCCAGGGCATATACCGATTCAACGGCACCTCTATTTTGAGTCAAAACGTTATTAATCAACAATCACCTCCACACAGTCTGCAACATTTGAATAATCATTGGACCGTTTAATTGATAATTATGTCCATGCTTCCCTAGTTGACTATTATTTCATTATAATGTCCCCACTGTTATTAAATGTGTCCTTGCTGATTGGCTGTGTTAAATCACATGGTTCACAGGGTTCTTTTTGATTTTCCACCCATTGCCACTTTCTCTATAACACCCTGCACCAACAGGTTTCTATTTTTCCTAGAGAGAGAATAATATGCCTCTACTTTTATTTGATCCTCTGCAACTGCAGGATTTACCCTCTGCTATAGTACTGCTCTTTATTTGTTTATTTTTCCATTTCCAGTCCAAACGAGGTCAATAGGTTTTTGGAGATCAGTGCCATCCCTTTAAGAGGATTTTGTCAGTGTTGAGTGTTGTTGCCATATTTGGTATCGTAGCACAAGCTCGGCTTCTCCTTTTTACTTTCTTCTCAGCACATGGAAATGAATATATGCTCAATAGACATGTTTGAATCCCATTTGGATTCATTAATAAATCCCCCTCCCTTTCCTTGCACACGTGTTGCTCACCCCAGACAATGTCAGCCGCCTTTGATGAAGCATGAAACAACACTGTGCTAACAAAGGCACACACGGGACGCTTCTTCAGCTGGGTATTGTTAAGTTGGAAAAAAAAACATGCTTATTGGGTTTTGGGGTGTTTATGCAGATGAAATGAGGTGAATGATCTCAGTGCTTGTATCTGTGTGTGTGTGTGTGAACAACACAGCAGGTTGATTAGTGAGGTGAGGCTTTGCTTTCAGGACCACGGAGAGCAACATCAGCAGGTCAACACAACACAATCACAGGGAGCAAGACCATTGTGTAGCCTTGCTTTCATCCATCTGCTTTCGGGAGCATGCTGACACCCGCTATCAGTCCACCTTTTATTAGGGTGTGAAATTCAAGGCTTTGGGGCCGGATCTGGCCAGCCACATCATTTTATGAGGTAAATAATGCACATGGATAAGACCATTTGTACTGCTTGTAAATGTAGTTTTTAATAAAATATTTGATATTGCAAGCATTTACAATTCACAATAAATCGAACAATAGTTGTAAATATCTGCTTGGCACTATTTTTCTTGGCTAAATGAGTATAAAAAAGCAAGTAACCAAATGCAGGGAAAATGATATACTAATATCGGCTACGTCAGTGGTTTTCAAACTGTAGGATGCAGTGTTTTGACAGTAGGAGCTTGGGGCTACTATGAGCACATTTCATTAAGAGTTTTTTTTTCAAGAAAATATTGAGTTTTTATATTACTATTTCAAAAAAGTTGGTGATTGAAAATGGTAATGGATAAATGCATACTGTAAATGAGGAAAAAAATATTACCCAAAGTTTGTGATAGGAGTAAATTGACTCATCTAATCTGAATTATGACATCACCAGGCTTGGAAATGGTCTGATCCCTGTCACTGTGATACCCAACAAGCTCATCAAAATGTCTCATCCACTTCTTCATCTCTCACGCAAACACGAGCATCATCAACATCATTTATTGCGGGATACTGAACACCGCCACTGCTTTTCTTAATAATAATAATAATAATAATAATAAATGTAATGTATAACGCACTTTACATCAAATGAATGATCTGAAAGTGCAACAGTTACAATAGAAGAATAAAAGTTAACAAGTGTCACAATAACACAATAAGAACATCCAAAATAAGTAGAGCAGTGGAGGTGGAAATGACCAAAGCCAAACTAACACAACACAGTGAACCAAAGACGTTAAATATGCATTAAAATAGCTAAAAGCTTTTCTAAAAAGATATGTTTTTAATCCTTTTTTTAAAACAGTCTAAGGTCTGTATTAGAAGTGTATTTCCTTTGCGACTCACCGTCATCATAGCAGTGTTTTGACCACCTGTGCTACACACAATGCACATTGTGAATCCTGTGGGATGTCCCTTCCTGTGACCCACAACATGATTAAGCTCCAAAAATGTCACAGTGTTATTATTGGTGCTGTGGAAACTCGCCAGGGTAATTTTTCAACTGTAAAACAGACCAATGCAGTGATTATTGGAATTATGTTTGTTGTTTGTATTTATTGAAAAACTGTGTTTTAGTATAGACAAGAAGGACAAAATAAGAAGCTGAAAATATACCACTTCCACACAGAATGAGAGGAGATTTTTTTTTCCTCACGAGGGTCGCGGGGGGTGCTGGAGCCTATCCCAGCTGTCTTCGGGCGAGAGGCGTGGTACACCCTGGACTGGTGGCCAGCCAATCACAGGGCACATATAGACAAACAACCATTCACACTCACATTCATACATATGGCCAATTTGGAGTCGCCAATTAACCTAGCATGTTTTTGGAATGTGGGAGGAAACCGGAGTACCCGGAGAAAACCCACACATGCATGGGGAGAACATGCAAACTCCACACAGAGATGGCCGAGGGTGGAATTGAACCCGGGTCTCCTAGCTGTGAGGTCTGCGTGCTAATATGTAAGTGATCTGGTTTCCACTCATGATATTACCTATTGTCTTGTTTAAGTGTGCAGACGTACCTAATGTTTTGGCCCGTGTGTGCGTGATTAAGTGTATGCGCGCTACTGGGAGTTGATTTCCACGCGTGGACGACGTGAGACGTGTTTGTGTCTGTGAGGGGAGGGGTTGTTAAAAAAAAGCAAAGGCAGAAGGGAGACGAGCGCGTCATTTGTGCACGAGCGCGGCGATGGCTGATGGTTCGGGTCAACCTTAGCTCTCCGGGCTCTCTGGAAGAGGCGTGGCGCCATCCACACCCCCCCCCACCCCCACCCAGACCAAACTCGGAACCACCTGTATGGACCACCGGGACTCGGGCGTGCTTCTCTCACCTGTGTCCTCCAGGCGCCAGCAGCTGAGCGATGACGACGAGGGCGACATGACAGTGGAGAACATGCCGGAGGAGACAGCCGTGCTCTCGGCTCCACACCACCTGTCCGTGGGTCGCTACGAGCTGGGCCGCCAGGCTGGATGCTGCGAGCGCGTCGTCATCAACATCTCGGGCTTGCGCTTCGAGACGCACCTGAAAACTTTCAACCTGTTCCCGGACACGTTGCTGGGGGACCCCAGGAAGAGGATGCGCTACTTTGACCCCCTCAGGAACGAGTACTTCTTCGACCGGAACCGACCCAGCTTTGACGCCATTCTCTATTACTACCAGTCCGGGGGGCGCATCAGGAGACCTGTTAACGTCCCCATTGATATTTTCTCCGAGGAGATCAGGTTCTATCAACTCGGTGAGGATGCCATGGAGAAATTTCGAGAGGATGAAGGCTTCATTAAAGAGGAGGAGCGCGTCTTGCCTAAAAACGACTTCCAAAAGCAGATCTGGCTCCTGTTCGAGTACCCGGAGAGCTCCGGTCCAGCTCGGGGCATCGCTATTGTCTCCGTGCTCGTCATCCTTATCTCCATAGTCATCTTCTGCATGGAGACACTGCCTGAGTTCCGGGACGAGCGAGAGCAAGCCGATACTCGGACTCGCACTTTGAACACCACTGGTCACCTTTACGCACCGAGTCCTTTCACGGACCCTTTCTTTGTCATCGAAACCCTGTGCATTATCTGGTTCTCTTTCGAGCTCTTGGTGCGCTTCTTCGCCTGCCCCAGTAAGACCAGTTTCTCCAAAAACATCATGAACCTCATCGACATTGTGGCCATCATTCCGTACTTCATCACTCTGGGCACCGAGCTGGCGGAAACGGAGACCAACGGGGGCCAGCAGGCTATGTCCCTCGCCATTCTCAGGGTCATCCGCCTTGTGCGCGTTTTCCGCATTTTTAAGCTCTCACGTCACTCAAAGGGTCTCCAGATCCTGGGGCAGACTCTCAAGGCCAGCATGAGGGAGCTGGGTTTGCTCATCTTCTTCCTCTTCATAGGGGTCATACTCTTCTCCAGTGCGGTGTACTTCGCTGAAGCGGACGACCCGACCTCCAGCTTCAACAGCATCCCCGACGCCTTCTGGTGGGCGGTGGTCACTATGACTACGGTGGGCTACGGGGACATGCACCCGGTGACCATCGGTGGCAAAATCGTCGGCTCTCTGTGCGCCATCGCCGGCGTGTTAACCATCGCTTTGCCGGTTCCTGTCATCGTGTCCAACTTCAACTACTTTTACCACCGGGAGACCGACGGGGACGAGCAGCCTCTGTATACGAACACCGGAAGCTGCGACCACATCCCCGGTGCGGAAGCGCTACAACCGCGGGGGTCTTGCGCCTCCTCGACCGTCGTCAGGGGCGACTTTGCCGGCCTGGAGGAGAGCGTCAAGCGGGTCAACTTGAGCCCTGAAAACAGCCAGAACTGCGTTAACATCACCAAGATCTTCACGGACGTGTAAATATGACCCACATTGAACATGTGTGGCGGAAAAAAGTAGCAACTTTTATTTTTTTAAACCGACTGTCCTCCATATCTGCACTAATACACTAAATATTCACTTTTAACAGGACTCATTTAGCCTTTTTTTTAAATGTAACTTATAATTTTTTAGTATTTTTCTAAATCCGTATTATTCTTCATACTCATAACTTTTACATGTTCAAGTATTATTCAAAAACTTTAAAAAGTGGACATATTTCCCTGTTGCCTATACATATCTTGATGTTCAAATGTATTGATTGGCAGGCCACTTCAATGTAATGCAGGGGGTTTTCCAAGTGGGAGGCGCAGTAGCTTGAGAAAAACAAAGAAAAACATTCCTAAAACCAGCTAACTTTGGTTATACCCCGAGTACAAGAGGGTTTATTTCTGTTTTTTTTAGGTGAAACTTTGAAAACCGCTACTCGGGTGGGATCTATTACAAGCGTGTTATGGAAATATCAGCCTTTAAAAAGATAATAATGCTCACTTTTCATTGTGTTATAACAATGTGTTTGTTAAAAATGGAGAACGCCACTGTTTCGAATATTTTAGTTACTATTGCACAGGCATATAATGAAAAAAAAACTACAACTTTGACTCAGTATTGGGTGACGGTCTGCCTCAACCAGTTGCATTATGACTATAATATAACTATCATGACAGTGTAAAGATTATTATCTTTGTAAAGACAGATGTTTTCTCATTCGACTGCCCATGTTGTGTTCAGTGTGCGTTGTCTACTATATACGCTATATATCTCCATGAGTCAAATCGTCCGTCTTGAGATTTGATATTGTCAAGTGATTAGAGACATTTGTATAAACAGCCTGTTGAGATGTTGACATTATTAATCAGGTATCAAATACACTTGAGTGCTGTATAGATGATCATATAATTTTAAAGTCTTTACATTCAGAGTTGCCTATATATATATATAGACTATGGTAAATAAAACACACAATGAAGTGACTCAAAAAGTGTCGGAATGTTCATACATGTGTTGGAAGAAAGAAGAACTGGACCTTTGACCCTTGTAGGCTACCTTATGCTGGATATTCAAGATCGGTAAAGGCTACTGGGCTGCACAGTGTTCGAATGGTTAGCACGCAGACCTCACAGCTAGGATACCCGGGTTCAATTCCACCTTTGGCCATCTCTGTGTGGAGTTTGCATGTTCTCCCCGAGCATGCGTGGGTTTTCTCCAGGGACTCCAGTTTCCTCCCACATTCCAAAAACATGCTAGGTTAATTGGCGACTCCAAATTGTCCATAGGTATGAATGTGAGTGTGAATGGTTGTTTGTCGACAAAAGCGACACGTCCTTTTTCAGTGTAACTGATTTATGTGAGTGCTTCGTAAACACAAAATGTCATAAACCTCCTGCATCCTCAAAGTTTTATAATAATTACAAAAAAGTGAATGACAAATTATTTGCTAAGTCTCGCTTGATGGCTTCACCATTCATTCATTTTCTACCGCTTATCCTCACGAACGTCGGTGGGGGTGCTGGAGCCTATCCCAGCTGTCTTGGGACGAGAGGCGGGGTACACCCTGGACTGGTCGCCAGCCAATCACAGGGCACATATAGACAAGAAGGACAAAATAAGAAGCTGAAAATATACCACTTCCACACAGAATGAGAGGAGATTTTTTTTTTCCTCACGAGGGTCGCAGGGGGGTGCTGGAGCCTATCCCAGCTGTCTTTGGGCGAATATTGACAAACAACCATTCACACTCACATTCATACCTATGGACAATTTGGAGTCGCCAATTAACCTAGCATGTTTTTGGAATGTGGGAGGAAACCGGAGTACCCGGAGAAAACCCATGCATGCACGGGGAGAACATGCAAACTCCACACAGAGATGGAACTTGGGTCTGCTAGCTGTGAGGCCTGCACGCTAACCACTTTTGTGCCGTGCAGCCCTTTTTCAACCAATGTTGCTCAGCACACAAGGCCTAAAGGTGTGTACTAATTTTGTAGAGTGTGATTTAGCTGTGTGAAAAATTTCAAGTCAAAACCACATCTAGTTAACAGTGCCACCAACTGCTGTATTGACCAGAAAAATAATAGCACATGCAACAGAGTCGGGGTGCATGTTTTGCCCCATTTTTAGCCTGTGTGTGCAGCAGTCAGGAGTAGAAGCGGTATCACATACAGCATACTACAAAGGTGAATACTTGTAATGTATATACACGCACGGGCACCATGAAAACACATTTGATGACGTGCTCCATGCCCGTCCCGCCCCCTTTTCTCTGCCTGATGCAGTCTCCATGACGACTGTGGTTTCCCAGGCAACCACCTCTTATGTTACCTCGGCATTGTGTTGCACGAGGAAGGACTTTCCCCTTTCTGTCCTTGGAGGGGAAATAAAAATGGATCACCCACATGCAGGCGTTTCCTCATAAAGGCACATGTGCCCTCAACTTCCTGTTTGAGGCTGTTTATATTCATTTTAATGAGCCGTTGGTCTTTGAAAGTGAAAACTAGTTGACCGTTGTTGAATTGGTATTATATTGGTGTGGTTCTTTTTAATTCCTAAAATGAAATAATGTATCTGTAGTTTGTATACTTACACATTAATACTTCTTTAATGGGACTTCAAAAGTCAATAAATGTCAAAAATGATGTTTAAAATGAATATAACACGCAATACTTAATTTTAAAACTATATATCAAACCTTAAATTTATGACACTGCATTAAAAAACTTCACCTAAAACACTAGTCCTCAGGTGTTTTGTTGTTTCACTCTTTATTCAAAGGCTGTTGGAGCCTCAAATAGCTCAGTACTGCCATCCAGTGGTTAATATAAGCTATTGCTGCGTGGTGCTCAATGGGCCTTTGAATTGCATGTTAGATTTTAAACAACAATTTAATAAACATACTGGTGAAAGAATTCCTAGCATAATTAAGTGTGTCAGAAATGTACCTTTACAAAGGTAATAATGGGCAGGCACATATAATATTTATAGACAGGAAATGATTCTGATGCATTATTATTCAAACAAAATGCTGACTTTTTACATCCTCTAAGTACAGCGTGACTCTTTGCTGAGTGTCCACTTTTACACACCACATAAAACACGTCTCGTAAAGGCAGGTGCTGCACCCGGTTTAGAATCTGCACAGACACTTTTTGTTCTCTGATCCGTGTGACCTCTTTGTTCCCTCCTCTTCAACGTACACTATTTAATCATCTTGTTTAAACGGGGGGGAAAAAATGAGCGTTAGAAAAGTTGAATTTTTTGCCTTCTTTGGGTGCTGCCGGGACCCCTGATTAATGTGTGGTGGGCTTTGTCCACCTCCCGGACTAGAAAAGTGTCATTTCAACAGCTCAAAAGAGGATCATTTGCGACAGCCGCTGACCTGAAAAACGTGAAAAAAGAGAATTCTCAGAAAAGTGGGAATTTTTTTGGCTTCTTTAGGACCTTTGATGAATATGTGGTATGTTTTGTCCACCTCCTGGACCGGAAAAGTGTCCTTATTTTCCGGACTATAAGTCACACTTTTTTTTCATAGGTTGGCTGTTCCTGCAACTTATACTCCAGAGCGACTTATAAATGAAAAAAATATTTATGTTACATAAACACTGGACACCTTTTCTGTTCATGTTTATTTTTTGTGTAACTGAATAACCATTGTGTTAGCATATCTTACACCTATTCAGCCTGTTCTCTATTCTTTTATTGTTAGAACTTGCCTTCCAAGAGGACGTAATGTCTGTTTTTGGTCAAGTAGGAAAATAAATTACCTTATACTTCAGTGCGACTTATGTTTGTTTTTTTCGACCTAATTATGCATTTTTGGCCTTGTGCGACTTATAGTCCAGAAAATATGGTAATTTGCGACAGCTGCGGACATGAAAAACAGGCAAAAAATCAGTAAAGTGAGATTTTTTTGCCTTCTTTAGGTCCTGCCGGGACTCCTGATGAATGTGTATATTGAAAATCAGTAGTTCTCTTGCTTATGATGCAGAAACTTAGAAGAAGGAATTATGAAAAGAAAGCAAATTTTGCTCATTTTTAAGTCCTTATTGCCAAACTCATTCAAATATGCTTGCTGTGTACACTGAGGCAAAGGAAATTCCCAAAAGTATTCCTACAGAGTTGGAAAAGGTGAACAATTAAGGATCAGGCCTCTGATTGATTAATTGATTGCTAAGGTAACGTATCCCAATACTGTTGTTATCAACGCCACGCCAACACTGAAGAGAAGTGCTGCCCTTCCATCGCTGAGCACTTTCCCTGCTAATGTTCACTCGCCGAAGGCTATGCTTGAACTTCACCAAAGCTCCTTCATAACCAATCAGAGGAAGTCCCATTGGGCGTAAATTATTCACAGCTCTCAGCATTTGTCCTTCCTGCCCCCGTGATATTTCATCACAGTGCATCCCACATCGGAAATAGCAAGACGGCGGCATATTGCCATTCATCCATCCATCCATCTGCTCTTTGGAGCGTGTGTAATGGCGCTGCAGGGGCCATTCATAAAGTTCACTTGTCTTTATGATGTGCGCTGGAGGGCGTCCACTCAGACAAAAGAAAGTCCTGAAAGTATGTGTCAGAGGAAGTGGATAAGCTCCGCCTCCGTTACTGTGGACAGCTGTGTCATATGCAGGACAGCTCTATATCCCATGCAGGTGTCTTTCACTCCACTATTATTCAAAAGTGACTTTTTATTGATGTTTTAATAGTAATATGTGTAAGAAATGATAATGACAGCAGACAGAGGCACAGTGTAGCATCCCCACAGGTTTCACACCGAGTCTAACACACTTTATTTGAACACATCAACAGCAGTGCAATTCCAAAACCATATTGTAAACCAAACTGTAAAAACATCTCAAAGCAACACTTCCAACACTTGTATAAGTGGTCCAAATAAAACTTGCTCATTGGCTCATGTCATGCACACAAATCGTGAACACCTCCATAATTGTCTCTTGGCGTGTCAGAGCGGGACCTAACTGGCAATGTGCTCTCCTTGCTGGCCAAGCGCTTTGAAAATGTTGATGCGTTCAAGCGTTCAAGCATAAATCTCAATGCAGAAATAGAATATGCTGAATTGAATTATGTTCAAATATCCCAGATCACAGAAAAGACACTAAAAACTGGTGAATTCAAGTTGAATTTAACTACTGTATGAGTTGTCCTTAAATGCATCCCCTCATTCCTCATCATAACATGGTTCACAAGTCACATGGATGGGATTCAAATGTTCTGCAGCTATTAGAGAGACTAGTGTGATATTTTATATGTATATGTATATGTATATGTATATGTATATGTATATGTATATGTATGTATGGTGACCTTTAGCTTCATTTAAATTTTCAGTTCATATGGATCTTTACAGTTCATACGTACAAATATAATCCTGCCCTCTACAGTAATAATGGGTGAATTTCAGACATATTTGAAAATGGAGATGAATCACGATTAATTCATTCGCAGCTGGCAATTAATCTCGATCAATTATCATAAATGCGATCAATCACGATTAATTGAGTTTAATCTTGCAATTAATCATGATTGCACCATTGGCAAATGGTGATTAATCATGATTAATTAATTTACCGTTGCCACGTAATCACGATTAATTATCAAAATGTAATTAGCCCAGATTAATTAATTTTAATCTGGCAATTAATCATAATTGCGTCATTGGAAAATGGTATTAATCACAATTAACCAATTTAGCTCTAGCGAGTAATCATGATTAAATATCACATGTGGTGATTAATCTTGATTAATTAATTTTAATCTGATGATTGATCATGATTGCTCCATCGGGAAATGGTGATTAATCACAATTAATGATTTAAACCTGGTTCTTAATCACGATTAATTAATTCCAAGCTGTGATTAATCTGACCATTTCACAGCCCTAATAATTATAAATTGCAGCTCTTCATGAGGTCATGAAGGAAAACACATCGACATGGTGCCACCTCTGACTGAGTAGACAATCACTGTTTTGTGTACGGAAGCACAAGCTTTGGAAAACAACAGGCTTTGCTGCACATGTTAAAATAAAGTCTGAAGGTCTCTCTGTCAGGCGTGGAGACTGAAACAAATCGGCGAGCCCATCTCAAATGAGCAGGAACTGTTAAATATTCTGCATTTTGCCTCCAGTCAATCTTTTTTTGTCTATAAAGCCCCAATTTAACAGCACCCTGCTGTGATTAATGACGGCTAGCTATCACTCTTTCTATCTACTAGTCCTCTGCAGATCATCACTCAGGAGCCGCATCATCACAGTGACTCAGTGGCAGTAAATCCCTCATCCCTCGTCCCAGAACGTACAGTACATCTGTGCCGCATGCAGCACTTTCTCTCTCTCTCTCTCTCAACACCTGATCATCTTTTTCTAAAATGCTACATCATATCTGAAGTCCTTCATAAAACCTCCTCTCATCCTCAGTATCATCATCTCATATACCGTAAATGATGTTATTTATATTCTCCGCCCTGCGATAGGATTCTTATTTCAAGTATGACCTTCATATAATACAAGTCAGTGTTCCTGAAGGAAACGCTTACCTTGGCTAGAATTTCACACAGTGGACACACACTCACACACACACACACACACACACACATCCCCACACACACACAAATGCACATGCATTGACTCATGAAACATAAGGGGATCCCTGCCTCAGTGACACTGACTCACTCTCAGGCTGACTCACGCTACCTTACCCCCCCCCCCCCATCTGTACCAATGAATAGTAATGTTGTGCATGTCTGTCCTTTCCATTGGAGCGTGCACACAGCTCACTCTGCTTGATGTGAAGAATAAAAGCCACTGACTTGGGATTTCACTTTAGTGCAGTTGGGGTTAAAACAGCAGTATTTACTGTTTGTAATGTTTTTGGTTAATGTTTTAAACACATTTATGTGAATTAATAATGGTCCAAATTATAATATTGATATTATATTGACAATAAATTCATTATTTATTCATCTATTTTAGAGTTTTTATTTTGTTTTATTTGTTATATATATTTTGTTATATTTGTTATATTTTTGTTATGTTATATTTGTTATATTTTTGGATATATTTTTGTTATATTTTGTTATATTTGTTATATTTTTGTATATATTTTTGTTATATTTTGTTATATTTGTTATATTTTTGTTATGTTATATTTGTTATATTTTTGTATATATCTTTGTTATATTTTGTTATATTTGTTGATATTTTTGTTATATTATATTTGTTATATTTATTTTTCTATTTACCTATTTTACTTATTTATTATCTAGTTTATAGTGTCTTGTTTTTTTTTCTTGGTTTTCTCCTTCAACACTGGGATGGATGGATAGATTTATTTCATGAATAACTCGGGAAATTTAAAAAAATCAAATTGAATTTAGTTTTAAAACTACAAAATAGTGAATCGATTAATCATTGATTAATTGTTGCAGCTCTCCTGACACACATTATTTACTTTTTTTGCATTTTGAAACATTAAATCTATAGGATCTAATTAGATGCTCACAGAGATGACATATTCACGTGAGTTTCACTTTTTGAGTCATAATTTTCTGTATTTTATTTTTGTTATTTGACTTCAAAGTGCAGCAATCCAGGTTCCACTGTATTGGAACAAAAGAGCTCCATCTGGTCAGACGGTAACCTCCATAACCCCTAATGCAGAGCTGCCGTTGCTTCATTGGTGTGGACCGGTGTCCTTGTCTCATCCTGCTGGGCATCCATCTGATGATGCACTACTCTCCTCCCCCATCTACTTCCTCTGTTCTTCCTCTCCGCTATCCCTCCTGCCTCCTGTATCTCCATCTGTGTCCCACTCAGATGTACCATTAGCTACGGGGGACACACATTGAAGTACCCAGTGTAAAAACCACTTTCAGTCCTCCCAGCCAGGTCCGGTGTTGTTGTCAGTACAAGTCTGCCTCTGTTGCGAGGACAACTCACTTTCTGTCTCCTGAGCAGGGATGCTGCAGTGACTCATCTCCCCGAAGGACTCGACAAAAAGAGCCTCAGTGAAAGATGCTTGTGTGCAGGGGATGTAAGCACCCTGCTCGGGCTGAGAGGACACCATGCTAGATGAGGATAAGACCGTCTTATCGTGTGGGAATAATTCCATAATAAGGATTATACATGTGAGGGGTGCTGTGTCGTCATATCAAGAAGCAGAAAATCACTTTAATGTAAGCAGCTGGGACACAGACAAAACATTTACCGTATTTTCTGGACTATAAGCTCTCCGAAGTATAAGTCGCACAAGGCCAAAAATGCATAATTAGGTAGAAAAAAAACATACATAAGTCACATTTTTAGCAGGTAATTTATTTTAGAAACTACTTGACCAAAACAGACATTACGTCCTCTTGGAAGGCAAGTTCTAACAATAAAAGAATAGAGAACAGGCTGAATAGGTGTAAGATATGCTAACACAATGGTTATTCAGCTACACAAAAAATAAACATGAACAGAAAAGGTGTCCAGTGTTTATGTAACATAAACAGTTTTTTCATTTATAAGTCGCTCTGGAGTATAAGTTGCAGGAACAGCCAACCTATGAAAAAAAGTGCGACTTATAGTCCGGAAAATACGGTAATTTGTCTGCTTGCCTCACAACTGGACAAAAGTGTGGAGACAGACCGCTTAGGACCGCTTGGTCAGAACCAGGGAAGTTCCGATCAGAGTTTTATGCTGCTGATACCAAATTTCATCATCCATGAGTGAAATTGACCAATACCAATACCAATACCAATACCCATACCAATACTAATACCAATACCAATACCAATACCAATCACATAGCTGAAGAATACATGTGTACTACTGACTATATTATGGGGTCACCAAGGTTTTTTTTGTTGTGAAAGCTTCTTTTACAAAATGAAAATGGCCAAAATTCTTTCTGTATTTATTTATGTATGAGGACTGTGGTTCTAGACCTCCTCTGTACAGTAAGTGGCTTGAAATAACTTTCCCCATCAGAGAAGAAACAATTTCATCTCAAATTTTTGGCAGCAAAGAGTCAAGGGTGTACCCCACCTGGAATAGGCTCCAGCCCACCCCGGACCCACATGAGGATAGATGGATGGATGAAACTGTATTAACCGGAAGTGGGTGTAGTTTAACCGGAAATTAGTCGGGCTTAAATCTGTACATTATTTTAAATCTGAAATTAACATGGATTAACCAGAAGTTGGGCTGCGCGGTGGTCGAGTGGTTAGCGCGCAGACCTCACAGCTACGAGACCAGAGTTCAATCCCCCACCCTCGGACATCTCTGTGTAGAGTTTGCATGTTCTCCCCGTGCATGCATGGGTTTTCTCCGGGTACTCCGGTTTCCTCCCACATTCCAAAAACATGCTAGGTTAATTGGCGACTCTAAATTGTCCATAGGTATGAACGTGAGTGTGAATGGTTGTTTGTCTAAATGAATGATTAAGTTCATTAGGTAAGTTTAGAAAAAAATTTTCATGCATTCAAAAGACATGACTATACTCGGCTGCACAGCGGTCGAGTGGTTAGCGCTAGGTTAATTGCCGTCTCCAAATTGTCCATAGATATGAATGTGAATGGTTGTTTGTCTATATGTGCCCTGTGATTGGCTGGTGAACAGTCCAGGGTGTACCCCGCCTCTTGCCCGAAGACAGCTGGGATAGGCTCCATCACCCCCCGCGACCCTTGTGAGAATAAGCTGTAGAAAACGAACGAATGAATGAATGATCAGAAGTTGCTATATATTATTCAGCTATATGTGTACTGTGTGTGTATGCATGTAAGTGACTTTTTAATGAGCTGTGTGAGTTGGTGATTGATGCAGACATGGCAAAAAGGGAAATAATGTGTCAACCTTGCTGACTGTATTTTTTCTCAAAAGCACCATATTCAGTACTACAAGCAGTTTTCCAACTGAATTTATATCACCAGTAAGCAAGCAGACAAAGAAAGAAAAAATTGTCAGTGACAGATGCACAATCGTGCCTGCTGTCTTGTTGGTGGAATGGCCACGTGTCCCAATATTTTTGACCATTTTAAAGCATCTTTGTCTGCTGCAATGCTGCAAAAGAGGTCAGTGGAGTGATCAGTTGAGATGACAAAGAGAAGACAAACCCAAAGGCGAAATGAAACCTTCTTCTCAAGCTCGCATTTCCGCAAAACAAATGAAATGTTATCTGCTGATATCCATTGTCTGCTGCAATCATCACTGCGTGTGGAGGAACGTTGCGTGTAATTAAAGCCAGCCGTCTGACACAAAGTGAGCCGGGCCCACGAGCCGGCATTAACAGGCTCCATAATAGGGCCCCTGACTCATAAATAATGGCCGCCCTGTCACTTGGAACCTGGGAAAGCCATTAGGAAGACGGTGAGAGGCATCAGCATGTCGCAGACCTTGATGGACTCTGCCAGGACTAACCCTGGCAAAGGCTATATCGTCCCACACAAATCACCAACCCCCTCCTCTTTTTCATGTGTGACGGGATTCCCGCTGACCTATGCCCCGCTCCTCCTTTCCGATGTCATGTTCGGCCACAGTGTTTCCTCCATCGCTACTTTCCGGAGCTCTGTACACAAAATGCAATTGATCTGTTTTCTTCTCTCTACCCAAATATAGCAGCAACGATGGAAGTTTAGTGCTATTTTAGTCACCTTTTGGATCTATTATTAATGGAGGCTTTGTTGCCATGCATGCAGAGAAGGTTTCAATTACATAAAACAAAGGACTGGTGAAGAAAAAGATTCCAGTCTGTGGCCCTGTTCCCGATCGCCACTGTACACTGTGCTCAATATGTTCCGTATAGATACCCGGCACACACCTGCACCAAACCGAATGCACTGTAACGAAAAGTCTAAAAATGAAATGGTAACGGTTTTATTTCATTTGAACATGCATCAGATTACAATTGAATGCATCACATAATCAGTTCACTGTTCCACATGTCCAAAAGGAGTAGGAAGAAGCAAAGCTTATTAAATCCTACCCCTCCATCTGGTACTTTTACAAACAGTAACTGTTACATTTGTTCACTTCCTGCTTTCCATAATACAGTTTAAGGTTGTTGTTTTTTTAATAATGTACCTCGTAGTACGAGGCGATATGACCATACAATGACATAATGGGTACCATAAGGAGTTAGTATGTTCTCTGTAGGCAGCATTATGAATTATCCTTACTGACCTTTTTTGCAGTACATCAGTGTCCTAACTCTGTTTATTTTTTATTTGGTGTTGTAATGGAACAAAAGAGGTTTGTATGCGTAGCATTATTTAGTGTGCATACACAGATTAGTCTGGAGTTGCTAATAGCCATTTCCCACCACAATCAGTGGGTCTACCTTCTTTTAAACACTGGTCATCCGGCGAAAAATGTGTAATGACCATGTTAAAGATGCTGCAGAAAACCTAAAGCTAAAATGCTAAAGCTCCCTACCATTGAGAGACGTCTCGAAGTAACCTCTTTTCTTAAGAAACTTCGGACTCTACTTCCAGATTGGATTCACATATGGCTGTATGTAAAACCGTCTACAATTTTAATAAAGTTGGGTTCGGCTGCTATTCGCACAACTCCGGAACTCCTTGGGTGGGCGTGCCTGGTGGCGGGCCGTGGGTGAAGTAAATTAAACAGACTGTTTTCGTGGTAAGCATGAAATCCAAATAAATACAGCTAGAATAGGTACAGACTCTGGAAGATCTAGAAAGCTTTCTGTGCTGGTTAATGTGAATAGCTGCTCTATAGGAGTCCACAACTCAATGCAAATGGACTGAAAAAAAATTAGCATAAAGGTCCCCTTTAAATGCCCCACACTACAGAGCCGAGAAGACATTGAATGCATCTTTTCTTCTTTCATTTTCTAGTAGCATCATGCAAACCATTGCTCTGCTACAGCAAACCTTTATCACTGGTTCATCTTTACCTAAAGAAAATAATGCCTTAAGCTTCCTATGTGTGGCTCCATGATGTTGAACATTGCATCGCATAGTTTTCTGTTCCACATCCTTTCCGGGGAAACCTCCCTCCCTCTTAAAAAAAACAAAACTCTCCGCTGCATGCACATGCTTGGGACAATGTGGAAGCTGTGTCCGCTCAGCTCTTGATCCTGAACATTCCTATAACATTCCCAGACTAATTAGAAAATCTCTTTAATGATATCATCCCCTCCATCCTCCATCATTCACCTTCCATCCTCCAACGGTTGTGATTGTTTACCTTTTGCGCATCATTGTGCTGATTGCAGCACCTTTTTTGGCACCTACTCTCCTCCACCCCCTTTCATTTTCTAATCCCCCTGTCCACCTCCTCCTCCTCATCATCATCATCCCACGACAGCCTATACTGGAGGAGAGAGGAGTCGTGGAGAAAGGAGGGAGGGGAAAGCGAGGACACACCCGCCCGCCCGCGCACCGTTGCCTTTGGCCGGTGCACACCGTGAGGATGCAGCAGACAACATGAGGTGATCCCACACTGGAGATATATTTTGATATGAAAAGCGTTTTTTTTTATTTCAAGAGAGGAGAGCTGATTGTCTCTGGATCTATGCGGAGATGACTGCAGGTATGTCTATACAGTACAGCCTATGTACTATATACACATCGAGGCGGCTTAATATTACATTTCATCTTTTAATTTAATGCATGTCTGCCTAAAAATAATAGCGTTTGTGTCACTCTCCACCCACTCATCACCGAGCAACGATGCAGTAAAGCGAACATTTCTTCCCTTAGCTGCTGTTTCCTTCTGCTGTTCAATTATTTAAGTGTGTTTTTCAATATTTCAGCAACATAAGCAGCATCCTTTAAAAGCTAACATGCACACCCCCACATTAAAAAAGTGATTACCATAAAACCTGTAGTGTTTGTTGTTAACCTACAATAAGCAGCTGGATACCTTTTGTATGTATGTGTGTATGTGTGTGTATGTGTGTGTGTGTTTGACTGCAGTGATGTTGTCAGCAGGATGCTGCATGCCGGCTGCATTGTCGTGTTCATGCATGGCTTCACCGCAAGAAAAAAAAAAAACAGACAGGTGCTGTTGGTTTTTGATTTCATATGTGTCCACTGCAGCAGATCAGGCATCCTAATGTAAAGAGCTGTTATGCTGACTTTGCCTGCATTGAAGCAATTGGCATGCAAGACAGCTTCCCCCCCTTGCATATTAATTAGACTCCAGTAAGTTTGCATGAGGTGATTCCTGTTATTATTTTTTTTGCCGAAATCAAGAAAGTATCAAGTGTCGTTTGTTTTAAGTTTACATGACCTAGTTGTGCATCTGTCCTTACATGCAGTCCCACCCTAAGAGGACACCCTGCTGATCCAGCTGATCCTCCGCAGTTCCCTGCAAGGACCCAGACGACCTGAAAGGTGCAGCCTCCGCCTTCCCCTCAGCCCCACAGAATGACTGTTGCCACGGGCGACCCCTCCGATGAAGCGGCTGCGCATCCGGGCCACCCGCTGGACTATGACCCGGAAGCAGACCACGAATGTTGCGAAAGAGTTGTCATCAACATTTCCGGGTTGCGCTTTGAGACCCAGCTCAAAACCCTTTCGCAGTTCCCAGAGACGCTGCTTGGAGACCCCAAAAAGAGAATGCGGTATTTTGACCCGCTGAGGAATGAGTACTTTTTTGACAGGAACAGACCCAGCTTTGATGCCATATTGTATTACTACCAGTCAGGTGGACGGTTAAGAAGGCCGGTTAACGTCACGCTTGATATCTTCTCAGAGGAGATACGCTTCTACGAGTTGGGCGAGGAGGCAATTGAGATGTTCCGAGAGGATGAAGGCTTCATCAAAGAGGAGGAGCGCCCTCTTCCTGACAATGAATTTCAGAGACAGGTTTGGCTGCTTTTCGAGTACCCGGAAAGCTCGGGACCGGCCAGGATTATTGCCATCATCTCAGTTATGGTCATTCTCATATCCATCGTCAGTTTCTGCCTGGAGACGCTCCCCATTTTCCGTAATGAGGAAGATGAGATGCACAAGTCCCATGCGGAGATCTTTTCACCAGAGACCAACACTACCATCATTAGATACACGTCCACCTACTTTACCGACCCTTTCTTTATCCTGGAGACGCTCTGCATCATCTGGTTCTCCTTTGAGTTCCTAGTGCGCTTCTTCGCCTGCCCCAGCAAAGCGGGCTTCTTCGGGAACTTAATGAACATCATTGACATTGTCGCCATCATCCCATACTTCATCACGCTCGGCACGGAGCTAGCCGATAGTCCTGACGACGGGCAAGCAGGACAGCAAGCTATGTCTTTAGCCATTCTCAGGGTTATCCGATTGGTGCGGGTATTCCGAATTTTCAAGCTCTCTCGTCACTCTAAGGGGCTTCAGATCTTGGGCCAAACCCTCAAAGCTAGCATGAGAGAACTGGGACTGCTTATCTTCTTCCTCTTCATCGGCGTCATTCTCTTCTCCAGCGCCGTCTACTTCGCCGAGGCTGATGAACCTCAGTCTCAGTTCGAGAGCATCCCGGATGCCTTCTGGTGGGCCGTGGTGTCCATGACTACTGTCGGTTACGGCGACATGGTGCCAACAACCATCGGCGGTAAGATTGTGGGTTCCTTGTGTGCCATCGCTGGTGTGCTGACCATCGCTTTGCCGGTGCCCGTTATTGTGTCCAACTTCAACTACTTCTACCACCGCGAGACCGAAGGCGAGGAGCAGGCGCAGTACCTGCAAGTGAACGCGCCCAAAGCTGACTCGGCGGAGGAGCTGAAGAAGAGTCGCAGCGGCTCCACCATCAGCAAGTCGGACTACATGGAGATCCAGGAGGCTGTCAATAACAGCAACGAGGACTTTCGCGAGGAGAACCTCAAGACCGCCAACTGCACACTGGCCAATACAAATTACGTCAACATCACCAAGATGCTCACAGATGTGTAGTCCGCCGCCGCCGGGACCTCGTCACATGTGCTGGAAAACTCAAAAAGGCAATAGAATTCTGAATTATAAGCTCCTGCCGCGCTTTAGTCCTGCCCTTAAACCTGTCAAACAGAGCCAGATTTTGCATTTGCATGTTCTTTTTTCTACGTGGCTCTTAAAAAAAAAAAAAAAAGTCACGCTGATGAAGCCAATAATAGTGCACAAAAAAAGGGAGACATAAAAAAAAAAAGCTTTTTCAAATAAACACTTTAGACGCTTGATCCCTCACATCCCAAGCTGCTATAGGCACAATAAAAAACTGTCTTATGCACCATCATTTAAAAAAAAAAACTAAAAAACAAAACGTAGTCATGCGGTGGGTCTGTTGGAGTGGTGAGGTGCTCCGCAATAGTCTTCACGAAGGATGAATGACAGCCATCAGTGCTACTATGCTGGTGGTTCGACACCTTTATCTTTCGCACGCGCTAACATCAGTATCTGATGAGTGACTGAGAATGGCCTTGACGTCTCACTTTGCTTTTAACGTGCGTGTGTTACCATGCAAAATCCCATTCACCTGAATTGGTCTTATACCACAGAGCTTTGAGGACAACTTGAATGTTTCTTCTCTGGTTTTTTTGTTTTGCTTTCGCGTTTAGTATTTAGACCCACGTAACAGATGAATAGGGGCCTATTAGTCAGTAGGTGCATGATATATATATTTTTTTTATTAAATTTTCACTTATTTTCCCCACTGTTGTTTTGGCACACTGCCCTCTACTGGCTGCCATATAGTGTGTTAAACATCAACAATCTTAAGATGGGCATACACTGTACGAGTTATAAATAAGGTCCTGTCCACACAGGAACGCTCCTGTTCACTTCTGGTCATGTGACGGGACCACAACACGTTTGTCTGTGCGACCACGACAAAACAGCATTATCGGATTTTGCCAGCCTGGAAACCATTAAAAAAAAAAAAAGTTTCAGGGCACCCAGATGAAAGGCTGAAATTAGGGCTGCAGGTATCGAATATTTTAGTAATCGAGTATTGCACTGATTTTTTTCAGTTGGGGAAGACATATTTTTGCTTGGTTGAAGAGCAATAATAATAATAATGGTTTAATTAATAATCGATTTAATTATTTAGATGTGGTTTATTTCTGAAATGGACATTGTGCATAGTGTAACTAGTGGTTACTTACTAGTGGTTACTTTTAGGGCTATACAGTGTATATATATATATATATATATATATATATATATATATATATATATATATATATACATACATATATATGTATATATATATATGTATATACACTAATTGTTTAAGATTAAGTTTAAATGAAATGGTATATCATTGTAAGCGGTACAAAATACAACAATATAGCAGCTTAAAATACGATAGGTGGTATCTATCCGTCAGCCGTCAGTCATACTGTCAGCAACCGCGACAGCGAAGTGCAGCCTTACAAAGGATACATATATTTTATTTTTATTGCCTTGCATTAGCCTCTTCAATCTTCGCTTTCTTCTTTGTCCTCGTATGGATAACGTACGCCCATTGGTGACATATTCCTCAATGTAGAAAAAGTAGTTTTTTGTAATCGAAGTATTCAAATAATTTGAATAATATTTGCAGCCCTAGCCAAAACAATAAAATACTTGAAGATTTTCCGCCTTAGAAACTTCCCATGTGGACAGACCCTGATGCTGGAATTTATTCGGTTGTAAGGTTCTTATTGAACGCCATTCTGGGAACTTTGTTGTGTGTTTTAATACGAATGTGCTTTGTTTGGCCCTGCCAAAAAGTCATGGTACTGAACTGGTAGAAGAGTCCCACACTATCCACGTATGAGCTCGGGTGCTCAAACGCTTACATCAACTGTCAACTTTGCACCTTTGTCCAGTTGTTCAATGTGGGACGGTACAGTGTATGCCCACCTTTAGGGGAATTTCACACATATGGTCCTCCATGACACTAGAAGCCTTTGCCAGGTTGCCGTAAGCACATTGCTGTCACAGCTTGTGACGCTTAACAATTTAGGAACGCAATTTGTGGTGCTCATCATGGGTGAAATAGAAACTTTTTACGAGTGGATATAAAGACACTTAAGCATGACCTCAAGTTCATCCCTAGAAGCATGAATTAGAAGCTTTACACTAAGACATAAAAAAAAAGATTCAAGCTGATTATATTATATTATACTATAGCTAGAAAATATGGCATATGATATAAAATACACTTTCACCACCAGAGACTTTCTAGCAGTGTTGAAGAAACCCATCGCCATGTTTGTATTCTTTTTTGTGACAAAGCTAATCTTAACAAGTGAGCTCTGCTTCCAGAGTGCCAAAGAGACACTTTCACTCTCACACTCCTACTAGCCATTTCCCAGCATACCTCGGGGCGATATTTAATACCACAGAGATTTGGGTGGCGTTTAATTAACAGGAAAAAAAAAAAAAAAAGAGTTTGGCTCGTCGTTTAAAGATTGGCTTTGGGAGTAAATAAGGTTCTGATTGCAGGGTGGTGTCCAAGCATTGGCTCAGCACTGCCAAGGTAGCAGCCAGGCACATCCATCCATTCATTCGTCCATCCATCAGCATCAGTGTAGCCGACCTTGGCTATCCTCCACCTGAGCCCCCCCCCCCCCCCCCCCCCCCCCCCCACCTCACAGTCTCGGTTGGACTCTCTGATATATGACAGCGAGCCAGACAGTCTGTTTGTAGCATGTTTTTATGTTTCAATGAACTGGCTGTCTATTTTTATGCCTTCCCAATCCTGCTCACCGCGCTCTTCAACATGCAACAACACGTGTCATGCCACCGCTGCCAATGTGTGCTCGCCCACGTTCGCACTCACGTGGCGTGAAGGAGGAAAGACGAATAAGAAGAATAGATAGGAATACATTTTTCTTTTTTCCTTGAATATGGAAAATAGAACCTGACGGATCAGTTTAAAAATATTTTGAAATGGATCTAAAAGCACTGATCCGAGCTGAATAACAAAATGGGAGTGTGTGTAAGTGCATAAGCAATGCATTCATGGGAAAGTTCATACAAAAAAAAATCACTCCTCCAAAATGATGCACAATATCTTTGGATGTATCGACAATATTAAACAATATATGTAATTTTCTTACCATTGGAAGAATCTATACCAGTGCATAAAAAATATGGCCCAACCCTAACGACAAGCTTGACTAAAACAAGTACATTTTGCTGTGAAATTCTTTATTTTAGCGCAAAAAAAAGTATTTTTTTAATGATATCCTGCTAGGCTGCACGGTGGTCTAGTGGTTAGCGCACAGACCTCACAGCTTTGAGACCAGGGTTCAATTCCACCCTCTGCCACCTCTGTGTGGAGTTTGCATGTTCTCCCCGTGCATGTGTGGGTTTTCTCCGGGTACTCCGGTTTCCTCCCACATTCCAAAAACATGCTAGGTTAATTGACGACTCCAAATTGTCCATAGGTATGAATGTGAGTGTGAATGGTTGTTTGTCTATATGTGCCCTGTGATTGGCTGGCGACCAGTCCAGGGTGTACTCCGCCTCTCTCACCCAAAGACAGCTGGGATAGGCAATGAATGAATGAAAGGATATCCTGCTAAATTCTCATCTGATTGAGCTAAATGTCTTTGCCGTGATTATTTATCCCTCATTTATCATCTTATCATTCATCATTTAAAAGGGTTGAGGAAAAAAAAGTTGTCTACTGAGTGTGTGCAAGTGACACAACCATAAAAATGGCTACTGCTCCACAAACATGCACTAAATACAGTAAATGTTTCTCTAAAAATGCTTTAATTTGTCACAATTGCACAGATAACCTTCTAAAAAAAAAATTTGTGCTTTAATTAATAAAGCACCGAAACTTAAATTGTTATTTTTTTATATGAAATCCTAAAATTTTCTCATTTGGGTGAGAAAGGAGGAATATTGAGAAATGTTCTTGCTGTGTTTCTTTAAAATGGGATGAAAAAAATGTCACAAGGGTCGTATGTGAACGTGTTCTAATGGAATATTGTGTGAAAAACCTTATACAACCGTGCCAGGCCAACATGCTGCACTAAAAACAGTACATTTTGCCATGAAAATGCTTTCATTTGTCACAATTGCAAAGATAATATTGAAAGGATGTTTTCTATTTTTTTTTTTTTGATGAAATCCAACTAAATTGTTGTATAAGTGATACATGCCCTCGCTTTGTTTACACGTCATTCATGCTGCGTATCTTTTAGATGGGATGAAAAAAAACATTCAAAAATATTGTCTATGCATGCAAAAACATTTCTCTGGAAAGATCTTTTGTGGTTTAAAGTAACCGCAAAACACCTCGGCCACATCGCTGTAGCAGGAGTACTCAATGTTGACTGTTTTTCTTCATTTCTGCATATTTTCTATCATTTATCGTTTTTTAAATGAGATCCACAAAATGTCATCCTCCACCAGCATATTCACTCCACAAGCAGGGAGCCTGACGGTGAGGAGGAACGGTGGGAAAATCTATGCATTGCTATATAAGAGACTATTAAAGCGCGGCTTTATACTAATAATGAACCATACTTTACTGGCACAAACGTGATGTGACACTTGCATTTGAAACAAACCTTACTAAACACACAAAAAATGTTGCAATATTCTGCTGTCTGAACGTACATTTAGATTTGTTCAGGGTTTGTTTGACCTGCATGAAAACACACACACATACACACACACACACAAAGTGAAACAAGGTGACCAATATGCAATATGTATGCATGTGTGTGCTCAAGAAAGAATGTCTGATTATGTGACTTTCACTGAAACAATATGTGCAGTTGTTCATCCCCCCCTTCTCATATTTCATATAGAGGACTGGAAGCTTCCATCAGTGGATAATGGCTTTTTCTTTCTATGAAATGAAAATTTGTGAGATCTTCTGTAAATATAAGACACCATGGGAGAGCAAAGAAGCTGTATAATATTCTCTATGTGATGTCTGGATTCAGCAAGTAGTATTAACTGCACTTTACAAGACCAAAAGGACAAACTATGGACAAGGAAGCGGTTTGAGTACGGAAAAAAAAAAAAAAATGCATTTAGGGTGCGTTCACATGTGATATGTTTGGTTTGGTTAAAAGTGACCCTTGCTAGAGGTGGGTCTCAGTACTCTGGTGCAGTTCCGTTCACTTGAAGTCAAATGTAAACAAAAAAAAATCACAAATTCAAATCAAATTTTCAAGTCATTTTGTCACAAAAAATGTCCAATCAGCTCTTTACTTCGTACATATGTTCTTTGTTCCCATGGCAAAGATACCAGTGTGAGAGTGAAGCGAACCGCACCATAGTACACACCGAATACCGTACTTTTTCCGTGTGAACGCAGCCATAGCCCTGCCTAAATGATTATAACGCCGACATAGACGATACCAGTAACAATGAAGCCAATAATAATTCAAATGAAATGTGTGTTTTCTTGTTCACTGTCCATGCATGTACTTTGCACTGAAGCTTTTTCTTACACACACATACACACACATACACACATACACCCCCACCTCCCCGATTGATTTGAAGGCTACTTTTAGCCCGAGCACACCAAACGTGCTGCATCGATCAAAGGCCTCTTTGCTGCTATTCTCAGTGCCTTCTGCATCTTTGTAGCCGTGGGGGGAGGAGGAGGGGGAGGGGGGGGCGAAGGACATTTTCAAACGCCTCCTGGTGTCTTCAGCATCTTTCTCCCGTTCGCCTTAAAGTGCACTGTAGCCTGCAGTGTGAAAGAGAGAGGCTGTCTATTTTTAGCCTTTTTGTTGGAGAAATAGAGAGAGGAAGAGGAGGAGGAGTAATCAGAGGGAAGCGATGCAAAAATACATCAAAGAAAAAATCAAGCGTTTAACTTGCTATGTTGATGAAAAAGTGGACATATTGATAGTCGTCGCTGTGACCATTTAGTCGTGAAGTATACATAAAAATATGGCCATTTTATATGCAAATTGGACTGTTTTCAAGCAGCGTGAACTCCATGCTACACCATCAAGTCTATAACATACATATTTCACATTGATTGATTTGAATACATTTAGCGCTAATTACTGCAACACAAAATTTGTTTGGTAAGCTGACTGACCTTTGACCTACATACACAAGTGAAGCCAATCATGAGGAAGAGTATTTAAGGTGGCCTATTGCAAGTTCTCTGAAGAACAATTGCCAAATGACCTGAAAACAAAGATTGTTCAACATCATGGTTTAGGGGAAGGATACAGAAGCTAGGTCCTAGATTTCATTTGTCAGGTTCCACTATTTGGCAGGATAGTGAGGAAATGGAAAACCACAGGCACAGTTCTAGTTAAAGCCCGCAGTGGGAGGTCAAGAAAAATCTCAGATAAGCAAAGGATGATGAAAGTCAAACTAAACCCACAGACCAGCTCCAAAGACCTACAACATGATCTTAGTGCATATGGTGTGCATCGTTCAACTATTTAGCTATTCTGCGTATATGACACAAACAGAGTCGCTTGAGGTATGTTTAAGTACATTTGGACAAGCGAGCTTCATTTTGGAATAAGGTGCTGTGGACTGATCAAACTAAAATGTAATTATTTTGGGATTAAAAGGGACCCGCGGTCTAGTGGTTAGCGCGCAGACCTCACAGCTAGGAGACCAGGGTTCAATTCCACCCTCGGCCATCTCTGTGTGGAGTGTGCATGTTCTCTCCTTGCATGCATGGGTTTTCTCCGGGTACTCCGGTTTCCTCCCACATTCCAAAAACATGCTAGGTTAATTGGCGACTCCAAATTGTCCATAGGTATGAATGTGAGTGTGAATGGTTGTTTGTCTATATGTGCCCTGTGATTGGCTGGCGACCAGTCCAGGGTGTACCCCGCCTCTCGCCCCAAGACAGCTGGGATAGGCTCCAGCACCCCCGCGACCCTCGCTGTAGAAAATGAATGAATGAATGAATGAATCAGTAACTCCAACCAGTCATCAACTCGGCTTGTTTACGTTTACCATATATACCAGTATGTCATTTTCTTATCATTAGAAGAATATATACCGTAATGTAAAAAAATATCCACCCAAGTATGCATAACATTTCCGACTGCCCCAGTTATGTGCACACTTGTCACAAAATAGCACAAAATATCATCCCTCGCTTTGTCCAATGTACGGTACTGTACTTGTGTTTACAGCGATGTATTTTTCCATGCAGAATCCTGCTTGCGTCATTAAGCAGAGGTGCAGCTGTTGTCTCCTATCTGCAGTCAGCTCCACTTTTAAACACAGACACAAGCTCGCCGGCGGCCCCCTGGGGGTACCCCTCAGCGACCCATGACTCCATCTTTACTGTGTAAGTCAGTCTACCGTCTTGGACGGTGGCGGGAACACAGCGAGGCTGCAGGTGGCTTCTGCCAGTTGTAGCCATTTCACACAGATATGCTTATTATGACGCCTGGCAATGAGGGGGCTTGTTATTAATCCAACTGGGCTAACCAGTCGAGGGAGAACATTTTCATTACTAATCCATAAGCTCATTAAGTCCTGTCACAATAACAGGAATGTGAAACCTTTACCGCCATCTAGGCGTGGTGATGTGAACATGAAAACATGGAGGTATGTTTTGCTTATCAATATTATACCTCCTAATATATTCAATGTACATAACATTATTTCTCTTTTAACAGATTGCAATCCAAAAGAGCAAAACCGTGCATGGGTGAGTTTTCACATTTGTTAATTACATTTTTACACAGCCATAATTCGTCGTGATAATGGATAATGAAATAGGACGAAACTTAGCATGCATCCAATATGGACCACTAATGCTAATAGTAGCCACTAGGGGGAATAATATCTGGGGATTCAATACATTTATTTCTGTTTTATGTTCAAAAACGTCCTTTCTCAGCATTCGCAGACAATCTATCATCTCTTATGTTAACGGGTCAGTTTTGACCCATGTATTAAATCAGCTATAAAATACACTAAAAATAATAAGTTACCATCAAATTTGCTTATCATGTCTTGGTTACTTTCTTAGGCTTCCTTGTTGATGAAAATGTTGGTTTTAATACTTTTGGTGTGGGCATGGAGGCCTTTTTATGTCACTATACCCCTCGATTTCAATTTCCAAAAATGGTCAAATGAACCTCAAAAGAATCATATTAATAAATTGAAGGTTCTTTTGTTACCTGGCTATTACTGAGAGCTATAGAACATATCTCTTAAATCAATTAGTTTGATTTTTTTTTCTCATTTTAGTATTTAGTATCACTATAGAAACATCTATGGTGTTCGGGTAAATTTTGACCCATATATATTAATGTCAAGAAAAAGTAGAAAAAGTTATTGTTTTCAGCAAAAGAACTTTAGTATAAACTGAAATCGAAAAGCAGAACAGGTCCAGATCTTGGTTCACTGTACTTCTTGCCATTCTTTCCATGATCCAAATTGTAAATGTGAAATCAGCCAATCAAATGAGTGAATTCACCTCACATGTCTGGACCTTGTTTTTCTGCTGGTATACTGGAAAAGCGGTCAAAATGAGAATCCCCTGAAGCTTACATGATGAGAAGAGGAGCTGGTTGTCATTGTGTTGGCTTATTGTACACTTATGATTTCAGTTGTGGCTGAAAATATTGCTTTATAGTCATATTATTATAACCGGGTCGAAACCAACCCTCACAATACAGTGGTCATAATTTCAACCAGACCGTTTTAAAATGTAGTAAAAAATATTTTTTTGGTTTTATTTTGTTGAAATTGATTTTCCTGACAAAGTCAAAAAGCCTTAATGCAATAAACAAATGTTATGTGATTATTTTTATGTATTAAAATGTAAAACGGGTCGACCCTAACACAAGAGGAGGGTTAATATCCTGGGACTGTTTTTAGTGTTGTAGTCCCTGATAAGTTTCTCTTTTTTATGTTAAAAGTGACCTATTTTCCACTTTTCTGACCTATTAATGTAGTTAGAATGTTGTATTCTCATGTTAAACGATTTCAGAAAATGAGGTTTGCGTATTTGGGATGGCTCAAAATGCTTGGTTTCAGAGGGCGGGGCAAAATTGTTCCTTTGTGATGTCACAGAGGGGCAGGCTTCATTATGACCATGGCTGTAGGCACGATACACTCTCTGCCCTCCCCCAAGCTCTGCTTCTCTGTTTACAAGGCAAGCTCAGACAGACGTTATTGGAGCAAAAAATATGAAAAAATATTTTCATCTGTCAACAGCATTTTTTTCATCAAATATCTGTCAAACCAGCCCGCTCTTGCCGTGAAAGTTGCATTAATGTCAGACATGCTGTGCATCCCGGAGGTGGAGAGAAGAACAGAGCATGGTCGTCCCAAACTGAAATAGGCTGTAGCTCTACTTAAAGCCTCATTTAGGTCCAAATATGCAAAATGCATATTCTGGCAATTTTGCAACTGGTCTTAAGATTTTTATCATGGCTGTCGTCTATAGTCTTTGAACTTTATGCTCAGAACCAGCATTTTTCCGAATAGCAGCTATATCAGAAAATTTGCAGAAATTCAAAAAGTGTCCAGTCAGATTGCTGAAATTTCATCATAATTTTTCCATGTTCACACTTGCATGTTAACCTGCGGATTGTTATGCTTTACTGTGATGCTTTAACCAGCGTTGGCCCTCAGGTTTTCGGAGGCAATGTCAATTTGTAGCTTTAAAGGATTAGAACAAAAAAAAAAAAAAACAAGCTGCACTTTGCCTAATCCCATTCCCAGAAAGCAGAGTTCACGCAGAGGATCAATACATGCTATCCAGTGTCAGTTCCCTGACAGTGACACACAGGACAAGTTAAGGTCAACCAAGCATGGATCCTGTATTCTCCCAGAGGACAGTGAACCTGTCATAGCACAGCTGATGGATAGATGCCGCAGAGCTCATAATCACACACAGACAAGCAGAGACATAATAGGAAAAAAGAATAAACACTTTGAGAAATCCTCTCTGATGGATTGGATGAACTCACTATAGGGTGAAAAAAATAACAAATTATAAGGGATGGATGAGCTTGACGAGCGGGTGTCGACATGGCGTTGGTGGAGCACACAGCGGCCTTGTGACCCCTGTATGAACACACCGCGAGGACAACTTTAATCTGGGTGATGACCATCCCATGTCATCTAAGGCGACAACATATGGAACCCAAATGAAGAAGGTTCATGTTGGAGGTGAGAGGACAAGGAAGGGGACCTGTCAATGAGTGGACGACTACAAGAAGACGAGGAGGAGTTAATTTTTCTATGAGGTCACCTTCTATGCTGCATTTAAAAGGCTTTTAATGGTCGTTTATTTAATGACTTGTTTTAGGACGTCTTATAGTAACTTTAATACTTGTTACAGGTTGTGAAATTTCCCATTAACTTATCCATCCGTCCATACATCTTCTATGCCACTTGGAGGGCAGGGATATGCTGGGGCCAATCCCAAGCTGACTTTGGGTAAGACATTGGAATTAATTTTTGGAATGTGAGAGGAAAAGCCACGCACGCACGGGGAGAACATGCAAACTTCATCAAAATTGCAAACTCAATGTAATTTCATTTATCTTTTAAAACACATTAAAATACATAGAAATTAATCATTATATTACATTAAATATATTTTATTACAATACTTTAATTATGAACTAGAAATCCCACAGTTTTTTAATGTTTAATGTGACCTGCGATTTGTCCTACTTTTTTGACGGTCATTGAACGCACCGACAACCGTTCTCCGATATACAGAGGGCTGTAAGATGTATTTCGGTGTATTTTACCCTTTTTTCTTTCACCTCATATTTGCTCCCAAATGCTGACATTATGTGGGAATGCATAAAGGTAAGATTTTATGACTTTGAGTGGCAATGTGCATAACTGTAGTAGTTCGATGCTAAATCGCTAATGCTAGCAAAACACTGGACTTTAGCCCGTCAATAGCAGCAGTAACTCCCATTTTAGCTGGCAGTTCAATGCAAAAGTCAGCAAAGAGAGATGTAAAAATGTGAAAAATAGTTAGTTTGGACACTCTTATACCATGGTAGCACTGTATATGACAATAAAAAACAACAATACCTGCACTGCTCCAGTCTCTGGCAGGCCATGTAATCCGTAATAAGTCAAACACACCGACAGAAGATACAAATAACTTTGGTCTTGCTACAGGAGCTATCTACCAGCTAACTTTACCAATTTAAATATACTATTTTCTTTCTTCTAGCTACAGAGTTACCGTGCTTCTACTGTAAACTACTGTTAACACATCATTAACTTGTTAACTTCGACAGCCCTAATAATTAATCATGAGTTAAAGAATTTGGACCTTTCGCCGATATGGAGTGAAATCCTGTTTGTGTTTCTCAGTAAATTGGGTGTATTGTGCCAAAACGTGACTCTTTAGAGACTTAAAGCGTCTGTTGCCATCTGCCAATATTTCTTTTGCCTCAGAGGATGTCACAGCCATTGAAGGTGTCACGTTCAGACATGGTCGTGAAGGGAATCGACCCCAGGATGCAGAGATGAGGACCCAATTGCAGGTAAAAATGTATTTATTGCCGATGCTATACAGCAGCACAACTCACTAGCATGTCCAACATAAAAACGACAAGGAGCATGCACCTGAACTAAATAGGTATCACAGAAAATGGGAAACAGGTGAGGGAGATAATGGAAAGCAACGGAAAACAGAACAGAGCAACACAGGAAGTGAATACAAAATAAGGGCGTGAACCAGGAACAGAGGAAAAGAGGAAAACTAAGAGCTGTCACGAGGGGGTGAAGCCCAATCGTGACAGAAGGCTAGCTCCTTCACCAGCGCAGAAGACGTACGACCAAGAAATGAAATAATATCACCAAAATACTTTTTCTACTTTTCTCACATAGAATTATTGGGTACCTTCAGTGACTCCTGAAGATGATGATGACGATGTTGGCACCATGAGGAGGAAGCTTGGCTCATTCAGGATTCAACACGGTAAGCAATGTTCTTTCATTCACTGTTAGGATTGTTATTGGACCAAAAGTCATCCTTTATTGGGCAAAGAATATTCATTACTAATGATAATAGGGAAGAATAAAGTGATAATTTATTATTTACTCTTGGGCTGATATTCTTGTTTGAAAGGTACAATTATTCTTTGAGTAGTAGGAGTAGGAATGTATTAATTTGCTAATATTTAATAAAAAAAATCATAAATATTTACTAGTCACTTTGAGTAAGGTCTTCTTGGGTACATACAGAGAAACACAAACAAACTGCTTTATAAGCACAACTTCAGTGTCAAATAAGTTATTGCTCCATGATTGGTCAACGGCTGTGGCCCTTCCCCCCTATTGTGGCCTGGCCTGAAGGGACTTCTTTTAAGATGAGCACTTATCATTTGTTTTGTGATGCTGGCAACAGTCCACACGTTTCAATTAAATGTGTACTATTTAGTCCACACTGTTGTTTATTGTGCATGCGACCGTTTAATCTGCTTAGTGGAGCCGCTGGACAGCGTCTCATCTGTCAACTGGACCACATGTTCTGTCGAAACAAAAGGAAACTGGCACGGAAACGTCCATGAAGAACAAACCTGTTGTGAGTGGCTCAAAATATTAGAAACGCCTCTCAATATGATGCAGTGCACTGTTATACCACCGGTAAAACCCAACATGAAACACATCATAGTATTGAATCGGTGCAGTAGAAGCAAAATCAGTAGGATTCTTCATTGGGTAAAGCATAATAATCCTTGACTACAATCTTTGCATACAAATTTGACAAGTGGAACCGGGAAAACAAACAAGAACTCATTTTGTTTTGACGTCAGCTACCTCCACCTTTTCCCTGATATTGTTCCAAAAGCAACAGTTTTTTTTACTAATCTAAAGAGCAATAATCTCTGATCGCTTTTACTCTTGTTCTCAGCTACCTGAGCCATAATATATCTGATAACTATATTAGTAGGTATTTTGCTTATAAGTCAAACTTGAACTAGGGCTATACTACTGTATATCTGATATACAAAAAACAATGGGTTTCTTACTTAGATCAAGAACAATGATTGGTGATTCAAAACTATGACTGCAAACTATTACAGAGAGAACATGGAGTACAAACAAGTGAACTTTGAACCAGGGCTATAGTACATCTGATATCGTACAAAAATCAAGAGGGTTCTTACTTAAGAACAGGGATAACAAACCAATCTTACTTATACAGAAAATTATGTGAAAATGTGTTTGCCGCCTTCCTGATTCTGTATTCTTTGCATGTTTGTCACACATAAATGTTTCAGCTCATCAGAAAATGTAAGCATTAGTCAACGACAACACAACTGAACACAAAAAAATTCAATAAAACATTGGAAGGGACTAAAAAAATCCAAACCTACATGGCCCTGTGTGAAAAAGTCTTAAGCTTTGGGACTCCAGTCAACCACAGTGAGAGCTATTATCCACAAATGGCAAAAACATAGAACAGTAGTGAACTGTTGCTGGAGTGGCCTGCCAACTAATTTATGATATCATTCATGTTAAAGAGCAGTAATTACTGACATCAAAACTTAAATGATAACATGAAGATTTTTCCTGGGGGAGGTCATGACGGGTTAAAAAAACACTTCATTAGTGCTTGTTTAACTTAGATGTACATGTCTAAAATAGAGTATCAGTCAAAAGTTTAGACCCACCTTGTCATTGAACGGCATGAGAAAGTGTATTTAAACTTTTGCAGTGTGGGCTCGGGTGTTTTACATGCGTGTGTCCTCTTCTCACTCACACGTGCTAATGGCAAACTGCTTTGTCAACACACTGTTAACAAGTAAGGTTCCAGTGTCATCAGGAAGCTGTTGGTGGGGTGTATGATGGATGAACTGTTGCGATGAAGGACGGACAGAGGAGGGGGAGTGCGTCGCTGTCCTGTAAGACACTGCAGAAGCTCAGATTTGAGCTTTTTACCTCCCCCTGTTCTTACTTTTACAGACACAAATCCCTCTATCGATTATTTACACTCTGGCTGTCTCGCCAAAAGTACACATCAAAAGCAGGGTTTGCTACACTTTTTTTTAGCAGTTTAACTTCTTTTTGCCATTTTAGAAACACAATTAACTGCTATAATGTTGCCTCAAACACCATATGTGCAATGTCGCATATCGACAATGTTCAGGCGTGAAGTTTGTCCTTTTGTGACATTGTCCTCTCCTTTGCATGTGTTTGAGCCCCCCCCCATTCGCCCTCCAAGCCAAAAGTTTATCCTCATGGCTGCACATAATGTAATAAGAATTCCCAGAGAGGCAACCGCCTAATATGCACAACCAGCCATCGACTGTCAAGTCTTAAAGACGAGCTTTTTTGGATGACCTTGACGTGCACCGTGGACTGCAGTCTGTGGTGCTGTTCACTCTGCAGTGCTTTCCTGAGCAGGGGCACCGGCTCACAGCTGCATGCAGTACAACCACAGAGAAGGACAGCAGAGCAGGTTGCAGGTAACCTAATAATAGTGTATTGTATCTTTTACTGTCAAATTGGATGTCCTTCTCACAAAAGGTCAAACTTGGAAAACAAAAAGTTATCCCCAAATGTAACTCTTTCGAGTCTTTTAATCCAACAAACCTCAATAGCAGAACATGAGCAGCAAATATTTGTAGGCAATGCAAATTTTGATTCCTTTTTTATGACTATTGTCAAAGATATAGCAAAGATAAAATGTGTTTTAGTTTTTTTTCATTTGTACATTTCATTAAGGAAAGCTGTATTGTGGCAAATATTTAATACTAATCATTTCTGAATGTTCCTAAATAGGTTTTTCCACTCGCAAACATTTAGAATTTAAAGCCAGTGTCATAATTTTACTTTGAGCTGACGCTCTAATCATAAAAATATGTTTGTGTTAATGTGAGAGGTCTCACTCACTCACATTTGGTATATGCTGTGACCTAATATGCTAATAATAAAGAAAAATAGTAATAGAACAATATTATATATATAACTGTATGTTATTATTTATTTAAATAATGGCCCATATTTCCAAAATTGATATCCATAAAATTTGATGTAGTGGCACATTGTTGTTGCGGATTGAATCTTTTAACCCAATATTCGATACATTGATAGTACAGTTAATTGTTTATTATATATATCGACAATATATATGTTTATATTAAATTAAATTAAATTAAGCAGGTAAACTTATCTAATTTGGAGTACAATCTTTAAACTCTCTGCCTTCTCTACTTCCATCTCTCCCTTCGTTTAACATAACAAATGTCAGTAAACAGCTGAACAAGGCTTTGAGTTGCTTGTATACGTTTTGAGTTGCTACTTTACTTTTATTTTTTATCAAAATGGGTCGGGCCTCATGCGGCACAATGTTTTCAGCAGCACTAATGTTGTGATTAATTTAGCACTAAACGTCAGTGGATTTCACAAACACCGTTATTACCTGTCAGTCTGATGCTGCGGGTCAGCGGGAACTATAGGTGGCAGCTGGTCAGCAGTCAGCACCGCATAAGGAGGGGCGAGGCTTGTGAGTGCCTCCAAGCACCAAGCAGATCGGGGGAAAATGTCCCTTAAGAACTCAAAAAATGTCCCATCGGAAATAAAAAAAAAAACATATTTGTGGTAAATTGATGACAAATCTCCTTTGGGTGGGGTCTTTGTGTGGAGTTTGCATATTCTATTCTGTCTGTGCGTGGGTTTTCTCAAGGTACTCTGCTTTTTCACACATTCGAAAACTATGCATGTTAGGTCAATTGATGACTCTAAATCAACCATACAGTATGTATGTGTATGTGAAAGGTTGTTTATACGTATATGCCCTGTGATTGGCTGGTGACCAGTCCAGAGTATAATCTGCCTCCCCCCTGCCTGAATACACAGTAATAGCAATGGGGCTGTTTCTTTAACCAATCAGGTTTTATATTTGCCTCGGTGACGGCAGCATTTTTCTATCCTCTGATTGGTTGATCTGAGCAAAATTGTACCACAAGCCATGGTATGGTGATCGAAGAGAAGACATTTACATCTTTGGTGAGTATATGTATTTTATTTTAAAGTCTATATTTTTGTAATGGTTATAGAACAATATAGAATGGCTCAGTACAGTTTTCACATACATTTGTCTGTTCTACAACGAGAACTTTACACAGCTACCTCTTACCCAAACCTGAACCTGGACTGGTTTCTGTCCAGTCTTGTGCAAAACCGAATTTCAAGACAAATTGAAGGAAGTTTGGTGAGCATGCTCAGTAGTGCGGTGAAAGCTCAGTTAATGTTTTACCTTTTACATTTATAAAATATAGCATGCATTTAAGAGACTTAGTTTGCTAAGTGGCTTAGCATTGGTACAGTGGGAATGATGCTAGCGCTAAACACTGAGAAACCATGGTTTGAAACCTAATTTTTACTATGTTTTATGATAACTGTGTCCATCTGCCGTGAAAAAGATCCAACCATTTTATTATTGTCTTATTCTTGTATGTGAGGACAGATGTTTAGCAACCTTGACAGAAAGTCAGGGTCAGTTTTTAATTCATAAACATGTTTTTGGACCAAAATAAAAATCAATATACCTTTTTAAAAAAGAGTGCTTGTTATCAGGCGTGAAAAGGCTGGTCAGACAGATGTTTACTGCTGCAGATGCTCTGTCAGGTGCTGTTGGTTTGCTGTCGAGGGGGGGGACACAATGCAGTCTTATCCCCAAGGTGACGCTGGATTGAATGATCCCATGCGTGTTTGCATGCTTACTCTGCAGGAAGGACACAAAAGAAGAAAAGGGGGTAGAGCCTCACCACGTCAGGGTTTAAATCTCCTATCACAGCACTCCCTGTGATAGGACGAGAGGGAGGGGTAGTAGCCAGGTGACCCCTCCCTCTACAAACACCTCTCTCCACAGCATTGCCTGCAAGAGGGTGTGGGTGTGTGTGCACATGTGGCATCTATGCTTTCCTTTCAGGTGTTAAATTACCCAATGGGAGCTTTTATAGTGACATTCTTGATTGGGAGTTCAGGGGAGTCAGGGGGGGAGATGAGCGGAGGTAGAAAGTAGTAGAGGGCACTTCTGACCAGCCGGGTGAGACATGGGTGAGTGCTCATTTGTTTTTTTTTCCAACTCTTAAGTGTGTGTTTTAGCTTTGAGGCTGCAAGTTGCCGAGGATGATGATGTCATTTGTCTCAATGTCAGCTCAGTGAGGTAAAGCGAAGACAATTCTTACTGTAAAATATATATATATATATATTTGACATTTTTAAAATTGCTCTTCACTCATTGTGTCGGTTTGACCTTGTCAATGTGCTGCAATGCTAAAACTAGAGGGAAGAGAACCTTTGGGGTGAAAGGGACAAGGTGCTTGCAAGTCGGAAAACAGACGTCAGCATTTGGACCCATTGTAGAACCACAGTTATAGAGTCGGACATAGACATGCAGCAATGCAGAGAAGATTGGCTTTGCACTGGCCGCTTCATTAGGTACACCTGCAAGAGCCGTATCGCAAATGTTGCTTTTGAAATGATAATGCTCTTATTAAATCGACAAACCTGTTTATTTATTATTGCAGTTGTCAGTGATGTACGACTGCACTGCAGCGTGATGAACACTGGTTCTATTGCATATTATGGTCACCTTATTTTAGCTATTTTAGCACCCCAATAATAAATTATAATACAAAACTAAACCAAACTGGTGTTAATAAATTAAAAATGATAATTTAAAGTAATAGTTGTCACATTCACAGTAGCACACAATATGGTCACCTTATTTTAGCTATTTTAGCACCGCAATAATAAATTATAATTTAAAACTAAACCAAACTGGTGTTAATAAATTAAAAATGATAATTTAAAGTAATAGTTGTCACATTCACAGTAGCACACAATATGGTCACCTTATTTTAGCTATTTTAGCACCGCAATAATAAATTATAATTCAAAACTAAACCAAACTGGTGTTAATAAATAGAAAAATGATAATTTAAAGTAATAGTTGTCACATTCACAGTAACACACACTTCTTCCCTATACAGTAATTACAGCTCAACAGGGGAATATAATACATACAGTTGTTATATTAGTTTAAGTGCAGAAATTTATGATAAATATGTGCAAATATTGTTACAATAGCCAGGGGTCTCTAATAATGTGACCTATGCAGTAATAGTGTAACACCTGATCAACACACACACAAATGCCAGCACACTATCCATGTTCAGTATAAGCAGCTTTCCAGCCAAACTTGCCGAGCTTTCACTTACGTCATGGACTCAAAGCGAGGAACAGTCCGGTATCAGATGGCAAGTGGTGTGCTGATGCTAACAAAAACACTCAAAAAAGCGACTAACGCAGCATGCTACTTTGCTCTTCAGATTACGCAGAGCACTGAAGCTGCCTGGATGCCAGCTGGCAGGACACAGGTTCGGACAGGTACCCTGTTCTCCCACATCCTGCACTCCGGCTGTGCTGACAGACAACGACGGTGATGGAGGTTCCTCTTGTTAATTTCGAGAATGTGGACGATGTTGGTATCAATCTGGGGGACCCCAGTGACTCCGGATACCCAACGTCACTAACATCAGAAGCCCCGGAGCACGACCTTTCAGCCCGCCGCCTGGCATCTCCTCGTTTGTCACCGCGCAGGGGCCGCAGAGGGTACCCCCACGGTCAAGAAGGGCTGTCCCCATCCACACCACCGACCTCCAAAGCCACCTCCAGCAGCTGCAGTTTGATTTCCAATCTGAAGCTTCTGGTGAGTGGCGAGTCGGCGTCCGACAGCGTCTTCAGCAGGATGCCCAAGGACTGCTACGACAACGAGGACTTCTTTGAGAAGAACTGCATGGAGGACAAAGACGAGAAAGTGGTCATCAACGTTTCAGGCCTTATGTTCGAAACCCAGCTGAGCACGCTCAGTAGGTTCCCAGATACACTGCTGGGTGATCCCACAAAGAGGATAAGCCACTTCGACCCAATGAGGAACGAGTATTTCTTTGATCGCAACCGCCCATCTTTCGATGGCATTCTGTACTTCTACCAGTCAGGCGGCAGGATCCGCCGCCCAGCCAATGTTCCCTTGGATGTTTTCGCAAGTGAAATCGTCTTCTACGAGCTAGGCGATGAAGCCATGGAGCAGTTTCGAGAAGATGAAGGCTTCATCAAAGAGCCTGATGTTCTTCTGCCCACCAATGAACTCCAAAGACAATTCTGGCTCCTGTTTGAGTACCCGGAGAGCTCCAGTGCTGCCAAGTCTGTCGCTTTGGTCTCTGTCTTTGTCATTGTCATCTCCATCTTCATCTTCTGTCTGGAGACCCTTCCAGAGTTCAGGGAAGACAGCGACTTTTCCCCAGGAATAGACCAAATCATCAATGGGACCCTTGAAGGTTCTAGCGCTCATCCCAACACGAAGAACATCCTGGCCTACTTGACAGACCCTTTTTTCATCGTGGAAACTATCTGCATCATCTGGTTCTGCTTTGAAGCAGGCGTCCGTTTTGTGGTGTGCCCCAGCAAGAGCGACTTCTTCAACAATATCATGAACATCATCGACATTGTCTCCATCATCCCTTACTTTGTCACCCTGGGAACGGAGCTGGCCACCACCCCCGATGATGACACAAACTCCAGTCAGAACATGTCCCTGGCCATCCTGAGAATCATCCGCTTGGTGAGAGTCTTCCGCATCTTCAAGCTTTCCCGACACTCCAAAGGGCTTCAGATTCTGGGACAGACCCTCAAAGCTAGCATGCGCGAACTGGGGCTTCTTATCTTCTTCCTCTTCATTGGCGTCATCCTCTTCTCCAGTGCCATCTTCTTCGCCGAGGTGGACGAGCCCCAAACACAGTTTGTCAGCATCCCCGATGGCTTCTGGTGGGCGGTTGTCACCATGACCACCGTGGGCTACGGGGACATGTGCCCCATCACCATGGGCGGTAAGATGGTGGGCACTCTATGCGCCATCGCCGGCGTGCTGACCATCGCATTGCCAGTTCCCGTCATCGTATCCAACTTCAACTACTTCTACCATCGTGAAACAGAGCAGGAGGAGAAACAGATGATTGATGCGGCAACAGAAGCAGCGCAGAAGTCGTCGCTAGCCAACAAATATGGCGGAAGCTCGTCATCACTGAACAAAAGCAACGGGACTTGGCAGAACGAGAAGAACGGTTTTCAGTAATGAACATTTTATACTGCTGCAGCGTCTGATTGACATGTATTAAGTATTAAGGGGCACTGAGTAGCTCTTATGTACATGATCAAATCTTATTTATTACATTTCTTTCATATGAAGTATTTATATACATAAATCAAAGTTTTAACCCCAAAATATGGCACAAGACTTTTTAGTTTGGTTACTTCAAGTTGTTTTTTGTTTTTTTTAATATATTTTTTACCAATACCTTTTTCCTCATCACCATCTTGCACGACATCACAGCATGTTTATCATGAACAATACTCATCATACAAAAGCACTTTAAGAACCATTGCATCCTTCATATATGGTTCAACAAAGTGTCCATAATATTAGAAACGGCATGCTGCAGTACTCCTGTACACCACTACAATTGCATTATTGATATCAGCATTCTATTATTGAATGTAAATATTCAATATAATTTGAATATTATTGAATATATTTTGAAAAAGCACCTATAATGGGCTAAAAATTTACTTGTGTTTAAAGTCTGATTTCTTTACAATTTTTTTATCTTTGTAAATGTCACCTTTTCACCTAATGTCGGGTCCTCAAGTCACAAATTTGACCTGCCTATCCTTGTGGTGACCTCCGTCTAGCTGTGAAAGAACAAAAAAAACATTACTTCCACATGAGGCGCCACTTTGTCATTTTGAGCGAAATCTACAACAAGAAGAGGCGTTCAAGGGTGTTACAAAGTGTCCGTGTGTGTGTGTGTGTTTGTGAGGCACTGTGGAGCATTGTCTTATCAGAACATCTTTAATTGCGGACACAGTGTTAAAAGAAAAAAAATGGATGATGAATACTTGACACATTGTAGATATAATGCACAATATAGAGCAAATGCTAACATGCATGCAGTAAACACAATCTGATGGAGCTGTAGCGTACGCAGTAGAAACATTTACTATATAGAATGTGAAAGTACAATTTAAAGAGCTTGTTAAAGCGTTGCACTAGATCTCCACATATCTCTCAAGCACTTTGATTGTAACATAAACAGTAAAGCACATCAGCGTCCTCAATGTGATATTATGTGAGTGGGAAAAAAAACACAAGCCTTTCCACCCTCTAAATTTCAACATGCCTGCATTTACCTTTTATTAATATTGCATGGCATGCATGCCAAACTAGGTTCAACTATTAAAATTAAGCTCACAAAACATAATGTAGATTCATCTATATGATAATAGGAAAAGGCCATTATTTGAAATTGTTGTAGGCGAGCATGCCTCATTTTAATCAAGTGATGCATGGACTTTATACAATATAGCAAAGGCCAGGGGCAACGATGTCTTTGTAATAAACGTACAATATGCAATAATGTTAATACATGAGCGAAGGAAACCCTGGTTGACCCCCCCTCACACAGCAATAACTATAATATTTAATGAATATGAAAGGCAATAAGATGTAAAGGCTACATCATTTAGTGATATAATGGCTACTCAGCACTTTATGTTATGAACTAGCACTTGTGATTATTGTGTGTGTGTGTGTGTGTGTGTCAACACACTGTAAGCACAGTCATAATGAATGAATGATGTTTTATTTAGTCTGTAAGGAGTGCCTTTCATTAAACATGTATGCTAAAACTGTGAGGAGTCTCCCCCTGATCACTTATCACGCTTTGCAAATGACATGCATGGGAACAAATGTCATGTCGGATTTGGGTAATTATAGGATTACCGGTATAATACTTTAACCAGTTTTTGCTCATTGGAAATATTGGAAATAGAAATAGTCTGTTGCAGAGTCAAACTGTGGCCATCATAAGACATTTATTAACCGTTCAGGCGATGTTTTAACATTAGTCCCATATTAATAAAAAAAATATATACAGTGGATCCCCGCATATTCACGATTCGGCATTCAAAATTGCACAAATTGCTGCAAATTGATGTATTTTTGGTCCAAATAAAATGTTTATAGGCTGTTTTTTTATACAGAAAACACATCTCAGTCACCCTAAGTCGGTAATACTTTTAATATTATAATAATAATAATACATTTTAATAATAATACATTTGTGATAAAATAGGTATCTACATCATACATGTACTAGTGTTTATATTTTTTTTTTACAATTTTTACATGTTTATGTCTTTCTGCTTTACTGATAATGTTTTTTCATCAACCCTTAGAGAGAACGCATAATAGTAATTTGCTGAGATGCTAACAATTTTTTGGCTACCATAGCTTCCATAATCGGTAAGTAATAAAAAAAATGATATAAGAAAGAGAAGGACAGTAGATGGCGCCATTCCAGCCTCGTTTTCTAGCGCCGTTGACTTTGCGATGTGGCCACTTCAGTCAGCGTCACAGATGAATAATTTATGAAACAATCTCCTGTATCTCGGCCTCAGCCAAGAACAAACCCTCTCTGGCTGATCACTGATTGAACCGCCAGCATGCAGTGGACACAGGTGACCCTCTCAAGGTCACCTCTAATGTGAGGCTGCTGTCATTTATAATTTATCAGATGTGACTGAAAAACGGGCTAAAGATCAGCACAAGTGTGACACAGCACTTTTACACCGGAGTCGACACTCTCCCTGTTCTTTTTTTTTTTTTAAAGGTCTACTGTTGGATGACTCCACCCCAAAAAAACACAAGCCCCGCCTCTCAGGCTGCAACAATGGATGTGTATAACATGATATAAATAGGTTAGCTTCCTGCTTTATTATCAGTTTATTTGACAGGGACAGTGTATATAAAAAAGGCTGTTAAAAGTTGTCTCCCTAAAACAACAGTAAACTGATTATGAAAAGAACAATGCATATATAAAACATTAGAAACTAAAATAAAGTAAAATTAATTCATATATATTCATTAAATCTTTTTTCTTTGTGTCTCAGTCACACTGACCTTGGATCAGAACACAAGCTACTTAACTTGTCTTATTGATTCTTCACCTCCATGAGTACTTGAGCTATCGATTCAGCGTCCTGACTTTGCTGACTAAGACGTGTTTAGCATTAACTTTTGGATTAAATAAAAAACAGTAAACCTGACCTGGCTTTTAAATAAGATACTAGAGAATTTTCTTTATGAATGAAACTTGAATTAAATGAATTCAGAAGAATTTAAGAATTAATTCTTAATTAATTGTCAAACTCAAACCTTTAATTCTTTGTTCATTTTTGGTGAGGTCCTGCCAATTCTCCCTGTCCTTTCTCTCATGTATAGAATAAAAATTCTGCCTAGCAACAGATGAGCAACTGATGAGACCGAATATGCAAAATTTTTGACCCTTTGTATTAAGTTGTGCTCCTGCTCCTCTAGAGCAGCTACACACAATAACAATAATCCTCTGTTTACTTAATAGCAAAACCACATTTGTTTACAATACAACACTCAACTTAACTCAAACTTTTAAGCATAATCTCAAATCTTACAACAAATGTATCATAGACTAACAATATGATATATTATTTATATCACATGGACAATAACATTAAAACAATTGTAGATTATTATATACTGTGAGAAGTAATAATTATTAAAACATTTGCTTCTATTATTAGTAGTATTATTAACTAGACTTTAATGAGTTTCAGGGTAAAGGAAAGAAATGGAAGAATCGGCCCTCGGGCACTATTTAGTTTACTACCATCTTTCTTGCACATTTAGTGGCTGAAATGGATGAGGTCATAAATATGAACATATTTTGCTCACTGTATTCATTTGGTTTTTAATACAGCACTTTAACAAAGAATAATCTCCTGGATAATATATTGACTGCTAATGTGCCACCTAACATGGATCAAGATACATAATGGTATCACATTTACCTTTGTCAACAGCTCTGTAACACAACATAATTTGATGCTTCGTACATTATTAGAAGCTTCACTAGTACAATGGTGATACTACATGTGATATTGACACGAACAAGGTCATCTTAACTACTCGAGACAGACCAATAGACCAAGTCCAATAAAAACCAGTTGCACCACACGAAAGGCTGGTATCAGGCTTCCAGTAAACAATCTGACCTGTGATTACTCATCCAGCCGCATGACCTAATCATAAACACAGATTGGAGAAGTAGAGTCTGCATTTACAAGAAATGGTCCGAGCAACAAGTTTATAGTATGAAATGAAAGGAAATGGTTCAGTTTATTTCAAACATTCTTAACAAACTTATTGAATTATATCATACATTTACATTTGCACAAATCAACCAAAAAGTAATACGAAATAAATAGCCATTATAAAATAAGACGTGCTTCTTCCTACTGCTTTTCGAATATGTGGACAATTTCAAATGTAAACATTTAGTGTACCTCACAGCATCTTTGTTAAGCATGTTCAGTAGCTAAACCATTACTATACATTGGCAATTGGCATTGACAATGGGAGGAATAAATACATGACTAAAAATTGATAGCATTGTATAATCAGTAAATAATTACAGTAACGTGCAAATCTACAATAATTAGACAATTAATACAGTAATAGATCAAATTGACGTACATGGAATGAGTGAGTAAATAAATAAGATACCCAAGGCAAATTTAAATAGGACATTGTGGTGTTCATCAAGTAATAATAAATGACTGAATTCTGGGATAAATAATACCAGACATTGTGGTATTAATTAAAAATATATTTATTTATTTATTTATTTATTCAGGGATTATTTATATAATACGCTCCAGTATTTATAAAATATTAATACATGAATGAATTCAGGGACAAATGATATCAGACACTGATATACCTTAAATAATAATGTGTGAATGAATTCAGTCATAAATGATATCAGACACTGTGGTATTCATGAAGTAATAATACATATATGAATGAATTCAAGGATAAATTATATCAGGCATTGTTGTATTCATGACATAATAATAACCAAATAAATTAAGGGATAAATGATATCAGACACAGTGGTATTCCTGAATTAATAACATATGAAATTCAGTGATAAATTATTATAATTATTATCTTACACTGTTGTATTCATTAAATAATAATATTTGAATGAATTCAGAGAATGATATCAAATTCTGTGGTATTCATTAAATAATAATGCATGAATGCATTCAGGGATGAAATGATATCAGACACTGTGGTATTTATTCAAAAATAATAAATGACTGAAATCATGGATAAATGATATCAGACGCTGCAGTATTCATCGAATAACAATGAATTTATTAATTCAGTGACAAATAATACTAGACAATGTGGTATTTATTAATTAGCACAGAAATAATTCAGTAAAAAATTATATCAGACTGTCAGCATTTTTCCTCCATGTACCTTGCAAACCTTGCTAATATAAGGACATTGTTTAAATTCCTCGTAAAAATAAATAAATAAAATAAATAAATAAAAAAATTAATTATAAATAAATAAAAAAATAAATTATAATAAATACATAAATAAATGAATAAATAAATTCCTTGTTCAAGTGTTTCCTTGAAGTGTTTTAAATGATGTTTTCTCTGTGGTCACATTTCTCCTGTGTTGTTGCAGTAGATGCACATACAGTATAGATAGCGTGTAATGTAGGTCAGTACGTAGACAGCTAGCACCAAACATGGTGATATTGCCTAATATAGAGCACGTGACACAGGTGTTTTTCCGTCCCTCCTCCCCTTTGGCCCTACGTAGGATGTAGGTGTTGGTGACGTCACGTGACTGCAGGTAAGGAAGCGTAGCAGCAACAGCAGACGTGTTTCGACAAACAGGGTGGACTTCCTCATTCTGTTTGTTTGACTCCTTTTGGAGCGCACACAGAGAAGACAAAGCCATTTTGTAAAAAGCTGCTCCAGAGTGTGGTTGATCGTTTCGTCCTTCATCTCGTCACACTTCAATAAGCCATGTGAGTGCTCTCATTTCATAGATTTAAACTTGCTGATTTATGCTGTTATTATCTGTCATATGTTGTCATTGTTGTGATTAATGTGAACCATATTGACGTTACCACAATAGAAAATCTAATTATGTTGATTATTGTGCTGATTATGTATTTATATAAACAACTCATTGCTAATGCAATCCGCTACTAACACTTGAAAAAAAATAGAAAATATTACGTATATGAATTATTGCTATATATTATGGTCTTTCTGAAGCCATACTGTAATTGCAGAAGTACGATGCCACATGAATTGCCACATGTTAAGTTAAAATAGTGTAATTTAATTGTTCTTTTATCATCACTTATACTGTGATGCATAATAATAAAATGTTATTAATACTTTTTTCAGATGAATTTTTAATAATTTCAAGTCGAGCCATTTTTTTGCTTTTTTGTTATAATGTGATGAATAAATATCTGTCAATAAATTGTACATAAGTTATTGATATAATTTAAATGAATAGTAATACATTAATTGTGTCATGTAACATGATGTGGTGGTGTATTAATTTTTCTTATGATTTTTCTTATTATGAGAAATATATTTATATATTATATTTTTTTTAAATATATTTTTTACCTCACATTATTTGAAAAATAACATCACACTGGTCATTTTGTTCACCCATAGAATTTACCTTTTACACATTTGGATCTTAATGAGGTTTTAAGTAGAGCTAAAATGTGCAAAAGCAAGAAGTTGGAGTGTGACAAAAATTATATACAAGAAAAAGTAATTTATTGAAAACAACAATTAAACAGCTGATCATAATTTAAGACCAAAACATTACAAAAAACTCTCCAAGCCGAAAAAGAACTTATTTCAGTTCAAAATATTCTTAATGTTTATTTTCTCACTCCGCCTTCCTGCTTTTTCATATTATAGCTCTGTATGTGTGTTATATATTGTTTATACATAATTAGAACGGGTTTAGCTTTAATGGAGAGCTAGACTTAAAGTAAAACTAACATGCTTTTGGTTTTCTTGGGGTTGCAGTTGCCACACCATGGAATCCCAGACTCCTCAGTTGATTTCGGTGGCACCCAACGACACGCGGCGTCTGCTCGAGGTGTACGTTAAACGCAGCCTCAGCCTCAACGAGGACTCTACGGGCATTAAGCGTCCTGAGCGCAATTTAAAATGGGTCACCATCCCCAAAAGACATCGAAGACACTCCAGCGACCCTTCTCTTCACTTGGCTGAAGGATTGGACGAAAAAGCGTTTCATGCACTCACACCCACCGAACCTCCAGACGAGCCAGAGACACAAGTGGACAACAAGCTACACAAGAAGTCCAAAAAGAACAAAAAACCCTCCTTGTGGAAGAACTTCATAGGCCTCTTCTCCAGGAGGAATACTGAGGACAAAGACGAGGAGCCGGAGGCTCCGTCAGACATTCCTGATGCATCTTCTGCCGACAACGGCTCCGCTGTCACCGCTTGTTTGCCTGCTGCATCTCCATCCAGCAGCCAAAGAAAGAAGTCCTCAAGGAGACGACCTATGAGAAGACGGTTCTCCAAGAGACGTCTCTCGATTAAACTCAGCAAGCGAGAGGAGCTCAACCCAGAAGACATCACCGGAGTAGAAGGTAGGATTAGATAACCCCATTGATGCCATCTTTTAGTTTGAATGTGTGTGGTACCTTTGCTAATATCTCTTTATTTCTTTGCAGCTGTTGTTAGCGTGGAAGGGACATACTCTTACTACGAGAAGGTGTCAGAGGAACTGGAAAAGATTCTCCATGAGGTCAAAGAAAAGGAGGAGGTCGTAACATTGTCAGACGGTAGGGTTATACACAGTACCTACAGTACACACACAATACATTTTCAGTGGATAGTTCATCGATACTGCTATATAAGCTGTACAGTGATTACTCTAAAGTACACTTTCTACAGTGTAGACCCTTGAGAAGATAAACAGGAATAAAATGGTTACTGAAATGTGAGTGGTGTCGTCTACTTCTGGAAGATACTATAAACTGGAGAAGCGTGGTTTGGAAAACTGACTGAACTTTATCTTCTTTTCCCTCCAGAGGAAGTCATCAACAGGATCATCGCCTTAACAAAGGAGCAGGGCGATGCCATCGATGACAAGGTCAGCGCTTGTGACACAAATTTGACTTTATTCATACAAATTTGACCCAACATTGTATTTTATTGTTTGTATTCACCGCTGTATATACCGCTTATCCTCACAAGGGTCGCGGGGGTTGCTGGAGCCTATCCCAGCTGTCTTCGGGCGAGAGGCCAGCCAATCAGGGCACATATAGACAAACAACCATTCACACTCACATTCATACCTATGGACAATTTGGAGTCGCTAATTAACCTAGCATGTTTTTGGAATGTGGGAGGAAACCGGAGTACCCGGAGAAAACCCACACATGTACGGACTTCACAGGTTTGAACCCAGGTCTCTTAGCTGTGAGGTCTGCGCACTAACCACTCGACCGCCGTGCAGCCTGTATTTTGCTATATCAGTCATAAATACATAGACATCCAGGTCAAACACAACAGTCCTATCATAAATGAGGTCTTATGATCCTAATGTCATTAAAGTACAAACTCCAACATGAGCGTCAACCATCCTGGACTAGATATGAATCCAAAAAGGGCAACCAACTAGACTCTTGATTGGTGGGAAGATATCAGGTTACTTCAGTGGGACATGATTTTGTCTTTTTCTTGTAATAAGATAAAAGATCATGAAACATTAGATGACCTCCTTTGTTGCCTTTTGTTTACTGTGTGGCCTTCATTGACAGGGTTACACGGTTGTGTTGCGATGATGTCGCTAGCGCCAGAAAATTCCTGCGGCAATCTTAACTGTCTCGTATTGTTCATGTGGTGAAACATAGCAGCAGTTTTATCAGAACCCAACCACTGATTTTTAAGAATTTTCTTTTTGGAAACCTTTTTGGTTTGTGTCATAAGAAATGTGAGACACTATCTCTTGTTTTTAAACATTACACATGTACACGTGTGCGCTTTATAACACGCATGGGCTATCAAAAACTATTTATGATGTGTCCTGGGTTCCAAGTTAAGCAAAGTTACGATGCCATCTAGTTGTAATGACAAGCTACACAGACGGTCCCATTGTAATGTGTTTGTGAGAGAAGGCGAAAACTCCAAAAAATATATACCGTATTTTCTGGACTATAAGTCGTTCCGAAATATAAGTCGCACTAGGCCAAAAATGCATAATTAGGTAGAAAAAAAAACATACATAAGTGACACTGGAGTACAAGTCGCATTTTTTGCGGGTAATTTAAACCTTAAAAAACCTTAAACTGTATTATGGAAAGCAGGAAGTGAACAAATGTAACAGTTACTGATTGTAAAAGTACCAGATGGAGGGGTAGGATTTAATAAGCTTTGCTTCTTCTTACTCCTTTTGGACATGTGGAACTGTGAACTGATTATGTGATGCATTTAATTGTAATCTGATGCATGTTCAAATGAAATTAAACCATTACAATTACCATTTATTTTACAAACTACTTGACCAAAACAATAAAGTATAGAGAACAGGCTGAATAGGTGTAAGCTATGCTAACACAATGGTTATTCAGCTACACAAAAAATAAACATAAACAGAAAAATGTCCAGTGTTTATGTAACATAAACAGTTTTGTTTAAGTTGCTCTGGAGTATAAGTCGCAGGAACAGCCAACCTATGAAAAAAAAGTGTGACTTATAGTCCGGAAAATATGGTATCTGTGGTGGTCCAGATTTATTTGTGGCGGGCCTCCACAAATTAATGAATACATTTGAAACACTGCACTAAATAGGAACTGAACACTGGCTAGTTTGCATAGAAAATGAATGGTTTCTGTCTTTATATTACTCATATATTGAGTATTAAATGTATTTTTTTCACCTCCAGATAAAAGACAATACCACATTGAGTAACTTCTTCCAAGGGATGTCCTATTCGTCCTTCCAAAAGTTGGCAGATGCCTACCTGGAGAACGAGGCCTCACCCACTTTGGCCCCGCCGTCTGTTTTACCAACGGCGCCGGAACTTGTCAAGCTGGCCTTCACACTGGATTTCACGGCTCGTATCGCTGGACTCTCTCGGCAAAACATCGGACACATCACAGGCCTCGGGAACCGTTACCTACAAGACCGATTTGAATACAAACAGGTGAGACCATTTTGATGATTGACTGGCGGCCAGTTGTAGACGCACTCAAAAACGGTATAGAAAATAGATGGTCGGATTTGCTTGGATTTTTCTGGCCTAGATTGACTCACTATTATTTGTTTTTGCAGGCATGCTCGGATCATCCCTGCTGACGGAGACGGATATGCAAGTGAGAAACATTTCCACCAAAGCAACTTCTGTGTGCGTTTCTTCGTTGTCATACACACTAAGCTAAGGACGTGAATCATTTCCAGTTTGACTCGTTTGTGTTTGTACGAGCATCATTTGCTGACGGCGTCACTTTGAAACCAATCATTTCTATCGTAGCTGGTTCTACTATGGAAACTAAATGTCATATTTTATATGTATTATGTACTCTGTGCAATACCTACAATCCTGCGATTTCAATACAACCAAAGTAAGCTAAGATAAATGTGATCTATTTTGTTTGTCATGTATGTAAATGTATTCATGCTGCAAATAAAATATTTAATCAACAAGCTTGCATGGCAGTTTTTGGATAGCACTCAGGAGAAAAATGGAACTAACAAGGTTTGTTTTGTACAAAAGTATAAGAAGAGAAGGGGAAATTCATGCATCACAAACGTGGCACAAAACACCCACAGCAGCGGCAATCATCCCACTTGGCATGTCAAAACCTTTTTCCGGCCCTCCCAAAGAGCCTGCATTATGTAATATCGTGCCCGGAACTTCTTGCCGCACCCCATTTAGGCCCATGCTAGCGTGTAATTATGGGATGGAATGTGGCATTCTGCAGTTATGGATCTCACCTGAGGAACAGGTTCCCCCTGCAGGTAGGCTCAACATACTTTCTGCATGGAACCACATACAGTCATGTTGTCATTATTTCTTATAACTGTAATATATTTGTTATTTGACATTTCTAATAAATTTGTGGGATTTGTGATGGTTAAACTTTTGGGTTTCTTAACAGCACCACCATGTGGTGTGCATGGGAGAAAAATAATAGCGTAAGGAACACAATAATGGTGCATATTTTTTATACATTTGTGTGCAGCAGTGAAGGAGTAGAAGAGTCACACCATGTGGTGTTTTTCATTCTTCCATCCGTTTGTCGCGGGACCATGGGGTGTTTTTTTTTTTTAATGTAATTAAACACTCAAGTCTGACAAAATACTTTTTATTTCTAAGTATTGTCAGTTTAAAATTAATATTGCATTATTGGAATGTATTTATGTATTGACAGGTCAACCTTGCAAAAGAGATCTCAACCTCAATGGGTTTTCTACCTGGTTAGGTTAAATAAAATTAGTAGTTGCAAGCACACACGTGCTTTCTAATGCTGTTATTGTTGACGGAAGTAGCGATACTTCATATCGATGTACGGTCTGAAATCAATGTTCCCAGGAAATAACTTACGGGAATGTTTAAAATGATCAAAATACAGCAAAATACTATAAGTATTAAATATTATTATGACTGTACCTGTTAGTACTTGGTCACAGCAGGTATATAAAATGATAAAACGTTGTTTTTATTAGAGGGCTTTATAGTCAAAATAGGTGTGTCCCATGATGTTCATATGTAGCTCCCTTATGCTAACTGTTTTTCCCTCTTTGGAATGTACAGAAACTTACATAAGAATAATGAATGATGGGGAAGTGCGCTTTTTCTTTAAATTGTAATGTTTCACTTTCACACAGTTTCCCATAAAAGCAAAGTGAACCAGGAAGTGCAAGAGGCGGAAAAAGGCATGACATCAATATGTGGTTCAGCTATCCAACATGAAGCAACAACCAGTTCATTTGTTACCTAACAAAGTGAATCATAATGATGCATGTAGTGTCTGCTGTATCATCACTATTTTATTTTTCTGTAAATCTGGGCTTTCTTATGTATGCACTAATACGTGGTGTTAGATACTGATGATACTCAGATTTGAATATTTATGCTGACACACAACTGTTTTTTTCCCACAGAAAACACATCTCATTCACCATGTGGCGGTGAGATCAACACAGGACTGCCTGGCCGACCAAAATTACCCGAAGAGCGCAGCAATGGCTCATCCAAGAGGTCACAAAAGACCCCACAATAACATCCCAACACATCAGTTAAGGTCAGTGTTCATGTCTCCAGCATAAGAAAGACACTGGGCAAAAACAAAAATCATTGCCGAACAAAAAGAACACTAAGGCTCATCTCAACTTTGAAAAAAACAGCATTTTTATAAATACAAGACCTGATCTAAATCTTAAGACCAGTTGAAAAACAAGTAGGGTTTACTTTTTTGCATATTTGGATCTAAATGAGTTTTTTATGTAAAGCTACAATACGTAAAAGCAACAAGGGGGAGTGTGACAAAAAGCACTTTGAAAAAGTAATTTATTGAAAATGATGGGTTTTTTTTTTGCAAACAAATTGAGTACGGTGCTTGGACAATTGTGAGAATATTTTGAAAAAAGGAGCCGTTTTCCAAATTATATATTAAATATGTATATATACATAGGGTGAGGAGGGCTGCACAGCTAGGAGACCCAAGTTCAATCCCACCCTCAGCCATCTCAGTGTGGAGTTTGCATGTTCTCCCCGTGCATACGTGGGTTTTCTCCGGGTACTCCGGTTTCCTCCCACATTCCAAAAACATGCTAGGTTAATTGGCGACTCCAAATTGTCCATAGGTATGAATGTGAGTGTGAATGGTTGTTTGTCTATATGTGCCCTGTGATTGGCCGGCGACCAGTCCAGGGTGTACCCCGCCTCTCGCCCGAAGACAGCTGGGATAGGCTCCAGCACGCCCGCGACCCTCTTGAGGATAAGTGGTAGAAAATGAATGAATGAATGTACTCTATTCAATTACAAAACAGCATGATTAATATCATTTTGAACAACCGTGACAGAGTGAAGCCCCGAAATTTGAACCACGTGTCTTGAGACTGTACAATATTGTCAAAAAAATGAAAGTCGTAAATCACTAAATCATTCGATGATCTTGAAATATAATAATGATCGTGTATTTACTTTGTATGAGATAGATGCCAAACTTTACAGTATCTCTACCTGGTTTTCAATTCTTCTCTGCTCTAGGTATTGCACATTATTTTAATTGATGGTTGTAACATATAACTGGCAAGGAGCGATTGTTTTAGTCATTTTATGACTCAGCCAGGTTGTGTAGGTAGGATATGGACCGGTAGTACAACAGTGAGGGCAGTGTCGGATATGTAGTAATTTAAGGTTAGGATTTCCTAATAACATCTTCCTCAATCCAGCTTATTTTTGGCACCTTTAAGGACTTGGTAACATGAAGCAATACTTAAATCATGAACTCCATATTGCATATAGTATATTACTATTGTACACATTTTATGCATTGTTGCAAAGGAGAAAAATGGACTCACCCATAAAAACACTTGATTCTCTAAATCATTGTGATTTAGAGTTGCCGAATGCATTGCATTTTTTTATTTTTATTTTTTGTAATTTCAGTGTCAAAATTACAGGCATCTTGTATTTAAAAAATGTGTAATTACATATCCCGTCTTGTCAAAGCAACTTCCTGCTGGAAAAGCTTCCATTTTATTATGACAGTACCCTCTGCTAGATTGATGGTGGTAGTACTTTTAGTCCTACAGATAGCACCCTTTTAAAAAATATTATTATTCAAAAATAGAATATATCCAAAAATATTCAGGGGCTAAAAATGCAGTCAGTCGGGCAAATTTATTTGGCAGTGTGGGGGGGGGAAAAAAAAGGACAAAAACAATATATTCTGTGTAAACCTTTTACCTTTTTATTGCTTTTTAGAAACAAAGGCAGATTAATCAAAGAGTCCAAAGCCCATATCTTCATCAGACTCTTCAGATTCTTCTTTCTTCTCCTCCTTTTTCTCTTCCGCTGAAAAAGACAAAGTAAAGTCAGATGGAAGTAGGAAAATGATATCCTCAATTCAATGTGATTGTGTAACAATATGAAAACATACATGACAGACAGTTAGCATTATGCATACCTGCAGCAGGCGCAGCCCCTGCACTCGCAGCAGCGCCTGATGGAGCAGGAGCAGCCACAGTGCCACCTGCTGGTACGGAGGCTAACTTAGAGAGGCCTGCAGGGAGACAGCAAACGATTAACGATTTGTGTTGCGACACCCCAACATCTGAATGCGTTACTGCGAACAGCATTAACCTGAGTTCATCACTTCATTGATGTTTTTCCCTTCCAGCTCACTAATAACCTGTAGAGAAATACAACCCAAGTTACAAACATTCCAGAAGGGTTTACTTAAAATCATTAACACAATGCCGCTGCTACCTTGTTTAAGCGTTCATCATCAGCCTCAATCCCAACGCTGCCTAAAATGGCCTTGATGTCCTTGGCCGAGGGGCTGGTGTTCCCACCAAGCACAGCGAGCAGGTAAGCGGCCACGTAACGCATTCTGTGGACAAAAAGGCGAGGCGCAAAGAACAGAACGAGCACTTAAACACAGAATATTCCAGTTGTTTATAATCCAAATTATAAAGACTAAACTGAGTACTGATGTCAGACGTCCACTTGCAATATCATAAAATCCACCTCCGCTCACAATATATAAATTAATACAAATAGACATTTCTGTTGATTCTGTTCTTTTAAACCACTACTGGTAACATCTGCTATTTTATCTTATATTTTTGGTTGGAAAAAAAGTGCAGCCTTCCAGCAGCTTTAAGTGTTATATTTCTTCCTTTTGTGGCACATTTTTAATAAGACTTACTGATCATCTAAAAAGGTATCATTACACACACACACACACACACACACACACACGTATGGCTGTTGGAAAAGCAGACAACTTATTTTCCATAAATTCACGCCAAAAGTTACATGCAGATTAAAAAAAAGATGGCTGTGGGGGGATTTCGCCTACGTCAGTCAGCCTGCAGTAATTTTAATGGCCACTAGGAGTGGTAAAGAGTGCTGTGCCTATCAAATACCGACAAGAAAGACGAGGTAATCACGCATGCGCATCATAATTAGCAATGTTGTACTTAGTTAGCTTAGCTTGGCTAACGTTAGCAGTCGGCTTCAAACAGCAATGCCGTCAAGTGGAACGTCAAGTAAACCACAGAAGAACATTTCGTTGTCTGGAACAGAAGTGGCCATAACTCGGTTGCGGAAAATTGAGAAATGTCAACATTTGTTCGGTAAGTACAACGCCATGGCAGCAGCCTGTCGTTCCAGTTCTTCCAACACGAACCTTCTTCGGGCCGGTAAGCCTTTTATCCAGCTATCATTACGTGCAATCGCAGGCGGCATGTGCTACATGTAACTATTAACGTGTCACTAGCAGGCGTATACAAGACAAATATTTCCCATTTTGACTTACTTTAAGTCTAAACAGACACGAAACGTCGGTCACGCTCGAAAATCCGACAGAGAGCGAGAGAGAGAGAGAAGGATGGGACTTCCGGAAATATGTAAGGGTGGAAGGCTTCGTTCTGATTGGTTCGGATAGATGACAGTCATTACGTCATCTTGACAGTTACACCAAGGAGAGTATACAATAGGATAGGCGATCGGCAAGATCGTTTCCGTATTATGGGCGTGTTTGGCCGACAGTCAGTTATGATGATGATATAGATTATAGTCTTTCAAATGTATTAATAATGCCATTACTGATTTTTTTTTTGACATTTCATTAGGTAAACCTGCACGATGTAACGTGGAGCCATTCATTGTATTAAGTGTATTTCACTTAATTGTGCTGGAGGTCACATTTTCTAAAAGGTAAGTGGGTGAGAGACTTATTCTTCAATGTTCATACAGTGTTCTTATTTTGTCTATAATGTCAATACAACAAAGTGATCAAAATGTCACGTCCACGCTGGATTTGGCCCATGAGCCACCAGTTGGCAAGCTACAATCCACTGACATCCGATATGAGAGCGATATGAAAAGATTTTGCAGTCACAAAGAGAAATAAAACTTAGTTTGGACATTTTCCGAGACGTATTCATTCAACAATATGTTTATTATTGTGGTTATACTGGTTCCTTCCATTAAAAAAACATTATACATCCATTAAAACCCACAAAAGTTTAATGTTATTAAGCACATTTTTATGACAACCAGACTTAAAGCTCATACAGTATGTACATTGTCTTTGTTCGTTATTAAACTCATTAACTATTAAATATAAATAAATATATTTACTGTTGCTTGAATTGTACAACTAGAGTTCAACCAGCCCCTCTTGTCTCTCCTGAGCAAGGAGCGAATCAAATAGAAAGACCACCGAGTCGGACACAAACTCCGCAATCTTCCCCACATTGGTGACATACCATATTTTATACGCACACTCGGCCAGCAGCACAAAGACGAAAACAATCAGGAAGCCAAAGAAAAAGCGATCGATGTAGTAGTTCGCCTTCTCTCTGGAGCTCCACTGTTCCCACGGACGGGCACGGCGGTCTTCAATGTATTTACTGAAATGCAACATGGCCGCTTCTTCTTCGTCCATTTCGGACTCTGGAGCCTCCACTTCCTGGGCCCCTCTGGCTTCATTTGTGTCAGCCATCGTGTCAGCCCTTAATGATGTCAATATCTTTTACTTGAGTTTGTTCAGGTTGGATATTAAAGAATACACAAATGATCCTACCTCAGAGTAGATACGACACTCTTAAAACGCAGTTACTCGGCTTTATGTCCTGTGGCCTGCCTTCAGTGGCAGTAGGAGCGTGTTGGAGAACAAATGGCAGGAGGGTAATGCAGCACCTCACTCACTAAGACGGGGGCTGAGGATTAGAACACACTCAGCACTTTTTCAAAATCCTTCAACAAGGATGAAGCTGGCAGATGGTAAAATAAGCACCGATGTCATTCACTTTTGTATGGCGAATACTCGAATGAACAACATAATGAACAATATTGAGTCAAATGTGTTCATTATTTTTAAGGTTTTTTTTTTCGTCAGTTTTAACATCAAGAAAAACAACCCTACGGTGAAAGTAGTGCTGCAGCTATCGAATATTTTAGTCATCGAGTATTGTACAGAAATTTTTGGCTTTTCGTCTTTTGATCGAGTAACCTGAAAAAAATATTTTTGCTTGCTTAAAGAGCAACAATACATTTACCAACCAATTGGTTAATTTTTTTTAGATAATCAACAGTTTTATTTGTTAAATTGTGCATAGTATAACTATATATACTATATGCAATTTTACTGCACGCAGAAGACAGTTCTTGAGGGAGTCCAACTGGTGTGAATGAAGCAGACAAAGAAATATTCAATTGAAATGAAATGGTATTTTTTTAAAGGGCTAAGTGGAAGAAAATATAACACTACAACAATTCAACAGTCAGTCAAAAACACTTCATTAATAAACAGAAACCACAGCTTTTACTTACTGTAAGTTGCTGGGTGTGAGGTTTTTTTTGTGGGGAAAAGGAAACAAAATTATATTGGCTTTGGGTGCCAAACAAAAAAAAGGCCTGTAGAGGCCAGAAAACTTTAATCAATATTTAATATTGTCAAAAAGTTTTGAATGATTCACATGTCATCTCAATATGGCAATAAAGATCATTGTACGATTCATTCATATTTCGGTTCAATAGCGTTTCAACCAGATTACATCGCATCCATTATACACGGTGCATGTTCTACTACTAGTTAGCGTTGAGTTTAGCAACCATTAAAGATACAATACACAGAGACAATTATTTCAAAATACATCAGCTGAAATCAACCAACACAACACAATCAAAACTTAAGCCAATGACACCGTTAGCCATTTAGTCGCATAATAATAAATTAACAAACAAAAAATCGGCCCTCTTTTAACACCTCTGAGCTAAAACCTGCTACTGGTGAACCATGAACTCCAACCATCAGCGAAAAGACACAACTAAATGATGATCGTTGCAAAGACAGAACGTTTGATGCAGCTCTTGTGTTGGAAACCGGAACGACTGACTCACTTGGACGTGATGCTTTTGTGGCTTCGCTCAAATGCATCAGAACCTTTTTAGCATCCCCTGCTGCAGCCATTGAAACGTGTGATCAAGTAGCCACATCCTGTCATTACGTCTAATGGCAAAATTACTGCTAATAGACGCACGCCACGTCTTGATAAAGTTCCGTTTGGTGATAATATTCCCAATTACTGGTATTGGTGGCAAAACTATATCTATTTCTAATGAGAACAAATACAAAAGCTATGTAGGAAATTCTGCCTCTACCATGATACCAATGTTCAGTGTTTTTTTTTCACACTGTCCAAGAAGTACTAATTTATCAATGTCCTTATGATTGTGGTTACATTTTTTTTTTTATTTTGCAGTGCGCTAATATTATCTGCATGAAGGCAGCATGTTTTTCATAAAACTGTGCAGATGCATGTGTAATACAATTCAACATGTATCAAGTGAAAAATCAATGACTTTGAAACATTAATACAGACTGATGGGAACAGAATAGTTCCCCAAAGTGCAGGCAGAGTGAAGAGAATACGTTTGGTAAAACATAATGTACGACTGGCTTAAAAATAGTTTCCCCCTCACTGAATCCACATAATCAATAAATGGGCTAGCATTCGAGAAGACTGCAGGTCCTCGTCTGAAACAGTTCAAATACATTGTGTTCCACTTTGGGTTCCATTTTCAGAAAGTTGAGGACCAAAGACTGGACTTGTACCTTTACAGTTATTCTTATTTTGTCTATAATGTCAACCTAAGTCTTAGTTATACCGTAAAATCGTAAAACCAAATGTTGGTCATAACTAAAGTCATAAATGAAAACACTAAGGCTAGTCAGAAATCATGACAAAGAGATGACAGGACGGCTCGACTGTTTTTAAACATCAAAGATCCTCTAAATGACAGGAAGCTCTCCTGCTTATAGGAAACTGCTGCAGAAACTGAAAAACAAAGTCTTTCATGGGCTGAATTTGGCCCACAGGCCTCCAGTTGAATATCTTTTGGTCTAAAAAAAAAAGGCTATGATGAACGGCTTCATTTGGCGCCATCTACAGGATCACCCTGCATGCCTTGCGGCAAGTCCACTTTCTCAGCCGGCATGCTGCAAGGATATGGGCTGGGTTCCATTGTTTTACAAGACATGCACCTCCGCGTGATCTCCAGCAACGTGACCCGAAAGCGCTTTATCCGAAACGCATAGACCAGCGGGTTGAGTGCCGAGTTGACATGGGACATGAAAATGCCCACGTAGACGGCCAGCTTAGGAATGGAAGAGTCCGAGTAGAAGAATTCCACGCAGTTCATAATATGCAGCGGCAGCCAGCACACTGCAAAAAGGAGCACCACCAAAGCCAAGGATTTGGCCAGCTTCAACTCTTTCCTGTAGTAGCGCTCACCATCCGAGGTGGCCTCGGCACGCCGGTTGAGCTGCCGCCGGATCACTCTGAAGATCTCCCCGTAGAGCGCGATCATGACAACCAGGGGCGCCACCACCCAGCCGAAGAAGTTGAAGTAGACCATGTAGTCCATAGTCATTACGGTGGTGAACTTGCAAACCATGTAGTCGGAGAGGCTGAGGTTCCCCAGAACATGGCGGTTGTTCCAACCAACCATGGGAACCAGGCCGGTGAGGAAGGAGATGATCCAACACAGACACACAGCCAGGTAGGCCCTCTTCTGGGTCACAATAGTGCTGTACCTGCAGGGGAGGATTCAATTACCATGAATACACACATGGTAATGGTTGGTAATGGTTTAATTTCATTTGAACATGCATCAGATTACAATTGAATGCATCACATAATCAGTTCACAGTTCCACATGTCCAAAAGGAGTAGGAAGAAGCAAAGCTTATTAAATCCTACCCCTCCATCTGGTACTTTTACAATCAGTAATTGTTACATTTGTTCACTTCCTGCTTTCCTAATGTGGTTTAAGGTTTTTGTTTGTTTTGTTTTGTTTTTAAAAAAAAAAATCTAAATAAAACAGTATGAAATCTGAATAAATGTAAAAAAGTAGCTTCTGCGTGAGCTATTCCTTCAGCAAACTCTGCCCATGTCAGTTATTTGGGCAGACATTTTCATTTTCTTAAAAGCTTCCAATGAACCGTCCATTGATTTGCATTAAAGCAGCCAAGGATATATGGTGCTATGTACGACATAAACAGGAAGAACTGCCTCCTCCTGATCTCAGCTGAATCAGCTGATGTTTGCTTTTGTGATGTGAAATAACTCTCCATCACGCCAGTCAAGGATCCTCTATATTACAGGACACGCGCCAGCAAATACAAATAGACGGTGTAGACGTTGAAATTAATACATTTCTGGGGATCACAATAGATGAAAATATGAGCTGGAAACCTCATATTACAAATATACAACATAAGGTGGCCAGAAATATTTCAACATTGAACAAAGCAAAATTTGTTCTCAATCAGAAATCACTCCACACTCTTTATTGCTCTCTGGTTCTACCATATCTTACTTATTGTGTGGAAAATATGGAGTAATAACTATAAAAGCAATCTTCACTCGCTAAATGTACTGCAAAAAAGGCCAGTAAGGATAATTCATAATGCCGCCTACAGAGAACATACTAACTCCTTTTAAAAAAAATTAAAAATGAATAAAATAATTTTTAAAAATTAAAAAACTATATTAGGAAAATAGATTAAAAAATAAAAATTAATTAAATAAAGTTAAAAAAAATAATTATATTATGAAAGCAGGAAGTGAACAAATGTAACAGTCACTGATTGTAAAAGTACCAGATGGAGGAGTAGGATTTAATAAGCTTTGCTTCTTCCTACTCCTTTTGGGCATGTGGAACTGTGAACTGATTATGTGATGCATTCAAGTGTAATCTAATGCATGTTCAAATGAAATAAAACCATTACCATTACCATTACAGGAAGGTGTTGCAATTCGCAAGGACCTACTGCTATAAAGCTAGCACACTCTTATTAAAGATCTACTGAACAAATAGTGGTGCTCTGCTGTTTTTGAGGATCTACTAGATAAAATGCTAGTCAGAAATCCTCCATATAATATTAGCTGTTTTTCAGAACAAATACTGTTTTGAAAGCTATACCACAACTACAATAATCAAAGATCCTCTAAATGCATTTTTACTTCCTAACCCAGATAGGCCCCAATGCCGTAACATTACAAGCTCACCTGGTGGGGATCTTGACCCTCAGGTAGCGGTCAACGGCGATGGCGAGCAGTGACAGGATGGAGCTCTGCGTGATGATGACAAGCAGGCAGGAGAGAAAGAGGCAGGTATAGAACTGAGTGTTTATACCCAAACTTATAGTGACGGCTAGTGGGATCACCAGCACCCCCACAGCAATGTCAGCCACCGCCAGCGACACGATGAAGCAAAAAGTAGTATCACGCAGGGTCCGGTTAACGCAAACCACTAACACCACCAACACGTTGCCCAGCACGGAGGCCAATGCAATGGCCGCTTCTATGGAGATGTACAGCGTGTCTGCATGCTCCCGTACCGTCACAGCAGGGGAGGAAGACATTTTTAACCATTCACCGACTCGCTCTCTTACCCCTGAAACTAAACAAATGGATGAAACTTCTTGCTTCCAATCTGTTGCTGCAAAGAAACTTCTTCCATTATGTCCTCTCAGATGTCACATCTTTCCATGTCGAATCCTCAGAAGCTGCTCAGGTTCTGCAAAAGACTGAGAGCATCTCTGAGAAGCCTCACTCACTCTCTAGCCGCTGAAGTCAGTGAAACGCAGTCCAGTGATGGAGGGGAGGGACTTTGTTTTTCTGCAGTAGTAGTTAACTCTGTGTGTGTGTGTGTGTGTGTGTGTGTGTGTGTGTGTGTGTGTGTGTGTGTGTGTGTGTGTGTGTTTTCCAAGGAGCTGTGGTCTCAGTGTAATTACAGGAAGGATGCTTTTGGCAGAGGTTTCAAACATAACCAACTTTAATTGGAGGTGGATGCATTAGCGCTAATTACACATCACTCTAAGTATACTAGATTGACAGAGAAAAGTAGATTTTCATTTATCAATATTGAAAAGAAATGGTTCAAAATCATACGCAGTACTGTTTTGTGGTTGACTATGATCTGCTATTCATCGAAAAATATGGATATTAAGCAAATTTTACATGTTTTTGCCCGAAATTAAGCTTTTTTTTAGCATAAAAAATGACTTAATGTAAAGGACGTTGATTAAATGTAGTCTACACTGACTACAGGTGTCACTAGTTACTCGCTGTCAACAACAATTATTAATAAAATAATAATAATAATACATTTTATTTGTATAGCGCTTTTCAAAATACTCAAAGACACTTTACAGAAGAATGGAGTTGAATAAAAACAAGTAAACAGAGTAAAAGATACATTAAAATACAACATTCATTCGTTAATACACAGTTAAAACATGAGTAAAAACGGGACGGGGCAACAATTATTGCAAGTTTGAATAATAATCTTCATCGTTATCATAATCATAACAATAACATGGAGTACTGTTGCAGCCAAAACTCAGGATTATTTTGAATTTACCAAACATCTTGTGCTGAAAGATACCAAATGAGAGCGTAAATTATAAGTAACTGTGTAAAAGTGTGTGTGTGTGTGTTTCGCTATAACCTGATCCGTCTAGCACACAGCGTCATTATTCTTTGCCTGGGCAAAGGCGGCGTCTTACGGAAGTATCATTTAATTCCAATCAATGGTCTCTGAAATCAATATTCCTCGGAATGAAACACATTGATTGTTCCGGTAATGTTTTAAATCATCAATATACTGCAAGATACTGTAAGTATTACATGCTGTACTATCAATGTACTTCTTCTTGATGATCACAGTATGTATATAAAACAGTGAAACGTCAAAATGTTTTTTGTTTTATAAAAAATAGGTCCTAATGACGCTATATTAATTTGTTTTCTGGTGTTATAATGCAGTTATTATTATGTAATAGTTATGTTATAAAATATATTAAAATAAATAAAAAATAAAATACATAAATTAATTAAAATATATTATATAAAATAATATATCGTGTTCATGTTTCACATAAGGATTGTGAATGATCTGCAAAATTCTCAAAAAGTGCAGTTCCCCTTTAAATTGCTTATTTTCTCTGATTATATTGACTATATTGGGTAATATGAGTGTAAAGGTAACTATAGGGATGTTATTGTATGTCTAGAGGGCTCTAATAATATCGAAAACTGTATGTAGAAGGTCATAAACAGGTTTTGTTTGCATGAAAATATTTGCTTTATTAAAGAATTCTGCTTCACAAATTCATTTATTACAGTCAAAAGCTGTGATTGCTGTGAAAATGTGATGAAAAAAATAGTTTCAAATAATGCATTCACATATTTTAATTGCTCAGTTTTAGTTTATACATAAAAGTGATGACAGTGAACATATTAGAATACATCATTTTTAGTACATGAAAGAAAACAACTTAACTTCCTCATTTTCTGGGTTATTTTCTGATTATTGTCAGATATAGGCAGCTTTGTGTTTGATTGTGGCTGCAAAAATGATCTATTGAATTAATAAACACAAATAAAGCACTTTTCATTTTGTAATGTAATATGCCACCTCGGCCACACGATGGCAGTATACACTGAGCTTCACTGTTTTTGTGCTCCTCAAGGAAGGTAATAGACTGTATAGTTATCACCTCTAGGGGGGCTCACTCCATCCCCACAAACTATACAACCTACTACCTCACCTTGCTGGGCTCAATTCCCAGCCATCACCAGTCAGCCCTTGCAGGTAAAAGATATTTGTTTGTTTTTTTTTTGTCCATTTGTTGGTAGCAGACGATGGAGCTGTCTCGTCGGCCAAGACAGTAGACTGTATAGTTATCTCAGACAGGACACAAACCCCACAACTATTCAATCTACTACCTCAGCCTAAAGGACAGGAGATGTTGAAGGGAGAAGATCATCTGTTCATCTGTGGAAAAGACATGGGGAAAAAATTAGACGGTTATTTTAAGTCGACTATTATGCAAAAGTGACTTTTTGATGTTGTTCTAACAATAATATGGGTTCCAAGAACCTCTTTGTGTGCAAAAAAACCCAAAAAAGCAACCAAACATTGGGAATATTGGACCTACAATAGAACATGTGGCCATGATTTCAACATAAATCACTGACCCTTCTGTCAATTCACGTCTGAAAATTGCATACATGAATTCTTTCTGCACAATACAAATAAAGGCCTCCACACAATCAGAATATGCATATGCAGATGATGACTGAACTATAAGCTATAATGTGCAGCTATCTGGCAACAAGCTTAGTTGCCAGCATCTCATTGTGTGCCCCTTCTTTCTGCCATGAGTTCTCCTCCCTTTATTTTGTTTCAATGAGATTCCGCTTGGCATGCAAACAATAGTTATTTCTTGGCACCAAACAGTGGAAGGAGCCGAGTAGGAGAAGCAAGCTCAGTTTTTTTTTTTTTTCCTCCCCTCATGACCTTTTTCCTCCAGTCTCGTTACAGCGTGACTCAACGCCAACTTGACCGTTTGTCTCCTAAATAGTTTGTTTGGCGCTCAGTTCAAGCACGTCTGTCATGATGTGAGTGTTTACCAATGAAAGTTGAGAGCAACTGGGTGGCTCGCTGTGGTGATAGATGTCAATTGGAATCAGGAGCTGAGGGATTTAGGAATAAGCCAGGTTGTTGTTGTATAATAATAACATTAACATTTACTCTTCTTACTGATGTACATCTTTTTATGTCATAAAGTCAACCGAATTAAATATGTTCAATAGGGTCTTAAGGTTGTCATACTGCAGGAAATGCAGGGAAAATGATACATGCGATGGAAGCATTACGTTATAAAGGAATGATACTGATTAACTTTTTTTTTGTATACATTGATTACTGAAATAGTAGCACAAAATGTTGGTCATTTTGTTTTAGATACTGAAAATTGGCAAACTTTTTGACTCACATTGATTTAACAAAATTGATGGGGGGGGGGCAGACTATATAGTATTTTATATATAACAGTCCATTTGTACACGTATATTTTTACACATATTTTACATGTAAAAGCGTCATGCAGTCTGCTATATGTGCACTTTGCACATCATTTATTTGATGTAAAGTGTGTTATAAATTAAAATTATTATCATTATTATTATTAATTATTATTACTAATAATATTAATAATTAATTAATTCATAATAATAATGTTATTATTATTATCAATAGCATTGATATTACAATACAATAATAATTATTATTATTAGATTATTATTTATTATTAATAATAGCAATTAATAATCAATAACTATTATTATTATTATTACAAACAGTAATAATTAATGATAATAATTAATAATAATAATAATAATGTTAATATTAATATGTGCTTGTGTCCCTTTTTTCAGGAGCATTTTGTAAACAACATACCACATCAAATAGCTACTTCAACCATGAAAAGGTTGGCTCAAGCAAGTTTAAATGAAATATTTTGGAAAGCACAGGCGGACCATATTCAAACACTTAGCGGGCCGGATGTGGCCCCCAGGCCGTAGTTTGCCCACCCCTGCTCTACACCCTTTGTAGAAGTCATACAAGTGTAAAAATAAGTTAACAGCCACTACCACCGCACCGGTAGAATGATCTTTCTCCTTTCTCCACGTCCCTACTCTTGGTTTTATCCAGTCTTTTGTAGCGTTTTAAAAAAGCGAAAGAAAAAGAAAACCTTGCACTGTCATCAGCCATGACAGCAGTTCAAATTTTGGAGTGTTGTATGTTTTTATAGATGTAGTTTTCCATGAAAATGTTGATTTCCATGAATAATTGATGCAGCCGGTTTTTGACACGTCCCTACTCTTGGTTTTATCCTCCAAATTTGGATCAACATTTGCAATAAGAGTTGTAATAGTAATTGTGTTATTATTAGATTAGAATTAGCTCCAGAACCCTCTACTACTTACTTCAGGGGGGGCGTGAATAAGTCACTGATTCTTGAAGAGTAGCGTTGATTGACTCCAGATGGCTATAAAAGCTTTTTTTTTTTTTGCAGGCCTAGTGACGTTTATTGTTGAAAAAGTTAGTCCATTTCCAGCTTTAGAATTGATGTTCTAATTAATTCAACGTCTCAATCAAGGCTGCCCCTTTGCCATTTATTTCTGCACCCCCTAAACATGTTTGCCCCGGCAAGGCAGCCAAAACATTTCAATCACTGTCAGCGTTAATTAGGCCAAAGTGGAATTCAGAATAATAATGAACAGGCCCAGACGCTTTTCAGCCACTGTGGTTCACATGCTAATTTATGCAAAGAGTTTGAAACCTGTTCATTGGATGATGGCGGCCACCACCATATGTTCATTCTACATCGTTAGTGTTCTCATAAACATTTGCGTGCTTTAGAGCACTCCGAAACGGTTCATTAGAAAGGTGTTCTTCACTTTTGAATTCATGCAGTGCTAATATTAGCGTCACATTTTAAGCATCGGCTGCACGGCGGTCGAGTGGTTAGCACGCAGACCTCACAGCTAGGAGACCAAGGTTCAATTCCACCCTCGGCCATCTCCGTGTGGAGTTTACATGTTCTCCCCGTGTATGCGTGGGTTTCCTCCCACATTCCAAAAACATGCTAGGTTAATTGGCGACTCCAAATTGTCCATAGGTATGAATGTGAGTGTGAATGGCAATCACTCCAGGGTGTACCCCGCCTCTCACCCGAAGACAGCTGGGATAGGCTCCAGCACCCCTCGTGAGGATAAGTGGAAAAATGAATGAATGAATTTTAAGCATCGAGCTAGGTCAGGGGTCGGCAACCCGCGAGTCCGGAGCCACATGCAGCTCACCTGAATGGGGAAAATGCACATGTGTGTAATGAGTTGTTGTGGTCGGCAACCCGCGGGTCCGGTGCCACACGCGGCTCACCTGAATGGGGAAAATGCACATGTGTGTAATGAGTTGTTGTGTTGTTTTTTTAAATCTGACTTTATGTGAGACAGTGAATGCATCCTGGCTGAGTTCTGACTGCCGATTGAATGAGAAATGGAGGGGAAGCTGGTGTTTGCCCGCTTGCTTTGGTTGAGATGTGACGTCTTCTAAACCGATGCGGTAAACTAACCATGAAAATATTCCGCCCAAAAATAAAACATCAGACTTTTTAATTCTGCACGGATGGAATTAATAACTACCCCCAAATTGGAGACTCATAATTCGCTTTAGATGTGAACGCATCACTGCACATTTCTTCAGGCGTCAGGTAGTGATATTAAACCAAGATGATACTACCATAACCCTACGAGTTGACATCGGTTACACATGCAGACTCAACTTGTATTTCTTGTATTTTGCTGTTAAAAGTGGTAGAATTAAGAAATATGTTAATTTAAACTGAGATATTGCGGCTTCATAGTATAGGTTGCCGACCCCTGAGCTAGGTTAACCTACTCTGCGGAAGCTCACACTTTTATAGCTGACTGAGAGTTAACAGAACTCTAGGCTTCATTTCAAGATGTGTAGCGAAGCCTGTTTTTTTTTCATCATGATGAAAAAACTTCGCACATCTTTTCTGAAGTTTAGTGCTCATAAAAAATCTCTACCGATGGGTCTGTAGTTCTACATCACTATGATGGACGCCACACAAATAAACACACTTTATTTAGTTTTTGATGAAGTAAAGTATGAGTTTAGACGCACACACTCTTAGTCATTGAACCTCCTGTTACAGGAAACCTGCAAGTCTCCAATCCCTGCAGAGGTTAAGACAAATGTGCAGACATTAGTGGAACATCTGGACCATACAGATGTTAATCTCAAGATGGATTTCACATGGCTAACACAGTCCTCTTTTTTTATACATTTGGTAATTGCTTGCTCATTGCTCCAACTGTTTAAAGTGGTCGTCGCTATGAAGCAGCTTGAGTCTGAAGAGGCCGATCAAACGCTGTTTATAGGCCATAAATCAGATGCGCTAACAAACAGGAAGAGACGAGTGTGTGTGTGTGTGTGTGTGTGTGTGGTGTCTTCTGATAAAAGGCCAAAAGAAGACTTTGATCCTGATAGTCTCACACAGTGACCAATGGAAGCAAATAGAAGGATGTGGAATGAAGTTCATTCCAGGAGAACCAATGGCAGGAATAAACAAGCATTTCCTCTTTCTGACCTTCCTGATTTGATGTTATTGTTTATGTATCTTTACCAAAGACAAATATAGACAGGCCTCGGTTTACGCCATTCTGTGGCAGTTTTGTGGTTATGAATGCGCTCCCGTGAATTTATTAACAACGTAATTTTGCTCCGTAAAGACTTGCTGGAGAATTAGTTACAGTGCATTCCGGAATAAATGTGCAAGGAATATGCATGCAGCACAATAATGCAGTGTGTGCTTTGTGTTGATTGGATGAATACAGTATGTGCCTGCTCATATTGAGGATGAATAACATAACATAATAACAACACAACCTATTCATTCATTCATTCATTCATTTTCTACCGCTTTTTCCTCATGAGGGTCGTGGGGGTGCTGGAGCCTATCCCAGCTGTCTTCGGGTGAGAGGCAGGGTACACCCTGGACTGGTCCAATCACAGGGCACATATAGGCAAACAACCATTCACACTCACATTCATTCCTATGGACAATTTTTTTGGCAAGTTTTTGGAATGTGGGAGGAAACCGTAGTACCCGGAGAAAACCCACATATTCACGGGGAGAACATGCAAACTCCACACAGAGATGGTGGAGGGTGGAATTGAACCCTGGTCTCCTAGCTGTGAGGTCTGCGCGCTAACCACTTGACCACCGTGCCGCCGCCTATTAATTCATGTCATGTCATGTCTTTTTCTTTTTAAACATACAGTAGTCAGACTATCTTAGCCACATTGACGCTGATCACCACCCATAGCTACATGAAATGGTTTGGTCTGCTACTACCTTTACCATGCTTTTTAGCTGCAGCTTGTGGTTCAGTTGGTGAGTGAAACAATGCTATCAGTACCTATTCCACTGTGTTAGCATTGAGTGTAACCAATCACAGTGGCGTGGGTGGAAGAAAATATGGAAAGCCAAGAAAATACAGATGGAATAGGTGTAGATTCTGGAAGATCTAAAATGTTTTCTGTGCGGGTTATTGTGTGTAGCTGCTCTATAGAGTCCACAACTCAATACAAAGGGTAAAAAAAAATTGCATAATAGGTCCTTTTTAAGTAAGTTGAGTTTGAAAGTGTAAATTTACTGTAGCTTCTGAAGTGTTTCACATCTCACTCATCACAAGTGTAGGTAGGATTGCAAGGTTTATAGTGTTTATAGAAAAGGTTTATAGAAAAGTGCAGAATATATAGGTTGAATTTTTTTTCTGTTTAATTTGGTGGGTGTGGCTTACATTCAGGTGCGCTCTGATTCCATCACTACTTATAATACTTTACGAGGTGACGATTAATTCTCTCCATTATGTGGTATCTTCTAAGGGTGAGTAGTTTTAGTTTATTGTACTTTGATTCAATGTTGTTTTTATCCTTGTATGACAGTTCATAATGTTATAACATTACTTCATCTATACATTTAATACATAATTTATGAGGGCAGCAGGTTGAACCTGGAACAAATTAATCCACTTGTTTCGAAATTAGATCAATTTGTAAAGTTATCCAGCGTAATAGAATGCTTTGTTTTGGAAGTTCTGCAGTACAAACTAAATGATCACTGTACTACTAAAGGACCTGAAAGTAGTACATTACAGGCCCTTCATCTATCACACAAGGCTTTCTGGTTCTTTGCGGATCTGGTTCATGCTGGTTTTGAAAGCAGAACAATACAGCTACATTTGGTAATGCCTCGGCTACAAAGAGCAAGGCCATTTTTGATACATTTCTAGTGGACTCCATGCGCCTTGTTTGCAACTATGCTGCATTTCTGCTACAAAGAAACCAAAATATCAAATAATATCAGTAATGCAAGAATTTGTGGTTTGAACCTGTAGGCTTTGTATGAAAATATTGTTATTTAAGCTCCGGAATGCTGCTTATTATAAACCAGAAACGGTCTACAAATAATTAAACTTTTTCCTCAATGCATTTGAGCCACGAAAAAACATTACGCAGGACAAAGTCCCAGTGTGTCATGAAAGGAATGGTAGCCATTACCATTGAGGCAAGCAAATCCAGCATGAGGAAGGCGATAAAAGATGCGACAAAAAGAGACTTGAAGAGCGATATTGATCTTCAAACAGAAACAGAATAAAAAAAAATATCAAATACCTGGAGGTGAGTTTTGTCTTTGCATAGGCCACACTAGTACAAAAAAAAAACAAAAAATTAGGCCACTGCTACCGAAAAAACAAAAAAGGCGGGTAAGCAAAAACAGAAGATTGCTTTTTCGTTCTCATTTTGCCTGCAACACGAAGGAAAAGGCAGAGCGGCGTAAGAGCGAGCAACCCCGATAGAACGGAGGCTGGGGCTTGAGAGAGAGTGCTTTCTGGGCCATGCCCTTCTCTTCTTCCTGCCCACTTCTGCTACCCTGCCAAAGAGGCAGAGCCCAAACCAAGCAAGAGGGGGAAAAGTCACAAACATTATTGCCTCCTCTTAATAGATGCTGTTCCCCGGTGACTAAGTTTGGACTAAACGATGTACTCAAAGTGGTCTGAAGCTTCAAGTATCATCATAAAGACATTTATTTGACAGAACGATAGCAGCACGGAGAAATGAGCTTAAAGAACCCAAAGAGAGTACTTACAGGCAGCCTTGAACAGACGCCAACAAAGGTTTGACGGCTTTATCATCATGAAGTCGCCAAATATTCTTGACTGCAAAATGACTTAAACGCTCCTCTCTGCCTTTTAGGAAGCAAAGCCTTTTGTCAGCACTTGGCATCCTTCCCAGGTAGTACATGCCTCGTAGATCCCATTTTCGGCATTTGCTCCAGCCGTCTTTAGTTGTTCTGCACCTGCCTGTGTGTTTTTTGTTGCAGAGTCAGCAGAGGACAATGGTGACCCAGTGAGTATGTATGGTTGGATTTGGCTAGAAAAAAAAAATCACTGTTTACAGCCAAAAAAGCGGTCTGGGATTATGATTGTAGTGATTCTCGGAGGACTAGTAAGTATCTCAAAGAAGGAAAATAAAAGCAGGAATCGGATTTTATGTGGTAAATACTGAAGTAAAAAAAAAAATCACAGAAGTAATCCCATGAAGGAGTCTTTTTTTTATTCTAAGTGTGTCCACCATGTGTAACTCCTCTTTCCTCAGGCAATATCCAAGACAGCTTCTCCTGTGACGTCACGACTCTTTCATTCTTTAAACAGAAAATCCTCCTGGTGCTTTCCAGAGCTGCACAGATGTCCCCCTTCAGTATTTGTAGCTTTATTTAAAAAAAAAAAAAAAAAGGAATCAAAGTAGAGGAGAAAAAATCCCCCCCCCCCCCCCCCCCCCCTCTTTCTCTCTCACAAGTCTAGCTCTGTGTGTTTTGCCTTCCTGCTGGCGAACACTCGGCTTGTAAAAGTTGTGCTGCGATGGCTTGGGCCAGCCTCCATTGGCACCCATTCAACAGATCACTGCTTATTTAGGAAAAACAGGGGTGACAACAGTGTGAGACAGAGCTCTCTCTTTCTCTCTCTCTCTCTCTCTCTCTGTCTCTTCCTCCCTTGATTATTCTCTTTTAGGGACCCATGGAAGAGACCACTCTCGGGACTTTGACTCTGTCTGGGGGGGTGACCAAGTGTGCCAGCTACAGCTTAGCCGATCCTAAAGAGAGACTTGTGTCTATCGCAGAGCATCAGAGTAAAGGAAGTACAAGTTACAGCTTTACTTCCTGAACGCTTTGTCCGCCATTACAGGCGCTTTTTTTTTTTAGCCTGATTTTCCAGCTGCTTGGTCTTTATTTCAAATCCTTTCATCTATGTGATGCAACTATACTATTGTTGTGGGGTATATGGTGTTGTTCTACTCTAGAATGATCATTTTGCTTGCTTGGAAAGAAACATCCCTTAAAGCAATACAAGTGATCCCTTCTCATGTGTTATTTATTAAAATGTTTAATATTTATGGCTATGCTTGACAGCATAGATGAGGGATGGAACATTGATGACTTATGAACCAGACCCTGGCATACTTGAACCCCTCCACCAGGAGCTGGACACTCCCATCCCGGACAGCAGAGAGGACCATGCCCTCTGATTTGGAGGTGAACTGCACCGGAAACGAAAACCACTAAGAAAGTCAACGTAGACAGGAAGTGGTTGACACGTTATATGGTCAACCTGCGTTTGTAGATTCTAAAGAGCTAAGTACTGTTGGCTGGTCTGCCATGGTGTGCCTTAATTGTTCAACTTCATTTCAGATACCCCATCCTTAATTGGAGTCATCTAATAGACGGGGTCCCTAATTTAGTCAGTCTGTCACGCAATCATTTTCTACCGCTTATCCTCGTGAGGATCGCGGGGGTGCTAGAGCCTATCCCAGCTGGCAAGAACGGGGTGGTCGCCAGCCAATCACAGGGCACATATAGACAAACAACCATTCACACTCACATTCATACCTATGGACAATTTGGAGTCGCTAATTAACCTAGCATGTTTTTGGAATGTGGGAGGAAACCTAAGTATCCGGAGAAAACCCACACATGCACGGGGAAACACGCAAACTCCACACAGAGATAGCCGAGAGTGGAATTGAACTCGAGTCTCCTAGCTGTGAGGTCTGCGCACTAGCCACTCATCTACCGTGCAGCCACAGATAACCATTCATTCATTTTCTACCGCTTATCCTCACAAGGGTCGTGGGGTTGCTGGAGCCTATCCCAGCTGTCTTCAGGCAAGCGGCGGGGTACACCCTGGACTGGTGGCCAGCCAATCACAGGGCACATATAGACAAACAACCATTCACACTCACATTCATACCTATGGACAATTTGGAGTCGCCAATTAACCTAGCATGTTTTTGGAATGTGGGAGGAAACCGGAGTACCCGGAGAAAACCCACGCATGCACGGGGAGAGCACGCAAGCTGTGAGGTGCGCACTAACCACTCGTCCACCGTGCAGCCACAGATAACCAGTTCACACTAATTAGCTTTTCACTCACTGGCCTTTCTTTGGTTGTTTAATGGGCCAATAAGGCCAAGTAATGCATGTAATGGGCTTCATAGCCATGATGCAACGGCCTGATGTCAAGAATCAGTACTCACTAACATGGAGAAGCAGTCGGTGCCTGATTAGAATTGGCACATTTTTGCTGGAACCTCAGAGGGTTACGTTTAGTTTGAGAGCAGACTCTTCGCCAAGCCACCCTGATGGTCCGCTGAAGACCAGATGAGCACTAAAGAAGAGATCGTTTTTGTGCTGAGACAAACAGAAACATGAGATCTTATTTGGCATCGACAGAAGTTTTAAAATGAAAGCCAGGAACTCTTTGAGTGGGAAATTAGGAAGGATTTGTCTGTGAGGTGTTTATACGGTCCCAGAAAGACAGATGACAGGAGATGACAATTCATACTGCATGGAGTCAGCCATGACACGTCTGACAGTGAAAAAAAAGTTATCCTCCCATTCCAACTGAGAGTGGTAGTTTTTTTGCTTCATATTTTGCCTTTCTTCCTCACTCTGTTTGAAAACCTTTCTTAAGTTTAGAATAAACAACGTGAGCGCTCACTAGTTAGCTCAGTAGCATGCTATGTTTAAAAATACAGAATTCTCTTGTGTGCATGCAATAATCCCGTAGGCGCATTAGAGTTGAGCAATGTGTTGTCAACAAAGAATGATCGAAGAGTGATGATGACTATGGGGGTGTTATTACATGTCTACGGTGCTCTAATAATGGTCAATTGTGTTTGGAAAGCCATAAACAGGTTTTCTATTCTCTGACTACGAAAATATTCCATTTACTATGCAGAAATTCACTTATCGTGTTCAGGTGTGGAACCAATTAAGTGTGATAAATGAGGGACCACTGTAATTGAAAAAGTATAATAATTGTGTTAGTTAGCAAAGAACTGCTGATGACATGAAACTTCCGGTTTCTGTTTTCATGTAGTAGTAAGCTAATAGGATATAGGATACTAACAAGGACTTTTGCGATTAAATATGCCCCTCTGTGATGTCACAAAGGAACAGTTTTACCACGCCTTTTGAAATCAAGCATTTTGAGCCATCCCAAAATTCTTTCAGTGCTCACTTCCAAATGAGCAAACGTCATTATGTGAAACTTTGGCATTGTTTAACAAGACAATAAAACATTGTAACTACATTTATAGATTAGAAAAGTGGAATAAGCATCATAGGTCCCCTTACTGTCCCCCTACTGTTAAGAAATCCTGCTATTGGCTGTTTTGATGTATCGTAATTTCTATCGTAATTAATTTTTAACGTCTGTCTTTTTGATCACATGGCTATAATTTTAGTGTAAACCGTGTAACTAAAAGTACTGTAAAATCCTGTGAATTATTTTTGAACATTCTCTGGTTTTGTTGTTATTGTCATGACAATTTATTGCACATTTTATTTAATATTGTTGAATTTATTGCTCAGTTACAATTTTATTTATATTATTTATGTTTTTAAATCACTATTTTTACTAACCAGCTTGTCACAAAGATACGTAAAAATAAAAAGGCATTGTTTTTTTTTTTTTTAAAAGCAGATGCGGGTATAGATAAAGCTGTTGGATGCTGACCGCTGATGACACTGTAAATACAGCTACTGGCATCTGGAAAAGAAACTATATCAGAACATTTTTGACAAAGACCCGAGTGGTTTGGCGACTTTTGGCAGAGCATTTTTGTTCCGTGTTTTTTCTAATGAGTTGTGTCCTTTATGTTTTTTTTATATTATTTATAATGTTGATATAATGTAATTGCATTATATTTCTAATTTGAGTCTTGAGTATTATAACTTAAACATGCACACGAAGGAGGCTGTCAGCTTGCTGAATCAACACATTTTTATCTTGGATGTAACTTTCTATAAGTAGCCAAGACATTCCTTAGCCTTGTCAAGTCTTGTCTTGTGCATCTTGGCAGAGATCCCTAAACAAGCCTCCCTTTGGGTATAGATTCAGCAAACACAGATCCTTCCTGTTGTAATATTTGTCTTGACAGAGTGATGTTTAGCTTCTCTGTGTTGATGATTCACTCGATCTTACAGTGGGACCAAGGTCACCCCACTTCTTCGTTCAGGCCGTCACAGCATGCAACCCTTGCACAAGTACATCATCATACGCAGTCTCCATACTCCATTTTTATATACTGTATGTAAAATTCCTCATCATTTTCACTTGTTTCTGGATGACTGTGAGTAAGTGTATGTTTTCCCATCTTACCTCTGCTTATGGCTTTCATTATAGGGAAATACAAGTGATAAGGAACTCACTGTGGTAGCGGTCCCTTTAAGTTTGCAGTGGCTTGACGGGCCACTTGCAGCCCCCCGAGGTCACCGGCCTTCTGTGGGCCGCCTGCCAGCTGCCATGCTGCTGTCAAGTTTTTGTAGAAATGCCAGCAAAGACATTTGGTTAGACTGTTTTTCAGCAGTCAGCTGCCAACATAAAGACTAAACATCCATATTCTTTCTTTTGCCCCTATCTGTTCACTCACTTCAGATAGACAGGCACTTTTTTAAAATGAAATATGGCTAGAAACTGCTCTTAAAAGCAGTTAAAAGTTTTTGCTTTAGAAAATAAATTTAGAAAATTAAATTGCAGTACCTTTGTGTGCCTCCCACATTGTTTTCCTTCTTGTTTTATAGGTTGGCAGTTGGGAAACAGCAGCATCTAGTGGTAAAATTTGTTAATTACATCCTTTCTACCTTTAATGTAAATTGAACCTATTGTGCTCATCTTTTGGCTCTTTGTATTGAGTTGTGGACTCCCATAGAGTAGCTCCACACAATAACCGGTACATAAACCTTTCCAGATTTTCCAAAATCTGTGCCTATTCCAACTGTATTTGTTTGGATTTCCTGCGAAAATTGTCTGTTTTCATTTATTCCACCCAAGGCCCGCCTCCAGGCACGCCCACTTCCAAGTGCTCTTGCTCAAAGTCAGCTGGGATAGGCTCCAGCACACCACCGGGACCCTAATGAGGAGAAGTGGTATAGAAAGTGGATGGATGACTCAATTCTATTTTCCAATCATCAGTAGGGTAAAACTAACCTGTCTCACTATGGTCTAATCCCAGCTCACATTCCCATGGTGAATTCTCCTTCACAATGATAGGAAGAAAGTAGAAAGCAGCAGTGTTCAGTATTATTGTTATTTATTTATTATTATTTTTCTCATTTACAATATGCATTTATCAATTACCATTTTCAAGCTACAACCTTTTGAAATAGTAATATCAAACCTGAATAAACTTTGGCACCGAAAGGGTTAATAATATGGGGGGCGTTTCCCCTCGTTTGAAACTCACTAGCTTTGAGTGTAGCAGCAGTATAGTATCTCAATGGCACCACCTGCTGTCTAAATATGGTATAAAACCTGCTAATGCTTGCAGATGGTGAGCACCTGATTAGTTTAAGCCCTTGGGTCAGGGTATCTTAGGTGTGTGCATTCGATGGAGTTGGGGGGGCGGGGGGTTAAAAAAAAAAACACTGAGAGGTCAGGTCATGTGTCAGGTATTTACTAGCAGTCATACTATGAAGCTGTGCTGTGTGTTGAATTCATACTAGCGTCCATCTTGGCTCCATTGGGATAATTTTGGGCTCTGTTGGTTCACGTGCATGTATAGTCTCCTAACATGTCCGCCATGGCAGGTTATTATCACACTACAAGAGAAGCCTGGACACATGACAGGTATGTAAACATTAACATTTATAACAATGTCTGATATAACATTCGACATTTAATCATATGTACAATTTTTATATCTTCCTTTAGTCCCACGAGTAGTATGTTGTTGTTTTTAAATGATAATTCCTGCTTGGCCGCAGCCACTTTCCAACAAAGCTAGCCAAGTAGTGCTAAACCAATTAGCTTTTCCTGTGTGTCTTACAAACCTACTTTCAGCTGACTTTTTAAAATTAGACTGATTGGACGTAGTTCAATGATCGTTATCTAACTTAATAACTAACATTGGAAAGCTTTACTATCTTTGTGGGTTTAATGATCTATTTTTCACAGCGGCCATGTTGCCTGCAGCATATTGTACGAATACAGTGGGTTGCATTTTAAGATGTGTAGCAAAGTCTGTTTTTGTTTGTTTGTTTTTAACAAAGCTGTACTGTGTATATAAATGTGTCAGGCTCATCTTGGTAAAGAGGGGCCAAAGGCATTACTTTAAGAGTGAATGCTATCAAAAGTGGAACAAACAAGTGAGCGAGATGATGATGATAAGTCATTAATGGCCTGTGGGGTTACATATTACTATTAGAACATCCTTAAAAAGTCACATTTGCATATTAGGAGACCTTTAAACAGCCCGACTAATGACCGCCTATGACTTTGTATGGTAATGTAACTAAAATCAAAGGTTACATCACTTCAGTTTTGTGATTATTTTCAAACATTTTTGTCGTCAAATATTGCAAATGAACATGTTCATACATTAACAGCGGTAATATTAAGTAACAATCTGTTTCTTATTATCCACACAGCAGTGATCTGGATGAGGAAAAATGTGGCTCATCCCTGCAGCTGCCCACTCAGGTAAATGTCTTATTAAAACATTCATTCATTCATTTTCTACCGCTTATCCTCACAAGGGTGGTCGCAGGGGGTGCTGGAGCCTATCCCAGCTGTCTTCGGGCGAGAGGTACACCCTGGACTGGTCGCCAGCCAATCACAGGGCACACATAGTCAAACAACCATTCACACTCACATTCATACCTATGGATAATTTGGAGTCGCCAATTAACCCGGAGAAAACAAACGCATGCATGGGGAGAACATGCAAACTCCACTCCCGAGTGGGATTGAATTCGGGTTTGCACGCTAACCACTCATCCACTGTGCCTTATTACAACAATGCTTATTAAACAGTGGGACATGAGAGGCAGGGAGTACTTTCAACGTTACTGCAGACCTGCCAACATGTGCAAATTTATTGTAATCAACATGCAGTTTGATTCCATTTTGTCGCATTTTAATGATTTTTCACAGATAATTAAAAACATAATATCGGTTTCTCAATCATATTTCAAATTTAGGAGGCATGAAAATATTACTGCTTCCTTGAGGGAAATTCATTGAGAACCACTGCATTAAAAGGAAACCATTTTGCAATTCCTTCCACTGCCATAAGAGGCCGTATAGCGCCTCAGATAAGTGTCATGTTTAACATACTGTATAAAGTCGTAATGGAGAAAGAAGACAAGCATCACAAATGTCCAAAAAGACAGTCAGCCCAGTAGCCATTTGGTAAATAAACAACCTCCTCTCAGTTGTCTCCCTCCTCCTCCCCCGGGCCTGCTCGGTCTTACCCGTTGACGTGTTTCTACAGAGCAGATGGCTTTACACATAAATCCTATTAACAACTTTCTGCTCATGGAGGCGCACTGAATACAGGGCTTTCTCACGCTTTAATTATCTTGGGAGCCTTGTTTTGTTGTTTTCTTCTGTATTTGCAAAGAAGTCAAAGTCAAGAGGCCGTACAATGTCTGCAGAAAAGGTAGGAGGAGATGGCAGGCTTTGACTATTGAAAAACAATTGATTAGTTCTCCCAAGCTGTGTCAAGTCTGAGTATGTCGATAGTAGAAGAATCAATCCACAGCACACTCTAATCTTGTTTCCCTCAAATTTCCACCTGTGACGCAGAATGCTTTTCTTAATTAGGCATAAAACAAAGACATGAACGACAATCATTGTGCCAATATTTATCGAGACATACTGTGCATTAATGAGGTTATTCTGCAAAATCCAGTGAGAGAAGTTGTTACATGACATGAACCAAGAAGTGCTGTGACAGAGCGCTGTAGGCTTGTTGCAGCAATAGTGATGTGGAATGAAATCGGGAACTCGGTGAACATGCTTCATGGTAACTTGCTTGTTTGACTCTCTAGCTCGTTATGTTAATTTATTTTATTCAGCATCCCAGGTACTGTATAATCTTTATGCTATTGTGTAGCTGAATAACTGTTAATGTGTTTCGTTAATACTGCATACCAGACATATTCAGCCCGTTGTTGCCTATGCTATTATGTATAAATTAGAGTAAATTGACTTTCCAGACTCAATGCCTGTCCTTGGTCTTGAATTTTGTGAAATAAAGTTCTAAATAAAATCGACTAGTGACTTGTAGAAAATGTGGCATATGTTTTGAACAGCAATTAATAATAATAATAATAATTATTTGTATAGCGCTTTTCAGAGTGCTCAAAGACGCTTAAATTGCATTTGGAAATCATCTGCACAAATAACTGTCCAATTGTGAGGATTTCTACTAACTTGCTTATAATAAACTGCTACATATTTCATATTTCAGTATATCAAGTCAAAAGTCAGCTTCACTCTCAAAACACCCGATATGCAGGACATGGAGGCTTTGGAATGGGTTCTTCCACAGCCCACTATGAAAAGAAAGTTGCAAGAAAAGTAATCAAACACAGTATAGAGAAATAACAAGTCATGTAAACAGACATCTTAACATAGATTGGTTTATTCATGACATTTTTGCGGGTAGAGAAACAGTGTATGTTGTGAGTACTGTCCAAAACATGTCATCACAGCTCGTCTGACCCGTAGTCGTAACAGTGACTGGTGGATTGTGCTATTGGGACATATATAAGTCTGCCGTGGGACCGTGCAGGATGAATATAAAGTAATAGGATTACACTGACTGTCTCAGCTCGCTGCACACTGACCTCCTTCTGTGTCAACCATCTCTTCACACTAATAACATTTGCTTTTGTCACAGATGGGAGATGAGTATAGGACTCCTCTTGGACATTTCAGCCATAACTGACTTTTAAATATTTTTCCTTATGTTCTTTAAACGTCTTGTATGTAATGAATCCAATGTAAACAACACTGTGTAAAACTCATTACGAGATTCACATGTAAAACGCATGCAGAGCTAGATAAAGCTATTGCAGTAATGCTGGCGTTGATGGCGTTGATTTGCTTTTATTCATCATGCACCCAGCGACTATAGGAGAATTTAGTAGGGGCGTTAATTGAAGCATTTATTGTAGTTGACAATGTAGTTTTTAACTTTTGTATTTGTTTTTTTAACCTCTTGCATCCTCGATTGGATTTTCAATGGTGAGTTATTGTTATTAATACAGATTTTTATTTTTAGATGCTACTTTTCCTTACTCTTTTCTCAGTTCTCTGTTATTTTTGCTTTCTAATTTCTGAATTTTTGCAAAATATATTTCAGCAAATCCTTAAAAGAAGCCAAAGAAGAAGAAAGAGGAGGCCAACAGCACAGCTGAGGCGAAGCTGAACGGGACCGAGGCCAAGATAAAAAAAATTAAAAGCAAAAAGAACGAGGAGGCGTCAGAGGAGAGCCTGGCCTTGCAAAGTAGAAATTGAATACATCTCTTCTATTTTTTTTCCCATCAGGGACTGACACAAGTGCATAAGTGTGGTTTCAATTTTATGTTTCAGATGGCAAAAAGGTGAAGAAAAAGAAACCAGAAAAAAGTAAAGAAGAACCTGAAAAAGAGAAGGAAAAGGAGACAAAAAAGAAAGTCAAAAGTGCTCCCAAAAAGAAGAAAGGTGAAGTAGTCCTTGCTTCAACAAATGTAATCAATGTTTCTAAATTTGTCTGCTTTCAATCTGCAGGATCCGTCACAGATGATGACGACGACGAGGATGAGGACACTCCTAAAATGAAAACCAAGAGAAAGACGACCAAGGACACCTCACCGCCCGCCAGTTCTGCCAAAGAGAAGAAATCTAAGTCTAAAGGTAAGCCAGCAGTGAAGAGAATACTTTGTTAAGAGGATTACATGATGTTATCACATACTGCTGATTGAAGGGAAAAAAACACCACCAATTCCGCAATTACATGGCCTTTACGAAATTAACTGTGAAAAAATGTTTTCATGGCACATTGCTGATGGCAATCTGTGTAATCTATGGAACATTTACACTTAAACATGAAAACAACTGTTAAGGCAGCCTACATACGTATACAGTGGAACATCTAAGGTCAAATAAAGACCAAGTAAGGACAATGGTTGACCTCTTATTTCACATTAATGTACACTTTAAAAGTAAAAGTAGCGTTAGCATGTAGGCCACAAAGTCAGGAGTTTGAAAGACTTGTGTTCGACTCTCCTCTTCAGCATCACTGTGTGGAGTTTGCATTTTCTCCCCGTGCATCCACGGGTGTCCTCCCACATTCCAAAAACATGCTAGGTTAATTGGCGACTCCAAAGTGTCCATAGGTATGAATGTGAGTGTGAATGGTTGTTTGTCTATATGTGCCCTGTGATTGGCTGACGACCAGTCCAGGATGTACCCCGCCTCTCGCCTGAAGACAGCTGGGGTAGGCTCCAGCATACCCGTGGCATGGATGGATGGATGTTCGGCACCAGGAGAAAGACTTAGTATGAAAGCTTTATTGTCTTTGTTGCCAAGACAGAAAACTAAATTACCACAACTCTTTTTGTTAAGAGGGTGAAAAATCATTAAATAAAATAAAAAAAAAACATAATAATAAATAATACATAATATAATAATATAACATAATAAAATAAAAAATATATAACTGAATTTGTTTAAGGTCGGCAAAATTATCAAATTTGTTTTCATTTATTGTGCAATTCATTGATTTATTTATTATCGTGACAGGCCTACGTGCAAGCATATGACATACGACTTGTATTGATGACTTATCATTGACATAAACATGTTCCACTGTATAATTTCCACTGTAGCATTTGACTATATGCATTGCCTTTGACAACGCATGCTAACTCCAATTGTTGTTATTTGCTAAAGCTGCTTGTTAATGTTGTTCCTGACGGTACAAATACACTTATCTGAATTACTCTGTTAAAGCCTTCAAGCTCTAATAATGTAAAAACACTGCCGAAGCGTTTATTAATAAGTTGAAAAAGTGAAACGTGTCATCATGGTGAACATCTGCTCGCCCCAGCAAATATCTGCAAGTCATATTAGACCAGCACAGAATGCATCATCAGCTCTTTCTTGCTCTCTAAATCGTTCTAGCTGACCTGACATTAACCTGTTTGACAGATGTCTTGCTGAAAAGCTCTCTCGCGTTCTTAAGTGCTAAGAGTCCAAAAAAAAGACAACAGCGAGAAGAAACTCTGAATGTTGTTTGGCTTCAAGTCTTTATCAGCTGATTACAGTTAAAACATGGCTTTTTCTAAATGTTTTTTTTTCTAAATAACTTTTCTCAGAGGACAAAGATGATGGAAAAGAGAAGAAGTCCAAGACCAAAGATAAAGACAAGAAGAAAGAACCAGCCTCAATGTTCCAGATAAATGGTGATAAGGAATCAAAAAGCAAAAAGAAAGGTGATTAAAATACAGCTTGACTCAACTTGATGATGCAATAATTAGACTGTCATAAACTTAAGCTTGTCAATACATTAGCCTAAGTAGTGTTCGTAATTGTGTCCCAATAAAGCAGCCGCCAAGTCTGACAGCGACGACAGTGAAGAAGAAACAAAGTCCACCAAATCAAAGAAAAAATCAGCCGCCAGCTCCACGTCGTCTCTGTTCCAAACGTCAGGTGACAAAGACAAGGAGAAGAAGACCAAAAAAAAAGGTACATTTATTATTACTATTACCAAAACATTGCTACCACTTCTGAAATCACTGACACAAGTGCTGTTTACCTCAGCAAAGGCAGAAGAGAGCGAAGATTCAGAATCGGAAAAAGAAGAGAAATCCAAAAAGAAAAAGGGTAAAGGGAAGAAGAAGAAGGTATCATCTACACACAAAAGGATACTTCCTCAAGAGGTCTGTACACAACAGTAATACCTCCTTTGTGAGCAGGCGAGATCGCCATCCCCGGAGATTGAGTTTGACAACTTGGAGGTTTTCGTGATGGAGCCGGCACCTCAAGGCGTGACCGTCAAATGCAGAGTGACTCGGGACCAGCGGGGGATGGATAAAAGCCTTTATCCTCTTTATTACCTTCATCTAGACAATGAGAAGAAGGTCAGAGATTCTACACTGTTGGAGCCTTAGTGAACCAGCCACTAGTGAACTGTGTTTATAAAAAAAAAAACATGAAAAGCTCATAATGGAACTGAAATTTTTTTCAAATTAAGTGAATCAGAATGATGGGTGCTATTCATTCTCTAATTATTGTGTCTGCGTTTATTTACCAGTTCCCACATAAAGCACATCCAACATTTTCAAGCACATGAAGAGTTAGTACTCTGGGTAGACTAAATAATTTACATTTGTTTGTTTTTTTTCCAGAAATTGAAACAAAAACAAAAAATTATATAATTTTAAATAACTATGGCAGTTGTTGCTGCTACTACTAATCATTTATGTTAATGTGTAGTTATGTAAAGACACATGATTAGACAATAGATTACTGTAAATTAATTTTCTGTTTACGCTAAAACAACTACAGTTTCCATAATGCTTTGAGTGTCTTATCAGAAAGTAGTGAAATAGATGTCGCTATTACATCTTTTGATCTGACAAATCTTAAGTAACTTTGATCAAAAGTAAAGTAGTACTGTTTGGCTATCAACACGGCAGCTGTTCAACTGTGATGGAAAAAAACAGCCACACGTCACAAGCTAGTGACACTGGGAGCACTGAAGTAGCCTGGATTACAAGGTTTATAGTGTGCTTAAAGCACTTAATGTGCGGTTGTAATTCTGCCACTTCCATATTACTGTGTTATTCACAGTAGTGATGCCATAGTTCACGCTCTGATTGGATTCTGGCTGCCCTCTTCTTGCGAGAGAGCTTTTCTCTCAATGAGAACTATTGTTATCTTTTAATCTTACTCGATTAATCAATCAGTTTTAATCAATATAACGGTGGTGTATGTAATTGGAGGATTTACGGTACTTGTCTTTAATTTCTTCCCAGACATTTCTGTTGGCGGGCAGGAAAAGAAAGAAAAGCGCAACCTCAAATTATCTCATTTCCATTGACGCCACAGACTTATCAAGAGGTGGAGAGAATTTTGTAGGAAAGCTAAGGTAGTGTTGAATTCATTCATTCATTCACTGAAACACAAAATTAATGGTGCTGATGTTGATTCAATAATTGTCTTTATGTGTTATGCAGGTCAAATTTAATGGGCACCAAGTTCACTGTGTTTGACAATGCTCTAAACCCCGAAAGAGCCCTTCCAGACATGTCCAATGCCCGGCAGGAGTTAGCAGGCATCACCTATGTAAGTCATTACATATCCTATTCAAGCACAGAATGAAATAACATCTTCACTGTCTCGTATCAGCAAACAAATGTGTTGGGAATGAAGGGGCCCAGAAGAATGACAGTCGTCATTCCCGGTATGGACAAGAACAACGAACGAGTTCCCCTCCGGCCAAGAAATGTACGTTTCAGGGACTAACGCCACTCTTATGTAGCCTTAGCTGGTGTTTTCTTGCTGTGTAATTGTTCAAATCTTTCCAGGATTATGACGGCTTGTTAATAAGACACGAGAACAGAAGGATGGAAAATCTGATTGAGCTTCACAATAAGACGCCTGTGTGGAACGAAGAAACGTCGTCACATGTGCTCAACTTCAACGGCAGGGTCACCCAGGCCTCTATTAAGAACTTCCAGATAGTCCATAGCAAAGACTGTGAGTCGCTCAACCCACCTTGCTGTAAACACCCACCTAGACATACACAGCACTCACCATTAACAGCAATAAATGTACCAAACTACGAACCTATACCAGATTTTTTTCATGGGACACACAATTCTTGGCTGCACAACTGCTGCCTGATACTATATGATATGAAAACATATATATATATAAACATATAACATATAAACATATATATATAATGTTAAGACTTTAATTAGGTCAAAACACTACACTGCATGAAAGGGTTGCAGTAGTGCTCGTCACAGGTGATCGGCTTTTGTGGTAAAAGTTGCCGGAAATTGATTGGAGCATCCCTAATCTGTACGTGCACCAATACCTACAGTGTATCGATGTACTAATTTACATACTGTGTTTACATATGAGCTATGATTTACAGACCTACTTGTAAACAGCTAACCCATTTATATAGAATACCTTCCTGTCTATATACTGTACATGTGTACATATTGACATGCTGACCTGTATCAATCTACAGTACATACTAACCTATCGATGTAGAGTATTTACATCATTTTTTATTTTATTGGAAAAAAAAAGTATTTACATACTTACGTACCTATATCGACTTATCAATATACATATGTACTGTATTTATGTACAAAGTTACAGATATTCATTCATTTTCTACCGCTTATCCCGACGAGGGTCGCGGGGGTGCTGGAGTCTATCCCAGCTGTCTTCGGGCGAGAGGCGGGGTACACCCTGGACCGGTCGGCAGCCAATCACAGGGCACCTATAGACAAACTTTACACAGAGATGGCCGAGGGTGGGATTGAACTCGGGTATCCGAGCTGTGAGATCTGCGCGCTAACCACTCGTGCAGCCCCTTACAGATATCGACGTATTATTAATATTAATTAATAATACTGAACATACCTTCCTGCTTGCATATTTATGTCCAATCCTATAGTATGCATCTATCAAGCTATAAAACTGTCCTGCCTTTATAGTTACATAAAAATGTAACTGTGTACATACTGCCTTCCTAACATGTACTCACCAATCTGTCAATCTTCTATTTCCAGGTATCTATTCATCTATTAACCTATTTATACATACATCTACCTAGATATATTGATATAACATTGCATCTATTTTTCCTTTTCAGTGGACTACATTGTGATGCAGTTTGGCCGAATTGCCGATGACATTTTCACACTGGACTTCAAGTACCCCATGTGCGCTGTGCAGGCCTTCGCCATCGCACTTTCTAGCTTTGATGGCAAACTTGCCTGCGAGTAACCTAGGAGGTAAATACACTGCCGCTGAGGACTGCACACAAGACACACCCCACACACACACCTGTCACACCAACCCAGCCCTTTTGGATTTGCAGCTGATAAATGACAGCTCAGTGAATGTGACAATACCTGCTGTTGTTACGGAGGTGCTGCTCTCTTAGGTGTGTTGTTCTTTGCCAGGAGTGTGTCAAACAAAGATGGCTTCACATTGTCGTCTGATCTGCTGCAGCGCTGGAAACTCATGGTTGTATTTCTCACTAATTAGCAGAAACATTTACTGTTATACCCCCTCATGTCATGGAAAAGTCCATTAACATCATTAGAATGGTGTTGTGATATATTTCATTGCATTCAAATGAAGGTAATATTTCATTTGTTCCAGGCGAAACAACATACAGTTCATTTTCATTAGGACTTTAGTTGTGAACCTGTCAACAATGTTGATTTCAAGTTTCTTGCTCATTTGTTTATTTTACGTGTATTAGATTTTGAGCATTTTTTTGGTTTGTAAATTTTTTTAACAATAATTTTTGTTAAATTTTTGGGCCTGTTGCAACAATGTTATTTAATAAAATATGTCAAATTAATGCATGCATGTGTTACATCCAGTGGTGTGCAGTCGGGCCAGCAAGGCCTTCACTGCTGGCCTAAACATGATAAGAAGCACTGATCTACAGTTACAACTTAAATTCTATTATTTGTACCATGACATTTTATTAATTTATTCCCGGTTGTTGTCTTTATTTAATAACACGTTTCTTGACTACACTGCTTTCAGAAGTGTATGTGTATGTTAACGTTTTTCTGTTTTTTTGTCTTTCCATATCAATATATTCTGCCCAGGGCCTTCACAATCAAGTGTGCTGGCCCACGTAACGTACACACTATTTGCAATCAGGCTGTTTCTGAAATACTAAATAAAGAAGTTAGAAGTGAGTCTTGAAAAAAATTTGGGATGGCTCTGAATGCTCGGTTTCAGAGAACTTTTTCCAACACTAGCTGTTTGTGATGTCACAAGGAGCTGGGCTTTGTTTTATACTGTACATGGTTGTCAGCTATGGCTCCCGTGAAATCTTTCTATGATGCACAATCAGGCAGAAGTGGTTGGATTCGGTGATTCCCATTTCACAAGGGACTGTTTTTGTTGACATAGACCCACAAAAGTCCAGAAATACTTAGGAGTGTGACCAATCACGGCGGAGTTGACATGCTTGGAGGCAGGCCAACTTCTAAACCGCTCCAGCCTTTATTTAGTTCATGGCCTACAGGTTTTGTTGACGTCTTAAAATTTCTTTGGAACTTTTATACAGTATCAATCTTCTGCCTTCAGCTGTCAGCTTGCAACTAATCAGACAGGTTTGAGTCGCCCCAAGCTCTGGCTCTAAAATGAAAAACCAGTTTGAGGTGACAGCTTCAAGTGTACGTGTGAGGTGAGGATTCTGCCTCAACCTGCTAAGGCAGTTGTCCAAACTTGAAATGAAGCTTTCAAATTGGCAAGTTGACAGACGCGCAAAGGTGAGCTTTTACAGCCCACACAGGAATCAAATTTATCTGGTCACCTTAGACATTATTTCACAAGTCCTTGCAATCATGATGTTGACCAAAAGAAGGTGCTGTTGCAGGGTTGGGGAAACATGTCCAGTGTCTTTGCTTGTCACCTTTTGCAGAAGTTGTGTGAGAAACCCTAGTTCAAGTTCCACTTCAGAACATTTATGCACTTTATATTTCAATGTCCTCTACAAAGTAATCAGCATTTTTACAGTTATTGTGAGCCGTAATTATGCTTATGCATGACCTTTGGCTTCTACTTTCACTTTCTACAGCACAAGTCATTCTATTTGGCATGGAATAAAAGTCATATGTGGAGAAGTAAATATTTACATTATGACAAATGGCAACATCCAAATTCTCCAAATTGTCCATAGGTATGAATGTGAGTGTGAATGGTTGTTTGTCTATATGTGCCCTGTGATTGGCTGGCCAACAGTCCAGGGTGTACAACCCTGACTTGCCTGAAGTCAGCTGGGATAGGCTCCAGCATACCCCTGTGACTTTGTGAGTATAAGCATCATAGAAATTGTGTAATATGATTATTTTGTTGAGACTGTTACATTGTCTTATACAGTATTGTTATATTCATATATTGTTAGATTAATATTAATATACAGTATTGTTATATTCATATATTGTTAGATTAATATCAATATACAGTATAAATCTGATTAATAAATATTTATAACAGGATAAAATAGTTAAGACTGTTAATTTCATAATCATTGTGATGATTATAAATTCCGGTAAGAATTAATTAACAAATAAAAAATTAAAAAAGTATACTCCAAATGTTTTTCCATTTCATAAAGACGTACATACACACAAGTATATCTTTATACAGTGTTATTACTTTTCCTAATGTTCAGCTATTTATTATGATACTGAACCAAGATTCACTGTATCTTAAATTGATCATACATTTTATTGCCTAAAATCTTCGTCTTTGTATTTTCATGAGAAACAAATTAAAAGCAAAAATCCTACAATCATTCCAGTAAAAAATTTCAACTAAAAAGTGTCCTATATTTACATGGTACCGAATTGACACCGACATTTTTAGTATCGCCTCTCCTGACTCGGTGTCAATACTCCGGGGGGCGTGGTCTGTCCCAAAGTCTCCGCCCACCGCCTGTTGATTGACGCTCACCAATGGCCTCCTCGGCGGACGTCTTTTCCTCCCTCCCCCTCGTCTTCCAGTGTAGTGCGTTGATTTCATACCAAAGTCATACTTAACATTCCACGTATACTGTCAAACCGCTGACTAAATATTAGGCCAAACAAGACGCCGGAATTTGCGACAAAAGAAGCCAAAATTGAGCAAGTTGCTGAGCGCACTGTAAGCGCCAAGACTAGGAATTTCCAAAAAGGTAAGTTATCTAATGTTCCTTTTCTGGTCGTCAACTGGAGAGCTTTCTTTTTCTCGTCTCCATGCTCGCTGCTCTCCGTGAAGTTTTGGGATCATTGTCATTTTTGACATTTTTCTCCGCGGCCGCGTTGGGAGGGACAGAAAGTGTCTCACGTTGGTAGACATTGTGTTGGACTATTCCGGAGAGCTGTGGTGTCTCTTAAAGTGTTGGATAAACCGCATTAAAACGCAAAAATACGCAACTAAACGATGGCTCTTTTGACAGCCGAGTGTCGGACCGACATGTGTGCTTTTTTTCTGTTTATGCAGCGTTTCTCCACCAGCTCATCAACAACCGTTAGCAGCAAATATACTCGACTTAAAAGTCTTGTTTGGACCTCAGCATTTTACTAAGGTAAGACACTTTGACATGTTTCAATTCTATGGCAGATTTAAACCAGTATTTCAATATTTCACTCCGGAATAACACTTAAAAAGTCAGAGAACAGGCTGATATTAATAACAACCAACTGCTACTATCTTAACTACATGGGCCAACCTACAACCTATGTACTGTATTGCTAATCAGCACTGATGCACCTATACTGTATTGCTAATAATAGGACACTTGCAATATGGATTATTATCAAATTTAAAGCAACATAGAAAGCAGGCGTATTTTAATATCAACAAATCCGCTACAATTTATACTACATACATAAGCTAGGGGTGTCCAAACCGTTTCCACCCAGGGCCGCATACTGAAAAATCAAACATGCTTTTTTACATGGTGTCTTTTTGCTCTATTTTCTCGATTTTGCTGGGTTTTTATTTTATTTCTACAATATACACAGACTTGCACATCCTCCACATGTTGGACACCCCTGGCATAGGACAGCTAACGTCAACAAATATGCTAACACCTATACCGAACTTATGTATAAATACACTACCTGTCAAACAACGATTATTCGGATAATTAGAATACCTCAATTACAAAAAAAATAGTGGGGGATTTTTCGGGAGTTTCGAAGAATCGCTTACGTCACCGACATGCCTACGTCAAAGGACGAAGAAGGAAGCACGTGTTTGAAGACGCGGGACGATCGAAGCGGCTTAAAAAAGTGTCAGGACAACAAAAGAGAAGGAAAAGTAAATGTAAACAAACAGAGAAAATGTTATGTGTATCAGCGTCAACGCTGCAATTTGCCATCAAAACAAAGAAATCCCAACAGGTGTTGGTGTGGCTAATGAATCAAACAACTCTGCGGTAAGATTCACACACCTTTCATAATTGCCACTCGTCGTATTTTACGCCGCTATGTTGTGTTCCGCTAAAAGTGACTTGTTTGGTTGCGCCGTTCGTGCCATGACCGCCATTGCGATAATGTATTTTTATCATGACTGATGATGTCATTGGCTTTAATTTTGGTTGTCTTACCTTCATTTCGGCTGTTTTTTTTAAATAATTGTCTCTATTTGTTGTATATAATGTTTGCTAATCGAAGGGGAACTCTCAACCTTAATGAAAGTACTATTTTGTTTCCTTTTAAAAAAAAAATCCTTTATACTCAACAACTTAAGTAAAAGCTGTGGTTTTGTGTTCACTAAATTATTGTTTTTTATACTGACTGTTTCATTATTATATTTTGATCCACATACACAATTTACAAAACATTTAAAATAATGCATTTTATTCCCATGTCATCTTTTTTGCCTGCTTAGACTCCTTCAATAGCTTTTTGTTCTGTGTGCAGTCAGTTTGCATATAATGTGCATTATATTCATAATTATAGGACTCCAAAATAGCCGTTTGTATGTTTTTTTTCCCAAGCTGTTAAGAAGGTCAAGGGTCAAGGGCACAAAAAGCATCACAATAACAGGTCATAGTAGCTGTATTGGGTGTCCTCCATTATGATATCATGATGACAGGAGTTCCGCCGTGGCTTGCACCCACTTTTTGTCAAATGTTGGAGACAAATGTTTTTGCTAGGATGCAAAGTTTTCCTTCTCTCTCTTTGAAGGAAGATCTCTTTTGGTGAAATCACAGGTTTGTCTGAACAGTAGAATGCAGTCTGTCAGGTTGGTGGCAATGAGCAGAAGAACCTGTTATTGTGTCGGCCCGTCAACGGTGCTCCAAGTGCGCTGTTTAATTATGTTGTCACCCTTTTGTTTGTTTTCTACGGAGCAGGACTCAGTAAAAAAAAAAATACTTCAGTGATTTTTTTTTAGAGGTGTGGAAGAAACCATTAAACAAGATAGCTTCTTTTACTACATTTTAAAATATTTTTTTATGTATTTGATGAGTAGAGCAATCCATTTATAATCATGCAAAATTTGCTGATCCAAAATAGGATTGTGTTCTACAAAATTCTGTTTGAGTTTTTTATGCGGTGAAACTCTCAAGGTCCAACAGTCCATTTAGGGATGCTGCATGATTAGTGCCCATACTTCAAAACAGAACGGAAATGAAAATGGAAACAATCTGTCCCAGAGTAACACTGTCAATGCTGTGTGGGGAAATGATATTTTAACATTTTTAATAGATTGCTTGTATAGTTATCTTTATACAATGAATATAGTTATATTTGTATAGTTAGGCGTACAATATATTTATTCATTCATTCATTTTCTACCGCTTATCCTCATGAGGGTCGCGTGCTGGAGCCTATCCCAGCTGTCTTCAGGCGTGAGGCGGGGTTCACCCTGGACTGGTCGCCAGCCAATCACAGGGCACATATAGACAAACAACCATTCACACTCACATTCATACCTATGGACAATTTGGAGTCGCCAATTAACCTAGCATGTTTTTGGAATGTAGGAGGAAACCGGAGTACCCGGAGAAAACCCACACATGCACGGGGAGGACATGCAAACTCCACACAGAGATGCCCGAGGGTGGAATTGAACCCGGGTCTCCTAGCTGTGTGGCCTGCACGCTAACCACTCGTGCAGCCCAGTTAGAACAATAATAAAGTATAAAAAGAAGAAAACCCCCAAGCCACAAAAAACTAATGGAAAAAGCAAAATGCACACATAGCTAATCCGTCAATGCTTGTGTAGCAGGGAACGCTCAAGTCTTGTGTGATGTGTTGACTTTTTGTGCGACTTTTCAGACATAGTTTTCCTGAAAGTTTCCTGCATCTGCAGCCTCTGGTGTTACAGTACATATGTGCAGTGTAACATACTTATTGGACAGCGACAAGTGATTTCAAAACAGGGCGAAGAAGCTGTCCTTGCTTTCTGTTGTCCCGCCTCTGTGACCGCCCTGCTCTGCCACTAATAAGAACGACGGTTTTAATGCTGTTAATACTAAAAACTAAAAATGTTATCATTAACCTAAACATATTAGAGGCGTTATTGTACACAGTATGGCTTCTTGTCTTCTTCTTGTCTGTCAACATGTGGAAATGATGTTCTAAAAAGACACAAGCAGGCGTCTGGGCCAACTGTGTGTCTTTGCTGAGCGCGACGCACCAAAATGCTCAATAAGAGATTTCAATGCTGTTGGGGTAAATCTGGAAGGGATTAAAGCATTCTGCTGCTGTGACAGATTCCCTCCATTGTTCTTAAGTAGTGTGAATGTATCAGGCCCCCCCAACGCCTCCCTCTCAGGATGTGTTTCTCACCGGATTTAGCTTGTAGGGCCTCAAAGAGAAGGCTTTAGTACTTGGGTCGTGTTGTAGAGGTAAATTAGATTACTTGGGAGTTTTATCCCCTTTAAGTGTCTTGTTTTGACGTTTTTTTTTTCATGCCTGTTCCTGCTAGTGTTCTTTTACGATGTTTATCAGCTGGTCGCTAAGCTCTCTTCAAGAGCATCCTTGCTTTACCACTGTGCTCTTTATTTGTCAACAACACTGACATTCAGCATTCAGGACTTTTGATTATACTGTCATTATTTCATCAATGAAACGACACATCTTTGTTATGCAGAAGAATGTAGCCACAGCTGAGTAAGCGTGCAGTTTTTTTTTTAATTCACTTTTGCACTTATTTTTTGTTTTGTTTTTTTGTTTTTATTTGTTTTATGAAATGTGTCGGTTGTCATTAAGAACAGTTATTCAATGTCGATCATGTTCATGTGCATGTAATCATGCCGTGCTCCGGCTCACCTCTCCCACTTGGGCCAAAGTAGCGGAAGTGTGCCGAACTTTAGCAAAACGACTTTACGTGTTTATCAGCATGTCAGTGAGCTAAAAAAAATTCAGTTTCACAGTGTTCTATTTGAAAACCATGCAGTGCTTTGAGTGCATCCTTTTTTTTCACTGCACTGTTTATTTTGGATGCCACTTGTTGATGTTTTGTCAGCGACAGCTTCACCACACAGAAGAAGGGCTCAAGAGCCTTTGGTTCCCATTTGTGCAGAAGCCTGTTTTGCCTTTTAGCACCAAGCCCAGAAGTGGTCACACGGCCCAAATGGTGGACACTTACCCTGCTGTCAAGCCACAGTGGAACAAATATCACTTGTGTGTATGTGTGAGGCCTTAGAGGGAGGATCTCAGCAGAAGGATGTTAATGACAATTATGCTGTACAATATATAGTTTCATGGCAACAAGGGAGCAGATTGTGCTACATGGGCACCCTATATTTTGCATGCTCTCCCTCCAAATGTAGACAATGATGTATAATACAGCTGTATTATATAACAACAATAATATTCAGCATTGACATCCACTTATGAGGGCCCAGGACAGCAACTGACACAATGAATGCAAGGAGATAATAATTGATATTTATTGCTGAGCTTAAAACATGAACTAACCCTGTTAACACCAATACTGTAAATGCACCTTGTTTGAAAATATGATATATAATACTCTATCTGCATATTTTGTACACAAAGGTTTATCCATTAACTAGTGGAAAACCGGCATATTTTCCGTACTATCCAGAACACTTAAAGGGGAACTGCACTTTCTTTGGAATTTTGCCCATCATTCACAATCCATATTTGAAACATGAACACATATTTCTTTCCCTTTTCTTTGCATTCTAGCGTGAAAAAATATTTTTTTATATGAGCTAGCTAGCATCGGGCGACATTGTAAATACATATTTTGACGCTAAAGCCCTCACACAAAATACATTTACATAACTGACTTGTATATTACTCAAGCTACGGTGATATTATTGTAGCAGCTAGCATGAAAAACTATTTTCGCTAGTGTCAGCGTCGTTCACAGACGTAAGAGCTCTCGATTTCGCTACAAAGACTCAACAAGATGCTCGTTTGCCATAAGCATTTTTTTACCCGAGGACTGGAGCGCACGTCATGTGCTGGAAGACACAGCCATCCCAATGAGAGCGGACATTGTGAGTGCTGTCGCTGCTGTTGTTATTGAAGCAACGTACACTATATACATATACACAACATATACAATATGTACGCTGGCAGCGATAAACCAATCAGAGAAGATGACTTAGGGATACCTCTCTATTTGAGGAAATGATGGTAAGCAGATCCACCCTGTTGGATGCTGCAGTAGTTTTTACGCCCAGGTTACAGCCATTGCATTGCCACTAATACGCGGCACAGGTTTTACGTCTCCTCCAGACCGTGAGCTTTTCAAGCTGCTGAGGCGATGCGCCCAAGAACACTAAGGGCTTTGTGCTGCCAACCATGCCCCCGACTTGCCCAACGTTTCCCCGAGCCTTGATGTGATCCACATGAAAGTACGCTAAAAGAAGATGAGGGAAATAACTGAAAGGTTATGTGATGTGCGGGAGTGTGTGTGGCGACTGCATCAACCATTGTAGGCGACACACACACACTTGCGCGGCCTGCATGTCACACTCCAGTTCTGGTGACCCAAGGGCACTCATGTGAAACCACTTTAATCCCAGTGTTCAGGCTGTTTGGGTTGGGGGGTGTGGATCTCCCTCTGCGGCTGAGCGGTATTAATTTTAGTTGCTCTTATTATAACAGTGTACAATTGTCTAAGCGGTAGGCTTGTTATGAATAGGCCGGTTAAGTTGGCTCAGAGTTTCTCCTGATGAAAATCCCCTCTTAGGGCGTACTCACAGCAGACCATTCGTACCATGCTGGACTTGGGCGCAATTCCCCTATGCGCTCACAGTGATCATTCGTACTGTGGTCCCAATTTGCTTGTCCCATCAGGTCAATATCGGTATTGGATGATATTTAAGGCTGCAATATCACTATTGGATCAGAAGTGAAAAAGATGACTACGCTAGGACTACACTACGCTAGTCCTGAAATTATGATAGCCTTCTATTATGAAATAACACCCTTATAGTGACATTTACACTCATATTACCCAATATAGAAGATATAATCAGAGAAAATAAACAGTTTAAGACACAAATAAGACTTGTACATGTATGTTGCAGTAAATATGTTCCAGATGTTTGGAGGACAGGAAGTGAACTGTATTTAACAACAAGTTGCAGATTGTGTTTTAAGTTTATATTGAACAGTATTAACTTTTTAAAGAAAATTCAATGCATCAGACGAGTGGTTAGCATGCATGCCTCACAGCTGGGAGACCCAAGTTCAATTCCAACCTCGGCCATCTCTGTGTGGAGTTTGCATGTTCTCCCGGCGCATGCGTGGGTTTTCTCTCCTCTAATTGGCGACTCCAATTTGTCCATAGGTATGAATGTGAGTGTGAATGGTTGTTTGTCTATATGTGCCCTGTGATTGGCTTGCGACCAGTCCAGGGTGTACCCTGCCTCCTGCCCAAAGACAGCTGGGATAGGCTCCAGCACCACTCGCGAGATTAAGCGGTAGAAAATGAATGAATAAATGAATGAATGCATTTTAGGGACATACTCTAAATGATGTAAAAACACTAAACAATCATAACAAGTAACATTCTCTCGCACAGTCCATAAAATGAGCATAAGGGTGCCAGAAGTACCAACCAGAAAAATAAAAATACATTTCAAATCAATCTGATATTTGGAGCATTGTCAGTAGCTACCACAGGATTTTTTGCACTTAAACCCGATTCAGCCACAACCTCATGCAGCAAAGCTGCAATAATCTCTCCCGTGTGGCATTGGAGGCATTTCTTACGTATGACACGGTTGCCCTGGAAGTCCAGGCAAAGCAGCGTCAAGTGTTGGCGGTACAGTATGGAATAACCAGGTTCATCAAGAGGTTCATTACCTAACGAAACGAGGTAGTCAGTCACATATTTTCCCTTTACCTCCACTTTGCCATGATGTCTGGCAACATGTGCACGGTGGTTGGTGGTATTTCCGCGGTATTTCATTCTCACGTCACACATAAAGTATGCCTCCGTGTGTGGTGTTGTATAAAAGCCATAATGAGTTGCTGAAATGCCTCGTCACAGTGTCTGGTGTGAAAGGCTGGTGACGGTTTCACCTGGTACATGCATTTGCATGCGTATGTGACGATTTAGTCATCCGGCACTGTGTGCACGCTGGGTTGAAAAAAAATTGCGTCCATACTGTGCCATGTTAGTAAATGCTTTCATCCAGATGAGAACGGATCACTAGGTGAAAACTATGTAATACATAAGGAAGGGCACCCGGAACGCCATTTTCGCATGGATGAAAGTCGCTGTTTTGACCTGAAAACGTTTCCTTGTGGACAACCCCTTAATCAACCCTTCGTGCCCCCACCCTGCACCCCACTTTCCCCAATAAAAGCCATCAGCCTTGGCGGCATTTCTTCTCTTTTTTTTTTTTTAAACTCCACAATTCATATGTTTAGATAGTATACTGGCTGCAAGGCCGTGCATGTCCTGAAGGTTTCACAGATTATTACTTCCAACCACTTTGCTTGCCACAAAATGACCAATCCAGGCTAGATTGGTTTCCCTCAGCTACATTCTCTGGAAAGTTTCCGATTTTTTAAAGTGATGATTCAGGCTTTCACAGAAAAAAAAAAGAAAAAAAAAAACCAGCAGAAGCAGTCTGGTGCGCTGCTATAAACTCGCCGGTTGTCAGTCGTTTCTTTTCCAGATGGATTAACACTTAATTCTCACATGACCATTTGAAGCTATATGGAGCCCAGTGTTGCTAACCCTGGATGAACACACTCTTTCAACCAGTTTGAGCCCATTTTGAGGGGCTCTCCTGGAACCATTCAGCCCGATGCTTCACTGTAGCCATGTTGTGTGTTTTTGTTGCAGGAAAACAAAAACAAACAGGAATAAGAAGCGGCATAGTCGGAGTATGAATCGCTTTCCCTGCGAGTAAGACTTTACATACAAGTCTATTGTTTTTGTTGGGCACACAGCTGGTATCTCCAGTGCAAATGTTTGACTTCACAAGGGGTGTGCGCGTTTGCGTGTGTGAGTGTGTGTACCTCTCACGCTCGGCTCTGATTGTTTCCTGAGCGCTGCGCCAGAGAGGAAGTAGGAGGAAGTTATTGGAGGGGCTAGAGCAAATTTATTAGGGCCTTTCGGAAGAGTAGAGATGGCAGAAGTTGCTGAATTTGTTTTCATAGATTGGTAAATGGCCATGATGGTAAGTTGTATCTATAAGGCCACATGGAGCATTTGCTGTAAGTGGAGTAAAGACATGCTCTTGTCAGAGAGAGCCTGCAACCTAAAATGTTTTCTTTCTCTTGTAATACGACCTTAAAGAGCAGCTGCTCCTTCTGCTGCCAAGTCCTGTTGTTTCCCCTGTCAAATGTGTGTGTGTGTGTGTGTTTGCATTGCTGTTGGCTTGCAGAGGTGGCTGAGCTGCTCTTGGGGAGGGGAGGTCTCTTGTTCAGACAGAAATCGTTCCCTCTACATCTGTGGGGGCCCTTCAGCACTAGCTGGGCTTGTGGTTTGCAAGCGGGATACCTTTTTTTTTTGTAGAATCGTAAATTTGGGGTAGGTCTGTCCAGGATAATTTTCCTGTTACAGTACTGAAAAGAAACCATTTATTTCTCCGCCATCTTGTGTCAGATATCTATTGACAACAATACTTTTTATATTTTTTCCTATATTTAATGGTAATGGTAATGGTTTTATTTCATTTGAACATGCATCAGATTACAATTGAATGCATCACATAATCAGTTCCCAGTTCCACAGTAGGAAGGAGCAAAGCTTAATAAATCCTACCCCTCCATCTGGTACTTTTACAATCAGTAACTTACATTTGTTCACCTCCTGCTTTCCTAATATATTTTTTAACACATATTGCATGAAAAGCTTCTAAAATCCACTTTTGAAGAACATTGTTGCCGCACTCAGTCGCCAAAATTACCCAGACAAAGGATACAGATCAGCATTAATTACAACAACGGCAACGAGCCTGACAAACTCTACAAAGGTCTGTTTTCAACCATTAAAGCATCGAAAAGAAACCCTTGACACTTTATTCAGCAGCCATCTTAAGTCACATGAATCTTTTCTTCACATACACGCTGCAATTGGCAAGTTAAAAAACGGCTTGTGTTACGTTGGTCACACTGCCTCCACCTTATTGGGTTTTCTTCAGCTTGCCTCTATTTCGGTTTTTATCTAAAGTAATGTACGCGGCGTATTTGACAATGCCGTGCATGCTACGTCAGTTACTTATGCATCAGTCAGATTTCACTAAAAGCTTTGAAAAGAGACTTTTAAAGAGCGGTTTTGTCACACTTAGTTGTAGACTAAAGACCAAGCAGACAAAAAATTACAGCAAAACATATCTTCTATGACAACAATTTTTTTTCCAGACTGTTTTTTGTGCACCTGCTTGCTGCTGTTTTGTTATTACGACACACATGAGCAAAAATTCTGCAATGGAATCCCCTTCCTGATCTACCAACAGCTTTCCTCCATGTGACCAGCAGCGTGAGAGTGACTCATTAGACTTACTGAATTTCAGCTGAATACTTCACACAATCCACTCTGGAAGGAAGAAAGGATGTAAATGCTGGCTGGTTTCAAGTCTCTGATTGACAGCAAGTAACATGATTGTCGTAGTGTCTGCTGAGAACATAGGGAATGAGGGATTGAGTTTGAATGAACCGTCGCCACTCACAGCTTTGCCGCGCTATTTACATTCTTGTTGCACATTGGAATTTTTTTTTGCACGCTGGTCTGACTCCCAGAAAGTGGCGGGAGTGTTGTGTCAGTTTTCTGTCAAATATGTCATTTAGTCACAAAGTGGCAGGTTTTCTTTTGTTTTTTTTTTCCCCAACAGATTTGTTTTTGTGCATTTTGGTTTAAAATGAGCAAGAAGCAATTGCTTGTTATTGATATGCTGACAATCAAAACAACATGAATGTAAGTCACAGCTTCATATCACTGATCTACTAATTGTTGATTATCCCAAATTGTCCTATTAACACCTCTATTCACGCAACTGCAGTCTCCTATAGTCGCCAGAAACAAAAATGCAAATTACACCTGTAATTAGCTCCGGCAGCTGTAGGCTGTAGGCAACCTCCTGAACCTCAGCTTTACTCTACGTGAAACTGAAGCATGACACTTGCTGTACTGTTGTTTACAATTAATACCTCAGCAGTATTAATGCTTAGCAGTTTGTTTCCTTACTACATTGGTTTTATTGTGTCTGTGTTGTGCAATATACATATTAATAAAGACACCTACATTTTCCTTTGAACTTTCTTATGCCATTTTAAATGAAAGTAAATAACACAATTTGCTGTATATAATGAGTTTTGAAAGTTTTTTGCAATTATTGCCTACTCCCAATTACTGCGCAGCCCTGTTTATGGTAAATAAGTATTGAGCTTTTGTGGTAAATGTGTTTTTAACCAAATGAGTCCAACTGCAGTGCAGTACTTGACTGTAGCAGCAGAGGCGCTGTTGTTTCAGTTGTTTTCTGAACTAAAGTTACTGGATGAGTTACTTTGGGACCTGTTAGTATTGTATTGTATTCAGTTGAATCAAATTTTACTACTCAGTGGAAATTAGACTCACGTTGGAGGTTTTACTGTCTCACGTCCTGGGATGAGCCGGAGCGCCGCTGCGATTTAATGTGTTATGTTATGGTAATGAATGTGACTCCACCAGAGGATGCAGTGAATCATAGTCTCACTTACAATGGCTCCCCCCCCCCCTCCCAAAGTGTAGCATGTGTGCTCGGCTTGCTGATGTTGCATTCCAGCCCAAACAATTCCTCTGTTTTCCAAACCCCAAAGTGGAAGCCAAAATTGGACAACAACCCCCCCCACCCGTCGCTCTCCAACCCGTTGGTCCCCTCCCCTCTTCGTTCTCTATCCAACAAACCAACCAACTTGCCGGCCGAGCCACCACCACCCACTCCTCCCGTGCATGCATCGACTGGTCTCGTCTCCTTATTTGGGTAGAGACATTCTGAGCGCTGGGTGGAGGTGGAGGATGGAGGGGCTTGTTGGGAGTGGAGTGGGGGCGGGGAGCAGCGTTGGTTTGACATAAGGGAGGCAGGAGGTGAAACAGTGAGCGCTCGCAGCCCCTTCTTAATAAGGACATGTCTGGAATTCAGGCCCCGCTCTCAGCACTTGAACACACTCGGAGTGCTGCCGGGGTTGTCAGATCATGTTATTAGCATGTTGTTCTTCTTCCTGCTTCTCTATTGTTTGTGTTTGTGGGGTTTTTTTGTTCTAATTGGAACAAGAAACCAGAGAGTAGCCACCCCTCCATCATCCACTATTGTGTATATTTATTAGTATTATTATTAGTAGTAGCAGTATTACCAAAGCATGTGTTACAGAATCATCCCTGTGTACACTAACCAGGGCTCGACAATAACGTTGTACCGATGGCCCGGGGCAAGTTAAAACAAAATTCGGGCAAGTAAATCCAATCATTAATATTCCCGTCGGGCAAGTGCACTTTAGCATGCCGTACTGCCAAGAGTTTTTTTTAAAGCGGTTCTTGTTGGGTGTTGGTAAAACTCGGACTGCGTAATTCCGGTGGTAATTTGCAAACCAATCCTTGCAAATCTTGAAATGGACCAATCAGAATCGTTTATTTAGACCGCGGTCCGTAATCCACAATCCGCGTTTTACCCACACCCGTTCTTGTTCGCGATCAACCAATCAGCGATCGTTTTACTAGGAAAACATCTATCATGGCGTCCCTGCCAACATCGTCTAATTCTTCAACAACTTCTGAAGGAAAACACCAAAAAGTGATGAAACAGTGCCTCCTAAACAAGTATTTTATTAGCGGCAGCAAATCAAATGATGGCAAAGGTGAGTGAATCACATTGCTGTGACAATTTGAAGTGGTCACAATGAAACACCACCCATTAGATCCAATACCAAGTGCTGATTTTGCACAAGCTACAAAACCTAGCGGTTTCATTTCTCTGTGTATTTTTCTCACCTTTGCTTCACAAATTATTGTTTGACCATTGAGCATTTTTTCTGAGCATTTCTTTCTAAAAACACTTTACTAGTACACAAATGTGTCAAATGTTTCATTGAGGTGTACAACTTAAATAAATATCACTGCTTACTACGACTACCATGTGTAAGGTAGCATGGCTTGCCATGTTAACATACATCTCCACAAATTTTCAGACATTCCTCCAAATACAATGCATCAGTACTATTATCTGATGAATTATCAGCATATATTGATATATGATATCATTATGGCAGTCTTTTCATTTTACATGGGGCAAGTTCGGGCAAGTAGTTCTCACCTTAAGGATTCCCCATGGGCAAGTAATTTTTGTTTTTAACGTAGAGCCCTGACTAACTGTGGATCTAACCAGCAGCCACTTGCAGCGTTGAGTTATAGCAGCGTGACCCTGTTGCAAAAAGTGTCTGCTATTACCGAGAGACCTCCCCTGCTAAAATTAGTGCCGTGACTTCTGGATATTTGTCAAAGTCCATTTGGGGTTGTGCGATATCGTGTTTAGTGCGATGGAAGAGTGGCACCATAGTGTTGTTATAAACACAAGCTTTAAAGCTTTTATTGGAAGGAAAACAGTTATTAGGGATTGGGGATGTTGTCACAGTTTCACTTATCACTCACTTATTAGTTTTGTTCATTGGTCGGTTAATGTGTTCAAGCAGCTTGTGCTCACTGCCGGCACACTGTGATGTCACGAAGAGACAGCGTTAGCAAAAACTCTCTGAAACCGAGTGTTCAGGCCATCTCTAACTTTTTCCACGGTTCACTTCCAAATGTACAAACGTCATAATATGAAAACTGTCAATTACAAAGATAATTAACAGTGTCATCCGAGGTGATACATTTTATAATACGTACAAAGTAACATTAGCATGTCATGCCTTTCTAGTTTTTTTGAGTGGGTAAAGTTGTTTTACTTTTTTTTAAGTTGCATATACTGTATACTACAGGGGTGGGCAAACTTTTTCACTCGCGGGCCGCATTGATTTAATAAAATTGATGGGGGGCCAGACTATATATTTTGCACGTAACAGTCCACCTGGTATTATTGTATCTGTAAAAGTGTCATGCAATCTGCTATATGTGCACTTTGAGATCATTTATTTGATGAAAAGTGTGTTATAAATTAAATTTATTATTATTATGTGCTTGGGTCTTTTTTTCAGGAGCACTTTGTAAACAAATCAAATAACAAAATTGACAAAACCATTAAAAGGTTGGCTGAAGCCATGATGCAATGAGTTTAAATGAAATACTTGCAAAAAGAATGTGCGGGCCGTATTCAAACACTTGGCGGGCCGGATGTGGCCCCCAGGCCGTAGTTTGCCCACCCCCTGTAGTGTATGTTGATCTGATTATTGGAAGCTCGGGCTTATATTTTTTTGATTTATATGTTCCAGTGTTACTCTGATGAACATATCCCGTGGAAATAAGAGGATTTATAACTGGAAGTGTCTCACAAGTGAGGAGATCAAAGCCAAACATCATAATAAGAGGGACATTTTCCCACAAACTTTGAGGCTGCTCGTTTCTACTTATCCTTTACACTCACTATCATCAGCATCTGTATGAATGCTAAAGTAGAAAAAACAAGCACTTGGGGAACATTATGGTTATTTCATAGACGTCCTTCTTGGGAGACAATGCTGTGCTGTAAAGGCAGCTTGAAAAATACTCTTAAGATTTGTGCTCGCAGTCAGCCATGAGTTGACCGCAGTGAGACACAATTCCTACAGTACAAAGACCACAGACATTCTCTGAGGCCAGTCTTGATTAGTGCACTCTTTAAAGTTCATTTTATGGTTTATCTTGAACTAATTTGTACGATCCAAAGAATACAACACAGGCAAAAATAATAGGGGTAATAATAGTAATGTTAGGAGTTTTGTTTGTGGAAATTAAAGAACAAATCAAGGGAGGTCAGAACAATGACCTGTGGATAAATTACAGTTAACACCATTCTTCACTTACTGTAGTTGCAAAGTTGTTATAATGTGACCTCATACTGGAGCTTTTTATTTTTGTTTTTATGGTAACTTTTGTTTGAACGTTATCTCTCTCAAAAGCTATGAGACAACACACAATACAGAAAGATGTGCTAAAACGGACACTAAACACTTTAACTTAAAGCAACACTAATGATCCGAGTACAGGTGTTTTATGTGGGCTATTGATATTTATAATCAGGTGATGTCATCTCAGTTTTTATGTTGCATGTCTCCTCTTAACATCTTGCGACCATCTGTTCTTGTTTTGCGGGCTGCGTCCTCTGCAAAAGTTTGTGTTTCTTGACAAATATTCTAATTATGAAATGCCTCTCTTGTATGTTTTTACAGCTCCTCTACACATCTTTTGATATTGGGGCTCAGGGTCGGGCCCAGGGGGAGCCGCCACCATTGCGTCCAACGAGTGGAGTGCCAACGGTAGCCCAGAAGATGGGCTGGATGGGGACAACGAGGACAAGGCCATCGACGGGGACGCCGAAGGAGTATGGAGCCCAGATATTGAGCAGAGTTTTCAGGAGGCCCTTGCTATCTACCCTCCATGCGGCCGGAGGAAAATCATCCTGTCGGACGAAGGCAAGATGTATGGTAAGTCGGCTTTTAATTAGAACAGGGGGTCAGTGACCCGTGGCTCCGAAGCCACATGAGGCACTTCAGCTTGTCCTTGTTGTTGCTCAATTTGCAGAGTTCCAATATTTGTTAACACCTGAGTGGGAAAAATGAGCACTAAAAATAATCAATTATTCGTAAGACTCTCAATGCATCATGGCTGAGTTCTGACTGGTGATTGGCTGAGCGTCATGAAAATATACTCGTCAGCCCGAGTCACACACACACAACCACAGGAGCATGCTAAACTAAGCCAACTCCTGCTAGCTTGCTTTCACTCTTTGGGGATTGAAGAGATTTAGCAAACTTTCTCCGGCGTTTTTTGCCATTTCAACCTCTTTAGGTCGGGAGGGGATGGTTCAGTGTTTTTGTCATGAGTTGGTGGTCCGCCAAGTAAATACAAACGTTCCTACTCCTCAAGATTACAGCAGTTAATACATCATGCACTTGAAACCACAGGATTATAATCTTTGCTCTGGAAAAGAAAACTCCAGGCTTTAGGAAACACAAGTCAGTGTTCATTTGTGTTTTTATTTGCTAGTTGTCTGTCGTGAATTTATACTTTATATCATTGTACAGGTTGCACCGCGGCCGAGTGGTTCGCGCGCAGACCTTACAGCTAGGAGACCCGAGTTCAATCCCACCCTCGGCCATCTCTGTGTGGAGTTTGCATGTTCTCCCTGTGCATGCGTGGGCTTTCTCTGGGTACTCCGGTTTCCTCCCACATTCCAAAAACATGCTAGGTTAATTGGCGACTCCAAATTGTCCATAGGTATGAATGTGAGTGTGAATGGTTGTTTGTCTATATGTGCCCTGTGATTGGCTGGCCACCAGTCCAGGGTGTACCCCGCCTCTCGCCCAAAGACAGCTGGGATAGGCTCCAGCATCCCCCGCGACCCTCGTGAGGATAAGCGGTAGAAAATGAATGAATGAATGAGTTTTCCTCCTATTTTGTGTGGAAGTGGTAACTTTTTGGCTTCTTATTTTGCTTTTCCCGACCCTTGTTGTCCCTGTGATTGGCTGGCGACCAGTCCGTCTTTCGCCCGAAAACAGCTACGATAGGCTCCGGACCCCCCCCCCCCCCCCACGACCTTTTTGAGGATAAGCGTTTGGAGGTCATTTGCGGGTTAACAGTCCATGAGCTCAAAAAGGTTGGGACCACTGACCCAAAAGTACACATGTAAAATACTTTTCTTGCTCATATTCTATCACAGTTACAATATGACAGTCTGTGTTTTCTTTCCTTCCACTCTCTACTCCGTGTAACAAGTCAGTGCATGTTGTGCCGTGACCCGGGGGCAGGTTCTTCCAGTTGCACCGGCACAATGAGCAGGTTTTTGCTGTTCTGAGAGCATCTCTTCATTTGATTAACACCTGCCTGTTTCTTTTTGTGTGCTGCTTTCCTTCTGTTTTTTGACACTAATTGTATAGCTTCTTCCTAGTCACATTGTCACAGATTTCCGTCTTATGGTAGAACTGGATTCCCTGCACTGATGTCAGTGGGAGAGTTGCAACTAGGAAAGTCTTGCATTGGATATAAGTTGAATTCACACTAGGAATCGGGACGTGGGAATACAGTAAAAGATGCACACACATGTTTTCCTCATTCTGTGTCCTACAGCGTGTTTATTAAGTTGCAGGTGTTGACCCCTAAAAGTCCTGCAGAGCTCCACATGCATCCTACGTCTTTGGTGACTTCCAGGTGTGGGGGAATTGAAGCACTTGTCTTTGGATGTACAGATTCCTAATTCTCATTGCTGGTGCTGTGACGCTAATATTCTGTGGTCGGAAATATGAGTACCAGTGAATGTTGATTGACAGGAAGAGCACAGGGCCCTGTGCTTTGGGCCCCCGTCCCCAACAGACCTCTTTCTGGTTTTGTGGAACTACCAAGTATGCTATTTTCACCAATGAAATCCATCCCCCTCACTCCCGTCCTCTCCAGCTGAGCTTTGTAAATCTTTTTCCTTCCCTTTAATTATTGACCATCAAGTCCCAAAAAGTTGAAATCGATTCCGGGCTCAATGCAGCCATAAAAACCATCAATCATTGTCGACAGACCGTGTATTTTTGAGGTATTCGTTTTCAGTTTCAGAGCTCTTTTTTGGGCGGCTTTTGTGGGCTTTGTCATAGACTGGATCACATTGTTCGTTGTTTTTGGTCTGAATGAAATCAGTTAACTGTAATAAACAAGGGATTACTGTATTTTTTTTTTCTTGGCTAATGAATTTAGAATTTGAAGATAATTTGAAAGAGCTAAATTTTATTACAGCGATTGTCACCAAAAATCAAGCCTACTACCAATTGGCCAAAACAAGAACAATACCAATATAAGTACATACAGCTTAGCTAGGACGTTTCTGCTGGTTCTGCTTGGTGAATCCTTTACTTTTTTCATCGTTTGTGTTCAACAGTTTCCTGAAAGTAGCTCTGGGAAAATTCTGCTGAGTTTTATTTTGACCTGTTGTTTACTTGCTGTAAACGCCAACCTGGCTAAAAAGCTCTCCAGTCCTGTTTAGCAGGGCAGTGTTGTCTGCATTTTGCAATTGGATGTCGACAAAAAGACCCCCTTAGCGACAAACTGTCAGGACCCCCCTCCTAGAGGCGCTCTCCATTTATACTCAGTCATCCAAGGCATGGCGGCACGGTCCAAATGAAACGCTCTCACAAGGCAATTACCTCGACTTCTAAAAGCTGCCCTGACGTAAGGTTATGGGAATGTTAAAGATGTCGCTACGTCTTACACTGTCTACCATCGCAGTCTCCTCCAGCGGCCTCCAAAAAGCAGACACATCATCCCCTGAATCATCAGGAATTCCAGTCATTTTGCCAAGAACCTTCTCCATTGGTGGGAAACCTTCAAATTTCCATTGCCTTATCAAGAGGGCCCAGCTACATGTGTGTCGTCTTGGCTCCACGTGGCTCGTCTAGACTTCCCAGTAGCATCACCAGTCATTTCCATAACGTTGACAGAGTGGCGGCCAGTTCAAGCAGCCTGACTCTCAAATGTAATAAGTCACACATGTTAATAATAACTCTGAGTCCTTTCTCAACATGAGCAGCAGTCCAGCCTACGTTGTTATATCATAAGAGGATAATACTCCATCTGTGGTCACAGCAGTTTCCTGTCTGACTATTAGTTAGCCGATTATTTCAAAACCAATAACTAGCATGGTTGAGTGAAAGTTACAAAAAATTGCCTTGTTTCAAAGTCATAAACATTTGGCTCTTTCCAAATCAGTGATGCAGTTTATTTTATTAAGCATCTTAGATTTATGTGTAGTATATGTGTTTAATAAGCAAACTACACTTTAAAAAAAAAACACCACAGGGAACAACTGGTTACAAAAAGATTATTCTTGACATCATCAGTGTGCGGTTTGATCAATAACTGCAAACAGCCAGTGGCCTTCAAACTAACAAATATTGATTACAATCTTTTGGAGTTGGTGTTGTATTAATCCGTTCCAGAAAGTCCGACTCAAACCAAAAAATGTTAACACTAAACACTTTGTTTATTAGTTTTACAATTATAGTATTGACATTTAATTGGATGTAAGTAACCAATGATTAAGAACTTAACATTTAATTAACATAATTTTTACCTTGACTTGATGACAGCTACCAGACAGCGAGGTCTACATAGACGCAGCCTTTGTTATTTCTTGAATTCAGTAGTGTTCTCACCTTCTTTATGAAATGTTGGCACTTCCAACTACCTTTGGCAGCATTGTGCATAATTTTGTACCCGTGATCAAAAGGGAAAGCATAGACTTGTGAGTTGTACTCACGCAGTGTCTTGATGTTAGGCTATGTCAGTTGACATTTGCGATGCTAAGCTAACAATGCTGAGTTGACTTTTGTGAATTAATATCGTTGTTGTCATAATTACTAAGCCTGTTTAACACAGAAATCTTGAAGAATTTGTGCATTAGTAGTTTCTGCATTTAATTTTCTGTTCCAAGAACCCCATCAAAATGAGATATTTCCCCAACTTTGTGCAAAATTGCCCCATGGACTATGTGGCAACATAGGAAAACTCCAGGCAAAAAAAATGGCTGTGTAAAAATAATGAATTCTATCACATCCCCTATGGCTTCTGTACTATCTCACTAACACTACATTTTTATGGTAACAGTAAATCTGGCACATCATTCCCTCCACCTTTTACACAGACCACCAGCAAAATGGGAAATTGCTATAACAGTGTGTGCAAAATTGCCCTTTCAACTTTGTCCCCCCCACCATTTCATGTCAGTGCTGTATATGCAGAACAGCAACGTGAAAAAGCCAGAAAAAAAACAAGGCTGTGCGAAAGAGTCATTAAATTAATACATGAAATATTACTTCCCCTGTTATTATGGACCACACAGTGCATGTGGAGGATGAACAAAAACACTCCAACACTTAATTCCTGTCTGCGCATTTTGCATAATTTTGGCATATTTGCAGCCTCACAGGAAGTATGTTCCAAATTGTGTGTGTGTATGCATGGAGAAAAAAAAAGTCACCTGTCTTGTTTTTCTTCGGGGCTGTGCTGACATGTCGTTCACCTGCGTTTTCGGGCCCCGACAGGTGTGTCAAGCAAGTATGCGTGAATGCACGCGCATACACATACACACACACACACACACGTTCTGTTCTCAGCCTTTCAGCTGTCATGAAATGCACTCTGGGTAGTAAAATAAAATACTTTTAACGCTTGAGGCAGACATGTCTGTTTTGGATTTTTTTTTTTTTTAAGTGCATGGTCAATGCATTTGGAATGTGTGTAAAGGACAACAGATGAGCAGGGCCGTGCCAATGACAGCACAGGGCTGGTGATTCCCTGTAAGTCTCTCACTGAGATGTTAGGAATGTTTTCAGTCATTGCAGATCAGTATGTTAGCAATTTAGGATTACCTCAATGTTATGAGAGCGGGAGCAGAGCATGGCAGCGAGGGGAGGGGGAGAGATTGTTACACAGCGTGAAAAGAGATTACCTTTTTGCTGACTGTCTTAACATGGAAGTGGAAAATTCCAGCAGTGGTGCAGTTAAAAAAGGATGGTAGGCGTGGTCTGTCAGGAAAGAGGCTGCAGCATTCTGGGTGGATGTCTAAGCACGACCCCAGGAGGGAATCACGAAAAAATAATGGGGATCAGACGAGAAGAATTCCGAATTGTGTTTACACCTAGTATGTTCTCCTGCTGCGCGTACCCCTCCATGCTCCAACTCCTCCATATTACGGCCACTTCTGGTGAAAATGACTCATAGAACCAGTCCTACTGGCTCATTGTTTTAACAAGGTGATCTCTGATGATTCATTGATGATTATTTGCAGCTTTGTGTACTCTTTGTACTGAACTGTCACTTCACTCAATGATGATCATTAAATGATATTCACCCTTTTTAACAGGATACACATAATTGCATGGCCTTGTATGGCCTCCACCAAGGACATTATGTTACCAATGGCATCCAAAAATTAATCAACTACATCGATTGCTCAGAAAGAGGTGTGGGGTTAGGGTAAGTAAAAACGGCATTAGGTTTTTGTGTAGCCAATATGCAAAACTATATTTTTAATTTTTGGGGGGAAATTTTATAGTAATTACTATCAATCTGTAATGCGATAGCTCCTAGCCAATCATATATGATAGCCGTCTGCTGTCATTGAATAAATCAATATGCATTTGTTATCTATTGGTTTCTCTCATCGGGGGTTGCCACAGCAAAATGATTTGTTTGGCATTGTTTTTGCAACGGCTGCACGGCCGTCGAGTGGTTAGCGCTAGGAGACCCGAGTTCAAGCCCATAGGTAGGAATGTGAGTGTGAATGGTTGTTTGTCTATATGTGCCCTGTGATTGGCTGGCAACCAGTCCAGGGTGTACGCCGCCTCTCCCCCGAAGACAGCTGGGATAGGCTCCAGCTTCAGCGGAGAAGTTCAGATTCCACCTTCAATTCCACCCTCGGCCATCTCTGTGTGGAGTTTGCATGTTCTCGCCGTGGGTTTTCTCCGGGTACTCCGGTTTCCTTCCACATTCCAAAAACATGCTAGGTTAATTGTCGACTCCAAATTGTCCATAGCTATGAATGTGAGTGTGAATGGTTGTTTGTCTATATGTGCCCTGTGATTGGCTGGCGACCAGTCAAGGTTGTACCCCGCCTCTTGCCCGAAGACAGCTGGGATAGGCTCCAGCACCCCCGCGACCCTTGTGAGGATAAGTGGTAGAAAATGAATGAATGTTTTTGCACCTTCCCGATGCAACCTTCTAATGCATCTTACCTTGGGACTGGCACCTGAGAAATCCAGTGGCTGGATTTTGGGGCCCTGGCCCCCAGAAAATAACTTGACTATATTCTTCTTGATTCCTTTTTGATGGATGGCAACACTTTGAAGCACATATTACTGACAGCTCCTGAGCTTTAGTCGAAAAGCAAAGACTCAAGTATACTGCGTGAGCAATCGAATCACTTCTGAATTTGAACAATTCAGGTTCACGTATAGCACCAATTCACATCAAAGCTTATATAAAGGCACTTACTACATGGAGCAGGTTTAGAACTACGCTCCTCAGATGTTAAAGAAAACCAACTGAACCCCACATGAGCAAAAACTTTGGCGCTGAAGGGGAAAAAAAATCTCAAAGCAAATGTAGTGTAGTCCCAGATTTGAGGAAACCGACAGAACATTTTAATGTGTTTTAAAACTGTGCAATGGTGACATCATTGATGCCCTTTAGTGGAAAAGACGGAGGGTGACAGTTGTTGAGACTGGCATTGTCGCCCTTCTCTAACATCATCTGCCGGGATGATCAGCAACAGGTGTTGCTTTCTGCTCCATGCTCGTCGCGCTGGTGTTGTCTTGAGGTGGGGGGGGGGAACTTACTCCTCTACGTCGAGGTGGCAGTTGTTGGCAGAGACAGTGATGGCTTTGTGTAGCCTCCAAGAGTTACAGCATCAGCTGCCCCTCTTGGCCCTAATCCCCTCCCCCTTCTCTCGTCTCTCGTCAATTGTCAACCTTCTACCCCAGCCCCATGGCCCTCTCCCGGCTGGAGCCCACTTTGCTTCTCCCAGACTGCTGGCAGTGCACAGGAGAGGGCATGTGTATGTGTGTGTGTTGTGTTTGCAGGCCCAGGCCAATCAGACTGGCTAGCACAGATGTGTCAGGCTCGGAGGAATGTGAGGAATGCGGAGGCGCTGGAGCGGGTGTGTCCATCTTTTGGCCCAAGGCAGAAGGGGGCTGGACTCGCTCAAAATCGGACGAGCAGTCCTGCTGAGCTGCCGGACTGGCCGACCACCAAAAGTGACTGACAGCTAGTTCTGCAGAAAGAGAGAGCGAGGGGGTCTGCTGTACTTTTATGGTCACTGCAAAAAGCAATGACGTCTGGAGGCTAAAACAGTGTGTGACAAACAGGACATTTTCCTGTCATTATGTGTCTGGATGGGAAGAACAATGGAGTCACTTAGTTAGCCTGCGCTGGTGTGAATCTATCTCACCGTTTAAATCATTGTCAGATAAAGCCATCCAAGGATCTGCTTCTGGCCTGCTCGAAGGCCACAGGAACCCAGTTTGCATGACTTGGAATGATCAATGCTTTTCCTCAAGCAAACATGATAATGTTTTAGCACTTCTCATGCACAACAGTGTTTTTTTGCAGCACAAAACATACAGAGAACGACACAGAATAGATGCACAAACTTTTTGTGCAGAATGTCCCGAGGAGATGTTATGCCACAGAGGAAAAAAAAAACAGGGTTTGTGGTGATTAGGGTGGAGCACCCTTACGAGTAGACAATAAAGTGAGACAAGGTGGTTTGTTGTCTCACTTGGTTTATTTATGTCTTGTTTCGGACATACTTAAAGATTTACATTGGGGAACAGCACACATTTATATTTGCATACATCAACAGAAAGAAGAAATAGAGTAGATATTTAATCCTACCCCATTGATTAATATTTCAAATTGTTGTGTTTCTATTTAAGTGTGACAGACATGCAAAAAATAGGAAATCAGGAGGGAAGCAAACACCTTTTCACAACACATAAAAGTAATCTATATATATATAGATGAATTGCTATCAATACATATCAATTTATTGATTTATACTGATAGCAATAGAATATTCTATCAATCCATCAATGTATATAAATTTATAACTTATGCACACCACTGTATATGAATGCAGGATATAGACTAAGCTGGAAGTAACTTATTCTTATTCTTATTCTATCAGACATGATTGTCAGCCGCCTTCTTCCGATTGAGATGTTGGTATTGTTTCTTAAACTGGATTAAATTGCGACACCGTTTGAGTTCTTTGATCAATCCGTCCCACAATTCAAATGACAAAATAGTCAGTTTTTAACACCTGTGTGTTTTAATCCCTGAAAGTCTTGAAAATAAGTGTCTCAAATAGGAAACAGAGGTGTTATTGTGCCCTTTGACCCGTGACAAAGTGTTTGCCCTCCGTCTGCTGCGCTCTGGAAAGGTCAAACCACTTCAATGGTTCAGATGCTGTTGTTACTGCAACTTCAGCACCACCTTCTGTCCAGTGTTGGCTGTTCATGTGGTTTGCTCCATGCCTTCCTCTATTGACATGCTTGTGTTTCTTTTTTTCTATGCAGGTCGCAATGAATTGATAGCGCGGTACATCAAGCTGAGGACGGGCAAAACTCGCACAAGGAAACAGGTGAATACATTTTTTTGTTTTTTGTCTGAACCACTGGCATGCCCGTATTACCGTACAGTAATGTTGTTAAATGCATGACTCTAATATGTTCATTTTCTTTTTGGTTGCAAGTATGTCTTAATTCTAATGTATATAAATATATTTTTTACTCAAAAAAAGTTTTTTTCAGTGTTATGGATGATTGCTTATTGCAGTGTTATTATATACACTGCATCCAAATATGAATAAATACATATGGGGTATTATTAATTTACTAACCAGTTGGAAGCTCCCTTACACTGTGATATTATTTTTTCCTAATGTAAGTACAGTGGTACCTCCAAGGTTGAACAATTTCCATCCTTAATTAGAATTTGAATTTTTTTTTCCTCACAGGAAATAATACCACAATTAAAGCTTTTTCTACAGTACATCTTAATAATTAATATTAATAATAAAATTAATGATTTAATATTTAGTAATTTTTAGATTGAACTTGAAGTTGAGTGACAGTGATTGATGTGCTAGGCAGGCAAGTCTCTTCGCACAACCACTAAATCCAAGCTCACTTTGCGGCATGTGTATCACATATGTATTATATATGTCTGACATACACAAAAAAGCTAAAGTAAATAAAAATTCAGTCTGAAAATCCAAGTTTTTGTGTGTGTTTTAATTAGTAGTACTGCCAGAACTTTGGAGGCTCCACTGTCCAGTCGTTTATGTGTGTGTTTTAATTGGTTTTACTGCCAGAACTTTAGAGGTCCTACTGTCCAGTTGTTAAAGGTTGCTCTTACATGCATGCAAGTGTGCACGTGCGCATCTATCCTAATGCATGTTGTTGTTTTTGAGCTCAAAAACTCTCTCACACCCCTTTAGGTGTCTAGTCACATACAGGTGTTAGCACGGAAGAAAGTTCGCGAATACCAGGCGGGTATCAAGGTAGGTGATGGCGGCCTGCCACGCCTCTCCGGCGACACTGACCGGGCGTCTCTTTCCTCTTTGGTTACGGCTTCCCTTTTCCCTTCTTCTGTCCTGTTTGTCCTTTCCCTCCTTCCCTCCTCCTCTGTGGCTATTCTTCTATGCAGGTTTCTAGCCACTTGCAGGTTCTCGCCCGGAGAAAATCTCGCGAGATCCAGTCAAAGCTAAAGGTATGCGCTTCACAGCGGGCTCAGCGGGGCTGCAAAAGGCTTGGCTTTGCACTAACTACTACTTTTATTAGCCTCAGCGTCACAGCATTAGATCATACTGAAGCTAGCTCATGCTAGAAAAGTGGATGCAAGCTTGGTCAACACAAGTGTTATCAAACTAATTCCGCCTTTTTTTTTAGGATCATCAGAGAACGTTTTTCTTGCTTTAATACCATGCATGCAGCGCTCAAAGAGATACTCTTTAACATCACAAGCTGTATTCCCTAATATATTTAAAAATGTTAATAATAATATGGTTAAAATAAATAGAGGCTGACAACTGTATGCTACACAAGCTTTATTATGAGAAGCTTTGTCTTTCACGCTTCTGCAGCATGCTCTCTTTTACTGAGTCTACTTTCTCTACTCTGACCCCTTCAGCTCCTCTCATATGTGTTTGTAATGTCCTTTTATAATGATGCTCAATTTCAAACTATAGTTTCTTCCTTTGGTCTATCCCCTCTTGCCTTTGTTTAAGTTTTAGCATTCATACCTTGTGCACACATTTTAGATACAGAACCTTAACTTAACATGGTGACTAATCCTGCAAAAAAAACAGAAGACCTCCTCGTCTTTAGTGGTGTCACGTTCTCTCCAGGCTATACAGCAGCAACAAATAATAAAGCTTCTCCTCAATATTTCTTAGAGTATCTTGGGATTCTAATACTAATTTTCTTGATACATTTTCTTGTCTCCCCATTGTCCTCATTGGTCTGGGAAGTTTATTAAGAAACCCCAGTGAGCCTGTTAACACGGTTAACCTGCCCTGGCCAACTTTGACCCAAATGCGAAGTCAGAGTAAAATCCGTTGATTGTATAATATTACTAAACACAAGAAAGCATATATTTCTTTCCTTTTTCTGTTCATTCTAGCGCAAGAAAATGAGTTAATATGAGCTAGCTAACAATGGACTCCATGGGAAATACCTATTTTGACGCTAAAGCCTGTACAAATAAAAAACAGCAACAATGTCCATTTACTTAACAGACTTGTATGTATATTAACCAAGCTGCGGCGATTTTGTTATTGCAGCAGCTAACACGGAAAACTAGTATATTGATCAGGGGGACTAACACGCCTCGCTAGCCGCTAGTCTAGTATTAAAAAGTTTGGGCACCCTTGGTAATTTTAAAGATTTTCCTTTATAAATCACTGGTTGTTAGGATCAGCCATTTCAGTTAAATATATCATATAGCAGACAAACACGTTGATGGATGAGAAGTGAAATGAACATTATAGGATTTACAAGTGTGCAATAATTATTTAAACAAAACTAGGCAGGTGCATACATTTTGGGCACCCTGGTTGTTTTATTGATTTGAATAGCTTATATTAATACTATTACGAATACTATAATACAAATTATTGGAATACAAATTTGTTTGGTAAGCTTATTGACCTTTGACCTGCATAGACAGGTGAAGCCAATCATTAGAAAGGATATTTATGCAAGTTGTTCTCCTCTTTGCATCTTCTCTAAAGAGTAGGTTGGGGTCCCCTGATATGCAGTACATTCTCCCTTCAGCTTTCATTTCTCATGTATTGTTTCGACCCAAATAAATAACTTCTATTAAATGATGACTTATGACACTTAAACATCATACCCATGGACTAAAAATATTAGCTGTTCATCCTAAATTAGTCCACATTTCTTAAAAATGTTGTAAAAATATATGTATATATTGCTTAATACACCGTAAAAGATTTTTCATGTATTTATTAACAAGCAACCTATCAATTATTATTTTTGCATCACTTTGCAGTATGGCCCCAAAGTCTTAATTAAACTTAAATGCATAGTACTAATGTTTTATTTTTCTTTTTTTTGTTGTTGTTTTTTTTGGTTTAGGCAATGAATTTGGTAAGTGAATCTCACTCGTCCCGTACACTGTGCTTCCCTACTCGCCTTCAGCATCAATGCGCCTTCTAATGGCCCTCTGCTGGCATGGCACCCCACCCCTCCGACCCTCCCAATTCCCCCACCCCACCCCTTTCGCTATCCCATAATGAGGCATCAGGTGTGCTTCGGAAAAAACGTCCACGCTTTGAACGCTGCTGTGCATCCTCGCTTGCTTCATTGAGGTGCTGCTTGTTTTGATTTTTGGGCTCTCGACTTTTCTTCAAAGCTTCACACATTGAAGCTTTTTTTTGCAAAGGTACTAAAAAAACAAGCAGGGACGTTTATGATCTTGAAATATGAATAAAATAAGCGTTAATACAGCGATTTTTTTTTAATTGTGTGACGCCATTATGAGTCATCTTTTCATCACACTGCCGTACACACTGACATCCAGCTGCTGGCTTCATCCTTCCGTTTCCATGGCGACCACAGTAACACTCGACCTTACTTTGTAACAATGGAAGTCTTCTTTAGTCACCCATTATTGGCTGTTACACTCCGCTAATCAAAATGGCAACTGAGACAATCAGCAATAAATGTTTACAGTGTAGAGCAGTGGTTATGTGTAGATTCTGGCGCCCCCTTGTGGTCAAATTGCTTCCTTCTATGCCAACTTGCAGGATCAGGCATCTAAAGACAAAGCCCTGCAGAACATGGCAGCACTATCGTCCGCGCAGATCGTCTCGCCGATGAAGAATCATCTTCCGCCACTACCCCCCGCCCCCTACCAAACAGGCAGAGTGAGACCTCTCTTCAATGTACCTTTTCATTCCATGTGCCTTTTGAAGTATTTTGGACTGATGGGAAAACATTGCCTCACTTTTCCAGTTCTGGTCGGCACCAATGCCGGGACAGCCTGGACCTTCTCAGGAGTAAGTAGCTGGGTGACGCCAAGGTCCATGTTTGGAGACAACGTTGTCTTTCTGAAGACGAGTCAGTGCATTAATTAGGAACGTTAAGAGTAGGCATGTTTAACGCGTCACGTTTTTGCACACTAGGCTGGTTCTAAATCTCAACCCGGGAAGGACTCCTGGGATTTGCCGCACCAGCCATGCGTAAGTTCGCCTAAGATGAGGTCCAACTGTGAGCACCAAAGCACTACTACTAACTACTGCACTGTCTTGTATGTTATGTTTCCTGCACCAAATTGAAATCCCATCTTCAAAACAAAATAACCCGAATAGTTGTTCAATTTGTCGACTGATGAAAATGCAATGAAGCAGGTGGACTTACGCTTCGCTGGTGCAGCAACACATGCTTACTTTGACACTAATCCACATTTAAGGCATTTATGTATGAAAGCTGATCTGTAAAGGATGTCTCACGAAACCTTTCACTGTCTTCTAGTATCAAACCTTTTGCACAGCCTCCATACCCGAGCCTATCAGGTCCAGTACTGCAGTCCATACCAAGTAGGTCTCATTAAAATGAGTAGTAAATGATCATATAGGACAAATTGTTATGATAATTAAACAATAATTAACATTTTATTTGTATTGTATTCAGGTTATGAGCCCTTGGCACCGCCTTCCGCTCCCACCGCCACGGCAGTGCCAGTGTGGCAGGACCGGACCATTGCCTCCTCAAAGTTGCGCATGTTGGAATACTCGGCCTTCATGGAGGTTCAAAGAGACCCAGACACTGTGAGTTTAGAAAAAAAAAGGCCACCTCAGAACCTGTAAGAGAAGTTCTTGCCATGAGAAATTTTCTTTTGACACAGAACCTACAGGCGGGATATCGCTGCAATTTAATCACACACTGTCTGACGTTGATACAATTGCACATCAACTGTACATTGCACATGTCTGAAGCGTGCCCTTTCTTGTGTCTCCATACTGCAGTACAGCAAACACCTGTTTGTCCACATAGGACAGACCAACCCCTCCTACAGCGACCCACTCCTGGAGGCTGTGGACATCCGGCAGATTTACGACAAGTTCCCTGAGAAGAAGGGTGGCCTTAAGGAACTTTACGAGAAAGGCCCCCAGAATGCTTTTTTCCTCGTTAAATTTTGGGTATGACATTGATTGTTTTGTCTTGTAGTCGTACAATATCAAACAAAAGCTATTTTGACTGTTTCAGTCCAGCTGTACACTGATTACTCAAATATATACCCAATTTTACTCCTATAGTATTATACCTTGAAGAGACAATCAATATAATGATAATGCCATTTACAGGCTGACCTGAACAGCAGCGGCATGCAGGATGGCCCAGGTTCTTTCTACGGCGTCACCAGTCAGTACAGTAGCATTGAGAACATGACCATCACTGTTTCCACCAAAGTCTGCTCCTTTGGGAAGCAGGTTGTGGAGAAAGTGGAGGTAACACTACACATCATCGACTATCTCCTCATGTATGGCAAAGATGAGATGTTTTCTCTTATCTGATGTTGCCATCTCCTCCTGTCGTAGACGGAGTACGCCCGCCTGGAGGGAGGAAAGTGCGTTTACAGGATCCACCGCTCCCCGATGTGCGAGTACATGATCAACTTCATCCACAAACTGAAACACTTGCCTGAAAAATACATGATGAACAGTGTTCTTGAAAACTTCACCATCCTCCAGGTACAGATGTCTACCTAAACAAAGCATGTGTTGTAGCCCCTGCATAGCCTACTATAGTTCAATGGAAGCTGTATAGCACAACAAAAACAGCATATGATTGCACCAGTTAGCATGTTGTCAGTCAACATGTGCTTACTTATGGTCAAAAGTATTGGTACATGTGTCCATTCCACTTTTGGGCCAACCTTTTCAATCTATAACAGCTTCCGCTCTCCTGGGAAGACTTTCTACCTGATTTTGTGGCATGCTATGGGGAATTAAATATGATCTTTTAACTATACTTAAGCAAGACACGGGCTGTACGGCGTCCGAGTGGTTAGCGCGCAGACCTCACAGCTAGGAGACCCGAGTTCAATCCCACCCTCGGCCATCTCTGTGTGGAGTTTGCATGTTCTCCCCGTGCATGCGTGGGTTTTCTCCGGGTACTCCGGTTTCCTCCCACATTCCAAAAACATGCTAGGTTAATTAGCAACTCCAAATTATCCATAGGTATGAATGTGAGTGTGAATGGTTGTTTGTCTATATGTGCCCTGCCAACCAGTCCAGGGTGTACCCCGCCTCTCGCCCAAAGACAGCTGAGATAGGCTCCAGTAACCTCCGCGACCCTCATGAGGATAAGCGGTAGAAAATGAATGAATAAGCATGACACTTCTGCTGTAATTTAAACTCCTTAAAAATGGCACAAAACTACTACAACCAAGTAACGTCTATGCAGGGCTCCACAAAATGCTAATTTGAATTGTGCTGAGGTATTAGATGTTTTAGCTGGCATTAAAAAAAATCTTCAATTTGTCTTCCTTTCCCCATTATAGAGTAGTAGCTCACTACATTTTCACTACATTCATTCATTCATTCATTTTCTACTGCTTTTCCTCATTTTGTTAAAGGAAAACTGCCCACCATCCACAATCCCTATGTGAAACAGGAGCGCACGTCTTTCCCTTTTCAGTGCATTCAGTAACAATATATATATATTTATATGCATACTGTATATATGAACGCTGTAGGACCTGTGAGTGCTTTTCTATGGGGGAAGTGGCCAACACTAGCATCCACTGTTTCTGAGAAGAAAAAGTGTCTTGATTTGTTGTTGCTAAGTTGATAGATTATTGCAAATACTTGCTAAATACGGTGGAGCTGGCACCACCACTGCAAGAGGGGGTCCTCTTGCAACGTTGTCTTCTTCTCTGGCAGTCCAGGTGCTTGAGGTGTGACCACTTATTGTACAGAGTTGTTTCACAGACAGCGAGGACCAACCGGTAGTGCCAAATCTATAATAAATAAAATAAAATAATGTACGGGAAACATTGATTAAGGTGAATTCATAAAAACATAACAAGCACACCCCTGTGATTGGCTGGCGTCCAGTCCAGGGTGTTACCCCGCCTCTCGCCCAAAGACAGCTGTGATAGGCTCCAGCAACCCCCGCGTCCCCCGTGAGGATAAGCGGTAGAAAATGAACGAACGAATGAATGAATGAACATGACATGATTGCATCTCTATTCCTTTCCTTCCACAGGTGGTGACGAACCGCGACACCCAGGAGACTCTGCTGTGCATAGCGTTTGTGTTTGAGGTGTCCACGAGCGAGCACGGCGCTCAGTACCACGTCTACAGACTCGTGAAGGACTAACACTAGCAAGGACGTCTTGTGACGAGCCAGACAAAACAGTGAAACACAATCTATCCCTCTTCAGCCAGCTCGACTAAGCCAGGAAAGCCTGGAATGACATTGAAACGATGCTAGAGTAAACCAACAAGGGGACGTTTTTTGGAATAAAACACATTTATCAGACCAGTAGCTCGTGTTTAAACACACCTTTTTAGATGAAGTGGAGGTATGTGATAGAGATTGGAATGATTCTTGAGGGAGTGAGGAGGTGCTTAAGTGAATGAGAAGACATTACTCGGCGCAATAAGTGCAAGAACTGGACCATGGAGGAGCCAAGTGGTGTTTGTAGTAGGTTTTCGTTAGGAAAGACAAGTGCCTTTTTCCTCCAAAGATGATATCATTGCCTGCCACTTTTGATTGCCTTTTGTACTACCTCTTGTATTTTTTTTTTTTTTAAACGAGCAGATCCTCATCAGAAAATTGGACATACAAACCCTTCGGATGTTAGTTTATAACACTCTTATCTCCCCAGTTATAATACTTTGTTGTACAGTGTGAAGGCTTAGCATTGTAGCCTTATTTGTGGTACTGCCTGTCTGTTGTAATACACAAAATCAGGTCTTACAGATGTTTCTTCTGCCTGCTTGCCTTACGTAAAGCCAGCGCTTTGCCTTCCCCCCCACTCCTTTTATAACCCCTGTTACAATAGCACCGTTTCCACCGACATTTTCAGCAACGTTTATCCTGGAAAATTGATTCAAATCAGGTCCTTGAGAAGTTCCCGGGATTCTGAGATGACCCACCTCACTATTAGGTACTTTTCCAGGGAAAGTCTGGGATTTGGGGGATTTTTTTCCCCAAAATAAATTTGGTGGAAAAGGAACTATTGCTTTATTGGAAGATGTGTACTTGGCGAGGGCTGATGGGGAGGGGATGTGTAGGATTTTCTCCCTTGATAAATGTAGCCTAAGTGAAAAATACATTGTGTCTGTACTGTGAGTCAAATGGTTCCTAAAGGAATGTGTGTTACATAGGAGTATTTTTATTTTTAGGGTACCGTAGGGTGGGAGGGGGGGAGGGTGTTATTTGTGATCTCAGCACAGAGAGGAAATATGAAAGAATTGAATCACTGTTTCTTTTGTTTAAAAAAGAAATTGCGTGCTGTGAAGTCATTCGCTTTACTCTTCACTCAATGCCCATAAAAGCTTAAATGTTGATATTTAAGATTTTTGACATCCAACTCAAAACTGTTGTCTCTGTGCTGTGGAACATGACCATTGATTGTTATTTATAGGGTTGACAAGCAGATACTTCTAAGGGTAGAGGGGGGGTTCACTTGAAGCATATTGATTATTTTTCATTCAGATGGAAATGTTGAGTCGGTAAGTATGGCAGGACTTCTTTTGGATCCTGCAAGACAAGCGAAAAAGAGTCTCACTTGGACAATTTTTTGCCATAAAATCTGACATTGATGGAGTGCCTGCCTGCCTTTGAATGTTGCAACCTAGACAAAAAAACGCTCCTTTGCTCAGTGTATCTTTTATACCGTTTTATTGCCATTACCATTTGTGTTTTGATTCTGTCGTCTTGACTTTCAGTGTTTGCGCTTCACTGAAATTAATGTGTGATTGTGCTGATATTGATAATTAATATGAGATATCTAATGTATCATATTCTGAATGGTGTGGGAGGGTGTTTATTTGTTGTTTTTGTTTTTTTGGTTGAAGGTGGTTTACTATTGTCTTTGCTACAATTGTGAATTGCAATTTTATACTTCCAAATAGAGGTTGGACTATGTAATCAAACCATTGTATCTAACAATAAAAGACACATGGTGCCTTTGGGGGCCATTTTCCCCATATTAATTTGTGTGATAATTGTATTTGTCTACTAAAGTCTTACTTTTCATTCATATCTTCCGTTTTGTATGCCACTTACACTCACCAGGTCGGGCACATATACAGTAGTCAGGCAATTATTCAACTTAAGTTACATATTTCATTACATTTTAGTTACATGTGTTAATTTATTATTAATTTTATCACTTGGCCAACACTTGTGAGACAATTTAACACATTAAAATGAAATAAGTACACAGTGCTGACCTCACACACGATAAAGACGTTATCCTGGTGGCTGAACTACATATCCCAGATTTCTACGGAAGCGGAAAATAACCGCCAGCAGCTTTGAAGTTAGCAAACTCATCCCGGACATGATTTTATTTAAACGTTAACTTTTAAGTAATCGCATCTAGTTTACTTTTATGTCTATTAAAGCGGATGTAAAAATCACAAACCATACATGAATATTGTCTCATGGGTATTTTTTGTTTGAAAGCCAAAGCCTAATTTGGGTTACTGCTTTATTGTGAAAGCGATTAGTAGAACCGGATGTGACGCCATTAACGTTTCTGCAAATGACTTAACAGAGACGTAAACGTTACTTTCATGTTTCTGTAAATATTTAGACGCTATAAAATGTCCAGCCAAGCGTCACAATGCAACGAACAATGACATTTGTAATCCTATGATCCCTCTCAGTCGACTCGATGCCAACAGGAAGTATTGTGGACCCAGGCGATAGTTGCTGTTGACTTTTGGAACCTTTCAGACCAGTTCTTCAAAAAGGTTGCCCGTGTAAGTCAATACACTTTTAATATGTGTTTATCTTTTCACAGTATCAGTCATTTAAAAAAAGCATTGTTGGCGTTGCCTTTGTTTTAATGTAATTGTGTCCATTGTAACTACATGAAGGACTAGCATGTGATACTGTATTCATTCATTGTCTGCCAGATAATATTCCAATAGACAATTTACTGTGAATTGATGTTTATATTGAATTTACTGTTACCGAGTTAGTTTCAAACCTGGTTTTTATTTTATATTTAGTGTGTTGTAGCTTTTGGCTGCATAGGCACCTTTAACATTTAAAAAAGTTAACATTTGTAATATATATATTAATATACATATATATTTAAAATAAAAACAATATTTAATATAATATATAATATTTAATAATATTTAAAATATGTTTAAATATATATCTATTTTCTAAAATATATATTTTCCAATCTTTTCAACAAACATGGATTTAGTAATGTTTTTTTGGCATAAGAATCCCTGATTACGTTTTTCACTTGGAACAACACATGATGCTGTCCCTGCTCATTAAAGGTCAATGACAATATAATACACACACATTTAAATTAATGAAAATATGTGGTTACAATGGGATCTAAATAAAAAATTGTCATACAATTAGCCTTAAAACACATTTGACAGAAGTAAATCGAGCAATGAAAGCCACTGCAAAAACAAAGCTTTTACTCAAAGGGAACTATGTCGTATAAGTCAAAAGTAAAGTTGTTTTATGATGTCAATGTACAATGTTCCGATAAAGCATAAGGAACACAATGCTATGTTTGCATCATATGTGTATGCAGTCAACTTTGTTGTGACAATACAGTAATCTACTACAACTTAGTGAATACACCCGTTTATGATAAATATCTGGAATGTTATGAGTGGTTGTACCAGCCTGTATGCATAAAACCTAAATTTTGTCTGTTCACATAATTTTTTTTTTGTGCAGCAATGCACTAGCATTTCTCCTTTTTCTATTTCCACGCCTCGTGACCCATTCAGTCTCGCCAGGTCAGCTCATTTTAACACAAAACACATCCAAACATGCATTGCTGTCGCACCTATTGACTCAAGCTGTAGCAACATAGGCAAGTGAAACCACTGTCAGGTCTGCCAAAGTTGCTGACTGTGTACTTTTTATATTACTGTTAAGAGTTGACATTTTTACCCTTTAACGGTTCATATTAGGAGCCCGATGGAGCGTTCTGCCAGCATGGGTCAGAAAGACTCTTCCACCATCCTGGTCTTCTCTCTCAACTGCTGGTCAGTGCGCACATATTTTGGTTTTGTTTTTGATTTGATTATAATTGTTTTTGCTTTTCTCAGGGGGGTGCGCTACATGAGCAAGCACTGCACCCAACGTTTCACCATGATTGCAGACATGCTGCTTAAAGAAGAGCACGACATCATTCTTCTGCAAGAGGTGTCATGATGGACGCATCTTATTTATTTATTTCCCTTCCCATCATATACATATAATTTCTTAAGACGACAAAAGGCGTTAATATCTGAATATATATAGTGTTACATACAGGTATCAGGCATGAAAAGACAAAAAAGTTGGTGGTTTTAACAAGTCACATCGTATTTATCTGCTTGACGTATTCTATTTAATTGGGTTTTATACAAATAAAATTTACAAATAAATTGGGCACAATATTTGTCAATTTTTTAAGAAATTCCATTTACTAAAAAATAGTACACAAGATTAGAAATTAATTGGATTGTGATATTCATCTATGTCATTTTTATCTACTTTTATTTTAATGTAGTTTAATTTAATAAAATATATTGCCATATTTTGACAAAAATTTTCTGACAAGGATACAGAATATATTATAAATATTTAATTTCATTGCATTTAATTAAATTTAATTAGAATTTATTCAACATGACTCGAATTGATTAGATTTTTTAAATTTCAATTATTTAAATTGTTTGCATTTTATTCACTTTAACTGAATTTAATTCATGTAATTCCATTTAATTTAATGCAGTTATTGGATCAAATTTTGGCCATTTAAATATTTTCTTATACACCACCAAATATAAGAACTAAAACCTGCCTGCTCCAAATATGAATAAGTTGCATTAATATTTTATTTATACAGGTATGGAGTGAAAAAGACTACCTCTTCCTGAGAAAGAAACTGTCCAGTAGCCACTCTCACTCTCATTACTTTAAAAGGTAAGGTGTTCCAATTCGAAATCCTCTGTCAAACGCCCTTATAATTCCTTGCTACAATGTCAAAAGGGGCCTCTAATGTGCTGGAGCACTTTGATCCAACAGCTAAATGTAACTGCCTGAAGGATTAACACAGAATTTGGCGTCTTAATTCTGTCTTGACCTGCATACCAAAGCACATGAGAATTTACAACCACTCCTTCTCTCATAATCTGTTTCACACATCTCACCAGAACCTCTGTAGAGTGATGTCTGTCTCCATGGAAACCAAACATTTAAGGTATTGAAGTGAAACATCTTCTCATGACTTCTCTCTCTTTCTCAACGAGCCAGCGGAGTCATTGGCAGCGGATTGGCCATTTTCTCCAAACACAGGATCCAAGACACACTCCTTTATCGCTACTCCTTGAATGGTTATCCATATATGGTAAGATAGGATGATTCGGCAATGAACAATGCACCAAGTCATCAGTGGTCATTTGCAGGCCCACCATGGCGACTGGTTCGGAGGGAAAGCCGTCGGCCTGGCCATCCTGAACATCGGCACTCTGACAGCAAACGTGTACTTGACTCACGTAGGTGGTGCCCGCCTTAAGCTCGCCTCCAACTGAGTGCTACGCTACGAGTTAACTGACAAACGAGTGTCATTGCAGCTGCATGCCGAGTACAGCCGTGAGAGGGATACTTATCTGCCTCACAGGGTGGTCCAAGCGTGGGAGCTGCAGCAGTTCGTCCGGTAATGTTGATAAGCAACTCCACACACACGTTGACCCAGATGTTTGTTGATAGCGCATTACTTTAGCCATCATTTAAGATGACAAATTGCAGTGGACCTTCTGAAGCCATAACCCAGAAGATTAAGGAGTTTAAAATATTTTTTTTCCCATAAGAAATGTAACCTACTACTAAATGTATTAAAGTGAGTTGTGAAGGACGGGATGAGAATCAGCACCTCCCTAGTGGAGGAGTTTAAGTACCTCTGGGTTTGTTAACAAGTTAGGGAAGATGGAACGCGATCAACATCACTGCTCCTCCATATTGACTATCGCTCAAAAGTTTGGGATAACTTGCAAATGTCTTTGTTTTCCAAAGAAAAACACATTTTTATGCATTTCACAAACAATTTTGTCCATTTCACAAACATTTTTATCCATTTCACAAACAATTAAAATTAATCAGATGATTTTCAAAGAGCAAGAATGTGAGTGTGAATGGTTGTTTGTCTATATGTGCCCTGTGATTGGCTGGCGACCAGTCCAGGGTGTACCCCACCTCTCGCCCGAAGACAGCTGGGATAGGCTCCAGCACCCTATCTCTTACCATGCTGTTAACTACTCCCTTCAGAGAGCAGCACAACCTGTGTCTAACAAGGACATAAAAACGATGCATGTCTGAGAGTGTGTAGTTTAAGACAAAAATGCCTCACAGGTCGTCACCTGGCAGCTGTACTAAATAGTACCCGTCAAACACCAGTGTCAGTACTTCATGGCAGGATTGCCAAGAAAAAGCCATATCTCAGACTGGCCAAAAAAAAATTTCCAAGTGATCCCAAACTTTTGAGCGGTAGTGTATTTGCCGGGTGTGTGGTCTGTAAAAGTAACCTGCCGGAGTCAAACATTGGCAGATGTGTCTGCAGTAGTTTTTATTAACGCCACAGGATGGCAGTACCCACAGTAGTATTCATGCTGGCAGTTTATTCCTTACACATTGAGTTTTAGAACTAATTCAAATTGAGTTAATCGACTGTTCTAAGTTAAAACCATTGAACTGATGTTTCTAGTCACACGTCAGCTAATGCAGACATGGTGATCCTGGGTGGCGACCTCAACATGCATCCCCAGGACCTTGGCACCCGGTTGCTGATGTCTTACACGGGACTCCGAGACGCTTATGCAGAGGCCGACCAGTTTGATGTAGGTGTCCCAATAAAATGTCAAGAGAGTTAGCCACTAAGACACAATGCTGGGGACGATCTTGTTTTTCAGGGATTTGAGAATGGTCTGACTCTGGTACTGGACAACGCTTTTGTTAGCAAGAAGATGGTGATTCCCTTTGAGAGGGGCATCAGGATTGACTACATCCTCTTCAAGGTGCCTGAAACATTGGTTTTATTTCATATCTCCTTCATTACACTAACAATTTTTATTTAATTTTCAGGGTTCTTCCCAAGCAGACATTCATTGTGCTTCCATGTGCACCACCAAAGGCTCCATTCCGGGACACCCCGTGCCGTACTCGGACCACGAGGCCCTGACTGCTGAGCTGAAACTTGACGCCCACGCCGCACCACAGGCTGGTGACGTTCAGTCCAAGAGTGGACATTTCTCAGGAGGTAAGTGATTTTTACATGCATTTTCTCCCAAGTATATATCACCACCGCTTTTACTCATGTCACCAGATGATGTCGCCAAGCTGGTGGACATTTTGACGGAGGCCCGCACCGAGGTCAAAGTGGGCATCCACTGCGCCGAGAGGATGCGCAAAACAGTCACCCGTATGGTGGCCATGGGCTTGGCTCTGCTCCTGCTGGAGCTGGCCATCGCGGCGGTGCCCTGGTTGGCGCTGGGGGTGGAGCAAGCCTTCCCGCACACTTCCTTCTACCTGCTGGCGGCGCTGTGCTTCGCCATCCTGCTTGGCACCTCGCTGCTTTACGTCTTCTACACCATGGAGCTCAAGTCCCTACAAGGCACCGAGGACCAGATGCGACTCGCCATGGGTGGCCTGCAGGAGAAGCTACGAGGGTATCCCGTGGCTCAGCCTGGCTGCACCCACAAGAAACCCCTGGAGGAGCTGGAGCCCAATGTCTTCTGTCCAGAGGACTAATTTGTGGAGGGATGCGGGGGTGGGGTGGCTTTTCAAATTCTATCAATCCACTGTCTTAATACACTCCGCTTACTCTTAGCCACAACCTTCATGCTGCAAGGCGACTACTTAACCACTGTTCAGCTTTGCACGGTACCAGTGACATGCAGTAAGGTTTATGGCAGATTTACACCAATTTATTGTCCAATCAGCAAGAATAATTACGTCACATTTAGATGTAGAAAGTCATGCACATAATGGATCAAAGTGGTTGTCGCATAATAATAATAATAATAATAATAATACACGTTTCTTGGTGGACAGCCTGGCAGGAGAGAGGAAGTTTGTTGACCATTTTTGCTTTTTGTACACCTAAAGGTGACACATGCAGCTGCAAGATGCTTCCTTACTGCCCCGTCTCATGATAGTGTCAATGCAATTTTTTTTCCAGACATCCAAGGACTCCAGTTTGCAGGGACCACATTCATTAGATCCTGGACAGCCACCAGGAAGCTGGATCGTGTACTTGAACATGCACCTAAAACATTTTAGCTTTGAAGGTCCAAAACATTTCCCTCATTGACCCCCACACTTGACTTACACAGGTTGTATACATTACTGACATTTGTTTATTAGAATATACTAGATATTTGTGTGTAATGCACATGAATCTATGAGATAAACCTCATAAAATTATGTATGTATGGCTGAGCCAAAACATTTTACATGAATGTAGGGCATTGATCATTCCAACTACTGAGTTTCATGCTTTTTGAAAGCCCCAATAAAGACTAATGATATGTGTTGGTCTTAAGTGTCACCGCTAGAGGGCAGTCATATCGCATTTATCAAAGCATGGGCTTAATCAAGTAGACGGATAGTGTAAAATTGTAAAAATGTAATGCGGGCATTTCAAGCATTCAGTGGAATAAAACTGCCCCATTTTGGGTTGAAATGACAATCTAAATCACTGCTGTGCCGCTTTTCTCCAGAAGGTGAAACCGGTAAACCAGGTGATTAAAAAAACGGGCAAAGTGCGTATTAGGGTGCGGTCAGTGTAAGGTGCGCCAGCCCCTGCCTTGCCTGCTGCTTCTCTCACCTGACGGAACTGGATCCCCGTTCCGAAATCCTCGGAACCAGCCGCAGTGGTGAGCGAGTCATGGCCCATCTGGAGCCTCTCAAATCGGCCCTCGCCATCAACGTGGACGACACATCACTGGCCCTACCCTCCACCCACCACCAGTACCGATCCGGGCAGCAGCGGGTTATGGAGCAGGTCCAGACCGTGCAGAGGACCCGGTCGAGGCATTCAAGCAGCAGGACTGGCTCCACCTCTTTGTCTCCTACTAGTAAGAACTTTACGGCTTTTTATATGGAAAGATTTCATAGTTGTATTGCATCTTGACTTTGATTTTATTGCACAATTATAAACAAGTTAGGTTGTAATGCAGGGCTTTACAGTTATAATTGAAAACAGGAAATATTCAAGTTAGGTTGTAATGCAGGGCTTTACAGTTATAATTGAAAAAACAGGAAATATTCAAGTTAGGTTGTAATGCAGGGTTTTACAGTGATATTTGAAAACAGGAAATATTCAAGTTAGGTTGTAATGCAGGACTTTACAGTTATAATTGAAAATGGGAAATATTCAAGTTAGGTTGTAATGCAGGGCTTTACAGTTATAATTGAAAAAACAGAAAATATTCAAGTTAGGTTGTAATGCAGGGCATTACAGTGATAAATGAAAACAGGAATTATTCACATATGTTGGAAATTATATATATATATATATATATATATATATATATATATATACACACACACACACACACATATATATATATATATATATATATATATATATATATATATATATATATACACACACACATATATATATATATATATATCATATATATGCATTAAATGCAATAACTCATTTTATCACAGCATTTATTAATTAAATATACATTTATTTAGAATATACAGTAAAATATATTCAACAAATGATGTGTTATATGCACAATAGTATTCATATTACAAACCTGAAATATGCATATGTTAAATAATATACAGCAGCCAGGGTTATTAAATTGTCTAGTATGCCATAACTGTAATGCACTGCAAAGACACAATGAAATAAAATCATCATGAAATGATGTATTGATAATATACCAATCACTTTATATAAACTTTATATATTCACTTAATTAGAGCTTCTGTCATTTTGAATGCACATGACCACCATGTATATGTTTAATACTTACAATACAGTTGTGCATATCATTAACTTTTGTGAGTATGATATATAATATTGCACAATGAGCTGGTAAATTTAGATAAGGTACATTGTGAGCCATTGTTATCTGCTACGTTCTTAATATTTCACTATTTTATAACCATACTGAGGTATCTGTCTCACCCATTTGACATTTGACAGCATAAAAATCTGAAAAGAATAATGTACTATATGTCAGACCAGATCATAGTCTAATTACTCCTTGGCGTATTGAAGTAAGAGCAGGTGGTTCCCAGAGGAGTGGCATCATAAAAATTATATCATATTGGCCACATAAAACCTTTAATATTAAGCTCCAGTATCAGGCTGTTGAGGGTGTTAAGTTCAAGGTTCATGTATGGTTTGTCAACATTTGGTACTTGTGTACATTACTCACATTTGGGATATTTATTTTAAAAATATATATATAATACAGAGCAGTTGTATACAGTAAATTGTTCTTGTCAGGCTTGTGTAATTAGGCAGCTGTCAACGATGAACCAACAGGTTTCTCTAATTGAGTAGTTTACGCCATGAACCTCCATGCAAGTCTTTTCAAAGCGCTACGTTTGAACCATTGTGGGGAACTGTGGGAATGAAAAGATAACAGTTTTGACTTCAAGGCAGTAAACGCCAATCTCTGTTTGGAAGTGATGACAGCTGATAAGCTGTTTGTTTTCTCCCTTACTTTCTCTACAGGCCCTTTGACTGATGTGTTTTACGATTCCAGCACCTCCAATGGAAACGCCTTCTTTGGGAATGGCTACTCAAAAACCGTTAGTACCTGTCATTTCTGTCCTGTGCTGTCCTAGGTGCTTGAAAACTGCAGATATGGAAGTGACTGACAATGTACAGTTGTCATTTTCCAGCCTTTTATTATGGCAATACGATGCTTTAAAGTAGTCAGTGTACATCTTGTATAGCAGGATAGATCGACCATCCACTGAAAACGAGTCAACACACAATTGTTATTGTCTAAAAAGCTGACATTGCTTTCATTCATTTCATTTCATTCATTTACTAATGCTTTTTATGGCTGCACGGCGGTTGAGTGGTTAGCGTGCAGACCTCACAGCTAGGAGACCCAGGTTCAATTCCACCCTCGGCCATCTATGTGTGGAGTTTGCATGTTCTCCCTGTGCATGTGTGGGTTTTCTCCGGGTACCCCGGTTTCCTCCCACATTCCAAAAACATGCTAGGCTAATTGGCGACTCCAAATTGTCCATAGGTATGAATGTGAGTGTGAATGGTTGTTTGTCTAAACGTGACCTGTGATTGGCTGGCGACCAGTCCAGGGTGTACCCCGCCTCTCGCCAGAAGACAGCTGGGATAGGCTCCAGCATCCCCGCGACCCTCGTAAGGATAAGCAGTAGAAAATGAATGAATGAATAATGCTTTTTATGGCTGCACAGTGATTGAGTGGTTAGCGCGCAGACCTCACAGCTAGGAGACCCGGGTTCAATCCCACTTTCGGCCATCTCTGTGTGGAGTTTTATGTTCTCCGGGTACTCCGGTTTCCTCCCACATTCCAAAAACATGCTAGGTTAATTGGCCACTCCAAATTGTCCATAGGTATGAATGTGAGTATGAGAATGGGATAGGCTCCAGCACCCCCCGCTACCCTCGTGAGGATAAGCGGTAGAAAATGAATGAATAATGCTTTTTATCTTTGCAGCTCTCTCAAGAAAAAAATATCAACCGCAAAGTCACCAACAACACAGCGAGCAGCACAGCCAAGAAGAAGAGCTCTTTAACCCATCGCTACGACCATGGCTACTCCCACGTCGGACCCGTGACCCTGGGCCTGGTTCCCGCCAACCACGATGAACCCGACCTTGGCCGGCAGCAGCAGCACTCTTTGCCCAAACGCTACAATCCTCCACAGAGACTCCTCTCCAACACCAACCGCAGCACCTTCAGGGCGGAGAGGACGACCAGTCAGCAATTCATCAGCAACAATCAGCAGTTTGTATGCAAGCAAGCCGAGACCAACAAAACCCAGTCAAAGCCTCTTGTCATGGAGAGTGTCACCAACAGCAAAGGGGATTCTGGGTAAGATTAAGGTCATATTAAGGTCATACTACTAACTACTCTACACTTATTCATGTATAATTGCTTATGGATATACATACAGGGGCTGCACGGCGGACTAGTGGTTAGCACACAGACCTCACAGCTAAGAGACCTGAGTTCAATCCCACCTTCGGCCATCTTTGTGTGGAGTTTGTATGTTCTCTGGGTACCGGTTTCCTCCCACATTCCAAAAACATGCTAGGTTAATTGGCGACTCCAAATTGTCCATAGGTATGAATGTGAGTGTGAATGGTTGTTTGTCTATATGTGCCCTGTGATTGGCTGGCCACCAGTCCAGGGTGTACCCCGCCTCTCGCCCGAAGACAGCTGGGATAGGCTCCAGCACCCCCGCGACCCTCGTGAGGATAAGCGGTAGAAAATGATTGAATGAATGAATATACATACATTCTACTTCCAGGTCGGGGAACAGTGGAATGGCCGACCTCACCATGAAGGAAGCTGTGGAGTTTCTCTCCAACGAGGATGACCGATACAAACACTGTGGGGTTGCTTACATCCAACACAACACCTTCATTGACGACAAAGCCAAGGAAGAGGTGACTTATCTGATTATTACACTGTCGAGATTACCACCGGGTTCAAAGGTCATGTTGCTTCATGCATGTTTGCTGTTAGACCCCTGGTCTAAGAACTTTTGACCGGTATGCTTGAAGTAGCTGAGGATGTTTACAAAATACAGATAGACTCGGGTTCAATTCCACTCTCGGCCATCTCTTTGTGGAGTTTGCATGTTCTCCCCATGCATGCGTGGGTTTTCTCCGGGTACTCCGGTTTCCTCCCACATTCCAAAAACATGCTAGGTTAATTGGCGACTCCAAATTGTCCATAGGTATGAATGTGAGTGTGAATGGTTGTTTGTCTATATGTGCCCTGTGATTGGCTGGCGACCAGTCCAGGGTGTACCCCGCCTCTTGCCTGAAGACAGCTGGGATAGACTCCAGCAACCCCAAACGACCAGGAAAATGAATGTTTTTTTATATAATGTTTGTTAAATTGGGCGGCACGGCGGACGAGTGGTTAGCGCACAGACCTCACAGCTAGGAGACCAGGGTTCAATTCCACCCTCGGCCATTTCTGTGTGGAGTTTGCATGTTCTTTTCTCCGGGTACTCCGGTTTCCTCCCACATTCCAAAAACATGCTAGGTTAATTGGCGACTCCAAATTGTCCATAGGTATGAATGTGAGTGTGAATGGTTGTTTGTCTATATGTGCCCTGTGATTGGCTGGCCACCAGACAGCTGGGATAGGCTCCAGCACCCCCAGAACCTTCGTGAAGATAAGCAGTAGAAATGAATGAATGAACATGCACTACTGATTGCTCAAGAAGGCACACTTTTATATTTTATATTTAAGTCCTGGAGTTCCTAGTCTACGGTGACTCCTCGCATTTATCCGATCCCTCAGGTGTTGAAGCTGAATGGAATAGCTCCTCTGGTGGCGCTCCTGCAAAGCCCCAGCCTGCGCCTCAATCAAGCGGCCTCGGCCGCCTTGCGCAATCTATCCTTTAAAAACAACAGCAACAAGGAGGAGATCCAACGCTGCGGAGGCATCGCGGCCGCCGTGGCTCTGCTCAGAGAAACCGACTCAGTGGAGATCCAGAAACAGCTGACAGGTACAAAGTACAACACGCATAATCCCCCTGTCAATCAAAAGCAAGTGTATTCTGCCAATATCAACATGGAGCTACTCTAGCGTATTAAATCGAAAAAACAACACAACATTCATTTTGAAGGCAAATCATTTTTCTCGCTCGTCAGGTCTTCTGTGGAATTTGTCGTCCACCAACAGCTTGAAGACGGACCTTCTTAAGACCACTTTGCCTGTCCTGATGGACCGCATCATCCTGCCTTACACCACAAGTTCAGAGCGGGCCGCCATCCACGGCCCTGACCACGAAACCTTCTTCCATGCCACAAGTTGTCTACGGTAAGAGCTTTTTCACTTGTTTTCTCCGAGGATGTCTTCCTCCACTGCTCCCCTCCAGATAAAATACTCTTATGTGCAGAGAATTAGGCCAGGAACGTGCCTCGTTCCAAATGATGTAGCGTGTTTTTATCACTTTACCTTACCGTATGTTCGTATTGTGACAGAAACCTCAGCAGCACAAAACAAAGCAACCGCCAGACTATGAGGAAGTGTCGCGGTTTGATCGACTCTCTGGTCGCTTACCTTGATGATTGTGTGGACGCTGGCAAACCGGAAGATAAGGTCAGTGTCTTTACGAATCCCGACACCGGACTAGAGCGTGCATGTGTTGCTAACACGCGTTTGGAAAACAGTCCGTAGAGAACTGCGTGTGCATCCTGCACAACCTAACCTTCCAGCTGCAGACCGAGGCGCCGGGATTGTTCAACCGCATCACAGCACTGGCCATGCCGGTTAGCAAGGGTGATGGTGAGGGCGACGCCGGTCCTATTGGCTGCTTCAGTCCACAGAGGCAAGGGTCAGAAAGCAAGGTAAGATAAGGTCGCATTAGAGTCAGTTATAATTAGCGCAAACTGTGCACGCTTATTGGACAGCCGAATTGGGGAAGTGTCGACACTGAGGTGCACCCACCAAGAAGTCAGAAGTGGTTGCAAAAGGTCACACGCGTCACACATCATCCATAGTCCGACGCCGCCCCGCATACAACAAAAGTTCCTCCTGCACGAAAAGTGCTACATAGTGTCACCATGCTCCCAAATCTGTACTGAGATGGTACGCATCCCCAAATTTTGCCTACACCTTCAAGTACAGCGGGTTTGGGATCGAAGCCTGATGGATGCTCACATTGCGAGCCTCAAACTCACCACTACCGTGCCAAGCGCTCGCCCTCAAATGCTGCACCAATGTAAAGCTTTTAAAAGCGTTATAACAGTCAGACATTTTTTTAGGCACGTTTTGCTTGGTCACAAAGACAGGAAGTCCTACACACGGCAGGCATTATTGTTCTGAATGCTGAGCGTTTTAAAGCACATATCGGCTGATACTGATCGGTGGTCGATTGATCGGAGCTCCTTCACGCTTTTACAACATTGGTTCAAATAAACTCAAAAATAATCTCAGCTATATTTGGAGCATTTTCTTAATCGATATGCATTATTTTGTTATTTTCTATGTCCAATAATAAGCCTCCTCCCCTTCTTTCTAGCAGTACTTCGACTTCCCTGTTGTGGAGGACCCCCATCCGAGTGGTGCAGGCTGGCTCATCCACTCCAAGACTCTGCAGACCTACTTGTTCTTGCTCCGCTCTAGTCAGCAAGAAGAAACCCAAGAAGCCTGCTCCGGAGCTCTGCAGAACCTCACCGCACATGAAGGCGTTGTGAGAATCACAAATAACATAAAATATGACATTTTTAAAGCTGTATTTTCATGCTTGCGTTGTGTGTTTAGGTGTCCAATGTCATGAGCCAGACCATTGTGCAGAAACTGGACGGCCTGCAGGCAGTCACCCCTCTTTTGAAGTCAGATAAAGTTAGTGTGCAGAGAAATGCAGTGGCTTTGGTACGCAACCTGTCCAAGAACGCAAACTTGCACAGCACCTTAGGTAAGAAAACTCATTACCCTAAATAGCCTGAAGTATAGTCTTTAGTTTAGTCTTTGATTGATGGGCCGTACTGTTGGCTCTTGATAGGGAAAGGTAATAACAACAACCCTTCACAAAGTACACATTGTTTAGGTAGTTTTTATGCAATCCAGTTAACTCATGAGTTAACTGTAATTAAACGATTGAATTGTAAATTATGAACTCTGAACTACGACTTGTGAACTGTGAATTATTATGAATTATTATGAATTGTTGTGAAATATTAAGAATTATTATGAATTATTGTGAATTATTATGAATTATTATGAATTATTATGAATTATTATGAATTATTATGAATTATTATGAATTATTATGAATTATTATGAATTATTTTATATTAATAATTATGAATTATTCAATGAATTAACTCATTCATTGAATGAGGGCTGCACGGCGGTCGAGTGGTTAGTGCGCAGACCTTACAGCTAGGAGACCAGGGTTCAATTCCACCCTCGGCTTCCGGTTTCCTCCCACATTCCAAAAACATGCTAGGTTAATTGGCGACTCCAAATTGTCCATAGGTATGAATATGAGTGTGAATGGTTGTTTGTCTATATGTGCCCTGTGATTGGCTGGCGACCAGTCCAGGGTGTACCGCACCTCTCGCCCAAAGACAGCTGGGATAGGCTCCAGCACCCCCCGTGACCCTCGTGAGGAAAAGCGGTAGAAAATGAATGGATGAATGAATGAGTTGAAGGCCCTGTGATTGGCTGGCCACCAGTCTCGCCTGAAGACAGCTGGGATAGGCTCCAGCACCCCCCGCGACCCTCGTGAGGAAAAGCGGTAGAAAATTAATGAATGAATGAATCTTTGTCATCCATCCAACCTTATCCCCTCAGCTCGGAAAGTGCTGCCCGAGCTGCTGAGCATCCTCCAGGCGGGCACCAGAGAAGGTAACGAATCGGACGACACGCTGGCCCTGGCGTGCCAGACGGCCAACTTTCTGCTCACGAAGGAACCCGAGAGAGGCAAGCACCTGTTGAACGGCAGTCTTATTAACTCGCTGCAGGAGCTCAGCCAAAACAGGCAAGTGGGACGATAAAAGGTATATTATATTATATTATATTATATTATATAATGTATGTATTCCATTCTGCTTCAACAGTATCTCACAATAGTGAGTACAACTTGCACATTTCAGCAAGCATTTTGTAGACTAAAGAAACTCCTCAGTTCCGGCAGCACTCATACAGCCCCAAATAGTAAATCTTTCCTGCTATACAAGCTTTACACTGACTATTCTAATTTACATATAAGGTAACAATAGTATTGTCCTATGAGAAGCTAAACAATAATACAAATTATTGCTGAAATGTGAGTGGTGTTCTCTATTCTGTTTAATCCTCCAACCGCTTCTCCTCCATAGATATTTCCCCAAGACTAGCAAGGCGGCATCGCTGTTTCTGTACCACCTGTGGTGTGATAAAGACATCCAGAACCTCCTAAAGAAGGTGAGTTTACGCCTCTCTCTGGTATTTGTGAGAAAACAGCTCCCAGGATTAAGTTTACTAAGCCGAGGAATGCCGCAGCTCAGGTTCGAGGAGGCGTTCATCGTTCCTTCTCGCCGCAGACAAACGCCTAAGATGTTGTGCCGCGCTGATTTGTCTTGTGACTGTTTGTCCCCCGCAGCAAGGAATGAACAAGTCGGCGTTCGTGAACGACATCACAACGGCGGCGCATAAGGCGGCTTACGTCGTCAACTAGGGCACATCCCGGGCATCCTGTCTCATTTCAGCTACAACTTGACAGCGTGTCCCTTGTCCAAATTCTTGGAAAATATTTTTATTTCCCACGGTTGTTTTGAAAAGAAAGTGTCAATAAAGTTTTATTACGGGGAAACATACTGTGTCAGTCACAGCTCAATTTACAGTCTGATGGCTGCAGGCTATACTTGCAGATACAAACATGTCTTTCCACTCCGCCCTTCGCTGGGATTTTAACCTCCTTGACCTTTGCTTGGTTTTGAGGCAACTCCAGAGGCTCATGGAGGATGTTACAATTTTACCAGGATGTATTTCTATAAAAATGCAATCATTGTGAACGTTCGTGACGGTAAAATAGAGCAGACAATAACATCAGATTAGCGCTCATTGAATGTAACTGTAATGTAATGACGTCATTAGGGAGTGTCAACAATTCCCATGTCCAAAAAAAACACAAAGACAAATAGAGATAAAGCAATTTAGGTGTTGTGTTCAGGTGCGAAATAACAATCATCACTTCACTTTCTTGTATTGGACACTTTCACTGGTGCATGAATGACACGTTAGGTGGTGACTCTCAGCTCCAGTCTCAGGATTCCGGGGCGGCTGTAGTTACTTCCTCAGGCCACGCTTGGTCCTGCTGCCCTTTGAGCTGAGAATGAAAGTGAAAGGTCAGGAAGAGGTCGTCAAAGCTGCCAAAAAGCCATAAAATGTTACAAGAAAACTAAGTAATAGTAATTTAACCCAGATGGGATCATGTTGCACTTAAGACCATTCAGCTGTCATACCCCGTTGAGACCACCTCATCGCAGAATCCCAAAGCCCCAATGGTTGCTTCCTCACAAACCCACTTAAAACCCAGGTGGCCCACTTTAGGAGGTGGCCATAGTTGCTAATGATTCTCAAAAGTGGGCTTACATTTTCTGATGATCGCTGACACGGTTCCTCAGCACCGTCACCTGTGAACAGACGCATTTAAGTCACTTTCATGCTAAGCAGCATGCCAATTTATTAGGTACAAACAAGTCCAACTATTAAGTACAAAATACCACCAGTGAATTCATTAGGAGGGAATCAGGCATATTTATTAGGTACAAATGACAACAGTTTTGAGAGTGCATAGTTTATTAAGGTGAATATGCAGCAGTTATGAACATAATATGGAAAATTTGCCACTTTATTATGAAGCGCATGCAGCAAAGAGGTCAATTTATTCAGTAGAAAAGTTAATGGAATGTAAAAACATCAGATTAGTCCATTTATTAGGGTGAAAATGCTGCAAACTTTCTGACAATTTAATTTTATTGGGAGCACAATGCAGCAAAATGGTCAGTTTATTAAATACAAAAAAACAGCAGATTAAGGTGAAAAAAAAATAAAATTAGGAAATAATTATATAAAATAAAAAAATAATTAAATATAATTAGGAACAAAATTCTGTTTTTTTTCCAGGACACAATGCTTTTGTTTATTATATTGTTTACTGCAAACTAGTCAGTTCATATTCCCTGCTTTTCATTCCTGGACAATGGCTACTTATTTACGACAGGCTGCCGTAAAGCAGGTGCAGTTTAAACGTGGAGGTTTTGAGAGTGCTCTGTAGGTCGGTGTTGGCTTTAACCAATGCCCACCTGTTTGTTCAAGTACGCTAATAACATCAGAGCCCGGAAGTCACTCCTCACTCTCATTTAACTTGTTTGGAGGACGCACCACGAAATAACTTCACTTGCAAACAACTGCAAAGCACGCATCACTTTGTGGAAACGGACCGCAACGACAGTAGAGTCGACTACCGACACGCAGACAGACTGTGGACAAGGTAAGTGGCATTAAGCACTATGCTACTTTAATGTACATGCCACACCACGAGTGCTGATTAAATTCGCAACCGTACGGAATGTAGCAAATGAGTCCCTATTTTACAGAGAAATTGAATAGAAAATACTTTATGGGATTCCACTGTTGTGACCGCCATCTTTGAAGTCTTATTCAGTGCGCGCATGACATGTGTGGTCTTCTTCGCTTTTCTTTGTATGTGGCAGCATTACAGCACCACACGCAGGTTGGCGTGTGTACTACACTGTACGTTTTATAAAGGGCAGCTACACACGATAATCCGCACAGAAAGCTATTTTAAGAGTCTATTTTAATTTTTTTCAACAATTTAGTCCCACTTAGCTTGTACGCGGGCAGGCCTATATAAAGAATCTCTTTGAAACAGACCGTTCAGAGCCATCCCAAAGTTCACTTAAAAATGCGCAAACGTCATTATCTGAAACTATTACATCATTTAACATGAGAATACAACATTCCAACTACATTTATAGGTCAGAATAATTTATTCCCTTTTAAATAATAGGGCCCCTTTAAGTGTTCACATGGGGGCGCCTTGACTATGTACAAAATGCATTTAATTTAGTACCAAATGTAATGATTTGTTGGTAAGATGGCAATCTATGGTAATGGTAATGGTTTAATTTCATTTGAACATGCATCAGATTACAATTGAGTGCATCACATAATCAGTTCACAGTTCCACATGTCCAAAAGGAGTAGGAAGAAGCAAAGCTTATTAAATCCTACCCCTCCATCTGGTACTTTTACAATCAGTAACTGTTACATTTGTTCACTTCCTGCTTTCCTAATATGGTTAAAGGTTATTTTTATTAAATTTTTTTATTTATTTAATTTTTTTGTCACGTGCCGAAGTACGAGGTGATATGACCATACCTATTTAGCGTCAAAATAGGTATTTCCCATGAAATACATGTTTTCTTGCGCTTCCTGCTTTCTTAATATAGTTTAAGTTTTTTTAATTGTTTTTATTTAGTTTTATTTTTTATTTTATTATTAATCTATGAAACTGATTGTGAGATGACACACATGGAACTGACCTCATACTTCTGCTTCATGTACTTGTACTGAAGTTCAAACTTCTCTGCCTCCAGTTGGCGCATCCAGTCTGACAGCTCCTTGACTTTTTGCCTGTTTTATTGATTGATTGATTGATTAATTGATTGATACAGGCCATGAATGGATAGACTAGATTAAGTAACGTCACCTGAGTTGGTCCTCCCTCAGGTGATCGATGTTCAGCTCCTTGCGCCGCTCATTCAGGATCTTCCTCTTCTTCTCCCGCTCAGTTTGTCTTTTCGGCCCGGTCTGTGTCTGCGCCAGGATGGGAATAACGTTTCATTTTGGCTTTAGTGATGCTGGTGTACCTAATGAAGAGACCATTGAGGTGACGTGTTTTTTACCTTATAACCAGTGAAGCTCAAGTTGCTCAGGATCAGCTTCTTCCTGGCGTCGTCGTCTGCTTTCTTCTTAGCCTCTTCCTCCTCTTTCCTGGCTTTCTCCTCCTGCCGGGAAAAGATATTATTAATATCAATATTTGGATCCGCAATTTTTTTAATGTGTGTATAATTGCGGCATGAAGGTCGTAGGTCAAATGTTCAAAAACAAGACTGAATAGAGTAGAACTAGATTTTAAGCGAAAACCGTGACGTAGATCGTTACCGCCAGTTTGTTCTGTCTTTCTTTTTCCCTCTCGGCTCTGATCTTCATCTGCTCTGCTCTCTCGGACCTGCGCTTCTCCTGACGTCGGAAAAAGAGACAATAATAAATGTCGCTTTTTGATGATGGCATTTTCTCGTTGCCGTGAACGCACAATGCGGTCGGTGAGGCTGAGGAGTTCCTCTTCCTCCTTTTTGCGCTTCTCAAAGTGATCCTCGATTAGCGTTTGGAGTTCCGTCAGGTCCTTCTCCATGCGTTTTCGGTGGATGTCCTCAAGACCCACCACAAAGACTTAGATGGTTAGATGTCAAAATTCAGACGTAAACCTGTGCAACTTACATCAAAGTCCACTTTTTCTCCATCTGGAATTTTGGGAGCAGCCAAGTTGGGAACAAAAGCATGCCTGAAGGAAATAAACCACCCCTTAACAATCTCTTCATGTGATTTATGCTTTACTTAAAAGGATTTGTTTATTACTTTGACTTCCTCTTGGCATCTTCTGCACATCCATGTCATGAAAAAAAAGCAAAATGTCAACAAGCCACTTAATGTACAAGCATGACTGCTTTCACAAGTCATCCATACCTCCATCATGATCTTCCCCAGCATCTGTTGAAAGGCAGAGATGTCACAAAACACTTTTAAACCTTCATATTTAGGATTGAATATACTATACATCACAATATTAAGTCCACCTGTGCAATGCCAGGTGGTATACATTGTTATTAGACTGTGCCGGTGTACCTAAAATAGGTAGTTTACTTGTGGGGGAAAAAAAGACAAGTTTTTCCAGTTGGTCAGGTTGAAAGGGAACAGCTGAAAGTGGATGAGTGACAGCCAACAACAGGGAAGATTTGAAACAGTTAAATGTTCATGTGGTGTCATGTGACAAAGACGTATGACACAGTCAATGCTACTTATATGCACAGAAAAACTGACACTTTTGACACAATTTTAATTAATAATTTAATTATAATTTATAATTATTTTAATTAATTAATTTAATGTAATTATTTTTTATTTTAATTTTATTTTTTTATTTTAATTAATTTTTTTATTTTAATTAATTTTAATGATTCTTACACATTTTTTTAATGCATGTTTTCTCCAGGTACTCCGGTTTCCTCCCACATTCCAAAAACATGCTAGGTTAATTGGCGACTCCAAATTGTCCATAGGTATGAATGTGAGTGTGAATGGTTGTTTGTCTATATGTGCCCTGTGATTGGCTGGCGACCAGTCCAGGGTGTACGCCGCCTCTTGCCCGAAGTCTGCTGGGATAGGCTCCAGCAAAGCCCAGTGACTCTAGTAAGGATAAGCGGCATAGAGATAGATGGAAAATCTAAAAGCATAATGACAAATTAAATAAAATACATAGTGAATATTGTTATGGCACATACAATTGGTATTTAAAAATTCTAATTCTAATAAATTGCAGAAGGTCTTGTGAGCACCTTATCTTTCATAAAGATCTGTTGTCCTCAAGCATAAACCTTGAAACCTGACATTTTTCTTTTTTTTTTTACGACTAGAGCATGTTTATGACAGCAGTAGCGATGACATGCTGGTAAACGTGTGTTAGCCATCAAATGACTTCAAGCTGGAATGGAAGAAACTACCTTCTACCTCCTCCTCATCTATCTCCTCCTCCTCTGCTTCTTCATCCTCTTCTGTGCAAAGCAAGCATGAAGAGTTAGCAGGCAAACATAGCAACATAGACATAGGTTCATTGCACCGAGCATCACAACAGGGGCATTTATCACTACTGTATAAAGTGGTGTGAAAAAGTGTTTGTCACTCTTGTTTGAGATCATTAAACAAACGTACAACATAACTGATCACAAATGCAGCTTTTGAATTAAACTTTTTATTATTACGGGAGAAAAAACCCAAGTCTTCCAGCAAAACAGCCCCAGACCATCATACCACCACCACCATATTCTACTGTTGCATGATGTTCTTTTTCTGAAATGGGACATTCCTTTTGGATATTTTTTTCTCCCTTAATAGTAAATTCCATTCATTCATTCATTTTCTACCGCTTATCCTCACTAGGGTCGCCAGCCAATCACAGGGCACATATAGACAAACAACCATTCACACTCACATTCATACCTATGGACAATTTGGAGTCGCCAATTAACCTAGCATGTTTTTGGAATGTGGGAGGAAACCGGAGTACCCGGAAACAAAACCCACGCATGCACCGTGCAGCCCAAGTTCCATTCATAGTACTTTTAATTTAAAAACTGCATTTTGTGTTGTCTTTGACTAATATTTCAATCAAACAAAAGAAATCAGGAACGGGACAAACACTTTTTCACACCACCGTACATAGCGTGCCTTTCCAAAATAAATGTCCACCTTCACTGCAAGACTGAACAGAGGACAAAGGGCAACATGGCGCCCAGGCAGCTGCTGCTATACAGTGGCAACAGAACGCCAAAAATACAAAAGACTACAGGGAAGCCAGCAGCTTAGCACACAGTGTGTTAAGTATCAGGCTTAAGTGTGTAAAGCAGCACATAAAGTGGCAGAGAAAACACAAGCAGCCTCCTAAAGCTGACTTACTTCATACACTGGAACCTCCAAAGTCAAACACCCATTAAGGAAACATTTTGGATGGAAAATATTTCTTAAAGTTCATTCAGCAGTTTTTAAAATACTTCCGCAATGGACTAGTAGTCAAGACGAGCTATTGAGGAAATGTGTGATGACAGCCATAGAGAAAAAAAAGGCAGTATTGCCAAATTAGAAAGCGATAAACACCCCTCTGACCTATAATGACAGTTGTTTATATTTTATTCTTACTATTGTTTGGAGTCATTTTTCCACTTGTATTAGACAAGTAATGCTAAAATGTTTCTTAAAATAGGCGGGCAAAAATGTGATACAATTGTATTGTATAAAGTATTTATATGCAGTCTAGAATTTATATAATTATATATAGTGTGACCTAAATGATGTAAAAATTTTTTTGTGTATATATATAATATTTTATTATATTATAATTTTATTTTAATTATTTTTTTATTTATTTTTTAGAATTATATTATATTTATTATATATATATATATATAATAAATATAATTTATATTATATATATATATATATATATATATATATATACAAAAAATAAATAAATAATATTATACAGTATACTTTAAGTGTATGAATAATAAAGAATAATCAATAAAATGCAATTAAATAAAAATAGATTTTTATGCACACATATTCAACCCAATTAAATTGAAAACGTTCCATAAAAATATAATGTAACGCTAATTACCAAAGACATTATATTTCCAAATATGATTTTAAGGTTCCATTGCACTTCAACATGTTTCCTACATTAGCAGGCCAGTTTAAATGTATAATTTCTATAACATGCAGCATCATTTTTCAAAGAAATCATCTTTTCCATTTACTATGTGCAGCAGCTGCGTGTCGTCGGGTTGACCGAGCAGACAAACGGACTTACGGTGTTCCCTGCAACAAAACCACAAGCAAAAGAAACTGTTAGTTGCTCATCTCGCCACCTTTTGTAGCATGACTCTACCGAGTCGATACTCACTCATAAGTGTCCTCCTCGTTGTCTGACATGTCTGAAGATGAATCACCTTTAAAAGGTTCACCTGGTGAGCGAAAAAAGATGGCGTTTTGAATGATTTCATGTTTAAAAAGGAGTATGCACACTCACCCAGGCGCTGTTGTGAGGAGTGGGGAAAAGGTCTACACTGTCCTCCAAGTCTATGCAGACCCCCTTGTAAGCTTTTAAACCCACTAGTAGATCACATGGCGGCAGCCTGGCAGTGGATACAATGGCGGCCGGCACATACCTGCAAACAGATGGCAACTGGGCATTAAAACATGCATTCTCTGTGGACTTGCTTTGCCTATTTTTACTCTGCAAAAACCTGGATACAGAAAGGGATCCAAAGGGAGGAGGAGGAGGAGGAGGGGAGGGATTAGGCTAACAAAGTGATCCATGTAAACCTACTCCAGTGGATGCAGCCATTCTCGGAGGCTTCGCCAGAGATCCTTTTGATTTGCAAGAAGACATTTATTGTGGCATTCAGTGCTGAACGAGTGCCACCGTTATATAACACGCACTAACTTGGGACGATGATTCAACTGTTGTCACCCGAAAGACACACTTCCCTTACTTCATCATCTTAGTATCTTGACCTGCTATTATCAATAACTTTTATGACTATGTAAGCCAGGGGTGGACATACTATGGTGTGCGGGCCATAAACGGATGCAGAGATTTTTTAATGAATGCAATTCTAAACAATAACATTTAACGTACAAATGCACATAATGTAAAACAATAAACATAAATGCTATGTGTAGTCGCTATCAAAACTGTCATTTTTTTCCAATGAAGCTTGGTTTCATAGTTGTTTTGTGAACATATACAATGATTTTAATTAAATGAATTGCACCTTAAACATGTGCATTTATGCAGCCTTTTTTTAAAAGTTACTTGCATTGTACCCGTTCATTAAAAAGTAGGTCAAAGTGAGCACTCACTTTGCTGTGAAATTAGACTGAGCAACAAAATAATATCATGTCTGAAATACGTTAATGTCATTAAGTTTGCTATTTTTCTATTGATTTAAGGTAAGTTTTCATTTCCAGCAGCCTCAATGAACTGACAGCAAGTTGATGCTGCCATCTTGTGGTCAAATTAAAAACTGACAAAACACCCACAATACTGGCGAGAAATGTACTAATGCAGGGGTGTCCAAAGTGTTACCCAGGGGCCATTTACTGCCATTTTACGTTGACCCTTTGCATATTCCATAAATGCTTTTAAACAAAAAAAAAACCCACCAACAATTCTAACAGGAATAAAAATTAAATATTGAGGTATTACAGTCATAATGTTAAGTTTTATTCTGCCCTCTTTGACAAATACAACAGTTCAACCACAAACGCTAATAAAAAAATTAAATAAAAATAGCGCCAATGAATTCTCTTGCCTGCATGGTGGCGGGCACACAGGCCTCACAGCTAGGAGACCCAAGTTCAATTCCACCCTCGGCCATCTCTGTGTGGAGTTTGCATGTTCTCCCCGTGCATGCGTGGGTTTTCTCCGGGTACTCCGGTTTCCTCCCACATTCCAACAACATGCTAGGTTAATTGGCGACTCCAAATTGTCCATAGGTATGAATGTGAGTGTGAATGGTTGTTTGTCTATATGTGCCCTGTGATTGGCTGGTGACCAGTCCAGGGTGTACCCCGCCTCTCGCCCGAAGACAGGTGGGATAGGCTCCAGCACCCCCGCGACCCTCATGAGGATAAGTGGTAGAAAATGAATGAATGATTTTCATAGAGCACAGAAAACTTGTGCAGATTATTAGAGCCCTGTAGGGATGAAATAACACCCCCATAGTCACTTTTACATTTGTATTATTCTTTCAACTAACTAGTTAGCCTCTCCAATTTACTTACTTTAAACCTAGGAAAGGGTTTCAAACGGAAAGGAAAAAACGTACCACTTCCACATGGATTGAGAGGATAGCTTTTTTTTTTCCCCCAGTCGATCTCAGTCATAGCATGTCCGTCTCGGGGATGGCTTTGCAGGCTTAGTAGCCAGTCTCTCTGCATTGTGAGAGGTAATGTAATCTAACATCATGCCTGATAACATTACTGATGCCTAGTGACCAAAATAATACATATAACTAGTCTTTCAATGTATATATATTTTTTTTACTAATAATAGGCCATAGTCTATGATCATTTATTATTTTTTGGGGGAAAAAAGGTGATATAGTGAGGGAGTGATTTTTGAGGGACGACTGTATAATCTTTTTATTGTATTCTGTGTATACAGTATGAGTGACTAGAGGGTTAATGCAGGTATAAGTTCCCACATACAGGAAGACTCCACTTACATCACAGTCTGAGAAAGAAACCTGTACATATAACCCAAGGACAATCTGTATTTCAGATCTTTGGTACATAACATTTTTGTCGTCATCACACACAGAAAGTTTGTGTTGTGTTTATTGTGGTAAAGAAGACAAACACCTCTTGGAGTGGATCAAAATGCTCACTCTGTGTCTAGTGCATCACTAGATACTAGAACGTCTATTCTACCACATGGTCCGCTACTGGGCGGGGCCTTTGGCTGCGTCAAACATCTTCTTTCGGCCCTCCATTCCTGACATGGCCTCCACGTTCTTCCTCCAATCGCTCACTTCCACAGTCTTCTCCTGAGGAGTATATTTGGACAAAGTGTTAGCAAGAGGAGACCGTCCCAAATGTTGTCAGATGTTATCCATCTGCTCACTGACCTTCTCCGTGTCTTCCTTCTTGACGGACTTGAGGTTGGCTCGCAGGTCCAAAGACACTTTGTGTTTGGAGCCCAGCAGCGAGCGTAGGATGGCGTCGGCAGAGACCCTAACCCTTCGAAGGCTCGGTCTTTTAAACTTGCCTCGTAAGTCTAACACCTTGATGTTCAGGTCTTTAATCTGAGGACAGCGTTAGACAGTCACAGTCAATTTTTTTTATTCCATAGTATTTTAAATCTAATCTTGTAATAGCACAACTTTTTCCCAATTTAAAAATTGCATCTTTAGTCTTTCTTTTGTTACACATTTCCCATTTTTTGTCATAGTATTAAAACGGTATGCTTGTAAAGAAAAATGTTACTAGGGATGCTCCGATTGATTGGCCACCAATCAACATGAAAAAAAAAGACCCCACTACTTCATTCTCGTATTTTTTGTTTTCAATTGTTCTTGTTGTTTTTGTTAGTTCATTTATTCATTTATTTTTTACCGCTTATCCTCACGAGCGTTGCGGAGGGTGCTGGAGCCTATCCCAGCTATCTTCGGGCGAGAGGCGGGGTACACCCTGGACTGGTCGCCAGCCAATCACAGGGCACATATAGACAAACAACCATTCACACTCACATTCATACCTATGGACAATTTGGAGTTAGCAATTAGCATGTTTTTGGAATGCGGAAGGAAACCGGAGTACATGCAAACTCCACGCAGAGATGGCCGAGGGTAGGATTGAACCTTGGTCTCCTTGCTGTGAGGTCTGTGCGCTAACCACTTGACCCTTTTTGTTAGTTTTGTTGTCTAAATGTATTTTATTTTAATTTAATTTTTTAAAGTTATTTATTCATATTTATTTTTATTTATTTATTTATATTTGTATTTATTTATTTATATTTATTTTTATGTATTTAATAGATTTTTATTATTTTTATTAATTGGATAAATAATAGATTAATTATGAATGAATTGATTAATTGTTTTAGGTCGAGTTAAATCACCCACTGAATGGAAGCTAATGTTGTGTTTTACCTCTCTGGTGTTGTGCATCACTTTGGCTTCTATATCGTAGCGCTCTTCATCCACCACGTCAATTTTAGAGTGTAGTTCTTCACATAGATGCTACATAGAAAACAAGACAAAACACTAGCTGGATAAATGAGAAAGGGAAAAGAATCTTGCCAGTCAGCCATGTTTTTCTGTGTATATTTCATAATTAATACTAAACATTTGACAGCTATAGCGTCCAAGTACCTGAAGCTCCTCTAAGTTCATGGAGTTGATCTGTAACGGAGGAGCTTTTTCATCCAAATACTTGGACTTCTGCTCCTCTTTCTCCAGCATCTCCTGCTCCAGCTCCTCTTTGGCCTTGGCCACCATCAAGCTCTGTGACACAAATAAACTGCTTTATTTGGTTCATTTTGGTAATGGTTTAATTTCATTTGGACATGCATCAGATTACAATTGAATGCATCACATAATCAGTTCACAGTTCCACATGTCCAAAAGGAGTAGGAAGAAGCAAAGCTTATTAAATCCTACCCCTCCATCTTGTACTTTTACAATCAGTAACCGTTACATTTGTTCACTTCCTGCTTTCCATAATACAGTTTAAGCTTTTTTTTTTTTTATAATGTACCTCGTACCGAAGTACGAGGTGATATGACCATACAATGACATAATGTGTACCATAGTAAGTGTCAATATAGTGATATGTATAGCACATCATGACTGGTTCAAGACTCTTCATCCTTGTATTTAGCAAACATCAACTGCTTGTATTGTTTCTTGAATTGGCTCATCGTTGTGCATTGTTTGAGTTCCTTACTCAATCCATTCCATAGTTTGATTCCACATACTGAAATACTATGGCTTTTTAACGTCGTCCTAGCATATACGTAAGTGTTTTGACTGAAGACTCACCTTTAGCATGAGCTTGCGAGAGGCGGAGATTTTCGATTTCCTCTGTAGAAACAATAAGAAACATATATTAGAATCAGTTGAGCATTAAATATAAACAATGTGTTAGAAGGCTTACTTACCTCAGGCCTGTTGGAAGCATCAGAAAGAAAAGACAGTATTAAAAATAGAATATCATCATCACAGGGAATGTATTTGCTAATCAGGCTGTAAAAATAAGTGATGACTGGGTACAATAAACACAACAACGTACACTTTCTCAGGCATCTTGGCTGTCAGAGTAGACCCTGAAAGACAAAAATAACATCTTTTACCACTCAAGAGCTTTGGAGTCGGGGGGTTGGGTGGGGGGGTGCCCCCAAAGGGTCTTAATACAGTTTCCATTTTAGTTCCACTATAGAAACATTCCACCGCATTGACAAGTGTTCCAAGAATGGAACCGTCCTATCAGGGGGTGTGTGGAGGGGGTCTTATCTTGCATTGATCTTATCATTGTGTGTCTGCTGCATTTAGTATGTCTTAGTTGTAAAAATGTTGGCTAACATTAAGTTGTCAACGCACACCCCCAACTTGAGCTGATAGCATTCCTACCTCAGACCAAAACAGCAAAGTGATGGCAGACATGAAAGAACAACACGGCGACTAATGTTGCCTGACTTACCGGCCATTTGACTTGTCGTCTGTATTTATATTAATTATGTTTTTTTAATTAGACTCAAGATAAAATGGGTGAGTGATTTAAAAAAAAATATTTATATTTTCTTTAGGGTTTTTTTTGTGAGTGGTGGTGCTAGTTATCAGAATGCTGTAATTTAGGTTAGTATATGGCAAGAAATTATGAATTTTAGAATGGTATAAATTAATCTATATAACTCAGTCCTACCATGAACCAAACAGTACCTTGCTATGGCAACACTCTAGCTAATTAATAAAGGTAACACAAATTCTGAATAAATCATTGAAAATATTGTTAATTAATTAAAAACCAAGTATATCTATTTAAAACTCTAAAGTGTATTAATAGTTGGCCTTACCTCTCCGTGAGGTTGCAGACAGACAAAAAGTGATGGAAGGAAGAGCAGGCCCAATATTTATCCCTCACCATCCCTTTTGTCCCTCCTCCCTCGGTGGGTTTAAATAGTGACAACACACACACACACACACACACACACACACACACTCTTGCACTGTCCATTCTTATTGTTAGTGGTGCAACTTATACTAGAATAGTGGGAGTAAGGACAGTTACTGTATGTATTCCATCAAACATAACATCTATAATACTATGAATTATTAAGTATAAGTATTATTAAGTCAATACAGGTATAGTGGAACCTCTTTTAGCATCATCCATTTGTTGTAAAATATCAGACATAAGCTAACTGAATCAAATTTCCCACAAGAAATAATGTAGTGCGGTGTGAAAAAGTATTTGTCCCCTTCTGATTTCTTTTTTTTTTTTTGCATGTTTGTCACTTAAATGTTTCAGATCATCAAATAAATGTCAATATTAGTTGATGACAAAATGAAACTTTTATTATTAAGGAAGAAAATAAATCTAAACCTACATGGCTCTGTGTAGAAAAAAATGATCACTCCTGTACTCCCCATTAAAACCAAGATTAATGGAGAATTGGTTTGGGAAAAGGGTCTAAAGCTTTGGGACTCCAGCAAACCACAGTGAGAGTCATTATCCACAAATGGCAAAACATGGAATGGTGGTGAACTTTTCCCAGGAGTGGCCAGCTAACCAAACAGACCGCAAGGTTGCAGCAACGACTCATCCAACAGGCCACAAAAGACCGTCAGACCTCACTTGCCTCCATGGTCAAAAACGGCCTGCATGGCAGAGTTCCAAGACCAAAACCAAAACCACTGCTGTCTACCAAAAACATCACAAATGATTGGGCGATATCCCAGGAGGGCAACAAAAAAGGGACAAATGAAAATTCATTTAATTGGATTATCTTCTTTTGCAGCAGCGGCTAACATTTCTGACACATTTTGTATTTTTATGGCTATACTGTAGTCAGGCAAAGTTCCAGAGGCCGACCGGATCACTAACAATGCAGGAGTCATTGCAGCTGATTAAAATTCCACATTATATATGGCGGGCAGAGGGATTAACTTAATGCATGTGTGAATGTGCTGGAGTGTCTCCAGGAAACTGCCTTTTAACTGTATAGATGTCACAGAGCAGCAGCCTTTCTTTCTTATAGACCACATGTGTACTATAATGTAGCATTATAAAATATCATGGACAACACATAAGAGCTCATAATCACAAAAAATAGAGACATTCACATTCATCTGCTTCAAGTTTTGTAATCAGGTTTATGCAGTACCACTACTACTGCTTTAGTTTCAAATTAGCTTCCACCATTATACCAAGTCAAGGCCCCTCTGCTGCCCTCTAGTGGATATATAAATACTTACAAAGGAAGACTGGATATGTTGAATATTTAGACTTGAACATATACAATACAGCAAGTGTGTCCAAAGTGTTGATGTTTTTCTTTAAAAAATGGCACTTGACACATTCTAACAATACAATTCATCAATCCAATAAATTATAAATAATAAGATTAATAATTAATATATATTAATATAATTAATATAATTGAAGATAAGTGACAGAAAATGGATGGGTAATAAGATTAATTATACATATAATTCTATAATATAAATTATATGATACACATTAAATAGTGGTAACATTCCAAGAAAAAAAATGTAAAATGAGGATTTTATTTTGGACAAACTCCATTTATTTTCTATGCCGCTTATCCTAATTTAGTTTGGGGGGTATGCTTGAGCCTATCCCAGCTAACTTTTGGCAAGAGGCACATATAGACAAACAACCATTCACACTCGCATTCAAATCAGTGGACAATTTAGAATCTCCAATTAACCTAACATGTATGTTTTTGGAATGTGGGAGGAAAACGGAGTACCCGGAGAAAGCCCACGCATGCATGGGGTAAAGTATGTAAAATATCAAAATGGCCCCAGCATCTTTTTAGTGAAAAAAGGTTTGAGCACCCCTGCAGTACTTCAGTGTAAAGATACTAAATCAGTGCAGATTATTGGGATGTAGATCGGGCCTTCTTACATAAATTGCATTTTAAGTGATATGAGAAGATATTAAAAGATTGAGGTACACCACAGAGAAAACACATAGAACAAGTTAAATAAATCAACACATATACGTATATGTATGCTATATGGTACATGTTTTGCATGTAGTTTTCATATGCTGCATCATTCCAAAGAAGATCAGGACACAATGATTCCATCCCTTGAAATAAAACCTTGCAGACACTGACACAGATGCTGGATATTTATTTTGCATGTCACTAAGATTACATCTGGCATGCGAGGCTTTATGACGAATAGGACTGGAGCAGGAATGTCCGAATCCGTAAAGTATGCGGTCTGGACTATTTGTTGTGAAACACGCTGACCTTATCCTATTTGGTTTTGGCCAACTGAAATGGGATTTGTCTGGCACACTATTTTTTTCTTAGTGTACTTCATAATTTAAAATGTATTTTTCTAGAAAAATATTTACTTTATATAACCTTTATTCACTGAGAAATTTTATTGCCTTGTAGAAAAAGGTTCCTTGCTGAAACTTGAGCATGTCTTCATGATGTAGCTGAAGATAGAGTATATATATGACGCTATTATGTCTCGTAAATTGTAATAAAAATTGAATATGTAATACACATGAGCTTGAAAGCACGATTAAGATGATCTGCATGCGTGTTGATGGACAGAAGCTCAACATGTGATGAAACGAACAAAATGGAGCCGGGAGGTGGATCCAGGCTTCACTGGGAGTGAGCCAGAGCTCCTGCACCTTGACCAAAACCAAATCCCTTGGGACCAAAGTTCTTGGCGTAGCAACCTGCATACCAACATACAAACAATAAGAAGGAGAGCTCAAAACATCATGGAAGACATAACACAAAGACGTTGCTACTTTTAAATACTTTGCAGGAACCACAACAAGGCACAGTTGGCTCTTTCCCTACCATGTATTATGATGTTTTATGGTTTAATATTAGTCCAATATTAGTTTAAAAATATGCATTTTGAAGCAAATTTGACATTTTTTGCATCTTAAGCACTTTCAAGCATAAAAGTGGCTAAATGACTGTGGGTTACTGTAGCTGCAGTTACCCGCTACAAGCTAAAACCCAACTCTGAACCTCGTCCGACACTTCCTATCTGGCTGAAACTCAGTTCCCCATAGGGAACACATTTATTGCAACACACATGAGTCTTATTTATGCCTTATTTATTCCTATTTACTCTTATTATCTCTGCTATATTGGGTAAACCGAGTGTAAAGGTAACTATAGGGGTGTTAGTTCATGTCTAGATGGCTCTAATAATGTAAAAAAAACTTATTTAGAATAGTCGTTAAGTTCTGTATGCTCTAACTATGGAAATATTCAATTTATAAATAAGGAATCTGACTTTGCAGAAATGTATTTATTATGGAACCAATTAATCACAATAAACGAGGGATTGTTGTTTTACAATTCTGCAAATAGTATAAACTGAACAGAGTGACATTTAGCTCTGAGCTTCAGCTATCGATCTTGCACGAGTTGTCGTAGTAGCTCTGCCTTTTCATACCTTTACAATAGATCTCGCCATCTCAGAACGCCACTTAACTACTTTGACATTTTGACATGCAGTATTTCTCATCGAGAATCAATTTGTTGGAGTTTATTTACTTTGAATGTGACGTTTAGCTCTGAGCTTCAGCTATCGATCTTGTTCTAGTTGTTGTAGTAGCTCTGACTTTTCATACCTTTACAGTAGATCTCGCCATCTCTGTCCGCCAGGGTGGTAGACTCAAGTCCTTTGCCGCAGTTAGCACAACGGAAGCAACCTTTGTGCCACGACTAAAAAGAAAGCAAAAAGAAATCTGCGGTAAGAAAACGAACCCTCGATAAATTCTCTACATTCTTGTCTTAGCATTAAAGGGGACATATGATGCTAATCTTCCTGGGTTTGTATTGAGTTGCGGTTTCCTATAGAGCAGATACACGCCATAAAACCCACAGAAAGCTTTCTAGATCTTCCAGATTCTGCACCTTTTTCTGCAGTGACTTCTTGCTTCTGACCCAAACCGTTAATTTACTCCACCTCTGGCGCTCTTCCATGTAACGCCCACTACGTTGTGATTGGTCATACTCCCGAGGACTTCCGGATATGTAGGTCCGCGTTTACTGAGTACAGGCAATCTGCAGTTGCATTGGTGTCAGTAGAAGTCTGTGTTAATAAAAACTCCTTCCAAAACATCAACAGAGCTCACTTCCTAATATGAAAACCTCATTATCTGATGCATTGGCATCATTTAACACGAGAATACAACATCGTAACAACATTCTTAAGTCACAAAAGTGGAAAATGCATCACAGGTCCCCTTTAAGAATCATCCAGATCTTCCTTACATTGCCACCTCCAATAACCTTCTCTGCTGCGTACACGGTTTTGCCACATCGTGGACAGGCGTCTGAGCCGCCGGCTTTCTTGGCGAACTTGGAGGTGTTGGGGTTATTTGTAGGACGGTGTGGAGATTCTCTGTCAAAAAAAGTACAACTTTAGGAATGGAAGATTTTCTACAACGTTGAGGCAAATCATAATAATAATAATGATAATATTAATAATGATAATATTAACAATGATGATAATGATGATGATAATGATGATAATAATAATGATAATAATGATGATAATGATAATGAAAAACATTATCACACCAAATTACAGGTTTGATTTAATGATGATGATAATAATAATAATGATAATAATAATGATAATAATGATGCTAATGATAATGATGATAATAATAATAATAATGATGATAATGATAATGATAATGAAAAACATCACACCAAATTATAGGTTTGATTTAATGGTTATAATTATAATAATAATGATAATAATAATGATGACGATGATAATGAGGATGATAATGACAAGAATAATAATGATAATAATGATGATAATGAAAAACACCAAATTACAGGTTTGATGTAATGATAATAATAATGATAATATGATAATAATGATGATAATGATAATAATAATAATGATGATAATGATGATAATAATAATAATGATGATAATAATAATAAACATTTATTGGTAGAAAATTCGTAAATCAGTCAGGATTATATGAAGGAAAATTTTGGCTACTGCAAAGAAAAAAAAAGGTAAAATCTGAAAATAGTCATTTTAGGACAAATTTAAAAAAAATATGAATAATAAAATATTTTTCCTCATATTAATTTCTGCAAAATAAAATTTCTTTTCTCACAGCATAACAACCTAATTGTCATACAATTACGACTTCTTATCAAATAATGATATTATTGTCAAAAAAAATTTTTTTTCATTTTGGCTATCCTACTTGTTTGTTGAGGATTATAACAATTATACAATTAATTTAATAAGTCTTCTTCTTACACTTGGGGTTTAATTCCGAGTCCCACTCCCGTGTCCATGCTGAGGGTCCCCGCTCCTCCTCCAAAGCCGTAGCCTTTTGGCCCATACTTCTTGCCATAGCATGACTTGCAGTAGATCTCATCCACGTGAACGGCCACTGTTGTGCTGTCCAGGTTCTTTTTACACACCACTTCCAATGAACAACAGTGTAAACAATTTAAATTATATTTTGGCGTCTATCACAGATATAGATGCTTTACAGATGCTTAACTTACCTAAAACTGTGTGACATTTCATAGAAAACCAAATACTAGTGTGTCATAAGCTTGAGTGGGTGTGTGTGCAGTGTTCACTTTCCTTTTCCATGTAAGGAAGCACAAACCTTCGTCACATTTCTGCAACATCCATATAAGGACTAAGATGTGTTAACACTGATGTTTGCGGACACTCCCTCTCCTATCTGCATGCCAGAATCCCCCCCCCCCCCCCTCCCCCCTTGACACTTTTTAGGTTTGTTTATGCGGCGTGTCATTCTACCACAGTGGATTAACTTACTGCACAGGAAGCAGGATTTATGCCAGCTCTTCCCTTCACATTGCACTTCCTCGGCAAAGTAGACATTTTTCTGGCAGCAGCCGCATTTGTTCCCTCCTCCCAGAGGCATCCTGTGAGCATACAGGTTGTCAGTTACTATGTCTTTAAAAGGAGACTAAGCTGGGATAGGCTCCAGCATGCCCGCGACCCTCGTAAGGATAAGCGGTAGAAAAAAAAATGGATGATATCCAATGAATTCCACAACAGGAAGTAGGAAAACGCTTCGAATGTTTCCGAAACTGCTCAGCAGTGTCAGTAATGGACTTTATCGCTCTTAGTAAACATCACATTCCTTGACTTTGATGTTGTGTTTGATGTTAAAACAAACACACAACTTAAACTGCAACCATCTGTTTCAATCTTCTTTCCGAGATGTTATTAGAATTGATTATCTACAAACCTGGACCTCGAAACTAAAAAAAAAAAAAAAAAAGTTGAGTTGACTTCTGAAGCTTCCTACCTGCACCGATGCTGGTCCGCAGTCTGTGCTGGTTGACTTTCACTAAAGATGTCCACCGTTAGTGAAGAACCGAGAGGGAAGCTGAGGGAACACTGAGCTGATCAGTGGGAGGAGTCAGGAAGGTCACATGGAGGTGTGTCTGTCTGTCTGTGTCTTTTATCTTATTAGCAGTGGTGTGAAAAAGTTTTTGCCACCTTCACGATTTTTTTTTTGTGCATACAAATGTTTCAGATTAAAAAAAATTAAGTACTAGTGAATATGAAAGGAATTTTAAATTTGACTTTTTATTATTTTTATTGTATTATTTTATTATTCATTATTATTAACTATTTTATTTATTAATAATATTATTATTATTACTTTTTATTAAAATTAAGTATTAGTGAATATGAAAGGAATTTTAAATTTGACTTTTTATTATTTTTATTTTATTATTAATTATTATTAACTATTTTATTTATTAATAATAATTATTATTATTATTACTTTTTATTATTTTATTATTATTAATTATTAAAAAAGTGATTGCCACCCTGTTAAAACATAACTGATTAATTGAGATCCAGAAAGCCATTTCTAAAGCTTTGGGACTCCAGCCAACCACAATGAGAGCCATTACCCACAAATGGTGAAAACATGGAACAGTGGTGAACCTTCCCAGTAGTGGCCGGCCAACCAAAATGACCCCAAGAGCGCAGCGACACAGCTAAGAGGTCACAAAAGACCCCGCAAAAATATCCAAAAGAACTGCAGGCATCACTTGCCTCAGTTAAGGTCCGTGTTCATGACTCCACCATAAGAAAGACACTGGGCAAAAACGGCCTGCATGGTAGAGTTACAAGATAAAAACCATTCATTCATTTTCTACCGCTTATCGTCACAAGGGTCGCCAGCCAATCACAGGGCACATATAGACAAACAACCATTCACACTCACATTCATACCTATGGACAATTTGGAGTTGCCAATTAACCTAGCATGTTTTTGGAATCCTTGGAGAAAACCCACGCATGCATGGGGAGAACTCCACACAGAGATGGCCGAGGGTGGAATTCAACTCGGGTCTCCTAGCTGTGAGGTCTGCACGCTAACCACTCGTCCACTGTGCAGCCAAGATAAAAACCAGTGCTGACCAAAAATAACAAAATTTGGCCAGAAAACATCTTGATGATCACTTTTGGGGAAAATACTCTGTGGTCTGACGAGACAAAACCTTTTGGAAAGTGTGTCTCCCATTGCATCTGTAATGCCGCATTTCCGAAAAAGCATGGCATCTGGAAATTGCAGTCAAGGATAAACCAGACTTGATGTTTTTTTTCCCCATAATGCCAAACAAGGAAGTCGTGTGTTTGAGGTGTGGCCATGGAATCCATGCACAGATGTTCCTCCAACTAAAACACATCCAAAGCCATGTCATCATCTTGTGCACCGTCATTGTTTAAAGACAGTCATCATTGTGTTTGGAAACTTTTGACTTTGAAGAAAGTAATAAAAAAAAAAAAAACTACAATATTCCCTTTCTTGCAATTGCGGTATTTGCAAAATATAAATATTTTTGTTAATCCTAACTGACCTTAAACAGGAAACGTTTAGTCTGATTCACACAGAAACACTCCTATTTTTGGTTTTTAGCAATTTGAAACAAATTAGAATTTTATACTGGATCGGAAAACAGTTGCATCCAGACAGGAATTGGTCAGTGAGTGAAAGCGATGTAATACACAAGGCACACATACCTGTAGCGTTGAAGTAGTTTTCTTCCGTTTTCCAAGCTCATCTAGACTTATGAGAAGGTGGAATTACGTCTGCGAGTCATTTTGGAGTATAAGGCACCAAAATATTAGGAGAACTTTGACTGGGTTGAGTCATGCAGTTGAAATATTAAGATGTCATGTTGGCTTCTCATCAAAGCTCACTTCTGGTCACATGACGGGGACTGGTTGATGACATAGTTTTTTTTTTTAAAGCAGCAGTTTGCTTATCAACATGGACAAAACAAGTAAATGTTTTCAGATTTTTCTTCTATGGAAGATTTTGTCAAAAAAAAAAAAACTATTTCAGGGCCCCTGAAGCCGTTTCCGTGTGGGTGTGAGGCTGAAATGATAAAAAAAAATCTTTCAATCCACACGGAAACAGTGTTCAGCATGCCTTGAAATGGTATTTCTTTGAGCTTCCAGAATGGGAAAATCTAAGAACATTGGCTTGTCGTTTCCGTGTAGACAACTGCTGTTTTCCGAAAACAATGATGTCACCAACTGGGTGCCGTCACATGACCAGAAGTGACCTTTGACAACAAGCTTTGACTGGCATGACTCATCCCAGTCAACATTCTCCTGATACTTATATGGATTTATGTGTGTATGTGTTTGTGTTTACAGCGCCCCTCATAGGTGTACCTTGTGTATTACATCATTTTCACCCAGTGATCCATTCCTGTCTGGATGTTTACTTTTTACAAAGTGTCTTTTGTCTTCGATTTCTTCTAAATTTCTTCTTTTGCTTGTTTCATTTGATTTCTACAATGTACCGCAGACCAAAAAAAAAAGATCTTTGGGTCACGAATGGCCCACGGGTTGCATCATTGACACCCCTGCTGTACATCTTAATAAAGGTTGATGGAACAAATAGGGGCTGCACGATGGATGAATGTGAGTGTGAATGGTTGTTTGTCTATATGTGCCTTGTGATTGACTGGTGACCAGTCCAGGGTGTACCCTGCCTCTCGCCCGAAGACAGCTGGGATAGGCTCCAGCACCCCCTGCGACCCTCGTGAATGAATGGAACAAATAGAAGGACTTCCCCAAATTTCCTATGGTTAAAATAAGTGTCATAATTCCAAGTGACAGCCCCACCCCCATTCTTCTATAAAGTTCAGGGCGTTGTTGGCATTTAACCGCAGGAATTGTGACATTTAAAACAATGATGCTTGTAGCTGCATGTTAGAAAATATACATTATACAGGCAGAAGTATTGGGACAACTGGCTTTTCTGTGTACTATATGTGGAGAAAACCGAAAGGAATAAGAGTCCTATATCTTAAATTATTGTAGTGTCTGATAGTTTTTGGTGTAAATCCAACATGCATGTGCTTTATTCCCCAGGATCCTGCCAGGAGTGATGCCGCCTGCCTTCCTTCTGTGTCTTCCACCCTGCTCACTTCAAGCATCATGCAAAGACACAATGACGGACTGGACAAGTCTATTTATAGCCAGCCTCTCGGACAACACTCGCCTCTCGTTTTTCGAGCCGTGTGGACTGAGTGGACATCCGCCGTGGCTCGTCTGTGCACACGTGCTCATAACCGAGAGAGAGAGAGCAGAGTCGAGAGTGGAGAGTAACGTCGCTTAGTGGATTAATCCATAGGAGGAAGATGGGAGGCTGAGTGTGATAAGAAGCAGCAGGCACAGACGGGGATGCGGGATTCAGCAGCTTCTCTCTTGCTTGGAACGGAAACCGGGATGCCTCTACATGCAGGAAGAGGTGAGTTGAGGATGGGACGAATAGCTAAATGAGGTAACCACAGTTTTGGATGTGCGTATAATCCCAATGGTACACAAGTAATCCTAATGCAGTCTTTAATTATGGACATAGTATCAGCAGACCTCTTGGAAAATACATAAAAATAAAATAATTACATTTTGCACTTTTCAAGGGCATGCATTTATATGTGCAGGTTTGCTGAGTAATCATTGCCAGTAATTATTTAACTGAACTACAGTACTGTTTACTTGCTGCTGCTTACTATATTAAATTATTCAGTGAGAACACATACCACATTTATTATTCCATCTTGCACAACTTTATTTTCTTATGATTAGCCAAATTTAATAATACTGCTTGCTTCCAGTGTGTTTTGTTGTTATGTAGTGCTAACCTAGAAGCAAACCATTCATTTATTTATAAAGAATACAGAGCGGCTTTGACAGGCAGTCTCTTTTTAACATGCAGTTGCATGTATGAGTCAGTAGAGGTCACATGCTGAATGTTGTGGAGACACACCCTGCCTTGTGTGTGTGTGTGTGTGTTTTTTTGTGTGTGTGTTTGCCTCATTAGCTAAAGTAGGCCGTGCAAGCACTGGGGTGTGACATGCACAGTTGACAATAGGATGATAATGATCAGAAGAATTGGAAGAGGAACTTTAACATCACTCGTCATCTTTTTTGTACCCGTAGTGTAAATCTTTATCTCAGCGTATTAACTTGTGGCTTTGTTCAGCACCATGCAAGGGATGTCATATTGGAGATAAGGAGTTACATGTGTCAAGGTCAAACACGTGTATGTGTATGATTTAATTTCAAATTTCATATTGCTGTTTGTGCATATCTTTGACTGTCCAACAAAAGGTGGCACCAGTTTTCACACCATTGCTGGTGTTGGGTTGCTCATGGCTTAATGCTAAATTTGGTCATCATGCACCACTTGTTTGAGGCGGGCATGGTGGTTTGACAATGCTTAGCCTCCAAATTTTTTCCTTGTTCTGTGTATTAAATTTAGATTTTATGGTTGTAGACCATCTTTATTGTATTGGTATCCTACAAAGCATCCTCCTTTTGTTTATATTTCTGTATACAGTCGGGGTAGAGAACTCTTTTGATGACATGTCTTAATATGATTAAAAATAATTTCATTTTTGCTGCCATTTTAACGTAAAACTATAAAATTTTATAATGCATTTCAATCTTCCCATCCATTTTCTACCACAATGTGGGTGGCCAGAGCCAGTGCCAGCTGTTCTTCCAATATTTTCCAGGTCAAACCTCAAAACTTGGTTATTATTGGATAATGCGGTAGCCTACCCAGGTCATTGAGATGTCAAAAAGTAAACTTCCCTCCTTTTAATCAAATCGTGAGCAAGCTAATTTTTCAGAGCCAACCCTTTTGACAAAGAAGATGGGGAAAAGAAATAAGAATAAGACATACAGGGCAAAACCATGCAGCACTAGAAGTCACATTAATGTAAAAAAGTATTTTATTATGTCATTATACGTATATTATTGGATAGCTTTAGTCTAACAATGTTAATAAAAAATAAATTCAGATACTTATTTTATTCTAAAATTGTTCGGCTTGCTTAAAAATGGACACATTTTGTTGTATTAAGTGTTAAAATGTATAAAAATATGATATGGCTCTCATTGAAATTCTGTATATTTTAAAATATGTGTCTTTCATGGCTCTCTTTGCCAAAAAGGTAAGGCTCATTGGTTTCCACACATAAGACTATTTCTGCAAAGTAATATTTCTTATTTTACAGTAAATTGCATATTTTCATAGTTAGAGCATAGAAAAACCTTCTAAAATTGTTTTAAACATTTTTACACCGGTGTAGATATGAAATAACACCCCTATAATCACATTTACCCTGGTATTACCCCATATAGTAGGTATAATCAGAGAAATAAGACATAAATAAGACTTGTGTGTGTTGCAATAAATGTGTTACGGATGGCAGGAGGACAGGAAATGAGGTCAGGGGGTTCAGTAATTATTAGTACTGTTATTATTATTTACATATTTTGGGAATAATAGCCCATATTCAACCACAAAACAGCATTATTTATGAATTAATATTTGATTACAATTGTACAGGCACAATTGACAATACAAATTATTAAATTATCTACTCAATGCATGTTTATATTTGTTCCCAGCGACTGCGGTGTCCAGTCCAAGCTATTGCTAGCATGCCGTGACAGTTCAAATCAGTGCAGTCGACTGGTTCTGACAAAAGAGAAGCGACCGTATAACAGATGGACCATGTGAGAACTACAGCAGCTATAAAGCCTTTCATCAAGTGTAGGCTCCAGTTTTAGCTCTTTAGAGAAGGAGAGATGAGGCTGGCAGTTAGGGGTACTGACCGTGTCGGAGGATGCCACTAGGATGCTGTTATGCAAGCAAGGGAGGGGAGCACCCCACCCCGCTTTGACACAGACTGGTATGCTTCACAGGGCTGGTGAAGGCGGTCCCATCTCGCTGGGAAACACACTGGAATATTGTCCTGAATCATGGACTGATGATGCAAGATGATGCTTAACAAGCACCTCCACTATTAACATCTTCCAGGGTAAGTTTTTACATTTGATGTGCTGCAACTTCTCTGAAATGTTTTTTTCTGATATATTCCTGACTCACATCTGGATAACAATGTGGTTTTATTTCAGTGTGTGTAATTGGATGCAGAGGGAAGCACATTCCTGTCGCATGTCCCATGATGCACTTTTATTGTGCTTCCCACAGTGGGATGCATGTATTCACTAATTGTCAGGGATTGTCTGCTGACTCATAGCAGTGTGAGATCCAGACCCCTTTTCACCGCAATAGTTTGCACTGTTGTGTTCTCGACAGGGATAAAGTATTGCATTGGTGTCTTCACAAAAGAGGGACACAACAAGCTGTTTTTTTTAATGACGGGCATGAGTGTCCTCAAAATGCAGCCAAGGTATTTTTAGTCAGTGCAGGCACATTTCCACTAAGCACGGTATAGTTCACTTCCCGTTTTTGGTGCTTTGGCACCCGCTCTTTTCCACTATTTGGCATTCCCGAGACAGAGGACTGAATCATGCTTCATGCACATGCCATCACAACACTTTTTTTTTTTTTTAAACTTGCACCAGGTGACTGTTATTGTTACTCACCGCCATCCCAGGATTTATGGATATGATTCAGCATTCGAGAAATGCTGCAAATGTTAGCCTGGGAGAAAAAAAAATGTCACAAATGCCAATTCCCTAATTTCTTGCAGTTGATTGCTTCCAGGGCTGCACGGTGTTTGAGTGGTTAGCGCGCAGGCCTCACAGCTAGGAGACCCGAGTTCAATTCCATCCTCGGCCATCTCTGTGTGGAGTTTGCATGTTCTCCGGGTACTCCGGTTTCCTCCCACATTCCAAAAACATGCTAGGTTAATTATCGACTCCAAATTGTCCATAGGTATGAATGTGAGTGTGAATGGTTGTTTGTCTATATGTGCCCTGTGATTGGCTGGCCACCAGTCCAGGGTGTACCCCTCCTCTCGTCTGAAGACAGCTGGGATAGGCTCCAGCACCCCCTCACGACCCTGGAATGAAAATGAATGACCTGACTGTGATATGTGAACTTCTGCAAAATAGGATTCAATATTAATAAGTGAAATATTTTCATAGTTAGAGCCCAGAAAAGTTCATGACTTTCTAAATATGGGTTTGAACATGATTAGAGCCCTGTAACACCCCAGTAGTCACTTTTATCCTCCTGTTATTCTTTGTTTACATCACATTGTGATGTCACACCAATCCGACAGAGACCACCTTATGGCCTGGACAATGGATGCTCATGACCCAAAATCGGTGTCCAGCGCCTCCTTCAGAGCATGGTCAAAGCTCTCCTGGAGGTTGGTGTTGAAACACCTTATAACAGGGGACTCTGCTGATGTATTGTACACACCATGCAAATAGCAACTTTACTTTACCCCCCACAGTTTTATATACTTTGATACACTTTGTCGCCATGAAGATGTTTTCCACTTCTTATGTAATGTGTGTGTGTGTGTGTGTGTGTGTGTGTACATATCACTTGACAGGGACCCAATGGGACTGGGCTGTTCACACGTATCAGTGAAGTCATGCTGTTGACAGCACCCCCCCTCCATGATGTTTGAATGGAGCGAAACATCTGGGGACCATCTTTGATAGCTGACTACATTTGAACAATAGAGTCTTTCTCACAGTGGGAGTTATATTTATTATATTGTATTTGCATTGTCGGGTATTTCTAATTTACAGTATGACACATTTTACATAGAAAAGCCCCACCAGGGACTGGAGTTGGAAATTTGGCAAGTGCTATAAACATCGGTTATATACCATGTTTATATTGCGCTGCTTGCATAACAGCAACATCTGCAGGTTACTTTGCAATATTACAAAACAACATTCTGTACAGCTGAAACTTCCTTTTGGGATCCTTTTTGGGAACGCTATTTGATTATGCGTCAGGCCAAAGGAAATAATTTATGACAGTGTAACAGTGGAGTGTTCAGTATGCAGGTTTTAAAAGGTTCCTTTTTTAACTTACATTGCATGGTATGGTATTGCATTGATTATAGCATGTTTTAATTTAAATATTGTGACAACATAACATACAGTATGCACTTGGGTATCTTAATAGCAAATTCTGTTAATGATATTTTCAGTATAAAAGCCCTCCAGGGTCAAAAGTTGAAACATACAGTAGTCTCTTATGTGTTTTTTGTGTATTGCAACAATGTTAAATTGCACCATTGTTGTGTCTGAAGTCAAAAGTGTGTACATATGGTGTGTGTGTGTGTGTGTGTGTGTGTGTGTCTGATCTAACACATGTGTCGCAGACTTCCTCTAATACAAAGCTTAAGGCCAGCGGGGAAAGGAAATGAGCAATGTGTGCTGCTATATATAAAAAGTGGATCAAGTCTTGAGAAAATGGAATTGCATATATAGCAATACACCCATTCTACTCCTCTTCTCTCAGCTAAACTGGAGCAGCAGCAGGAGGAGGAGAAAATCATCAAAATTTAAAAAGAGGACACTTCACTTCATCTTATTGGCTACAAAGCATTCCAAAAAGAAGAATACACAAAACAATATTGTGACTGCTAGGTTTGGGCGTTTATATTTTATTAAGATTTAGGAATTGACTCCTTTCATGCAGAGTAAATGCTTTCTGTGGCAAGTCTTTCCAGTGAGGCTTTATTATAGGATTATAGTCTTCAATGCTGGCCTGCTGTAAAGGTCATGTTTGATCAGTCAACTAAAGATAAGCCGCAAAGAAGTGGACCCAAACATGATGTCACCAAGAAAAAACCTAAACGTGATGTCCCTGACCAGTGCCTGCTTTATGTGTAAATAATTAGAGAGACACTAAGCTTAGCTAGACTGCATACCAGGACAACTACAGGACTCACGACTGGCAGTGGTAGTGGTTCACAGTCGCATTGGGATTGACTGGAGACCAGACCAAGTCTTCACAAGTGAATCGTTTAACAGAATTATTTGTTCTAATCATGTCACAATTTGGTACCACCCCTGGTCGCAAGGCAGAATTAATAGGTCACAATTTGTGCTCGTATACAATAAAACAATCCACACATGATGTCGGAGAGACAGAGTTGAATTTTAGCTTGCTCTGAGTTATGGCTGCAACAGTATATATCCCAAATTTTCATTAGGGGTTTTTAATGGGGATCATTGTGCCTATTGTGAAATTATATACTTTTTTTTTAAAAAAAAACTTGACTACTGCACTTAAAGGAGAAGCTCTCCAATCTCGTTGTACATCTTGTATAATGACAATAAAGGCCATTCCATTATTCAAACCTGCATTAAAAGCCTGTTGTTAGGATACTACATACTATGAACATCTTTAAATGTGTTTTTTTTTTTGCCTTAAAATTTAGCAATTTTTTGCTTGAAAATGCTTAATTTAGACAAAAATACATAACTAATACGTAAATGCTTGAAGGAAAAATGCACTTTTTGGAATTTTGCACATCAGTGACAATCCTGAACGCATATGTCTTTCTCTTTTCTGTGCATTCTAAAGATATAAAAACATATAAAATAAGAGATCTCATTATTGCAAGTGATGGGACACAACTATGGTTTTATAGTAATGGTTACATTCATGGTTCACTTGTGACACTTTGTTTTTTGGTCATTTTGTAATGGTAATGGTTTAATTTCATTTGAACATGCATCAGATTACAATTGAATGCATCACATAATCAGTTCACAGTTCCACATGCCCAAAAGGAGTAGGAAGAAGCAAAGCTTATTAAATCCTACCCCTCCATCTGGTACTTTTACAATCAGTAACTGTTACATTTGTTCACTTCCTGCTTTCCATAATACAGTTTAAGGTTTTTTTTTTTAATTGGCTCATTGTTGTGCATTGTTTGAGGGTCTTACTCAATCCATTCCATAGTTTGATTCCACATACTGAAATTCTATGGCTTTTTAACGTAGTCCTAGCATATAAGTGTTTCAAATTTTAAGCATAACAGTATGATTTATTAATTATTATATGTTTTGAGAAACTTGATAGGGCAAAACCACAAAATCTGAAGTGCCAAGGGGCGACTGTATAAGGAATATGATGTACGTATCTTTTTGCAACAACATTTTACAGCAAATTTACAACAACAACATTATGTTTTTTGTCACATCTGCTGAATATGCAACATGCAGGTCTAAATTGTGTTATTGTAAGCTGTCATAACAATAAGTGTTGCTTATATCTCTGGAGAGAGAATGTTATGAGTGTCTGCATGCTTTGTCTGTCTCCTTATGAGGACTGTTGATGTTGTTTGTATTTATGTTATTGTTGTAAAACAGGAACTTTCTTCTTTTAACGTTCCTTAGACTTGGTTCTAAAGCATGGATGTATGATGGATCGTTTGGTTCATGCTGTTGGAAAATAGTCCAGTATTGGTCATCAGTAGGTCGGGTGTGGGGGGGGGTCAACTTTCTGTCTTTGAAGAGGGGCAGGCTGCTGTATTGGCACAGCCTGAAAGAGACCATCCTCCTGCTGTGTGAGCCAAGTGGTGTCAGTCCATGTCAGTCCCTTTGCAGAATATTTCACACACTCCTGTTGTAAAAATTTTCTCCACTCGGATTTATTTAAATTTCATCAGCTTTTCTGATCACAAAATGTCTGGCTTGCAGACATCAAGACGACTCAAAACCATCATTTCCACTTCTCCGCCGTACCCGGTCTTTTATTGTCCCATTCAGTCAGCATGTCTGCGGTCAGAAGCATTCAGACTGTGGCTCAGCCGCCCTGCTATGCACAGCTGCCATTAATGAGCAAACCCTCACTCTATATTATTACTGTATCATAGTCCTTTTCATCTCACGTTGGTATTTTTGTCCCAGTATATTTAATTATTACTGGACCCACCTCAAATGGTACAAGTTATTTATAAAAATCTATAAGGGCTGCCTTTAATCTCTCATATTAGTCCCCAAATTAACAGATGACTGTTCAAGTTTAACCCAGTACAGCGATATGACGTAACAGATGGCTTCTTTCACACCTCTATGTCAAGCTAGAAAGCTCCTCCCAAAATGGAGGAGGAAGTTTGCACCATCTTCTATTGTCTGATGATAACAATGTACTTGCATTTCTTTCTCAAAGAATGGGAAGCGTGGTCATTCGGTTATTCACCGACCACGCTGGTTCACAATAACAACTGTTGTGACCACCCCCAGGGGGGACACACAGGAATATTTTAGAAGCCCTTAAAACAAAAGGTGAAATGCCTTAAACAAACAAGAGTCCAGTTGCCTTGATTTAACCAATTTAACCAACAATCTACACCGACATAGTACTATATATGGCTAATTATCCAGCCATGCATTTTCTATGCCACTTATCCTCATTAAAAGCATGGCATTATGCTGGAGCCTATCCCACCTGCCTTTGGGGTAGAGGCGGGGTACACCCTAAAGTGGTCGCCAGCCAATCACAGGGCACATTTAGACAAACAACCATTCACACTCACATTCATACCTATGGACAATTTGGAGTCGCCAATTAACCTAGCATGTTTTTGGAATGTGAGAGGAAACCGGAGTACCTGGAGAACATGCAAACTCCACACAGAGATGGCCGAGGATGGAATTGAACTCGGGTCTCCTAGCTGTGAGGCCTGCGCGCTAACCACTCGACCGCCGTGCAGCCCTGGAAGCAATTAACTGCAAGAAATTAGGGAATCTGGAATTAACCTTTCATGTTTTTGGAATGTGGGAGGAAACTGAAATACCCGGAAAAAACCCACGCATGCACCGTGCAGCCCAAGTTCCATTCCTAGTAAGCATTTTGTGTTGTTCATTCATTCATTCATTCATTCATTTATTTTCCACCGCTTTTTCCTCACGAGGGTCGCGGGGGGTGCTGGAGCCTATCCCAGCTGTCTTCGGGTGAGAGGCGGGGTACACCCTGGACTGGTGGCCAGCCAATCACAGGGCACATATAGACAAACAACCATTCACACTCACATTCATACCTATGGACAATTTGGAGTCGCCAATTAACCTAGCATGTTTTTGGAATGTGGGAGGAAACCGGAGTACCCGGAGAAAACCCACGCATTCACAGGGAGAACATGCAAACTCCACACAGAGATGGCCGAGGGTGGAATTGAACCCTGGTCATATTTGATGATCTGAAAAGGTGAAAACAAAAGAAATCAGGAATGGGACAAACACTTTTTCACATGTTTTTGGAATACGGGAGGAAACTGGAGTATCCAGAGAAAACTCACGCACGTACAAGCAGAGAATCGAACCCAGATCCTCACGATCTCCTGACTATGTGGCCAACATGCTAATCACTGGAATGCTAATTATGTCCTACATTTTTATATCCATGTTATCTTGTCTCTGCAGTGAAGCGATGATGGCTGACACGTCAAAGCGGTCCCTTATAGTCACCATCTCCACCAAAGCATGATGCCCCTCTCCAAAACGGACCCCAAACTGCAAAACAACAGTCTCCCAAATCCCACAAGACGACTTCCTTCCTGTTCCTCATCCTCTGCATCATCAGGTACCACAGAGTTGCTTCTGAGAGATCCAACTCTGAAGAATCTTCTACACCAAAATTCCAGTCTATATTCCCAAAGGAGCACAGCAGTGATGGAACGAACTGATGGAACCAGCTCGGCGTACAGCAGTCCTCGTATTCCAAAGAGAGAAGCTCCACGTTCAAAAGACACGTTGGACCTCCACACGGGTACTCTAACTCAGCGGGCCCTTCGAGATCTTCAACTAAGAAGAAACACCAACAAGAATTGGACCTTTGGGAAATATCGTCAGAGGAACGTTGACAATGCCGACAGCACGGAAAAAGCAGTCGTGTCCCGGCAACAATATGGGAAGGGACATCTTTATACTAAAGGGCGTAACAGGAATATGGTGTCTTCGCATGGAATGGGGGGCTTCATACCAGAGGTGAGGAGCATCTCCAACCAGGACCACAGTGCTTCTAAAACAAAGATCAGTGAGCCAGGACGAGTGAACATGGCAGCTGTTGCTCCCTTCAGGTTCAGGTGAGGAAACGGTTCATATCAGCTCCACTATTTGTTCTTTATTTGTTGTTTCTTTATTGAAGGTATAAGGCTCAGGATGACCAAGACGCCACGCTGGAGGACCTGAGCGACTGTTCCTCTGACTCCATGGAGGTCTGCTGTGATGATCTCAGTGAGTCCTTAAACATGCATCATAAAACATTATGGTTTAAGTGGGATTGGTAGAAGTTTCAAAAAGTAACCTACCATGTTTGATGTCTGAAACATCAACATTAACAGTAACGACTAACAATAATTAATTTCAGAGCATTTAACAACTTAGCATCAACAACTTGAAGATATATATTTCCACAAGTTCAACGGGTTTCCCTTTCCAGCTGCGTTACAAAGTCACGTGATGCTGCGTGTTGTCACTGGACTGTTGTGAGAGAACAACTGGCAACCCGGCAATAAAAGCTTCAAGCTACTGTGCAGGGCCTCCACCTGTTATATGCATCACCATTTCCCTGAGTGCGGCTCTCCACTCACTCATCTGTCAGCGCCGCATAGTTCCTTGTCTCTCCAGGGCCTCTGAGATGTAGTTTAAGTCCTTTTTTTGTGCTGCAAAGACTGCAAAATAAACTCGATTTATTTGCCTTTGAGAATAACACACAAGAATGAATGCGTGCACTGTATTTCCTGGCATGTGCATATTTTATGTTGAGAAACTTGAGCATCGCCATGCTCGGAAGAGGGGAATCAAAGATACACATTTAGATTATTTATTTAGTTATGGGGGGTGCTTGCATGGTTTAGGGATTGATGTAATATATAAGCTATAATTTCATGTATATAATTATATACTATTCATTCATTTTCTACCGCTTTTACTCACGAGTGTCGCGGGGAGTGCTGGAACCTATCCCAGCTGTCTTCAGGCGAGAGGCGGGGTACACCCTGGATTGGAGCCCTGGAGCCAATCACAGTGCACATATAGACAAACAACCATTCACACTCACATTCATACCTATGGACAATTTGGAGTCGCTAATTAACCTAGCATGTTTTTGGAATGTGGGAGGAAACCGGAGTACCCGGGGAAAACTCGGGGAGAACATGCAAACTCCACACAAAGATGGCCGACGGTGGAATTGAACTTGGGTCTCCTAGCTGTGAGGTCTGTGCGCTAACCACTATCCACCATGCAGCCCCATTATTCATTCATTCATTTTCTACCGCTTTTTTTCCTCATGAGGGTGCTAGGTTAATTGGCGACTCCAAATTGTCCATAGGTATGAATGTGAGTGTGAATGGTTGTTTGTCTATATGTGCAGCCCCATTATATACTATATTATTCTATAATATATATTATACTGAATATATCATAGAATGGCTTCAGACATTACAACAACCAACAGATAGACTTCTTAATTATCCTAATGATTGCCAAACTCCTTTGGGAGATGCCTGACCAGACCTTTAAGTGCTTCTGAGGAGGCTAGACAGACACAGAGTTGAGTGCTTTGATGAGCAGATCAGCTTTCATGTCATTTCTATGTGTGGGCGCTCTTGTATTTGTAATCAGGCAGACCGAGGGGAGGCTTGAATTGGATTTGGAGCAGTAGAGTAGCAGCATGTGTCTTTGTGAGCTGTCGCCAGGCTGCGGCTATTAAACAATAACGCATGTAAATACACTCAATTTACATTCAATTGAAACAAACTGTTTTTTAAGTTAGGTTGGTAATCTGCCAAGCAAATACACATTTTCTATTGAGGTATTTGACTCATATAGTTGTCTTATCGCCACATTTGCCACTAGAGTTGGGCGGGAAGGACCTTAGTGTCACTTTTGTCTGTAATTTTTGCATGTTTGTAAGAGTTTTGTAGTTTCTGAATAGTAATAATAGTTATGAACAGCTAATAGTTCCATTTGAACCAATGATATTGGCATCTAACTGTCCTGTTTATGGTAGATATACTGTACATTGTGGTTGTCAACAGCCTTGCATTTCTACTAACACAACCAATGTCATCTGATTTGAACAAAATGCCGTAATGTCAAACCAAGTTTTATCCAGATCTGATTCTGACGCCACATTTGGCTTAAACCAAACCCCAAAATTATATATTTGGACCATTACATTACATGTTGCTTTCAAATCTCATGAGATGAGTTTGTATATGTAGGATCTCATTACATTTTGTTACATTGGAACCAGAAAATACACCCTCTTTTTTTCCTTATAAAATCCTTCATCGTAGTGGTTGATAAATGTATGAGCCATGTTTACATGCGTTTTCTGTAATTACCGTATTTTCTGGACTATAAGTCACTCCGGAGTATAAGTCGCACAAGGCCAAAAATGCATCATTAGAAAAAAACATACATAAGTCGCACTGGAGTATAAGTCACATTTTTTGCGGGTAATTTATTTTACAAAATACTTGACCAAAACAGACATTACGTCATCTTGGAAGGCGAGTTCTAACAATAAAAGAATAGAGAACAGGCTGAATAGATGTAAGATATGCTAACCAATAGTTATTCAGCTACACAAAAAATAAACATAAACAGAAAAGGTGTCCAGTGTTTATGTAACATAAACAGTTTTTTCATTTATTTTTATTTTTATTTTTTTTTACAATAACTATGGGACCTGGTGTTGCCATCAGAGAATTGATGAAAAGCGGTCCACTAAGCTAAAGTTAATTTCCATTTAAGGACCGAAATAATACTAATTGTTTTAAGTCAAAATAGCAACAAAATGCTGATTAATATTTTTCTTGAATATATCCATATTTGGTAAGGTGGGAAAGGTGTGAGCTGGCAGCGAGTTCCATAGACGGCATGCCCTTGGTACGTAAGAGGATTGGTGAAGATGTGTGCGAGACCTGGGGATAGTTATAAGTCGCTCTGGAGTATAAGTCGCAGGAACAGCCAACCTATGAAAAAAAAGTGCGACTTATAGTCTGGAAAATACAATACAACACAACTTTAACAACTCTCATAAACATAGTACTTTTAAATACAACGTTCTCCCCTACGGGTGTCTGATGTACAAGCCATGACGTCGTCATTACAGCACCGTCATGGCAGCTGAGCGCCCCCCCTAAATATGACGCATAGCACAGCTGTATAAGTGTCCATTCAGCCAAACATGCTTGCACTCACATGGCTCCTTGGAGACCGAATCAAAGCCAGATGTGAAAGAAGCTCCTCCACCCTCATTAGCTCCATAGGCTCCGTCCTGATGGAGACACACATTGGACATTTTTTTTTCATGATTCTTCCAATTGCCTAATGTTAATTTTAAGTCAACAATACAAGCAATTGTTGCGTTGAAATCCGTAGCGGAACTAAACTAGCACTCTTTACTTCCTTCCTCGTGATAGAGGTCATTTCTTCCAACAATACATTTGTGGAAAATTATCTTTGCAGGAATTAGTCATCCCGATGATGAGGGGAAGTCCATTCCCCTCAAAAACAAACAAAGCTATGAGTGAATCATGAGTGGAGATACTCGTGACCTCCCAAGATGTTGTCATGTTGCAACTCAAGATTTGAAAATGTTCCCATAGCGAATGTCATGGTCCCTGAACCTCACGTTGAGAAAAGAGGCAGTGGTGCGTCGGATGTTGTAGCATATTCAAGGGCACTTCAAATCAATGTAATGTTATTTTCTGTCCGGTATTCATGCTATTATGATATCTTGATGGCAAAAACGTTTTTTTCTCAATGAAAACAGTCAGATTGCGTCCAACCTCAGCAGGAATGGAGCCCTGCAAGAGGCCTTCTTTTTGCAGCTCAGCAGTAAGACAGTCATTTTAAACTTCTTAAAATAGGTTTATGAGACACAAACGTCAAGTAGTAGACTCCCAAAAAAAAATTTCACCGGCCCTGAGTTGGAATTTCTGATTGACGAGTCCGGCCTTTGCACTTCTTCACACCATTGCTATAAGGAAAGGTCCTGCACTGCATATGAGCTCTGGTCTGTGGTTTGTATGCATTGAAGTCTGGTACAGATGTAATGCAGGAAATGAGAGATGGGGGAGTTCCCATAATGCGCTGAAAATCTCCTCAGTTAGCCGTGTGGAATATTTTCAGTGAGGATTAGACTCAAATGTCAGCAAAGAGACACTGCGGAAGAAAAAAAAAAACTGAATGCTGAATTCTGCACATGTGTGTAATTACATGTTTTATGTGTGGTTTTGGGTGTGTTAAGTTGCTTACACTGGCACATGTCACTCGCTTGTGCTCTTAAACGGGAAACAAAAAGAGTGATTTCAACGGGCTTTACGAGGAATCACGTTTAGTGCGATAAGATTATTGTTGTTGCACTCAGACTAGATCAAGTTTCTCCATTTGTCTTTGTGTCTGTCTTTGTGGGAGCTAGTAGGACAGTTGTTGTATGGTATGTGCTGTGTGTGTGATTGCGTGGGTGGCTGTCCATTCACCCACGGCATGATTTTTCATTTTATTTAACATTTGCATTAAGGTTATGCTGTGTAGTACTAAAGTGATCTAGTCAATACAACAATAATGTACTATTTGTGAGGCATTAATTATTTTTTTTTTATTGTGCTTAACCTCGCTTAAAGCTCTATATATTAATCCCCGTGTACCTGGATAGTGTCTGAAAACCAGCACCGAATGACACCCTCAGGTCTGTCACATGTCTGTCTTGCCCTACCAGCACCTGATATTGTGGTCTGACTACTTTCTTCTCCAGTCCACCTCTCAAATACCGTATCCAGTGTTGTTGTTCAACTTGAGGCTGTTTGTGGCGCTGAAATAACTCCACCCAAGGCGGAACAAAAAGTAGTTCCTTACCAAGTGCGTATCATATATCAAAAAAGCTGCCTACCCTTTAAGTGGACTCAGTTTGTGCTTGTCAGCATGTTACGACTAATATAATGATGCAGAAGCATTTATTACACACCATGACAGCTTGTGTAATGTCTTTAATTTCATTTTTAAGCGTGACTTCATGACGAATCGGACCGTAAAATACATCACGTTTCATACATGCTTTTGCAATACTCGCTTCACCCTAAAGGGGAGGGGCTGAGCTAGCAGGTGCTTGTCACTGTCGTCCTTCCATAGAGAAGAAAAGTCATTGGGGGTCTTTTAACAGTAGCAGCACCAACTGGATAGTATAGAATGTCAGATGAAAAATATTTTTATGGTGTCTGAATTAATGAATGGGTTGACTGTCAATATGGAGGATTATATACCCAAGATCACCATATGGTGATCAGACAACAAGGAGCTTTTCTTGTACTTCATGTACATATAAAAGGTAAGAACACAAATGTTTTTTAATATAAAATAATGTAAAAAATTAATATAATATAATATAATATAAAAAGTATAATATAAATATATTAAGTTAATATATGAAGTAAATATAAAAGTAATATAAAAAGTATAATATAAATATATGAAGTAAATATAAAAGTAATATAAAATAAATACGAATAATATAATAATTATGTATATATAAAAGGTAAGAACACAAATGTTTTTAATATGAAATAATATAAAAAATTAATATAATATAAATGAATATAAAATGTATATATAAATATATTAAGTTAATATATTAAGTAAATATAAAAGTAATGTAAAAGTAATGTAAAATAAATATAAATAATATAATATAATAAATATATTATTATAATATAAAAGTAAATATAAAAAGTTAATGAATGACAATAAAAAATATTTTGAAACAATCCAAAAACATTGTTTAATCAAAGTGAATTATTCTTTCATCTCATCTATAATGAGCAACGTAAACTCGAACCAGGGGTCAGTGCCTCACCAACCATGAACATCTCTACTCGTCACTGTACTCCAGCATAAACTAAAAACAGTTGAAATAACCTTTCTCTCTTTTGACCTAAACAAAGAATCATCTAAGAATTGTGATTGAACATTTTCCAGACTATTGTTTTACTGTTGATTAATCCTTAATTGACACATTAGTATCAATAATAGCACTACTTACATCATACATGTTCCATAATGTTGCAAGCAACAAGCAATGGAGATGACAGAGAAGGGGGGTGTGGGGGTGTGGGGGTGGGAGAACAAAGACTTGAGAATAGCCCGTATAGGAAAACCAGACCGGTGCTTGTATTTTTACAAAATGGTGATTTATTTGATTAGCATAGCACATTAGCAGCTGAGAGAGGTGACAATGTGCAAATGCAGAGAAACCTGATGAGAGCGGAGGTAAGACGGGGAGGGAGGAGGCACCAGAGGAGGAAGAAAAAGGAGGAGGGGAGCGTTGCTGCGACTGCCGCCGCTGTCATTCTGCTGCTGCTGCTGCTGCGCACTCCCACGGCACGGAGGGTGCGCTCAGAGGGAGGAGTGTGTCGGGGGGGGAAAAAGGGGGGAGGACAAGGAGGACGTTAGGGAAGGGATCGCTTGGGCAGCACTGCAACAGCTGCAGCAGGAGAAAGGAGAGAAAGAGGGAAGGAAGGAGGTTGGAGAATTGCTGCAAGAGCAAGCCTTTTTTTTTCCATGTAGGATTTCTTTGTGCAAGAAAGAAGGTCGGAGGGAGGAACCTCGTTTTTCTCCTGCCTGCTGATGCGCGTCTCTCCGCTCTCATGCAGGAGGCATGCTTGGGAATAGTGTGAAAGCCAGGGAAGATTTCAAGATGGATAGCTCAAAGGCGTACGGTCAAGCAGATGGCAAAGGACTCGGCGTGGGAGCCAAGAGGGCAAAATCCGGGGTGCCCCAGAGCACCCAACGGGGTGAACTCAAGGTTTACCGTGCAGGTAGTTCCGAGGGGAGGCTACCGGTGGCCTCCAGCCTCCGCAAGCAGAGATCCATGACCAACCTGGCTGTGCTCACTGATGCCGAAAAGAAGTTACACCTCTATGAGCCCAAGTGGTGCGATGACATGGCCAAACCCGGGGTGGGCGCACCGAGAAAGCCGGGTAAACCAGTAGGCAAGGTGACGAGTGGTGGAGCCCCACTTTCACGAAACCTTTCCAAATCGGAGCACTCCCTTTTCCAGGGAAAACCCAAGCCTTTTGCGCCTCTTGCTGCTCCCTCGGCCCCCGGCAAGCAAAGTCGCATACCTCGGGCTCCGTTCGCAGAAGTGAAGCCCCTCAGCAAGGCTCCTGAGGACGGCAGGTCAGATGATGAGATCCTCTCTAGCAAGGCCAAGGCCGCTGCCAAGAAACCGGGACTCGGAGAGGAGTCCGGTTCCAAGGGACAGGGCGAGGAAGGAGGGGATAAACCCTTCCTGAAGGTGGACCCCGAGCTTGTAGTGACAGTTCTGGGAGACCTGGAGCAACTGCTCTTCAGCCAGATGTTAGGTGAGTTCAGAAGGACACTGATCACTGATAGGATGGCACCGTTTTGTCCATGGCCTGGCATGGGTTTGATTCCTGCATTTGTCAGGTGACCAGTCCAGGATGTAGACCTTTTTACTATATTATACCAGCTCCACACTGACACCGAAATAGATAAATGATGTCATAAAAAATGGAAGAAAAGGTTTGGTACTGTAACACTGCCCCACTTTTGCAAGCTTCATTGATACCTCAGTGGGCGTCACTCCCTCCTCCATGCCAGCACACGGAACCTGCTTGCATGCTGCAGCCGCCCTGTGCATCTCCCCTTGACAAATGCATCCACATCTCAGTCTAAAATCGAAATCTTGTCTGTGCTGCGTTGTCCTTCCTCTGAGGTTTGCTGTAATTATATGGAATATGTTTGCTTCCAATCACAACATCAACGGAGGAAACAAAAAGAACCGATGGCTCTGTGGTGATCATTACCAGTACACCGATCTCTTGTCAAAACCTCCTGCTCGCTGCACCATGCCACAATAAACTCCACCCGCCGCGCCGTGTATCTCCCAAAAGCGAGGAGAAAAAAAAAAAAAAGAAATTTGGAACGACAGCGTGCCATATTGAATAGATTTTAGAGGCACAGACACACATTTAGCCTCCTCCCGGCTTCATTCATGTGTTAGGGTGCTGACAGATGGCTTGTGCAAATGGTGAGGAGATGGCATTGCCTTCTCTGGAGCTATAGGTCACATTTATCAATAGGAGGGCATTGATCATGGGGTGGTGTGAAAGATGCTGATCATTCTGGCATATTTATAATCCTCATGATCACAGGTCTTTAAGGCAAAAATTAAGGCTTTTACATGGTATAATATGGTTTGCTTATTTTGACATGCTTAACAAATTACATTAACCCTTAGATGCATGAGTGACTGGACCCTACACTCTTCCAAATGGGTTCTAGTATGGGTCAAAAATGACCCATACTAGAATCAATGCGTTTTTATTGCACTTGTATGATATTTAGTATTATATTTAGGAGTTGATAAGTTGATAAGAATTAAAGGTTCCTATTGGATTCCATAGAAAATGCATGCAGGTCATTTTTGACTCACTTATGGAAGATTGGGGTAGTAACACAAAAACAAAAAAATCTTAAAATGTATAAAAGGTAAAAATGTGAATGGCATGATATCAAAAACATGTTTTTGAGGAATACCTGGAATATGAAATGATGAAAAATTTTCATTACGAATATATTTCAAGAAAACAACCTGACCGGGTCAATTTTGACCCACTTATGGAAGGTTGGGGTAGTAACACAAAAACAAAAATTTCTTAAAATGTATAAAAGGTAAGTTAAAAATGTGAATGGTATGATATCAAAAACATGGTTTTTGAGGAATACCTGGAATATGAAATTATAAAAAAAATTTCATTACGAAGATATTTCAAGAAAACAACCTGACCGGGTCAATTTTGACCCACTTATGGAAGGTTGGGGTAGTAACACAAAAACAAAAATTTCTTAAAATGTATAAAAGGTAAGTTAAAAATGTGAATGGTATGATATCAAAAACATGGTTTTTGAGGAATACCTGGAATATGAAATTATAAAAAAAATTTCATTACGAAGATATTTCAAGAAAACAACCTGACCGGGTCATTTTTGACCCCCTTATGGAAGGTTGGGGTAGTAACACAAAAACAAAAATTTCTTAAAATGTATAAAAGGTAAGTTAAAAATGTGAATGGCATGATATCAAAAACATGTTTTTTGAGGAATACCTGTAATATGAAATCATGAAAAATTTACATTACAAATATATTTCAAGAAAACATCCTGACCGGGTCATTTTTGACCCACTTATGCATCTAAGGGTTAAGTGAACATGGTTTGTACAATTCATTATGTTCAAAAAGGAGTGGAGCTTAATTAAGCCTTCCCCTCCTCCATATCTATTATTGATAAGTCCTTCACACTATATCTGCGGGATGAACAATTGGAATATGATCCAATACAAGACATAATGCTTTGCAACTACTAAATTAACATATTTTGATGTTGATCAGACAGTTCTTATATTGAATCTATTTTGTGCAGCTATGCCTAATGTTGTTGCCAGTTACGGTCAACTTATGTGATTTACTCCGGTATCATTAGTGCATCATAATTAATACATATGTGCTAATTAAATATAATTATGCATGCTTCATTCATCTGTCTGGACGTCATCCATCAGTCATATTACTTGGACATAAACCAGCATCCCAGTAATGGTGCTCAGGTTAAGAACGATTTCCATTCCTACAACTGTCATGTAAGTTGAATTTTAAGTTGGAAAAGTATACCTAAAATATACTTAAATTAACACCTAAGTCACTCACACTGTACACAAAACACAAGAAGGAATGTTCAAATAATCTTCATCCCAATGTTGATTTCTCCACTTAGCATTTTATGATGTGTGATTTCACTTTCCTTTTCTTATGCGTGCAACCACCAGAAGAGTCTGTCTCACGCGTGAAAGACATAATGGAAGTTAAACATCACTAAAATGAACCAAAGTTGTAGCAACTGTCCATTACTTATTGCTCTGCCTCTTTTTTTCTTCTGTTGTGCTCACTCAACTAGTTCTATTTTTATTTTTCTACAGTTTTAATCATTAATGGGAGTGTTAAACTATGGCATCAACATTGTATTACAATCAATACAATCTATTATCACACTTGCAATAACCTATGCTAAATAATAAGCCCAAAATGGAGCGCAAACTTTTCAAAATGTCTTATAGACATATATTAGACAATATTCCGTATTGTACTGTATGTCTCTTTGCTAATAGCCTCATTCAAAAGTTGCAAACCAAATTGTTAAACACTTAATAAAAGCTTCAATCATAAAGGTTTCTCCCCTACACACATGATCAGAAAAAGGGTCAGATTTTTTACACAGGTAAATTTAAAGTGACAGGCACACAGATATGAGGTCATTAGGATGACAGCTTCACATCAACACAGGTTCAATTGGTACAGGCATAAAAGCGAGACATGTCGGGAAAAGTGGGTTTTGACCTAATATTTCATCATAATGATACATGATCGCTCATGCAAGATCTTTGCAAATGTCGCAATAGCCCCGACTTATGTCGAGTGCTAGAGAAGGAGGAAGAGTCAGTGGGACTGCCTGAAAGCATGAAAGAGACCACAGCTTTTCATTTTGTGACATTTGAAAGAAAGTCTGATTTTCTGTGCAGTTAGAATGGCACAATGTTATAGCTGGTGGCTATATGAAAACACTAGTTTATATATGTGCTTATGGTGGACAAGTGGTTAGCACGCAGGCAACATAGCTTGGAAACCCGAGTTCAATGCCACCCTCGGCCATCTCTGTGTGGAGTTTGCTGTTCTCCCCGTGCATGTGTGGGTTTTCTCCGGTTTCCTCCCACATTCCAAAAACATGCTAGGTTAATTCGCGTTTTCAAATTGTCCATAGGTATGAATGTGAGTGTGAATGGTTGTTTGTCTTTTTTTTTTATTTGGTGTTCATGAGCAGGGAGTTCACAAATAGTCTTCTTATAATATACCAAAGTGCTGATTCTTTGTATGCTTTCCAAAAAAATCTTATAATAACATCTTATCTACCAATAAATGGCCAATCTGATCCTACTTGTGTTCACTTGCAGTGGGTTGAATGGCTTTAACACCCACCCTTCTTTGTACATACATTGTACATAAAAGAAAAGCAACCACTTCTTATCTTGTAACATTTTTCTGTCTGAGCTGTTTGTGTTAGTGTTGCATCATTTCTTTGTTGGAGATTCTTGATTATTGACCGCTTTTGAGTCGCTGTTCACTGCAATGTCTGTTGCTCAAGGATGTGTTAAAGTCATTCCAGGTCATCACTTTATTTCCCGGAGTCCTCTGAAAGCAATTAGTTTTGTAAAAACGTATCCCACTATCTCTGCTCTTTTTAACCAAGCACAATGGCTGCAATTACACGACAGTGATTACAGGTTATAGGTTCTCCTTTGCTCCGTCCATGTGATTTTAGGTCTTCACTTTGATGAAGTCAAATGAACAAATTGTTTTTTTTTCTCTGGGCATTGCTTTGCAGACCCCGAGTCACAGAGGAAGCGCACGGTGCAGAATGTCCTCGACCTCCGCCAGAATTTGGAAGACACAATGTCAAGTCTGCGGGGCTCTCAGCTCAGCCACAGGTAGTGACGACAACAACAACACCTAGAAAGACACACAGTAGAGTGCAGACACCCGACATGTTGGAACCATTGTAGTCTGCATGTAAACACAAAAGAGGAACTGTTTAAAACTAATATTTGATTAATAATCAATACATGAAGGAGCTCTGTAATGTCAATTCTCAATGGGATTATATGTAAAATAAGTAAAGATGATGAGAGATAATAAGATAATAATAATAATGCTCAGGTACAGTAACAGTGTATTTACTATTGTAGGGTATTTCATTTATTGAAAAGGAGTCAAACATAGGATCATAACACTCAAGCCGCCAGTCATGCTGTATATTTGTATATTTGACTGTCTGCCCTTTTCTAAACTGGAGCAGGTCCATTCACTTGTTATGATGATAAATTATCCAAGAAGGACAGATGAAAATAAGCCTATGGTCATAGCCATTGCAATATTTATGAATTTCTGCCTATGGTTATGTAATGAAGTGGAAAAAAAACAGAACGCTCCCATTCTTGTACTTTTCAACCCCGATCCACTTAGTAGAGTCAGGAAGAAGTCATAGTATTTTTTCCACAGCTAATGATGACTGTCTCCCCATGTATGTCCACAGCTGTTTGGAGAGCAGCAACGTGGGCTACGACAGCGACGACACCAACGCTCGTAGCATGTCCAGCCTCTCTAACCGCTCCTCGCCTCTGTCGTGGCGCCATGGCCAGTCCAGCCCTCGTCTCCAAGCGGGCGACGCCCCATCCTCCACAGCAGTAGGATACCAAGGGGTCAAAACCGCCTCCCACCAGTACGCAGCCCAAACCATGCCGGCTCGCTGCTCGAGCCACCTCAGCGGCACATCACGTATCGAGCTGTTGGATGGGCTCGAGGACGGCGACCTCAAGTCCGGTTACTTGAGCGACAGTGACCTTCTGGGAAAGAGCCTCCCGGATGACGAGGACAACCTCACTAATGGGTAAGTCTCGGATGTAGGATATTCTGTTTCCATGGCGACACCTATCCTTGTTTTATATGGTGACTACAGATACCCTTTTGCTGTTTATGGAACTTCCAACAACTTGAACAACCCAAAAAACAATAAACGTTAGATATAATTAATTAAATAATTCAACATTAAAACACCAAAATCTTAATGAAGAAGCTATCTTCTTGCCAACTTCTGTTTTTTTTTTTTTTTTTTTTTTGCCTTGTCAATGCACTTGGCAACCCAGCAGCTTTCATCAGCATTCTCTACAAAAACACTTTGTTCTTTATTGCTCTTCTTTCCCGAACATTCTTTTTGCTGACTCTGAGAGGATTCCTTTCGGAGTCTTTCTACCGAGGACACAGCAGGCTTTCCCTCAGTTACACAACAAGAACAAGCTGGGTCGGAATCTGTTTGAAGATGCATCAGTAGGTACATTAGCAATGTGACGTCGCTTTTTTTTTTTTTGATCATTCAGGATGCCAACAAATGGGTCCAGGTTACACAAAATGATTTAAGTTCCTATTTTTACCTTGGCTGGTCCTGACAAAGAAACCAGGACGCTTCTCTGGTGTGGTTTAGCAGATTTATTGTCGGTCATGTCGGGTCTCTGGTGTGTGTGGAACTTGTGGACTTGGATTGCTGTGTCCATTTTGGTCAATTCAAAGATGGAACATGTAGAACTTCAAGGTATGGTGACCTTATTTTAAAACTAGGACGTTTTGTTAACAACTTGCTTATCATTTGATTACATTTTTTTATGACTTCCTCCATCAGACCGGATCAGGCAGAAGTTTCCTGAAGTGTCTTGGGCTCTTAGTCAATGAATTCATCAATAAGGGTTTTGGAGACCAGTTTGAGGAAGGTCTTTTTCTCACCATCAACATCAGTGACCTTTGTAGTAGCTGTCACATCAGCAAAGGTAGAGGTACAACTTTGTATTTTCTTCATTTAGTAAATAGTGGCTAGATTTCATCATCAATAACCAATCATCAACATTGCTGTTTGTATTGTGGTTGAAATGTAAGGTTAGTGGTGAGCCACCATGACTGTGAGCAGCAGACATGTTGTCAAGGTTACACCCTAATGGAAACAGCTGCTCTCTAGTTATTACACCCATGGGGGGGTTGGTACTACGTTTGTTAGAATACATACTCATTATGGAAATCTCTCAACCAGGAGTGCATGCAGAAGCATGCATAGCGTCCACCGAGGTCAAAGTTAGAAAGATATAATAAGGAATGTATGACCTTAAACTTCATTTCTGTTGTCTTCCCAGTGGAATACAAGGTTTACAATGTGGACACAATCATATGGGAGCCTGACAAAGTGCTCAGAGCCACGTCTTTGTGTAGCAGCGCCGCACAGTTGCCCACAGTGTAGGGAAAAAATACCAGTCACAGCTGGTAAAACTGCCAAAGAAACACAACCTCAATATAAGTAATAATAGACTGTAACAACAAACCACAATATGGAAATAGCAGCTGCTATTTTTATTGTGCATGTTTTTTTTTGTTTTATGTTTTTTTATGTTGTTATGTTTTATGTTTTTTTTATGCATCTTTTTTACTTTTCATCTCTTTAATTTGCATGGTTGTCTGTTCTGTGTTTACAAAAAAGCTGGTGTTGTTCATGTCAAGGGTTAATAATCCTGCCTCGTGAATATATTTTCTTAACGAGCTAATCCCCTTTCTGAATCACTAGCATGCGGCACGTGCTCCACTTTGCCTCTCGCGGAAAGGCTTTTTTGGAAAATTCTGGGTTGCATTTACATTCCTACTCTACATCCACACGCACACTCACTCCAAGCTCATTGAGCGCTATCAGCAGCTTGAAAATAGATCAGGCTCTCCTCCTGTGTAACCATGGAAACAAGATACAAAATCATCAGTAAGCCGCTGTCTTACATTTTCGTATGTGATTAGCCTTTAATGAGCTCTACATATCTTCAACAGTGACATGAAGTATCGGCTTAATGTCCGATGACTTGAAGACATCTAGAAATTGACACATGCTGTACAGAAATAGACCTAGCCTGATGCTGAAATGGATATTGATCAAACCGCGCGGGATGCAGTCGTGTGTACACAGCATCATCACGGCACTCAATAATATGATACAACATACATCCTGGTCTCATTGGTAACTCCATACTTGCATTAGGGAGGAAAAGCAGCAGTCTGTTTTCTCAGATTAAAAAAAAAAGCATGGAAGTGCTCCAAATATTACACATTTGGAATTATGCCGTACACAAATATTACACATTTGACATTATGCAGTACATAGTATTTAAATAAACTCACTTTCCCATTGTATTTTTTTAGCATACCCTATCATACTATACAATTATTCTACTATATTGTGCTATGCTATACATGTATATATTATGTTAATATGCCCTTTATAGCAAAGATTTAGGTTTTATGTAAGGTTAAGTAACGTTTATTTTCTCTTCCAAGACAGATGTAAATAAATAAATAATAAAGCATATCTTAAAGCGATCTTCACTAGCTAAATGTACTGCAAAAAAGGTCAGTAAGGATAATTCATAATGCCGCCTACAGAGAACATACTAACTCCTTATTTCTAAAATCACAAATACTTAAACTTGCTGATATAGTTCATCTTCAAACAGCTAAAATAATGCATAAGACTAAAAAGAACCAATTACCTAAAAATGTCATCTAATACTTCTCTACAAGAGAGGAGAAATATGATCTCAGGGAAGAACTACATTTGAAACACTTCTATGCTAGGACTACGTTAAAAAGCCATAGCATTTCAGTATGTGGAATCAAACTATGGAATGGATTGAGTAAGGAACTCAAACAATGCACAACAATGAGTCAATTCAAGAAACAATACAAGCAGTTGATGTTTGCTAAATACAAGAATGAAGAAAAAATGCATGTTCAAATGAAATAAAACCATTACCATTACATATAAAGTGAATGCCATTGTAATTTAACTGGTTAATATGCATAATCAATACAAGTGAGCTAACGTGTGGGCATCTGCTGGCTCATGTAGACCAGAAATGATAAGAATATGATTATTTCCATCATGCAGACTAACCGATATTAATATTCTATACAAAACTGGAGTGTATATATAGGTCCAGGCTGCATCTCCTCTTATAGTCACTATACTGCAGCATGATGCACTGCACAGCAAGCAGACTGCAGGAGCAGCACACACCTTTGCTCATGCAGCAACATGGCTCTGGATGTGCTGCCATGGCAACCACTGACCCACTGATGGGCTGACTTGTGTGTCACTGTGATAACTGCTGAATGGCTGCGTGTGTGTGTGTTTTGTGTGTACGTGTGTTGACTCGTGGTAAAGTGAGACAGAATGATAGTGAGAGAGAGAGTGAGGCGACCGGTGTAAAGGTGCTTAGATTGTGTTTGATTGATTGTGGCAAAGTCATTGAAATCAATACCTCTGGAAGTGTCAATCAAAATCTGGTAAATCTCAAAAATACTACTACTACTAAATACTGGTGGAAAAAGAGGTTGAAGGAATATCATTGGTAGTACGTGGTATTCCTTCTTGCTGCTACACTGGCAATGTCATCACCATGGCAACCATGATGAGGCCTTTTTTTTGCACACGTTCAGAGCTTTGGCACAGATAGCACATCGCTCTTAAACAGTCTCTCGCTGGTGGAAACAAAATGCATACCAACAAAGACATTGTGAACTTAATGAAGGGTTTGCTGTAGTCATCTTATCCAGGATTTATGGCCTCTGCAGTCTGCATTCAATTTCCCTTTTCTTGGCTTGCTTGGACCATTTTTTTTTAAAAGGAGAGGCTCTAAAGGGATCTCTGGCTATTGAAGCCTCGCATGTTTTTGACCCCCCAATTAAAGTCAAAACAGTTGTTGAGAAAGGAAGTGGTCATCTGACTAATACTTAAAGCTTGTTGTTTATTAGCCAAACCAAGGTAGTTGTGTTTTCATTCATTTCATTTGTTTTGTGTAGTATTTCAATCATTTTGTTCATTTTGTCACTTAAACAAAACAATGTAACAAAAGTTGGCTGCACGGTGGGCGAGTGGTTAGCGCGCAGACTTCACAGCTAGGAGACCCGAGTTCAGTTCCACCCTCGGCCGTCTTTGTGTGGAGTTGCATGGAGTGCATGTTCTCCCCGTGCATGCGTGGGTTTTCTCCGGGTACTCCGGTTTCCTCCCACATTCCAAAAACATGCTAGGTTAATTGGCGACTCCAAATTGTCCATAGGTATGAATGTGAGTGTGAATGGTTGTTTGGTATATGTGCCCTGTGATTGGCTCGCGACCAGTCCACGGTGTACCTCGCATTTTGCCCGAAGACAGCTGGAATGAATGAATAAATATAACAAAAGTTGAGATTTAAGTATCGACTTTCAGCTTTAAATTAAGACCTCTCTCAAGTCAGAGAAAGTATAAGCGATTTGTGCGATTTTTTTTGTCATGCAAATGTACTATTACTCTTTTGGACTCATATTGTTATGAGAAGCCAAACTAAGTAACCCCAATAACTAACTGGAACTAACTAGCTCATGGAACAAAGTGGGAGGTAAGTCACCTTTGATGGACTACACTGCCATGGTGATGTCTAACTATCCTTTTAAGACATTCATAAGACTCGTGTGCTCATGTGTGTTGCTAAAAATGTGTTCCTTAGCGGGTCTTTGCGTGGGTAACAGCCGGGATTTTTTTTTTTATTAGGGATTATTGTGCCTGCTGTGAGATAGTTTAAACCTGCAATGGAAGCCTGCGTTTGTGTGTACCACCGAACATTACACTAACATTACTGACATTACTGACACCAAGTGACAACATCTTTGAGCGCATCTTTTGGATGCCTCGAAAGCTAAAAGGCGTAGTGGGTGAGGGTGGATTTATCTGACTAAAGGAGAAGGTCCTTTTTATTTTTCCAGTCCAGTAATCATATTAGATTTACACTATTTGGAAAGACACTGAATAATCTAAGACACACTGACCGTAAACGTGATGTATTAAAACAATATTATGCATGGTGATAAGAGCAGGATACACATCACTGAACTCGCCAGTGGTCAGGTTCTATTACAATTCCATACTTAAACATAAGTGAAAGTCATGGTCATTGGTGAAGTTCCACTATTTACTCGTGTATTCAATCCGGTAAGTGAGTATCGTGTGCATGTATTCCTTTATTTTCTTTCACTGTGAAGTCCAGCCAGCCATAAGTCATCGTGACTCCTGCTGGAATAGTAATACCTTAGGCCAAGTAAGATCCTCTAACCACTAATCATATCATCCAGGTTTCATGTCCTGCCATGTTTTGTTTTGTTTTTTTCTAATAAGGCTCTCAGATCATGTTCAATACAATAACATATGTTTTCCATTGGTAATATTTCAAATATATGTGCATGCGTGGGTTTTCTCCGGATACTCCGACTTCCTCCCACATTCCAAAAACATGCTAGGTTAATTGGCGACTCCAAATTGTCCATAGGTATGAATGTGAGTGTGAATGGTTGTTTGTCTATATGTGCCCTGTGATTGGCTGGCCACCAGGACCAGTCCAGGGTGTACCCCGCCTCTTGCCCAAAAACAGCTGGGATAGGCTCCAGCACCCCCCGCGACCCTCGTGAGGATAAGTGATAGCTATCCTTTCAGCTACCAAACAAATGGTAACCGGAAGTTGCGTTGACAGCCTATGATGTCATCAGCAGTTGACAAATTTTTCTACTTTTATAATTATAGATTTAAAAACAATTGCAAATGCATATAAATGATGACTTAAATGGCTAATTCAACATGTAAAGTTAAAGTTACCTCAACTGGACACTCATTCATGAAGGTAAAAGTAACCTTAAATGTTAATGTATCCCTTTCATTCATCATTTACAGTATAATGTATGTATTCCTATGCATTTACAATTGTTTTAGGCATGTCAAAATATAATTGGAAAAATATAATTGAAAAATATAAACATTTTTGGGTTTCTGAATCGGATATTTTATATGAGAAATAATAATAATGTTTTGGTTACAGTCAGACCTTCTGGATCTAATTCACGCTAACCAAGGTGTTCCATTGTATATCTAATGACACTTCCTGTGAGTGCATCTACTCCGTGTTGCCTTTACCTCCAGCAGTGTTCATTTTCCATAGCAGAGATGTGAGTTCACCATCCAGAGAGTGCTAATGAGAAGGAGGGAGGTTTTCCAAGGATACAGTCATTCCTCCCAGGAGGTCCTGGCGTCATCTGGGGGTTTGTGGTTGCAGGGAGGCCTATTACCTTGGACTAGGTTTCTCCTCTAAGGCTCTGAGAATAATGAAGCCAAATGGAAAAGCTTTTCTGTTTTATGGATGTTTGTCTTTGTACGGTAACGTCTGATTCCTTGCCCTCATATAACACACCTGTGAAATTCCTATTATCCCGACGTAAAGGAAAACAATATAGTCATAGAAAAGCATTAGTTATAAGGAAAGTCATAACTAATGTAATTTATCTGTTCTGTAAGTCTACCCTGTCGCAGATATTTCAAAACATAATATAGAGTGTCGGGGTTACTGCCATTTTTGAGGATGTAAGTGACATTTTAGACTGTATAATTTTTCTCTGCAGTTTCATTCTAATTGTAGGCTTCATAATCACAAATTGTATGTAGTCCAGGACTGAGGAAAGAAACAAACCGACCTACAATTAAAGAGTTTTTATTAGTTTACCTTTTCCACTTAAACATATTTTTTAGAGCAGGTCAGCAGAAATTTGATCGTCAACTGTCAGTTATGATGATGGGGAGTGTAAATATACTTAATCCTAACTGGGCTTGAAGTCAACTTTATGGTTCCACGTGTTTTATTACACTTTAATATGTTCTATTGCATTCACGGACACATGCAGAGGTCTGCTTTCATTACTTGGCAGCTCGTCCTCATGCCACCAGGCAGACATGGCGGCATCTGTTTTGGGTGTGCTGGGGTAGGTCTGTCACTCCGATTTCCCCTTCACTTTGACTGGACCCCCGAATGAACCCTTGTGCTGTCAGGGCTTGCTGTTTTTTATCCAGCATGATTTAAACAGCACATCCCGGATCGTTTCCTGTGAAGCACAGCAGACAGATCACAAAGATTAGAATGAAATGTTTTGGATCACAATGTTCATCAAAAGCACTAGTCAGCCCTACAAATAACTCAAAATCACCTGTTTGGTTTAGTCTGCTCGTTTCAACCTCACGATTGACAGCCTCGATGTTCAAACCTCATATTACAAATATACAACATAAGGTGGGCAGACATATTTCAATATTGAACAGGTAAACACAAGTAAGTGAACTCCACACTCTTTATTGCTCTCTGGTTCTACCATATCTTACTTATTGTGTGGAAATATGGGGTAATAACTATAAAAGCAATCTTCACTCGCTAAATGTACTGCAAAAAAGGTCAGTAAGGATAATTCATAATGCCGCCTACAGAGAACATACTAACTCCTTATTTCTAAAATCACAAATACTTGCTGATATAGTTCATCTTTAAACATCTAAAATAATTCATGAGGCTAAAAATAACCAATTACCTAAAAATGTCATCCAATACTTCTCTACAAGAAAGGAGAAATATGATCTCAGGGAAGAACTACATTTGAAACACTTATATGCTAGGACGTTAAAAAGCCATAGCATTTCAGTATGTGGAATCAAACTATGGAATGGATTGAGTAAGGAACTCAAACAATGCACAACGATGAGCCAATTCAAGAAACAATACAAGCAGTTGATGTTTGCTAAATACAAGGATGAAGAGTCTTGAACCAGTCATGATGTGCTATACATATCATTATATTGACACTTACTATGGTACACATTATGTCATTGGATGCTCATACCACCTCGTACTTGAGTACGAGGTACATTATTTAAAAAAAAACAAAAAAACAAAAAAAAGACCTTAAACTGTATTATGGAAAGCAGGAAGTGAACAAATGTAACAGTTACTGATTGTAAAAGTACCAGATGGAGGGGTAGGATTTAATAAGCTTTGCTTCTTCCTACTCCTTTTGGACATGTGGAACTGTGAACTGATTATGTGATGCATTCAATTGTAATCTGATGCATGTTCAAATGAAATAAAACCATCACCATATGGTCTTCATTTACTCAATGAAGTTTGAGTCCTAAATTTGACTCCATTGTTTCAGCTGGGATGAAAGCAGCTCCATCAGCAGCGGACTCAGCGATGGCGACGGCGAAGGCTCGGACAATCTCAGCTCAGAGGAGTTCAACGCCAGCTCGTCCCTCAACTCCCTCCCAAACACGCCCCTGGGATCCAGACGCAACTCCTCAGTTATGGTGAGCCAAGAGTGCAATCTTCTTTATGATTTCTTTTAACTCAGTCATTTAAATTTTAGGCTTGCGTCTGCCAAAAACTGTTAAATGTTTTTTTTTCCCCCATGCTTTTCTTTTCCTTGTTTTTCTTTCAACTGCTTGGGGCGCTTGACTTATCGCTGTATTTTTTTCTTCTTTGGAATGCAGCTGAGATAAAAGAAAAGATTAGAACTAACAGAATGCTGGCGGGATAACCAACCACATGTGATTGTTATCCTCGTCTTTATCCTCCCCGTAGCTCCGCACGGATGCAGAGAAGCGATCCCTGGTAGAGAGCGGACTCTCCTGGTACAGCGAGGACGGCAAAGTCAGCCACAAGCTAAACACCAGCAGCTTTGACACGGGGAGTCTCAAAATGGAAGCACCGAGCAAGTGGAGGAAGAAGCCCCCGAGCCTGAGTGAGGACTTCGGGGTCAAGGGTGAACTGAGAAAACCTCAAAGTTTAGGTGCGCCGGGGAGCTTTAAGAAGAGTCGGAATCCTCCAGTGGGTGTGACCTCTCCTATCACCCACACATCTCAGAGCGTGCTGAAAGTGGCAGGTGAGATCCAAAGGCTCAGATAATAAGAAGTTAAAACAAAATTAAAAAAATCAACAACTTTATTGACAAAAGTTTGATTTGTTTACATGCCTGTTTGTATTACCAGTGGTTTGTTTTACATGTCATTTAATAACAAAGACATATCTGGCAGCGGTTCACATGAGATCATTAGCATATAAATATTCTAAAAGTAAATACACGTGTCTTTACTTATGTGATCTTGGATGGAAACAAATGTTTTATGATATATGTTCATCCATATCATGATGCCAAAAATGCAAAACTGTGCTCAGTTGCTATAATTTCTTTAATATTTTCTATGCAGTACCAAAGAGTGACAAGCCACAAGATAAATCCAAGATCTCCATCAAGACCGGCGGTCTCCAAAGGTCACGCTCCGATGCAGGTCGGGATCATCACATGATGGAGCCACGTAAGCCCCCTTCTGGTCTGGTCAAACCCATGACTGGAGCCTCATTCGGCTACAAGAAGCCAGCCACAGCTACTGGTACCGCCACAGTCCTGACAGCAGGGGGCACCACCATCTCCAGTGGCTCTTCAACTGTGGGGAAACCTCCCAAGTCCACAGCAATCCCAGTGAAGCCCGCGGGGGGACGTAAGAATAGCTTTGATGCCAGTAGCGAGCAGAGCTTCCTGGGGCCAAATGCCCGAAACAGCATCCAGTACCGCAGCCTGCCTCGTCCTGCCAAGTCCAGTACACTCAGTGTGATTGGTCGGCCAGCATCCCGACCCGTCAGCGGCACCATAGATCCAAGTCTGTTGAGTCTCAAACCTGTCAGCATGGCCTCAGCAAACCCACGAGTGAAAGAACCCTCCAATTTCAGCAGCAAAATATCAAACCGGACATTCACTGGCCCGGTGAACCAGACGGATAGAGAGAAGGAAAAGGCGAAGGCCAAAGCCGTGTGCGCTGATATGGAATGTGGTTCTCTGAAAGGAGATGAGGTCGTGTCTGAGTCCTCACGAGAATCTGTGGTGAAACTGCACGGCCTCAGACGGACCAGCAGCAGCAAATATCCTGAACTGTCTTCCCCCACCACACCGAGGTGTTTACATTTTACTACTCTTGACCAGGAACCATCTTGTTGTTTGATTCCAACATTGTTTCACTTCAGTTGTCATGGATACGCTCACCAACTACAACATTAGGTACACCTGCACAGAGAAATTAAATCCAACTAATTAAATTTAATGCCGCACGGCGGTCAAGTGGTTAGCGTGCAGACCTCACAGCTAGGAGACCCAGGTTCAATTCCACCCTCGGCCATCTCTGTGTGGAGTTTGCATGTTCTCCCCGTGCATGCGTGGGTTTTCTCCGGGTACTCCGGTTTCCTCCCACATTCCAAAAACATGCTAGGTTAATTGGCGACTCCAAATTGTCCATAGGTATGAATGTGAGTGTGAATGGTTGTTTGTCTATATGTGCCCTGTGATTGGCTGGCGACCAGTCCAGGGTGTACCCCGCCTGCCTCTCGCCCGAAGACGGCTGGGATAGGCTCCAGCACCCCCCGCGACCCTCTTAAGGACAAGCGGTAGAAAATGAATGAATGAATAAATTAAGTCCGGCCCCATTAATTTATATTTACAAAATTTGAACAGTATATATTAATAGTAGTAGTAATGGTAGTACTTCTACACTAATTTTGAGAAAGCAATATTATCCTCACCAGTCACGGATATCTATTATTTGTATTAATTGTATCAATACAAAAAATAATTATATTCATTTATGAGTAGCAAAATACTTTGGTTGAGGCCTGAATTCATCATTCATTCATCAATCATTCATTTTCTACCGTTTTTCCTTACGAGGGTAACGGGCATGCTGGAGCCTATCCCAGCTGTCTTCGGGCGAAAGGCGAGGTACACCCTGGACTGGTCGCTAGCCAATCACAGGGCACATATAGACAAACAACCATTCACACTCACATTCATACTTATAGACAATTTGGAGTCGCTAATTAACCTAGCATGTTTTTGGAATGTGGGAGGAAACCGGAATACCCGGAAGAAACCCACGCATGCACGGGGAGAACATGCAAACTCCAGAATCGAACTCGGGTCTTCTAGCTGTGTGGCCTTCACGCTAACCACAAGGCCACACATTGTGCAGGTGTCCCTAATGATATGTCCATATTAGATTTACAGTACATTTACAGAATAGTACATTTTTGTATTACATTTTTAATGGAAAAAAACAGAAAAATTGTATTTGCATCTGCTCCCAACAGGATGTTGGCAAAGTCTCTGGGTCGTCCACCCAGCTTGGCACATCTGGACAAGGTCAACTCCAACAGTCTGGACTCCTGCGTGACCATCCAGGATCTCCCCCCCAAAGTCCCTCCTTACTCCAAGCTCCAGGACCTGGCTGGCTCCCACTCTGCAGCACGTCTGACCCCCAGCCCGGCACCCGTGCTCCACATTGACTCTCCTGGCTCGTTCAACAGCGAGAGCCTGGGTGGTTCACCTCTGCTCTACCCCAAACTGTCAACTATGCACCGCAGCATGGAGTCGCTGCCCCTCCAGATGAGTGTGCCCTCTTCTGCCAGGTTTAGCACCACAGAGTCGAAACCAAATCAGGAAAGGGGCGCAGGGACATGGAGTACTGGGAGCCGGACATCCCTCAACCTTTTCGAAGGGTTTGTTTTATCTGAAGTAGATCTATTGAGATGTTTGTTTGTTTTTTTGTTCCATTGTTCAGGATTTGTTTTTCCTCTTCACAGGCTGCAAACGGACAGGAACACTTTGCCAAAGAAAGGATTGGAGTATGTCGAAAACAATTACACCGAACACATCGTCACATGTCATTGGTTGACGTTGAAGTAACCGTTCTCTCCTTAAGACGCTGCGGATCGAGTCTGTCGGATAGTGACGGGATAAAACCGGGAAGACGCCACTCCCACAACGCCGTCAGCACGACGGAGAGTGACAGCCCACCTCAGCTGCCTTCACCCACCCGTGCACTTCACCTCTTATCCGCCACCAAAGCCCCTCTCACCAACGTGGGTGAGCGAGAAGAGATCTTTGTATTTCAGTACAGCGGGAATGGAAAATGACCTTCCCTAAAGCAGATACTTAAAGGAGTCAAAATGTTTTGCTAAGATGTGTAATTTAGACTTACAGACCAACCCGTTAATTGGATCCATCAAGATCACCCAACGTATAGATTGCAGTCATTCATTGGTTATAAACAGATGATGTTTTTACTCGTGCACTTGGGTGTGTTCTCTCATATCCTCACTGTGTCTCTCCTTTGCAATAGTTGCCCCAATTTCTTCAGGCACTCCGAGGATATCACGCTCTAACAGCATTGGGCCTCCTAGTGACTCCGCCTGTGATCTGTATGGATCCTCTCCCCTTGGCAGCAGCATGTCCCTGGCTGAAAGGCCCAAAAGCATGATGCGGTCTGGATCTTTCCGTGAACCTACAGACGACGGTACGCATCACCGGCACCCAAAATGATGTTACCTTAGATGGAAATGTAGTTTTAATGATAAAAGTTTATATTTCGAGTGAATTATAACTGGAATGATTCTGTTCCAGGTCTCTGACAGCTAATCAATTTAAAAATGTCTATGTTTGTAATGATTTCTGACAGATCATGTTGGATGATTAAATTGACTCAAGCATATAAAAGAGCACATATACTTTAATAATTGGTCTAATAGTTGTATGGTCATATCACCTCGTGAAAAATAAATATTAAATTAAATTAAATTTAAAATACTTGATGTACTGTATATATCACTATATTGACAGTTACTATGGTACCGATTATGTCATTGTATGGTCATATCACCTCGTACTTTGGTACGTGACAAAAATAAAATAAAAAAAATGAAAATTTAAAAGAAAAAAAAAAAACTATATTAGGAAAGCAGGAAGTGAACAAATGTAACAGTTACTGATTGTAAAAGTACCAGATGGAGGGGTAGGATTTAATAAGCTTTGCTTCTTCCTACTCCTTTTGGACATGTGGAACTGTGAACTGATTATGTGATGCATTCAATTGTAATCTGATGCATGTTCAAATGAAATTAAACCATTACCATAGTTAACAACATTGCGTACACCAGTTAATGAATACATAGGGAATACATGGGGTTTTAATAACATTTTAACAACATTGTTTTTAATATTGGACTAATAAACTTTTATGTTATGTTTTATAGTGCACGGTTCTGTACTCTCTTTGGCTTCCAATGCTTCGTCCAACTATTCGGTGAGTAAATGTCAAAATGATTACCTGATTCAATACAGTATTAATTGGTCGATGTTCCAATCATACAAGAGCCAAGTCAACGATAAAATGTCACCAATTTTCTCTTTTCTGTACAGTACTGTGTTATAACAACAAGCTAATCCTCTAATTTACATGCTTACGCAATGCCTTTCTTAGAATGAGGAGAGGATACAAGGAGAGGTAAGGCCAGTGTCCATAACTGTGTCATTTCCATTTATCATTGCATAAACTACACACCCATTTGAATATTTAATATTTTTTTTAATCTACCAACACTTTTTTTTCTTTCCTTCATCACTCCATAAACTATCTATCTTTTGTGACACATTCTCTACTCCTTGAACAAACTTTTTATTGACAAAATATAAACAAGTGTTGACATGTTAAACACATGTGAATAATATATAATATCACTAGGCTAACAGACAAGGAGAACAGGTAGGATTAAATAAATTCTGCTATATCCAACTACTTTTGGAAAATGCAGAAGTGATGTTCATCAATGTAACTTGGGTATAGAGTTTATTTCCGCGGGGCTACACCCTGGACTGGTCGCCAGCCAATCACAGGGCACATATAGACAAACAACCATTCACACTCGCATTAATACCTATGGACAATTTGGAGTCGCCAATTAACCTAGCATGTTTTTGGAATGTGGGAGGAAACCGGAGTACCCGGAGAAAACCCACGCATGCACGGGGAGAACATGCAAACTCCACACAGAGATGGCCGAGGGTGGAATTGAACCCAGTACTTAAACATGTAAACAAATGAACCATACCATGTCATTTCCAGTTGAAAACAAGGCCATTTGTCATCTGATCATTTATGTAATTATTAAAACATTTATTATTTAAAACACATACTTGGTGTCCAATGTTACCCATTAAAGTGTTCAAACTGCTCACTGAGATGATTTTATTTTTGTCTACAGCAAATCCGCAAACTCCGACGTGAGCTGGAATCCTCGCAGGAAAAAGTGGCCGACTTGACCATGCAGCTTTCTGCTAACGTATGTATGACTTGCGGTGTTGCACTTTGACCTCACGTCAGGAGTTTGCTAATCATTTGGATGATTGACTCTCAAATCTAAATCCAGAGATCGCTCACTTGATTCTAAGTCTTGGTTCAAGCTTTGCAATCATGTTGGATATCCTTCTGAGCCTTTTACTTCATCACTCATGCTACTAACACTGTAACCACACCTGCATTAATTTTACCTGCAACTTCTAGAGCATGTGTCAAACTCCAGGCCCAGGGTCCAAATCCGGCCCACACTGCAATTTCATGCGGTTTTCATTTTAAAAGTGGAAACAATATTTTATATAGCACAAAATCCATCCTCATTCTTAATGAGGATGCCAGATTCAGACCAAAAGTCAAAATAATTGAACTGTAAACGACTAAAGATGGCAGCACCTTAAAGGGGAACTGCTATTTTTTTTTCATTCACTATCTTTCTGTTTTCTGTGAATCATGGTACATGAAAATGAATTAATATGAGCTAGCTAACAATGGAAGCCATGGGAAATACCTATTTTGACAATGATGTGCATTGTTAGCTAGCTCATACTTTTCTCTTGTTAAAAGGCACAGCCTAAAGTAAGTTTTGAATTTTGGCTACCAGTGCAATAGTGTTTGACACCCTGCTTCTAGAAGCTTCTTTCACAGCTTTTATATTACAATTTATAAGTGTCGCACAATCAACCAAAATTAACCAATCCCAATTGAACAACAATGAACTGCCTGTGTGTGTGGGTGTGTACGTGTGTATGCGTTTCTATGGTGAAAATGGTTAATCCCACACTTAACAATCACTGTCCCTCTCTTTTATGCTCTTGGCTGCTTTTGATTCACGGATTTCCTGCTGCTCACTACCTGTCCCCCCCCTTCCCTACCTGCTAACCGGTTGCTTCTCTGGATGTTGGGTATTGCAGTTAGGCCAGGTTTGTTGGACTGTTGAGTAAATTACGCTATTGTTGTTGTTATACTGTGCATGTTAAGTTTCTCGAATGAGATATTTAAGTGCAAAAATAAAATAATGAGACATTGTCAACTGTAACGGTTCCCTGATATCAGTTGGAAGCCATTTTCTTAATGTGTTGTGAGTTTATTTGTTGCAGTTGCTGATGCATACCTCCAAATCCTCACCCGTCTTCTTTTGCATCTCGACAGGCTAATCTGGTAGCAGCTTTTGAACAGAGCCTGGCACTGATGACAGCTCGTCTTCAGACCTTGTCTGTGTCGTCTGAGCAGAAGGTAACCAGCTCTCTATTTCATGCTTGTTAGTTACTGTATAATCAGCTAACAAAAAGAGCTTTGACTCTTTAGGATTCTGAACTGAATGATCTGAGGGAAACCATTGAGATTCTAAAGACTAAAAACACAGAAGCCCAAGAAATCATCCACGGGGCTCTCAATAATTCAGAAATTGCATCTAAAGGTAGATACTGTATATCGTACAATACAGGAACAGAAATTCTAAAGCCACCCATGTCATATCTAATTGTGTCTCGGTTCCAATTTGATTCAGAACTGCAGATCAATCGTCAGAACTCGTCTGAAAGCATCTCGAGCCTCACCAGCACCACCAGCCACTCGAGTATGGGCAGCATCAAGGAACAGGAGGCCAAGAAGAAGAAGAAGAAGAGCTGGGTGAGGATGCACACATTAATATTATATAATCATAATAATAATCGTCCGTCATCCGCAGTTCTTCTGTGAGACATGAACAGATGTCTTTCTCTTTGCCACATTTGCATATAATGTGATGTTCATATTAACCAAGCTACAGCCACATTATTATTATTATTATTATTATTATTATTATTATTATTATTATTATTATTATTATTATTATTATTATTATTATTATTATTATTATTATTATTATTATTATTATTATTATTATTATTATTATTATTATTATTGACATCATCACAACGCTCGAACTACGTTACTGGCGTATTGATACCATGCCACACCACACTGAAAGCGCTTTGGGAAAGCGCTATACAAGTGAAAGACCATTGACAAAAATATTACATGTTATCATGTATGTACCTGTATGTTACTACATTGTCATAGCTTATATATAAAACCATAAAATCTTGCTGGAGGTGTTTTAATAACCATCTTAGTAGGAGGCGTAAGTGTGTCCCATTACGAGCTGTCTCTTTTGGTCTGATTTCACATCTATACAACACTCAGAAATGAGAAAGGCATATGTGTCCATGTGTCATATAAGGATTTTGAATGATGGGCTTTCCATTTTAAGCAAAATCAGCATTTTTTTTACTGGTTGACAAATGGAACAGAACCCTCATCATGCATCAATCTTTCCTGCATGTGTTAATAATCCTGTTGTTAATTAACACTCTTGTCTCCCCCTCATGCTCGCCCACTTTTTATGTTAGGTGTATGAGGTGAGTGATGATGGAATGTAAACCTTCCCTCCCCTTACCAAAGCACTTTTTGTGTGACTGAACAGTTTAATGTTGAATATATGCTCGTGGGGGCAAAAGGGGCCCTGTATGGAGAGGAGAAAAAACTCAAATATGTAATTAATCGAAACAAACAAATTTGTCAATATATCACCCTGACCTATTGTGCATGTAGAAAATATTGTGTATTTACATGATAGAAGCATGGCATGTAATGGTAATGGTTTTATTTCATTTGAACATGCATCAGATTACAATTGAATGCATCCCATAATCAGTTCACAGTTCCACATGTCCAAAAGGAGTAGGAAGAAGCAAAGCTTATTAAATCCTACCCCTCCATCTGGTACTTTTACAATTATAACTGTTACATTTGTTCACTTCCTGCTTTCTAATATAATTTAAGTTTTTTTGTTATTTTTTTATTTTATTTCATTATTTTATTTTTATTTTAAAAAAATTTAATTGGTTTAATTGCTTTAATTTTTTACTTTTTTTTTTTTTGTCACGTACTGAAGTACGAGGTAATATGAGCATCCAATGACATAATGAGTACCATAGTAAGTGTCAATATAGTGATATATATAGCACATCATGACTGGTTCAAGACTCTTCATCCTTGTATTTAGCAAACATCAACTGCTTGTATTGTTTCTTGAATTGGCTCATCGTTGTGCATTGTTTGAGGGTCTTACTCAATCCATTCCATAGTTTGATTCCACATACTGAAATGTTATTTGTCATCTTTTTCCATTCTTCTCTCTGCAGTTACGCAGCTCTTTCAACAAGGCTTTCAATAAGAAGGGCTCGAAAGGGCCCTATGCCGACATTGAGGAAATCGCCACACCGGAGTCATCAGCCCCGTCATCACCCAAAGTCCACCATGATGGAGATAACCCTCCACCATCATCTATGAAAGCCTCAGCCTCTGCATCATCATCTGGGTAATGCACAAACTCAAAGAAATGTAAAATAGCAGAAATTGAGAGTTTGTGGTCTCACACGAACATCTACCAGGTTATGTGAGGGGAGCGAGGCAGGGGATGACAAGGTTGTGTCGGACCTTCGCTCGGAACTCTGGGAAAAGGAGAGGAAACTGACTGACATCCGTCTGGAGGCTTTGACCTCTGCGCATCAACTGGAGCAGCTGCAGGAGACCATGACCAACATGCAGGTATACATGCATTCTTATAATGCCTTTTTGGCGTCCCTCAAGGCTTTAGTAGTACTTCATCATGTGCAACTTTATTTAACATCGTTTCCACACTCAGAACACTGGAAAAAAAGACTGCATGTTAGCATTAAAGTGATAGTTCGGATTTGTTTGATAAAATTATCCATGGTCTGTCATCTCCTCCTCTAAGTAAGCTTGTAAAATTAAGGAAAATCTCTTAGAGTAACACGAGAGGCAGTCAGAGGTGACTGTATTTTTCCTCTATGGAAAAGGGCATTTCATCAGCGTGCCTTTTCAGTCGCAGCTGCACAGGAATTGAACCCTGTGCCCTGTGAGTTCATTCATTTTTTTCCCCCCAAAAAAATTGGTTCTTTATACATACAGTACATGTAATCACTATTACTAACATTAGCAGTACACTAAGTTTATTCATCTTATCTGAACTCTCCCTGTCGAATAAACCAAATAAATACAATGGATTTTTTGACATGAATTTGAATGACACCCCCATCAGTGTAGTGTCCCGATGACATGTTTTCAATGCATAGTTTCTGGATTCTGCTCACCATCATGGCGGCCAAGCCCGTGACGAGCATGATATGGAAGTATATGCCCATCTCTAGACTCTTTGGTTTAAATGCCCGCTCACGCTACTACAGGGAACTTCCAATATTAACATATTTATGTGATGACTCATGCTTCAGCATTTAAGTTAAAGTCAACATAATGAGACACTTGACCGGAAACAACCAAAGTAATCATGGAAAACGGACCTACCGCTCCTCCATAAAATAGGCAGTTCTCCCTCAGGAAGTTGTGTGCTGCAGTGAAATGCATCCAAGCATAAACGACGACTGTCCCCCAGCCATGGGGTGGCCACTGGGGTGGCTAGAGAGTGGCTATGTGTATACTTAGAGTATACCTACGTATATTAATTTACTTTCACTGATGTCCAAATGGTGCGGCACGGTGGTCGAGTGGTTATTAGCGCGCAGACCTCACAGCTAAGAGACCAGGGTTCAATTCCACCCTCGGCCATCTCTGTGTGGAATTTGCATGTTTTCCCCGTGCATGCGTGTTTTTTCTCCGGGTACTCCGGTTTCCTCCCACATTCCAAAAACATGCTAGGTTAATTGGCGACTCCAAATTGTCCATAGGTATGAATGTGAGTGTGAATGGTTGTTTGTCTATATGTGCCCTGTGATTGGCTGGCCACCAGTCCAGGGTGTACCCCGCCTCTCGCCTGAAGACAGCTGGGATAGGCTCCAGCACCCCCGACCCTCGTGAGGAAAAAGCGGTAGAAAATGAATGAATGAATGAATGATTTCCAAATGACATAGGGCATATGTCACTTTTTTAGAAACTCACATCTAGCATATACATTTGTGCATGGAATGTAGCTAGTATAGTTGGTGCTTTCCTGGGGTGCAAGAACATCCAAACTCTTCAAAACATGTTTATTCCTCTGTCTTAGGCATGTCGGAACGTAATTCTCCTCACTGAAGTTTGCTCTACACAAGCAAAGCTTTTTGGTTCTGTCCACTTAAGACATTAAGACAAGAAGCCCAAGTTTCCTAATAGCAATGTCCATGACAACGGGACATATGGAGCAGTTGCAAGTTGTTGTTTGTTGTTTTTTTACCACTCTAGCCACTCTAGCCATGCACTCTCTTGCATTAAGTTTTGTGATGCAAATATTGTACTCTTTTGAAAGCATATTGTTTTGTAAAGCAAAACATTTTAATGAAGTGACTCCACCAACTTTCTTAAATACCAAAAAACTCTCCAGAACTCGACTCAAAACACAAAGTGGAGAAAAAGTCACCATTGAGGCACTACACAGCTTATGGATGCCATACAATTTCATGTAAAAAAAAATCCAAACCATCCCTTTAACTGTATATGGTGAGATCAAACTGATATAAAGTCATTATTCCATATCCAGAAGACTGTGGAAAATCTAAAGGTAGAGAACGACCAACTGAGGACAAGCGGCAACTCCCCCTGTCCGTCTCCTGGACCGTCCAGTTCCGTGTCCCAGTCCTCGGGTCTCACTTGTCTCAGCAATTCATCACCACGGCAGTCAGTAGCGGTGGCTAAAGGATACACCAGAAGGCTGAGTGATGGAACCTGTGCAGGTATATTGTCAATTATATTAATATGTCTCTATCACCAACTCACCAGTCACAATATTAGGTACAGTCAATGTTTTTATTAAGTTTCTTGCCTGCCGGTGACTTACATGCCTATCTATTTTTTCACTGCTTCCATTTCAATCATTGTTTTTTTCCAGCAGATTCCACCGATTACGCAAGTCTGTCCTCACAGAGAGACGACCACCGTGTCAGGGTGGTGGTTTCTGTGGTGGATTTACACGTCTTTAAAGATGTGAGTGTGCTGTTGTGTGTCAAACTGTCCACCAGTAAATCCTCAGTCACCTACATCTCGTTCTTGACGTCAACAGGAGGTCAAACAGTCGGATTTATTCATCGGCACGGTCAGAGTGAACGGAAGGATGGACTGGCCCATGCTGGACTCAGCCGTCAGCCAGGCCTTCAAGGTGAAGCAGCTTCTTTTGGCGGTGTGACCTGTCACAAGGACCGAATGTTCCATTTTCATCTGGCATAGTGATGTTTGTAATTCAGCTGTCAGCTTTTAATTTTAGCACGCTGTTCCATGCATCGTCAGATTGCTGTAATGTGTTTTTATGCGGTCCATAGCCACTAGGGGACATATTTGTATGATATTTGGGGATTGCTATGACATGTTGGAATAGTGTATATAAAACATTAGAGTTCTCAATTCCTTTCTTTTACTCCTGTGCCGTTCATTCCAGGTTTACATTGCCAAAGTGGACCCCAATTCCAGTCTTGGCTTGTCCACAGACTCCATCTTCAGTTACAGTATGGGCCACATCAAGAGGGTTCTTGGGGGAGAGGCTCCTGAGACGCAGCCCTCTCGGTGCATGTCCCGGGGGCCCACCGGTATCACTGTGGCTCTGAAAGGTATGCACAGGGATGAACATATTTTTCGATTTTTGACCAAGCCTGAGTATGACAGTGTTTCAACATTTGTGTAGCAGAAAAAAATTATATATATATTTTTTTGTGGTTAACCTTAATTATAAATTGAATATTTTCATAGTTAGAGCATTAAAAAAAAACTATTTATGATTTTCTAAATACAGTTTTTAACACTATTAGACACCTCTAGACATGACGTAACACAGCTGTAGTCGCCAATATAGTAGACATTATAGAAAATAAGACATAATATAGACTTGCACGTGTTAGCATTGGGAGAGTTTCTTTTTGTTGTGTTTCTTTATTCTCACAGGGCTTCCAGCGGTGGCTAATGTAATATAGCATTCTTATAGAGCCACACGTTTAGGTTTTATTGACAATCTTTGTGCCAATAGGTGTTCAATTCCAACATGTAACACAGTCCAGCTCACACACTTATCTCCTCCTCACTCTCACTCCAGCGAGGTGCGTTCACAAACATCATAATTTAGACGATGACCCTGTGCGTGCGTGGGTACTCTCCAGGTAGTCTGGCTTCCTCCCACATATGCATGCTAGATTAATTGGAGACTCTAAATCAGGGGCCACCAACACGGTGCCCGCGGGCACCAGGTCGCCCCTAAGCCGCCATGAGTTGCCTGCATTGTGTCCTATAAGTAGCTAAAATAGCGGCAATATCCAATTTTTTTGGTCACTATTCTTGTTTAAATCACACTTATATGTAAACTGACAATGACAATATATAAAAAAAACACTCTGACCAAGCACAGTTCAAAGTTTTGTGCGCATGACCAAAACATAATGTTGGTGGAGATCATACAAACATAGTGGAAACGAGCTATTGGGCGCAGAAAATGAGGCAATGGCTGACCCACAAAAAGGTGGCAGAATAAAGAAAGGAAACATAATTTTCACAATGAATGGGAGATAGGTTTATTTTTTTATTTTTGTTTTTTTTTAAACCACTGTGAAAGTGACATGTGGTGACAGCAAAGCGGCACAATGTGAAGTGACATTTCGCAACGTGTGACACACACTACCCTGGAAACTACCCACAGGACAGCACACTACAAACAGAAAGAGCCCGCAAGTCAAAGGCAGCTTTGTGCAACATGCAATCTTTTTTCACAAGATCGGTAAAAAAAAACTCCCAAAGAGCAACCAAAGCCTCATTTTGAGGTATGCAATTCTTTCATTCATTCATTTTCTACCGCTTATCCTCACTAAGGTCGCGGGGGTGCTAGAGCCTATCCCAGCTGTCTTTGGGCGTGAGGCGAGGTACACCCTGGACTGGTGGCCAGCCAATCACAGGGCACATATAGACAAACAACCATTCACACTCACATTCATACCTATGGACAATTTGGAGTCGCTAATTAACCTAGCATGTTTTTGGAATGTGGGAGGAAACCAGAGTACCAGTAGAAAAGTACTCCATGCATGCACAGGGAGAACATGCAAACTCCACACAAAGATGGCCGAGAGTGGAATTGAACCCAGGGCTCCTGCGCGCTAACCACTCGACCACCGTGCATCCCGTATTTTCTTGGTTAAACCAAGAAATTGAAATATAAAATCATAAATAGATGACTAGTATTTTCATTGAATCCAGTACACATTACCACCAGTGAAGATATGTTTGTGTTGGGCTATGCACCATACACTCATACCTCCAACCATTAGTCCACCTCTTGAAGTGAGACTGAAGCCAGAGTTGGAATTAAATGTGTGAAGACTCCTGCGTAACTCGATGCCATGTAACTTGGTGCCAGCCAGATCCAGCTGGTCGGCCCACAGCCCTGCCCCGCCCCCCCGCCATAGATGTTAATGTGGAACTCTACACTTGTGCTAGCTGTTGGGCTCACTCGCCCTCACTCACTACACTGCTGGAAGTTATTTTCAGAGCCAAATGCTTGAGCAACACATTGCTATGAAGGACATGCAAAGCAATACGTAAACTAATTTGTGCGACCAATTTATACTCCCATCATCGTCTAGCGCTAGGGAACTTGCGCCTCTATTTTAAACATATAGAATTTTTCAATTTGTCATCCTTAAGTTAAATTTGATCATAAATAAGGTAACTTACTGTGTTTCTCCAACAGCTCACATTGCTAGGGAGGTGAAACTTGGCACATCAACTGGAAATTACATTTGTGTGCGTCAAAAGAAATTTGAGCTTAGTTGGCCAGATGATGGCGCTTTAATTAACAGTCTCAAAATAACCTTTTGAGAAAACCATGTTGAACCAAGCCATGTTGAATTTCTTTTCTTACTTCTCCAAGCTAACTATCCTAATTACTGCTAAATCTAGGGGCGTACTTCGTCTCCTCTACGTGCTTTTTTAAAATATTTTTATTTTTGTACAAAATGTGAGTATTTAATCTGTTAGTCTGTCAGTTTAAGTTGCTAGTTACACAGCCATGTTCAGTGATGGGAATAACGGTATTTAAAATAACTTTTTCCAGTAACGGGTAATCTAAATAATTACTTTTACTGTCAGCATAACGTCGTTACCATTTTCGACACCCCGTTACTGCACGTTACTGAAGCCGCCTAAAAATATATAGTGAGAGTGTGAGAGTATTGCAGAGTGACAAGGGAGGGGGTGAGATAACCACACAAGGAATGAGGATTGGCTCAGGTTTTAGTAAGATTGCGTTTTCAGCCAATCAGAGAACTTGAGTGGGCGGGTGTTTTGCGCACATAAGCAATGAGGATTGGCTTAAGTTTTAGTAAGATTGCGTTTTCAGCCAATCAGAGAACTTGGGTGGGCGGGTGTTTAGAGCAAGTCCAAGTGTGATACAGCATAGCGAGAGATGGCGAATGAGGAGGACTCTAGTCAGAAGACAGCGTTTCACAGACACTACAGACAATACTTTAACCTCATTGATGTCAAAGGTAAAATATACATTATGTCCCCGAAAAAAAACTTTGTCCACGTCTTTTGTGAGCAACTCAAACCCACAGAAACACCTGTCCAAACCTCTGTAATGGTACCCGTATTTGCTGGGGGGCGGGGTATAGTTACTCTTACTGGTAACTAATTACTTTTGGAGTGGAGTCATTCTGTTAGTAACTCAGTTACTTTTTTCGAGAAGTAACTATAACTAATTACTTTTTTAAAGTAACCTGCCCAACAATGGCCATGTTTACATAACCACCTCCGCTCTACGCCAACATGTCTGCTTGCTTCGCTCCCGTCTTCCGAACATGAGCGTTAACATGGAACACGGCATTGCATGAGAAGGGACGGGCAGCAGTCGTAACACTTATGAAATATTACACTTTTTTATTTAGTATTCAGCATGTGAATTAATGCCAAAACAAACAATAATTACTTCTTATGAGATGTTTGGAGGCCCTTGGAAATCTCTGGGCCCCAGGCAAGTGGCTGTGTTTGCCTAATGGTAGCGCCGCCCCGGTTATATCTACTGTCTGTCTGACTTTTGTCATCAAGAGTTATGCAAATTAAGGATAATACTGAACATAATTGCGGTCTCAGAAGTGTAAATTACCAAATTAACCTCTAATCTTTTTGGGGTAAGAAATGAACCACAGCAGATCTAATCGAACACATTAAACAAATCAAACAACAATCAAAAGGCCATCCAAATGCAATCAAGGTTAAAAACTGCTATCAGATGCGTGCGTTTTAATTACATTTCATCTCGTGTCTTGCTACTGTGTCCAGGCTTGAAGGAGAAGTGCGTGGACAGCCTCATCTTCGAGACCCTCATACCTAAACCGATGATGCAACACTATATCAGCCTGCTACTCAAACACCGCAGACTCATCCTATCTGGTCCGAGCGGAACGGGTAAAACATACCTCGCCTCCCGTCTGGCTGAGTACCTGGTGGACCGTAGTGCCCGCGAAGTCTCTGATGGCATCGTCATGACCTTCAACATGCATCGCCAGTCATGCAAGGTGACAGAAAGCGAATAAAACAAGTGATGAGTTGTCATCAACTCCTTCTTAATCGACTTTTTCCCTCCAGGATCTACAGCTGTATCTCTCCAACTTGGCCAATCAAATTGACAGAGAAACCAGCTCCTCTGAGAACCCTCTGGTCATTATTGTAGATGATATTCATGACCCAGCTGCGGTCAGCGAACTAGTCAATGGGGCACTCACTTGCAAATATCACAAATGGTAATTCATAGATATATAGTCTGATTAAATCATCAAATCAGACCTTTATAACACTATTCCTGTTTTCAGTCCATACATCATCGGAACAAGCAATCAGCCAGTGAAGATGACTGCAAACCACAGTCTTCACCTCAGCTTCAGGTACGTTCTTATGTCTAAACCACTGGCAACAAAAGTGAGTTTGCTGTACAAATTGGGTGAGTTGTTGGTGTTGCAATGCATCAGGAGATGGTGTGTTCAATTTTTCTGACTCTCTCATTCATACTAGTCACTCGAAGTTCAATATGTCACCTCAAGAGCCCGAAGAACTCTGCGAGAATGTGGAAAAAACTGGTCTATGGACTATTGTTATTTACCAGGTCTATTTGTGTTTGGGTCTCAGGATGGTGACCTTCTCCAACAACGTGGAGCCAGCTAACGGCTTCCTGGTGCGCTACCTGCACAGAAAGCTAATGGAGTCTGAGGACGAGAGGAGTTTGACCAATGACGACCTGATCCAAGTGCTGGACTGGGTTCCCAAACTGTGGTATCATCTACACACCTTCCTGGAGAAGCACAGCACATCTGACTTTCTCATTGGTATAAAACCTTCTGATCAGGATAAGGGACGGTATTTTGGGAATATATTTTGTTTCAATGTGTCTCACTGTTGTCTCCTCAGGACCCTGCTTCTTCCTGTCTTGTCCTGTCACAGTAGATGAGTTTCGATCGTGGTTCATTGACCTATGGAACCATTCTATTATTCCCTACTTGCAAGAAGGAGCCAAGGATGGCATCAAGGTGAGAGAACCTCACTCATTGATCTACATAATTTCTTGTCTAGGTGGCTTTTGAAGGTGCTATAATCTTACTTTTCTGATATGTTGCGATTCTCCAGTTCCATGGCCAGAAAGCAGTATGGGAGGACCCGGTGGAGTGGGTGAGGGGCACACTGCCTTGGCCTTCTGCCCAGCAGGACCAGGCAAAACTGTTCCATCTTCCTCCTCCAAGCATCGGCTCCGGCAGTCCTGGTCAGTCCGGCGAGGAGAAGTCTCACAAGGAAACGACACCAAGCTCAGTGGAATCTGATCCGCTGGTAAGAGAGCACGGAAAGAATTTGTGGTTTCAATGATCCAAACTGTCTTCTATGATTTTTAGATGGCAATGCTTTTGAAGCTTCAAGAGGCTGCCAATTACATTGAATCCCCAGACAAAGACGAGCCCAGCCTGCCAAGACTGTGAACAAGTTCACACTTTAAACTCAGCACTTCATATCATAAACTTTATAGTCATTATTACTTGTCTGCTGTACTGTACATTCAGGAACCTTAAGAAATGGTTGTAGGGTGATTTTAAAGTGTCATTCCTTCACTGGAAGGCCATGCAGTATTTCCAAGAAGTTATAGAGCGATTTGAAAAATATATATTATGTACTAGATTCACTTCAGGTCCCTTTACCACCTCTTTGTCCTCAGTACTCTTCTTAGATTGGTGCTAATAGTTCAACATGAAACACTTCAGGTGAAACAGTGCATCACGGAATATGTTGTACTTGTCCACTGAAGCTGTTCTCACACACAGTAGGGGTGACTCGCTGCTGGAAAAAAAAAAGAGTACGACAGCATGAGTTTGTCCGTCTCTAAAGCCAAATGTTGCACATTATGCAATCCTCAACGTTTCAACCTGAGCAGGTAAAACAACAATTAAAAAAAACAAGATGCCTTAAAAAACAAAAAGGTCAGCGTCACCACAACTTCAGCAGCTCACACTGGTGCTTACATCATCTTAACTCATTATCAGCTCATCAGGTTTTAATTACCCTTTTCTGCCAATATGACTATTATTTTTGAACACATCCGTCAAGTCATTCACAAAGAAAGATTGCTGTCATACTCTTTTTGAACACGCTTACTGGTGATATCAGCTAATCACTGCTCACTATTACTCTACTAGTACTATTTGCTTCACCTTGAAACACATAATTATCACCGTTGCTGCCGTTTAAACTATACCAGGTATTCTGACTGGTATTCCTCTACTAGGGTGACGATGCAGTTTGAATCCACTGATTTGAAACCTTTTGAAAAGGGGATGAAGGAGTATTAGGGCCACACTGATGATAAAGAAAATAGTCACAGTTAGCTAACTCGATTGCAAAGCTAGCTCATATAGTTGGGAAGCCTGCTTGGAAAAAAAACAGCATAGAGCAGCTAGCAGCATACATTGTGTTGCATGATCAGCATATGTTGTGTTTTCGTGCTGGTATGCCGGTCCATATACGTTGCGTTTTCGTGCTGGTATGCTGTTCTGGAGACTAGCTCCCAGCATGACCAGCATACATTGTGTTTCCGCGCTGGTCCTCCAGACCGGCATAGACTAGCGACCAACCTACCAACACGAAAACACAATTTATGTTGGTAGCTGGTCTATGCTGGTTTTTCCAGCAAACTAACATGGGAAAGTATAATTTACCAGTTTCGATAGCTTACCTCGTAAATCAAGCAAGTAATGTAAGTTACAAAATCTGTGTAACCTAGCGAGTACTAATGGCTAGTGACATTGTCAACCAGATAGTAAAGCAGATTACGGGTTTGACTACGACTTAGCGCTTTGCTGAACTTGGTTGCTGAAGTAGCTAACACTTTTGCTAACTGGTAATGCAAACTAGTGGCGCTGCTATCTGTTATTAATCATAAAACATGTAAAACCATGGAGCTAATTTTACCTTTTGATGGCTACCAATTCCTGCGATAAAAAAGGTCGAACATGTAGCAAATCTTAACTTTTCATTGTTATAATTTTCGTCTTTGGATTATATCAGTAAGCCAAAGCCATTGACAATTTTGGCAATAGTGCGTCCCTAATACTTGGCCATGTAATGCAGTTCTAGAAAGATTGTGTACCTGGAATCAGATAACCAAAACATTATAAAATAAATGCACAAATGAATGTAGAGAAAATGCTTGTGAAAGAGCCACTGAACGGTATCGAACGTGTAGCATGGGCGTTTGACGAAGCTGCGTCACAAAATAAAAGCTAATAATGCCCCCCCAAAAAAGATGTCTGAGTAGAATGACTTTAAAGCTACCTACAGCCACTTCGCCAGGAGAATTTTCAACATTTACTATAGGTGCATATGGTGCTTTTCAACATTGTCACAAACTGTTTGTCGTATTCATGCAACAATTCAGGGTAGCTTGAAGAGATAGTTCCAAAAAAATATGTTTTTAGGATGTCAACGACATTTAGAGACAGTCGTGTGAGACATTGTACGACATACTACATGGCCATGCTGATGTATTCGTATAGGAGAGCGGATAACGCTGATGATCACTTTTTGAGGTGCTCCATGTAGGTTGTTTTTTTTACTTATAGTAAAACGTAAGTAAAGCATAAGTGTCCCTAAAGAAGTTACGTATGTAGTGATTTTCATTGTTCAAGGATTGTGTACACATTGTTGAATGAACTCATCAAACGAACGAATGTCCCATCACTTAAGCGACGACTCTAAGTTATCTTGATAAGATGAATTAAACACTTGTTGCTTTGTTCTTGTGTAGCACTTTTTTGCGAATGATAAGTAAAATACAAAGATGACTTTCATAGTTAGCGTCCAAAAAAAAAATTTAAATTCTTGCTTTTTTTGCGAATGATCATAATCCCAAAGTGAATTCAAAGATGGGTTTCACAGTTAGGGTACAAAAATGTGGGTTTCAAGTATTGTAAATATGTCTGCCGCGTCCCTAAAAAGCTTGTCATCTCATTCAATGGTCGTCGTGCTTGCAGTAGCTGTAACTTAGGTTTGCGTCAAAGTGTATCAGAACTATACAGCAACTTCTACTGGTGTTTGTCAGAAACTCGTGCAGATCATGTTCCTGCGTGTTCCGTCGCTCTGACGGGGTCAAGTGGTGAGCCTTAACGTTTGGGGTGTTGTGTTGGTAACAGGGTAAAATGAAAAGACATAGTTTGGATGCCATGTCCACATGAATAATTCATTAATGGTCATGATTGTCATTTCAGATTGAAAGTTTCATCCCAAAAACAGCACTTGTATTGATTTTAAATAAACTACAAGCCAATACAGGTTGCTGGATAGTCATATTTTTGGAGAAAGTTGTTGACTTAACGGTAAATGTAAAAAAAAAAAAAGAAGAAAAAAACCCATATGTTATGAGATCTTTGCAAATGTTAAGGGTTTTTCTGTGTTGTAAATGCATGTAAACTTTTTGTGTGACAATGAGTGACATGAATTGTTTATTAGGAAGATCATTAATGATTTCCTTTTTAAAAAAAACAGATATTTGATATTTCTTCTTTGTTTTCTAAAGACTCCTTTATAAAAGGTTAATTTCTCTATTTTGTACGAAACATCATTGTAAAGACTGTAAATATGGCAGCATATTCAGGATGAAGCAACAATCAGTGAAGAGGGTTTAGACTCGGGTTCCATAATACACAGCCAGGCCTCCATCCATACATCAACACATCACTGTTTGATGATGCTGGAGATTGCTTCCTATTCATCAGCCTCCGATTCAATTTAAGGTGGCTTTAACCTAATATGCTGTGTGACTGTTTGACCACTGATTTCTGTTTTTTTATGACACCTATCAATGTAAAAATATTGTCGGTAAGACATTACCTTTGGCTGACACCCACTGTTGTTTTTGTGAAACCTTTATTCTATTTGCAAAAATGCAGTAAAGGCACATTTTTTAAATAAAGTTTAATAAATACCATAGTGTCAGGTAAAGGTAATGTCTTACCTAAAACATCTAAAATGTTTTCACAATAAGAAGTGTCAGAAAAAAAGACCATTGGGACAAACAGTCACACTGCACAGTAAGTTAATTCCACTTTAAATTTCCTTAAAGTGCTGAATCGGAAGTTAGTGAATCAGAAGCTAACTTCAGCATTGTCACTGTTTGTTTAAATCAATAAAGTACATGTTATATTTCATCACCTGCTCCTTGTCGGTTCATTTGACGATGTGCAGCAGTGATTTAAGTACTGACTTAAAATAAACGAAAACTGCATAGAAAAGAAGCACTCAAGTATAGCTAGGAAGGAAAACTCTCTAGCTAAAGTTAGCTAGTAATGTAAACAGAAAAGCTAGCGTGTATTTCGGGCTCGTAAAGTTGGTACCTGATGGCCGCATTAGGCCATTAAGCTAGCAGCTATCACTAGTTAAAAATATGAGCGAAAACCTACGTATTGGCTTTATATTACCTTATATTACATTATATAACCTACGTATTGGCGTATAGCTGATAATGATGTCCAGCTAGCAAAGCTAGTATCGCTAACTACTAATGTTGACTTGCCAAATCTGTAACAAAGTAAAGTTAATCTAATGCAACTAAAGCTTGCTACAAGCTAATTACTCCAAAAAGACAATAACGCTTGTAAATGAAGTTTGCTATGAAGCCATTAGTTAGTAATTATCACTTTTTTTATTCTGAAGGAAGCTATTGGCTAACTAACAAAGTGACTAAACTTACTACTATCAAGTTATGCTAGCTGTTCCTTTGGTGCTGGTAACAAACAGGAGCTGGAAAAGAAAAACTCAACTTTTAAGTCAAAATCTTCTCACATGATCATGATATGATGATAAAAACTATATACATTTTTAAATTCAGTGGAGTCTTGTATAAAAAGCTACAAACCTTATGTGTATTTATTGGTAACAAACTGGCTAACTTTTCTAATGGAATGTCAGCCTCTGCAACCATTGCTACTAAATCTTCAACAATCTTATATATCTACCGATGCACGCAGTCATTTTCATCATTTTTTAATAATTCGAAGAATCTATACCAGCATACTGGCAGATAAAAAAAATATAGCCCAACTCTAATATTGACACACTTATTTGTGGTCTTCAGCATCTAAAAACTAAGCATATAATATAGCACAAAATGAGCTAGTTAATATTAGCTTGCTATTAGCATTGTGGCCAAGGGATGCTATTATGATTTATTGAGGGAGTTTGTTGATACTCAGTCTTGGTACTTGACTCTTTTAGTTTTTGAAGACATCAGTGTTATTAAGATGAAGTAGTTTAAACTACTTTTAAGATACTTTTCAGTGCTAGTTAAGTTAGCTCTTATGGTAACAATTACACGTCCATTCTCTGGGGGGCGTGGCCTAACCCTCAGGGGTCTATATAAACTGACTTCACGCGCACGAACGTTGGCATTGGATTACAGTTTACGGACTTCTTGCCACTTGGGAATTAGCTGCCATCGCCAACATGCCGACCAAGCCTGCCCCCATCAAGAAGGCAGCAAAACCACCTAAAAAGGTGGAGGAGAAGGCGCCCGAACCGGCTCCAGAGCCAGCCCCAGAGCCCGCCCCCGTCGAGGCCCCGCCAGCCGAGCCTGCCGAAGCCGCTCCTGCCCCAGCTGACGCCGAAGCCGCACCTGCCGATGCTGCCGCGCCTGCGGAGGGCGAGGCCCCAGCTGCTGTTCCTCCAGCCGAGGGTGAAGAAGCTGCGCCGGCAGACGGTAATTGCTTGAGTCCGGTTGGATGGACATGTCAGAACAACTTTATTAATTACATTTAAAAGAGAGTTTTCACTTTTAAAGTTGTTACCAGGAGTGAGTGGTGCAAAAATGCATGGTTTTGGGCATATTTGGAGACGAAAATGTGAGTAAAAGTAACTTTTACTTTTATAGTAATCGTAATAAAATTGCTAGAAATACAAATACACAGAAGAAAGACCTAATAATCCTTGCAGATGAGTATCAATGCATGAAGTTAATATCACTATTTTAATGACCTATGAATTAACTTTAATCAATAGCTTGAGTAATTCAAACAATTAATCTATATCAATCTAACATCTTCATCAGTCCATCACATCTTTTTCTGTTCTAGACTCATAGGTTTCAATTAAATAGAAATTAATATGCTAACTCCCCTGCACTGCCTTGATTTTCTTCCAATGCCTTCTTGCAGATGACACACTAATTATGCATGCATTATTAATAGCTGCCTGTCACCATCTTCCTGCTCTCTCTCTCTAAATAAAAATGGTGATTAATTGGATGACAAAATATGTAACTGTGAGATGAGGGGGAGTCATGAAGCATTTTGATGCCGCTGCTGCTGCCGCTACTGCTGCCAATAACGACGCCAATGCCTGTTTAGCTGAAGCTGCTGAGGCGGCAGAACCTGAAGAGCCGAAAGCACCCTCACCTCCACCACCTCCCCCAAAAGGTAAACCATCCAGTCACAGAGCTGCCAGAAGAAGAGGTCGCTCAGTGCATGTTGGTTCCAGAATGACAATAATGGGATTATTTTATTACTGCTGCCCTCAGAACCCACAAGCGCCCCTCTGGATCTGTTTGTGGAGGACAAGAACGACACCTCTGTTACTATCATCTGGAGCCAGCCAGAGGTCATTGGGCTGTCCGGCCTGGATGGATACACCATCGAGACCTGCAAGGATGGAAGTGAGTCCCCCCCGCCAGGTGCACCACACACAGTGGCATGCACACGACAGAGGTCAAGACTTGATATTTATACTCTGCCGCAAGACGCTCAGCTGACCTTTTAAATCATTTGCAAAGGTTCAGTGGCAGCAGCTGATGTCGACTTTTTGTTTTCTGACTTCTGCTATGTTGAAATTGACGAAGCTTAAAGTCGTTATCTGGCAGGAAAGGGGTCATAATATTACAAACATAGTTGTAAAGTCATGATATGGAGAATAACGTTGTAATATTACAATAAGAAAGACAGAATCTTACAGGAAAGGAAGCCATACTATGAGAATGAGAGTTGTTCAGGGAATAAAGTTGTGCTGTCATGAGAAAATAATAAAAAATAGTACAAGAAAAACTGAGATGGCACAAAGAATGGAGTCAAAATTTGAATGTGAAAAAATGCCGTCTTATGAGAATAGTAATATTAGAAGCACAAAGTCGTCATATTACTGGAAAAAAAAACTCCTACTAAAAGTAGCCGTTAGGATTCAATATAAAACTTCACCTTGACGATAACATTTTAGCTAGCTAACAGGTTTGTCATTGTAGATCACGTTAATGAAATACACTAATTAATGTGAATTTGGGGCTCTCGTTAAATTGGTTCCAACTCAACCACAAAAAGTGAATTTTTGTGGAAATGAAATCTTTTCATAATTATGGCATATAAAAATGTTTTTTAATATTGTTGGAGCCATCTAGACATGACACCATGGTCATTTGTCACCTTTACTTTTGTATTCCCCACTATATTAGATATAATTAGAGAAAATAAGCTATTTATGAGCTATGAGCTATGAGCTATTTATAAGCTATTTATTTACCTTGTAGGGGAGCAGAATCCATGGTGGGCAGGAAGTGACGTTTTGGGTTCTTACTACAGAGTTGTTCTTATAATGATTATATTATATTATATTGATTTGTATTATTGTGCCTGTTGTGAGATTATTTACACCTGCTGTAAAAGTTGGTTGTTTAAGTCTGGTGCTTCGGTGGTGGGCTTGCCAATTACTGACACCTAGTGACCAATTTTGAATACTACATTCACAAGATTGTGATTTTAATAGCTGATACTTTATTTGTATTTTAGTTCATTTAGCTGTTTCTATGCTTGAAAATGCTTAATTTGGGAAAAAACACATCCCATTTTCTTAAATATGCATATTTTCTGAATAGTTAATGTTTGAAAAACACGATAGGGTGAGGGAGCGATGTTCCAGCGACAATGTATCAAGGGACGAATGTATATTAACAGTTACAAGTGGCCCTCTCGGTGCATCTGTAACTGCGATGTGGCCCACAGTTTGACACCCCTGGTTGAGATGAATAGAATTGCTTAGTTTGATGCTGCACAGACACAAACATGTCCCGTTTTTTAATTCAAAATTAACCCCCACTTCTCCATCCAGCTGAGGACTGGACGGCCATCAACGAGGAACTGCAGAAGTCCTGCCGTTACGTCATCAAGAACCAGACCACTGGCGACCGCCTGAAAATCCGTGTGGTGGCCGTGAACGCTGGCGGACGCAGCCCGCCTGTCGCTCTCCCTGAGGCCGTGCTGGTGAAGGAAGTCGCTGGTAAGATTATGATAGTATAAACATTTAGCATTATATTTATCTTTGTGGTGTACACCTGAACGCTTAACATACTGTGTGTAATATTTTAGCTATCTCATGCATGAACTGTGTAACTGAGGTACGTTGCACAGGCACGTGCCAACAACTGGCTTAACATTCTGAAAGTGATGCTAGATGAGAAAGGCTAACATTGGAGAGAGGATCTAATATAGATAAGCCCCCGCTACAAACTTGTTTAGCATGTTTTCCATGTTCATCGTAACAAGTGGATGATTGAGCCTCAAAGACGGACCTGAGTAACTTTTGGCTCGCCCACAAATCATCGTTAGTGTAATGGGGAGGATGAACGGTCGTAACCTGAGCCTGGCAGGACAGTACTTCAACATAGCATGTCCGTCTTAGCGGCCGGTCCAGAAATAGAAAGGATTTTATGAATGGTTTCCGTCAAAATGGCCGCAAAGCTGTGGAAAAATACCTGCAATGTCCGTGGTCATTAGCGCGTCTTGTCTGGCTCAGTTACCAGCTTTAATGCCTTTGGACGTCGGAGTGGGGTTTGAGTGCTCTGGCTGAAGATCGATTGCGACAAGTGAGCTGAGGGCAGGCAGATGGGGGTGCGTGGGGAAGAGGTGAAATTCCTTTCTTCATAAGAGGAAGACATGGGGTGGTGGGGGGGATGAGAAGCGGTCTCAGGTGACACCCAAATCTCATGACACCCTATGAGATGGTGTTTATTTCTGAGGCACGCCAAAGATGTTAGATGAGGATCTTCCATTGCTGCTAATCGGCTCTAAGTAAAGTGATAAGATGGTCGACACCAAGGCAGGGCCGCAAAGTATTCCTGCTTATTCACACGTTTGCCCTTCTTTGTCTTCCAATTAGCATGCACAGGTGACAGGACGGCCTCTTGCTTTGTTGAATAAACGGCTCAGGCTTACGTGCAATGGCCTCACTCTATTTAAAGTCCCAACAAATGTTGCTGCAATGGACACGGCAGGTGGTGCTTCCAGTAAAATCTAGGGCATGTATTCATGTAAAGTATTGAATCGTAAACATACTTGTAACCTTTTTCATACAATAGCCACATTTGCGTGAGGAGTTTTTCCTCTTTCCGAATGGAATCATTCCGAATGACTTTTCTGAAAACAATGGTATACACGGAAAGGAATATTCCAATCTTTTGTCCTCATGCACCGCTATTATGAAACAGAATAGTCAATGAGGCATACGCAGTAAAGCGTAAATATCACATTATACTGTCTTCCCCGAGTTTTTCTTTCACTTGTTGGAATAACTCCGTATTGCGAGGATCAAAAACAAACTTTCCGCAGCAGCAAAACTGAAGAACGTCTCGAGCTGCGTGTTAATCATATCTGAGCACGTGCTGAAAGAACACACACGAAATAAATTTAAACAGGAAAGATAACATAAGTAATTCAGTCTTGCTAATATTTTATAATTAAACTCGGGACATGTTTTATATAGATATGTATTATTATTTTTAAAGAAAAACTGGACTTGTGAATAAAGTATAGAAAAGTATAGTTTAGATTCTGTTCCGCAGATGGCGGTAATGCACAACGAAAGCGAAGAATGCACCCTGACAACTTTCCATTTGAATTGCAATTGGAATATTTGGGTCCATGTATACATGGCTAATGATAATATTTGTTTATATTTACATTAGATTTAGCTAGGGCTGGGCGATATGAACCACAACTCATATCCTGATATATTTAGGTAGAATATCGATATATGATATATGTCTCGATATTTTTATATATTAAAGTTTTATTAAAATGTAAACAATGTGATATAAAAATAGCCACTGACATGAAATAATATATTCTGTTTTTTAAATAAATATAGAAAAAGTTACGGTAAACTGTACGGTAGACTGTTTGCAGACGGTAAACATGGTTGATGCCGTCTTTATACAGCAACTTTATAGACAAGTGAGGTGTGAACATAGCACAACATAGCCAGTGGTTGTTTTTTTTGTTTATTTTTTTCCAGAGACAAAGCAACCGTATGACTGACAACACTATTCGGCCGTTTGGAGGCAGTGGGACGAGGAAAACAGAACCGTGTTACGTTAATTTTGTCTATTCAGCTTCCCAGGCATGCTCTTTGCCTGATGCATTATTTATATGTGAATGGAATTTCTTCTTCTGTGGTTATCATCTGGCTTTTTTCCTTTGGCCATCACTGTACACTCAAGTCGTTACTACAGAGCAGAACTGCACACTATTTAAAAAGCAAACTGATTTTATTCACCATTTTTTTCCAGATCGTCCCAAGGTCCGCTTGCCTCGCTTCCTCAGACAGAGATACGTTGCTTATGTCGGAGACAAGATCAACCTGACCATCCCCTTCACAGTAAGCTATAAATACAATAAGCCCACCTTAACACAGCACAGTGTGTCGTTAGAGCATAATTGTCCATGTTTTAGGGAAAACCCAAGCCTGTGGTCAGCTGGACCAAGAACGGACAGCCCCTAGATACAAAGAGGGTGAACATCCGCAGCACGGAGAGGGACAGCATTCTCTTCATCCGTGCGTCCGAGAGAGACGACTCTGGCGTGTACGAGATGTGTGTCAAGGTGGACGACTTTGAGGACAAGGCCCCACTCACCCTTCAGATTGTTGGTATGTAAGGTCCCATATTTTCCCTGTCTTCCTGGTTTTTCCTGTCGCTCGGGCCACATCTATTCTAATCTACTTTCATTGGTGGTTCACAGAGCTCCCAGGACCTCCCGCCAGCGTGAAGATTGTGGACACATGGGGTTTCAATGTGGCCCTCGAGTGGACTGCACCCAAAGACAATGGCAACACAGACATCACAGGTTACACCATCCAGAAGGCTGACAAGAAAACTGGAGTAAGACTTCCACAGAAGTTAACGTGACAGGATTATTCCATTCATGAGTGATGCTGATGAAGTTCTATGTCGACAGGACTGGTACACTGTGCTGGAGCACTACCACAGGCTCAATGCCACCATCTCGGACCTCATCATGGGCAACACATACAAGTTCAGAGTGTTTTCCGAGAACAAGTGTGGTATCAGCGAGGACGCCGCCGTCACCAAAGAAGAGGCAAAGATCCTCAAGACAGGTTGAACGTTAGTCCAGATTACCAGAGGATTTAAGGTTCTGGGTAGCTACAACAGCTTCTATCCCGCAGGAATCGACTACAAGGCTCCCGAGTACAAGGAGCACGACTTCACTGAGGCGCCCAAGTTCACCACATCCCTGGCCAACCGAGCCACAACAGTGGGCTACAGCACCAAGTTGCTGTGCTCCGTCAGGGGACACCCCAAGGTAACACTTCAACACCCCTCCAACTTTTCATCAGTTTTACCAGCCAGCATGGCCAGTCTGCATGAGGAGGCTCTGACTGGAACTGGCATTCTTTATGTTAGGGATCAGGGCAGGGGTAGGCGAGGTTATGAGAAGCCATGAGTGTGATGGCTCATATGGAAAGAGGGGTCAAATACCTGACATTCCCAAGAGGTGATCGCCATGTCAGTGGCGTTAAAACTCCAAAACAGGCTGCGTGCCCACTTCCGTCAATAGTCCCCTCTCAACGAGTTTGCACCAACAGAAATAGAAACATCCCTCACGGCTGATATTTGTCGGTAAGTGTTGAGAGCGTTTTGTTCATGTCAAATGTCTTCCTGCAGCCTAAAATCGAATGGCTGAAGAACCAAATGATCATTGGAGAAGACCCCAAATTCAGGCAGATTTGCGTCCAAGGTATCTGCTCTCTGGAGATCCGCAAGCCCGTTAGCTTTGATGGCGGCGTGTATACCTGCAGGGCCAAGAACCACCATGGCGAGGTCACCGTCAGCTGCAAGCTGGAGGTCAAACGTAAGTAAGGGATTTGCTTTGCTTTGGTTTTTGGGGTTCTAACGTGTCTTTCATGTCAACAGAGCCGATTATTGCCGAGGCAGACAAGAAGTAGGTCGTCATCCTCATTCACACGGTAAGAACCGATCAAGATCAAAGGTTCAACATGAGAACCGGCTCCACATATTTGCAACAATGTACTGTATTCACCCATTGACAATTATTAGTCTCCTAGTTCCGTTTATGGATCATTTACACCCGTCTACATATCCCTAACATGCTACAATATTTAGAAATGGCTATCAAATTGCTCACATCACCAGAGCCATTCTGTAGTAGTGAGAATGTTGGCCTCACAGTCTGGAGATCAAGGGTTTGATTCTTTTTGTGCATCTGTGCGGGGTTTGCATCTTCTCCTCATGCTTACAAAGGTTTTCTCCGGGTTGTCTGGCTTCCTGCCACATTCCAAAAAAACATACAGGTTAGGCAAATTGAATTGATAATATACGTATAACGTTTTTAACCTTGTGTAATGTATAATAACGTAGATTATGGTTCATAGTAATCGTGTTAAGTCAGTTCATAATGTTGTGCAGTAGATGGATATTATGTTAAATGAAGGCTCCAAGATCACACTGACTATCTATACATTTTCACTGCTACAATCATACTACATCTGAAAGCTGACCATGGTTGGTCTAAATGAGTCATGAGGTGGTCTGGGTTGTCTTGGTGACACACTTGCCCAAACATGGAAGGCACTAATCTTGGACCAGGTGTCCAAGTGGTACAATCCATAAATTATATGCGTAGTGGCTCAGCAGCTCTCTTTTCCATGACTCAGAAGTGGCCTCCAAAGGAACACAGTGTTTGTATTTGCAGCCTAACTATATGATTGGATAAAATAATACATCATTTTGCAGATTAGGGTCACTTTTTGTCCCCACAAAATACTACCACTTCCCAAGCTTATCTGACTTCCTCCCAACCTAACACCTGTTGTGGTTATTTGTCCATGTGTTCAATCCCAAATTAGGAGCAGAGGGAGCGAGGCCTTCGCGGCATAAGGTGCGAGACACTTATAGCCTAGTCTAAAATTGTCCCCACTTCCATAATGAACCCAAAGGAAGTGTGTCCTTTTTTTTCCATTTGTTTAAACGTCCTCTCTGATATTCCTCTACAGGAAGGTTCTGGATTCCTTGGAACAACATGTACATACTGGCTGCTGACCACAGAACCACATCGTTGTTGAGTGTGACTTTGAGTCTGAGTGTTAGAGGAAGTCCAAATCCATGTCCACTATCAGCTTTTTCCCCAAATGGTCTTCATAAAACCCAAGTAACATTGATGAACATTCTGTAAATTAACATCTCCAGGAGAGGTCACATGATAGTGGTTATTAAATAATTAAGGCTAATAAATAACGTAGGACAAAGGAATAGTTGTTTTGCTCCCAAAGGACAGCAGTAAACAAGAGAAAACAGCGTGGTCAGAAGCTAAAATAAAAAGGACAAGCTAATGAATGTGTATGCTAGTATAACCCGTCTGTGTTACAGAAAACATCATGTATTAAAATAAACATTGTCTGATTGATCCTGTTAGTGTGCACCGTAGTTTGTAAACTGAACTAACCCTTCAGGTTTTATTTATATGTCATTTTTTCTCGGACTGCAGTTTCCTGACACCTGCCTGCCCTTATTTTACAATTACAGCCAGGAGGTTCACTAATACACGCCGCCTCATTGGATTCATGTTGACTCAAATTACTGTTGCAGCTGAAGCAGCATAGAAGCGGCCAGCTTCCACATACTCATACCGGCCGTGTAGCTATGCAGCCATTGAGTTACTGGCATAGTGATACTTGTGCAGGAGGCCAGAGATATGCATCCTTAAAATAGCAAAATTAGCCTCACTACTTATATTATAAGGCTTAGATGTATGCCATTATTTCTTTGATTTGCATCATTTTAAAGTTTAAGTGGCACAAACAGTTGAAATATGACGTTTTGATACAGAATGTGTACTTTGAGTGTGATGGCTGTGTGCTGACTGTTCAATGACGCCCTCTAGTGGAAGAAGTAGTCAATGACGGCACTATGTAGTGGATGATAGAGATGGGCTACAAATTTTGAAATGAATGTAACACTACGAAAAATAGATGATTCTGAAAAATTGCAATCTCTTCACGCTAGTATTGACCTGGAATGGAGTCTACCCATATTACTGATTATTGATAATCCAACCACCTCTAAAATACTGCTGAAAACTACATTTATTAGTATTGTTATTAGTATAACAAAAAATAACCAGATTCATCTTGAATATATGTGATAGTTTCTACATGAATACCACTGATTAATAGATGTCCCTGTCTTTCTTCCCCATTCGGTGCAGCACTGAAATTAGGCAATCTCTCGCTTCATGACCCGATTGCAGCATATCAGCATCCAGGGAGCAAGAAGAAGTAGGCCTGAGACCCACTGCAGGCCTGCAGGTTAAAACTGAACACTTACTAGTTTAGCACATGACTCCATGTCAGAGACAGACAATAAACACCATGACTGGCAGGATGGAAGCATTGCTGACTTAATACAGCAACTGAGGTCCTTAAGGACAGTCATTGTCCTAGTATGACATTTATTTTGAAAAGAGTTCTAGGATGTTTTACTATACAGTATGCTATCTGCAATGATATGATTGACATTATGGTGGAACGGTACTTGGGCGACATCCAGTTTGTTGGGTTTTCATTTTTTCTCCAGTACATAACATCTGTTATACGTAATTCATCTGTTTCAAGGACAAACTGTCACCATCATGAAACCAATGTTGACTATACAGGCAATGTTTTAAATTACATTTTCATATTCTTAATGGCTAAATAAATTAAATGCTGTAGTATAAAAAAAAATAAACTGTCAATCAAGTGTAAAGATAGGTTAGCTTAAGGACTGAACGTAAGGTTATTTACAAATCTAATATTTAATAATATTTTCATAGTTCATGTATCAAAAACCTGTTAAAAATGCACTTGTTTATGGTTTTTAATACTATTAGAGCCCTCTAGATGTAAAATAACACCCCTATAGTTACCTTTAGACTTATATAATCCAATATAGTAGACATAGTCAGAGAAAATAAACCATTTACAACATAAATGCCCGTGCGTGTTTCAGTAAATGTCTTCTGGATGTGTGGCCAAGTTTTAGCTACAATATAACCACAACAGCATTTGCGGTGCAATTATTGTTGTAGACAGCGATTGTCTGCTGTGTGTGTTATTAGTGACACCTAGTGGACAGTGTAGACAACAGTTCAATGTACTTTAATGCCTTATTTTTATGATTGAAAATGTTTAATTCATGCCAAGAATATGTTAAATTTGCTTGCTTTTTGTCAAAAGGCGACCATGTTGGTGATAAAAGATAACACAATACATCAGACATTACGTCTATGTTATATCAGCCAGATGGATGGAAACGTGATCACTGGTTGTAGACCAGTAATGAAGTCTTGTGTTGTCCTGCAGCTTTGCAAGGACTACAATCATGGAGGAGTGAAGATGTACCTCATTTATCTGCACATTGAAAAACTACCATCCATTCACCGCCATCAAGGGTACCAGCAAAGTACCCTTGATAGTTTTTTGGCCATCTTCCCAGGAGGTTTTAATAGGAGTAATGGTGGAACTGGCACTCATGGCGTTGTCATTGCTTCTCATTGACAGCTCAGCTGGATGGATGGATGGATGGATGGATGGATGGATGGATGGATGGAGTTAGAAAGTTTAGCATAGCGGGAGTCCAAGTGAAGCATCCACACACTTCATGGTATTCCCTTGAGGATGCCAGAGCACTAACGGCCCCATGTAGCACTAGCCAGCTAATGGGGTGGACTTGGGTATTGATTTCAAATAGAAATACTTCATTAAGGCAAAGTAATTAAAATGGTGCAATGGATTGTTCATATAATGCAATGGCTCCCAAACTTCCTTGCAGCAAAATACTGTGGTGCCTAAAGGCTTAATAATGTAAGTGTTCATGTGAGCCCCAACCCAGTTATGATTGAACCCTGTGAATTCTGCCTAGCAACAAGTCTATGTGCTACTAGCTTTTGTACAATATATATACAACCGTCTCTCACCACTCTATCATGTTTTTTCAAAAATATATTAATTAACAGGCTGCACAGCGGGGGAGTGGTTAGCCTCACAGCAAGAAGACTCAAGTTCGATTCCACTCTCGGGCATCTCTGTATGGAGTTTGCATGTTCTCCCCGTGCATGCGTGGGTTTTCTCCAGGTACTCCGGTTTCCTCCCACATTCCAAAAACATGCTAGGACTCCAAATTGTCCATAGGTATGAATGTGAGTGTGAATGGTTGTTTGTCTATATGTGCCCTGTGATTGGCTGGCGACCAGTCCAGGGTGTACCCGGCCCACAACCCTCGTTAGGATAAGCAGTAGAAAATGAATGAATGAATATTAATGAACAAATCATGCTGTTTTGTGGTTGAGTATGACCAATACTTATTTTGAATTATGAATATTGAAGCAAATATTTTTTTTCTAAATTCAGCACCGTCAAGCATATAAATGGTTAAATTATCTAAAATTCAAACATAATACATTCAGAGGATGCATTCAAAGATGCTGTGAATGATTTGTAGTATTCCACACTGGTCACTAGGTGTCAGTAATCTTACTGTAATTATTTTGTTGAGACACACAAGCACCAGACTTGACCACACGAACAACCGGCTTTTATTGCAGTTTTGAACAGACACAATAACCCCTAATTAGTTATTAGTTATAAAAGACAGTAACTCACACCAAGCTAAAACTCAAAACTGAAGCCCACAGGACATTTTTTTGTCCGTCCGCCATATTGCTCCCCATTTATAGACACACAGGAACAAGTCTTGTGACATCTCTGTGTATTTTATTGTCTAATTAGCAAGAATAATGGTAATATTATTATACTGCTGCTGACAAACAGAAACAAAAAATGTTAAAAATGATTCTATTTAAACAGAAAATAAATTCGTAATATAATTCAATTGATGTACTATATATATTTTTTTTCAACAGCGATCTGAGAATATGGGCAGGAAGATGGAGTACATAAAAATCGAGTACTGAGTCAAAGAGTACTGTTAGTGCTGCTGTCACTGTGCTGCACTGTAGTGTGTTTCCTTCCCACTGCAGCACTACCCCCCCCCCCCCCCCCCCCTCACTCCTTCCACACACCAGTACTCTCCTGTCCACAGCCACACGGGGGTAAACAGAACCTCCAAATCCAGCCACCACTCTCCCTGCCTTCTCATCGATTCCCGGTCCCTCCCTCACCACCTGCGTCTAAATTCTCCAAGCTCAGCATCTGCATGAAAGTGATGGCGCAAGATGGAGGAGGAGGAGTGCAGGCTAGTGAATGCACCACAGAGTTGCTAACCCCTCCTCCTCGGACCCCACCGATGAGCCAATGAAGGCAGAGTGCCGGGAAATACAGCAGTGAAACAGCACCGGCATCTGTCAGTGTGATGGAACAATGTTAGACCTTCGCTGAGCATCTCATCCAGCCTCTAAAGTCTTGCTTGTGTCTTCTAGGTGACACTGCAACCTGCCATCTTTGGCTTTTGGAAATGTCTTTTTAATACAAAGTGCAGATTTGGGCTTCTCTTTTCATCCAAAGAACACATTCTCAGCTTTGATTCCAGGTAAGAATTATCTATTTTTTTTTTTTTTTTTTACTTCTGGAGACAAAGATGCCACAGAGGAACCTAACCTCATTACACACATAGTGTGTAGAAAAAAAAGCTCTACAGAGAAAGAAAAGTGGTAATTATAGAAGACAGGGTACGGCACTTTAATCTGCCTGAGTGGAACTTTTTGCTGCATGGGAGCATCACAGTGCTGCTGCAGTGTAATGTTACATAATACAAACAAACGTGTGTGAAGCTTGCAAGCCGATACGTATTTTCTATGTGTATCATCCGTTCATTCAACACTTTTAAATCAATGGAACTCTGCGGGTAAGAGTCCAAGTTGTGTTCATTGTCAGGCATGGGGGTGGGGGGGCACAGCTGTACATTATAGGCAAAATGCTGAGCCAGCATCTGTGAAAACCTTGCGTCAGTCTACGCAAGTCATTTGCGTAGAAACCTTTTTCAATGTAATTAAATTAAGATAGTTATATCTAAGTACGTTGTATTTTGCATCAAAATTGATTATTCTTATTTTATTGTTTCCCTCATAATACTTAGAATGACCTGCATGCTTGTGATGGGCCATCATTCCGTAATGGGAACAGGTCGGAGTATGCGGTGTTCCCTAAAGGACTGCATGTGTTTGTGTGTGTGTGCGTAATGAAAACTTCCTCTTGGCACGGTAAAGAATAATTAAGCGGAGTGTATCACTGCAGCACATTAACACACACACTGCGCAGCCATACGTAATTATGTTTAATTATGGTTAATTATCATACTTTAATCTCCATTCATGGTGTCTCCAAATTGAAAAGAAGTCCATAGTAATGGTAATCTCAAATTATATGACGATGAAATATTGATAAAATAAATAGTACATCCAGTTTATAAGCCGCATTGGACTGTAAGCTGCAGGTGCATGTGCACATCATAAAATTAGTACAGAAAAATGTAAACACGAAAATAATCTCAAATAAAGGCTGGACACCTTCCTCCTGGCAACTAAAATCTTCCTCTTCCATGTCAGAATTGAACAGCATGATAATTCCTTTGTCACACACGTTGTCAGCCTCTGTCTCTCTTTCTTCAGTGTGCTCTCAGTGACCTCCTCTTCATCTGGCAGTAGTCCAGCCCTTCTAAATGCATTGGTAGTGTCTTTTCTGCTCTACACTGTAAGGATTAGGGATGACCTCATTTATTACGAGTATCCGTTACAGATAATGCATTTTTGCGGGATGAAATCAGATTTTGACATTTTGTCATGGTCCGTATTCGTGTTTAAAGAAAATGCACAAAATGTATTCACTCTTCATACTCTATGATTGGCCAGTTCCACATGGAGACCGCCTCTCTGCCTGAGACAGCTGCGGCCACAGAGGAGCCATCTACCAGGGCTTTGAAACTAACTTTACCAATCTAAATACTCTTGTCAATTTCTGCTTAATATTTGTGGCCGCTTGTGGATACACAGTTACCGTGCGTCAATCAAACTACAGTGTGGGCTGAGGGTCAAACAGATTGCGTGCACTTTAACCCAATATGTATTTTGGGGGAAAATTAAAGGCTTTTAAGTGCGCCTTTTAGTGTGGAAAATACGGTACTCAGAGATGGGTGGAGTAGCCAACAAAATAACTGTACTCATTTAAGACTATCGTTACTTTACTTTAATTTTATTCAAGAAAAAGATGTTACACATATCTGTTTTAGTTGATATTGGAAATTGAGAGTCGGACAATATCGGATATTGGCATATCGGATATATTTTTATATTTTATTATATGTTTGAATATTTTATATTATATTTATTCATATTTTATTTATATTTTATGATATTTTATATTTTACTATATTTTTTATATTATATTTATTTATATATTTATATATTCGTCCATAAGAATTAATAATATTTAATTTTAAAAAATGCACTGGCGTCTTTGGAAAAAATGTATTTAATAATGTTTTTGGTGCAAAATAAATCATTTTACAGCACAACTCGTCCACACCTGTTTGTAAATTGACTGGGACCAAAACGTGCAGATTTAGGGAGGGACGGAGCATCACTATAGATTTCACTATCATTTAGACACTGATTCTAATTAACAATGGCTAATAATAAGGTCAAAAGAGTATGCGTGAAGTAAATACGCTAGTTTTTAGCTTGTGTCAGCAGGCTTCTCTATGGAGACAAGCCCTGCATCACCGCTTCTTCCGGCTGAAACGTGTGCATGCTGTGGACTGGCTGTGCTGCTTGATGGTTCATGAAATGGGATTGTGTAGTGCAGCCTATATAATCTTGTCTTGCATCTATACATATTGTATATGGAGACAACACAGGCAGTTTATATGATTGCTATGCACCCCCTGCTGTATTGCCATTTCTATGTAAAAGGAAGCTACAAATTGTGTTATTAATATGTCATGTGACATCGGTTTTGTAGCATATTTTGGAGGGTTTTAAACACTTCAGTAATGTTTATGGTTGGTTAGCATACTAGCTGGGCACAATTTATACAATCACTCAAGTATGAAGTAAAGTTGTTTTCTAATTGCCTAATGCTTGCTGGTTCTGTGCTACGTTTCTATCAGAAATGTGTCATGATATATTGGCAGCAGAGGAGTGATTCTATGTTGCGCTAATTGCAAACGTTAATAAGTATGACGCTGGTATCGGTTTGCCTTTCAGTGGATATATGAGCGATTCCCGAGAGAAATCTAAAGCGCTGTGCTGATTACGTTTGTTTTAAACAGGATTGTTTCGATTGTGTTCTTTGACGCAAGCTGACAGTAAAATGGTTTTGTGGATAACATTTGGTATCCCATTGTGGTTTCTTGTACTAGTGAATGTAAATGGTTCGTCTACCATCTTAATGTGATTCCCTTCAGTTTACATATGTGATGAGGTGGATTTACAGTTGTACATCTGTGTAACAACATACATACAAACATGTGTTTGTATGTATTGGTTTCTGTAAGCTCTAAGCTCTTGATGGTCATTTGTCAAAAAATGCACCCTGTGCAACATATTTGCATGCCTGTGCTATTATTGTTATTATTGTTATTATTGTTATTATTGTTATTATTGTTATTATTGTTATTATTAATTCATTTTTTACCGCTTTTCCTCACGAGGGTCACGGGGGGTGCTGGAGCCCATCCCAGCTGTTTTCAGGTGAGAGCCGGGGTACAACCTGGACTGGTGGCCAGCCAATCACAGGGCACATATAGACAAACAACCATTCACACTCACATTCATACCTATGGACAATTTGGAGTCGCCAATTAACCTAGCATGTTTTTGGAATGTGGGAGGAAACCGGAGTACCCGGAGAAAACCCACGCATGCACGGGGAGAACATGCAAACTCCACACAGAGATGGCAGAGGGTGGAATTGAACCCTGGTCTCCTAGCTGTGAGGTCTGCGCGCTAACCACTCGAACACCGTGCAGCCCCGATGAAATATTGACAAAATAAATAGTACATCCAGTGTACTGCACGGCGGCCCTATTATTATTATTATTATTATTAAATACCCCACATGGTGACGCTGTTGTTAAACCACAAAGGTTGACCCCAGAAGTCAGATTAGCAGCTCAATGCTCAATACAACAGCTGTAACTTAAAGGGCATTTTATTGAATGACCAAGGAATTTGGTACATACCCTTACGAGACTGGCAAACCCATGTTAGTAAAATTCAAGAAAAATTTGAACAACTGGCTGAAAAACATGGCCTCCACCAACCAAAACTGCCCATAAGACATTGACCATTTGTCTGATATGATTCTGACACTTTGAGAATGGGTGTATTACATGTATGATGTCATGTTCATGCATGTCATGACTTTTGTGAGAGGTAGAATGTGTGAGGAAGCTGGAGTACCCAGAGGAACCCCCCCCCCCCCCAAAAAAAAAAAAAAACAGGTGGTGAGAACCTGAAAACGACACAGAGGAGTGAAGATTCAAACCATTGATCAACATGCCAGCTACTAGCTAACTACTACAGCCTGTTAGGATGTCTTCCAAAGCATTTTGATCACAAACATCATGGAGCCCAATCTATTCACACATAAAGTACAGAATGTGACGTGAAACCAGATTAGTACTTTTGTAGATTTACTACAAAACGGGCTAAAAGTTGACAAAGACATGACAACTATACTCAGCTGCACGGCAGTTGAGTGGTTAGCGCTAGGTTAATTGGCAACTCCAAATTGTCCATAGGTATGAATGTGAGTGTGAATGGTTGTTTGTCTATATGTGCCCTGTGATTGGCTGGCAACAAGTCCAGGGTGTACCCCGCCTCTCGCCCAAAAGACAGCTGGGATAGGCTCCAGCACCACCCGCGACCCTTGTGAGGATAAGCAGTAGAAAATGAATGAATGAATGAACTACAAAACATCGAAGTCCAACACTAGTCACTCCATGATGTCATTTAATGGACTGGACCAGATCAGTTAAGCTTCCTGAGTCAGCTTTTTTTTGGTGACCAAGGGGGCACAAGGTCACGATGAAGTTGCTGCATCAAAGTGAGGTGCATTGAGTGTCAAGCTACTTCCTCAGCCAGTTGTTCTTCTACAAGAAACAAAGGCCAGAGGACAAGATGGGTTAAGAGCAACACAATCAAAGCTCCAGATAACAAACAGTTGCCAATAGGACAGCTGGTGCAAACATGTGCGTGTCGAGTCCCGGCAGGACATTTTAGTGGGAATGATTTGTCTTTCTGTGAGTCGGGATGTGGAAAAAGACTGCACCCTCTCAGCTCCTGCAGGGAGTGCTGCAATGCAGGGGTGCAACAGACAGAGACAGACACACTTTGACCAAAAGTCAGCTTCAACAGTCCTCCTCCACTTCCTTCCTATTCATACTTTAGTTCACCATTCAAGATTTCAATGAGTGCTGTCAAACCTCCAGGAATGGAGGTCACTTTTGTTATTTTTATTTGAACAGGCTACACACAACACATGAAGTTTACTTGGGCAATTTTGCAGCTTAGGAGGCAGCATCAGAGCCGAAGCAGAGCCTGGGAATTGTGTAATTAGTGTCAAGTTGAATTCTTCACTGTTAATGAATATTTTGCTGAATTGTACCTACAGTATGTTCTACCGTTGATTACTAAAGAACGGAAAAAGGTAGAAACACTTTGCACTTTATTTTACTTTATTTTACTTAATTTTACTTTTACATGCATATTTTATTTGATTTTATTTTACTTAATTTTACTTAATTTATTTTATTTTTAAATTAAGTGTCATCGTTCTTTTGGTATTGGTACACAATATTCTGTGTACCTTGAAAATCTGTAAAATTCATCAGAGAGGTACTGCAAAACCCTTACCATAACCATTTGCGTAGCACTTGGTGGAGGTAAAAATGGCAAAAAGAAATTGAGGGCATGCATGACAAATATGAGCAGTTATTTTAATGTCATATAAATATGACCAGTTTTTAGAGCAGCATGAATAATACAAATAATTGATATTCCACATTGATTAGCTCCATCTCTAACAACCATCTGGATGTTGCTTCAGTCACCATTGTTCAGTATTACTAATCAGGATGCAAAATAACAAGTCAAAATAAATACTGCAACTTAATGTTTTGGCATTGAATTGCAAGTCGGGGTTAGGGTTTAACGCTAACCCTAACCGCTAAACCCGTCAAGCTATAACAGGATAAAATATCAAACCCTAACGTTCACCGACAGGAAACAGAATTACTTGTTCTATTCCTAAACCTAACACAGCTGTAACAGGAAAGGCTGACAGAGTGAGCTTGCTGTAGTTTACTAAGCTCCATTACTGTTGTTGTGTTGAAAGCAATTGGAACTGTCCGTGGTGCTGTGTGAAAGGCAATATCTGGCTTTCCTGTGTAAAACCCACATGAATTTTGGGATCTTCTGGTAAGACTTTGATGCTGCATCTTGACCAGATAGAGGGTATGTTCTTTTAGTATTTCTGTCGTCTAAAAGTGTCCCTCAGTAGAAAGTACATACAAACATACAAGTACAATATAACTAATATTGACCTACACTTCCAAGCAAAATATGCTCTAAATGTCAAACAAAACCATCAGAGACAAGACCGTAATAAATACAGTTCAGCAACCGGTCAGTGAACTCTGACTATAACCGACTTTATCTCTTTCATGTTTATTTCTACAGTATGTGCTGCTGCAGTTTTTGGTTTGAGACTCCTGCCCCCTTGTGGCAAAAACAGAGTTTATGCTGCATCATAATGGATGCACACCACAGCATGAACTCTAAAACACTTTGAGTCCAGATGCTATGACTCATAGTCACATTGTTGTTGCTAGTAGGCATTTATGGCTTTAGCTCTTTACATCCAATCATCTATGAGACCAACGAGTCTCTTGAGAGATTAGAGAAAGTGGTTTAGATGCTTTATGAAACTGGTCTCTTCTGTCTTCTTGGCAGCCCAAGTAATGAAGGGAGTACTTCATATTGACGCTGTAGTAAATTCGGCACAGCTTCACAACTTGAAACTAGACGGTGTCGTCAGGTATCCTCATTACAATAATTAAACTATTATGTTGACGTGATAACAGGAAGTAAACATAAAAACCCTGTTGGGACCTACCAAATAAGTTTGGTTTCCACTTTTCTGACTTATAAATTACTTGGAAATTTAATAGTGGCTCCCTGTGACGTCACAGGCGGGGCACTATTATTATTAGCCAAAATTTCCCTTTATGGGCATGCCAGGGTACGCCTGCCCTCCTCCCTGCTCTACTGCACTCCTTTGTGGAAGATTTTAACGTGTTTATGTACTGTAAATAAGCGGTTGTTTGTGTAGCATTATAGAGTGCGCATCTTACCCGCATGCATGCAAATTACAAGCTCACTTACTGCCGATGTTATGTCAAGATTGCCTGCAAAATGCAGCGCCCTCATGTCCATTACCACTTTTTGAGTTCAGACATGGTAAGTCAGTGGTCTCCAACGAGTAGCTCATGAGCTACCAGTACCTCCTAACCACTTTTCAAATATCTCTCTAAAGGGTTTGTTCATTTATTATCAACTCCTATACAGACAAAAAAGAAAAGTGGGCTTGGCAGTAGTCCGAAAGTAGTCTGAAGAGCTTGGAAGTGTGATCAGATAAATTAAAAGAGACTGTTTTAGAAATCTAAGAAAATACAGCTGGAATAGGTGCAGATTCTGGAAGATCTCGTAAGCTTTCTGTACAGGTTATTGTGTGTAGCTGCTCTATAGTAGTCCACAAGAGACAAAATGAGCATAATAGGTTCCCTTTCAATTATATCTTCTCTAGGGACTAGCTTACTAGCTAGCTAGCTACTAGCAATACTAGCTTGAATAACTAATTTGAATGTGCTTTAGAGTGGTCATTGTAGAAATGTACTATCCATCAATTTACTATACAGTCAAGCATGATGGTTATAATGTCACATTCTGGGGCTGCACAAGTTCTGCCCGTACTGCAGTTCATTGAGGCAATGACATTGTGGAGCAGTGCATTACCCCCTCCCTCATAGAAAACCGGGACTCGTGGCTGAGTGGCTTAGCCCAAATACACCTCCAAGATGACAAGTGCTTTGCTGAGGAAGGTGAAGGTGATGGAGTGGCCAAGTATGTCTCCTCCACACCTGAGCCCATTACAGCACCTGTGAGGTGTTATCAAGTGAAAGGAAGGAAGGGTAGAGGAATACAAGGTCTAACATCCACCAAATTCAACAGTGATGTCATCATAGAGGAGTGGAAGAAGATTCCAGTAAGAACCTGTGCAGCTCTGAATGATTATAATGGTGTTGTTACACCCGCAAACGTAATAACTGCCCACAAACGTAATAAACCACAAACGTAATACAAATCTGCAGCTTTGAATGTAATAATCCCGCAAATGTAATATATTTTGTAATAAAATTTGCCTACTGCAAACGTAATACAGAATTACATTAATTACATTACATATGTGGGAAAGTGAAAAACTGTAAATGTAATAACTTCCCACAAATGTAATATGAGACAAAATAATGATCTTTGTGGTTGTTGTTCTTGTTTGTTCTTTCTTCTTTTAATGAGGGAGAAGGTGTAGATGTCATTTGGAGGATTTTAACAAGATAATTCTTTTTTCTTTTTTTGTGGAAAAAATATTATTCAAAGAGTATCATTTGAATACATTAAAGTAATCTTTAATTATAATTTATTTTAAATTAAAAAGATAATATAATTGTGATAATTGCAATTGTTTTAATAACATTTTATTACTATTGTTATCATTATATTCTATTATTTATTTTGATTATTTCTTCCCCATATACACACAAAATGACACATACAATAATATACTGTAACTAAAACGCACATGTACGCCCACAAACAAAATGTCCTGCAAATGTAATAGTTATTACATTTACAAATTCAGTATTACGTTTGCAGTAGGCAAATTTTATTATGTTTGTGGGAAATTTATTACATTTGCGGGATTATTACATTCAAAGCTGCAGATTTGTATTACGATTGTGGTTTATTACGTTTGTGGGCAGTTATTACGTTTGCGGGTGTAACAGTGCTCACACTAAATATCGACAATTTGGACATGTTCACTGTGAGGTGTTACCAGGTTTCCAGTATTGACTTATTATGATTAGAAATGAAAGTCATCCCACATGGTTTTTTATGAATAGCATGTACCAAAGGCAAAATGGCCCAAGTTCACAAATTACATCAACAGATCAGAAAAAGACAACATAAGATAACAGAATCAGTACAGTACAGAATCAGTTAAGCAGTACAAAATACACAATATAAAAAATAAACAATATAAACAACCCAAGTATTACTACCAAATCAACAATTTTACCCAGAGTTATATACAAATACAGTTTGCAGATAATATGAAATGAGATGAAATATATGACTAAAAAGCAAACTAAAGAGAAAACTAGAAGGTAATCAAACACTGCTGTGGGACGGCATTCCACTCTCCCACCCAGAAACAAAACAAAGAACAGAAGGCCAAAGCTGACTCGACAAGTGTTCAGTCGGGTTTGAGTTGGGATTGTTGGCAGGATACTTTGATTCTTTGTACTCACAAATTCTGTTTGTAGTCTGGGATAAACACAACCATATGGATGGGGGAGGGGGGGCAGGGGGTGAAGTTTTGTCCCAAACTGTTTTTGATGATGACTAGCCTTGATTCGCCACTTTATATAGTCACAACACACATTGTCTATCACGTACTTTTATAAACAGGCTTTCCAACAGTATGCCATCCATCCATTTTCCTCCACTTATCTGGGTCTGAGTCGCGGGGGCAGCAGTCAGTAGGAGATCCCAGACTTCCCGGTCCCCGGCCACCTTTTCCACCTCCACCGGGAGAACACCAAGGCGTTCCCAGGCCAGTTGTGAAACATAATCCCTCCAGCGTGTCCTAGGTCTGCCCCGGGGCCTTTTCCCGGCTGGGCATGCCCAGAACACTTCATCCCAAGAACCAAATTTGGCCGCCGAAGACCAGGTCGCCCAGACACCCGCCCTTGACCGCCACTCAACACACAATGCACCGGATCCTTATGCTTGCCCCTGTAGGTGGTGGGTCTACGAGGGGGGGCAGTATGCCACATGTGAACAAATATTGTTTCACCCCACCTACTTATTGATCCCCCCTCCCGGTGACCCCCCTGAACCACCTAAAGTGTGGCGTACTGCATTGTGTATGTGTGTATGTGTGTGTGTGTACTGCATCCAAATGAGGCTGGGCAAAAGTGAGGTAAAAGGGGGAGTCACAGAGAAGGGAGGTGTGTGTATGAAAGAACGGCGATGGTGATTGTGTGTGTGTGTTTGTGTCTTGGGGGTGGTGGGGGCGCTGTGTATCGGAGAGGAGGATGGTGGGGGTGTAGTGCTGCAGTGAAGCGAAGTGAGAGGAGACTGCAGTCTTTGCTTACGGGGGAGAAATGTTGGCAGAGCCGTGAGCTAGGACAAGAAGCGTAAAACAGTTACTGCTGGTGGATGGGCCACGTTGGGACGGGAGGGGAGGGGGACGCCAACACCACCAAGACCACCACTGGTGAGTTTTAATGACACATGTTTGTTTATTATTATTTTTGTTAAACCAAGTGTGATATTCTATTCTGTGTCTGTTCGATGCTTAAATATATGACAGTCTAAGTTATGGAAGTTATATTTAAGATTATTTAATAGGCCTCATTCTGTCTAAATGTGGTTCAATCTCTATTTATTAGAAGTTCCCAACATCCCTCCTTCCCCTGTTTGCTGCACAAACTTTAATCACAGTGGTCATATATGAGAGGTTGCAGCAGTCATGCTCCGTGCTCAGCAATGACTTGACACTTGGCAGGGAGACGATTGCTTCTTTGATTGGCTGGTCACTCTTGCTCCTACAACGCAGGTTTGTGGGCAATTGGATTGCTGATAGCTGATAGGCACTTTCAGGATTGCTTAGCAACAAAGAACGGCCAGTCGATGGCACACGAACAGTAGCAGCAGCAGTCGCCGCCGTCGCTGTCGCCCTCGCCGCTATACGTGTGACCACAGCTGAGACACGAGGCAAACATGGAGGAATGCTGATGCATCTTTGACCCCTTGTATGTCAGGTGACCTGTTATACAAAATGTGCTTTTGACAGAAGAGTCATTCAAATGGTCGATTTTATAGGAATCTATATTGGATAGGAGGCCGAGTGGTTAGCGCGCAGACCTCACAGCTAGGAGACCAGAGTTCAATTCCACCCTCGGCCATCTCTGTGTGGAGTTTGCATGTTCTCCCCGTGCATGCGTGGGTTTTCTCCGGGTACTCCGGTTTCCTCCCACATTCCAAAAACATGCTAGGTTAATTAGCGACTCCAAATTGTCCATAGGTATGAACGTGAGTGTGAATGGTTGTTTGTCTATATGTGCCCTGTGATTGGCTGGCGACCAGCCTCTCGCCCGAAGACAGCTGGGATAGGCTCCAGCACCCCTCGCGAAAAAGCGGTAGAAAATGAAAAATTGAATGAATATATTAGAGGAAAATATAGGAGAAAGATCATATAAATAAAAAAGAAAAATACACTTCAGGCTTCACTACACATGTAAAAGTGAAAGCTCAAGATATGGGGTCCCTTAGTCCCGATGTGTGTGTCTAGATATAGAATCACAATAACACACATGCTATTTTTCATAGCATGAACTCACTAAATTCCTTATAAAATAAAAATTCTCTAAAGACAGTTATCTAAAGTTATCTAAACACATAACCAATAACAACAAACAACAAATAACATTACATTACATATACAATAACTGACATTAACTTACAATTTGATCCAGTATATATGAAAAACAAAAGAAATAACACACAGCTTCCACCTGGTATCATACGTAGAATCCGGGTTAATACATGACGTTATTTTGAAGCTTACTTTGCACTGAACATGAAATCACTGTGTGCACAGTTTATGCGGCGTACAAGAAAAGAGGCTGATCCTCATGTAGGACCACGGGTCAAAGCCACTGATCCCTATCTGCCATCTGGTTTATTGATTGTTTATTGAACTCACACACACACAACGCCTGGGTCCTTCTAAACACCTCCAAGCATATCATAACTTATTATACTGGTTTGTGCTATGTATTTTTTAAGCATATGCCTGAATCCATTACATGAAAAAATCACTTATTATAGGGGGTCTTGGGAATTTTAGGCTATAAAATAGGCTATCCATAGGCTAACCTAGCATGTGTTACTTACAAAATGTGACTCAAATATGTAATGTTGGCACTGTAGCTCACAGATTTATGCTAGTGTTGAAAATAATTGTTGAAAAGCAGTGAGGTTCATGGCTGGTGAGGCACCGACGCTTTTGGAAGATTTTCATGTTAATAAAGGTTGCTCATTAAAAGAATAGCAAGCAAATGATAATAATTCACTTAAAAAATGTCTTCCAGTTGTTTTCAAATATGTTTACTTCCATTTATATTGATTTATTTTAACTGGAAAACATTTGTGTTCAGGGGAGCACGGTGTCCGAGTGGTTAGTGCGCAGACTTCACAGCTAGGAGACCAGAGTCCAATCCCACCCTCGACAATCTCTGTGTGGAGTTTGCATGTTCTCCCCATGCATGTGTGGGTTTTTTCCGGGTACTCCGGTTTCCTCCCACATTCCAAAAACATGCTAGGTTAATTGGCGACTCCATATTGTCCATAGGTATGAATGTGAGTTGTGGACTCCTGTATAAAAGCTACACATGATAACCAGCACAGAAAGCGTTCTAAATCTTCCAGAATCTGCACCTATACCAGCTGTATTTCTTTGGATTTCGTACTCCCCGCGAAAATGGTTGAATTTAATTTATTCCACCCACAGCCCGTTTTCAGGCACACCCACTCCATCGTGCTCAGGAGGACTTCCGGTTAGTTGCCGAAACCAACTATAGGCATTGCTAAATGGTATAGGAGTTGATAGTAAATGCCAATTTAGCTTTTTAAAATGTCCGCTTTTAACATACAAACATGTGTCTCTACCTCCAATCCGGAAGTAGAACTGGACAGTCCGAAGGTTACTTCAGGGCGTTTCTGAATAGTAATCAGCTTTAGCATTTTAGTGTTTTCTACAACATCGATTACATGTAATGTGGTCATTACACGCTTTTTGCGGGACTACCAATGTTGAATAAAACTCCAACTCCAGAGCTTGAAATTTGCACCCCGCTTCCTGTATGCACACTCTATAATGCTACACAGACACTGATAAATTTTTACTTACTGTTTGCTCTTCTGACACAAACAATTCATGTTGGAAAGGCGTCAGGCTTCAGCAACAGTTTGTCAGCTAGTCCTGCTGCGTATCGGCAAAACAGTCCAGTGTGAAATGGCGTTTACCTTTAAAGACATGACACCGTCTTCAGAAAGTTTAATAAATGTTTCTGCGACATTACTATATTATTGGCAATACGCTGACAAACGGAAACTAACATGCTAACCACTCATCCACCACCTACTTCAAACCTTCACTGTTGCAACTTTGTCTTTCTGTTTAGGCCGAGCTTAGTCATCCAAATGGGATGACGTCCAAAATTGCTATAAACCAATCCATCTGCAGTAAAAAAATAATTAAAAACATTCATAAAACCATGAAAATCTTTGAATGATTGCTTGTCTTTCTGTGTGTATCAATCCATTTAATTGATTGGTTGTCTGCAGCGTTTGGATTGCAGAGAATAAACAACAAAAAGAGATGGCAGTTTTTGTCGAAATGATGCAGAATACACAAGCAGAGCTACATGTCTACTTATTTTGTGGTCGGTGTCTTCTTTTTCTTCTTCCTGGGTTCACTGAGGCAAGCAACATAACATGCAGTGTCTTAATTAGGCAGGTTATTATTCCCGTGGATAGTTTTGCAGGATGCAAAGACAGCGATGTATTCACTGTATGATACATTCAAAGCCTGTCTACCTGACTTATCAGTTCTCTTGCACTCCCCTCTCACACAGACCGGTACCAGCTGGAAAATCAGCCCTCAACAGCCACCCACGAGACCAATGCTGGCATTCAAAGCCAAGGTCTCCTATTTCCTCCACAGGCATTTTATCCAACTTAGCCACAGTGCCAGCTAGTCATGAACAATTCAATGATGGAGAGCCCTCCGTCCCTCTTCCTCCCTCTTTTTCCCTCCTTCTTCACCTGCTTGAGAGGATTCTTTAATTTTGTCTTTGCTCTGCCTCATCCATCTCTTCTGGATCATTGTGCTCAGAGTCACAGTGGCTTTTGTCGATTTGTCACTCAGACACTAACTCCTCATGTTGTCGGCATTAATGAATGAGTTTGTGTTCATCGTCATTGCGCTCTTGTGAACAGGTGGGATATCTATTTAAGCCATCATTGAACTTTGTCTTCTACAATAGCCCTCTGTGTTAAAAACAGCATCAGTATTGTTGTCCTTAACCCATCCGCTATAGAAGGAAGTAATGTTTGTTCATTCAGTGGTTCAGTTGTAATGATGTTAGATGATGAGGTATCTTAAGTTTAAGTAAAATCGCCATTTTTGTTGAACTCAGATGTTTGTTTTGGTTTGTTGGTTTCATGGTTTGTTTTACGCCAAGCAACCAACTTCGTCCACATGTTTTCCCATCAATTTTCTGTGGAAGCTTCTACTCCGGAACGGCTGCACACAAAAGGGTGAAAAATTGTCAAAACATGACCTCCTACTTTTTTCCATTATTTTTCTGACAAATATACCATATGGTGGTGCTGTTATTGAACCCCATAAGTGAGATTGTAATTTTACGGCTTTTATCGCTGAATCACCATGAAATTCGGGACACACTTTTAGTGGACTGACTGGACTGGACTGTCTGTAAAATTTTGACCAACATTGGTTGAAAAACATGGCCGTCATCAAGCACCAAAACATCTTTACAGAAGCCACTCAAGTCATTGGTTATTTGTTTAATCATTATAGATTTATATAATGTAATAATTTATATATATATAAAAATAATAATGTAATAATATAAATATATATATATTAATAATTATTAAAATTATAATTTAATTTTTATGATTATAATTAAAATTATATAATAATATCTAAAAAATGTAATATGATTTATTATATGTATGCTAGTCTGGTTTTCAAAGCATTTTAACCACAATCTATTGAGGGCACCACAAACGTCTTTATCAGTAATAAGTAATATAATCGTATAGTAATAAGTAATATAAATAATAATATAAGAATATAAAAAATATATAATATAATTATTAAAATTAAAATAAAAAATTAGTTTTGTATAATTATAATTAAATTATATAATAATATAAAAAACATAAAATAATATTTAGAAGAAAAAAAATATATATATATAAAATATACTATAATTTATTATATGCATGCTAGTCTGGTTTTCAAAGCATTTTAACTACAATCTATTGAGGGCACCACAAACGTCTTTACCAGTTGCAGTGCTTTGCAAGGTACAAAAAAAAAAAAAAACATTCTGCGTTGTCGGGGCATTTTCCCTGAATGACCTTCTACTTCATTTTAGCAATGATTGGTCGGCTCCTTTCAAGAAGCTGCTGCTGTTGTTTTTGGTCCAAAAATCCGGTGGTCCTCATTGTCCCTGCTATCTCACACTTACTTTTTGTCAGCTTTGTGTCTTAGGAACGCCGTGCCTCGTCTTGTCCAGCCATGAAGTTCAACCTGTTCAGGAGGCCACAGCCTGTGGCCCCCGCTGAGCCAACTGGCGCCACCACCGTCACCATGGCCCCCACCTCAGCCGCCATCTCCACCGCTGCAGAAATCTCCAGCTCCAACAACAACAACAACACGGAGATCAGCAAGAACGACATGTTTGAAGAGATCAAGAGCAAGTTCTTGAATGAAATTGACAAAATTCCATGTGAGTGACACGTCTTCATTTGGGGAACCAAGAGTTGACTTGATGTGCATTCATTTGACACTCTTTTTTTTTTCCTCGCCAGTGCCCCCATGGGCTTTGATCGCTATTGCCGTGGTGGCCGCTTTGCTGGTCCTCACCTGCTGCTTCTGCATCATCAAGAAATGCTGCTGCAAGAAGAAGAAGAACAAGAAGGGCAAGAAAGGCAAGGACGGCTTCAACATGAAGAACATGCAGGGCGGTGAGGTACGACCACCGCTGACGCCCTGTGACAGAATTCCTTATCCACGTCTTGGTGTTAACCACTTTTTATCTTCTAGGTCATGAGGGCAACTCTTTTCCCTTTCTTTACCTGATGTTGTTTTGTTTAAATGTGGTGAAAAATGCCGCATTTGGGAAAGGGCAAAGAGCTACATTTCATAGATTAGTTGATTGATTGGATTCCTAAGCGACTGGTTGGTGCTCTTTAATTAAAGCAATTAATTAGTGTCCACAGTATCAACAAATAGAAGCAAATCAGGTGTGTCATTTTTCACCATGATGCGGCGACCGCCCATCTTTTGTGTTTGCTGTGTCGTGACTTGAATCTGTTCCTTTCTCTGCTCTCCTCTCCTCTTTTGTGGCTTTGTGTCTGTCTCGTGTTTCTTGACCGTGGTGGACTCCTGCTCTACGGTAGGTGGATTGGCTATGGAATGTCACACCCCTTTGGCTTGAACTTGAATTAATTTCCTTCGGAAAGCCATGTTGTGCTCCTTCGGAGAGATGAGTCTGTCTAACAGCGCAACTGTTCATGGGACCGATATCAACCAGATTGGGTCAAGAAGATTCTCTAACACTATTAATCTATGCATGTGCTAAAAGGGCATGTTTTGGTGGGTTTATGGGAGTATGGCAAAAACCGCACGACTCCATCCTTCAAGAACACTTCTAAAAAGACAAATCATGTTGTTGTTTAAAAGCATTCATAAATGCTGTTCCCTTTAAACCCGAATCATCGACCACAATAATACTAATCTCTTTCCATTTTGGACATGAAATTGATCTAATGCTCCTTTTCCACTGCACAGTACCAACTCAGCTCGCTGGTGATACACTTCTATTGGCAAAACGGGATACCCAGGCCAGATGGATTGGTCTGATTTAGAGCTATAAATGACAAAAATAAACCCACATGCTTACCCTATTGCTGTTCCTTAGCTCTGGATTATGCAGTTTTATATTCCATATTCTCCGTTTTACAGCAGAATTCTTTTTGTTGTTGTTTTTTTACTGCCCTCTGGCCAACTTCTTCAAATAATTAAAAAAATTCCATTTTTTTCAAATGAGATCTTTTGTTCTTTAAGCAAATCTTCATTTTTTTACTACCTTCATTGATGCTCGGCCGATGTTGACGTTCAACTCTCAACAATTCTAACCCTCAACAGCCACAACGCTCGATTGTACATCATTACCGGTCTTTCTGGTCTTTACCGGTCTTAAGACTTAAGTCAAGTCCAACTGTAATGGTAATGGTTTTATTTCATTTGAACATGCACAGATTACAATTGAATGCATCCCATAATCAGTTAACAGTTCCACATGTCCAAAAGGAGTAGGAAGAAGCAAAGCTTATTAAATCCTACCCCTCCATTTGGTACTTTTATAATCAGTAACTGTTACATTTGTTCACTTCCTGCTTTCCATAATACGGTTTAAGTTTGTTTTATTAATTTTTTTAATTTTTTTTAATTTTTAATTTTTAATTTTTAATTTTTAATTTTTAATTTTTAATTTTTAATTTTTAATTTTTAATTTTTAATTTTTAATTTTTAATTTTTAATTTTTAATTTTTAATTTTTAATTTTTTATTTTTTATTTTTTATTTTTTATTTTTTATTTTTTATTTTTTATTTTTTATTTTTTATTTTTTATTTTTTATTTTTTATTTTTTATTTTTTATTTTTTATTTTTTATTTTTTTTATTGATATGTATAGCACATCATGACTGGTTCAAGACTCTTCATCCTTGTATTTAGCAAACATCAACTGCTTGTATTGTTTCTGTGACTCAGTACTGTGCAGTGAGAAAAAGTATAAGACAAAGTGTTAGACACAAATGACCTGACAAAACATCCCCTTGCATTGATTATGAATGATGTAACTATACTTACTACTCTCTAAGCCTCTTGAAAATCAGGAAACTGATGGAATGCTGAAGGAACGAGCATGCAATGCCTCCACTGACTGGCTGTCCCTGTCCTGCACTAGCATGTCAGAAGATCTAAAATGAGAGGACAGGGTCTTGAGAGCACCTAAAAAAATCTATTTAAAAAAAGGTTCTGGGTTACTGTGCAGGTAAGCAGTCACCAAAACTGGACTCTGTGGCATGCTAGCTAGTTTCGGGGAGCCCAGTGTGTTGGGATTGGAGCCTCCTCTTGATCTTTGATGCTACATGTTTTTATTTCATGACTGCAGAAACCGCAGGATGATGATGATGATGAAGGAGAGACCGGGCTCACCGAAGAGGAGAAGGAAGAAGAGGAGAAAGAGCAAGAGAAGCTGGGGAAGCTGCAATATTCCATTGACTACGACTTTGAAAATACGAAGGTCTGTGAAATATTGTTATTAAAGGATATTTATGCTATAGGACATATGGACAATTTAACAATAGCAAATTTTCCGCCCTATAAGGCGCACTTAAAAACCTTTAATGTTCTCAAAAATGATGCGACTTATAATCTTGATTGACTGTATGTCCATTTTCGGCTGACACAGGCACATAATACGTATATTTGCTCCAATCAGAGAACAACACATAATACGTACAGCGCATATGCTGGCAAACAATAAACCAATCAGAGAACATGACGTCCATCAACATCAACGTCCGCCATGCCTCCTGGGCTGCAAAACAACATTGTGCCATTCGGTTGCAGCGTTTTTGTATCATTGTTAAAACATTTTGCTCCATTTTGTTCTCTATTCTTTTATTGTTAGAACTTGCCTTCCAAGAGGACTTAATGTCTAGTTTGGTCAAGTAGTTTGTAAAATAAATTACCTGGAAAATATGCGACTTATATTCCAGTGCGACTTATGTATGTTTTTTTCGACCTAATTATGCATTTTTGGCCTTGTGCGACTTATACTCAGGAGCGACTTATAGTCCAGAAAATACGGTAAATATGAGAGGGAGTTGTGGTCAAGCTTAGTCATATTATTAAATTACATTATTATTTTTTAATTTGTTAAAATTCCCAGATTAATAAAGGGTGGTAATGTTAACAGGCCTAATTATTATTATTATTATTATTAATGTGCTCTGAAATATATTTTGTACATGTAATTGAGTGTATTTTTCTTGAAAAAGTTGACATGCATGTGTTTTGAAGAATATTTATAAATAAAGACACATTTAAATCTAGCTTTTATTTCCATAAAAGTCGATCACCACGGAATGACCACGGGAAAATGTGGATTCCAGGATGAGATTGGTTAATAACAACAATCTGCGGTGGTTCTGGCTTGAATGACACCCTGGGCGGACTGAAAATGAGTCAGCCCACAACCATCAATTCTCTATATACCTGGCAACACAAGTACATCTCACAGTGAACATGCCCAAATTATGTCTGAAGTGTGATGATTTAGTATGAGTCCCATTTTTGTCTAGCACTACCTTAATTCTCTTGGGCAGTGGTTCCCAAAATTTGCAGCACCCCCCTTTTAGAGGTGAAATTATCTTGTAAGTTGATTTATTTTCTGTGGCTAGCAAATCTATACTGCTATGTATATATATATATATATATATATATATATATATATATATATATATATATATATATATATATATATATATATATATATATATATATATATATATATATATATATATATATATATATATATATATATATATATATATATATATATATATATTGTATATCCACTTTCAGCTTTCTTCAGCACTAACCAAGACACTGTTTGGTTACAGAAGAAGTCAGTAATCTTGTTTTGTTTGGAGGAGCTGTTCCACCCTTTGTGACATTGAAGAATATAATACACATCCATTCAGGCAAAACATGTGTTGATTGATTGCAATACTTTGGAAGTAACCCTGACATAAATCAGGTTGTCTTTTCGATGCACACAGCTCACCATTGGCATCCTCCAAGCCGCAGACCTCATGTCCATGGATTCGGGAGGAACGTCTGACCCGTATGTGAAAGTCCTGCTCTTTCCTGACAAAAAGAAGAAGTTTGACACCAAAGTCCACAAGAAAACACTCAACCCTGTCTTCAATGAGACATTTGTCTTCAAGGTGAGTACATGAAACGAGAGGAAAGAGATCCTGGTATACTATGAGAGCATCCAACAGGAATGTATTATGTCAGGTTCCTGAGGCTGAATGAGCACTCTGCTCTTTCCTGTCTCAGCTAATAAGGCCTGCAGGGACTTGACAAATGTCTCCAGGTCAAATGGGAATTTCTGCTTGTCTGCACATTTACTGCACTTGGACAGCAAATCTTGTTGTATAGGAGCCCTCTGTGAGATGGCGATGACTTCATTTCTTCATCCAACGAAAGGCTTCATTTCAAACATTTCTGGAAGGGACGCTCTGATTATTTTGATCAATCAATTTATTTCATTTATTCATTCATTCAGGGTCGCGAGGGGTGCTGGAGCCTATCCCAGCTGTCTTCAGGCAAGAGGCGGGGTACACCCTGGACTGGTGGCCAGCCAATCACAGGGCACATATAGACAAACAACCATTCACACTCACATTCATACCTATGGACAATTTGGAGTCGCCAATTAGCCTAGCATGTTTTTGGAATGTGGGAGGAAACCGGAGTACCCGGAGAAAACCCACGCATGCACGGGGAGAACATGCAAATGCCACACGGAGATGGCCGAGGGTGGGATTGAACTGGGATTGCGCGCTAACCACTCGACCGCCGTGCAGCCCCAATTTATTTTATATAGTAGCATGAAATACTAACTTTACCAGACAGTACTTTATGTACTTCATTTCCCAGCCTGTAAAATATACATCAAACGTTGTTTATCCTGTTTCGGATTTTAATGGCAGCCTTTTTAGGAAACAAACTTAATGGGCCTGAAGAAGCCTTGAGTTCTTCTTGTACTCACGTCCATTTGTATTTGTATTTTTTGTGCTACGCTAGGTACCATATGAGGAGCTTGGTGGCAAAACTCTTGTGATGTCCGTTTACGACTATGACCGCTTTTCCAAACATGATGTGATCGGAGAGGTGAAACTGCCCATGAACACCATCGACCTAGGGAGGCCCATTGAGGAGTGGAGAGATCTGGAGAGCGCCGATCAAGAGGAGGTGCCAAACTCTGATCTAAGCTGTTTTTAGGGACTTACCGCCAACACACTAGTCAAAAATCCTGCATATGAAAAGAGTGGTGTGCTGTTTTTAGGTATCTGCTTCAAAGATGTTCGTCTACATTATAGTTTATTCATGATAACAACTGTGATTTTCCAGCCGGAGAAGCTTGGGGACATCTGCATCTCCCTCCGCTATGTCCCCACAGCTGGTAAGCTCACCGTCTGCATCCTGGAGGCCAAAAACCTAAAAAAGATGGACGCCTGTGGATTGTCCGGTAGGGAGAAGACATTGCATGAACAACAGTTGGAAAAGGGATGGTTGATAACTGAGTTTTCTTTGGTTCTTGTGCAAGATCCCTACGTAAAGATCCAGTTGCTGCAGGGGGGTAAGCGACTGAAGAAGAAGAAGACCACAGTGAAGAAGAACACCCTGAATCCGTACTACAATGAATCATTTAGCTTTGAAATACCACTGGAACAGATGCAGGTATGGAGTACTGTCATTGATTGTCCTCAGATTACAGGTTTAAGGGACTTGAGGTGTACCTAGACCCTGTAAAATTCTGGGTACAGGTATCTCGTATGAGTGTCCTGTCCTTTGCTTTGAGTGCAACCCTTAGAAAAAATTTAATCTTAAAACAATTTAAATTTCTGTCCCCCCAATAATTGAGAACCAGAGGCCTGGTTTGAGTACTTTGTGGTTGTGTCGTCAGACTTACGGACAAATGTACAGGTGGGGTTGGAGGCCTCTATTGTTGAGCCGACTGATCAGAGCTGTGGCGGTAATCCCAGAACCTGTTGGTGGACACCAATGGTGAGGGATTCCGTCAAGCTGAAGAAGGAGTCCTATTGGACCTTTTTGCCCCATGGGACTCCTGAGGCAGCTGACATGTCCTGGCAGGCCAAACGGTCTGGGACTGGCGGTTGCTGAGACAAAAACTTGACATAGGAGGACTTCAGAGAAGCCATGGAAAACCACTTCCGGTTGGCTTTGAAAAGATTCTGGACCACCATCTGCCATCTCGGAAAGGGGAAAGCAGTCTACTGTCAAAGACCGTATGTGGTTGGGATGGTGTTCTGCTGACCCTGACTCCAGATGTTGTGGACCGATGGAATGAATATTTTGAAGACCTTCCAATAAGGAAGCAGTGATGGGGGACTACGCGGTCAGATGTTCTAAATCTAGGGCTGAGCTTGCTGAGGTGGTCCAAAGTTCCTCGGTATTAGGGTCCCAGGTCTTGGTTGACACGAATCTCTAGCATCGCATGGATATTAGGAACGGTGCCTTTGGATTGGCAGACCAGGGTGGTGGTTCTGCTCCTCCACATTGAGAGAAGACAAAATGGGTGGACCAGTAGGACACCTTGGGGAAGACCCAAGGTGTGTTGAAGAGACTCTGTCTCTCAACTGACCAGGGAATACTTCAAGATCCATCAGGAGGAGCTGGATAATGCAGTTTTACCTTTGTAGAGAACTTTAGTACTAAATCGGGGTGTCTGATCAGTGTCTGATCATCTTTGCAGAAAATCCTTGTTGCTGTTACGGTGTTTGACTACGACAAGATTGGCAAGAACGACGCCATCGGTAAGATCTTTGTGGGCAGCAAGGCCACCGGCCTCGGTCTCAAGCACTGGTCCGACATGCTGGCCAATCCTCGCCGCCCCATTGCCCAGTGGCATGCTTTGCAGCCAGAGGAGGACATCGACGGTCAGCTGGCCAAATTGGCGGCCAAGAAGTAACTGACTCATACATTCTTACGGAAACTTTGCATGACATATCCCAAGACCACTTTGTCAAAAAAAAAAAAAGACTCAAAGAATATCTGCTCATCCATTTGGACAAATAAGCTTACTGAGAGACTGGATGATTGACATTTAAGTCTTTCCTTGGAGACGGAGCTGGAGCTAAGCTTTTAGTTTAGTTATTAGCGCATGCGTTGCCCATCGTGCCATGGCTCAACTCACCTACTAATTATCCTCACAATATGTGTGCTAAAACAACAGCAATAGAAGGTCGTTTGGTTAGGTCCTATTTTCTTGTCTTTCGATGACAAATTAAGAATGAATGACATCAGGTTGTTTTTAGGTTTGTCTGTCCAATCATTTAGATTAATAGAGATAAAGAGATTGAGAACATGTTGTTTTCAAAGCAAGGCATGGGATATGGTTATTGTGCCAATTTTGTATGGAAGTAAAACCTTACTCACATTAGACTGGGCATACGCTGGGCGAATCGAAGACCAGTACCGTTGGACATCAGAAATGATTGGTCGTACATTCATTCATTCATTTTCTACCGCTTATCCTCACAAGGGTCGCAGGGGGTGCTGGAGCCTATCCCAGCTGTCTTTGGGCGAGAGGCGGGGTACACCCTGGACTGGTCGCCAGCCAATCACAGGGCACATATAGACAAACAACCATTCACACTCACATTCATTTGGAGTCGCTAATTAACCTAGCATGTTTTTGGAATGTGGGAGGAAACCGGAGTACCCGGAGAACATGCAAACTCCACACAGAGATGGCTGAGGGTGGAATTGAACTCTGATCTCCTAGCGCTAACCACTCGTCCGCCGTGCAGCCCATTGGTCGTATAATGATCGGATTATTTTCTGTTTCCAAAACCTAGCGGCAATCATCTCATCCAGTTTAACAAATCCAACATATGCAAATTTTGTTTTGAAGGGAGTGATAGGCTGACGACTAGTCCGGGGTGTACTCTTCCTTTTGCCTAAAGTCAGCTGGGATAGGCTCCAGCAAACCCATGACCCTAGTGATGATAAGCGGCATGGATGGATGGATTGTTTGGAGGTAGCATTTGAAGGCAATATGTCGGTACAAAGCTGATGATGACACAACACCTTACCTGCTTCTAGCTAGGTGACCCCATCCTGTTTATACGCCCACCAGCTTTTTAAAACGCAGGCTTCACTACCCATCTTAAAATTTCTGCCAACTATCCATCAGTCCGCCAAAGAAAATAACTGTAAGTCGCTGAAGTTTAAGTTTATTTGATTTTTTCAGTGACTAAAATATCTAGCACGATAATGCTGTTAAAATGTGAGTGTAACGTTAGCACTGTAGCTCACATGACTATGCTAGTGTTGCTAACATTTGTGCCAATCCTTAATGTTATGTTGTTGTCTAATACGTATATATGGTATCTATTACATTGGACAAGTACAGAGTTACAGTGTATGTGTAAAAAGTGGATAAAGTACACAATAGCCTTTCTTGGATATAGGCATGGACAAACAAAGCTAATTAGCGTTAAAGCTACAAATACAAAAGGAGGTGTTCCCAGTAAAAAACAACTTTAAACTGTTTAAATTCTAGAATCTAGAATCAAGACTAGATTTTTTTATTACAATATTGTTTGACATATAAAAAAAGTTAGTGAAAATATAAGAATTTAAAATGTTACCACATTCAATGCTAGTAATGCTAATGTAACCACCAAGCGTTGCGACGACCAGGGAACCCAGGAAGGCTTGACAGTTGGATTTAACAAGACTTGACACATTTCAAAAATGCTTCCAAACCCTGAGTTTGGACTTTGGATTACGTTTGCAGCACATATCAAGGTAAGTAACCAAAATGTATTTGTCTACTATTTCTACAACAGTTGGAAACAACATGGAAGTTACAGTTTAAAAACAACACTTCAAAACTGAAACGGCGTATGCCCAGTTTAAGTGAGATTGGACCCAGGCTTTGATTTTAACCTTTTCAGTAGTAAAATTGTACGCTTCAAAGTCAAATAAAATCCCAAAAGGTGAACATGAGACATATCCAACGAGCCAAACAAAGCTGCAGTATGTAGCATGCCTCTCAGCCTTGCAGCATTTCATTGTCGTCATGGAAACGCTCTCCCATCATCAATGCCAAAGAGCTAAACACAAACTAGAAACATTAGATTTTACTGTTAAGGTTCACAAAATAGCAATAGCCAAAAAGCGCTGCCTTTTTCTCTCTTTCACGACAGTCATATTGATGCCATCACTCCATCATGCATTGGGTTCATTTGTTAATAGGCTACAGCATGTATGTACAAGATGATGTAAATATTAGCATGTTTTAAACATTATTATTATGTTGTGTATCTGTGTTTGTCTTCTTGTGTCTTTTTGGATAATAAAACAGCTGAATAAAACGTGTACAGAGACTGTTTTTAATAGAGGCCTTCATGTTTTTTTTTTTTTAAATATTGCTTAGAATTAAGTATTTCAGCTTCATAGTCAGGTTTGCATGTTCTCCCTGTGCATGCGTGGGTTTTCTCCGTGCTCGCCGACTTCCTCCCACAGTCCAAAAAATGCACATTAGGCTAATTGGAGAGTTAAATTGCTCATTGGCGTGGATGTGGGTGTAAATAGTTGTTTGTCTATATGTGTCCTGAGATTGACTAGTGACTAGTTTGGAGTGTACCCCGCTTCTCACACAAAATCAGCTGGATTAGGCTCCTGCCCACCGGTGATCGTAATGAGGACAAGCAAAAATTAGGAAAATTAATATTGCATAAATTAGGTTTATTATATTTGGTCCATGTCTAATATGTATGTTAGGACAATATGCATATCCATATACAGGCAGGAAAACCCCCATCTAACTCAGTGATTCCCAAATGGGGAGCGGGGACCCATTGGGGGGGGCATGACAGAAAACTGAAAATGAGAAGCACTCCAACTGAACAAAAGTGTTGACAAATGAAACAAATAATGACACCTAATTCTTTATTTGTAAATTTAATCAGAATTTGCACTTCCCGAGTAAATCACCAATAAAAGCAAGTCTAATGTATAACTAAATAGTTTAATTCATCATTATGTATTTTTAAGTTGCTGGTGTGTTGTAAAATAATGTCATCTTATTTTCGGCAGAGGGTGCCATTCCACTATTTGACAGTAGGTGGCACAATATACACAGATAAGGCTCTAACAGTGTTTTTCACGTTGAATATTAAAATCAATATAACACAATGACACACTGTCTGTGACATATTTAATCAATAAAAACTTTATTTTCTAGACTAAGATATATTAATTAATGTTAACACAAATTAATACAATACAAATAAAACATATTTACTGCATGGTGGTTGGTCATATGTGTGCACATATGGAACTTTACATATGTCTGCTATTTATATGAGGTATTAATGCGTATTCTAATTATTCATTTTTGTGTGTTTAATTGTTTGGAGGAAATTGTGACGCTGCTCTTCACAAGGTAAGGCTCCAAAAATCACACTCCCAGGGTGATGGGAGCATCTCTGTTTCCATGGTGATACTGTAACTGCATCAATCTAAGTAGAGACACTTTATACATAGCTAGGATACATCTTATCAATTCTGTTTGTCTGGAATGATGGATAACCTGCTTGTTTTTGTGTATGTTTTTAGAAAATCTTTCAGGGGCATCAGAATGATCACCTGTGTTCTTATCAACATCATCAGCAGCAGATGCAACACAGGTAAAATCAAATCCGTCTCTTTAGAGAATGACATCACTTTGATAATTTGGTTATGACTCGGATTAGAGCTCCATTTTCATCCTTCAGTCTTTGGTTCTCCGTGTGAAGTTCTGCTTTGACCTGAGTAGGAAACAAACAACACAATATGACCCTTACAGTTATAATAAGTTTTTTTCCGCCATCTTAACATCTGTTGTTTTCAATGAACTACAAGCCTCCAATAGCAAATAACCACCTACTCCAGTAACTGCATTTGTAATAGTGGTCGGCATACAGCAGCTTCCCTAGTTTATTGTGGCTATTTGGTTCCAGACCTGATCGTGATAAGAACATTTCTGCAACATACGAGTCAATATAAATAAATATTTTCATAGTTAGAACATAGAAAACGATTTTATACCTTCTAAATATGATGTTTACCATTATTAGAGCCCTGTAGACATGAAATAACACCCCTATAGTCACCTTTACACTTATATTTCCCAATATAGTGGACATAATAACAGAAATCAAGCCATCTTAGACATAAATAATATAAGACTAAGACTCACAATGCAGTGAACATTCACTTAGCTACTCTTTAACCTGCTGTTAGCACTCTAGCTAGCTGGCCCCACTCCACCTTATTTAAAAAATAGAATGTACGTCTTGTATACAAGACGAGTAAGTACTGCATGTGGATTTACTTTGCTTTTTCACAGTCAAACGTCTTGTGGGTTTTTAAGTTTTTGTTTACTTCCATCTGCGTCGGTGCTTTTCCCCAGTTTGCCTCAGAGAAAGATAATCGGGACAGCTGCTGATAGCAGCACCCTCCGGTAATACGGATTCAGTCCCAAACTTTCTTTTATCTGTGGTGCAGTATCAAAGCTACCGCCCTTGAAAATAATCTACGATTGGTGTATTTTTGATTAAAAAAAAAAGAAAAACCTGCACGGTGGTTGTGTGGTTAGCATGCAGACCTCACAGCTAGGAGACCCGGGTTGAATTCCACCCTCGGCCATCGGAGTTTGCATGTTCTACCCAGGCTTTCTCCGGGTACTATGGTTTCCTTCCACATTCCAAAAACATGCTAGGTTAATTGGCGACTCCAAATTGTCCATAGGTATGAATGTGAGTGTGAATGGTTGTTTGTCTATATGTGCCCTGTGATTGGCTGGCGACCAGTCCAGGGTGTACCCCGCCTCTCACCTGAAGACAGCTGGGATAGGCTCCAGAATGAAAAATATAGAAAGAACATATTGCATGGCTAGTTCCAGGTTTCAGGAGGAAAAATCACTTCCTCCTTTTTATGGTGAAAATCCCTTTTAATGTTATTTTTCATGGCGAAAGGTTAACATATGTTTTAGTATCATGAGCATTTTAGTGCAAAAAATGTATAAAAATGACCCTCCGTAATCTTTTTCTGAATATGGCCCTGGGTGGAAAATAATTGGTCAAAGTTACATCTCATTGCTACACTAAAGTCTTTGGAAAAATAAACGAGTGGAAAACAAGCCTACATCCACTTTCGATCCCTTTTGTACCGTAGCGTACTCTGACAATGGGGGGGGGGGGGGGTCAAGAATGAACCATTTCTAGAAAACCAACAGAGCCTCTTTCTGTCCTTGCAGGCCTATTTTCAGAGGTTCATTCCCAGATGAACAAGGGTTGTTTTTGTTTGGCAGATTGCCGCTGGATTCCGAGAGCTTTGGCATCATCGCACCAAAGAGCACAATAGTGACAAGCGCTGTCAGGCTCACTCCAACAAAGCAGGAAGGAAGCTACCTTTTAATGGAGGTAATGACCCATACCTTCACTTGCTCTTCCATGTCTGATACCTTCTTCCTAAGACTCCAGCTGTCCTATCAGCAACATAAGCGACAAATATAAATACATTTAAAGAACATACAGCAGTATTAAGTCAATAATATGTACCGTATTTTCTGGACTATAAGTCGCTCCGGAGTATAAGTCGCACAAGGCCAAAAATGCATAATTCGGTAGAAAAAACATACATAAGTTGCACTGGAGTATAAGTCGCATTTTTTGGGGGTAATTTATTTTACAAACTACTTGACCCAAATCGACATTACGTCCTCTTGGAAGGCAAGTTCTAACAATAATAAAATCATAAAGAAAACAGGCTGAATTTGGTGTAAGATATGCTAACACAATGGTTATTCAGCTACATAAAGAATAAACATGAACAGAAAAGGTGTCCAGTGTTTATGTAACATAAATATTTTTTTCATTTATAAGTCGCTCTGGAGTATAAGTCACAGGAACAGCCAACCTATGAAAAAAAGTGAGACTTATAGTCCGGAAAATACGATATATTGGACTGATTAGCAAGCATTTTGGCCACAATAGAGATGGATATATTTTAATTCAGCAGGAATAAATCATAGACTGCTGGATGATGAGTATTTGTGTGTTTTTTTTCTCAAGGTTACATTTAATAAGGATGGTTTGTACCTTTTTTTCTGTTTCAAGCATGTTGGAACCACACTTTGCCTGCAATGAAAGAAAATATATCAAACCTAATGTATTTCTTTGTGTAAGCTAACTCTTCTACTCTTGAACTGCACAACACAAAAGGATGAAATATTGTCAAAACATACACCCCAATATTTTTATGACAAATACACCCTAATGTGGGGCAGTTATTAAACCCCGGAAGTTAGATTGACTTAAAATTTCTCTCACAACTCAATGATTATTCTACAATAATTATTCTGTTTAGTCGAAATTTGGTACACAGCTTTAGGGCCTGTCTATAGCATGGGTGTCAAATTTTAACAACCACCATCAAGCAAAACCTCTTTAAAGGGGCACGGAGAGGACCCTAAGCCACTGACCATTGAGGATATCGGTATTACCAAAGCATTTTATCCATAACCTATAGGGGGCGCCACAATCAACATCCATTATTGTTTGGAAATGGAAAAAGAGGTTACCTGAGCTCTTTGCAGCTGCTCTTTGATCATACCCAGTTCTTGTTTACTGGTTTCCAGTCTGGACTTGAGCCTCTGGTTGGTGGCGAGTGCCTTTTCATACATCTGCAAAATAAATATGCTTCATTATTGACATTAATTACCCAACATTTACTGCATGTTTGGTTGTTTGACTACTATTGTTGTTCCAATCAAGTGGGAATCATTCTTTGTGGTTATTAACTAAGACCACTGCAAAATTTGAAAATATAAAAAGAAAATTTGATGGTTATTTGAAATTTCAGCGTATCTTGCGATAAGTGTTGGTATGGTTGCAAATAAAAAACATGTCAGTCCCTCACAAACAAGGAAAGTCATTTTAGTACAAAGCAGCCATTCTTGAAACAAGCCTTATTTCAAGCTAAAATCTTCTGGATTTGCATGTAAATTTACCAGCTTTTAGATTTATCAACTCCATTATAAGAAAAAGTAATATTTTCTTGAATCAAGGTTAATAATAGTCCATATTTAGCTTGTATTTAATGACTAAATCTGAAACACAAGAAGAATAGGTGAAAAACAAAAGGCATGCCCATAATAATAATATATTACAAAAAAATGGGATGGATAAAAGGATGGGTTGCTCTGCATACAGGCATGCCCATAATTTTTTAAAAGGTTGTTATTAGAAAAAATAAGGAATTCAAGCAAAAATATCTTCATAAGAATATATTTTTAAATATAAAATTATCGTTTTTATATGAACATTGCTAGAGAAGATTTTTCAAGGGAAAATACTAGACAGTTTTGCTTAAAATGGGTAATTTTGACTTTCTTGAAATGTAGTTTTTGCTGTGTATAGAATGTAAAAGGTTGTGGTCCTAGAACAGACCCCTGTGGTGATTCTGATCTTATGTGATTTAAATATTAAATGTTTTACTATTTGCTAGCCTTAGCCTTTGTTTCTTGACAAATGTGAGTGGCTGATTTTTCCGAGGATGAGGCAAAGATTTAAAGATTTTCCATCCCGTGCCTTCTTATAGTCATTGTGTGCTAGCTCCTCTTCGGCCTTTTTCCTTGCCGAAAGTCTATTCTCTCGACGTGAGAAGTAGGACTCTGCGTGGTTTTTGGTTGTGTTGTTGGAGACGTCGGACAAACCAGACGATCCTAGTCTGAAAACAAAAAGAGAAGCCACAACTAAGACTTTCATTGTATTAATCCCAGGACTGCCAGGGTTTGCATAAATAAAACAAATTTTACCTCGATAGTCGCTCGTGCTGAAAAGGAAAATAAATATGTTATTGTTTTAATTTATATATCAATAGTATATATTCTAACAAAAAATTAGGCACATCTACAGCACAAACCACAACTATAGATATATTTTTTTCCCCAGGAGAACTTTGTTCCACGCTAGGATACTAAGCTCAGTCCAAGTGAACGTAGAGGAAATGGTCCCTTAAATAAACTAACAAGCAGAGACAACTAAACAAACCCAAAAAAGGGAATACCAGAGGATTTATTACTAAGGTCTGCTTAAGTTGGACAGTCTCCTGTGTTTGATGCCAATATACCAATGGGCCTGTCTACAAGCCATATATTCAAACATGAACATTAAAGTTAAAAAAACACAACACAAAGAGCTGACTGTTGCTTTTTCTTGCGCAAACTAAACATGGAAACTTATTCTCGGTGAACGACGCAGCTCATAAAGATTCCTAGATCATCCCTTAGACGTTTACGAGACTTCTCCGACGCTTCAGCAGACTGGCAGGAGGCTCTGCTTTAAATGAAACAGATATGTAAACAAAACGCTGACTGAGAAGAAGCCTTTTGTGAAGCTCTCCTATATGGATGTGTTGTGTCCGCCAGCCTCACTTCATCCCACCGGGACAACTTGACTGCTGACCTGGCTATTCCCCAGTGGAAAATGTGACTTTCCCCAGAGATAAACATCCATAAATACTGCGAGTGAGTTCCCACAAGCAGATCCAAGTTCTTCTCCTCACCCCATCCCCCTTCTTTGGCTGTCCTCATCCTCTTGTAAGTGTATGTTTTCCTAGATAATAGAAGATATACACTGTGATAATACTGTGGAACTTCCCAAGTCCAATGTTAGCTCCCATTCCTCAATCGTGGTACCGGAATTTTCTGGGATAACATGTCTCAAAATGTAGCTCAAGCCATCATTGTGAGTGACGTCAACAAATCTAATGAGACTTCAGTTCAGTGAGCATCAAAAGCAGGGGTGGGCAAACTATGGCCCGGGGGCCACATGTGGCACACCAAGTGTTTGAATCTGGCCCGCTAGTTGCTTTCTAACTTTTAACATACAAGCCGGCAACATGACTTGCAAGTCGGATGTCTTGCAACAAACAACAAACAAAAAAACCTGTAAAATTAAATTTCGTATGTCGAATGTCTTGCAACAAAAAACAAACAAAAAAAAATGTAAAATTAAATTTCGTATGTCTTGCAACATAAAACAAACAAAAAATATATAAAATTAAATTTCGTAGTTTGATTTGGTCTGATGTTTAAAGTGCTCTGGAAAAAAACAACAACATATAGCTAACATATACAAGATAACATATAGTTTGACACTTTTACAGATAAAATTAGACAAATAATTCAAGGTGGATTGTTTAGAATTATAAGCGTAAAATAGTGTGTGCGTTAAAAATATATTCTGGCACCCCGGACAGTTTTGTTAACTCAATGCGGCCCACGAGTCAAAAAGTTTGCCCACCTCTGATCTAAAGGATTAATGCCTTTCTTTTGTTTAGTTTGTGATGGATGGCAAACAGGAAGTGTGGCATCGAACAGGTAACAGGAGCAGGGGTATGGCTGCTCAGTGCAATGTGAGCGTTAGAACCAATCAAACATTACAATTACAGACATTGAATCATTTTACCAGCCAGATAATAACATACATTTTATACTTGTAATACTTTGTGTTACAATTACAACTTCAGCAATACCTAGTAATACCTGAGACTATGCGTCTCAGATAACTTGGGGCAAAAGGCGGTGTACACTCTGAACTGGTTGCTAGTCAACCACCGGGCTAATTTTACTTTACTTCAACTATTTTTGTGTTATGATGGAGTAAATTACAGTACAGGTTTTATGATAGTTACAGATTAATTCACTTTTCTGCATATTATTTACTATGGGAACATCACATTGTGTCAAAACCCACCCTAATATGTACTGTGGTCTTGAAGGAGCAATACTACTGTCACAGATACATGTTTTATATATTCTTTCTGTAGATATCAATTTGAGCTCACCCTCAGGCTCTCCTTGGTGGCAGGCGGGGGCGAAGCTGGGTCAGAGGTTGGCTTTCTGTTGCGTAGATGGTCGCTGTTTAGAGACAGTTGGGATGACATCGCTCTCAGTCGCTGTATTTGTCCAAGTGGACTTTACTTCAGCAAAGAAAATGATCCCAGATGATGAAAACAAAGGTCTATTTCGACATCCCAGATGTGGATTTATCCTAGATAGAGGCCATTAAGATCCTTAAGTGATGTTGAGACATACTGACTTAGGTCTGAGTGGTCGAGGGTTTCCTGTGGTGGGACAGGGGAGTGGGCGGGACTGTGTGGTCATGCACTGTCTTCAATGGTGATGTTATTGTCCATTACAAAAACCATACTATTGTCACTGTGCTTCAATCAATGAATGAATGACTTGATATATAATACATTATTAAACTATAATTTGTTAAATAATGTTAGGTTTTAATCTTAAAACTCCAAAATACTAAAACATTTGAGTGTTTTAGTTTCTATACAGTATACAAGTACAATAATGGTTTGGCTCATTTACTAGTTGTTTTAGCATAATGCCCTCTGTTGGCCAAAAACAGCATTTCAACCAGAGAGCATTCATATTTAATGTTATCACTAAAAATACTAAACATTCAAAGTGTTGAATAGAGGTCAACATATAAAATTTTTTAGCGCAATTTCACATAAATTCATATTTTCCATTTATATCATGTACTTTATACTACACTATACTTTCCATACTATGTAGACTATATACTTTTTAGTTATCACTTTGCCTGAGCTTTTTGGTTGTGAAAGGGTGCTAATAGCTTATCAATACAGTCAATACAGCATGGAAGAAGGGGAGTGTCACAATGACGTGAATGATAAGACACAGCAGTAGTGATGCTACAATTACTTCATTTATTATAGCAATAATCTATTAGTGTCTATTAGTGTCCCGGTGTTACCGTGGAAACCTTAAAGTGCTTATGACACCAAAACAAATCATTTCTGGCGTGAAAAGTAACATTGACAGGCACATTTCCCGTATAAGATATGCTATGTAATATTTTTTTCCATCACTTCTGGTATGGTGAAGCCAGGACAACCACCCGGTTCAAACTTGTTCATCAATGACAAAATCCCAGTCTGATGTTGGAATCCTTCTGTTTGAATGGGTTGAACCTGAGCTTCACTTTCTTTGTCCACTCGGGGTCAGTCGGATACCAAATTGAACGTGCAGGTTTAACAAACATGATAAACTATTATCCAAAGATAATAAACAGATTTGACAGTCTGAAGATGGTAACCTACAATAATCCAGCCTGCTTTCCGCTGTCATCACAAATAGTCACAACAACTCTAAATGAGACTGGAAATAATCCACAAAGTCAGGGAAATTGCAGAATCAGAGCTGTGTAGAAGTGATTAACTGAATGCACATGTGCTGACAGGTGGAATCACATGAAAGTCCAATATGGAGGAAATGGCCGAGTGTGAGTACGACCTGAACTGCTGATGTTCATGTTCTTCACTCTGGAAAAGGGCAAGTACAGTATGTTATTTATTTGTTGGTATGGACACGTGGTTGTGTATGATTTTAAAGTATTTACCTCTGACGCTGAGCATCATCGAGCTCTCAGCTATCCCACGACCGTTCTCGATGACCACTTTGTACTCCCCGCTGTCTTTCGGCCCAACCCTCAGAATAAGCAAGGAGCAAACGCCGCAGACATTACTGATGTAGTAGTTGGCATTTGTGTTCAGGTTGACGTTTTCGCGGTACCACGTCACTCGAGGAGCCGGATTGCCTTTGATCGCACAGCTCATGTGGCACTCATACCCCTCCGGAGGCGTGCGTCTCCTGAGCGGCTTGATGAATGATGGCGGGGACGAGAAGTCCAAAGGTTTCTTCGGTGGCATGTGTACAGTGAACTTTTCTGCAGAACAATAAGGAGGTTTGTCTTACTTGAATTGTGATTTGTTTGTTTTGTTAACAGCATTGCAAAATTTTTAGAGGGCTGCACGGCGGACAAGTGGTTAGCGTGCAGACCTTACAGCGAGGAGACCTGAAATTTTTTTTGTACTTTTTGCAGTTTGTTTTAAAAACAGCAAAGCATTCCTGTCATATTGAGGATCTTTTCTGCCAGAAGAATATGTTGAGTTTTTAGTTGGTAGCTCCAATTCTGTCAGACATCAGCGATGCTCACCTCTTTCCTTCTGGATTTCAAAGGCAGGTGATACAGATGGCACTGAATTCGCCATGTCATTTTTAGCAAACACCCTAAAGTGATACTCTCGTCCGGGCACGATGTCCACCACCGTGAACTTGTTGTTAAAGAGGCTTTCCGCCACCGTCTTCCAAGTGCGTTTGAAGGTGTCTCTTTTGGATACGATATAATGTAATCTGTCATCCTTCTTCTCGTCTGGAGAGGGTGCCCAGAATAAAGTCACTGTTCCTGGGACAATCTGCTCTAGCTCCACTGGACCCGGAGGCTTGGGGTCATCTGCAATCATTGTTGTAAGATATTGTAAGATACAATTAGCTTTTATGTCTAAATAAGAATGTTCACTTTTTACCTGTTACTCTAATTTCAACGTTTAAGCTCTCTTGGCCAACAAGGTTCTTGACCATGATGGTGTAGACCCCAGAGTCAGACCGCTCAGACGTTGGGATTAACATTTGAGTACCTTTATCAGAGCTGGTAATTGTTACATGTTTGCCCACGGAAATACCGTCCTTAAACCAAGAGACTTCTGGGAATGGTGACGCCTGATATAAAAGCCACATAAGATTAGAATATTTATGTAATTCTGCAATGGTGGGTTGTTAAAGTTGTACATTACCTCAAAGGGGATGTTGAGACAAATGGTGTTTCCTGATCTCACCACCACAAAGCTCTTAATATGGCGATCTTTGAACCTTGGCTTTACTGCAGAGATAAAAACAAAAATTGGTTGAAATTTTACGTTCATTTACCTGTTTGTTTTGTGTCTGGTTTATTGAACAATAATTTCAAATGCTGGGTTCCGGATATGTCAGCCTTGAGTAACTTCCTTTATTGTTGATTTTATGTATTTAATGTGTTACTCTTGACTTGATTCGTCGTAGTGGTTTTTGTAAAATGTAATCATCTCATGAGTTAGTCTTGTAGTTTTAGGTCGAAAACGGATAACTTCTGGGCCTTGGCCTTTGATGTTGTGGTCAGTTTAGGCATTTGTACCCAAAATTAGCATCTTGGCTGAGAGTACTTAGGCTGAATCCCAATTCTAGCATTCGATTCAGTTCTTAAAATGAAAGGTGAACAGTTAGCCCTGGGATTTCATTGATGAAATCCCTGTTGTAGGCTCACACTAGCTCTGCGCGGTGCAGCTCTGGCGGCCGTACAGCACAACGGAATGAATCCATTTGGGGTCTAACTTACTTTTCAGACGCCGGAGCAATCTTATGTCATATCATCATCATATCAATACTAGAAATTGATAATAGTTTGGACAATTTTGACGATATCTAAACAACATTGTACACTCAAACAACAATATGAAGTAATTAAATGCTATTAAATAATAATAAACATGAAATAAGATTTTGGTTTTTTTCGTTTTTTGGTGCCAAAAGGCATGCTCGCCACAGTGCCTACCGGAGTCAGTGTGAGTGGCACTTTGCAGCAAGCCAGACTGGATCAGGACCTGGATTCAGTGGGGTAGAATTGGGATTCAGACTAAATCGCAGCATGTACTCTTTACAGTTGCCCACATCTATGATCCATAATCATCCATAATCTCTTGGATTTGAGATCAAATCATTTATACATTTCTGGCAATATTGATGCAAACTTTACACTCTTGATTCAACATAGATAGGACATTTTAATTTCCAGTCATTATCCACCATATTGTAACCCGGGTGTCGTCCATTAAATCTCTTCTTACCAGGAGGAGGCATAGCAATGATGGGTTTGTCAAAGCCCTGAGGTTCTCCATCGCCTCCATAATTGGTAGCAATTACTCTCACCCAGTACGCTGCCATGGCCTTTAAGCCATGCACTGTGTAAGTAGTGGGAGTAATTGGTAGGGTGTTGCAACGGGTCCATTCGGGGCTCGCTGTGGATCTGATTTCCACATAGTAGCCTTGAGGTTCACCGTGTGAACCTACCACCTCCTTTGTTTTAGTCCAAGCCAGCGACAAGGTTGTGTAATCGCTGGATGTTACTTTTAGGTCTGTGACTTTGCCTGGGGCTTCTGAAATGACAGTAATAGTTGTTTACGAATCAACACAGGCAGCATGAAGTTGAAAATTGTAGGATTCTGACAAAAGTAAAGCGTACTCATTGGTTCTCTTGCAAATACGGTATCACATGGAATGCTTGGATCCCCGGAACCGGATAGGTTGATGGCTGACACTCTGAATTCATACGCTGCCCCCTCAAATACATCTTTCACCACATATGTTAATTCTAGAGTAAGAAAAAACATTTTACATTATTGGCAGTGGTACTTTCCTTTTTTTGCAGTCGTGCTTTCTACTTCTAGTACATTAGCTGAGGCCGTGTCATACCCTTTATTGGTCCTTCTTGGTTTACAAGGCTCCAGTAATTAGTGCCTTTCTTCCTCTTTTCCAAATTATATCCCATGATTGTGGTCCCTCCGGTGTCACATGGAGCGCACCATTTCAGACTAATGCAGTCCTTGAAGGCGGAGACCACTTTAGGTACCGAAGGGGCTCCCGGATAACCTGTAACATTTTTGAAAGCAAAAGTGCCAGGAGAGGTGTGTGATCTTTAAGAGTTTGTTTGCAAAGTAGCTTGCTGTCGGAGGTACATTATTAATGTCTATTACAGTTGTGAACTTTTCCCATTGGTTGATAACTGTTTTATTACTTTTTTATTAAACTATATACTAGTTGTTATCCCTGCCGTCCAAATGAATACAAAGCTGCGTGTTCAAACGTACGCAATACACCAGCTGATATGTCTTCAGTCTGCAGGTAGTCACTAATTCCCTCTAAGTTCTTGGCTCTGATTCGATAGCAGTATTTCCTTCCAGGGTCCACACCCGAGTCTCTGTAAAGCGGTGTACTTCCGCTGATATCCCCCAGATTGGACCATTTGTTGCGTCCGACCTGCTGGCGTTCTATCGTGTAGTTTGTGACTGGGCATCCGCCGTTATCTTTTGGTGGTTTCCATTTGAACTCAACAGATGTGACAGCACTTTCTATAATGTCCACGGGTCCTTGTGGTGGTGTGGGTTTGTCTGTGGATAGAATAATGTTATTTTCTTTTACATACAATATAGTGCAATACGTCACTTTGACTCACCCAGTACTGTAAGTTTGGAAATAGCTTCTGTCGTTCCAAATTCATTCCTTATTTTTATTTTAACCTCACCACTGTCTTTCCTTTGGCATTTTATTAGGTGAAGTTTGCTGTGAGTGGATGATTTCTCAATCTTCACATTGAGGGCAGACAAAAGCTCGTCGTCATCTTTATACCAGTGAATGTTCATCGGTTCTCCACCTGAGAACTGAAGCTTCCATTTTGCAATTGCACCTGCTTTTACAATCACCGGCTTTGTGAATTCTCCAAGTGCATTAGTGTCAATTTTTGGTGGATCTTTTGGGATTAGAGAAAAAGCTATCATTTATACAAAAATAAAGACCATTGAACGTAACAATGAATTTGTAATATTCTTACCTTGAATATTCAGATTTGCTTCTGATTTGCGTCCATCTGCTTCAAAACGATACACGGCTACATCATCTTTTTGACAGCAGTCAATGATCAGTCTGTGATTTGCACCATCTTTGATAATCCTGAGTCCATCCTCACTGGTGAGCTAGTCGGATAAAAATGTCATCATCATCATCATCCCAGGACCAAGATTTGCCCTAAAAATGTTGCATCAAGGTACTTTTACTCACCAGTTTCCCATTTTTGTACCACTTTCCCTCGGAGTTCTCAGTGCTTAATTTACAACACAGCTCTGCCCGTCCACCAATATGAGTTGTGATATCTGACAGTCCACTGACAAACTGAACGCCTACATCTGCAACTGTAAGAATCAGAGGATTACTAAGTGCTTTGTTGATAAATTGATTAATTAATTAATCCTTCTGCCATTGACTGAAACATACTGTACTTGCTAGGTCACTATGAATTTGGAAAAATGAAAAAATGATGTTACTGTAATGAGGCTGTTTTGTAACCGATTTGTGCCTGTACTAAACCTTCTGCTTTCATCCTCTCCATCTTCCAAGAGGTCGTCTTTTCCATCATCCTCACCTCCATTAGTTTTCCTGTCACCATCAGCCTTGGTTACATTTGTCTCTTTGCTAGAACCAGCAACAATCTCTCTGCTGGAGTCATTTTGTCCAATTTTCAGAGCATCCTTTTCCTCCTTGTCTTCTGTCTTCTGACTTTTTTGCTCCAAAGCAGTTTTAGCCAAGTCATCCTCAGCTTTCTTGCCTTTCAGACCTTTATGAGCATTTGGATCAGCTTGAGTTGAAAGAAAGATATCGAGATGGATCAAGTATGTTCTCTAAATATCACAAATATTTGTACATAAAAATATGTTTTAACAATTAGTTAAGTGTTTCCCACCTTCCACTGCAAGAAATGCACTGCAAGATGTAGTACCAGCAATAGCGTAGTACTCTCTACGGTCAGCCTTGTCACAGTTTTTAATTGTTAGTGTGTGAACTAGTTTATCTTCTGAGACGGTCATCTCATATTTGTCGCTGTCCTCAAGTGACAAGTCCCGTGTTGACCATGTGATCCAATTTAGGGGTGTGGACAGGACACACTGAAAAGCGGCATCGTTGTTTTCCACTGCTTTGGCATCCTTTATCTTGTCAACAAACTCCACAGTTGGAACTTTGAGAAAGGAAACATCGTAAAAATGAAGTGTGCTTTAATTAGCAAAATCAATAAACTGGATATTATATACCTTGGAAGTCAGTTGAAAGAACGTTTATATCACCAACGTCAACCTGATACAAGCCAGCATCTTCTGGCTGAGGATCTTTAATGCTGAAGGAGAACTTGTTCCCATGTTTCTGCAGGCGAAGCTTTGACTTTTCATCGTTTCCGTATGGAATCATATTACCATCCTTGTTGAGGAGAAAGGTCATGTGTCAACCTGATAGTTATGAATTGGGCTACTTCCTAAACTCACCTTGTAAAGATAAACTTTGCTGTTAGGATCCAGTAAGGTCATGTCCAGGCTAAATTCTGCTCTTCCGTTGGGTTTCACTTCGATTTGTTTCACATTTTCCAGATTCTGGACAACCTTCAGAAAGAAAAAAAATATTAAAAGTGACAAAAAACATTGACTGACCTTAGTAAAAAAGTAGCACCTTCGCTTGTTCATCAGCTCTTTCCTTTTTCATCTGATTCAATCTTTTCAGCAACCAGCGGAAGTCGGTAACCCCAAAGTCCAAACATATTCTTTGGTAGTCTCTCTTTCGAGCACTGAGAAGCAGTTCCCAGAGTTTAGGATCGAGTTCACCCTCTTTCTGTGGTGGGAGCTGTTTTTTTCTGGTGACAACAGCACTGAAGAAAAAGAAAAGGACAAATATAATGTAGCTTATGGCTATTATTTTTGAACAGCTAACATCTTAAGTCCTGGGCTTTCTTGAAAATGACATATCCATAATTCCATTACATCTACAAGGTCTACATGGATGACCTTATCACTCAATAACTGGAAGACTATGATGGTTACTTTAGTTGTGACATTGTATTGACAGGTATTTTTGAAATTGGTATTGACTCATTATAGAATGTTAATCAATGAATTACTTATCATATGTTTTGTACTTGGTTGCATGGCAGTCGAGTGGTTAGCGCCAGTTCAATCCCACCCTTGGCTATTTCAGTGTGGAGTTTGCATGTTTTCCCCGTGCATGTGTGGGTTTTCTCTGGGTACTCCGGTTTCCTCCCACATTCCAAAAACATGCTAGGTTAATTGGCGACTCCAAATTGTCCATAGGTATGAATGTGAGTTTGAATGGTTGTTTGTCTATATGTGCTGGGATAGGCTCCAGCACCCCCGTGACCCTTGTGAGGTTAAGCGGTAGAAAATGAATGTTTTGTACTTATTCACTCCAATATTTTTGGGATGTATCACGATATTCAACAACATAAAATTTTAATTTTAAACCATTACCAATACGCCATTTGCCACTAATAAAATCCCAAGTCTGATTGAAATGAGTGACATGATCTTTGTAATAAACCTACGTTTTCTTGAGCATTGCTCTGAAGTCCTGTTGGGATTCCTCTTTACCTGGAAAAAAAAGCAACATACCAACAATGTACCAAATGAAAGCCTCTTTTTATGTATTTAATAACCCTATATAATAGGGTTGTGAACAACGTGAGAGCATGGGCTGCCGCAGAAATTGTGTATGCTCCATAGCTTACAATGACTGAAGACAAGAATGGATGTAAATTGTATGTAATTGTATGTAATTTGTGTCAAAACAATATATACATATGACATGTTATTGTGTTGGCTTTATTACAGCATGCTTAGGGATATGATGTGCTCTTTTTACACATTTGAAAATCCTCTAAGAATGCTATATTCATATTATTAGCATATTTATTTTATAATGAAAGATTAATGTCAACATCAACAAACTTTAAAATTGCTGTCTGTTACTAAAACTGGCTTTTAGTTTTGGCCCCATTGCGATTGACTCTTGACTTGTTAAAGCACTTTTCCCATTCTCGGAATAGACAATATTCCATGGTGAACCTGCATCTCACCTTTAATAATTTTGAGGGTGGCGGAGCAAACGGCTGTGCCATATTCATTGGTGGCAAAGCATTTGTAGATGTCTGCGAGGTCTATCTTTGCATGCGGTATCTGAGAAAGAAAATGCATGCCAAGCACATCAATATTAGTTATTTGCTCATCAATCAGTCTCCTGAAAGGGGTACCAGAGAGGGTGCACTCACTTGATGCACGATACTGAAAGCACTCGCACATATGTTATTGACGTCGGCCATTTTCATCTATTTATCCTTCCTATTTTTTATTCTAACCCATTTTTCACCTCTAACTACTCCTCCATTTCTTAGCCAATTCAAACAAATTTTTCCTCACATACCCCCTATGACAATTGGTATACCCCAGGGGGTTCCCTTTGGGGACTGTTTTTGATGTCAGGAAGGTGAAGTGTGTTACTGCAGTGCTAACGAACGATGTTTTAAAGAACACAGGTTTGAAGCAGTGTCCATCCACTAGCTCTGTATTAAAGCTACCTTGCCATTTTGAAACATGTTTGTGACAAATTAAGGTAATTGTATTGCATTTAGAGTATATTGCTAAAGATGATATTAGAAAATATTTTTAATAATTTTAATAATATAATAATAATTTAATAATATAATAATAATAAATAAAATAAAATAATAAAAAATAGGTAATTGTATTGCATTTAGAGTATATTGCAAAAGATATTACAAAAAATTAATAATAATTTTAATAATATAATAATAATATAATACTATTATTAATTTAAAAATTAAATAATTAAAAAGAATTGCTTGCAATGTCAGACTTTTGGTACCACCCCCCACCCCCTCACCCCACCCCTCAGGAGACTGACCCTTATATTTCCATGATTGCTTGTCTAACGATGTACCTCTCTCCAAACGAGCTGTTTTGCTTGAATGTACGGAAGGTAGAGTGTTTTTTCTATGGTCAGTGCTCACCTCAAGGATATATTCCTTGGCCTTTTCGTCATATCTCGTCTGGAACTCTTCCGGGTCATTGACTTCCCCTTTGTTCCTCCCCCATGTGACACTCGGTTTTGGCTCACCGTCAACGACAGCCTTAAAAAATGCTCTTTTTCCTCAAAAGAGATGTCATAACAAATGTCAATCTAACTGACAAGTCATTTTGAAGTATTTTTTTTTAATTTAACATTTTCAATTTAATCCTTTACCTTCATTAACAGTCGTGGCCATTGGCTTCCGGATGAAGTCAGGTGTTGATTTTCCAGCCGGAAGTTGCTGAACGAGCTGAGTAATCACAACGCCATGGACTTTGGACCGCTTCTGAATGGCCACTAATGAGAATAGAAATGTAATGAATGGGAATAGCGTGGAATCAAGTACTAAACATTCATCATTAATTACATTGTGGTTCATTAAGTGATCCAGTAAGTCCTTCACACAATATTTTGGGGAATTTGCATTGGTGTATTGTAAACAGCATTTCAACCAGACATTATAACATTTGTTGCAGTTATGTCAGAATGCCACTAGAGGGCAGCTTTTCCATTCTTGTTTGTTGGCCACAGCAGTAACAACAGCATCATTAAAAAAAAAAAAACAACAACAATTTAATTCTGTAAATCTATTATGAAGACAAATGAATATTGGAGATAATAAACTGGTGAGGCTAAATTCAAAGGTGAATTACAGAATACATTAGACATTTACAGATAAGATTGTTGAAAACAAATGGCATTTGCCTTGAGGAATTTGACATCTTTAGGGATTACAGGAATTAAACAGCAATGATGACTCAGTCAGTGAAAAACACCACCTCCTTCATCCACCAAGTGTTTTTTTTTTGCTAATTGCTAGCTCTAACACACCATCTGTTGTTGCAGTGAAGGCATCATACTTGACTCGTAGGCGTGCCCATCAACATGGACCTGAACTTCGGCAGTGGTTTGGTCACTGGAAATTGATTATTTCAATTATGACAAATACTGGTTTCAATGGGTATTGTAAGTGTTTAGAAATTAGATTTCGAGAATAAAGTCTTAAATGTATGAGAAAGAACTTGTAATATTACGAGAATAAAGTCCTACATTTATTTTTATTTTTATTTTTATTTTTATTTTTATTTTTATTTTTATTTTTATTTTTATTTTTATTTTTATTTTTATTTTTATTTTTGTTTTTGTTTTTGTCTTTGTTTTTGTTTTTGTTTTTGTTTTTGTTTTTGTTTTTGTTTTTGTTTTTGTTTTTATTTTTGTCACGTACTGAAGTACGAGGTGATACAAGGTATTAGATATTTTTAGATATGTTTGTTATGTAGTTATGTAATTCGAATTATTTGCAGCTTTATGGTCGTCATAAAAATGCTCTTTGTTATTAATGACATCCCACTGCAGTGGAATTGCCAAAAAAAACATAGCCAAAGAACAAGCATATTTTTTGTGGAGTTATTCCTTAAGATGAAATCTTTTCTAATATGCTAGCAGCTTCCTGGCACTACAATCAAATGCTGCGGGCAATGTTCTCCTTTTATCACATCACCACACTCAGTTGTCACATGTTAGAAGGAAGGATGCTAATGTTAAATAAAATCCATTCTTTGGCGACAATGTAGACTGACAGGAGAGGGAAAATGAGATTTCGTCCATTCAGCAGCACAAAAATGAGTGAAATTGCTTTGACAACGTGAAGATGCAGCTACAAAGTGAACTTCAAAGCGAAATCGGAGCCTCTTCTTCTTCTCTTTGTGTGCACATCCCAAGGTTGTTTTACTCTTTTACCATTACCATTGAGAGTCGCTGCAAGATTACGTGTTCGTCATCACTTTTCGGGCAGCAGCTCATCTCCCGTCAGAGGGCATATGTGTTGAATATTCATCAGACCACAACGCGTCATCTCTCTAGAGTGCTGGTGGGGTACTCGGCTATGCTTTTATATCATCGGGATGCAGGCACGACTTGTGCTCAGCGAGTTCCTCGAGCGCTGATTCACGCTAATCCAAGTCTGCCAGGACAGCAATGGCTCGTTTAGTTCTGCATACCAATCGCTATTCTTTGATTTGGACTTCCAGCAGACTTATTGGGGAGCCGTGTGAGAATTTGTCGGCTGTATCAAGCTGATAGCCTCGTCATGCTGAGCCACTAATGCTGGCATCTGGAGTCATTGCTTTTCTGCCAGGTTGACTTTTGAAATATATGCTAATATTCTTCCATCGGGAAGGATAATACAGAGGGATAATTATCGGAAGTTTGGGTGGTGAGATTAAGTTTGGAAAGGATTTGAAAAAGTCACAAAGTTTATAATTACAGTGGTGTCTTGGTTAACGTCATTAATGTGTTCCATAAGGTCCGACTCAATCCAAAACGTATTGTCACCAAAAAAAATCTTCACGTAGGAAATTAAAATTTAAACTATTAATTATAATAACTAGCGCGCAGGCCTCACAGCTAGGAGAGCAGAGTTTGATTCCACCCTCGGCCATTTCTGCGTGGAGTTTGTATGTTCTTCCCCTGCATGCGTGAGTTTTCTCCAGGTACTCCGGTTTCCTCCCACATTCCAAAAACATGCTAGGTTAATTGGCGACTCCAAATTATCCATAGGTATGAATGTGAGTGTGAATGGTTGTTTGTCTATATGTGCCCTGTGATTGGCTGGCCACCAGTCCAGGGTGTATCCCGCCTCTTGCCTGATGACACTTGGGATAGGCTCCAGCATGCCCGCGACACTCGAGAGTATAAGCGGTGAAAATGAAAATGAATGAATTAATTACATATAATAATAATAATAATTGTGTCACTGTCAAATTAGATTAAATGTGCATATTTTGCGCTAATATACAGTGCCGTATCTGCACGGTGGACGAGTGGTTGGAATGTTGGCCACACAGTCAGGAGATCATGAAGAACTGAGTTCGAATCCCCGCTTGAGCATCTCTGTGTGGAGTTTGCATGTCTTCTTCGGGTACTTTGGTTTCCTCGGAAACCGCAATGTGTATTTGGTCCACTATTGAGTCCAACCCATGTATAATGAATATGACAACTCATCATTATCTCAACTACCCGAGCACTAACTCAACAATAATTACAACCCAGTGACAAGTGTAAATATGAATAAATTTTGCCCTCAAAGTTTCTATTTCTACATTTGAATGGATAATTACCTTAAAAAAACAAAAAAATAGCACCACACATTATGCGACAGTGGCACAAAACCTTACCTTTTGGCTGCTCTTTGGCTTTAGAAGTCATTGCTGCTCTGAAATAGGAAAGATCCACAAATAAGCGATGAATTCAGCAATTCAGAGAGATTATTTTCCTTCCTATTATCATTTAAACAAGTGATTGATGATAAAACTGGTAAGGTAAGCATGCCACTTTAAATAGCAATGGCAATGCGCTGCAGAATCATGAAAGAAAAGTATGCAATAAATAAATTTGTCTTTATTAAATCACTAAAATGCAATTAAAATATAAATGTAATTTAATACTTTGCAAAGCACTATATTTATTTATTCATTCATTCATTTTCTACCGCTTTTTCCTCACAAGGGTCGCGGGGGGAGCTGGAGCCTATCCCAGCTGTCTTTGGGCGAGAGGCGGGGTACACCCTGGACTGGTGGCCAGCCAATCACAGGGCACATATAGACAAACAACCATTCACACTCACATTCATACCTATGGACAATTTGGAATCGCAAATTAACCTAGCATGTTTTTGGAATGTGGGAGGAAACCGGAGTACCCGGAGAAAACCCACGCATGCACGGGGAGATCATGCAAACTCCACACAAAGATGGGTGGAATTGAACCCTGGTCTCCTAGCTGTGAGGTCTGCACGCTAACCACTCGACTGCCGTGCTTCCCACTATATTTATTTAAATGTCAAAATTAAATTATTGGACAATGTATTTGTATACATGCATGGAAGTCACATGACTGGTCTGTAACTGTAGGGGTTGGCACACACGAGACCATGAGACCTAAAAAGCGGTTGGAGGGCCACAAAAGGTCGAGAGCCATGGAGGTTCTGCCCTCACGTATCACGAGTGGCACGATGACATCAGCTCGTCAAAGCGGGGATGCCTCGACACTTGCGTGGATACACGCCGGGACGCCGTAAACGGGGAATGTGAAACCCCACCTTGTGGGCCCACTCTGGCTCCAGTGCTCATGGAGTCAAGTGGCTGCTTGCGAGCCAAACATAGACGGGGGAGGGGGGGCAGAATGTCTTCATTTTCAGTGCACCAGTGCATCTTTTATGGTACCGCAATCAACAGACATTGGATTTTACTCTTTGCAGTGACTTTTAGGAAAACTTGCAACAAGCATGAATGACATGGAATAGAATATGTGTACAATGCTTTCATATATGACTGTAAAAAAAAAATATTTTGACCTACTCCCATTGTTTCCAGCACCATCGGTCCATTGACAATGACTGTAGAGTGTGAAGGCCGTATCTTATCTTGGATTTACATTTTAGTAGTACAAAAAGTTACAATTTAAAAGGATTTTTAAAAGAAAAAATTATATTTTCCTGCTCAGTTATTTTTCAGTTGTAACAGACTGCCAGAATATGCAGCACAAATATCTGTACTATTGGAGGATTTCAATCATTTTTCATTCATTCATTTTCTACCGCTTTTTCCTCACAAGGGTGAGGAAAAGGGTGCTGGAGCCTATCCCTGGACTGGTCACCAGCCAATCACAGGGCACATATAGACAAACAACCATTCACACTCACATTCATACCTACGTATGGAGAATTTGGAGTCGCCAATTAACCTAGCATGTTTTTTGGAGGGAGGAAACCGGAGTACCCGGAGAAAACCCATGCATGCACGGGAAGAACATGTAAACTCCACACAGAGATGGCCGAGAGTGGAATCGAACCCTGGTCCTCCTAGCTGTGAGGTCTGCGCGCTAACCACTCGACCACCGTGCCGCCCTTCAATCATTTTTGATTTACCAAATATTTACCATATTTCTATATAACTAAAGCTTGGTTGACTTCAACAATAAGCCATTGTTTAACTTAGTTACACTGCCCAGCAAACAATATATGTTCAGCTTCTTCATTTTAACATTTAAAAGCCCAAACAGCCTCCATTCGTGTTACGCGACTGAGAGTAATCCAATCATTTCAGCACATTATTTAAAAAACAAACAAACAAAAGAAAACCTTAAACTGTATTATGGAAAGCAGGAAGTGAACAAATGTAACAGTTACTGATTGTAAAAGGGGTAGGATTTAAAAAGCTTTGCTTCTTCCTACTCCTTTTGGACATGTGGAACTGTGAACTGATTATGTGATGCATTCAATTGTAATCTGATGCATGTTCAAATGAAATAAACCCATTACCATTACCACACTAATTCACTCAGAATTAAAAAAAAAATCAATATAACTTACTTTCAATGCCTTGGTTGCCTTTGGTAAGTCGTGTGTACCCAGCGCGTAGTCACATCCCTTAATATCTCTAATGTCTAATATCGCGGCGACGGATGGCGCCCCTTTTTGTTGGCCAATAAAATGATGTAGCACACAGAAAGCCTTACATGGAGCCAATGAATTTGGTAAAAAGCCACAGTACAAAACTAGCAAAGGGTGGTGGTTTCTTCCTTTGCAAATCCTCGTGAAAGTGATCGCCTCAATAGTCGAACTGGAAATACTTCATGACTTAATCTGGTCCCAGAAACGTCCGTATCATCAATATACACCAGTACCGATGACAATATGAAACCCCTGCTGACATGATCGCTTTGATTTAGACAACAGATTGATGGTGCGTGGCGGTGTGGTATTGATACATTACAGATGGATTATTCTCCGATGTCAGTGCTAGAAGGTCTTCGCTCGTCAACACTGTCCCAACTGACGGCCTTAAACGTGGCTTTGTAATGTGATCTTTCATCTGAGGATTTTATTGGCTGATAAACATTCACATGAGCTTTTTATTTGCTTTCAAACGTGTCACTGGAAAATCTCACAGCGGGTCACGCAGTGTTATAAAAACATGATAGCTAATGGGGTGCAGTACAAGTCGTACTCGTACAGTTCATATTGTCAAAGGTCAAGCGTATGCAGTGTCGGAATGGTGACCAAACGGCATTATGAAAACAATGGTTTAAACCTGTTTTACTTCAAAGTACATACACTAAGTACTTATATGGGAGATACTGGATAGAAATTATTCACTGTCCGTAACCAAAGATGCTCCTGCTTTTACAGGTGTTATATATGGAAAGGCAATGAAAAATGGTCCGACGGTTCTTAAACCTTTATGACACCATGTGAACTACATGGTGTCTTGTGCCCATACATTTTTAGATGGAAATATATACAGTATGTTGTAAATAACCACCTGTTCAATTCTATGAGTGAAATAAAGTGGAACCCTTAAATTCTAACTTCCCTGAAATCCAAACATTCAGGAATTGTAGGTTTTATTGGGAAAAAAAAGGATGGACCAGAAATTGAAGCGATTGTAGGAAAATGCTCTGTCCTGGCTGCAAGTTGGCAATGATAATAAAACAGGGTTGTCCAAAGTGCTGCCCGGGGCCATTTGTGGCCTGCAGGACATTGTAAGAAGAAAACTACACCAAAAAAAATAGAGCAAAATGTAAAGAGAAGAAGCTGACATATTTTTACTAAAAATATATTTCCATGTTTATAGAAAGCAGGAAGTGAACAAATGAAACAGTTACTGATTGTAAAAGTAAACTGTATTATTGAAAGCAGGAAGTGAACAAATGTAACAGTTACTGATTGTAAAAATACCAGCTTTGCTTCTTCCTACTCCTTTTGGACATGTGGAACTGTGAACTGATTATGTGATGCATTCAATTGTAATCTGATGCATGTTCAAATTAAATAAAACCATTACCATTAACAAATATATATAAAATTATTTTTTTTAGCCTTTTTAGAACATAAAAAATACATAAAAATATTAAAATGACTAAAGTGATTATGGAAGTTTCACTGTAGTTTTTTCTATTTATAGAAGCAGAATAAAAAAAACACACACTTGGGTATTTAATAATTTATTGCAGATGCACATTTGCTGCTCATTTTAAATAAATAAGTTAATATTCGATTCCATTTAGAGTAGACTTTCCCGAAACCCTTTTCACTTTTAAAGTACATGTCGGAATATGTCCTTTTGTTGTTTCATTCTGTGAAGAAAAAAAAGGGATATCACAAAAAAAAAAATACCATCAAGCTATCATCAAGTCCTTAAGCTTGGGTCTTACCTCGAACAATGAGTTTGGTGGAACACTCTGCCTTGCCAAACGAGTTGACCGCAACCACTTTGTATTCCCCGCTGTCCTTAGGCCGCACTCTGAGAATATACATGGAACATACGCCAAAAGAGTTGGTGATGTAGTAGTTACTGTCCGAGTTGATGCACTGGTCATTGAGGAACCAGGACACGGTGGGCGTTGGGAATCCCCGCACGGCACACGTCATGTAAACCTGGTAGCCTTTGGGGGGTGTGTGGACCTTCAGTGGGACCAAAATGGACGGGGGTCTTTCAAAGCTGATATGCGATGAGTTGAATGCATGGCAGACAATTGGAACTAGATGATGAATACATTAAAAAGAAAGAGATTAGAATGTGTTGACATTTAGGATGCCAAATGTGGAGTATCATATTTAGCAGGAAATAGTAGCATACCTTTGTTACTATTCATTCCCCATGTTGGTGACTGAGATGGATCCGAGAGGCCCATGTCATTCTTGGCGAAGACCCTGAAATGGTATTCCATCCCAGGAAGAATGTTGTTGGCTGTGTACGTGTTAGTGAAGAGGCGGTCTGCCACAGTTTTCCATATCCTGGTATTGGAGTCGCGTTGAGCTACCATGTAGTAAAGTCTGTCATCAAGACCCTGGTCTGGGGAGGGAGCCCACGATATAACCACTTTCCCCTGGATGGTTTGCTCCAGCTCCACTGGTCCTGGGCACTTGGGTTCATCTAGTTTGAAAAGAGGAAAATATTGACTTCGTACCCTGAGGGTTTTTTTGTTGCAGAACTGCAGAACTGTCTGAAAATGGTTTCTTGGACTTCAGATCTGCATTCGCTCAAATAAGATCTTAACATTACCAACTACCCTTCTTCTTACCTGTAACTCGAACCTCAACGTCAAAGCAAGCCTGCCCAACAGAGTTTTTGGCAATGATGGTGTAGATGGCAGAGTCTGAACGTTTGGATGATGGAATAACAAGCTGGGACATTCCTTCTGAATTGATTATTTGAATCCACGGGGGTGTTGGTTCATCATCCTTGAGCCATGTGATCTCAGGTGGAGGTTCAGCCTGGAGGCATCGAGGTATTCCGGATAAATGTCAAACTTAGCAAAGCCATAACTGGAGGCTAACTTTTCAGGAGTGAAATAGCTTGTAAAGTCATACCTCATAGCAAATTTTTACACGTGCTGAATTTCCTGCTCGGACGACAATGAAGTCCTCAGGGTCATTGAAATGAGGCCTCACTGAACCAAAACACATACATTTTAGATTTAAACTAGAATCTTAGATACCGTATTTACAGTAGGGACTTACTGTTGGGGTTCTTTGCACACGCCATTGCAGACGGGGGGCTTGGATCCCCAGCTCCTGACTCATTAATTGCCAGAACCCTGAACTCATACTCCGCTCCCTCAGTGACATCTTTAACTGTGTAATTCACATCTGAAAAAAATGGGAGGAGTCAAAACTTTACTGTTAAACCCAAGATATGTTGTGTTTTTGTGACAAACCTTCAATGGGTGCGTTGACTGCATTGAGGGGAATCCACTGATTTGTGTCTTTTTTGCGTTTCTCCAGTTGATAACCAATAATGGGCACCCCTCTGTCATCCTCCGGAGGGGTCCACATTAATGTAATACAGGTCTTTGAGGCACTCACCACTTTGGGGGCGCCGGGTGGTCCAGAAAGTACTGTATATAATCAAGTAATAGACAAGTTGGAAACCGGAACAGAAACCATGTTCATGTTTCATGAGACTTATTTCATTTCTGCTCACTCATTATGCCGGCCATAATGCTATCGGTGGTCTCCAACATGTCACTGAGGCCCTCAGAGTTCTCTGCGTAGATGCGGTAGTTGTACTTCTTCCCGTGGGTCACATTCCTGTCCCTGAAGGAGGTCTTATCTCCAGAGACATCCCCGAGTTTAGTCCACAGATTGTGGCCTTGCTGCTGTCGTTCGATGATGTAGTTTGTGACAACAGAACCACCGTCATCTTTGGGAGGTTTCCACTTAATCTCGATTAGAGAGGACGTAGTTTCTAGAATCTCCACCGGACCCTCTGGTGGAGTTGGACGATCTGCGTGAACAAAAAACATCTTTAAGTAGTAATATTTCTCATTAGAATACTTGAGTTTTATTACCAAGCACAAAAAGCTGAGATGTGGCCTCCACCGCCCCAAATGCGTTTTTCAGCTGGATTTTAATTTCCCCTGCGTCTGTCCGTAGACAGTCTCGGAGGAGCAGCCGGCTGTGATTGGGCTCCCTCACAATCTTCACTCCTCCGCCGTCTTTGACCTCTGTACCATTCTTATACCAGTTAACGATCAAAGACTCCTGGGCTGCGAAAGGCATCTTGAAAGTGGCGTTCTGCCCCACTCTTACTGTCAAGGGCTTGGAGAACTTGTGAAGGTCGTCTGGGTCAAATTCGGGTACATCTACAAAGCATAAGTTGTAATTAGATAAACCATATCACGTTTTTACTAAAAAATGAAGTCAATTATACCTCCGACTGTGACTTTTCCCTGCGTACTCTGATCCCCTGATACAAAGCGATAAATTCCAGAGTCATCATCTCGGCAGTGTTGAAAAGTCAGTGTGTGAGAGGTGGAATCTTTGCTTATGTTGATCCCAGCGCCTGCGCTTAGCTACAAAATCAAATGTGAAAGGAAAAGTACTTTTTTTATCATCATGCTGCAAAATATAAAGGGTATGAAATCAACCAAACAGCAAGTGTTGATGCTTGTCGTTGGGAGTCAATTTCCCTGCATCTAGTAGATAGGGAAGCTGTAAAGACCTGAAAAGTTAGGAAAATTCCAATGTTCCAAAATAAAATCTGATAAAAGCAATAAAAGCTGAATTTACTGTTAAGCACAGAATCTTGCAGAAAGTGCCACAATAAGAATGAAATGCTGTCATTGTGAAAAAAAAGAATAAGGTTTGTGTGGGGGGCTATTTCCCCAGGGAATGGCCCAATAGTGGCAGAATCTCATTACAAAAACTTAACCGCCCCCCTCCCAAACTAAATATGTTGAAATGGTGATAAACATCCGCGGAAGTTGGCAGAACCTCCTCTTAAGGAGCGTAAATGGCAGCTACTAGGGTTAGCTTAGTTGATGAATGGATGAGTCCACTTTCAAGGTGTTGTGTTTTACCGCTTTAATGTAAAAAGTGTACAATGCCCGATGAAAAAAAGATGAGAAACACATTTATTCATGCACTCAGCCTGTTGTGGGAGTGCAGCGTGACCGAAAAGGATAGGCGCCAGTGCTGCAGCGCCCACATTTATTCGACACAGCTCATCTCTTGGCTGGCCACAGTCAAGTCACCTCAATGTATAACAACACTTGCGGCATTCACAAAAAATAACTTACATTAGCCAAGCTACACCCATTTATGAATTAGTGGGCAAACTTGTCCATTAATGCATTGCATCAATAAATGTAAGGATTTTTGCATTTAATTAACAGCCATTTTATTCACTAACGGGTAACGGGGGGCGGCACGGCGGTCTAGTGGTTAGCGCACAGACCTCACAACTAGGAGACCAGGGTTCAATTCCACCCTCGGCCATTTCTGTGTGGAGTTTGCATGTTCTCCCCGTGCATGCGTGGGTTTTCTCCGGGTACTCCGGTTTCCTCCCACATTCCAAAAACATGCTAGGTTAATTAGCGACTCCAAATTGTCCATAGGTGTGAGTGTGAATGGTTGTGCCATGTTATATGTGCCCTGTGATTGGCTGGCCACCAGTCCAGGGTGTACCCCGCCTCTCGCCCGAAGACAGCTGGGATAGGCTCCAGCACCCCCCGCAACCCTTGTGAGGAAAAGCGGTAGAAAATGAATGAATGAATGTAAAAAAACTGAATTTTAAAAAATTAAAAAGGTGAAAAAAAGAATTTGGAAAAAAAATTAAACAGATTTCATAATTTCCTACTGCTTTAGAGCACGTATGAGCCGGCATTGCACTAAAATGTTGCCTAGAAAAAATAAAGTCCAGTGTTCAAAAACGAAAGCAATAGAGGAGAGGGAGGAAAGGAAAAAATTGGACTGTAAATTCTGTCAATGGCATTAATGAATGGCGGGGCGTTTTACATCAAAATTTTACGTGAAAATACTTTCCCACACTGTCACCGATAAGGAAATATAATGAAAGATGACACTGACTGACATTGCCAGAAAGTCTTAGTGGTGCATTGTAGTACTCGAGAAGACGATCATCCAAACAAAACTGTTATTCTAGAGCATATTTGTGTAGTTTTCTGCTTAGCCAAAACCTGTTTGATCACTGTAGTAGCAAAAAAAAAATAGTTTAGCAGGTTTGTAAAAGTCTCTATGTTGCCCATCCTTCTTTTGAGAGCCTCAAACTTTCAAAGGTCTAAGTCAAAGTGTTTACTTCACAAGTGAGAACACATCAGTCATACTTCAGTGTCCATTCCCAATACACAAAAGGAATTTGAAAAATGTGTCATTATTCAGATTTTTTACCGGCTCTCCGTCTTTATACCAGATGCCTTCGCAGTCCATGTTCATTGTGACTTTTAATTCAGCCGGCTTCCCACGCAGAAAATATATATCGGTGAGTCCGCACGTAACCACAGGCTCTGAGAACATTAAATAAAGAAATGTTTTACGCCATGTTTGACTTAACCCGAAGGAACAGTTATTCAAAACCATGCATCCTTTTGAAACTACAGTGTTATATATTGGGCACCTTAAAAAAAATGAATGTAATATTTATTAATAACTATGAAAATATTTGAAGAGAACAGCTTACCATTTGTTGGAGCTACAGGTGGCGGCTCTGGTTTTGTCACCTTAACTGATGGGACAAACAAGAAGAAATAATGGATTAACTTCTGCACTATTTATGCTCCTGTTTGTTGTGGTTTTTGCTTAAGGTTTTCTTCTCACTAACTATTCAATACACATTTTCTTAAATTTGTTTAAATTGACTATGAATAAATATGAACATCAATAAACTGATAACAGGCTTATTTTTAGCATATTCATATACATTGGTCAGATTATTATGTGATCTTACCACTGCCTATTTCCTCCGAAACCACTTGAACAGAGGCCACTTTATCACTTCCTGTTAAACATTCATGTTAGTAGTTTCTGTGCCAACAATTTATGAATGCGAGCATACTGAAAATTGCTTAACAGCGTAAAAAAAACAAAACAAAAAAACATAAGCTCTCGGATAAAACCATAGGTAGACGTTGCAGCAACCTTTTCTTACCATCGCTTTCCACTTTCACAACCGATCTAGTTGGTGCCACGTCTGCTGGTTTATCGCTTCCTGTTAAACATTATTGTTAGTAGTTGCCGGGCCAACAATGTATCAATGCAGGCATCATGAAAATTGATGAACACTCTTAAAAATACATACAATCTCTGGATAAAACCATCTGTAGACATCATCACAGCCAATGGTGTCTCTTACCCCTGCTTACCACCTTCACAACTGGTCTAGCTGGGGCCTGCTGGTTTATCACTTCCTGTTAAGTGCCAGCGTGAGTAGCTGCTGTGTCAACAACTTCACATTGCAGGCTTAATGCAAATTGATGAACAGCATGACAGACGCTATATAGCAAAGCAAAACAATGCAGCTGATCTGCATTGGAATCTGAAGCTTTGGTTGAAGCCTAGTTGAAGCCAGAGGTTAATTTGGTCGCCATTGGTACTTGGATATATATAGATGTACGTATGTAGGTTTGTCAAGCAATTATGTACAATTTGGGTGTTTATAACAGCACTGGTCAAGTAGAAGTATCTGAGCTTGATCTATGATGTTGGGGAGTTTACCATCCCTACTGTATGCAGAGCTTTAAAATCTAATAGACCAGGGGTCTCAAACTCAATTTACAGTGGGGGCCACTGGAGCTAGGGTCTGGGCGAGACTGGGCCGCATCAGGTTTTCCAAAAAAAAAACCCAAAAAACGCATTTATTAAAAACAGAAATTGAATAAAATTTGCTTTGGTTTCTGATAAAACATTCTACTGTTCTCATATATCTTAATTTTTATTTTTCTGCACAAAATAAGATGAAAAATAAATAAACAAATCAAGAATAAAGAAAATCAATCAATCAGTAATAAATAAATATAATAATAATAATAATAATAATAAAACGGCAAATAATAAGAACTTAAGAAACCACATATAGTTGGTGGGTAGACAAATTATTTTTTTCAGATTAAAATTAACAAAGCATTATTAGAGCCCTGTAGACATGACAAAACACGACTATAGTCACATTTGCGCAACTGCAGGGTCTTGAGACACATGCTAACTCACAAACTACAGAGCTAGCGACCTAAACGGTAGCCTTCAAGTTATTTCCTTTAAACTTAAATAGCCAAAAACTTACCACTTCCACACGGACAGGGAGGTTAACTATTAACCGTTATTTAACCTTTAACATGAACATTAATCAAACGTAATAATTTTTTCTGGGTACATGATACCATACAGCATCCATATCAAACTTGCGCGGGCCGCACTAACATTAAACTTTCATATCAAGGCGGGGGCCTCAAACTAGTGTCGCGTGTTTGAGACCCCTGCAATAGACCGCATGATACACTACATACATATTTAAGTTCGACCCAACACGATCTTGCCAGTGTTTTGTTTTGAAATGTACATTTTGGTAGTTTTCCAGTCTTACCTGGTTTTGGTGCTACAACTTCAGCTTCTTTGGCAGCTTTCACTTCCTCTTTCTCTTTCTCCAACTTTGCATTTTGCTCTTGGGCCACCTTCTGCAGATCAATACCGGATCCTCCGGCCTTTGTTGTTTTCCTCACTGACTTCTTGCCCTGATCTGTATCTTTATCAGCTAAAAATGACAAAGTAGCTCTGAAGTTGTAATAAGTGTGGTTGGAGAATTAAAATACCTGTGTGTTGAATCCTAACCTTCAACGACAAGCCAGGCATTGCAGGATTTTATTCCGGCACACGCGGAATAAATTCCTTTGTCCACCACCATGCAGTCTTTCACCACCAGTCTATGGATGAGCTTGTCTTCGGAAACCTCAATATCATATTTATCTCCTTGCTCCAAGGGCAGATTCTTGCCAAACCATGAGATCTTGGTGAGAGGTTTCGATATAACACATTCAAAAACTGCGTCCTCTCGTTCCATTGCCTTCACTTCCTGGATTTTCACCAAAAAATCCACCATGGGAACTGAGACAGAGAGATATATATTTGAATAATCATCTACAAGAACGCAAAGACAACCAACCTCCTTTTTAGTAATTAAGAGTAAGTCCTTGTTCACCTACTTTTGAAATCAGTAGAAAATATATTAACATCTTCTACGTCCAACTGGTAGAAACCACCATCTTCCGGCCTGAGATCCCTCATACTGAAAATATACTTTCTCCCTACTCTCCTGAGGCTGTGCTTCATCGTGTCTCCCAGTTCCTTTGTGTATGGGATCATCTCACCATCCTGTGAAAGAAATCCACAATTAATTTTTATGATGTTCATACATTGAACTAAAAACAAGTAAAAAAAAAAGATATATAGTCACACAGACCTTATACAAGTATATGGAGCTGCTCTGTTCAAGAAGATCCATGTCAATCTCAAAGGATGCAGTACCATCTGCATTGACCCGGATAGGCCGCAAGTTAGAGATGTTCTTGACAAACTGTATCAAAAATAGAATTTATCATTAAAATTGTTCAATATGTACACTCTGAAAAATAGTCAGAAGAACATCAATGTAACCTCAGCTTGTTCTTCTTCTCGTTCTTTCTTCATTTCATTGAGTTTCTTCAGCATCCAGCGAAAGTCAGTCACTCCATACTCCGAACAGATTCTCTCATAATCTTTTTTGTCAGCACTCAGAAGGAGCTCCCAAAATTTTGGATCTATTTCTCCATCCTTTTTCTCGGTTTGTGCTGATTTGGGACCCACTTTACTAGAAAGGAAAAAATTGGATATATTAGTTGGATTTTGTTTGTACAGACAAGAACGGCCATCAGTGCACAAACAACCTTCTTCTTAGAACGGTCTTAAAATCACCGTTGACGGTTTCTGTTGCATTTTGCTGATCTGCTTTCTTCTTTTTGAAGCCAACTGAAAAAAGAAAACAAAGACTGTAGTCTAACCCCCATATATAATGTATATTAGTAATGTACAGTAGGTCAGAGTTTTAGGGTTTTCAGTTTTAGAGTTTTTAGGGTTTTCAGAGTCTAACAATGTGGGTATCCCTCCAATAGTTCATCAAATTTCTAGGATATTCTTATCAAAAAATATTTTCTCCCAATACTATGGTTACGATTTAATTTATTTAAAACATCCATACAGATACAGTTCACGGTTCAGGAAGCTTATTTAATCCTACCGCCTCTTCTTTTCACATCCATTACTAATACATTTGTTCACTTCCTGTATTCAACATGCATAATAACATAGTAATTTAAAATACTAATTCCTACAATAAAAAAAATCTTCCCTTTCCCCTGTTGTCCAGATCTACTCTACTCAATTTCCCCATCCAATCATTTGTCATCTTAATAGGTAAAGGTTTCCACTTCCTGAGAGTCATTGAATGGAGATACATGGGTTCCTAATTACAGTACTTCTCGTTGAGCAGGACCTTGCAACGTGGTATTGGTATCAAATGTCAAATGTTATTGAATGTAATGCTTCTAACTGCATGGTTCTTTGTGGGTTGTATCCTCTACTTTCCTTGTTGTCATGGTAATATGATCCTTAATATGTATTGAGGTCATTCACATCTTTGACAACAAGCACTCTTGCTTCTACTGGTCTTCCACTTCGCTTGATGGAGAAGTGCTGTGGAGCTTCCTCAAGTTTTTTTGGCAATGTCAGTACTCCGTTGTGTCAGACGCTCATGTACACGTTTCTACCTTTCAGTTTCTTTCCATGTTTCAGCATTGTAGTTTTTGCAGGCGGTGCTGGAGCCTATCCCAGCTGTCTTTGGTTAAGAGGCGGGGTATATTACCTGGACTGGTTGCCAGCCAATCACAGGGCACATATAGACAAACAACCATTCACACTCATATTCATACCTATGGACAATTTGGAGTCACCAATTAACCTAGCATGTTTTTGGAATGTGGGAGGAAACCGGAGTACCCGGAGAAAACCCACGCATGCACGGGGAGAACATGCAAACTCCACACAGAGATGACCGAGGGTGGAATCGAACTCCTAGCTGTGAGGCCTACTTGCTAACGACTTGACCGCCGTGCAGCCCTTCTATTTATGTACTAGTATATTATAGTTAAAAAAAATCTTCATTGGGCAACTACTTGTGTATGTTCATGCTCTGCGATTGGCCAGTTACATACAGTGATCACCCCTCCCTCTCTACCAAAAGGAGCCATGACTCTTTGACACACAAACACAATATAGACAGTGACTCACGTGGTTCTACTTCAGCTCATGTTCTCTATTTTGCTCTATTTTGGTTTGCATGATATTTAAATTTAGTTGGTAAACTTGTAATGTATGCGGTGCATTTGACAAGTCAGTGCTGTAAACGACTTGTGTTGCATCGGTCACTGCCTGTTTATTTATTTATTTATTTATTTCTCCCGTCTGGGACTGCACGGCGCTCGAGTGGTTAGCACGCAGACCTCACAGCGAGGAGACCAGGGTTCAATTCCACCCTCGGCCATCTCTGTGTGGAGTTTGCATGTTCTCCCCGTGAATGTGTGGGTTTTCTCCGGTCCTCTCACATTCCAAAAACATGCTAGGTTAATTGGTTAATTATGGGTTAATACATAGGTATGAATGTTAGTGTGAATGGTTGTTTGTCTATATGTGCCCTGTGATTGGCTGGCGACCAGTCCAGGGTGTACCATGCCTCTCGCCCGAAGACAACTGGGATAGGCTCCAGCAACCCTCGCAATAGAAAATGAATGAATGAATGAATTTATCTCGTCTGCTATAAAGTCAGTTGGAAAACTCGCAGATTATTTCTGTCTTTCTGTCATTGGACGTTTGCATGAATCACCAACTTCACACAGCTCATTAAATATAATGAAAGAATAAAGTCTCAAGGATCACTTACATACATACACAGTACACGTACAGCCGAATAATATACAATACCTATAGCAACTTCTCATCAAACCATATCAATTTCAACCATGTCAGATTTAAGCCCCCATTCTTTTCCTGATAGACCATGCCTACTTCTGGTTTATGTCCCGCCCCCAGTACAGATACGATAATTAAAATGGGTGAACAGATTCAGGTTAACACCTTTTGAAATCATTAGTATTATCTTTACCTTCAATCACGTTTAGAACAACTGTGACAAAGGCTTGTCCATATTCATTTGTCGCAAAACACTTATATGTATCTGCTTGATCAGCGCTGACATTTGGCATCTGGAAGAATCAGAAAAGACATTAGGTAAACAGTAAAGTGACCCAATATGTTTCACTGTATAGTCTCTCCATTAATTCTAGGTCACAACTGGACTCCTACGGTCAGTCTACATGCAAAAAATGCAAGGGCGCATGTGTGACCAACTTGTGTCTTTCATATGTTTTTTTGTGTTGGGTTTGAGCAAAATGTCAATTTTTTGGTATGTCGCCTTTGCGGACTCCCATGTGTGTCGTGCTACACACTGCACCCCACACATATAATTAGTACGGCCAACACAAGTTCAAATATTTCATATTTGCGCCAACGTATCGAGATTTTACTCCATCATGGTCACCACAAAAAAAAAAAAGTATGTCCGGTTGTGACCTAGGCTTCATCTACCAATTACCAATAGACCAATGGCTTCATTGACAGGTTTTTACTTGCCTCAAATGTGTGCTCATTGGAGTTTGGGTCGTATTTGCTTTGATATTTTGACGTATCAGAGACATCGCCGTTATTTCTGCTCCATGCCACAGTCGGTTTAGGGTCTCCAGTAACAATGGCTTTAAAGAAGGCAAATTTGCCTATAGAAAAGAAAAGAAAGTTATTATGTTTACTGGACAATTAATACATGCAAAATACATTGTAATAATTTGAAGTATATACCTTCTTGGATGGTCAAAGCAATTGGCTTTCGAGTAAAGTCTGGATGGCTCTTCCCCTCAGGCAGCGTCTCTATAAACTGTGTAATCATTACTCCAGGGACCCGAGATTTTTTCCTGATGCCCACTGAGAAACCAATGCAGCGTTTAATAATAGTGAAGCAGACATGAACATGATGAGAAACACCGTTGTGTCCAACATTAAAAAAAAAACTCACCACCCTTTTCCGAAAGCATGCGGTAACACATTCCAATATATAAAATATTAGAATGTCAAATTAAATTCATCACATATCTGGTTTGGGATATAGCCTCATACCACATGTTCATTTCGTTAACGTTTATCTTGCCTCAATGCTTCCATTCCACGCAGTGAACCGATATGTAGCGTGGCACCTACATATCTACGGATAAAAGGTATTATAAATCTATTGCACAGCAGGACTTCATGCCTTTGTGAGCAAGAGTGAGGGAAAAGTAAAAGATGGATGATGGTGAGATTCTCCGAAGGTTCCCCTAAGCCTACCTTCATTCTCTGCAGCGGGCCCTGATAAGGCACACGTTGGAGAACACATACAGCACATGTCAGGATGGTCGCATTGGATTAACTCATTTCAATTCGATACAGTGCAGTAAAAAGTCACTTTTTGTACTAATATGGAATAAATTATATCCTGTCAGTATGGAACACCTACTTTTTTCTTCTTTATGAAATTATTAAAAAAAAACATATACCGTCTTTTTAAAGTCATGTTTTCCATATATATGATATATCACTTTTTAATGAAAAATGTGGGGGTACAATGATGAAAAACAAATCCTGGAAAGACCATTATTGTTTGTTTTTTACAGCTTTTTGTGGCTGCAAAAAAATAATTTGCTTACCTTGGCCAGCGCCCGTCCCATCTGTTACTTTAGATCTTTTGAACATCGTGGCTGCTTGTGTGAGTCTTGAAAAATAAGAAAATAATAACAGATTTAAGGGTAGAATTGTTGGGGTTCTTTCAGAGGAAAGTGATTAAAAAAACATACTAATGCAGAATTTGTATGTTGTCAAGATTCATCGAGCTAAATTATCCTGTGGACTACATTTTGTTTACATGGTAAGCTTTTGTATGTAATGCTAATGCATCAGATTACAATTGAATGCATCACATAATCAGTTCACAGTTCCACATGTCCAAAAGGAGTAGGAAGAAGCAAAGCTTATTAAATCCTATCCCTCCATCTGGTACTTTTACAATCAGTAACTGTTACACTTGTTCACTTCCTGCTTTCCGTAATACAGTTTACTTTTACAATCAGTAACTGCTTCATTTGTTCACTTCCTGCTTTCTATAAACATGGAAATATACTTAAAGACAAATATTTTTTTTAGTTATTAGTAAAAACATGTCAGCTTCTTCTCTTTACATTTTGCTCTATTTTTACTTTTTTGTCCCATACCGAAGTACGAGGTGATATGACCATCCAATGACATAATGTGTACCATAGTAACTGTCAATATAGTGATATACATATATAGCACATCATATCACTATTTTAAAATATTTACCTCACCAAACGAATATTAGTCCTAAATAAATATATCATAAATGCAATATATTCCAAAAATGGTATTCAAAGATTGTCTATATTACAGGATGTCCTGTTTTTAAGAACTTACCACAAAAACACTATTCAAATGTACTCATACCAAACTGGTGGGTGGAATACTAGTTGAATAGCTCTGTTAGAGTAATGACTGAAAATTGAAAGGAAATGTTCCTTTATTATACAGTATTTAAAAAAACAGTGTAAAAACTAGTCCCCTTGGCTAGTTGTTGGTTCAGTAGGTGAGTAATCAGGTGGTAATCATGAAAAAGTCCCTAATGAACATTTTCATTGAACTAAACTACAGGCTATTGCTGTAGTGCAAAAAGAAAGCATCATCCCGACAAGTTGTGACTGTGTCCCAATGCAGCTGCTTGCAAGGATGCTTCGGTTTATCACACCGCACCCGAAAATAAAATCATCGCTGAAATAAAACTTTTATGTGGCCTTTTCATCACGATTAAAATCTTAAGACGACTTATTCATGGCGATATTCATTTCAGCCAGCTTAAGGTATTGCTGTACGATACACGATATGGCTTGTGTTTTTGTTTTTTTTTTTCTTTGCAGCACATTGCTTCGATACCACGGTCAACTCGGCCAGTCCCCATTTTTTTTTACGATCTGTTAGCTCCATTTATGGCAGTGCTCCATATAATAATATTTAATTACCCTGATGATGGCTTAACTTAGAAGGATAAATGTCACTTGACAGAAATAACCAGATGGAGCTTGTTTTTGTCATGGATTCAGTGCACCCAAGGGGGGGCACTAGGGTATTTGCAGAAATGTCACTTGTCTGGAAAAGAACTGCCTTGCTGGCATAAGAGTGACTAACCTAGACTTGTAGACTTGCCGCTGTAATATTTGATTTCATTAGCGTCTCCCATGTCACCATTGCGACCATTACAGTTATACAACAGAGTAACGTTTGAGGCTTCCCTTGTACTTGAAGGTAAAAGGACAAATGGGCACGCTAACACAAGCTGACTCACAGGTTGGACTATATTTACAACAACCACACACTATCACCCGATTACTATTAATAACTCAGTGACATATGACGTTCCATAAAAATATCTTTCTCTTAGTCGTCTGACATAATTAGTCATTTAAAAATAACTCTTATGTACACACTGAACACAAAACAGTTCATTTTAATGGTTTAATCTACTAATACAGATTGACATAATTATACTGCATAAATGTTTAAGTTTATTGTCTCATAGAGAGACAGAATTTCAACCAAAATGACGGAACTAAGTATTTAATCCTCAGGCAAAACTTGACTTAGTGCTTGGCGGAGAAACTCCTGTTGGAGTTTGCACAAAGGTCAATCATTTCTTCGCACATTTCAAGGGGCTTTGGGTCAATTCTCACTACGTATAACCTCCAAATACTGAAGGTTTTGAGACTGCCACTTTTAGCTCCCTCCACAGACTTTCTATGCCTCAGGTACAAAGACTGGCTTAGCCACTCCGGAATAAAAATGTGTTTTTTCTTGAGCCCCGTTATTCTTTTTGAATTATCAATAGTTGGATATTTGTTTATATTCTGTTTTTCCTCTGTTAAAACAAACCTGACACTTAACCGATGGATTGTTAGTGTCTTTTTAAAAGGGTAAACTTATTAAACCATTAAAATAATTATTTCCATCACTGGTCGGCGTTTGTTTATTAGATGAGCAAACTGACGATCACATGATAGATCACATGCCAAATAAAACTGCCAGCCTCTCGCAGCATCCGAACAGCCTTGTAAATCACTGTTGACATGACCAGACGCTTGTGTTGGGGTGCCATTTTTTGCACGTTTAGTCGCTGTAAAATGTTTTTTTTTTAACTGCTTGCTTTTCCATCTTAGGCTGAAAAGTAGATACTGTAGTTTGACAATTTGTACCATCATAAAGTACAGTAAAGTACAATAAATTTCCATGGAAACAGGAGTACGTATGCTACAACACACACATTTGTATTAACCTGAATCTGCAATTAATTTGAATATCCATCGTCAAATAAAATAAAATTTGTGTAAATTGAACAATACTTGTCTGAGATTTACATTTTAAAGTTCTTTGTCACACCGTAAAAACCAAACGTATTCCCACTGGGTTTCATATGACCCTACGGTGCATGCTGCAGTTAATGCACCGTGCGTACAGACTCCGCGGGTCCGAGAGCATCATAAAAATGGTTTCAAAGGAAGACACTGCTGAGGTCATGTTCGAAAAGCATGTCGCTATGCAGGGAGTCGCCATGGACGCTGGGCATGTGCAACAGCTGGCAGTGGCAGTTTAGCTTTTTTTGGTTTATTGTTCACATAATGTATATGCCACAGTTTATGATGTAATGTTTACATTCTTGGCAAAATAGGACATCAGATTTGGATTGGAATTAAAACTAGTGTGAGAATATGCATTTATTTTTTAGGGTGCAGCTTTTGGAAAACATACGATTTGAGTAAAGAGAAGTCCTTTTTCCTAATTCAATCAAATAATTGCCTTTGACAATGCTATACTTTGGATAAATAGACTTGTTTTTAGCTCTGAATTAATGTATGGAAATTGTATTTGAATGCATCTTCTACTCTGTTTTTACTCAACTTTATTTTTATTTCTTTTTCTCTACTGTAAAGCATCTTTGAGTACTCTGAAAAGCGCAATACAGATAAAATGTATTATTATTATTATTAAATAATTCTTATATACTTTGTAACTAGTTAACTGAATACATGGAACACCAGTCCAACATAAAATAAATGTACAAGAGATGCATCAGGATTGATGTTGCGGAAGTACCCGTTACTTACTAATGCTGTCCAGGAGGAGGATGATCTTAGATCTCAGAACCCCTGTGGTCCTTCTGTGTCTTCCTCAGTCTGAGCCTCCCCTACAAGCCTTCCCTACAAGCTATGTCCTTATAGGAATGCCTGCAAATGACTTTGCGGTAAGCGCCCACGTTGTCTAACACGTACACTGCCAAGAAAGGCTGTTGCTTTTTTGTTATTGACCTAAATCGCCACCTCTGGCAAAAAGTGGGAGGAGGCAAGGCCATGAGAGGTACCACAGTGGGGTGACCATGACTGAGCTTTCCTCCTGACACGTCTGTGAAGTTCCTCAGAAGATGTAGTGGACTATTTTACGCCTGTGAAATTGTATTCTAATATCCAATTGAAATCTTGACAAGACATACTGGACATTTGTGATGTCGCAACGTCAGAATACACCAATGTGTCTGATTTTGGGGGGAATTAAACTAAAAGTGTCAGGCAAGGAGCCTATAAAGTAGTATCTTGACACTGTTTATTTTACAGGTTATTCATTCATTCATTCATTTTCTACCGCTTATAATTAGAATAATAATAATTCATACATTCATTCATTTTCAACTGCTTATCCTCACGAGGGGTGCTGGAGCCTATCCCAGCTGTCTTTCGGCGAGAGGCGGGTTACACCCCGGACTGGTCGACAGCCAATCACAGGGCACAACAATAATAATAATAATAACATAATAACATAATAATAATAATTGGAATAATGACACACGATACTGTTGCGACTACAATCCAGCTAAAACTGAATTCTGACCCCTCATCGTCACTTCCTGTCCACACTCCACACATCCGGTACACATTTATTTCAACACACCCAAGCATTATTTATGTTTTAGATGGCTTATTTACTCTGATTATATCTACTGTACTGTTTTGGGGTAGTATGAGTGCAAACGTGACTACTACGAAAATGTGTATTTCATTGATAACAAGTACTACTTTGTGAAAATCCGTTATCATGGTCGGGTCTGGAACCAATTAACTACTATAACTTTGTCGGCATCAATTTTTTTTTCAGTGAATTAATTTCTTCAATTTGACCATTGAACCTTTGATTTGTTTCAATGGGATTTTTTTTTTTCCACAAACTAGTTTTACTATACAAATGGTGTACAAACTTTGTTTAAAAACAGTAAGTAAGGTGTAATGAATCATACACATATCAGCTCTTCATCAGTTATAGTAACGAGAAGATGATTCCACAGGAAATTAATAGTCGAAAGCTCATGACTGGATAGCGATGTTGGTGGTATGACTGCCAGGTCTCGTAAATATGTCTCGACAATGACACGTCTTGCCAGCGACATGAGAGCAGCTATTTTTGATCAACGTGACACCACGGTGGCGGCGACATCATGAATGGTGATAATTGCCAGCTCAGCGTGCGGCACTATCTCGATTAGTCTTTGACGTTGAAGGCGAATAGCAGTCATGTGTGTTTACATTGAACACAGAGCATATAGCACTAAGAGTAACATACGTACAGTATGTGAGTCCTTGTAAATAACATACAAAGCGCAAGGCTTTTTTCCCCCACAATGAAATGTGTTGCATCTGTTGCGGGTATTTCCTTACATGTCACAAGTCATTCATATTCCTCATGGAGCCGACATTATTGGCATGCAGCCACAACACGGTTATTGTGGTCTTAGCAATAACACAGCTATGCCCACCGTGAGCACGATTGTGTATTTCAAGCCGTGTAATAAAATTCAACGCATGACACAGGAGCTGTGACTGTTGTCAGGCATGAGAAGCCGATCCGAGAGACCTGATCTTCTGGAAGATATCCATAGCGGGTCATGCATGTCCGTTGTTGTTTTTTTGCACCCTTTAAACTGTACCATTCAAAACAATGACACATTGTTTTGTAAGACAGTGTAGAATTAGCGTACTGTTTGATTATGTTGTCACTGTATTAAGTTACTAACACACTAACTACTCAAAAAATCTATAATCTAAGATTAAATATCCCAAAATCAAGGTACTTGTTTGTTATTATTACCAGGCCCTTCTGTCTTTTAGACCATTCATTCATTCATTTTCTACCGCTTATCCTCACAAGATTCACGGGGGGTGCTGGAGCCTATCCTAGCTGTCTATGGGGCGAGAGGTGGGGTACACCCTGGACTGGTCGCCAGCCAATCACAGGGCACATATAGACAAACAACCATTCACACTCACATTCATACCTATGGACAATTTGGAGTCGCCAATTAACCTAGGCTCCCTTCCCAAGTAGGGTAATTTGAAGGTGGCTTTGTGTCCCTTCTTCACGGTTACCGGTACGATAAAGGTTTTAAGTTCCTCGGGGTCAAACCTTGGTGGATCTGAAATAGATGATTGAAACAAAGTTATATTTTAGGCAATGTCATTTTTGTCATTTTAGCTGCTGCTTGTTTTAATTGGTCTAATTGGATTATTCATTAATTCATTCATTTTCTACCACTACCATTTTCTACCCCCGCGGGGGGTGCTGGAGCCTATCCCAGCTGTCTGGACTGGTCGCCAGCCAATCACAGGGCACATATAGACAAACAACCATTCACACTCACATTCATACCTATGGACAATTTGGAGTCGCCAATTAACCTAGCATGTTTTTGGAATGTGGGAGGAAACCGGAGTACCCGGAGAAAACCCACGCATGCACGGGGAGAACATGCAAACTCCACACAGAGATGGCCGAGGGTGGAATTGAACCCTGGTCTCCTAGCTGTGAGGTCTGCGCGCTAACCACTAGACCGCTGTGCCGCCCGTTCTGTTAGACCAACGGTTCTTTATTAGAAGTTCTTAATTTATTCATTCATTCATTCATTTTCAACCGCTTATCCTCACAAGGGTCGCGGGAGGTGCTGGAGTCTATCCCAGCTGTCTTGGGGCGAGAAGCGAAGTACACCCTGGACTGGTCGCCAGCCAATCACAGGGCAAATATAGACAAACAACCATTCACACTCACATTCATACCAATGGACAATTTGGAGTCGCCAATTAACCTAGCATGTTTTTTTTTGGAATGTGGGAGGAAACCGGCGTACCTGGAGAAAACCCACGCATGCACAGGGAGAACATGCAATTTATTGTGAAACAAAATAAATATGATAGTAAGAATATGACCCTATTCTATAGTGTTGAACAATTGGAAATATCTTTAAATCTCTCTTGCCTTATGACTTCATGGAGTAAATACAGCTCATTACTTACGAGCGTTTAAGTGTCAAAGGTCATTAACACAGGAATCTCTCGTTAAAGCTCTAGTCATTAACAACATTGTTTCCCACTGGGAATTTACACAGGAAGTCTTGTGAATCGGTTATGTCATTTTACAACCATCACTTTTCATGTATGTTGTTTTCATAAAGGGCCCACAAATGTCATGTCTTACAACACACACGCGTGTTGTAAAAATTCCCATACCATATGCTACGCAAAGGTCAAGGTGCTAAGGAGCCGTGAGGACAAAGTCTTTCTGTATGTTGTTAAGTAAAGATTCCTATAATGACGATAAATGGATGCAATGTCATTTTATTGGCTGTAAGCAGGCATGCGACTGGCTGGGTGGGTGGTTTAGTCTTACACGGTTTTTAACACCTGGGGGACTTTTTCTCTTCCGACCAGCATGGTGTCCTCTGGCGCCACCGACAGGTCAAACCAGAATTGTAACAATTTTTATAACAAATTGCAATACTGTAATGGACAAGTGGCAAATGAAGTGCATATGAATCAAAGGAGCCTTTTTGCCCCGTCAGGGTGACTCTTTTTCCAGTGGTGGGCAAACTATGGCCTGGGGGCCACATCCGACAAGGACAATGACATGGCACATATAGACAAACAACCATTCACGCTCACATTCATACCTATGGACAATTTGGAGACGCAAATTAACCTAGCAACCGGAGTACCCGGAGAAAACCCACGCACACACGGGGAGAACATGCAAATTCCACACAAAGATGCCCAAGCACAGAATCCAACTTAGGTCTTCCCAATCTCCTGACTGTGTTGTCAACATGCTAACCACTCATCCACCGTGTGGCCCTATTCTATAAAAAAGTATAGTTTGGTAATTAGACAAAATAAATGTGATTTAAATTGGAAGTGAGATACATGAATTAGTGCTGTATGCAGCTGATATTATATAATAGACAGTATCTTCCTGAGTCTGATCAATCTCTACCTCTTCTAATGGAACCCATTATAGTAGCCGGATGTAAAATTAATGTAAATAAATGAAAGACAATTATGGACACAAGTTTTGTGTTCTCAATAAAAAAACATAAAACATTCTCTCAGATGGTGTCCAAAAATAGCAAATAAAACTGAAGCAATAACCTTAAAATATAAGTTACCAAAAACATTTTTTTAAATGTGTGTGTGTGTGTGGGGGGGTGAAACCATTGCAAACCACACACACGTGTCGCTTACTTACCCGATGTTGAAAAATACTATCAAACGTTTATATACAACCAGAAAATATGCTGGCCGTTGATATAAATCACAAGTTGAACTCAGCACATATACACATATTTAATATACAAAGAATATTTTTGAATAAAATATATTATACATTGAATGAACTATATATTGTAGATAAACCTTTGAATATTTTTTTATTTTTCTGTTTTGTTGGTTATCTCATTCATTTATTCATTATTTATTTTCTTTGATGGGGAAAAAAGAAAACAATGTTAAAGGATAAGATAATGTTTAATACATGTAAATTCATTTTAAAAAAGCAGTTGTGTGCGTCATACTGTTTACATCACCTGACACACGACAGGAAATTCAATATGCTTACTTTGAATTAATGTCATTAATTTTCCTTCCGGAGATGTTCGTTGCCATTCTAATGGTCCTGTCCTTGATTGTCTTTGCAGAGAGAGGTATTCTTTCATTTTGTTTCATTATGTTACTGTATGTATGTTTAGATTTGAATTTTTTTTTCCAAGAATGTACGTCCTCCACATTTCCTTGTTAAAAAACAATCACAGATCTCAGTGAGTCCCAACAAGGATGCAGAAAAAACAGAAAAGGGCAGCACCGAACCCTGGCTTAAACCATCACATAATAAATTCTAAAAAACTACAAACTCGAAGAAAGGCATCACATTTGTAGTTGTACTTGATTTCTTTTTAAAACTGAATGCTTACTACAGTAATACATAATATACCCATGTGGGATGACATCATTTAAAGTGAACAATGTGCTGTAATTCTATATAAGAAACGCTTACCTGTGAGTGAAATCTTTAATATGACCTTTGGGTGACATTTTTTTTATTACTATTTGTATCTCATCAATTGGAGTATATTGCATTTTTTTTTGCTTGACGACCAAAATGTTGGTATCCACACCTTCAGTTCACGAAAGCAATGAAACAATTCCAAACATGTATATTCTGAATTCTGAACTTTTATCCCAAAGTGTTGCAGTATGAGGTTCGCAACTAAATTTAATGATGCCTCAAAAAAAAAAAAAAAAAATCACAGCTCAGATTAAATGTATTTACATTTTCTCATACACACTTGGAATACACATTTTGACACATGGGGTCATTTTAATAGAAATACATGTGAATATTTTTTTATGATATATGTTGAAACCCTCAATTATAATCCTTTCTGACATTTACCTGTTAAACTCGTTCATAATAATTCTAATGGCAACACTTTTCCACTATATTTGTTCCTCTGAAAGGAGCAGGGGTCGTTCACCAGTATGCCACCTAATCTGAAGATGGGGGGGAAAAAAAAACAAATATTTAAAATATGTACTCCCAAAAATAGCCTTTGAGATAGAAATATGTGCGCAACTTTGTACCTTTGACAACAAGTTTAGTTGAACACTCCACTCTGCCCAGAGCGTTCTCTGCCACGATGGTGTACTCCCCGCTGTCCTTGGGCCCCACCTTGAGTATGGCCATGGAGCACACCCCGCACGTGTTGGTGATGTAGTAGTTGGTGTTGGTGTTCAGGCTGATGTTGTTTCTGTACCAAGTGATATACGGTTTGGGGTTTCCCGTCACGGCGCAGCTCATGTAGCATTCGTAGCTCTCGGGAGTGTTCCGCATTTTTAATGGAACAGAGAAGGCAGGAGGTGCCTCGAAGCTGCAGTCCTTTGAGGCCGGAAGGTTCAAAGAAAATGATTCTAGAACACAGAATAAGAGCTGTAAATAACTTATACTTTACAGTTACTTTATCTTACTAAAGTGAGTACACCCCTTAACAACCAATGCCATCTTCTGTACTCCTGATACCACCAAAACTACTAAAAAACAGAAGATACTTTAATCCAGGGGTGAGCAAACTACATCTCGGGGGCCACATGCGGCCCACCGAGCGTTTGAAGCTGGCCCGGCAGTTGCTTTCTACGTATTTAGACTTTTAACATACAAATTGGCAACATGACTTGTAAGTCGGATGTCTTATTTAGAAAAAAAACCCGACAAAACTGTAAAATTAAATGACATCGTTTGATGTGGTCTGATGTTTAAAGTGCTCACGAAAAAAGGGACATGAGAACATACAGCTGATATGATAACACTTCCATTCATTCATTCATTCATTTTCTACCGCTTATCCTCACAAGGGTCGCGGGGGTGCTGGAGCCTATCCCAGCTGTCTTCGGACGAGAGGCGGGGTAAACCCTGGACTGGTCGATAGCCAATCACATGGCACATATAGACAAACAACCATTCACACTCACATTCATACCTATGGACAATTTGGAGTGGCCAATTAACCTAGCATGTTTTTGGAATGTGGGAGGAAACTGGAGTACCCGGAGAACATGCAAAATCCACACAGAGATGGCCGAGGGCAGGGCTTGAACTCGGGTCTCCTAGCTGTGAGGTCTGCGCGCTGTGGTAACACTTTTATCGATAAAATTAGACAAATAATTCAAGGAAAATTATAAGCATGAAATAGTGTGTGTGTTAAATATATCTTCTGGTCCCCCGGACAATTTTGTTAACTCAATGCGGCCCACAAAATATTAAAATATTTGCCCACCCCTGCTTTAATCAGTGTACAGCTTGTATTGCACTACATAGTTACTGTCAACTATATGACTCAACACTCATCCATATCGGCTAAATAGCTGGCAACACAAGTGAGTAGCTTGATACTGTAACTTAGAGCTGTTGACAGTTAAGCATGGCGGCCTGCATGAGTACTGCCAGCACTGGGGAGCTGCATCATTGAGGAGAAGGATGAGTTCCAACTTGTATAGCACTGCTATACACATAGTATGACAAGCGAGTAATGAGGAAGCTGAGAGTGATGCAGAGGCCGAGAATTGTGGGGTAATTCCCCCAAAACTGCTCACATTTGAAAGTTAGCACCCTTTATGAAGCCACAAAACCCTTGCATATATAAAATATTTGAAAAGTCTGCAGTATTGTCACTATAGAAGATGCACTGTAATAAAAATGTTAGGGGTTGTACTCACTAACGATAATGCAGTAACAATATCTTAATCAAACAATCACACCTTTCTCTCTCTTCACCTCCCAGGTGGGCGACTCTGAAGGCCGAGAAGTCCCCATGTCGTTTTTAGCGTAGACCCGGAACTTATATTGCCTCCCTGGCATGATATTGATGGCAGTGAACTTGTTGTTAAAGACATGGTCAGCGACAGTTTGCCATGTACGCTTGACGGAGTCACGTCTGCTGATCATGTAGTGTAGCCTGTCGTCTTTCTTCTCATCCGGAGAGGCAGTCCAGGCAACTGTGACCGTTCCGGTCACGTTTTCTTCCAACTCCACTGGGCCTGGAGGCTTGGGGTCATCTGCAGTACAAACACAAAGGGGAATAATTATGGTAATGGTAATGGTTTAATTTCATTTGAACATGCATCAGATTACAATTGAATGCATCACATAATTAGGAGTAGGAGTAGGAAGAAGCAAAGCTTATTAAATCCTACCCCTCCATCTGGTACTTTCACAATCAGTAACTGTTACATTTGTTCACTTCCTGCTTTCCTAATATAGTTTAAGTTTTTTTTAAATGTAAATGTTATTTTTGTCACGTACCGAAGTACGAGGTGATATGATCATAAAATGAATAATGGGTACCATAGTAAGTGTCAATATAGTGATATATATAGCACATCATGACTGATTCAAGACTTTTCATCCTTGTATTTATCCTCATGGATACATTGAAATTCCTGTAAATTATTAATTACCAATTAACACCTCAATGAAGTTATGTGTGTGTTCTCCAGTGGGTGGGTGCCTCGTGTTACAAAAACAAATAACAGCCAGCTTCTCTAATTACAGAAAAACAGTGGCTTTCACTGCTGTGGCTGTAGGCAACCCCCTGATGAAGTTTTTATTCACTCTATTCAGTGCCAGTAATTGTACCTGTCACTCTTATCTCAACACTTGAGGTCTCCTGACCGACAATATTCTTCAAGATAAGAGTGTAGATCCCAGTGTCCTGACGCTCGGATGAAGCGATCATTAACTGAGATGACGTGTCCGAATTGCTCACTGTCACATGCTTGGGGACGGGCAGACCATCCTTGAGCCATGTAATAGTCGGTATCGGAGAAGCCTGACAATATCAAAGAAGAAACGATTTACGTACTAGAATGACGGATTATGCGTTCATTCATTTCATGTATTCATTTGGTACTCTTACTTAACCTCAAAGTTATAGTTGAGCCTTGCGGAGTTCCCAGCTCTTGTTACTAAGAAGTTCTTCATTTTCTTGTCAGTAAAACGAGGTCTCACTGTATGAGAGGTTTGAGACATCAAATATCATACAAAACAATATATTTTATACTCCACTCACTCACCCGGGGGAGGCATGGCGATGATGTAGTTGTCCAACTCTTGAGGTTCACCATCTCCACCCTCATTGGTGGCGACTACTCTCACCCAATACATTGCCATAGACTTGAGACCCATGATGGTGAAGGAGTTCATGATGATAGCGTTGGAGTTACACCGACTCCATTCTGGGTTCTCTGCTGGTCTGAGCTCCACAAAATACCCCTTGGCTTCATCCTGGACCCCTTCAACTTCCTTAGGTTTAATCCAGTTTAAAGATAAGGTGGTGTATGTCGAATCAATCACCTTCAAGTCTGTGACTTTTCCAGGCGGCTCTAAATTGTATCATCAGATAGTTAATAGAGAATGTTTCAGTTATCTTTCTCTTTAGGAGTAATTCTGTAATACTTCTTACTTTTTGGATCTTGTGCAACGACAAACTCGGACGGTGCACTTGGCTCGCCGACACCAGAAATGTTGATTGCCGAAACACGGAACTCATACTCGATGCCTTCAACAACGTCTTTCACCGCATACTTTTTCTCTGTTGATGTTGTGTTACAAATGTATTAATTCCAGCAAATTCCGATTGTCACTAGCCACGTTTACATGAAGAGATTTTCCTCTTTCCGAATGGAATCTTTCCGAATGACGTACCAGAAAACAGTGTATACATGGAAAGGAATATTCCAATCTCCTGTCTACATGCACCGCTAGAGTCAAACGCAATAGTCAATGGGGCATTCGCAGTAAAACGTAAACAACAAAGATAGTGGACGAGAGTGTGATTACCACGGTTGTTGGGACAGTTGCTACGCTTTTTTAAAGCAGCAACTTGAACGTTCAGTTCTTTTAAAGTTTGTATCAAAAACGAACTTTCCGCTGTAGTCCAGTGATGACTGCTCGCCGCCATTTTCAAAACCTGAAAGAACGCACCCTGACAACTTTCCAATTGAGCGGGTATAAGATACCTCAATCGGATTGGGGAAAGAAATATTCCACCCCTGTAAATCTGATTATATATTCATTCGGCTTGGCACTTTTTTTTCGGAATGAGGTGTATACAAAGGTTAGATTCTTTCCGTTTGAGCAAATAACTGATATACGAATATTTGGGTCCATGTAAACGTGGCTATTGTTGGTAATTCCAGAATTTTACCTCTAACGGGTTCATCTGGTGGGTTAACGAGGCCCCAAAGATTGCTGCCGTTCTTTCGTTTCTCCACATTGTATCCCAAAATGTTGGTTCCACCGGTATTTGAAGGTGCAGACCAGGCAAGGTTGATGCAGTCTTTAAAAGCACTTATGACTTTTAGTCCGGTTGGAGGTCCAGCGAATGCTACAAAAAAAGATGTATTAATAGCATATCTTGTACTTATATGTAGCAGTGTTTAACTTGAGATAAATTACCCTTGGTTCCTGCCTGGATATCATCAGTTTCCATCATTTCGCTGATGCCTTGATCATTTTCAGCTCTGATGTGATAGCAGTACTTCCGTCCGTGGTCCACATCTGTGTCCCTGTATTTAGCCTCAGGTCCCATATTTCCCAATTTCTTCCAACTGTTTCGACCAATTTGCTGGCGTTCCAGGATGTAGCCTGTGACGGGGGAACCTCCGTTGTCTTTTGGAGGCCTCCATTTGAACTCGATGGAGGATGATGAACTTTCAATAATGTCTACCGGGCCAAGAGGTGGTGTTGGCCTGTCTGTAAGCAAACATAAAAATATGAAATGCATTTTAATAAGGTATTTTTTAGTTTTGTTCATAGCATGGTTTGTATACAAACCTAATACAATGAGCTGGGTGATGGCTTCTGTTGTTCCAAATTCATTTTTAATCTTTATTTTTATTTCTCCTCTGGTTTTGCGGTTGCACTTCAGAAGCAGCAGGCGACTGTGAGAGCCGGACTTCTCAATTCTGGTATGAGTGTCTTCCAGCAACTCTTCACCTTCATTGTACCATTGGATCTTCATGGGTTCACGGCCCACAAAGTTCAGATTGAAGGCTGCGTCTTTTCCGGTTTTTATGACAACTGGTTTGATGAAGTCGGCAAGATCATCCTTGTTGATTCTTGGAGGATCTGGTAGAAGAACACATTGTTTTGTCATGACTGATCTAATGACTGGTTTCAACGATATATATCAGTACCTTCTACAACCAGCAAAGCTTCAGTTTTACGACCATCAGCTTCATATCGATACTTCCCAGCATCCTCTTCTTTGCAGTTTTTGAACACTAGCTTGCGGTAAGTCCCATCGTTAACAATACACATATCTTCTGTACTTGTTATCTGAAAAACATACAGCAAACTCAGATGGAAATGTTCTTCTTTTGCCATTAAAGTGCTTGTGATCTTCACCTTATTTCCGTCTTTGTACCAGACACCTTCACAGTCCTCACTGCTAAGTCTGCATACTAGCTCCGACTCCGTACCAATGATCGCATTGATGTCTGAGAGACCGCTGGTGAAGTACACCCCTGGGTCTGACGGATATTGTTATTGTTAGAAAGAAGTAGAACCATCGGATAGAAGTACTGCTGTCCTTTCTTACCGATGACCGTTTCAGGAACAAGAGGGCCTGCTCGTACTCGCTTCTTCTTCTTTTCTTCAACCAACGGCTCCTCTTCTACATCAGAGACTACAGTCTCAGTATCCTCTACTTGTACATTCTTCTTGGCTGCCACTGGTGTCGGCTTGCTATCTTCCTGTTCCTCCTCTTCCTCTTCATATTCGTCCTCCTCTTCATTCTCCTCGTTGACTTCATTTTCATCCGCGGTGGCCGTTGTTGTGGTTTCTTTTTTGCCTGCATGTCCATCTTTGTCTTTTGTCTCAGTCTTTTCCACCTTCTTTACTTTTGCCTTTGGCTTGGCTTTTGGCTTGGCTTTGACTTTAGCCTCTGTTTCTGCCTTAGCTTTAGCTTTAGCCTCCGCTTCGGCTTTAGCTTTAGCTTCAGCCTCAGCTTTCTCGGCTGCGGCCGCTTCCGCCTCTGACTTAGCCTTTGCAAGCAATATTTCTCTCTCCTTCTCTATCTTGGCTTGCTGCTCCTCTGCGATCTTCAACAGATCTCCTCCACCGCCACCTGCTCTTGTTGTTTTACGGGCTTTCTTCTTTCCATGCGAGTTTGGATCGTTGTCAGCTGATTTAGAAAATAAAGAAAAATTAGCTGTGTTTCTTCTGGCATTTAAAATGTATTTATTTTTACTTTACCTTCCACTATGAGCCAGGCACTACAAGATTTAAGTCCGGTCATAGCTGCATAAATTCCTTTATCCAACAGAAGGCAGTCCTTCACTACTAGAGTATGAATCAGCATATCTTCTGACACAATTATGTCATATTTGTCTCCTTGTTCCAGTGGAATATTCTTTCCCATCCAGGTGATTTTTTTCATTGGTTGCGAAATGACACACTCGAACACGGCATCTTCTCTTTCTTCTGCTTTCACGTCTTGAATCTTCACGAGGAAGTCTATACTGGGAACTGCAGCAACATAACAGAACGTTTTAGCAACTTTAGTGTAATTCAATACACTGGAATAACATTTACTACATTTCACCTTTCAAATCAGTCGAAAAGATCTTAACTCCGTCAACTTCCACTTGGTATAATCCAGCATCTTCTGGGTTAATGCCATTGATGCTGAACACAAACTTCTTCCCCACTTGCTTCAGGCCATGTTTCACTTCTGTGTCGACATCGAAAGGAACCATAACGCCATCCTGTCCCGATAAAAAACACATTTTCTTGTTTCTTTGTGTACTTCTTTTTATGACATGTATAAAAACATGAATTATCTGACCTTATATAAGAAGATTTTGCTTGTAGGGTCTCGAAGTGACATTTCAAGTTCAAACTCTGCTCCACCGTTTCCTTTCATTTCAATGGGTTTTAGATTGCAGAGTCTTTCAACAACCTGTGGTTTGTTTATTCAAAGACATGTTCACCTGTTATTATTAGGTTCTGTTATTAAGCCATATCTTATTGGAGATATGCTCACCATATGATGACATAAAAGAAAAATACCTTTTCTTGTTCATGTTCCCTTTCCTGCTTCTTCTCATTCAGTTTCTTCAGCATCCAGCGGAAATCTGTGATGCCATACTCGCCGCAGATATTCTCATACTCTTTTTTATCAGCGCTCATCAAAAGCTCCCAAAATCTGTCATCGATAACTCGTTGGGTTTCTTGTTTCGGTTCATTGTCGACCCTATAAAAAGAAATTGATGTATATTACACTGAATGTCAGCTACTTTACCTATGCTAATTTATTGGCATCTTACGCGGTTTTTAAGGTCTTTCTTAAATGTTCAGGTGTTTCTCGTATAGCTAGAGTTGGAATAGGAGTGTAATATTAATTCAAAGTACTTCAGACTTAACATGCCACACAGTGTGAAGATTGTACCTGTTCTTGATTCCTTCAGGGCTCTGCTCTTTTTATAGCCAACTACAGATGGAAAAAAATAAGATTATAGTGATATACTTCATTCAGGCTGGTTATTTGTTTTCTTTCTTTATTAACTCACTCTCAATGACATTAAGGGCAGCAGTGACGATGGCTTTCCCATATTCGTTTGTAGCGAAACACTTGTAGGTGTCAGCGTGGTCTATTGATACATCTGGGATCTATGGTAATGCATAATAAAGACACTATAGTTGCCTTTTACTAATGTGTTGTTGGCTAGTGTGTTTTTACCTGTAGTTGGTACTCCCCAGAACTGGCGTCACGAACCATTTTATAATTTTCTTCATTGAGTTCCCCATTATTCCTTACCCAGGTCACATTTGGTTCAGGCTTTCCGATAATGACTGCTTTGAAAATGGCCATCTTTCCTGGAAAAGGGGTAGCGTAAATGACAAAATGTGAAAATATTCGACTTGTACTGTAATGTGTCACAGTCAGCGATTAATACATATGTAACATGGTGGCAGATTACGATACCTTCTTGAATGGTCAGAGCGATGGGTTTCCTGGTGAAATCTGGGGTGCTCATGCCTGCGGGAACTTCCTCCACGAATTGGGTTATCATCACTCCGGGCACCCTCGACCTCTTTTTTATGTTGACTTACATCAAATCAAATCAAAATGTTAGTGTATGTGTATTTATTGAAGTAGCTTTAACCCTTAGATGCATGAGTGACTGGACCCTACACTCTTCCATAAGTGGGTCAAAAATGACCCATACTAGAATCAATGCGTTTTTATGCCAATTTTGCCATTTTGGTTTGGAATAATCACTTGTATGATAGTTAGTATTATATTTAGGAGTTGATAAGTTGATAAGAGTAGTAACACACACAAAAAAAATTCTTAAAAAGTATAAAAGGTAAGTTAAAAATGTGAATTACATGATATCAAACACCTGTTTTTTGAGGAATACCTGGAATATAAAATGATAAAAAAATTTAATTACAAAGATATTTCAAGAAAACAACCTGACCGGGTCATTTTTGACCCACTTATGGAAGGTTGGGGTAGTAACACAAAAACAAAAATTTCTTAAAATGTATAAAAGGTAAGTTAAAAATGTGAATGGCATGATATCAAAAATGTGTTTTTTGAGGAATACCTGGAATATGAAATGCTAAAAAAAATTGTTACAAAGATATTTCAAGAAAACAACCTGACCCGGTATTTTTTGACTCACTTATGCATCGAAAGGTTACTGCAATATACAGTAGAAGTCCAAGATTACCATGCAGAAGGGTATCAGACATGGCAAGGTAATACTGTTTCAATGTCTGATTAGTGGTTAACTTGTTTTTACAAGTTAAAAAGTGACTCAAAACATTATAATAGATTATAATGAGTACATTTGAGAACCGATTGTTTGCCTTTGCGGTTATTATTATTAACACTTACCCCTGATTTATGATGAATTGCCTCAATACTGAATTCTATTTATATAAACTGTAAATGAAAAAAAAAGAAAAACATCATATACTTACCCTGGCCTGGAGCAGTTGGCTCCACATCTTTAGTTCTACGTATCTTAAACATCTCGACTTCGATGCACAGCTTCTATAGCTGCTCTGTAAAACAAAGACATGTTGCATACAGTTACATATAATACTGTAGTTGCATTCATTACATCACATCATAACCAATAGGTAGTAGTCAATATTTAGAATGATAGTTCTCAAAATGTTGTTGGATATTACAGTACTGGACCACTGGACATTAATTTATTGTATGTTAATTTATCCCACTTTCTGACAATATGTTGAAATATGATATAGTGATACAAAGTAAAACAACAACATTTTTAGATCTCCTCAAGTTGGTAACTGAATGATGAAACTCCTGTGCTCATCAAATACTTTGCATGCCCCCTATAGATTCCGGCAAGAGTGCAGCTCACTTTTTTGCAGCCTGTAGGTGACACAGCTCATAAAACTATCAGTCATGTCTAAAAGGGAAATGACGTGAAATGGCCCACTGTGCATGCCACTCATTTGTCATTGATGTAGCTGGCCAAGGGTTTAGCTTTATTAATAAGTAAGAAAATAATAATTGCAAGGACAGTATTCAATATTGGGGTAAGAGGATTGAGAAAATAGAAGGGGAAATATTACATTTATTTCATTTTAGGAATACTATTGTTTTGATGCAGTATTTTAATTGGAGATATTTGCCTGGTAGAATGGAGATAATTTTGTTAAGTTTGTTAATATAATTTTGTTTTGTACATTTGGTGCGCCGATGCGGTGCTATATTTGTCCAAGACACAACATGGCTATGCTGAGGCTGTTGCAAAGTGACTGATTTATGAATAACAGGTTGGTGGACTTAACAAATAAAGGGGTCCATTTTATTTTGTCATTTTTAACATCAAAATGCTAAATTAATGTATCACTGGAAAGTACTACTGTATTGAACAGATCCTTTAAAAAAATACATTTAGGTAACCATATAGTGAAACAGGCTCATTATAAATACCGTGCCTGTCATCAAGACATACCCTAAATTAATTATTACATATTATATCATAAGAATATAGTACATGTGCTGAAGTTATGTAAATTAATATTTGTGTAAGCTTCACTGAGTACCACAAAAGTAGTTTCAAACTTAGTTAAACTAAGTATTGATAAGTTAAGAACATAAACCTGGCATTTTTTTTTTATACTTACTTATTTCCAAGTAGAATTTTCTCTCTGCTGCTGTCTGTTCCAGCCAGGTCCCCAGCTCAATCCTTGAGGGAGTGAAGCTGTTGAGATGCAATAAAGCCTTTCAGAGACACTCAGGGCAACCTAAGCCCTTACGATTGCCCCCCTGTAGCCCTTAGGGATAGGTTTACTCACATGCTCTTTGGCCCTAAAAAAGGTTCTTGAATAGGGGGGCACTGTAGGAATTGCAACCACGGGGCGTCCTAATCCCTCCCTCAAAACCAGAATAGTTAGCTTTAGGTACTTCAGCAGGACACACTGACGTATTTTTTACTCAAAAGTGAATTGGAAATTGGACGATACTATATATTGATTGGAAAAATATGACTATATCTTGTGTTCAATTGATGATTTGGTCCATTTATCAATGAAGAGGTAAGCATTACTTTCACAATATTTGTTGTACTTGTACTGTTTACTGTAAACAAATGTCTTAAATTCCAGAACATGTACCTTAACACTAGGTTGCACAGGTCATATAAACATAAGGCAAACAAAATAAGCTCAATATTTTTTTGGGATAATCATACATTATAATATCACGTACATTGAAATAGACTTATTCCACTTAAGCATCATAAGGAGTCCACTTTGAATCTGAGAAGTGGCATCCTGCTGAGGGCAACAGTTGGACCCTCTCTTCTTCAGTGACACTAAACTTGGACTAATGTCAGGACCTCCAACTGAAAAAATATGTTCTGGAAGGTAATACAAGAAGACTTGAGCATAAATTAAAAACGTAAAAACTTCCATCCAAGTGTCATAATGTTTTATACTTTCTGGCTATTTGTAGGCTTGACCCTGTGCCAGAATAAACCGAACCAGCAAGCCAACGTCTGTGAATCTTAACACAGACGTCACAGTCAGTGGAAACTTTCTGATGCTCCTGGCTTTTGGGGACCACGCCATTTCTTTGATATCTCCAACAAACCTGCAATGAATCGGTAAGCAGACTTTCCCGAAAGTGTTCATGACTGGTTTACTTGTGGTCTTTTCTTGCAGGTTCAGGATTGGGGAAACCAAAATCCCCGGTCTATGTAACGGACCCAGTACCAGACCCTCTCATTTTGGGGCTCAAGCATCCAGGCTTGCTGCTCTCTTGGGGTGATGTTCAGCAAACAACGGTGAGTTAATTCATCTGACTCCTCAGTTCATTTCCTCAACTCATTCAGTCTTTAGGCTCATCTGATGAATATGATTAGTTTTATTGACCGATTTTGATAGTACGTGTGGTTATTTACATGCCGATAATTTACTTGGCCTTGAATCCTTATCCGTTTGACAGCACACTTTAAATCAGGGGTGTCAAATTCAATCATACAGGGGTCCAAAACTCAAAGCCTACAGTATAATGTAATACTTGGAAGCTGCGGTTTTGTTTTCAGACTTGGATGAAATGTTCATGACAGTAGGTGAATAATGTATTTCGATGTACAGTAGTACAAGTACAGTAGTACCTAAAAAAAAATCACTCATGTAGGTGGACATTTTATTTTATTTTTTAAATCAGAGTAAGGGAAAATATCTGTGTTTGTGTTCATTCCTGCTTGAAATGTCGACTTTCCATGAACGTGTCCTGACTGCTGATTGGATGAGGTAGCTGCAGATACTGTATATAATATATATATATATATATATATATATATATATATATATATATATATATATATATATATATATATATATATATATATATATATATATATATATATATATATATATATATATATATATATATATATATATATATATATATATATATATATATATATATATATAGTATAATCGTTTTGCTGTGGCTGTTGGTTGAACACCTCTTTGTCATTCTCGCCAAGGACATAACTTTGGGTCCCCCATTGGGGATGGGGATAAAAATCTTTGCCTGTTAACCTGTTTATTTATTTATGAAATATGAAATCATTTACATTTAAATCATTTATATTCGGATGGGATTTTTGCAGGGGTCATGAACCCCGTATCGCCCGTGCAAATTCTGCACTTGCTCACAGGACACTGGCAAGGCAACAACTACCTTGCAGACCCCAGTCACATACCATCACAAATGTTTATCATTGCCAGTTGTAGGTGTCCACAAGTATTCAGCGGGGAGAGTGGGGTTACATTACAGAATGATTAAACATGCTACTTTTTTGCTGGCATATAACTATATGATAGTTTAGGTATAACTAAAGGAAATCAAAAATAAATTAATGCAAGATAATGTATATTTTTATTAAATCGGAATGATATGATTATATTTGGAGGGTTATATTGGCTAGATCTGATTATTGCGGGGGTCATGACCCCCCTATCCTCTGTGCAAATTACACGCCTGATTCTCAGAAGTTACAGTATTTTATATTACCACATAACAGCACAATTTGTAATGATTTTTTCAGCTGTGGCATGAGTGTATTACACGTTTCCCAGCATGCTTTGTTGTATCACTTTTGACTGTAATGCCTGAGTTTTATTTTGTACAAACAAGAGTGTAATAGTTTTAAAGTAATTTCATTTCTAGTCGTGTACAATTCAATTATTGTAATTAAATGGCGGTCATCCATTGACACCTTGTCCCAATTAGTTGGCATGTGCTTATCCACTTATGACAGCAACATGCCTGCTTTAAATAAACCGCATTGAAGAGATAACTGCCGTGAGGATTTTAAGTCTGTTGCCATGGACACATGTGTATACACGACACATGTATACATTCCGTCATATGAAGTAAAGTGTGTAGTCTTATACCGCATGTTGTAAAATTAGTTCTCTGCACAGCATTAAAGATGATCTCATGTTATGTGGAGATGGCGTCTTCTCGTAGACCGACAGGTGGTCGTTCCACAACGTTGTGTGTGTTGGTGTTATATTCGTCGTGCCATGTTCTCATATTCTTGCTATTTGTCTGCATGTCTCCTAAAAGTTAACATTTCGTTTTACTTTAAACTCCTCAATAGAGGCGTCCCACTCTCTGCAGTTGAGTAAACATACCAATGGCCACCATAATAGGAAATACAGTATACTGTCATGTTAACTGTACTACTTCCTGTTTCTGATCGAAAAAACAACACACACTTTGAAGCGAGTCGGAAAGCTTTATTTACATCTAACCCCAAAACAATTAGGGTAATGTTTCGGCAGAATTCAGAAGACATTTCCTTACATCTCAAGCTTTATTTCAACCACAGTTAAGATTGACTTAATTATTGAATTGGAACCTGCATTTTTAATTGTACTGTAATTTTTCTAGGAAGCCATGCATACACTTTGTCATTGTTTTAAAAATACCTATTTGTAATGTAATTTTCATGTAATCAAATGTCATTTTTTCCATAATATTTTATAGTAAGTAAACATCAAGTAATAATTTGTTTCTCAAGGATTCAGGGATCATATGGGACCTGAAATGTAACATGTCCTCCATCACCTTTGTTTACTCTGAAACAAAAAGAAAAGATATAATTAGTTTTACTTTCAAACTACTGTTGCATGATTATGATAAAAACTTACCCCTAACTGTCAATTTAGTTGAGCACTCTGCTCTCCCCATAGTATTTTCTGCAACAACCTTGTACTCTCCGGTGTCTTTAGGTCCGACCCTCAATATGAGCAGAGAGCAGACTCCGCAGGTGTTGGAGATGTAGTAGTTAGTGTTGGTATTGAGACTGATGTTGTTGCGGAGCCAGGTAACATGAGGCGTTGGATCGCCTTTCAAAGCGCAGCTCATGTAGCATTCGTATCCCTGAGGAGCCGTGTGCATTTTGAGGGGTACAAGGAACTTTGGGGGGCACTGGAGATCACAGGCCTTGGATTCCGGCATGTGCACAGTGAACCTCTCTGAGGAAAAGGGTAGATATGTATTATATCATTTTTCGCCAGTATTATCACTGTAATGTGTTGAAATCAACACAAATAGCTGAGTTAAAGGTCTCCTGTTATACAAAATCTACTTTTTAATGATGTTCATAAAGTAATGTTTTCACAATAAAAATCCATCATTTCAATTTTTATAGAATTAATCACAAATTTAATTCAGCCTGTTAATTCAGTCATTGTTAATTCAACCTGAAGTGTTACTTGCACTTGAGTCATTCATTCATTTACTACCGCTTTTCCTCACGAGGAGGGGCTGCTGGAGCCTATCCCAGTTGTCTTTGGGCAAGTGGCGGGACTGGTCGCCAGCCAATCACAGGGCACATATAGACAAACAACCATTCACACTCACATTCATACCTATGGAGGAAACCGGAGTACCCGGAGAAAACCCACACATGCACGGGGAGAACATGCAAACTCCACACAGAAATGGCCGAGAGTGGAATCGAACTTGGGTCTCTTTGCTGTGAGACCTGCGTGCCAGTTATTGTAATTTTTCATTAATTCATTCATTTTCTACCGCTTTTGCTCACGAGGGGCGCGGGGGTGCCGGAGCCTATCCCAGCTGTCTTTGGGCGAGAGGCGAGGTACACCCTGGACTGGTCGCCAGCCAATCACAGGGCACATATAGACAAACAACCATTCACACTCACATTCATACCTATGGACAATTTGGAGTCGCCAATTAACCTAGCATGTTTTTGGAATGTCTCCTAGCTGTGAGGTCTGCGCGCTAACCACTCGACCGCTGTGCCGCCCGCACTTGATTCAAATAAAATGTAAATCCATTATCCATTAATTGCTGTTTACCTGTTTTGGGTTTTTTTTTTTTTTTTGGCTAAAAGGTTACTGGATCAATTTAAAGCTACTGAATCGTATATAGCTATATCTGTGTCCTCCTGTCCTACTTCCTAATGTTACATTGTTGTACGTGATATATGGCATCAATTATGTTGTGCAAAGTGCCAAATTGTGTATATAAAAAGTGGATAGAGTGCACAATAGCACTTCTAGGAGACACACTCCATCTGAGACAGCCATGGACAAACACAGCTCATTAGCATTATAGCTACAGACACACAATATGTGTGTTCCCAGTAGGGCTTATTAAAAACACTTTTAAATGGCTCCAGTATTAAGGCTGGAGTTTGACCAACATGCATCCAATACACAATTGTGGGAACTTAAATGGGCACTGCACTTTTTAACACGAGAAAACAAGTTAATTTCAGCTAGCTTACAATTCGGGATAAGCGAGTAAACCACTATCTGTATCTGTTTGTGTTCAACCATCTAAATTATCTGTATCGTATCTGTACTAGGAGTGGGCGGGGTATAAACCAGAAGTGGGTGGGGTTCAACAGGAAGTGGGCAGATCTTAAAGTTGTACATTATTTTAAGCCTGAAATTGATTTGTATTGATCAGAAGTTGCCGTATTTATTGTTCATTATTCAACTATATGTGTAAGTGCGGGGCTGCACGGCGAACGAGTGGTTAGCACGCAGACCTCACAGCTAAGAGACCGGGGTTTAATTCCACCCTCAGCCATCTCTGTGTGGAGTTTGCATGTTCTCCGGGTACTCTGGTTTCCTCCCACATTCCAAAAACATGCTAGGTTAATTGGCGACTCCAAATTGTCCATAGGTATGAATGTGAGTGTGAATGGTTGTTTGTCTATATGTGCCCTGTGATTGGCTGGCGACCAGTCCAGGGTGTACCCCGCCTCTCAGTCTTCTGTCTGTGAATGATGCTGAGACTAGCGATTAGTGATGCGGGTGTTAGTCCGCAAGATAAAAATTGTTTTTCATGTACAGTAATAAAATCGCAGTACCTTGGTTATTATACAAGTCAGTTATGTAATTGGAACAATGTTGGTGTTTTTTAGGGTTTTTTTTTGTGAAGGCTCTAGCGTCAAAATGGGTATTTCCCATGGCGGCCATTGCTAGCTAGCTCATATAAACTTGTTTTCTCGTGCTAGAATGCAAAGAAAGAGGAAAAGCAGTTATGTTTCACATAATGATTGTGAATGATGGGCAAATTTCCCCCAAAAAGTGCAGTTCCCCTTAAAAGACCATGTATATACCTTTTTTGTTGGAGATCAGCCACTTGGGTGATTCAGAAGGTTTGGAAGAGCCCATGTCATTCTTTGCGTAGACACGGAACTGATACTCTCTGCCGGGCATGATATTGCAAGCTGTGAATTTATTGTTGAAGATGTGATCTGCCACAGCGTGCCATGTTCGTTTGCTGGAATCCCGCTTTGTCACCATGTAGTGCAGCCTATCATCACGTTTCTCATCTGGAGACGGGGTCCATGAAACGGTCACTGTGCCCGACACGTTTTCTTCAATCTCCACAGGACCTGGTGGTTTTGGCTCATCTGGAGTTTGAGTAAAAAAAAAAAAAAGATCTCTTTTATGTTCTTTTCTGCAAATTATACAGACACTGCGTATTTAATAATAGACATAATACCAGTCTAACCTGTCACTCTTATTTCAATACTGAACGTTTCTTGGCCAACAATGTTCTTGACAACTATAGTGTAGATCCCGGAGTCAGAGCGTTCAGCAGAAGGAATCAGAAGCTGTGATGTTCCTTCTGCATTACTTATTGTCACTTTTTTAGTGACTGGCACACCATCTTTCAGCCACGTGACCTCCGGCCAAGGAGAGGCCTGCACAGCATAAAAAACAATAATTGAAGACATGGATATTCACAAATTTAAATGTTTCTTGGAAAAATTACCTCAAAGTTCATAGTGAATCGTGCTGAATTTCCTGCTCTCACCACCATGAAGCTTTTGATTTTGGCATCCGTGAAGCGTGGTCTCACTAGGTAAAGAATGTATAATATGATGATCAATAATATTTGGTTTTGTCACAAAGACTTTTGTATTAATTGTCTACTTGAAACTGAAATAACCTTATTTACACCACAGTTGTATGTGATAACGTGTCTAGTCATTTATCAAGAGCATCAAGAGACATATAGTGCTGACCCAGATAAAACACAGTAGTTTTTCCTTAGAAAACAGTAGCCACTTATACATGGACCCAAATATTCCAATTCCATTCGGTTTATTTGTTGAAACAGAAGAATCTAACCTCATTCCAAAAGAAAAGTGCCAATCTGAATGAATATATAATCGGATTCACAGGGGTGGAATATTCCTTTCCCCAATCCGATTGAGGTATCTTGTATCCGCTCAATCGGAAAGTTGTCAGACTGCGTTCTTCTTTGTGGTGTTTTTCTTCTTCTGTTGTTTATTGGCGGTTGGCAAGCAGCTTTCGTGTGCATTACCGCCATCTGTGGAACAGAATCTAAACCCTTCTATACGCCATTCACAAGTCCAGTTTTATTAAAAAAGAAAATACATATCTATATAAAACATGTGACAAGCTTAATTATAAAATATTAGCAAGATTGAACTTTATCTTTTCCTGTTTCCGGGTGCGTTCTTTCAGCGAATGCTGCGATATGACATAAGACGCAACTCGAGACGTTCTTCGGTTTAAAAAAATGGAGGCGAGCAATCGGCACTGGACTGCTGCGGAAAGTTTGTTTTTGATTCAAACTAAATTTCAAGACTGGACGAACAAAAAACTGGCAATACGGAGTTATTCCAACAAGTGAAAGAAAACTCGAGGAAGTCAGTATCACGTGTATCACGTTGGTGTTTACGCTTTACTGCGCATCCCCCATTGACTATTCTGGTTGATTATAGTGACGCATGTAGACACATGATTGGAATATTCCTTTTCCATGTATACCATTTCTTTCGGAAAGGTCATTCGGAAAGATTCCATTCGGAAAGAGAAAAACTCCTCATGTAAACGTGGCTACTGATAGGTTGTTCAATATTCAGGGTCACCAAAGTCCACTTGCAACAAAATATACATAACCAGTGTGTGTGCACTCAAGAAGCGGACTGAGACCACTTGAAGGATTGGCCTCAGTCCGCCTGTTTGATGCACACCATCGTTCAGTAGATTTCACTTGACCAAACAAACAACACTCGAATTTACTTTAACTGAAACAAACACATATGAGAACTCACCTTATGATGAATTATTTAAGCTAAGAGCACTACATACATATGAATGAAATATGATTTAACTGATATCGAAAACATGTATTTGGTTTTGTCCGAAAACAGGCTCGTAATAATGTGCGGTCGTCTTATATTCCGGGGTTAATACATTATATATATTCTCACCAGGAGGAGGCATAGCGAGGACATAGTTGTCCAGTTCCTGCGGTTCTCCCTCCCCGCCATCGTTCATAGCAATGACTCTCACCCAGTACATGGCCATTGACTTCATGCCTTTGACTGTGTAGAAATTTGTGGTTAATACGGTAGAATTGCAGCGATTCCAGTCCGTGTTCTCAGCGGGACGGATCTCCACAAAGTATCCCTTGGCTTCATCTTCGACTCCTTCAATGTCCTTGGGCTTGTTCCAAGACAGTGACAGAGTTGTGTAGGTGGAATCGGTCACTTTAAAATCGAGGACCTTTCCAGGAGGCTCTGGAACATATCATTTATAATTAGTGCTGCAGTTTTTTGTTTTTTTTTAATAAAGTAAATTTATTGTCCACCTACTTTTCGGGTCTCTGGCAAACACAAACTCAGAAGGTGTACTGAATTCACCCGCTCCTGAGTTATTGATAGCTGATACACGGAATTCGTATTCCATTCCCTCTACTACATCTTTTACAGCAAATCCTTTAGCTGTTGGGAGTAGAAAGCAAACCCAAAAATTACAACCTTAACTCTTTAAACGCAACTCTGATGAAGAACTTATAAAGTAACCTCTGATCATCTCCTCTGGCGAGTTGACCTGACCCCACAGATTGCTGCCCTTCTTGCGTTTCTCAAGGTTGTATCCGAGGATATTGGTTCCTCCGGTGTTAGCAGGAGGGGACCAGGACAGATTGATGCAGTCCTTGAAGGCGCTGACAACCTTTGGTGCTGATGGGGGTCCGGGGTATGCTGCGTACACAAACAACCAGGGTCTTTAGGGGAACTTTGGGTGACTTGGCCAATCGTACCTTGCTTGGGCTCACTTTATACCTAAACTCCAACACATTTGGCAAGTTTGAGTCCTCTGATCCACGTTCCTGTTTGACACCATCCGAATTGATGGGCCAGGGCATGGCATGATTACATTCACACGGTCATGCACTCATTAAATTTGTCCCAGTAATACAATTGACTGTAATGCAACTCCTCACAGGTTAAATAATATTAAACCAATACATTTCATAATAAATATAACATCCAAAAACTGAAAATAGGGCTGTATGGCGGTTGAGTAGTTAAGTTAAGTTAGCAAACAGACCTCACAGCTAGGAGACCAGAGTTCAAATCCACCCTCGGCCATCTCTGTGTGGAGTTTGCGTGAGTTTTTTTCCGGGTACTCCAGTTTCCTCCCACATTCCAAAAACTTTGTGGAGTATCTGTTTAATGTTGGCTGCACGGCGGACGAGTGGTTAGCACACAAGCCTCACAGCTAGGAGACTGGAGTTCAATTCCACCCTCGGCCATCTTTATGTGGAGTTTGCATGTTCTCCCCGTGCATGCGTGGGTTTTCTCCGGGTACTCCGGTTTCCTCCCACATTCCAAAAACATGCTAGGTTAATTAGCGACTCCAAATTGTCCATAGGTATGAATACGAGTGTGAATGGTTGTTTGTGTATATGTGCCCTGTGATTGGCTAGCGACCAGTCCAGGGTGTACCCGGCCTCTCACCCGAAGATAGCTGGGATAGGCTCCAGCACCCCCCGCGACCCTCGTGAGGATAAGCGGTAGAAAATGAATGAATGAATGAAAACTGAAAATAACTTCAAAGGTGAAAACCAATGGTACCCTTGCTTACCTGTGACTATATATGTGTGCATAATAAATATATGTCGTTTAATTAATAAGATAAGATCAGAAATAATCCACGAGGTCAGGAAAATTGCAGTAATGTGGCATAATAGAACTTTAGTTACAAAAAGGCCATAGCATGAATGCTCAGTGTGACCAAGAGAGGCAGATGGAATCTCGTCTAGTATGGATAGCCGAGTCACTAGTAAGCTAGCTTCGTTCGGTGTAAGAACTAAGTTTGATACCTCCATCAAAAGCATAGTTTACCTTTTGTCCCAGCTTGAATATCCTCTGTTTCCATCAGCTCACTGGTGCCCATTTCAGTTTCCACCCTGATGCGATAACAGTATCTACGACCGTGGTCTACATCAAGGTCCCTGTATTTGGCTTCTGGCCCGATGGGCCCAACCTTCTTCCAGGTATTGCGGCCCACTTGCTGCCTCTCCAGGATGTAGTTGCCGATCTTGCAGCCGCCACTATCTTTTGGGGGTCTCCACTTGAACTCAATGGCAGAAGAGGAGGCTTCGACAATCTCCAGGGGTCCCATTGGAGGAGTTGGTTTATCTGCTCGTAAAAAAATGTATTAATATCTAGCAGTGTAAATATATGATTTTCAGTAATACGAACCCATAACAACAAGTTCACTGAAGGCCTCCACAGTCCCAAACTCATTTTTTAGCTTTAACTTGACTTCGCCACTGTCTTTGCGCTGAAGCTTGATGAGCAGGAGGCGGGTGCAACCATCCGATGTCTCAATCTTGATGTTCGCTTCATCTGAAAGCTCTTCCCCCTCCAGGTACCACTGAACTTTGATAGGCTCCCTTCCCAAGTAGGGTAATTTGAAGGTGGCTTTGTGTCCCTTCTTCACGGTTACCGGTACGATAAAGGTTTTAAGTTCCTCGGGGTCAAACCTTGGTGGATCTGAAATAGATGATTGAAACAAAGTTATATTTTAGGCAATGTCATTTTTGTCATTTTAGCTGCTGCTTGTTTTAATTGGTCTAATTGGATTATTCATTAATTCATTCATTTTCTACCACTACCATTTTCTACCCCCGCGGGGGGTGCTGGAGCCTATCCCAGCTGTCTGGACTGGTCGCCAGCCAATCACAGGGCACATATAGACAAACAACCATTCACACTCACATTCATACCTATGGACAATTTGGAGTCGCCAATTAACCTAGCATGTTTTTGGAATGTGGGAGGAAACCGGAGTACCCGGAGAAAACCCATGCATGCACGGGGAGAACATGCAAACTCCACACAGAGATGCCCGAGGGTGGAATTGAACCCTAGTCTCCTAGCTGTGAGGTCTGCGCACTAACCACTTGACCACTGTGCCACCCTTAAGTGGATTAGTTGGAAAAAAAATGGAAAAAAATTCCTCCAAAAAAACCAAAAACAAAACCTTAAACTGTATTATGGAAAGCAGGAAGTGAACAAATGTAACAGTTACTGATTGTAAAAGTACCAGATGGAGGGGTAGGATTTAATAAGCTTTGCTTCTTCCTACTCCTTTTGGACATGTGGAACTGTGAACTGATTATGTGATGCATTCAATTGTAATCTGATGCATGTTCAAATGAAGTAAAACCATTACCATTACCATAACCATTACCATTACCATTACCATTACCATTACCATTACCATTATCATTACCATAACCATTATCATTACCATTACTATTACATTGTGTCAAATTGCTCACTGCTTACCTTCCACTACAATCAAGGCCTCAGTCTTCCGTCCATCGGCTTCAAACTTGTACTTCCCAGCATCATCATCAGTAACTTTGTGTATTTTCAGCTTATGGAAACTTCCTTCTTTGCAAACAGTAATACACTCGGAAGACTTGACCTGGAAGAAAATTTCACATAAATAAAACAATCCATACTTCATAGACGTGTAAGGTGTACCTCGTCACCATCTTTGTACCAGATTCCCTCACAGTCGTCGCTGCTGAGTTTACACATCAGCTCGGCTTCTTCCCCAATGATGGCTTTGCAGTCGGAAAGCCCGATATGGAAGTGAACACCTGGGTCTGAGAATTAAGCAACTAAAACGTTAGTAAAATAACTGCTGAAGATGAGATTATACATTATATGAAAATACAGTTATTTCGATTATCTGCGTGGAGGTGGGGGTGGGGACGGGGTGGGACATACTTACCTGACAGACCAATATATTAGCATTTTCATTGTGCTATTTGCATGATAGCATTTTGTTCTATACAAGCCAAAATGCAGATTCTATGAATTTGAAGTGTTTTTCATTTGCATAGGCTTGTCTTCAATGTGTCGATACTTCCATTGTCTGGTTTGAGAATCTTCATCCTTTAGGATTTCTCGGAAGACCATTATGATTAAGTGCTTCTCTGACATCTTCTTGCTGAGTGCAAGAAACGTCTTGTTTAAAAAAAAAAAAAATTCAGGGCTAGGTCATCCTTTAAAAAATGCCAGGCATCTTTCATCTTGGAACGATAAAAGTGTTTCTGTCTAAAGAACACAAACAGTTCATTTGGATAATAGCCCCTCGGTGCACTGCTTCATCCTTAATTAACTTGTGCCGAAAGCAAGCAAGATTGTTAACACAAATGCACAAAGAGCATTGAGCAAAATGCATTTGGCTCCAAACACAACACACAAGATGGAGGTGAAAACACACATACGTTACCTCCTGTCAGCACAGTCTAATTAAGATGCAGATGTATTGCACTGTACCCAACACCACACCCCAATATGTTTTCATTCATTTCACCATTACGCCACGTAAAGTGGTAATTATATGGGGGTGCCCTCACAAGTGCATCCAATTTGATTAGCACATCCTCAAGGCACTCAAGGTGAAATGCCCTCCTGTCGAGCTCCGATGGCTGGAAAAGGTCATTCCATCAGTTAGAGATCACATTTGTCCAAACACACACACACACACATACTGTGGATTTAAAAGCCTCAAAGTGCAATAAAAGTCAAACAACTTCACACTTCCCATGCGGAAGTTAATGCGGTCTTACCAATAACTGTCTCCTCGATCAATGGGCCTTGCCGTACTCGGACGCGTTTGCCAACTGCTGGCTGCTCTTCCAACTCCTCGTCACTTTCATCACTTCCTGCTGGTCCAGTGCCAATATCACACTCTTTATTATTATTATTTGCTTTCATCATCATCGCAAATACCATCAATCCAGTGTTTCACATATACTGTTGAGTATGCATTAAAACACACAATTAACAGCAGCACAAACCATGACATTCATTAGCAATGCAATTCAGAAAAGGTTAAAAATGATGCTTTCATGGTGCACAGAAATGTATCGATTTAATTTAGCATCATTTCAACCATGCATGGATGCAATTAGGATTTAGAATATGATAACATTTGCACATGTAAGTATTTTTAACCAACTAAATAGAAATAGAAACAATAGACAAACATGATATGAGGCTTTTGTGCTGATATTTTAAACTGACCATGGTAGATAGCTTTCTAAATTGTCTCTATAAATCTTAAATAATCGACTGTGTGCAACGTCACACATTTCTTACCAACGTCATCATCGTATTCGTTGTCAGAAATTTCAACATCATCTTCATCATCACCATCTTTTCTGTTCACAGTTTCCTCATTGGAACCGTTTTTGCTTTGCCCAGATTTTTCACTTTTTCGCTTTGTGGTTTCCTCACCTTGATCATTTCCTATTGGTGATAATAAATAGCAGGTTGATCCAGAATATTAAGCGAGAATTATTAAAATGCACTTTGACTAATAATTATAACCATACTCATGACATGCATTCAACTGTCTGCTAACTGAATAATACTGTATATCAATATACTAAAAATTTGGAAAAAAAGGCAATAGTTGGCGTAAAAAAGATGACGGTGAATGTGCGAATTTAGCAATGTTTACATAAGAAAATATTAAAAGCGGTTGAAATTATCCAAAAATAAATTTATAATACCATTAAATGGACAGATATTATTTATTTTATGTGCTTCTAGGTCAGCATTTTTTGTTTCAAATAATAGTTGGTGTAAAAAAGATGACAGCGAATGTGCGAATTTAGCAATGTTTATATAAGAAAGTATTAAAAGCGGTTGAAATTATCCAAAAATAAATTTATAATACCGTTAAATTGACAGATATTATTTATTTTATGTGCCTCTAGGTCAGCATTTTTAGTTTCAAATAATCAAATAATAGTTGGCGTAAAAAAGATGACAGCGAATGTGCGAATTTAGCAATGTTTACATAAGAAATTATTAAAAGCGGTTGAAATTATCCAAAAATAAATTTATAATACCGTTAAATTGACAGATATTATTTATTTTATGTGCTTCTAGGTCAGCATTTTTAGTTTCAAATAATCAAATAAGTCAAAAAAATAATACATTTTCTTACCAACATCAGCATCTTCACTGTCTTTAGAATGTTTTCCTTTTTTCCCAGACTTTTTCTCACTTTTTTGCTTTTCCATTTCCTCACTGTGATCATTTCCTATTGGTGATAATGAATGGCACATTCATCCAGAATATAATACTCTCATACATAATAATAATTAACATGCACTTTGACAATCATAACTGTGATCGTAAACTTTCTAACTGTGTCGAGTCATTTAGTGTTTCATGATTTAATTACGTTGATTCAATAAACAGCCTTTAAACATCCAGATGATATGAAACATCCTCTGTGATAATATCTAAATGACAATATAGTTTGGAATAATCTACAGTATAAATTTTAGCCCTGTGACTGTGAAACAATTTCTTACCAACAGCAGCGTCTTCACCATCTGCACTTTTCGCTTTGGGGCTGTTTGTGTTTTCTTTTCTCACAGACTTTTTGCCATTTTTTTGAGTGGTTGTTTCCTCACCACCATCATTTCCTATTGGTGCTATTAAAAGGCAGATTCATCCAAGATGTTACAATATCATTGATGATGATATTTAAAGCAAATTGTCATCCAAAACATTGATTTTGTTAAGGAGCAAAGTCAGCATCAGGTCTATTTTAGGTATGAATGTGAGTGTGAATGGTTGTTTGTCTATATGTGCCCTGTGATTGGCTGGCGACCAGTCCAGGGTGTACCCTGCCACTCGCGCGAAGACAGCTGGGATAGGCTCCAGCACTCCCCTGCGACCCTTGTGAGGATAAGCAGTAGAAAATGAATGAATGTTTTAACAGAAATATGTGTTACTAGAGTCAGTGTATGACAGGGGTCGGCAACCTTTACTATCAAAAGAGGCATTTTCCCCCCACGCTCACAGGAAAATAGCCTGGAATTTAAAAACAATATCTCCTAAACTTTGGAAAGTTTGAGTTTTTTGGAAAGTTGACCGTGTTGGGGGAAGACCAGTAGCATTCCAACCAAAGCAGGCAGCCAAACATCCGCTTCCCCTCCATTTCTCATCCAATCACTAGTCAGAACTCGCCCAGTATTCATTCAGGGTCTCACAGAAAGTCAGATTTTTAAAAACTCATTACAAAGATGCGGATTTTCCTTATTCGGATGCTAAAAAAAATGCTTGAGCATTGCGAAAGGAGCCACAACAAAGAGACTGAAGAGCCACAAGCAGCTCTGGAGCCGTGGGTTGCTGACCCCTGTTGTATGAGCACTTGTATACTCCACTCAGCTTAAGCGACCACTTTTGAAAATGTTGCTTTTCTCCCTAATGTTATTTTGTTGTTTGTGTTATATGGCATGTATTATGTTGGACGAGTACAAAGTTATATGTAGTACATGTAAAAAGTGGATAAAATTCCCAATAGCGCTCCTTGGAGACTGGTATGGAGCAAGACATGCTTCCAGTACACTATTCTGGGACCTCTGAAACTGATTTAAAATCGGGGAAATATTAGAATAATGAATTGTCGATGAAGGAACAGTCTTTATCAGAATATATTAAACGGCTTTTGTGATAAGTAAAATAATCTAAAATATGCAACCTCAGACGTTTCTTACCAACAGTAGCATCTTCGCCGTCTGCAAATTTCACTTTGGGATGTTTTTCTTTTTTCCCAGACTTTTTGCCACTTTTTTGCTTTGCAGTTTCCTCACCATGACCTTTTCCTATTGATGATATTACATGAATAGCAGCATCCATTACCATGATGTACAGGTGTACAATAGTCACTGCTCTCATATCTGTTATTAATATACAATAACAAAACATACTTACCATATCATTGAAATCCTGACTAAGTATAGACAACATTAATTGCACATTTTATTATAGGCATTTTTATGGGAAAAATCAATCAATTTTGGTTATGATTGATATTTTCTGTTTTATTAAATATATATATTTATATATATTTTTTATGACATGGATCGTCCTTAAGAATAAGGTGGGAAATCCATGAAAAAGCAAAAAGTGTTACATAAGCTTCAAGACTAAAACATTCAATTAACATCAATCAAATACACGACTTAATCCTTCAATAAAAATATGTATATTGCATTCATTTCACTTAAAAAAAATCCTACTTACCTTCAACTGCATATTTTTTCTTTCCATCTTCTCCACCTTTTATTTCCTCTACCGCAACTGACTCCATAAATAAGGAATTTTCCCCAACTTCTTCATTGTCTTCGCTCAGTTCTTCTGCCGCTCCTTCACCACCAGCAACAGAAGCTCTCCTCGCAGATTCATCCTTGCTGGATTCTGCCTTCTTTGCCTTGGCAGCAGCTTTGGCAGCGGCCTTGGCCTCGGCATCCGCCTTTCTAGCCGCTTTTGCTTCCAGCCGGGCAGCTTCATCTGCAGCATCCCGCTCTGCTTGGTTCTTCTTGGCTATCTCCATCTTCTCCTCCATTTCTTTTTGATACCTTTCCTGCTGCTCTTTGGCTATACGCACTAGATCTTCATCATTCCCAACTCCGGCCATGGTAGTTTTACGAGCTGACTTCTTCCCTTTACTGCTACCATCCTTATCCGCTGCAGAAAATTAAATATTGATACATTTGTAATTAATTTTTAGCTAAAAAATGTCCCTAATTATTTCTCACCTTCAACCACAAGCCAGGCGTTACATGACTTGATTCCTGCCACGGCGGCGTAAATGCCAGCATCCAAAGGCAAACAATCACGAACGATCAACTTGTGTATGAGCTTGTCTTCAGAAACAAGGATTTCAAACTTTTCACCGTTGGACAGCAGAGCGTTTTTACCAAACCACTTGATCTCATGCAGAGGGGCAGTCAGGACACAAATAAAGAGAGCATCCTCTCGCTCTTCTGCCTTCACCTCTTGGATTTTAAGAGCAAAGTCAACGTCGGGTACTGAGGGAGTGCACAAAACACAGTAAGAATTATTATATTATTCTTATTACTATTATATCACACATATTGTTTTTTCCATATTCCTGTAAGCAGGCATCATTTCTGTGTGTGTTTAAAACAGGAAACTATCATCACAAGAGTAAAATGATTAATTTTCCAATTAATGCAAGAGTAAAAAAAATATTGGCATTAGCTGATGTGGCTGGAGGCGACCTCCACATACTGATGGCAGTAGCTGCTTTTGAAAAATGAGTGGTCGGTATCAAACTGTTTTATCTGCCACTCCATGCGCTCTCATCTACTTTGTACTAGTGAGATGTTGGTGTGAAACTCCATATCTTACACTATCACAATATTTGGTCTGTTGCTGCTGCGTCGTGCAGTACATTGTACTTCTATTAAATCATGTATATCAGTGGCAGATGTTATATTTGGTACCTGGGCCTTCAGTGGGTACTTAATCAGGTAGATTTTGTCTTGGCAGGCACTGTGAGGGCCAGTATTGGTAAAAAAAAACAACATAATATACATAATAATAAATACATGATAATATACAGTTTTTGGTTTCGGTAAATACAGTATCCGGTGACAATTTTTGGCACTTTAAAGACCTTCGATATCAGTTATTATGTTGTACTTTATGTAGCGGGGATATCTTGGTTTCACATTTAAGATCTCTACTGAATTACTTATTGTATTATTTAGTATATGTATATGTATATGTATATGTATATGTATATGTATATGTATATGTATATGTACTATATGTATATGTATATGTACTATATGTATATGTATATGTATATGTATATGGAGTATATGTTTAATGTTGGCTGCACAGCGGTCGAGTGGTTAGCACGCAGGCCTCACAGATAGGAGACTCAAGTTCAATTCCACCCTTGGCCATCTTTATATGGAGTTTCCATATTCTCCCTGTGCATGTGTGGGTTTTTTCCGGGTACTCCGGTTTCCTCCCACATTCCACAAACATGCTAGGTTAATTAGCGACTCCAAATTGGGTCAAAAATAGGTATGAATGTGAGTGTGAATGGTTGTTTGTCTATATTTGCCCTGTGATTGGCTGGCCATCAGTCTAGGGTGTATCCCGCCACTCGCTTGAAGACAGCTGGGATAGGCTCCAGCACCCCTTGCAACCCTTGTGAGGATAATAAATGAATGAATTTTTAATGTCTGTGAATTGAGGTCTTAAAAACAAATATGTTTCTTGACTCTTGAATCTACTCGGTTCATATGGAACAAACAGGACACACAAACAAAATACCTTTAAAGTCCGCGGCGAACACACTGGCACCCTCCATGTCAATGTCTTGATTATTCATGGTGAAAGTATGTTTTTTGGCAACTTGCTTCAGAGAATGCTTCATTTCGTCACATTCTTCTGTCGTGAACGGGACCATGGAGCCGTCCTTTCGTTTTCATTCCATTGTTAAATGTGATGAATAACATAATGCCAATTAAAAACACATGTGGATGTGTAATCCCGATATCTCACCTTATAAAGAAATACTTTATTATCCTTGAGTTCCACTTCAAAGTCCAGTGCTGATATGTCGTCTTCTGAGTCAATGTGTTTCAGAGTATTCATATGTGGAACAAACTGCAGTACAAGCGAGAAGGCAACAAATTTGATAAACAAAACAAACAAACAGAAATATGTTCATCTTTAAAAGGTGGACTTGCCGCTACAACATCTTCCTCTTGCTCCTTCTTCATGTCATTGAGTTTCTTCAGCATGCCGCGGAAGTTGGTGATGCCATATTCTGCGCAAATACGCTCGTAGTCTTTTTTATCTGCACCCAGGAGGATTTCCCAGACTTTTTCCTCTGGTGTCATTGCCTTTTCTTCCTTTGCTTCCTCAGTAGGACTGGAGAACAAGGAAATCAGGAATCTTGTTATGCTGACTCTCCAGATATTGTCACAGTAAGCAAACAGTAGGGGTGTAACGGTGCATGTATTAGTTAGTTTTTGGTATGGTCTTTGGTGTCTTCAGGCGAGAGGCGGGGTACACCCTGTACTGATCGCCAGCCAATCACAGGGCACATATAGACAAACAACCATTCACACTCACATTCATACCTATGGACAATTTGGAGTCGCCAATTAACCTAGCATGTTTTTGGAATGTGGGAGGAAACCGGAGTACCCGGAGAAAACCCACGCATGCATGGGGAGAACATGCAAACTCCACACAGAGATGGCCGAGGGTGGAATTGAACTCGGGTCTCCTAGCTGTGAGGTCTGCGCGCCTTTGAGGGAGTCATGGCTAGCAATAATGACATAGCGAACCCAGAATCGGAAAAATCCTCTTCCTTAAAGTATCCAATTAGCCATTCCGGTAAAATACATAGAAAGATTAGACGAAATCCGTGTGTCGATATTGTTCAGTAGAGATCAGGAATGAGGTTGCAAGTCGGACTTATTTAATGTGTCACTTCACTGACTCTTACACAAAAAATGTAAGCAACACCACCAACGGATAGCATGTGTCACAAATAGTGGTTTTCGACAGTTAAACTGCATACAAATTGTCCAATATAATATCTCTATCTCTCTCAGCTGTCTGGTATTCACGTGTACTTTAAGTACAAACAGACAAAAGCAATCTCAGAGAATCAATTTGCAGTTATGATATTGTTATGCGTCCTGTAGGCAGCTGCTCTCCATGACACACAGTCCATCATCTTTAAATTACTAAAAATATCATAATTTACTTTACTAAAAATAAAAATATATATTTCCAGAGGTTTGCATTTATTTTTATGTTTCATTTTAAAAATAACTAATACGTTGTTTACACAAATGTGAAACACTTTTATGTAATGAAACCCTAAAACCGAAGTACATACCAAACAGTGATTATGAGGACCATTACACCCCTGAAAAAAACCCCTATGTGTGCAATTGTGTCATAAAATAAAATGTATTGAGTTGACTCACCGTTTTTTAAGTTTCCTTTTTAAAAAGTCTGGAATATCTGTGTAAGGAAAAAAACAAAATGATCAGTTAGTCAGAATTGTCTTTTAAAGTAATATTCAAAGTTTTGATATTTTTGGGGAAATACGATAGAAAGGTACCAGCGTACCAGAGACGTTTGATTCTGATACGACTAAATCTTTTTATCCTACTCATATCATCATTTCCCATCAAGCCGAGTCATGTGTCTTCTTTAGAAATTTGCAAAATGATTTTTTTGTTCCCTTTTGCAATATTTGTCTTCAAGAGGAATAACTACTCAGTAATTTTTCATTTTTATTGTTGTGTGCTATGGTAAAGAAAAACCAAAACAAACAAAAAAAAAACATCTCACCATCCCCATATGTCTTCTGGAGTTCCTTGGTTTTAGAGAATCCAACTGTGAACAGATAAATGGATGATTATTATTATTATCCCATCAATGTACAAATAATGCTCATTTTTGTAATAAAATAGTGATTGAAAGGCATAAATACCCTCAATAACATTCAGGAGGGCAGTGCAAACAGCACGTCCGTAATCATTTGTTGCATAACACTTATATGTGTCTGCATCCTCTGGGGCGACCTTGGGAAACTGATGAAATGCAAAATTCAATGCATTCTTATCATCATCGAAAATACCTTAAATTATTAAATTCTCAACTGTACTCAGCTAATCGCGGTCTTCTATGGTTTTAGGTATATGATCTATATAAGCAAATCTTTGAAAAAAATCATCATAGCAACTGTGGCTGTAGGCAACCTCCTGGTGTCGTGTTTTAGTTAGTAGTAGAAGGAGTTAGGAGTCTTTTTTTTAATCTTTTTTTATCTTATCTAGGGCGCAAGTAGGCATGGTTAAACAGGAAATGGGGCTTAAATCGATGCATTATTTTAAGTCTGAAAAACAGTCTGATTGATCAGAGGTTGCTAGATGTATTGTTTATTATTCAGCTATATTTGTACTGTGCATAAGAGATCTGTAATATTTTATTCTTGAATTTTTTAAAGATATGTGAGAAGTTGATGATTCATGCAAAAATCAACAGGGAAATTATCAGTCAGCCTCTTTCACTGTATTTTTTACACTATTTTCTGCACTCAAAGCACCATGTTCAATACAGTAAGTAAGTTTTCCGAAGTGACTAATGCACGAGTATTCATATATTTAGACACTTTACACACTTTTAGACACTGTACCTCAAGAGTATGCTCATGTGATGATTCGTTGTAATTTTGCCTACAGGTATCCGGGTGAAACACAATTTCTCCGTTTGCTCTAGTCCAGGTCACAGTGGGCTTTGGAGTCCCCACCACAATACCTTTGAAGATGGCACATTTTCCTGTAATAGTGAATTTTACACATCATTAGTGCACAATAGCATCATATTGTATATTCAGATGTGGTAAAAAATGACAAAAATGACATGCCTTCTTGAATAGTGATGGCAATGGGCTTTCGGGAAAAATCTGGGGTTGTCATTCCTTCCGGAAGATTCTCCTGAAACTGTGTTATCATAACACCCGGCACTTTGGACTTCTTCCGGATACCTAATCAAACGAGGGGTATTTACAGTTAGGTACATTGTAAAAAGAAAGTGGGTAAGAGCCATAATAAAGATGAATGAAATCAAATAATAAATGAAAACAATGTGATTAAAGTTTGTGGAGCAAGAAGCAACAATAGGCAACTTGTGCGTTGGGGAAACGTGTAATTCACAAATTCCCCTGGAAAGAAAGAAAAAAAGACTGCCAGATCTATTCCCAACCTAATTGTAATATCAAGGTTGTTTACTGACATGCATGCCTTTTCCAGCAAGTCAGTTGGGCTTCTAAAAACAACAAAGAAACTCTAGCGTGTACACAATACAGCACTTTGACAGCACTGCAACACCGAGCTCTCCCATCAGATGATAATAATGAGCAATTCACTTTGTAAGGCTGACAACAGGGTCACAAGCTTGACACCTTTTCAACAAGAGAAATACTGTTTACGGCAATATTTCTCCTTAATTAAAACTACTATCTACTTTACAAATACAGATTTGGAATCTTACAATAATTAACTTTTATTGTAATGGATGTTATTTAAAAAAATGCAGCTGTTATTTCAACAAATCTCAGCTGAGAACATATTAATACAGAGTCTAAATATTTAAATACATAAAATATATTTATTAATTTATATATATGTATATATATATAAATTAATTAATTAATTTATAAATCTCAGCTGAGAACATATTAATACAGAGATTAAATATTTAAATAAATTAAATATATAAATTAATTAATTAATATTTAAATTAATTAATTAATATATAAATTAATTAATTAATTTATAAATCTCAGCTGAGAACATATTAATACAGAGATTAAATATTTAAATATGTTAAATATATAAATGAATTAATTTATATATATATATTTATATATATATTAATTCATGGGGGGGGGGCTTCAAACAACAGGTGCTATCTTGTGCATAAGTTGTGCACGTAATCTCCATGTAAATAAAAGCTATTATGATGTCAAAGCCACATGTTTTCAGTGTACAGAAAATGTTGGAGATTAGTCTCGCTGTTTTAATATATCTGTAGGGTACAGTGTACAGTACCAGGCTTTTGCTGCACCGTGATCTTGCTGCTGGAATCCCATATTTTAGAATTTGCAACTTCCATTTCAATATCCGAAGGCCCCAGTATCTCTGTTTATTATGCAACTGTATTGAATTGAGTTGACTGTGCTTTAAGCTGCTATGGAGACTCCAAGTATTAACTTTAACAGTATGTGTTTTTAATATTTATTTAGATACATCATGCCAACCCTTTGCAATGCCACCACATCAACAAGACAAATCAACATACCACAAGCGCCCCCGAACAGCAGCAGCAGCAGAAGCCTTAAGCATGTATTTTATTGGGAATATAGGAAGGCCTCGAGGGGACATGGAGAAAAAGTAGGTTAAATAAAAAAGATGAAGCAAAAGTATTTTGTAAATGTTTTGTGTTATCTCACATAACTGTTTATATTAAGAGTATTTTATTCCATGTTCAGAGCAGATGTTTGCATTGAAAAGTCAAATTAAGAGCAGCACAGTCGCTGAGTTTCCGATATGACTTTTTACTTATAAGACAAGCAGTGCACATCCATGTATTTCCTTTGGAGTACTACTATTCAAATAGATGTTTTCTCAGCAATGCCGCGTTAGTATTTTATTTTCAAAAGCCGAAGGACACACTTCAGGTCATAGCGACCGTGGATGAACGTCCATCATTTAATTTTCATCTTCAACATGTGATATGAAGTGGTAATGTAACTATATGAACACGTTTTTAATTCTGTGATGCTTCTTTCGGCTTTTCAAAATACAATGCTAACATCTGATCCCAGCTAGTGTTACTGGAAACTGGAAAAGTACAGTCAGTGGAAAGCAAAAGAGTACATTGATTAGCCATACATCCGTAGTGTGCAGTATTTGTCCTATAAGTAAACTGGCATATCAGAAATTGAACCATTTTCACCACAAACACCTGCTCTGGATATAATATATGTATGTATATAATGGATATCATATAATATAATAGATTTAATGGATGTATAATGCACTTAAAGTAGTAATAGTTTTGTGTTCTCCCGCAAAAAGTTTTGTGTTTTGTGTGGTTTTGCTAGATTTTATTTTATTTTTTTAACTCCATGTTCCCTCGGGGGCTCCGTACAAAGGGATGCACGTATTGTAACATTAGAACAGGGCTATTCAACTAGCAGCCCCTGGAGCGACTGAGATATTTTTTTTCTACCTCATTATGCATTGTTTGCCTTGTGCGACTTATACTCCGGAGACTTATGTATGTTTTTTTCTACCTAATTATGCATTTTTGGCCTTGTGCGACTTATACTCCGGAGTGACTTATAGTCCAGAAAATACGGTAATATTTGATAACACTAAATTCTAATAAATACATGCATTTTTACACAAGACAAAAATTTTAGAATACCGTAATTCTCTGCATTTATTTATTTTTTTAATATTGTTGTTGTACTGAAGCTCATCAATGAATACTTCTTACCATTAATGTGACTTCTGGTACTGCATGGTTTTGTAGTCTGGCTTCATTTGACTTGTAATCATGATGGTACGATCGCAAACAGTTCTTGTTGACAGAAGCATGCCTTGGTAAAAAGGCGAACGCACGGCAGACATTGCGTACAAATAAGAATAACAATGAAAGGACAAATCCGAAGAAATTTCAAAAATGTGGCCCCCAGGACACAGTTGAATAGCCCTGCATTATAACCCGGTTGACCCTCTTTTGGATGGATGGTACCATCACCATCATGGTAGGATATCGGCCATGCCATGCAGGCAACCAGCCCACATGGACGCATGCACTTACACAGAGTGAATTGTTTGTGGAATTGGATTCATCCTTCCACTCACATACTGTACCTTTATCATCTGGGTGGGCTCCCTCAGTATCGTTGACTTAACACGTAACGGAACAGCGGGAGAAGGAACAGTACAGTTTAGTATTAATCCTGACAGAAGCACCACGGAATATTGGGAATTTGGCAGCATTATGGACCCGCCCAGTGCCCACACACACACCCACACACCCACACACACAACAATATACTAGATGAGCCGGGAATGGGAGGCACAGGAACAGAACTGCTATTCAGACGCATACAAGGAACATTGTTAGTCACAAATAACAAACAGGAAGTAGCACAAGAGTTTTTGCCCTGGAAGATCTTCTCAAGATCCACACCTCAGGATGATTTCTGGATGGTACTTGAAAGAGAATTATGTGCAGGAAATGATTTCAATCAGAGTAATTTGAGCTTCATTCAGTTTCTCATCAAACACGAAGCTCGTTCATGTCGCCTTGGATCATTTTTGTCATGATGACCGCTTTGCGTTCTGCATCCTCATTAACTGCATCAGACGATACTAATGTTTCACAGTGTAAATTTCTTGTCTTCAGGCATGAACGCATTTAAAAACGGAACACTTTGGGAGCAAGAAAGAAGTGAAAGAAAAAACTTGTTGAGCCCTTGACCTCATTAAGTCTGTTGAATCATTTTTGTTTAGCGGAAAAAAGATTCATCGTTGAAAAAGAAGGTGCTTTTGCTTCAAAAAATATATATTTTGAATAACCTTAAGTCACCTACTTGATGTGTTTTTTTTCATCTCTTCATCTTTGACCTTTCATGTATAACAGTGGTTTATTTTGTTTTCAGATTATCTGAACGAATCCGATTCAGCTGCTTGGAAAAGAGTTATTACAGGAGCACACAGATGACTGATCCAAGATGTCCTTCATTGGTCACTTACCCGTCTGTCCAGAGGCCGTCTGATCGGTCACCTTTGACTTTTTCCACATCTTGATATCTTCTCAACGACAGGAGATTCGAGAAGGTTCTGTCACCAAAAAGACAAGCTCATCATCACGAGGTAAATACTAACAATCATTCCATAAAATTGAGTAAATGGACTTCTCCTTTCTGCACTTCCTCTGTTGAGTCAGTGAGGGGCGCTGACGTTAACAAGGTTACAGTTTCGTGGTACGCTAAGCATGACACGGATGCCTCGCTTTGGAATGTCTTCGTCAGGAATGTGTTAATTCGGCAAGGCACTTGTTGGGGACTTAAATAAACAAGCTGAAGATCTTCAGGCTTAGAGTTGCAATACCATCAGCACCGCTACTGTGAGCGGCTTCTAACACACATGGTATGTACACAGATATCATGTTTGGATCTAATTAGACTGCTATGTCAGTTATTTTGCCTCCATTATTAACCCTTACTCTTTTTAGCCTTAGGTCCAAAAACACAACAGTAATGTTTATACTTTTTCCACTTAGTGTGTTATTTTATCAAAATACATGTGGTTATACTTGGAATCAATGAGAAAAAAATGGTCCCAAGAGTAAAAAGCGTCACAATCTGTGCAAATGTCTTATTTCTACTGACCAATAGATTAAAAAATATATAACAAATAAGAAAAATGTTGCCTCCATTATTAACCCTTACTCTTTTTAGCCTCAAGTCCAAAAACACAACAGTAATGTTTATACTTTTTCCACTTTGAATACATCAAAACAATGATAGTCTTGGCTCTAAATAACTAATAAAACAGTGCATTAGTGTGTTATTTTATCAAAATACATGTGGTTATACTTGGAGTCAATGGGAACAAATTGTTCCCAAGAGTAAAAAGCGTCAAAATCTGTGCAAATGTCTTATTTCTACTGACCAATAGATTAAAAAATATATAACAAATGAGAAAAATGTATACATTTGGAGGCAAATCGGCTGTAATTATTTATACTTTTGGTATGTAATCCTTAGGTGTGAAGTGACATCATGTGACACTTTTAAGGTAAGTGTTTGTGTGTTGTGAAACACCGTGTGCGTCATTTGGCGTCTTGACTATTTAGCGTCCGTGTAAGTATTTGACCTCGCTGACTCCCACGTTAAGTGTCCTTAACCTTCCCGTTGAACAAAGACACTCAAGACTAGTTGTGGCTATGTATAGCATGGGCAAAATAACTGATTATTTTCAGATTTGGGGGGGTAGGAGGATGAGGATCGGACGTTTAGGAGGGGAAGTGTCACCTTAACAAAGCTTGGATTTGTTTAGATGATGCATATTGTGCACTTAAAATTACATGTTTGTAATGTATGTATCCTAGAACTACTACTTAATATTCACATACTCTATGCAAGTTATCTATGACATCAATAATACATTGAAAAAAAATAATGCTGATTAGATTTTCTACAGGTTTGTTGAAGACATTTTTGTAATGCCTCGTAGGCGGACAAAAGACAGCTATCTGTAAAGTGTTTTATTTTTAGTTGTAAAAATGTGTGGACATATTTTAAATAAAGTTTGGGCCTCTGGCAGCACAACATTCATTGACTCTTATTAGAAAGATGTTTCCAACTAAAAAAAAAACCTGAAAAAAACCTTCTTCTTTACATATATGCATGTTGCTGAGGAACAGTAATTAAAATTAAATTTAATTAATAAAATTAAATTTACAGTATCTATTCTATAATAAAAGTATATTTAGCAGCATGTTATTGAGAGACAGAGGACATTAAAGACATAAACATTTGCCCCTTGTATCTTTGAATCCAAACATTATTAAAGAGTTGTAAAGTGCATTTACCTTTATTTTTATTTTTTTTCAAATTTTTTAGATTATGTTGATGGAAAATAGTAGTGCTCAAAATAATGGTTTACTTTTTTTCAGACATATTTAACACATTTAATACATTATAATAATTACACAGTATAAAAATAAATATACTGAATGTTCATATAGTTTTAAACATAAATAAAAAGAAGAAGAGTTGTAAAGTGCATTTACATTTATTTTTTTTATTTTTTAGATTATGTTGATGGAAAATAGTAGTGCTCAAAATAATGGTTTACTTTCTTTCAGACATATTTAACACGTTTTCAGAAAAGTGTTATAATCAACATACATTATAATAATTATACAGTATAAAAATAAATATATTGAATGTACATATAGTTTGAAATATATATAAAACGACGAAAGATACATTAGTAAATACAGGATTGGAAAACCGATGGAAAAATTGTACAATGTGTAAATATATTAAGCAATTAAACAATAGGCTCAGGATAATAAAAGTATACGTATTTAGCAGCATGTTATTGAGAGGCAGAGGACATTGAAGATATAAACATTTGCCCAATCAAAAAATTATTATTAAGGAGGCTGAGATGTAATGTGCATTTACCTTTTTAGTATTTTTTAGATTATGTTGATGGAAAATAGTAGTGCTCAAAATAATGGTTTACTTTCTTTTGGACATGTGTAAGAAGTTTTCAAAAAAAGCGTTATAATCAACATACATTATAATAATTATACAGTATAAAAATAAATATACTGTATGTACATATAGTTTTAGACATAAATAAAAAGAAGAAAGATACATGAGTAAATACAAGATTGGAAAACTACATAGAAAACTACAATGTATAAAGACATGCAGTCCAATTATTAAGCATTATTGAAGCGTTATAGAATAATTTTTAGTCAATGCATTATTTTACCGACAAGCCTTATTTCCTTAAAAGTAGCCAATCAATTCTTAAGAAATACGTAGCACGTCACTGGATCGAGAATAGATGTCATGTACATTGCCGAAAGGGCGCTGTAGATTCTGCCGCAGGGGCAAACAAATAAATAAACGATATCTAAATGTCTTGACGGCCGGTACGTGACAAGCACCCGGCGGTGATACCACCTGGCGAGTGTTCCGCCGTTGCTTGACGGATGACACGGACATCTGCAGCTTCTAAAATTTCCTGCACTGCATTTCTTGGCTTGACAAAACTTGGCCTGTTGACAAGACCTTGGGGGGGGGGGGGGGGTGTTGAATGAGCACTAATGGGCGTATTTGAACAAATGATTTCCACATTTGGTTGATTGTGATTGACAAACTGATGCATGTTGAACAAGCCTGTTGATAATTGATGCTTTACTCAGATCTGTTATAGCATGCATTTTGCTGGAGTGCGGGAACAAACATCTTGTTTATCCTAACCCTGTGCAGAACCCTCCATTCCACAAAGGCTCAGTATCAATTTGATACCACCATCTAAAGTTCATCAAGCCTGAACACCTTCACGGCCCCCGGACTCTCACGCTCTCGATGCCAGGAAGCAATTCACCAGATTAGAAACCGTGACATTCAAACAGAGGGGTTCAAATAATGTTTCATGCACCATCTTGCAATCCATACATCAACTGTGCAAGTCGATGTTCATTTGAATGACAGGTATCTAAGTGAGAGCTCATGTAAAAGACTATGTAAATACTGTGAGCCACTTTATTGGTCTTTAAGCTGAGGTGCAGGCTCGTATTCATCTCCCGAGAGTTTTACAACGCGGGCTGTTTACTGCGCCTACTTATATTCCTCTGGCACAAAAACAGAACTGCATTTTTAGGGGGGCCGAGTCACACACACTGCAATCCAAAACTAATCCATTTCTTTTCTATTCCTCTTAGTCTCCATGTCCGGGGACACCTACCTGCTTTCAGCTGTGTTTTCTTCTCAGGCAGGAGTCTGCTCGCTCCTAATTTTTCACTGTAATAGATCCTTCCAGTAGCGTGCGGGACCTGTGCTTGATGCTCCTCTTCCTGCCACTGCCCAAAGCGCTTTAGGATTTTTTTTTGTATTTACTCCAGAGACATTGGGAGGTTGGGTGGGTGGCGATGCAATGGGGGAGCACCCATGAAGGGGGGGTCAAAGAGCAGGTGAAACACCTCTTATAGAATAGTGTGTCCTAAATAACTGGACACGGTCATGCTCATGAATGTGTTGGGGATCAAGTATTTAACTTTCAGTACTTTTCAAACTTGTATTTGTACTGATTTGATACTTTTATTTACTGTAGAAGTGGAGAACTCCTGCTGGGGCCTTCTATGTACAGTTGTTTTCATTATTAATTGTTCTAAGGGATCGGTCTAAAATGGAAACATACAAAAATGGGAACTATTTTTCTCAAAGGAAACCATGTCAATTCAATTCAAGAAACAATACAAGCAGTTGATGTTTGCTAAATACAAGGATGAAGAGTCTTGAACCAGTCATGATGTGCTATATATATCACTATATTGACACTTACTATGGTACCCATTATGTCATTGGATGGTCATATCACCTCATACTTCGGTACATCAAATAAAAATAAAAATAACAGTTACTGATGGTAAAAGTACCAGATGGAGGGGTAGGATTTAATAAGCTTTGCTTCTTCCTACTCCTTTTGGACATGTGGAACTGTGAACTGATTATGGGATGCATTCAATTGTAATCTGATGCATGTTCAAATGAAATTAAACCATTACCATTACTATATATATATATATATATACTTATAAGGTTAAAAGAATGAGGTCTTTGAATTTGTTTTTTGTTTTTAAAACCCTGTTTATTGCGTTGCAAACAGCACCCATAAGGGCCTTCAGCCAATCGGATCCTCCGGTTTAGCTCAGGTGTAACATTTTTGGGTCTACCACTTCACTTTTTTGTTCTGTAATGCTCGGGATCTTTCCAAATATTTCAAGTGACTGTCAAACCGCGTCCAACCTCAGCAGCAAGGACACACTGCGAGAGGCCTAGGTTATGCAGCTGTTCCAAAATAGAAAGCTTCTTAGCTTCTTAGCTTCTTAGCCATCAGGAGGGCATGACCGTGTGAATGCCTGACAGAAAATGAGAGTTTTGAGCAGATTTTGGCTTTTATTGCCAAATTTTATTGCTTTTTTTAAAAAATTACAAGTTCCAAATATTTTTTGTTTCACTCCCCCTTCTTGCTTTTGCTTATTGTAGCGCTACTTAAAACCTCATAAGGTCCAAATGCAAACATTTTTCAACTGGTCCTAGGGTTTTGATCAGGACTATGTTTATGTGTGTATTGGCACGCAGAGTGAAAAATCTAATTTCAAGAATAACGGCATGATGCCGCTCACTGGACTAACAATGCTGGCTTTTTTCGGGTCTTGAAAACCAATCTTCAACTAATGCAGACACCAACTGAGTATTACACAATGTGTATTTGGTTCACTTTTGACTAAGCCATGAGCAATGAACAGTGAAACAACTCATCATTATCTCAACTCCCAGTGCACTAAGTCAACAATAAATCCACAAGGGAAAATTCCAACCTTCCTACAAGTAGAAATATGCATACAGTTGTACCTCTAATTAATTAATAGAAATTTGTTAATCACAGAAATATTTTTTTAATCAATTCGCTTAAGCCCACTAACCTCTTCCATCCTTTTGCAGAGTGAGCATTTTATGCCGTATTGAAATCTCATTTGGCGTACACATGAGTAGCAAAAATGTACGTCTTAAAAGAAGGTATGTTGGGACGTGGCTCTCCTGCGGTTTTTAGCACATGCCAGCCTTCCCGACTGCCACAACTTTCTTGCCCCGACCATAAAAACGGTGAACTTTGCATTCAAGCAAGCACCAACAACCATAAATCTTTCACACTCCAGCAAAGTAGCATAGCATCAGTAAAAGTAGCACATCCTGTAATTGGGTTCAGTAGCTTCCAAACAGTTACTGCTTGCTGCTGTTGCAATTAATTTGAAGAAATAATAATTGAATTTCTATTTTCAATATATTGTTGTTGAGGTCTATTTAGGTTAAATGCAAATTAATGATCCTACCGCGTCTATTTGATACAGTATAAGGTAGCGCATATGTAATGCTTATGCATACATACATTTTCACCAGCTGCTTATCTGGCTGGCTCGCACGGAAAGATGACCCCGTGGCATGTTCAGACTCACTGGCCGTTTTAAAGCGTGTCATCCCATCTCAACGTCTGAGAAGCATCGGCGGAGGGCATAACAACAAGCTTATCTGCATACATTTGACATATGACAATAATGCCAGATAGGTTTATGTATGCTAATATATTGAGATGGCCCAAAGCTTGTTTTGTCAAGTCTATGAATGTGAAATCAGTACTTCAAATGGGAGCAGGTGGACTTGGATGCAGTTATATAAGATATATTTACTGTAACTGTAATAACTGAAACAGACTTGTACATTAGATGCAAATTATACACAGTATATGTACATATATATGCCAAAAGTGGGTCCCAAAAGTGTGTTTTGGGCTGACCAGGACGTGATGTAATGGTGATCTATGAATGTGAGTGTGAATGGTTGTTTGTCTATATGTGCCCTGTGATTGGCTGGCGACCAGTCCAGGGTGTATCCAACCTCTCGCCCGAAGACAGCTGGGATAGGCTCCAGCACACCCGCGACTCTAATGAGGATAAGCGGTAGGAAATGAATGAATGAATGAATGAATGAATGCTCTACAAAACTGAACCACCATGGAGTATGGTCGACACCAGGGGTCTCAAACTCAATTTACTTGGGGGCCACTGGAGCTTGGGTCTGGGTGAGACTGGGCCGCATCAGGTTTTCCAAAAAAAAAAAAATTATTAAAATTTTATTAAAAACAAAAAAATCTAAAAAACTTTGCTTTGGTTCCAATTTTCTACAATAAAAGCTCTGATAAAACATTCCACTGTTCTCAAATATCTTACTTTTTATTTTTCTACACAAAATAAGATGAAAAATAAACAAATAAAGAATAAAGAAAATCAATCAATCAGTAATAAATAAATAAATATAACAATAATAATAAAACGGCAAATAATAAAAACTCAAGAAACCACATATAGTTGGTGGGTAGACAAATTATTTCTTCAGATTAAAATTAAAGCATTATTAGAGCCCTGTAGACATGACAAAACACGACTTTAGTCACATTTATACTCTTTTTATTTACAACATATTGCGCAACTGCAGGGTCTTGAGACACATGCTAACTCGCAAACTAGAGAGCTAGCGACCTAAACGGTAGCCTTCAAGTTATTTCCTTTCAACTTAAATAGCCAAAAACTTACCACTTCCACACTGATAGGGAGGATAACTATTAACAGTTATTTAACCTTTAACATGAACATTAATCAAACGTAATAATTTTTTCTGGGTACATGATACCATACAGCATCCATATCAAACTTGCGTGGGCCGCACTAACATTAAACTTTCATATCAAGGCGGGGGCCTCAAACTAGTGTCCTGCGTGCCACATTTGGCCCACGGGCCACGTGTTTGAGACCCCTGGCCTACACCTTGACCAGCAAATCTGTATGATTTAAGCAGGATTGCCTGAAAATCATGGTCCCCATTAAGCAAAACATCTTTGCTGGTCATTAGTCTAATAGTTATGACATTTTAAGCATCTGTATTAAATGTATGCTTGCAAGATGGAACAAAATAAAAGAGCATCAGTCAACATATAACCAGCACGATCCGCTGCCTTACTGGTCTCATTGGTATGCCTGACATCACCAGCGATGTGATATTAATGCACCATAATCTGTCCACCTGAATGCTGAATGTGTATTCCCAACATGGCCGCACATATAAGACCGGATGTCATTCTCATCCGCATGTTTTTATTTTATTTATTTATGGTTGTTTTAGTGGCCAAGAAGTCAGTATGTGTAGATAACCACAATGCTCATATGGACTTTCAAGTATGTAGCGGGGCGTATCTGCTTAGCAACAGTGGCATGAACTGGGGACGTATGAGGTGATCAAATGTCCTCATCAGTTAGTCACCTCTTGGACAGATGCAGACACACTGCCCCGAAAGAACCTCAACTTTATCCACGGATAAGCATCTCTTGCTAAATTTGATGCTAACATCGTAACCGAGATAAATATAACACAGCCACACCTAAGACAAAAAAAACACAGGTGGACAAGATGATTTTCTGTGGACTAATTTAAACACAACAGCATCAGGAGTGGGAAATATTTACGGACTACAACCACTGAATAAAAAAAAATGACTCAATTGCCAGAGTTGGCAGACAAAAATAAATACATAAATATATAAAAAGACAGAAGGGCTGCACAACGGTCGAGTGGTTAGCGCGCAGACCTCACAGCTAGGAGACCAGGGTTCAATCCCACCCTCGGCCATCTCTGTGTGGAATTTGCATGTTCTCCCCGTGCATGCGTGGGTTTTCTCCAGGTACTCCGGTTTCCTCCCACATTCCAAAAACATGCTAGGTTAATTGGCGACTCCAAATTGTCCATAGGTATGAATGTGAGTGTGAATGGTTGTTTGTCTATATGTGCCCTGTGATTGGCTGGCCACCAGTCCAGGGTGTACCCTGCCTCTCGCCCGAAGACAGCTGGGATAGGCTCCAGCACCCTCCACGACCCTCATGAGGATAAGCAGTAGAAAATGAATGAATGAAAAAGACTGGAAAGTGAGATAAATCCCTGCTGGTGTGATGGGATTCAAAAGGACATCCCAGAGTTCCACGTTAACAAGATGGTAAAGAAAGGATAGGAAACCAGAGGAGGTGGAGTGTAAACAAGTATGACACAATTATAAACACATGCGGAGGGTAGCGAGGACACTATTTCCAAAGTCGGTCAAGCAATTTAAGGTTAAGGTTTTGGTAAGGGAAGGTTTTGTTGGAATTATACTCAACAAAAATATAAATGCAAGACTTTTGCTCCTAAGAACCTAAAGATCTAAAATGAGTCCACCTATGAGGTTGACATTAAATGTATCATGGATGACGAATGCTCACTAACATAGAATTAGACAGATTTGTTCATAACATTTGAGAGCGATAGTCCTCAGTACTTCACGTTGTACCAGTGTACATATAAGTACATGCAGTGGAGGATTTAAACAGGTGTGATAAAGGCATCCATCAGCGGTGATGACAAGGACTTGGCGGTGAGGGATTTGGTGAGGGATTTTGTCAGCACCGTATCACAGTTAGCAAAACGTCCAGATGTGACTGTGTACAGGTGGTCCTCGGACTGTAGTACTGTTCAGAGAACTACTTTTATTACTCGCAGTGTATGAATACGTGCTGCATGCCTCATTCACAGCTATACAGAGTGAATCACAGTACTTTTTGCACTTTATTGGGATAGGCTCCGGTTTCCTCCCACATTCCAAAAACATTCATTTTCTACTGCTTTTCCTCACGAGGGTCGCGGGGGGTGCTGGAGCATATCACAGCTGTCTTCGAGCGAGAGGCAGGGTACACCCTGGACTGGTGGCCAGCCAATCACAGGGCACATATAGACAAACAACCATTCACACTCATATTCATACCTATGGACAATTTGGAGTCGCCAATTAACCTAGCATGTTTTTGGAATGTGGGAGGAAACCGGAGTACCCGGAGAAAACCCACACATGCGCAGGGAATGCATACAAACTCCATGGAATCGAACATGGGTCTCCTAGCTGTGAGGTGCGCTAACCACTTGTCCGCCGTGCAGCCTGTTTTGTAGAGCAAAAATAATAGCACAATCAAAACATAGTAGGGGTGGATGATTTGTCTATTTTTTTTTCGATAACGAGTTAGCTTACAGAAAGAGATGCATACAATCGTGAAAAAATATTAACACCTTATGGTATTTTGACTCCTCAAATGAGGGTTGAAACTATGTTTTTATTCTCCTCACTCTGGGATCTAACAATTGAAAAGCAGTACCCAAACCATTGGCGTTTTACCGGCATACTAAAAGATATAAATATGAATGTAAATGAGTCTGCATGTTCTTCTGGTTTATACGTATGTAATTGAATTTGACTCCTTGTTCCATGTTAGCACGATGTCCTACATTGGGAAAGCAGTCATATCCCTTCATGCCATCCATCACAGTCAGGGAAGTGAAGCTGCTGAAACGCTGGAATGATGTTACATTTCACTGATTTTGTACAGCTGTGAATTTAACAGGTGATAGGTCATTGGTGATTTCATGGTGCGGTCACAGGATTTTTGAGCTTGGATCAAATCCAGGAGGGACCGGTTGGTGTCGGTTTGTGTGCTTTTTTAGTGGAATTTACCTTTTGTCATGTGCTTCTGCTTCAGACGGATTACAAGAATGTCGCTATGTTGAACTAAGGAACATCCTCAGCTGTCCTCTTAATACCTTACACTGATAAATATTGCAGATAATTCTGACCAATTATTATAATTTCGGCTTTTTTTTGCCCACTTGCACCTTTACCGTACAGTCTGTTGACGTTCCATTCAAGTTGTCCGTGCCTTCGCCTTTGCTTCTCCTTGACTGCGGCCATAAACTCTTAAAGTTCTGCTGTCATGTAACACCCGGGAGCTCGTAAAGGTGCCACCTGTTGCTTGTGCGTGTCGAGACGCTTTACTTGGAATACGGAAAACTTGGCTCCTGCTCAGCCGCTGATCACTCGCTCCCACGCCGGGATCTGTTTACTGGTGAGATGTTGTTCAAAACCAGTAGAGGTTTTTTGGAAGGATCGACTGGCCATTCTTGGCATCTCATTCTGGCTCTGAAGAACCTTTTAGATCGGACAGAGGCTTAATGCGTCCGTCATACATGATTAGATAATATGAATTTCCCATTCCACCATCATGTCGCTGGACACATACTGCATTCTCACTCCATTATTACAAAACATGACTATTTGTCCAATATTACAAGAAAACAGACGTCTAATTTAATTTAATTTAATTTAATTTAATTTAATTTAATTTAATTTAATTTAATTTAATTTAATTTAATTTAATTTAATTTAATTTAATTTAATTTAATTTAATTTAATTTAATTTAATTTAGTTTATTTTAGTTTATTTTAGTTTAGTTTAATTTTGTTTTATTTTAGTTTAGTTTAATTTAGTTTAATTTAGTTTAATTTAGTTTTAGTTAACAAAAACAGCAAGAGTGCCTTACTAGTTTTTAATGCAATAGTATACCCGAGAGTTTGTCAATCGGTTTTGATTTCAGAAAAAAAATTAATTTTACCATCTAAGGTGTGGTGATGAGCAGCTTGATACAAAAATACCTCCGGTGGTGTGAAAAAGTTAGGACACCCCTGATAATTTTCAAGCTTTTCCATTATAAATCACTGGTTATTGACTAGTTGCACCATTGTTATCAATCACCTCAAAACCTGATGCCAGTGTTTCCAGGAGGCTGGGAATGGCGATGTTGCTTCACAGAGGGTATCCACTGCCTGGAATTTTTTGTAATCTTGTCGTCCCGTGTCTTGACCTTCAGCCACTGCCGGTGGCATTTGGGTCTACCAGTTGACCTTTTTGTTCCACAGCTTTCAGCATCCTTTAAGAAGTTTAAAATGACCGTCTTACTGCTCATGCAGCTGACCAATCTGACCATGTTCAAAGAGAGAAAGCTGTTTTTTGCCTTTGCCATCAAGAGATCACGACATTATGAATACCTGACATAATATAACTACACATTTTTACCATAAATGTGTCTTTTAAAGGCTTTGGTCTTAAACTTTTGATCAGCTGATGATCAGCCAATTTCACTTTAAGGTTGTTTACAATAAATTGCTTCCTTCTTATTCTAATTTCTTCATTTTCCATTCTGAAGCAGAGAACCTTCAGTAAGATCCAACGGTGCAAATTTCCCAACTGCTCTTAACACTTTGATCAGGAGTGTACTAGATAGGACAGGAACTGTTCTATCTTGGAACATGAACTGATGGAGCGTACTTGGATGTGAGGCGAAATATTCCCCTCTACCACTTATTGTAAGAATCCTATTTAGCGCTTATACAGACTTCAGATAATTGGTCTCACTCTGCAATTTATAGTAATGGCATAACTATGATCAGTAAAATGCTAACTACTTTATGTACTTTTATGTATCTATTCCAGTGCAAAACGAGTACTTTAATTACAGTAGATTTGCTTATAAGATTATTGTGTTATTTACTTCCCACACTTCAAGTATTTCTATTAGTAGAAGCAACACCTACCTCGGTTTTACATGGTATTATTTTGGTAAGAACATTTGGCCCATCAGTGCCATCTTGATTGCATTAAAGTACCTTAATCTGCTGCAGCTCGGTTAAACGGCTTATATAACCACTAGACTCCACCGACTGATGTTTTTTTGGGAACTTCAATGTGCCGTAACCCTCAGAAGGAGTTTGAACCTCACAGGGGTACTCGAGTTTCTGCTGAATGTGTGTGCACGAGCTATTTGTGTTGATACACGACTGAAAGTGAGATAGGAGAGGTTTGATCTTAATGTCTGAAACCAGGGGTTTCCAAAGTGTGGCACAGGGAGCCTAACTTCCAAATTATATAATATGTTTGGGTTCTCTCTAAGTCCCTGAAAACTGATTTCCTGGCGCAAATTTAATGCCGTTTTCTGCTCACCCAAGACTCTGTTTAGGGACTAAAATCAAATAATTTTGCCCTTTGACATGACGGAAGATAACTTTGCAAGTTTTTATCAAGCGGCTGCACCAATCACAGTGGAGTTCCAGGCTTAAATAAATAGTAGTACAGTTGAACCTCAGTTTGTGGCAATAGCACGCAAAATGGAGATAAAGAAAGTTGCATTTTTGATAACGGTGAAATGACGGTGAAAAACACTTTTGAATTCAAGAAATAACTGGCAAAAGACTTGGGACACCATGGAAAGATTTCGGTCAGATAAGTGCATAGGCTCTTTTAGTAAAATATCAATTTGTGTCCAGAGGAGCGTGGGTTTAATTTGGTGGGGTGTGTGTGTCCAAAAGGTTGTGTGCAGTCTTGTTGAGTCGGAAAACGCCCACTTTATACTCAATGATCACTAAAACTAGCAAGCTGCTATCAGTGTTTTGACCTAGCTTTTTTCGAAGAATGGTGCATTCATGTGCCTCACATAACTACTTGGACACAAGTTGCTGCTGCTGAAATAATTTGGTTTCCACACACCTTGATTAAAAGGAAGATTTAATTTTAATAATACCCCCCACCCCCGCCCCCATAAAGCTACCCATATAATTATGGCAGTAATGTGATTACCGATGGTAGCTTGGTGTAAATGAATTTCCTACATCAGATTTCATTATTTAAATTGATGGACTTGGAAATCACCAGAAACACACCCAGATCATGTGATGTTACAAAATGTTGTACTTATAACAGACATCAACGTTAAACAAATAGAGGTTCGAACAGATGTGACTTTATCATAATTGATACTTTGGCCTTAAATTTGGTATGAAATGAATATACAGAATTAAACCATAGTCATGCAATCGTGTGTGGACAAAAAAAGTGCAGTTCAAATTTAAGACATTCATCAACCTAAGCAATTCAGACTGCAATAAACGATAAAATGACGTATCTATTTATCAGTTCTCATGTCAAACTTTGTCCAAATGTCACCATGCAAAATACACAATTGCTATAAAATTAAATGATTAATTAAGTTCAATATTTCAAGTTAATTAAGATAAACGGTTTCTTTTTTTAAGTGTGCAGGAGTCGGTGGTACATGGTGTCAGGTCAAATGTTTGAAGAGGTACACCGCTGTAAAAAGTTTGGGAAGCTGCCAACAAGGAAAAATGCTTAAAAAAAAACTTGACTCATGCAGTGTATTAATAACACAACAACATGCACGCCATATTGTACACTAACCGGAAAATTATGCAAAACAATGCAAAATTGTGGCGTCAATTTCAGATAGGAACGGCTGTACGGTGGTCGTGTGGTTAGCGCGCAGGCCTCACAGCTAGAAGACCAAATTGTCCATAGGTATGAATGTGAGTGTGAATGGTTGTTTGTCTATATGTGCCCTGTGATTGGCTGGCGACCAGTCCAGGGTGTACCCCGCCTCTTGCCCGAAGACAGCTGGGATGGGTTTACCGGGGCGGTTCCGCTGAGGTTAGCTTGAGGTTCCACTGTATTTAAAAGAACTGCAGGACGTCCAAGTTAAAACAAGCCTTACCCTTAATATAAAATTTCATTAAAAATAGTATTAAGGGGAGGTACTGTCGTACCATCTCGACAATAACATCATGAGTTGAATGGGTTTGATGCACAGCTGTCTCGTGTTTTGTGTTCCAAAGCCAAGAATGAGCCAGATCGACGGTCATTTGCAAGCCCAGATTTCTCAAATATACAAAAACTCTGCCTTGAACCTCACAAATGCTGGCATATCCTTGCCTAACAGTTTTTAATTAAAGCAAACCACAGTTGTGCAAATAACTGTGTGACGATGAAGACCCCACACTTTATCTTTTGCACTGACTCTTAGTGGAACTAATTGTCGCTCGTTATATCTTCATTATGAGGTTCCTTACATTTGTCACTGCCCTCCTGCCCTCAAACAATCACTTACCGGGTGAAAAAAATCCCTGGCATCTTGCTGATTATCATCAACGGAAAGTTTGCAGAGTCATCATTTTGGCCCTGCCCAGTAGATGATGGATGACGGCATCGGACCAAAGCGTCTGACCCATTTCAAACTGACTCCTCCGCTACAGTAAACAGAGACGCCTTTGACATTTGAGCTGCCGGTTAGCATAGCCAAATGCCAAACGCCTCCATTATTTGGGGGCTGGGGTGTCTTTTTGATGCTAATAGATAAAGCAAATGTTTCCTCATAGATTAATGTACATGTTTGTCCATTATCTAACAACACAACAAGACCAGCTTGTCAGATGTGTGTGTTTCTTTAAGGGATGAACAATTTATAAATCCATACACTATTCACTATTTTATACACAATTAAAGGGACTGTATGCAGAGTTTCAAAGAAAAAGTGGGTAGCAAAGACATTTTCAAGGGGTTCCGGATCTTTCTCTCTGAAAGTACGGAATGACACCATCTCAGTCAACATTTTCAATCAGATTAATCGTGTTTTTCAAATGGGTTAATTATGATTAATACCATCTGCAACAACTGTATGTCTAAAGTATGCTAGTAAGTATAGGTCATTTCTCAGTTGTGTCATTATTGCCGCCTAATGACCAGAATTCTACATGCATCCACCCACCCATCCACCCACCCATCCACCCACCCATCCATCTACCCACCCACCCATCCACCCATCCATTCCCTCTCCCAGACTACTTCATCCAGCTCAGATTAATCATGTTTTTCAAATGAGTTAATTATGATTAATCACCATCTGCAACAACTGTATGTCTAAAGTATGCTAGTAAGTATAGGTAATTTCTCAGTTGTGTCATTATTGCCGACGAATGACCAGAATTCTACATCCATCCATCCACCCATCCATCCACCCATCCATTCATCCATCCATCCATCCATCATCCATTCACCCACTCATCCATCCACCCATCCATCCATCCATCCATCCATCCATCCATCCATCCATCCATCCATCCATCCATCCATCCATCCATCCATCTTCTTCCACTTATCAGAGGTCAGATTTCCCTCTCACCGACTACTTCATACAGCTCGGATTAATCATGTTTTTCAAATGAGTTAATTATGATTAATCACCATCTGCAACAACAGTATGTCTAAAGTATGCTAGTAAGTATAGGTCATTCCTCAGTTGTGTCATTATTGCCGCCTAATGAGCAGAATTCTACATCCACCCACCCATCCATCCATCCATCCATCTTATTCTACTCATCAGAGGTCAGATTTCCCTCTCACCGACTACTTCATCCAGCTCGAATCCCGAGGCGTTCCCAGGCCAGTCAAGAGACATACATAGGTCTCCTCCTGGGTCTTTCCTGAGGCCTCATGCCAGTCAGAAATACACTGAACACCTCCAGGGAGTTGTACAGGAGGTATCCTGACCACATACTCAAGCCACCTCATTTGGCTCCTCATAATGCGGAGGAGCAGCGTTTCTACTCCGAGTTTCTTACGGTTGACTGTGCTTCTCGCCTCATCGCTAAGGGAGAGTCCAGACACCCTGTGGAGAAAACTCATTTCTGTTATCCTTTCAGTCACTACCCAAAGTTCATGACCATAGGTGAGGGGAGGGTAGGAACGTAGTAGATGGACCGGTAAATGGAGAGCTTTGCTTTTCGACTCAAGTCTCTTTTCACCAAAACAAACCGATATTGAATTCTACATATCGAAAATGTTAATGTGTTTTGACTAATAATAGGCCATAGTTTATTAATTTCTAAAAAACTGCAATAGAGTGAAGGAGTATACCCTTTCATTTTTATACTACTATCCGTTGAGATAAGATATAATAAAATTTTGGTTTAAATTTAAGATTTGTGCCTACTTTTGTGAGATACTGTACATTCTCGGTTGATTTTTTGTCGGTTGTTTTTCTCTGGAAGCATAACATCTGTGGATGTGGGTCACGAGGAACAGGACATGACACGCTGTCAGGATGTGTTGCTACATTTAGTCAAAAGCTCAGCTATGCGGCATGATCCATCACCTCTAGACGTCAAGTGGGGAGGCAGTGCTGCTGAAGTGTTAAAAGCATGTGCTCTTTCTGCAGATTACTCTTCATGCGGTTATTTGTTAACAGACCTGAACATCTTCAATATGCCCATGTTTGCTATTTTCATGAATAAACATGCATATCACCCAAAACTGCAAGAGTAAACATCTATCAGTACCATGTTGTGTGTGCTTAAAATAGTCTTGAAAGTGATCGCCAGGGCAAGGCGCCAGCGAAAACCACATGGGTCAGATTTCTGCCCAGACAAAATGACGACAAGTCTTACAAGACGTTGCCAGTCTTACCCTAATCCTTTAAAAATAATATCAATATAGCACTTAGTCAACTAAATATGACCATTACAAATGTCCTCCAAGACCACTACACCATTCAAGTCACTAAGATGGTCTTCATCTCTTTAAAACTAGACTATATTTTGTGTATATGGGCCACTAGATGGCACTGTGACACTTTGCGGCGCTTCATTAGAGCCACAGATGAACACCTGAAGACATGGAAAAGTGCTGGAGGCAAGTGGAACACCCTGAATTTATAGAGCCTGAATTACAATGTACGTTTCGAGGCAGTGCTCCCATTGTGTTGACGTAGTCGCAGCAACCATGAAGTATTGATTGCATTATCAAATTTACTCGCATAACATCACATGGTGTCCTGGAATATTTTGATTCACGGACATAAAGGCCTCCATTTCTTAATTACCATTCTTTTTTTCTTGTTCTTGTAAAGCCGGCACACCACAGTGCATTGAAGTTAAAGAGAAATTGGATTGCATTGCCAAAGGGGGATAATTTGTTTTTATTCCGAGCCTTCATCAAATACGAACCAATTGCTGTGTTGTGACTCTGATAATAACCATTTCTCATGCGGATATTAAACAGAATGTGTCATTGAATTTATTACAATGTATAAATTACCTTGTGTTGCTAAAGTATGCACTCCATCAGAGTGTTAGTCATTTAATTTTCACTTCAAAATACAACCTCGGTTTCAAATATAAAGCTTTTTTCGACAAGGGGATGATTTACTATTGTTATTTATTAATACATTTCATTTTGTAACTAAACCAAACACTGACATGGGAAGTTGAGAATGAATATAAATTTCATATGCAGCTTATTACAATATTTTTGGGGGGGTTTGTTTGTTGTTATTGTTTTTTTTAATATATATATTTTAACTTATATGGGGTTGTTTGCCTATATGTGCCCTGTGATTGGCTGGCGACCGGTCCAGAGTGTAACCCGCCTCTCGCCTTAAGACAGTTGGGATAGGCTCCAGCACCCCCCGCGACCCTCGTGAGGAAAAGCGGTAGAAAATGAATGAATGAATGAACTTATATTGGTACTTGTCTTTTATACAATACATGCCAAAAGTTTGCATATAAACAACACAACTGATGGTTCCAACTCAATTAATAAGGCAAGAAATTCCACATTCCACAGAATCTAGTAGTCATGTAATGCGGGAGGTACTGACGTACCATCTCGACAATGACATCATGAGTTGAATGGATCCCCCCCCCAATAGTCATGAAAATAAAAAGAATATGTTATTTGTCCAAACATGTGGTTTGTACTGTATTCCCTAGGTACTTTTTGGGTGTTTAGTTGCTGTGTGCTGAATTTATTATTATTTTTGTATATATTTTTTCACATTATCCACATTTTTCTTACAGTTAAAGTATGTATAAGGGTAAGCGTTTAAGAAAATTGGGGGAAAATAATGACAAAATAATTGAATAATTGCCGGAAGTTCCCACCTAATACAATCCTGGCACAACAGGTTCCACTGCATGATATTATTTTTTTTACAAAATATATGACAAAAGTACACATTTTACACTTTCTTGAATGAAATCAACCAAAAATAATTACCCTGTGTTTTGTTTGTATGCAATTTTTAAGTTATTATTTTTTAAACGGGATCTCGTAACCTCATATCTCAACAGACGTTGTGTTTTGATCTTCTTTAGACAGCAAATTTCATACAGATGCAGCAATTAATCGATAAATTTATGATTAATTCCATCCATTTTTATGCCGCTTATCCTCATTAGGGTTGCGGGTGATGATTAATTAGTTATGTAATTAATCAACAACTACTGTAATTAGGTATTCCATGAATCCTTTTTATATGAAAATATAAATATCCTCTGACATCCCTGAAAGCAGACATGTTACATTTGTGTTTTAGGCAAACCAAGATATTTACATACATCAGTTTTCACTTTTGCATCTTTTTTGCTATGTTGCGGACCAAAACACTAACTTTTTGTGTTTGTTTTATTAATTTGGTCAGTCAAGGGCTGAATTGATTAAACACCAACCTTCAGATTATTCTGACAATGATGACATGACATTCACAGAGAAATAACAAATCAATTCTACATATATATTTTAAATAACAATTCATTTATTTGTTGTTGACTGTTCCCCTAAAAAAGAATTGTATTCAAAGCCCAAGCCAACGAAAATGCATCACCGGTTCATAGAACTAAGCACATCTTCTACGTTCCAAACATAATCCCGACATCATCCCATGTTTTGACTCGCTCCCTCTCCATCTGCAACCACCGTGACACCGGAAGCACCTCTGCATTGTGCTGTAACTCGTAGCAAGCGAAGCCAATTCTTACAAACAAGCGGGCCGGCCAAGCCGTAATTTATCAGGTGATGCTGTGGCGTTATTAATCTCTCTGTCTTAGCGATCATAACTCTTCCTTATAGTAGCTGTTTGAGTAGTGCAGTGTTGCCAGGGACAGGAACGATAACTCTGCTGTAATAATGGACCTCAGTGCAGCCGTAATGATGGATGAGCCTCCCTTGTAGGGATATATTCCTACTAAAACACACTTCTTTAATGAAAATCTTTCCTCTTCTAAGTCTTGTGGGGATAGAAAAGAACCAACCCATGAGACTAAAATCCCCTTATACTTCCTGTAAACGCCTGAGCTGCCCAAGGTTATCGCTATGTAAAATAATTTGTCCAGCGGCTCTGGTAGTGGTGGTGGTGGAGGGGGGTACATGTGTTTCACCCCCCAGTGGGAAGCAAATCTGAGCCTGAGAGTGCCAGAGGTTAGCTTTATGGGTGTAAGACATTTTTATTTCAACAAGATAAATACTTTAAAGTCCTGTTTGTTCCGGCAGGCTGCACCGAGGCGCAGCAGTCTGTGCCACTTTCCCCAATGGTGGAGTTAAGGTTTTAGCATGCTAACACTTGCTCCAGGCTGATGCCAGTTACTGCTCTCATGCTGTGTTGTGTACATTCATTTAACCAATATGGCATCACTTTTAAATGGACGTTTTGTCATCCAACCCATTTAAAAGCATAAATAATTGTAATATTTACATATATAACGTATTTTCCGGACTATAAGTCGCACTTTTTTTCATACGTTGGCCCGAACAAATATTTCCATGCTAACACGGTGAAATCAAAGCAGTGTAACAGTGCAGCAGAGCTGGAGGAGGACAAGCCTACAACGTGTTCCTGGGCATGCCCATATAAGGGAGAGTCAATGTTGGAAAAAAAAACAAACAAACTGTCAAACTGAGTGTTCAGAGCCATCACAAACTACTTTCGGGACTCACTTCCAAATGTGCAAACGTCATTATCTGAAACTTTGGCATTGGTTAACACAAGAATACAACATTCTACCATATTTTCCGGTCACACTTTTTTTCATAGGTTGGCTGTTCCTGTGACTTATACTCCAGAGCGACTTATAAATGAAAAAACTGTTTATGTTACATAAACACTGGACACTTTTTCTGTTCATGTTTATTTTTGTTATTTTGTTACCTTCCAAGATGGCGTAATGTCTGTTTTGGTCAAGTCGTTTGTAAAATAAATTACCCACAAAAAAATGTGACTTATATATTATGTATGTGACTTATATACATATATGTTTTTTTCTACCTAATTATGCATTTTTGGCCTTGTGCGACTTATACTCCGGAGCGACTTATAGTCCAGAAAATACGGTATTAGAGATGTCTGATATTGGCTCTTTTTTTGCAGATAACATATAATAATAATAATAATAATAATAATAATAATAATAATAATAATAATAATAATAATAATAATAATAATAATAATAATAATAATAATAATAATAATAATAATATATGTGATGGACCAGCATAGACCAGCATAATTTCCATGCTTTATTGATATATTTGACTGATCAAGAAGAACACACCAGAAACGAGTTCAAAAAGTCAGACAAAATATTCCATCACAGTTCAAAACCTAACTCCAGAAGTGTTTTGTTTTTTCTTTTGCTTTTTTGTGTTGTCACCACAGAAGTTCCCTTTAATGGCAAAGGAAAACAAAATAACTTTAATGTTGCTTTGTACATCACTAGAAAGACAACTAAAGAAAGTAGACTAGAAAGATAACTAAATATACTGCTTGTTTCTTACAGGAAAAGTGCGCTTCTGCCCATTATCCTCAATCCCAATATGAAACAAAAACATGTCTTTTCCTTTCATGTGTGTTCTACATTTCCACCTAGCAGTTTTTCACTGCAGGTAATGAGATTCACCTATTTTGCCAATAAAGACCTCTACAAAAACATCCAAAAACCACCAAAAGCATTCAATTTGTCCCAAAGTTGTCACCATCGGTGGCTCACACAAGGTCTGCCATGATTAGTGATAGCAAACACAGAACACGCTCTCTGTCATGTTGTTGGCTGGCGACCAGTCCAGGGTGTGGATAGACTCCAGCATACCGGGGACCCAAGTGATGGATAAGTGGCTTAGAAAATACACGGATGGATTGTTCTGAGAGAAAAAAACATCCAAACATAAGTGGTTGTGTGTGAAAAAGTGATTGACACCTTCGTTAAAACAACTTAAGTAAGATTATTTGAAATCTATCAGTCTGGAAAAGTTCATAAAGTTATTTCTAAAGTTTTGGGACTCCAGCAAACCACAGTGAGAGCCATTATGGCTGCACAAATGGCTAAAAGTTGGCTAAAAAATTGACTCCACCATAAGAAATAGACGTGACATGACGAAAGTTGCAAGACAAAAAGTCAAACAGACCACTTACACACATACACAGTACACATACAGCTGATTAATAAACAATAAATATAGCAATATAGCAAAATATTGCAAAAACTTTGCGTATTTTTCGTATTTTGCACACTTAAAAGCCTTTAATTTTCTTAAAAAATAAAAGGTGCGCTTCATGTGTGTTGTTCCAAATCGGTAAAAATGTTGTTATGCGACTTTGGTTAGTGCTCCGCTTGATTAAAGTGGATTAAATTTGATTTTTAATTCAAATTTGAATTTGAAAATTAAACATTGCCTGTAGATTTTTGTTGATTTATTTCTATTTTTCCATTCTATTTTAATTCATTTCTAACCCGCATCCTTGATCGCTTCCTGGGATTTTTTTTTCCCTGACATCAAATATTGTCTCAGCTTTTATCTTTTGCTAAATGCCATCCGTCTGGTTGTTGCTGATGAGCTCGCTGATAAGCGTGACCATAATAAGGCACGTAGACACTTCCCCGTCTTGGCTTCTCGTCGTGGATCAGGTGGAGAAAAGGGCAATTGGAATGTGAATGGGAAATTAGATGGCCTTTTGTTACTTGACCTGTGGCACCCCCATCCCAGACACGTCTGTCCCTGTCTAGTTGTTTGAGTGTTGCTCGAGCAATCACATCACTACAAGGCTCAATTACCCACACAGTGTCTCATTTCCTCTTTAAAAGCTACATCACCACAGGAAATAAAAGATAAATAGACATACTAAGAATAATACATGCAGTAATATTATGGGAAATGTGGTAACCACACAGAACTTACTGTAAAAGCTTTAATTATAAGCGAAGTGCTCTAATAGCGCTGATGAGTTCATTATAAACAACAGTACATTAAGTTCAATACGTGTGAGTATTTCAGCTGAGCTTCAGGCCAGTATTTTAAAGCGCATGCAGAGGTTCTGCTGTGCACTTTAATTCCAGCTACTGCCATCTTGTGAATTTCATGAAAACTACATCAGGAAGTTGCCCACAGCCGTAGATGTTGACCTAATTATTTACGTTTGTTGACCAAGGTAAAGCAGTAGACAGATGTTAATATTCATTTTATGTTATAGTTTTTTTCTATTTCTCACAATAACAGATGAGACATGTTACACCCGCACAAACGTAATACAAATCTGCTGCTTTGAATGTAATAATCCCGCAAATGTAATAAATTTCCCAGAAACGTAATAAAAATTGCCCACTGCAAACGTAATACTTAATTTCCTGCAATTTGCAGTAACTATTACATTTGTAGGAAATTATTACATTTTGTTTGTGGGCGTACATGTGCGTTTTAGTTACAGTATATTATTGTATGTGTGATTTTGTGTGTATATGGGGAAGAAATAATCAAAATAAATAATAAATATAATAATAATAATAATAGTAATAATAATTATATTATTATAATTATCTTATAATTGCAATGATCTTATTATCTTATTATCTTATTATGTTATCTTTTCTAGTTTAAAGTATTTAATTATATTATTTATTTAATTTTTATTTAATTTAAATTATTTAATAATTAAAGCTTCCTTTAATGTATTCAAATGATACTTTTTGAATAATATTTTTTCCACAAAAAAAATGAAAAAAAAGAATTATCTTGTTAAAATCCATCCTCAAAATGACATCTACACCTTCTCCCTCATTAAAAGAAGAAAGAACAAACAACAACAACAACCACAAAAATCATTATTTTGTCTCATATTACATTTGTGGGAAGTTATTACATTTACAGTTTTACACTTTCCCACATATGTAATAATTTTTATTCAGTATTACGTTTGCAGTAGGCAAATTTTCTTATGGATTGTGGGAAATTTATTAAATATGCGGGATTATTACATTCAAAGCTGCAGATTTGTATTACGTTTGTGGTTTATTATGTTTGTGGGTAGTTATTATGTTTGCGGGTCTAACAAGGCAACCCCTCCCCTGCCTTCCTTGACTGCACATCACTGCTATACTGTCTTAATTGTCCATGTTTAAGTATGAAGTTGTGTTGCTTCCAAGATCTTGTGTCGCGAGACATACTTCCGATAAGGAAATTCAATAAACAACCAGCCTAAACCCTAAGCATCATCGCATCAACGTAAAACAGAATTAGCATAATTTGCAGCACAACGTATCGGAGATTAGTGTTCATTGTATCACAAACGCGTGTGCAAATTCTAGAACTATTTATGGTACAAATCCTTCTTATTTCCTCACAACAGACAGAATGTACTACCCACCAAGCTTTAGGTTATAATGTTCTAGTTATATATGCATGCATACGTGTGTTTACTTCAGTGGGAAAAATGCAAAAAAACATAGCGCCCTTGGCTAAAATAAGCAAGAAAGGTCGAAACATTTTCTTCCGCCTGAAATGTGTCGAAGCTAGTAACTTTCTGCTAAAGACGACATTTTCTGTGAGCGTGATAGAAGCGTATCGCACATTCTATCAAGAAAGAAAAAAATAAAGAAAGAGAGAGTTTGTGGAAGACCTGGCTCACCCTCCAGCCAGCCAACCTTCTTAGGTCTTTATTTGTCATTTAATGTTTTTCTGCTCTCTGTGGCTGGGCTCTGACCTTGGAAATGGTCAATAAGGTGTTTGTGAAGGGGGGGGCGTATTTGTGCAATCACATTCCATCATAACAACCATTTATCCTGTTGTCTGGGAAAACTTCTCACTAGATCTAACACACAGGAAAGAAACAGCAATAACAAAACAGCACTGAGAGTACAGACCATCTGTGAAAATCATACCAACACACTTTTTTTTTTTTTCTTGTTGAAACTTTACTAATTTTAAGAATATTAAATGCTACTTAAAGCCTGGCCTTTATAGCACTGGTAATGATAACGATTGCATTAGTTTCGGACATGCAAATTACATTAACAAACATCCTGATGTTTACACGAGTGCATTTTCTTCATGAGAAAAAGCACTTGAACTAATGAAAACAATCACGGTGGAAATGAACACATTAAAAAGGTGGTTTGATGAAAACAGACCTATCTTTGAACCTAAGCAAAACTAAAATGATGCCGAAGAAGAAATTACACAAATGACACAAACACAAAAACAAACAGATGGTGTAGACATTTACATGGGAACAAAAACCAAAACCAATTATTAGGTGTTGTAATGGAGGTCAAATCGGAATTCTTGCATGGAGATATAAGGAAGGAAAAAGCTGCAAAAGAGCACTTCACTATCTGTACTATGAAGGAAGGCAGATAGGATAATACATACCATAAACACTGCAAAAAAGGGATGGAAAAAATACTTAAAACTGGTGGAATTATCTGTCCATGCAGCAAGTAAACCTTACTATGTAAGAAATCCTAAATCAATATTTCTATATCTAACAGTATGACAAATGTGTTTAATTATATAAAACATATATATACCATATATAGTGATATACTTATCACTATATTGACAGTTACTATGGTGCCCATTATGTCATTGGATGGTCATATCACCTCGTACTTCGGTACGTGACAAAAATAAAATATAAATAAATAAATGTTATAATATTATTATAAATAAATAAATAAATATAAAATAAATAAATAAAAAAAACATTAAAAAAAACCTTGAACTATATTATGAAAGCAGGAAGTGAACAAATGTAACAGTTACTGATTGTAAAAGTGCCAGATGGAGGGGTAGGATTGCTTCTTCTTACTCCTTTTGGACATGTGGAACTGTCCATGCTGGAGCCTATCCCAGCACGCTCGCTTATTCAGGCAAATAGGCAAGAGGTGTACAGCATGTTTTTGGAATGTGGGAGGAAACATTCCTTAACATTCATTAAACTTTCAGACCGTTTTAGTGTCGTAAATACATTTGCATCTTATACTTTTGATGATGTGCCCAAAGAGGGGCTAACGTCATTGCAGCACCCCAATGAATGTGTTGCTCAGAAAACTTTAAATGAGTTGTTTTTTTTATATATTCATATTGTTACATGTTTGTATATTTGAATGTGAATTTGCTGTATGATGACTTTAGTGACTGTTATATTGTTATATACAATATTTGTATACACTTTACTGTTATACCTAATCACAGGGCACATATAGACAAACAACCATTCACACTCACATTCATAGGTATGAATGTGAGTCAAACCCTTGTCAAACCCAGGTCTCCTAGCACCGTGCAGCCCATATTTTTGCTGGTTTAAAACGCTAATCTGAGCCCGAATTCTATTTGTACTAAAATATATGTTTTTCCAGTGATTATATCCTGCTGTACATATAGAACGTGAAAAAGTATTGAAACTCCAGACGGTCGCTTCATATCATCATGCCAATTTTTGGTTTCAATATCGCCCGACCTTGGATGTGCATCAAGTTAAAGATCATATTTATGTGCGGCTAGAATTATTACCACATGACTTATGACTGCATTTATCATATATCACATGTCCTGGAAAAAATGGAAATGAATCATTTCTGAAGCTAAAATCACATTCTACCGTGTGCCAGAAGTACTCACAGAAGCAAACATTCATCTTGAAGTCAAATGGACAATTTCCTATATTAAAAAGTTGGATCCAAAAATCATATATTCTCCAGCCATTAAATCAATAGGGAAGGAAACATTGCAGTCAGTCTATGAAGCTACTTTAAAGTGGATTGAGTAAGGAACTCAAACAATGCACAACGATGAGCCAATTCAAGAAACAATACAAGCAGTTGATGTTTGCTAAATACAAGGATGAAGAGTCTTGAACCAGTCATGATGTGCTATATATATCACTATATTGACACTTACTATGGTACACATTATGTCATTGGATGGTCATATCACCTCGTACTTCAGTACGGGACAAAAAATTACAAAATTAAAAATAATAATAATAATAAAATTATTATTAATTTTTATTAATTAATTTTTATTAAATTAAAATTAAAATTAAAATTAAAATTAAAATTAAAATTAAAATTAAAATTAAAATTAAAATTAAAATTAAAATTAAAATTAAAATTAAAATTAAAATTAAAATTAAAATTGTATTATGGAAAACAGGAAGTGAACAAATATCACAGTTACTGATTGTAACCTCGTACTTTGGTACGTGACAAAACTAAAATAAAAAAATAAAAATCTAAATTAGGAAAGCAGGAAGTGAACAAATGTAACAGTTACTGATTGTAAAAGTATCAGATGGAGGGGTAGGATTTAATAAGCTTTGCTTCTTCCTACTCCTTTTGGACATGTGGAACTGTGAACTGATTATGTGATGCATTCAATTGTAATCTGATGCATGTTCAAATGAAATAAACCATTACCAAAGTCGAGTGTCCCTACAATGTAGTTGTGTTGTTTTAATGATAGCATCATCGATATGTTTCTTGATGTGAAGACATTTCCACAAATTGCTTTTTTCTTTATTTTTGGAACGCAATAACAGCACAGCTGGCATGATGTCCTCTCCTGGTTACCGGTAGTCTCTTTGAGCATCGTCATCAAGGACAACTTGACAGTAATTTCCGAAGAAGGCTTGGCATTATTCATTGTCTTTACCCACCTACTGTTTACAGATTATGAATCATGAGTCCATCTGATGAGGTTTTCTTCACCTTCCGTCAGCGTCTCTCCATGTTTGGTGCACCATTAATGAGCGCAGTGCGTCACTTTGCGAAAGGACACTTTCTGAAAGGGAAAAGCGAGCACACAGGCGGACATGAAAAGAAACAAGTTACACAAAAATATAAGAAAAACACCTCCAACCTGCTCAAGTGACACACACACACACATGTACACATCTTTCTGAGTAGCAAACACTTAAACTCTGTTTCTGAAAGATCTTTCATTGAATGTAGGCTGTGGTCAGCCTGAGCGTTTTCAATTTCCAAAGCCGAGCCATGTACCTGAGCATTTTTTCTTCATGTGTAAAGAGGAAGGACAAAGCTTTCAGCACCTCTCAAAAGCCTTGAAGCCTCATAGAAGTCCTTTTGGATCCACAACCTTGAATGTGAACTACAAAACCAGTATTAAGATCTATTAAGTCATGTGAGTTACCCTGCGGCGTTAATTATTCTTCTGCTTCTGAACCGCTTCACTCAAAAGTATGAACATTTATTAAAACGTGCATCCCCTACTGTGTTGTGTGTGCTATTATTTTCCTGACAAGTACAACATTATTTTGACACACAAAAGTCAGATTGACTTGAAATTTGTGTTCTACAAAAAAAACACTATAACGTAAGATGGTTATGTCAAATTATGGAACTGACAAACACACGTTTTGTCAAATTTGTGCGGCTTTGAATCTGTAATACATAGGCACACTTCACTAGTTGCTTTGCAAGGTTTACACATTCAGCAGTTTTGTGGTTTATGTAATAGAAAGAAGAACATTCATTCATTTTCTACTGCTTATCCTCATGAGGGTCGCGGAGGGTGCTGAAGCCTATCCCAGCCGTCTTCGGGCGAGAGGCGGGGTGCACCCTGGACTGGTGGCCAGCCAATCACAGGGAACATATAGACAAACAACCATTCACACTCACATTCATACCTATGGACAATTTGGAGTCGCCAATTAACCTAGCATGTTTTTGGAATGTGGGAGGAAACCGGAGTACCCGGAGAAAACCCACGCATGCACAGGGAGAACATGCAAACTCCACACAGAGATGGCCGAGGGTGGGATTGAACCTGGGTCTCCTAGCTGTGAGGTCTGTGCGCTAACCACTCGACCGCCTGTAACCTGAGGTTATGTCAAATTATAGAACTGACAAACACACGTTTTGTGAAATTTGTGCGGCTTTTGGATACATAAGCACCATCAAAAATGTCACTTTACTCGTTGCTTTGCAAGGTTTACACATTCAGCAGTTTTCTAGTTTCTGTAATAGAAAGAAGAACATTCATCTAATTTTAGCAAAGACTGCACACCTCCTTTCAACAAGCAACTGTTGTTTTTGTTACCCTTGTCCAAAAATCTGGAGGTCCTGATTGCCGACGCTTCATCTCACTTACCTTTCTGTCCGCTTTGCGTGTCAAGGACCCCAGTCTCAAAAGGCTTTCAAACAAACAAGTATTGAGAATGCAATTCAATCTCCATTGTCCGTATAAGTTATGAATTTGTTGTGTTGTTCGTGCAAACACCATAACTTCACGTTTATAGGTTTATAACTTCACATATTCTTGTTATGTAAAAATCTGCAAACTATTAAATAAAGCTATGGTCCGATCTTTTATGCGGTCCGTTCACAGTGCCACAAAAATAGGACTTTTCAAAGCGTCCAGGAAGTGCCACACCGATACAAAAGAACATTACTTCAAATTGTGCTCTCATTATGATGCGTTTGTGGCAATTTCGAGGATTTCAACATTTTCTGAACCATTCATTCATTAATTTTCTACCGCTTATCCTCACGAGAGTCGCGGAGGGGTGCTGAAGCCTATCCCAGCTGTCTTCGGACGAGAGGTGGCGTACATCCTGGACTGGTCGCCAACCAATCACAGGGCACATATAGACAAACAACCATTCACACTCACATTCATACCTATGGACAATTTGGAGTCGCCAATTAACCTAGCATGTTTTTGGAATGTGGGAGGAAACCGGAGTACCCGGGAAAACATGCAGAGATGGCCGAGGGTGGGATTGAACCCTGATCTCCTAGCTGTGAGGTCTGCACGCTAACCACTCAACCGCCGTGCAGCCCATTTTCTGCACCAAATGATTACAATTGAGAAGAAAGAGGGCAAGACTAGAAGTAGTGGTAGTTTGTGGAGAACTTGCTGCAATCTATATAACATATAATGTCTAATAACATTGGTAAGTACCTTTATCCAAGTCTTGCACAGCAAAACACACATTTAATGACATATAGGTCATGTAATATGAGACCGACAATATCTTAAATATCGGATTAGTAGCGATATATGAACGGGGCCTGAATTGCATTTTTCTGACATGAGGAAATCAGATAAAGACCATGTTTGGGCAAAAAATAAAAATGGAATCAACTTGCAGTGTGAACATAGCCTAAACGTTTAGACTCACCATGAGTGGACATATCACGCAGCGACCTGAGAATAAACATTTATGACTGAGCTCCCATTCTTGCAAAAGTAGAATACTTTTTTTAAGCCCGTGCTTCACATTTACCTACAATGCCCTCTTGTGTCGCTGCTACATGGACAGCTCGCAATAAATCACCATTTTGTTCACCGTCTTCAAGGGACTGAGTTCACCACTTTGTAGTCTTGACCCACTTCTTGTGGACAAGGGTCCACATAAACTAGATTCCCTGGTGGGTGAAAGATGAATGTGGATCTTCCCTGAGTTGTCATTGTCCACTTTCATTTGTTATGCATGTCCTCACTCCACTCTACCCCCTAGAATGGAGTTTAACTCCTCAGCTACACTACTGTGTAACAAAACATGTATTTGCACTCATTTTAGCAAATCACTTTCTTTTACATAATTCAACAATAAATACCGATATCAACAATATGTAACAATATGTTCAACAGTATGTAGATCAATATGCAAATCACGTAATGGAATTAAAGGAGACCTATTATGCTCATTTTCGGCCCTTTTTATTGAGTTGTGGACTCCTTCGGAGCAGCTACACAATATAACCCACACAGAAAGCTTTCTAGATCTTCCAGAATACGCACCTATTCCAGCTGTATTTCCTTGGATTTCCAAAACGGAAAACCCACGCCCACTCCACTGTGATTGATCACACTCCCAAGCTTTCCCGAGGACTTCTGGACTATTGCCGAACCCCACTTTCTAATTTTGTGGATATAGGAGTTAATAATAAATGAATAAACCCTTTGGAGAGCTACTTGAAAAGTGGTAGCTCACAAGCTACCGCTTGGAGACCCCTGGTTTACCTTGAGTTCATACACGGTCCGCATTTACTAAGTGCAGACAATCTTGATACGACATTGGTAGTGGAAATGTGGTCATTACATGTTTTTTGTAGATCCACCGTGAAAAAGACGAATAGTCGAGCTTGTAGTTTGCATGCATGCAGGTAAAACGCTCACTGGATGCACACTCTATAATGCTACACAGACAACCACTTACACAAAATAAACACAGTTAGGATGCTGATAAATTGTTACATTGCTAGGGGAGGGCAAGCCTACAATGTGTTCCTGGGCATGCCCATATAAGGAAGAGTCAATGTTGGAAAAAATTGTGAAATTGAGTGTTCAGACAGAGTTTCGGGACTCACTTCCAAATGTGTAAACCTCATTATCTGAACCTTTGGCATTGGTTAACACGAAAATACAACATTCTAACAACATTTATAGGGCAGAAAAGTGGAAAAAGCATAATAGGTCCGCCCATAAATGACCACCCAACGGGTGTATAAACAGAAGTGCAGCGGACTGATGCATGTAGACTGAAGTATGTACTTAATTCTCAAGTTATTTTTTAATGAAGTTCTTAATTCTTAAATACATACAGTATTTACTATGGATACATGCATCTGGTATTGGATAGATTTTAAAGGAGAATGTGAAATGCTGCATAGTAAATGAAAGCCATATTGTGCCGTAGTCTACTCTCTACTGTCATCGTCCTTGTTAGTATGGCCTACTTTTACTGTGAAGGCTTCACCAACCTCCTCACTTGCTGTTCTTCCATTCCCTTGAAAGAAATACGCTAGTCGGTCTTTAACCTGGGGGTGTCCGCACACAGGTATTCCCTCCTCCCTCGAGCTCAATTAGAACCTGCGGACAAGGTAGTTTCAGTTTTCTAAGCATCTTCTCGTCAGAGCCACAGCCTTCATTGTGGTGACGTGACGTCTCTACGTCTGCTGTGGCATCTCAATGGTGAAGTAGTAGTAGTAAGTAGTAGTAAATAATTATGAATTATGTAGTATTGGCAGCATCTATTTATTCATTCATTAATTTTCTATCGCTTATCCTGGAGCCTATCCCAGCTGTCTTCGGGCGAGAGGCGGGGTACACCCTGGACTGGTGGCCAACCAATCACAGGGCACATATAGTAGACAAACAACCATTCACACTCACATTCATACCTATGGACAATTTGGAGTCGCCAATTAACCTAGCATGTTTTTGGAATGTGGGAGGAAACCGGAGAAAACCCACGCATGCACAGGGAGAACATGCAAACTCCACACAAAGATGGCTGAGGGTGGAATTTAACTTAGCTGTGAGGTCAAGGCGCTAACCACCAGACCGCCGTGCAGCCAAATTTACAATTTATTTACATAGATGAAATTTATATATTGAATTTATTAGGTCATTTAGAATTTTCCAATAACTAAGAATAATAATTAGAGGTGCTCTGATTGATCGACCACCGATTGCATCAGTTGATTTCCAGCATTTTGTTTATGTTGTGTAAAACAATCATATTCACTTTGTTTGGATTGAAATAAGTTATGAAGATAAATGTCACAAAAATGCGTAACTCTTCGTCATTTTCATTTTGTAAAAGTAACTATCACAAGATAAAAAATAAGCCAATTAAGACATAAAGAAGGAGTTTGCATGTTCTCCCCATGCATGCGTGGGTTTTCCATCGGTATGAATGTGAGTGTGAATGGTTGTTTGTCTATATGTGCTCTGTGATTGGCTGGCCACCAGTCCAGGGTGTACCCCACCTCTCGCTGGAAGACAGCTAGGATAGGCTCCAGCAACCCTGTGACCCTCGTGAGGATAAGCGGTAGAAAATGAATGAATGAATGAATGAAGACATAAAGAAGACTGCTCATGTGTGTTGCTATAAATGTGTTTCTTAGCATGGCAGAGTGAGTGGCGGACAGGAAGTGACGCTGGAATTCAGCTTACCGTGCGTTACGCCCATAATAGTGGCTCTTGTTTTTATTCAATATTATTGTGGCTGCAATAAAATGCTGTTGTTCTGGAAATCACATCTGGTGGTTGTAGAATTGTACAAATATTGAATGTCTTTGAATACATCTTATAGCTTACATATAGTTTATTTAACCATGTTTATGCTGGGAAATTTATACACCCTTAAAAGTAAACATAAAATAAAAAGTTGAAAAACATATTTAATAGTCTGAAAAAAATGGTGAATATTGCAAGTAAATAAATTACATAAAATTACATTTTATAGGGACATGGTAGACAGCACATGTTTGCTATCAGTATGCATTCAAATTATTCGTTTTGATAGTGTATTGTGCTGAATATTCATGAGCTGCTGTTTCCTAGCAACAGTGTACATCTCTTATTTAGATGAATGACGTCTCTGATCACGAATGTAGGCACATTAGTAATTTTCATGTTGCACTCCAGTTATATGCATATATGACAATATATAATGTATATATTCATCATTCTGTTGTTTTCCACTGTGATTTCTTTTTGGACTATTCGGAAAAATCCTGCCAAGATCCGATTCTTTAAATTTATTTGTAACACTACGGGGGTTGGTTTGTTCATGGCTGCTGTGCTGAGAGCTCCTTCAAAGGAGCCGCCAGCAAGTCATTAATGCAATGGCGCTCTCTCCAACCTGGTATATATGTTGGCTGGACAAATGTGCTCCTGTGCTCATTCTGTCACTTGAGGGCACTCGTATTAACTTCAGGTGCATAATAGGAAAAAGCTTGAGCGCTTCATTTTTTTTTTAGGAGCTGCATGACAACCTGGAGAGGACAGCTTCACTTGCACAACAGTCACACGCTTTTAATGTCCTGAAAATATATTAGCTTATAATGAGTCTGATTCATTATTTTTCTTCTTTTTGCAAGAAAACGGTGACACTTTGGACAGACTTTGTACAAGGGTGGATGTCAATAGGCTTTGCAGGCATTAAGGTCGTGTTCATATATCATAATCTTATTAAAATAGTACCATATCTTAGGGAAATATATCACAAAAGGAAGGAAAAGCTCATGTTTATAGTCCAGGATTGTAGCAGTATGTTCACAGTATAAAAATCTGTGTTAATGTACACATATATTCAATGCAACATGAAGATAGATACTTTATTTATTCACCTAAACTCCTACTCCATTTTTCTGTAAAGTGTCTTTGAGTATTTTGAAAAGCGCTATACAAATAAAATGTATTATTATTATTATTATTATTATTAAACTAAAAAGAAGCTATTATTTCCCAAGATTTATTTTTTATTTTTATTTTTGAACTTTAACAATAATTTGGATTGGCATGGGAAAGTGGAAACAAAAATGTAGCACTGTTGTAGACTGGTGCTTGTGTGTCTTTGAGTATTTTGAAAAGCACTATACAAATAAAATGTATTATTATTATTATTATTAAACTAAAAAGAGGCTGTTATTACCTAAGAAAAGTTTTTTTTTTTAATTTTTGAACTTTAACAATAATTTGGATTCGCATGGGAAAGTGGAAACAAAAATGTAGCACTGTTGTAGACTGGTGCTTGTGTGTCTTTGAGTATTTTGAAAAGCGCTACACAAATAAAATTTATTATTATTATTATTATTAAACTAAAAAGAGGCTGTTATTTCCTAAGAATTTTTTTTTATTTTTATTTTTGAACTTTACTGACATATTATTTTCATAGTGAGAGCATAAAACACCTGTTTATAACCTTTGTGTTTATGTGTTTTTTTAACATTATAAGAACAAATACTACTATAGTCACCTTTACACTCACATGACATAAACATAATAAGAGTTATTACCAGACTTGTGCTCGTATTCCTATTAATGTGTTCCCTTGGGCAGGGGTCCCCAACCACTGGGTCCTGACCTGGTACCAGTCCGTGGACGGGCGACCTTCAGTTGCAAAGAATTTGTGAATAATTACACTGAATTTGAGGTAATTGATATACATTTTGCAAATATGGAACATTATTTCCATCCGAAAAAATAATAAACAGTTATAAAGCCCACAGTTTTTACACGTTTACATCCCACTCTGTTCAACAGTCTTTGCACGCACCATCCCCCGCTGCACAGATAGACGTTTCTCATTTTTCTTTCACCTCATATTTGGTTGCAAATGGTGAAACTCTGTGTGAATACATAAAGATATAGTTTGATGCCATTATTGAGTGCTAATGCAAATATTTGTCTGGTCTCCAACCTCAAGATAATTCATGATAGGACATCCTAGCCTGTTAAACAGCAACGTTATAACCTTCTCTATGAATAACAAAACTCTAGGATCCTACGGACAGATGGTGGCAAATTAATTAATTAATTAATTAATTAATTGCTAAATAAATAAAAAGCATTTGATTGCTTTAATCGCGATCACGATTGCCTTAAAATATTAAAATAAAATATAATATATTATATAATATATATAATACAAAAATAAAAAGAAAAATAAATTAAATTAAATAAATTAAATTAATATAAATATTAATTTTACCCCCCCCCCCCCCCAAAAAAAAAAAAAATCTCAAATTCTACCAGAGCAGCACAGTTCTGGTGTGCTCTGTAACACTAGGCAGCATCCGCATAACACATCCTGTAACCAGTAAAGTCAGGCCTTCAAAATAAAAGACGCACACCAGCAAAATAACACAGTTGTGCAACCAGGTCTGTACACTTATCCTGACCCCTCCCACCCTGGTGTAAATGCTCATTAGGGTTGCGGAGGTATGCTGGAGCCTATCCCAGCTGATTTTGAACGAGAGGTGGGGTACACCCTGGACTGGCCGAGCTGTTAAAATTCATTCATTTTCTATTGCTTATCCTCATTAGGGTCGCGGGGGTATGCTGGAGCCTATCCCAGCTGACTATGGTTACACTTCCAGGTAAGTGTTTTGTGTCTTATTATCCACATAGAAAAACGCCGACAGGGAAAAAAACAACAGTTGAGAGTTTGGAAACATTTTAATAGAAATAAAATTTGGTATCAAAAAAATAAACATGCCGTACACACTTCATTCTTATTTTTTTCTTTTTTTTTTTTTTTTACAAATACATAAATCTGATAAGCCAGGCACTGTTAACGTTATATACATTTTCTTTTGTAGTAGAATATGTCGGGACAGAAAGCAGACATCACTAATTGATTTCATCACATTTAATTTAGCCAGCACATTGGATTCTCCAACACAAAAGTCAGCAGCATTGAACTCACAACACAAAATGACCCCCACAACGGCTCCCCACCCCCATAAGACATCTGATGGCTTTTATACTGCATGAAGCCAGCTATTCATCTTCTCAACAAGCAGCGAGTGATTGCTGGAGATACTGTTGCATTTTTTTAAATATATATCTGAAAAAGCCTTATAACTTCCTTACCCTTATCACGAGAGGAGTGCTGGGGGAGGAAGTGGAGCCTATAGTAATGAATTTTAGTATCTTTTCAATTAGGGATATATGGATATCACCTTCAGGGTGTATAGCGAGATGCTCTCAAGGGCATACTTCATCTTAATTCCCTCTCTTAATGGATCTGTACAGCGAGGTTTCACCCCAATGTGTCCAAGGAAATAGCTGCTGGCAATGATGGGAGACTCAAACACTGAGGTGACGGCTTTCTGGAAAGATCCCTCGGCCAATAGAGTAATTGAGTAGAATGAAACACGGGCACACACACAGATGGGGCAGATGGCAGTGGTGACCTCTTTGGGGGTAGCTGGTAACACATAACCATGGCCTCACTTAAGCACACTGACTACACCGTCACCATTTTGGAGAACGTACAAGACGCCCAAACAATGCTGCAACAGAGTTTAAATGCATTCCAAATATATAGATTTTTTTTTTTATTTGTTCCGTGTTTTTTTTTTTTTTTTTGGTCAACAACAACAACACACGATGTTAAAACTATCATGCACAAAATTCACCATCCGACAGTTAGTCCTGATCCAGATCAGTGGGAGTCTACTATAGATTTGTCGCTGCATGACACTGAATCCGGCATGTTTCGGAATAACCCCCCCCCCCCCTTCCCACCCCGTCCATGTCTTTTTGGTGTTGATTTATCACCTGTTAGTGATGCAAAACTGGCAGACAACATTGACAACAACCTGAACATATTTTAGATTGGAACTCATTGTCAGTCATTGCTGCTCAAGAAGACAAATGTAAAAAAATAAAATAAAATAAAATTAAAAAAAGAAAAGTCTCCAGTCCTGTCATGCAGTATTTTTTCTTCTTTTTGAGTCATTTGGAACAGAAGATGATACATTATAACCTTTTTTGGTCCCAATGAGTGCCTCCCTGTGGCCGCTCCTCACCATGTTTGGAAAACATTCCCTTCATCCCCCATCTATTTTTCCAACACTCCTGCTGTGGGTCAAGTGGGAATCCTGAATTAAAACTCATTACTGGATCTGAAGGCATCCTTTAGATGGCGTGGTTGCTGTAGCTGATGTACGTCTGCTTTGTTGAGAAACCTGAAAAAGAGCAATTTGAGGAGAAATTGGGAATTATCATACGGTGTTCCCATTATAATAATGCCAACACTCCATGATGTATGTCTTCTAGTCCTGAACCACTGCACACAAAAGGGAATACATTTGTCAAAACATGCTCTACTGTGTGGCCTGTACTATTACTTTTCTGACAAATACTCCACATGGTGATGCTGTTATTAAAACCCATAAATCAGATTGACTTGAAATTTCTTACACTCCATAAAATACCCACTTTAACTTGTTCGCTACAAAATTTGGTACACAACTTTAGGGGATAGACAAGCACGTGTGTAATATTTCAGCAAGACTGGTTGGAAAAGTGGGCTGCACGGTGTATGAGTGGTTAGCGCGCAGGCCTCACAGCTAGGAGGCCGGAGTTCAATTCCACCCTCAGCCATCCCTGTGTGGAGTTTGCATGTTCTCCCCGTGCATGCTAGGTTAATTGGCGACTCCAAATTGTCCATAGGTATGAATGTGAGTGTGAATGGTTGTTTGTCTATATGTGCCCTGTGATTGGCAGGCCACCAGTCCAGTACCCAGCCTCTCGCTCGAAGACAGCTGGGATAGGCTCCAGCACCCTCCGCGACCCATGTGAGGATAAGCGGTAGAAAATGAATGAATGTTCTTCTTTCTTTTACATAAATTAGAAAACTGCTGAATGTGTAAACCTTGCAAAGCAACTAGTGAAGTGACATTTGTGATGGTGCCTATGTATTACAGATTCAAAGCCGCACAAATTTCACAAAACGTGTGTTTGTCAGTTCTTTTCAAACTCTGGCTTGTCCTATGCCTTATTATTAGCTATATCCCAATAGTAGTATACTTGCTGACCCAGTAGACGGGAGAGAAACTTCACTCAGTTTAAATACAGTCATCCTTCCGACAGAGCCGCTAGCATAGCAAAATATTGCGTTAGCCTATCCAATTTACTTTTTAAAACCTACTAAAACTTCTAAACCTAAGAAGGTGTTTCAAAGAAGTCAAAAATGTACCACTTCCACACAGAATGGGAGAACTCATTTTCAGACATGCGATGGCTGACTCCATGCAGTGTTCAGTCTTCTAAACAAGGCTGTCCTCTGATTTTCAGATCATAGACAATCTACAGTCATTGACACTGTACACTACTATTGTGCGTTCAAGGTCCACCAAACAAAGTGCGACCCTCAACGCTTGATGAAAGGCATTAACAGTAGTACATTTGTGTTTTGTGTGACCTGTATTATCACATATTTAGCGCCCAACCTGTATGTGAATGAGATGTGTTTTCTGCTAAGGAAAACTGCTTATTTTAGGAGAAAAAACATTTTCTCATTTAGTAATTTTTTGACAAAAAAATATGCAAAATTGCAGGCTTTGAATGCACGAATGTGTGGTGATCCAGTCTTATCTAGACCGGGGTGTGTGTGGGTGGTTCCCTAAAGCCCACCGCCACCATCTCTTTTCCCTTTCCAAATCGCGCTTGTCTCCCCAGACTACGGTGTTAGCTGATTCGCTGAGATGGAGCAGATAAATCCTGACACATTTGCCACCATATCCAACCACTTGGTGAAATGCATCTCCTCCATCCCACAGCCCCCGACAAGAATTTTTCAATTCCATCAAGCTAAATATCCACACACGGGCATGACAGTGACGAATGGCGCTTATTCAAATAGCCATGCACCGTACAGCCCCCGGCAACAAAAATCCTATTGGGATAAATTGCTGCTGGCGATCAGTCATGCGTCCGTACCTTCTTGCCATTTATTGTAACAAAAGGCCCTAACAGCCATCAACTGGGATGAAAGTAAGGAGAGGAAGAAATGGAGAAGTGCGCTTTGGCTTGTAACCATTGATGATATTTGATGTCCTTGTGTCGTTTTTTAGTGTTTTTAATCAGACAATCATTGACTGAAGTTACAGAAGTTCATCCTGAGTACTGCCTGTACTTCCACTCTGAACATATTTTGGACATATCATTGTTGCATCGATTTATCTTGTGTGTGTGTGTGTGTGATTACCTGTTGGCCGGTTATGGGAAAACAATAACAGCTTTAGGAACATATTTTTAACAATTTTAATTCTAGCACCGACAATAAATAGCTTACTCTCTGATTTTAAACAATATACACACACACACACATATATATATACAATGTTATATATATAATTTTAAACAATATTATATATAATTTAATAAATTTATATAATATATATATATAATTTTAAACAATATTATATATATATATATATATATATATAGTTTAAAATCAGAGAGTAAGCTATTTATTGTATGTATATATATATATATATATAAACACACCATATTTTCTGAACTATAAGTCGCTCCAGAGTATAAGTCGCACAAGGCCAAATATGCATCATTAGGTATAAAAAAAACATACATAAGTCGCACTGGAGTATAAGTCACATTTTTTGAGGGTAATTTCTTTTCCAAACTACTTGACCAAAACAGACATTACATCATCTTGGAAGGCAAGTTCTAACAATAAAAGAATAGAGAACAGGCTGAATAGGTGTAAGATATGCTAACACAATGGTTATTAAGCTACACAAAAAATAAACATGAATGGAAAAGTTGTTCAGTGTTTATGTAACATATGTAACAATGTATATGGAGTATACATGGAGTATATGGAGTCCAGCCTATGACAAAAAGTGTGACTTATAGTCCGGAAAATACGGTATATGTTTTTGTAAAGGTCCCATATTCAAGTATTTTTCACCCATTTTAAGTAAATGTACTTCAGTATGATTTACAGTCCGAAGGAAAAGACAAGCCAAAGGGACAAAATTAAAAGAAAAGGTATCCAGTGGGTTTTCAGTCATTACCATTCAAGCTCTTACTTTGTGTCTCCAGGCTTTCGCACAGCTCGGTCTTGGCCTCTCCGTTGGGTCTGAGTCCGGCCTTGGGGTTGAACTTGTTAGACATGGTTGCGGCTGTAACCACAGCCTTGAGGCTGCGTGTACGCTTGGGCACATTTTGCTCAGGGTGGAAGAGCACCACGTAGACCTTGGGCATATAGAGCAGGCCGAGGGACACGGAGGCGCTCAGGCTCACCGAGATGGTCAGCGTGGTCGTTTGGATGTACATCTGCGAGGGGAAGAAACACAACAACATACACAAACACACATTAACCCTTTAGCTCTTTTGGCGTGTATTGTGTTAATGTTTCTGCACTGTGCATGTGACAGCTGCTGTGTATGATTGTCATTAGTGCAGCCAATGACCCGTTAGTTGGCCAAGCTGTTGTTGAAATACTTTCTACTGCAATGAATGGCAGTCATATCAGTCCCTGCTAGCCTGTTTGATGACATTCATTAAGAGATGGATTGTATTTTCACTGATTTTTTTATAAAACCGACACTATTTGCTCATGTTATATAGGACTATTTACCCAATATGTCTTGTTTCTTCCTTCCCTGTATGTCTTATAATTATTATTTATTCTAAATTATTTAAATTATTTGTACAAATTACTGTTTACGCTGTACATTGTTCATATTTGATGACATCTATTTGTTCTCCACATTATTATTTATTATTATACGGGAGCCAGGCAACGACATTGCATTGGTAATTTCACTGCTGTGTTATTGTGCAATCTATCTATCTATCTATCTATCTATCTATCTATCTATCTATCTATCTATCTATCTATCTATCTATCTATCTATCTATCTATCTATCTATCTATCTATCTATCTATCTATCTATCTATCTATCTATCTATCTATCTATCTATCTATCTATCTATCTATCTATCTATCTGTTCTCATGTGTCATTTCATTGGCTTCTCTCTTCTTTCATGTATTGTTGTTGTATTTAGAGTTGCAGCGATTAACGTTGGATGCAAGTGTTCCAATGTACAAGAGCTGTCCGTGGTACTGCTCAGGAATGTGTGCTAATTGTGGTTAGCTTCTCTGAACGGGCATGTGTCTGTGCAGGAGCTGAGAGAGTGATAGCCATTAACCATTAATGCCACTCCCCCCTTTTCAGGTCGAACAAAATGTCTTTCATTTTAACATAGATGTTTGTTTTGTACAATCTGTTAACAAAAAAGACCTTTTGGTAACATATATGCAAGCTGATGGAGGTGGTGTTATGATTTTTGGTTGAAAAAAAGTCTCATTTGGAGCCGAGGAGGGATGGCTCTTTAAGGACTACTGCAATTTTTTTTTAAATGTTGTAGTATAAACAAAAGGGATTGTGATAAACCACAGCCGGTCTGCGGTCCACGAGTTAGAACAGCATTACTACCCCTACTACTAATTTTCTATATTTTCTTTTATTGTCTCAATGTTGGTCCTTACTTTGTACCTTCACAACAAGAGCATAGTTCATTCATTCATTCATTCATTTTCTACCGCTTTTCCTCAAGAGGGTCGCGGGGGTGGTGCTGGAGCCTATCCCAGCTGTTTTCGGGCGAGAGGCGGGGTACATCATGTATCCACGCTCTGTGATTGGCCAGTCACACACAGCGACCGCTTCTCCCTAGAACAACTTCTGCCATGGCCTCTCTTAGGGGACAGAATTTTTGTGGATGCAAACTCCACACGGAGATGCCTGAGGGTGGAATTGAACTTGAGTCTCGTAGCTGTGTGGCCTGTGCGCTAACGACTCATCCACCGTGCAGCCTGGATGAAACTTAACTGTATTAACTGTATATAAAAATGTGTAGCGAATCCTCCTTTTTACAAACGAGTGGATGTATGCACAGGGCATCAGGTTCAGACTGGTGGCCAGCCAATCACAGGGCACATATAAACAAACAACCATTCACACTCACATTCATACCTATGGACAATTTGGAGTCGCCAATTAACCTAGCATGTTTTTGGAATGTGGGAGGAAATCGGAGTACCCAGTGAGAACATGCAAACTCCACACAGGGTGGAATTGAACCCTGGTCTCCTAGCTGTGAGGTCTGTGCGCTAACCACTTGTCCGCCGTGCAGCCCAAGAGTATAGTTTAAAACCAAAAATGCATAGTTGCTGACAACCACAATACCCTGTAATGTACTAAGCAAATGCTATTGAATAATTAAGTAAGTGAAGATAATACAGAATAATAATAATAATAATACAAAACATGAAAACGGTCTTCTTTGTTTTGAAAGTATATGTTAGCATCCAGTATGCTTTGAAAATGGGTGGAATGAAAGCGGCCTGTGTGCATATACAGTCTTTATACCACAAAGTGTAAATATTTTATCACATTTCGCCTTTAAAGTAGCAGCTCTTCCTCCTCCCTCCTAGTGAGTGAACCTTCCCACTCCTCTTCATCAAAGCAATGTAACATTTAACCCCTGCAGATGTGACCTCTGCTATATGTCTCGTTTGTTTTGTTGCGGTTAGCGAGTCTCCGCCGCGCTTTTTTTTTTGCAGCAGAGCGGCCGTGCATGTGTCATCTCAGTCAGCCAGGCCTGGTAGCACAAGTGACTGGTGGCACCGTGGAGGAGGAAAAGTGGATGGTGGAGAAACAGCTGCAGTGCTCCCCTGACAGCTGTGCAGAGGGATAGCTAGTGGACCTTGTTGCTCTTGCATCACTGGTGCCTTAGGGACAGACTCGCTGTTGAACTCAAGCTGTTACTGTGATAAACACAAATGATTATTTGTCGCTAGCCAGCTTCAAAGAAAGCGTTCTATTCACAAAGTTGATACAGTGGAACCTCCAAATTTGTATCCCGTAAATGCTGCTATAGTGACTCTATTCACTTGAGCACACAGTCTCCGATAGCTGCCGTGGACTACAGAAGCAAATAACCGCCAGGGTTTCTAATTAGCAACGGGTCAAGGAACATTGGGAGTAACAGCTGATGTTTTCATTAACTCCACTCTAAGACGGCAGTAGCTACATACATTAGCATCTACCTCTGCATGCGCTTTAAAATGTTGGTCGCACTACTAAGCCATTGATGTGTTGCACTTGCTGTATTGTTGTTTACAATAAACAATGACTTGGTTTCTTACTGGTTTTACAACACTGGTTTTCTTGCTGCTGTATTGGGGAGTATATTTGCTCATGAATGATCGTTTGGTCAAAGAGAGCTAAATTTTTTTTTCTCACTTTCTCATGCACTCCACATGCATCAGATTACAATTGAGTGCATCACATAATCAGTTCACAGTTCCACATGTCCAAAAGGAGTAGGAAGAAGCAAAGCTTATTAAATCCTACCCCTCCATCTGGTACTTTTACAATCACTAACTGTTACATTTGTTCACTTCCTGCTTTCCTAATTTAAGTTTTTAATTTGTTTTATTTTATTTATGTCCCGCACCGAAGTACGGGGTGATATGACCATACAATGACATAATGGGTACCATAGTAAGTGTCAATATAGTGATATGTATAGCACATCATGACTGGTTCAAGACTCTTCATCCTTGTATTTAGCAAACATCAACTGCTTGTATTGTTTCTTGAATTGGCTCATCGTTGTGCATTGTTTGAGTTCCTTACTCAATCCATTCCATAGTTTGATTCCACATACTGAAATGCTATGGCTTTTTAATGTAGTCCTAGCATATAAGTGTTTCAAATTTAGTTCGTTAGTTCTAGTTGTAGTCTTTTTTAAAAGTGCAATAGGCATAATAGGTGAATTCTTCTCACCTGCATTGTTAGTGAAGACCACACATAAAAGGGAAAAACGTGTGTTATTGTCTCACATAAGGATTGCGGATGATTGGCAAAATTCGCCCAAAGTTCGGTAAATAAGTAAATAAACACTTTGGCGATAATTAGCGCACTTCCCGTATTTCATTAAGTATATTTGATTGATGAAAACAGTGATCTCGTGTCTTGACTCTGCTGGGAATCTTCACTCGTCAGACACGACTATTGACTTTGAGTTATTGATTTAAATGATGAGGCAAGGTGACTCGGGACCAAAAGGTCAAGTCACTGCATATTACCTTCCATTGTATTATCCACTCTCAAATTGTCAGCAAGAATCCTATTGATTAGGAATATGAACATGAACATTGCATGTTTTTTTCGTTTGGTCACGCCTCTGCCTATACTCTACGTACAACGTTCTTGACTGCATTGCAAGGTTCTTACATTGTTGCCTCAAGACTTCCTGGAAAAACAACATAAATAATGTACACAATCATTTGCATATAGAGCCATGGTGTGAAATGTAATTGCAAAAGGTTACTTGAGGCACATGTTGACTTGCTTATTAGTAATCACTCAGGATCAACTCCTGTTCAGAATTTAATTGCGCTTATTGTTTATGTGAGTTATAGTGGAAGCTGCTTTGACTTTTTTCTTTGTATTTTTTTCCCCTACAGCCTTTGGTGAGTTAAAACATATACAATATACAGTATATAAAACTGAGTAAAGTTGGTAAATGGTATTTACCATCACAACAATAACTAAATACAATTAGCACATCCTAGCAATGACTGAAAGGATAGAGGAAGTGAAAAATCTGGGTTCTTTCCTGCTGGTGCAAAAAAAAAAAAAAAAAGGAGGAGAAGAAATTCCCCCAGTGGCGAAGCACAACAAAGTAAAAGTGTCTGTGATCAATGATAATATGCAGTTAATCTGAGAGATGAGAATTGTAAACAGATCCTCCTTTTACCAGGGACTCTAGAGAGCGTCTCCTTTCAGATGCAAAAATGATCAAATTATTTTAAACTGGAGGATTTACGCATCCTACTGTCTTGTTTCATTTCGTTGCTATGGAAACATGCTTCAGGGAGTGTGCGGTGGGCTCGTTGCATGAAGGTCTCTATAACTGCGCTCTAATTAAGCTAATAAACAAATAGAAGCTTCTGGTGATTCAATAATAGGGTTTCATTAGAACAACGTCATTTATAAAGATCACAGTCCTTTAGCCTTGATTGCTTTAACAGACTGCTCACCCGTGACTGGAGGACCCAGGAGGGTGGGGGTGGGATTAGTGGCCAAGAACTCTAAGGGCTTCCTGTGCCACGAGTGTAATGAACGCAACAACCAACCTTTCTGAAACTCAAGATGTCGCTCTGCTCTCTTTGCGCTCCAGCATCAATCTTCATTAGGCCTTATTGGGCCTGTGGGACATTACTGTGAATAATGCTGCTTTTAGTTCTACTGGAAATAGTAACAGAGAGGGCTGGGGGGAGGGGGAGCTGGGGGGCTGATAACAGGTACAGATGGAGCAGGACCTTTGGGACATCTGGAATGGGATGTCATAGTGTGGGGTATGCATCATATACATTGGCACAGGAATTTGTACTTATGAAGAAATGTGGAGCTTTTTGCCACACACAAATCATATACGTAAGAGTGTGTGCGGGATCATGGTTATGGATTTATGATGGTGTGATCAACTTACGGCATGTGGGCAATATGTGGGCTCCCATGTCATGCAAGGCATCCCTTAGTGTGGATTTGACCTGGTGTAAGTCCATAACACTATATACTGTAATCAAATTAATACCATAAACTAATCAACTGTAATTTTAATAGGTTGTTATGTAAAACATGTTGTTATATAAAAACACTGAAACACCAATACCTAAACTAAAATCGTGTTTACACTTATGGTGCACTAAAACAGTCTCATTCTTTTTGCGCCATTGCTGCTTGTATTCTAGTTCAAATCTACTGTCACAATTGCATCCATTTTCGCTACCTTTGTCCTCATCAGGGTCATGGGTATGCAGGAGCTTATCCCAGCTGAATGCAACAAAATACAAGCTATGAAATTATAATTTTTTTTGTGTTACCCAATCATTGTGTCATCATATCAAGATATTATTGTGAGCCATGTACCACAAACCGTGTCGTGAGGTACCCTGAAATTCCCAGCGCTACTCCCAATACTTCTCCCAATGGCCCCAAGTGAAGACACCACAGTTATTATATAAATAAGTATAAGTATTGTATAAATAAGTCTGAAAAAATGTAACCCCAAACACACACATCCATTATATATAAAGTTTCTGTGATTGTACTATCATATATTTTTAAAAAATACTTTCATTGGTCCACCACCCTCGGCCATCTCACACACATCTCGGCCATGTGTGGAGTTTGCATGTTCTCCCCGTGCATGCGTGGATTTTTTTCCGGGTACTCCGGTTTCCTCCCACATTCCAAAAACATGCTAGGTTAATTGTCGACTCCAAATTGAACATAGGTATGAATGTGAGTGTGAATGGTTGTTTGTCTATATGTGCCCTGTGATTGGCTGGCGACCAGTCCAGGGTGTACCCTGCCTCTTGCCTGAAAACAGCTGGGATAGGCTCCAGCACCCCCGCGACCTTCGTGAGGACAAGCGGTAGAAAATGAATGAATGAATGAACTTTGGTTGGTCCAATTAAGACCTCTAGTCAATTAACAGCCATGTCGATATATGGGTTACCAAAGTAAATAATTACCAGGATTCGCTAAAAAAACCCCCAAAACATTTCCATCAACAGATGTGACCGTATGCAACTTGCCGATTAAGTAGCTGCCGTTAAAGTATCACAGCGGTTAGCATCCAACATCTTTATCTCCCTCTGCATGCGCTTTAAAATACTGCTTTTCCACAGACTATCTGCACAACAAAAGCTAATTTCTGGCTAAATAAGAGATGGCTGAGACCATGTGGACACATTTGTATGTAGTCACCGTCAGCAACTCTTTTTATTTGTTGTTAACTTGACTTGCCTTCACACCACACCGTCAGTCCATTCAAGGAAGATGTGTGGGCTGATTGGATTTCAGCTGAGCCCTTTATGCTTTGGAGCCGCTATCCCAACCAAGCGCCCCTTTTGTCCCATCCTCCCACCACCTCCTCCTCCTCCTCGGGCCACGGAGACAACTGCTGATTTAGATTGTCTCCTCCTAGGTAAGCAGGTGTCAAGTCTCTTCTAGAATCTCATGTAAAACACCTCAGATGACGTGCCACAGCTTGGCCAGATGTCCCGCTTTGAATTATGGAGAAAGCCTCCCGTGGTTAGACGTATTCTGGCAACACGTGATAAAGTCCACGATTGCTGGATAAGGTAAATCAAGACGCAGGAAGTGGAGCGTTTAATTGCTCTGTGAGATGTGTCAGTGCGGGCTGCTTTGTGGGGCCTGTCATGGGCCGTGCGGCGTCATGATTATGAGGTGCGTTTGTATGGATGCTGTATTTCTACGAAATAAGAATCCTGCTTATGGAACAACTGAAAGAATCGGCCGTATGTCACGTTAATGTGGCTACTTTATTGGAAAGCAATACATTGTCAACAACAGGTCAGTAGGGGTTTTTTTCCCCCTTGAACGCTTCTTGTTATTTTGTGCCGAAACTAAATAAATATATAGCCAATTAAACGGATTCCAAAACAAATAAATTGTCCATATATTAATGCAACTGTAAAATATGATGATTAACTATGTTAATCTATCCCTCAATTATTTATTATGATTTATGTTTAAGTTGTAAAAGATCATTTTCAATGTCCTGCAGCATTATTGAATAAAACTAATAATAAGGTATATAAGCTATACAGTTTAGTATACCTTTCCTTTCATTTTACCTGAAACTCTTCTATCACACATCACGCCTGACGCCTTTTCTCCACCCGTTCCTTCCTGCCTGCATACACTTCTTCCTCTTCTTTTTCTGCATGACTGATAATATAAGGATCTTGTTGTGTATTGAAGCAGAATAATAAATAATATTTTTGCAGTTTGAAAACACAATTCTTTTGAGTTACAGTAAACTAGCTGATAAATTGATGTGTGTGGAAAATCTTCTGAAGCAAGAGTTTGAAGGATGTTATTGTTACTTGAAAAAACCCCTAATAAATTTTCATGATGTTCAAGAACGTGTAGGGTTGTTATAGTAACAGTAGCCGAAACATACAGTAATACCAGTTGGCTCGTGGCGATGTAACTTTTTACCATATCCCAATATGAATTTTGAATATGAAAATTCTCTATTTTTGTAGACCAGGCGCAGGCCCGGTGTACTTTGCCGGCATACTTTCCCTGTGCTGCGCCAACGAGGTGTGACCAGCGATGTGGCGCAGCAGGTCCCTCCCACTAGTACAAGTGGCAAAGCTATAGGAGAGAAGACGTGAGACGGTTTAACACAACCGAGTGTAATCTTAACCAATCACATGTCACCACTCGGACCACCTTGCGGGACACATGTAATCTATTTCCTGTGTCATGATTGGAGTACAAAATTAAGAGACAATTAATTTAAAATTAAACACAGCAGCAGGTTAATCCAAGCATCATGCTTGTGAGCCACCTGCATTCCTGCTGTGTCATTGCCAAATAGGAGATGTTGGAATATCTTCTCCCATTATCTCCTCCTCATCGTCCTTATTTTAATGTACTCCATCTTTTCAGTTCATGTTAAAAATAAAGATTAAAACAGAGAAATTTGGGCAATGTAAATCCTTAAGACACCGAGTGACATTAGTTCAAAAAGGGTTTCTATTTTTTTTTATCTTTGAATGAGCTTCATGACATGACAGGAGCCATGACTGTTTGTGGTTGGCTAAGAGATGTGAACTCATTAGTTGGCATCATACTTTCAGCTGCCGTCAGATTGAATTCCCATTATGCGTGACGTATTTGATCTGACATCAGATGTGATGGGACAATTAAAACAAAAATGTACATGCTGGTTCAGACGGTTACATCAAATAGTGGTTGCTGTGATTGTTTATTGCATTGAAATGTGCCTGACACTCTGAAAAACCTGCCTTTGAGGTTTTGGTGACTTGTGTGCACTCTGTGCCTCCCAGCCAATTTACCACTATGCAAAGTGCGCTTTGCCTGCATCGAGAGTAGAAAAATTTGAAGCTGGCGATCTTTCAACGCACCTTTGGCATGCTGTTTTGCCATAAAATTTTCATTGCGCCAAGCTGAAAATGTGGACACCTCCGCCTGGTGTGCCGCCACATCCATCTCGGCGCAGCCCAATCTACCAGACTACCAAATTGGTGCGCCATGCTCCGCCACCCTGCGTCACCTCACGCTAAACCACAAAAATAGAGCCCATTAAGCAGGCGCAGGTGGGTGTCTGAACAAGCTAGAATGCAGATTCACAGAGGCTTAACAACACGGAGCATAAGAAAACAAGACATTGTGCTGCCGGTCACATACTGCATTATTAATGTAATTTATTCGTCTGCAGTCATATGCAGATTTTTTGCAATGTGGTACACTATTGAAATTATTTTGGGGATGCTGGGAAGCGAAACACGCTGCTCACAGTGGGTCTTTTCCACAACGCTAACTATCACAGCCAGTTTTCCAGGCCCTGCATTATGATGCATAGGTTTGTTTAATCTCAAAAGGGGGAGGAGGTAAGGATTAATTTATTGCATCTGTCAGACCCATGCTGGCACTGCTGATAGAGTCCATGCCAGTGTGAGGCTTTTCCCTCCCCGCTCTCCTCTGGTGTTGACGCACAAAGCCACTCTTGTTGCTCGGCCAGAAAGACCCCTTTCAACTGGATCAACACACTTGTACTGTGCCATTGTTGTAAACCTTTGGCTTTGGACCCAGACGGTCCCTTATGAATAGAAGCGCCATGTCAGTGTCGCTTTTGGATTCCACTTGACCTGGATCACATCCAGCGTCCACACTCATGTACAGTACATAGTCCGCCAGGTCACAAACACTGATTTGACATGAGAATTAGAGTGTGCACTTGTGTTTGCGTAAACATCCTCTCTGTCTGACGTATGTGTGTGGCCTGCATGCTCCCTGCAGAGTTACAGTATTAGCCGGTTAACTTATCATACAGTGGAACTTCCAGAGTTCAACATGATTTGTAATGTGACACACGTTCTTTTTCAAATTTCATATCACATGATTTTTCACATTACAAATAATGTCTCGTGTATTCATTTGTTTATTCATTAAACCCTTTTTTTAAATGTACAGACAATCCCTTGAGTAATATTTAAGTGTCATTACAAGTGAAAAACATCATATCATCCACTGTAAGATAAAAGTCGATAGAACTAAAATAAAGTAAAACTACCCCCCACCAAAAAAAACAAACCAAAACAAAAAACTAGCACATGGACCTAATCCCTGTGATGCCCATAATGATGTTGGTTTCAAGTTTTGTTTTGGTTGAACTACAAATTGTACCACTTTTGAGCTGTCCAACTCTGGAAGTTCCCTTGTACTACTGCACAGTGGTGTGAAAACATTTTGCTCCCTTCCTGATATCTTATTTATATGTTTTTCACGTTTGTCACACTTAAATGTTCCAGATTATAAAACAAATTTGTTTTGTAAAGGAAACCTTTTATTATTGAGGGAGAAAAAACTGTAAAAAAACATGGCCCGGTGCGATTTAATCCTAAACCTACTAACTGGTTAGGGCACTCTTAACAGCAGCAACTGCAATCAAACGTTTGCGATAACTTGCAATGAGCCTCTTCCAGCGCTGTGGAGCTTTTTGTTCCATTTATCACAGCAAGACTTCCAAGTCCTGAAGCAGCAAAACAGCCACCATATTTTACTCTTGATATGATAATATTTTTCTACATGCAGTGTTACTTTTACACCAGCTGTAATGGGACACCCACCTTCCAAAAAGTTCTACTTTTGTCTCGTCAGACCAAAGAGTATTTTCCCAAAAGTCTTTTTTGCTGAGTGACGTCCTTCTGATAAAGTCATGAGTTGCTCTTGGGGTAATTTTGGTTGGCCGACCAGTCCTGGGAAGGTTCACCATTTACCCATGTTTTTGCCATTTGTGGTAATGGCTCTCACTGTGGTTTGCTAGAGTCCCAATGATTTAGAAATTGCTTTATAACCTTTTCCGCACTGATAGATCTAAATTAATCTCAGATAACTTATGTTTTGAGACTTTTTTCACACAAGGCCATGCAGGTTTGGATATGTTTTTTCCTTTAATAATAAAAAAAGTCAAAACTGCATTTTGTGCTCAGTTGTGTTGTATTGACTACTTTAAATTTGTTGGATGATCAGAAACATCAATGTGTGACAAACATGGAAAAAAATAAGAAGTCAGGAAAGGGTCAAACACATCTTTCACACCACTGTATTCCTATATGTTAGTCAGTTGTTAGTACAAAAGAAGGTTTTGACGCTTTACCATGGGAATCTTGAAGTGGCTCTCACCCTAAAGGACAGAGCGGAATTGAAAGAGTGAAAGAAGCAAGTTAGAACTAGGGATGGCTCCCAAGAAGACATTATGTTTCTTAATTAAACAAGATTAAAATCAGTAGAGCTTGAAGCTCCCAACTCAATTTATTGACACTGCAATGCACAAGCCAGCTGTAATAAAACAATGTAACACCGGCCTACTGATATTTGTGGGGAAATATGAACATGTAAAACTCATGTGCTAACTTCACCAGTCTGGGGAACCTCACTCCATCCGCTTTCTCCCACCCCATACTATATTCAGTATTGCACTATTATTATGTTCCAAATGGCACATTTTGCTCTCTTGCAGTTTGATTTTGGATTCTATTGGAGCAAACTAGTTGTGCTTGATTGCAGTAGTGAAATCTATTATGGCACCACTGTTTTCAGCATACAGTCTGAAATTGTATACTCGGTATACAGTATACAGTATAGCTCGCTATACCACGGTTTGAATATCGCTAACTATAATACCGTTTTTACAAAAGTAGTTAATAAATAATTGCTGTTTTGTGATTGACTACGGCCTATTATTATTAAAAAATATCGACAGACCAGTTGTATGGAATATTCTGGTCACAGGGTAGCGAGCCGACGGACATGCCATGTCTAAGAGACATATGCCATGGCTTAGATCAAGTAAAAAAAAAAAAAAGTTTACCATATTTGGAAAGTCATGAACAGGCTTACTATGCTCTCCAAAAAATATTCAGTGCGTCAATATCAAATCCTACTGATTATCACGGTCAGGTCTGGAACCAATTAACGGTGATAAACGAGGGATTACTGAAAAGTTACTATACTTCAATATTATGAATTAAGAACCTCAAGATCTTTTGTCATCCAGTAGGGGTGTCACAAGATCTCGTATGACAAGATCTTGTGGGCACGCGGCAGGAAGAGTTTACGTTTTTTTCATTGTACTTTTCTTATAAGTAATGTAATGTTAAAAGTAATACTGTCTCGTGTATCGCCTCATGTCTCGTGACACCCGTCATTCAGTGATGATGAAAAATGATGTTCAAAGAAATGACCAAACATTTCGATTTAAGAAAGAGAATGAGACACTGGCCCTTCCTACCTTTTCTGTTGACTGCGAGGTGCCAAAGAAGATGGGGATGAAGGCGAGCCAGATAATGCAAGTGGTATACATGGTAAAACCAATGGGTTTGGCCTCATTGAAGGTCTCTGGTACCCCTCTGGTTTTGATGGCGTAGACCGTACAGGTGACCATTAGCAGCATACTATAGCCCAGCAGGCAGATGAGGGAGAGGTCAGAGATGTCACACTTGAGCACGCCGCGAGCCAGAGACGGATTAGAGGTCCTCTGATCCTCGTAATCAATGATGGCCTTAGAGGGATCCACGCCGAACCAGATGCACACACCCAGCAGCTGCACCGATGCCAGGGTGAATGTGATGATGAGCTGCGATGCCGGGGAGATGAACCTGGGAGCACTCAGAGACATGGTGCCCTGATCAAAGATGCGGTAAATGCGGTTGGTTTTGGTGAGCAGGGCGGCATAACTGATGCTCATGCCTAAACCTAGAAAGATCCTTCGTAGGGAGCAGATTCCCACATCAGGAGTGGAAATCATCAGGAAGGTGGTGGCGTAGCAGAGGAAGATACCGGTCAGCAACACGTAGCTGAGCTCTCGTCCGGATGCTTTCACGATGGGGGTGTCGTTGTAGCGAATGAAGGTGACCACCACAAAGAGAGTGGCCATGATGCCAACCACAGCGATGAGCACGGGGATCACCGCCCACGGAGAGCTCCACTCCAACTTAACGATGGGGATAGGAACACAGCCCGTGTGGTTCTCGTTGGGCCGCAGGTCAAAGCGGCACATCTTGCACGTGAAAGTGTCCGCCTGGTACTGATAGCCGTCGCATCGCTCGCAGTGCCAGCAGCAAGGGATGCCCTTCACAATCTTTTTGCGCTCACCGGCACGGCAGGGCGGGCTGCAGATGGATGAAGGGATCTGGCGGACGGTGCCAGGCCACTGCATTGAACGAACCTTGAGGGTGGAGGCAAACAAAAGACACATAAACAACAAAGAGACAGATTATTATAGATGTGTACCAGATTTGTTGTCCTTAGCCGTTGGAAGGAAGAAAACTACTCTAAAAGCTTTACCCTGAGCTAAGGTATCAGTGCTAGTTGGTTTGACATATTCTTTTCACAGAGCCACATGGGGGGTTCAATGGAATGTTACACTTTGATTCAGCAGAATATTTTTCTCTGAGGTGAAATTACAGTGTCTGAAAAGGCAACACAAAGCAATAGTGCAGACTATATTTTGCCCCGTGGGGAATCTCACGTTCTATTTTTGGTCACAAAATCAATACTTGAACTTCTGGATCATGTAAAATTCTGTTTTTGTGTACTGTTGAGAGAAACAAAGTTTATTATTGAGAATAAAGCTTGTTTTTAATTATAAATTATTACAAATTACAGATGAAAGTGGTTAGCACGCAGGTCTCACAGCTAGGAGACCCGGGTTCAATTCCACCCTCGTCCATCTCTGGCGTGGAGTGCTTTTTTCTGGGTACTTCGGTTTCCTCCCACATTCCAAAAACATGCTAGGTTAATTGGCGACTCCAAATTGTCCATAGGTATGAATGTGAGTGTGAATGGTTGTTTGTCTATATGTGCCCTGTGATTGGCTGGCCAACAGTCCAAGGTGTACCCCGCCTCTCGCCCGAAGACAGCTGGGATAGGCTCCAGCACCCCTGCGACCCTCGTGAGGATAAGCGATAGATGACTCTAAATTGTCTATGAATGTGAGTTTTAAAAGGTATTTGATTATTATTATTATTATTATTATTATTATTGGACTGAAGGTTAAGACTGCTGTTTTTTTTCATATTTTATAAAGATAGACAGAAAGATGGATGTACATTGTCATTGCACAACGTATACAACTAAAGAGTTTGGTTGCTCCTCTTCATTTGTAGCAACATTAAGACTGTTAAAACCTAGATGTTCCAAATATAAGTATAAAAGTATACTTATATATATACTTATATACATATAAGTATAACAATTTTCAGTGGATATAAATTAGAATATCCATCCCACCAATCAAAAAGATGTTAATTCAGCAAGTTTTTTAAAATCAAATTTTATTGTAGGTAATTTAATTGTTGTATTTTGAAAATATATCATTTTTGAATCATATCATAACCTGTGTATTTAAATTTGAATTGAATCATCTAGAGATTTACATCCCAAAAAAATAAACCACAGCAATGTTTCCATGTGGACAGGGCCTGACAAAACAAATTGGCTCATTATTGAAGGTTTTAAAACAAGGTTGCCAGGTTGTTACACCAGCTTAATTCTATATGTATATATAAACATAAGAAATGTATACTGTATATATACAATGGAGGGAATGGGGCTGCTAAATGAGACAATTACCTACCATGTTTATTTGTTTATCTGAGTGTTTTAGCCTTTTTTTTTTAGGTGGATAAAGTCGTAAATGAGATGTGAGATCTAGTTTTCTCTCCAGAGTCGTGGCCCTAATACCTGTACTTGTTGCTACTTTTGTGTTTGTCTTTTACCATCCTTCCTTAAGATGGATTCAGTTGGACATTCCAAACAGGTCTGCTTTCTTTAATGATTTCACTTTTATTCAATTGTCGCCGCTCGCTGAAAACTGGCACATTCACCACTAAAAGGGTGTTTAATTAAAAAGACAAAGCAGCACGCTAATTAAATTAAAGTTGGCTTCTGTGTTAAGAAGTAGTGCGCTTCACCGCCACTCGCCTCACTTGAATTCAGCAGCAGGTTCTTACAAAAAAAAAGCACTGCAGACAAAAGCTGCTTCATGTGTTCAACTTTAATCTCTTTTGTCAGCCCAGGGCCTCTTCTTCATATTGTCAAAACGTAATTTGTTTGCTTGCTTTTATGTAATTTACTGCTATAAAGCTATCACTTCATTCCGGTCTGAACCCACAGTATTGTTTTTGGGAGTCAATGATGCCACCGGGAGAGATGCTATTAAATATGTCCGTCCATAAGCTGTCTTGGCTTTCTTTTCATCACACTCTGTCCAGTTAATCATTGAAAGAGCCCTCTGGATATTTACACTCGGAAGGTGACACCAATCAGATGGATCTTATGAGGACTTCCCGTAGAAGTCACTGAAACTTTTCACCATCTGCATAAACAATACACTTATTTGGGATTGTGGTGATATGGAAAGTGTAACGCTCACATTTAGATGAAGTTGATCCGTCCAGTGACCGATGATTTTGTATTCAGCTGTTTGGTTGTGGATCTGGTACTGGTAGATCTCATAGCGACCGGGGGCGTCGCCATTTTCATTGAAGAGCACTGGGTTACCTGCGATACCTAAATGAGAAAAACACATTCATTTATTGGAACAAATGGTAGCAGTTGGGCGGCACGGCGGTCTAGTGGTTCGCGCACAGACCTCACAGCTAGGAGACCAGGGTTCAATTCCACCCTCGGCCATCTCTGTGTGGAGTTTGCATGTTCTTTCATTCCAAAAACATGCTAAGTTAATTAGCGACTCCAAATTGTCCATAGGTATGAATGTGAGTGTGAATGGTTGTTTGTCTATATGTGCCCTGTGATTGGCTGGCGACCAGTCCAGGGTGTACACCGCCTCTCGCCCGAAGACAGCTGAGGAAAAAGCGGTAGAAAATGAATGAAAGAATGGTAGCAGTTTGTTGTAGAATCTTGATACATTTAGTCCCCTTGGATCCACAAGACTCTGGACCAGGATGAAATTTTTATCTTGGCTCATGCTAAATATTACCCCTCTTATTAATTCACTCCACTTCATAAAATGGACGTGTTAATCTCCTGCTGAAGATGGCTATTCATCAAAAATATGCATAAACTTACATTCTTTGGAAAGTCTCGGATACCATACATCCGACTCCCACAGGCTTTTTTTTTTGGTGCTTATCCACATCTGTTTACACTGATTACAGAAGCGATTGGACACCATCATCTCAGGCTTGCAGGGGGATTAAATGCAGCAATGGATGTTATCTCGGCAACATAGCTCATGCAGCCGTGAAAGGGAAGCGACAGGAAGTAGCGACAGGTGCGGCTGAGGCTGAGACAGCTGTACAAGACAAGCGTTTTATAACGTGGACTGGAATATTGCAGTCCCCTTCGAAACTGCTCGGAGATGACGAGACAACGCCACAGAGCTGATACGCCAAAGAAAAAAAAATGAGGCGATATCATGTCTTTTTCTGTCGAGGTATAGGATCTTGTTCTTTGATCAGCTTTTTGAGAATTAGAAGGGTTTTGGGCTGAGAAAAGTAAACTCAACTGTCCTAAACATGCTGCGTTGTTTGCTCTTTTATAAAGTTGGACTACGGCGAACTATGGCACTGCTGCTAAAGTAAATAAATGATGTCTGTATATAGAGTACATGCGTCTTTGAGAAAGCTCAAGGCACACATAATAAAAGGAAGCACGTTGTTTTGTTGACGTTAGCATTCCATGCCCACAGACAGCTGAAACATATCTTGCTGGGTTTCAAAGTCGACAGAAGTTTGAAACCCATGCTCGTGGTGCACTAATGCTATTTGTGAACTCACTGGTAGCAGTAGCACTAGCAGACAATTGGAAGACAATTCAGTCTTCACTGCTAGTATAAGTACTCCAGTTAAAGCCCTTGTATTATTCAACAATGACTTTTCAATGATGATAATACTGTAATATATGGAAATACTAGAGAAACTGATAATATTCATTCATTTATTTATACTCTACAGACTGATATTAATAATGTAACCAGGAAAATGCCAAAAAAATGGAGCATACATGCATATAAGAATCACATTGCATGTTCGCTATAGTACTATAAATTTGTACATTTTGGCATTTTGTTTGCATTTAAACTATTGGGACCCCCCAATAGTTCACCATGTAACCCCCAGGGGGTACAGGGGCACCCCACTATTTGAGAAGCAGTTTGTGAGCACCAAACTTAAAGAAAATATATCATCTCCGTTGCTTTGTTCTGCTTTTGAGAGCACAAGTGCTCAAAAATAGTTGATTTTTAGGATTTCTTGACTACTTTGGAGGGAAAAAAGCCTCCTTTTTGAACATAAATATGGTAATGCCCCCATGTGAATCAGCCCACCCAATGTCCAGTCATCCCTTTGTGGTTTGAACGTTGTGCCCTCACTCTATCGAGGTTTTGAACAAAGTAATCAATCAATAAATGTTTGAATATGGTCTATTAGTAGTGGAAAAAAATGCATATTTAAGAAAGTCAGAAGAAGCATTTTGATTTGAAGCATTTGATCTGTCTTCCGTGAGACAACATGTGATTGCCAGAAAAGGTATTTATTGCAAGTTTAACTTATCTCATCTGGCATAATACCGTATTTTCTGGACTATAAGTTGCCCAAGGCTAAAAATGCAAATCTAGGTAGAAAAAAAAAAGTATAAGTCGGAGTATAAGTCGCATTTTTTGCGGGTAATTTATTGTATAAACTTGACCAAAACAGACATTATGTCATCTTGGAAGGCAAGTTTTAGCAATAAAAGAATAGAGAAAAGGCTGAATAGGTATAAGATATGCTAACACAATGGTTATTCAGCTACACAAAAAATAAACATGAACAGAAAAGATGTCCAGTGTTTATGTGAACAAAATAAACAGCTTTTTCATTTATAAGTCGCTCTGGAGTATAAGTCGCAGGAACAGCCAACCTATGAAAAAAAGTGTGACTTATAGTCCGGAAAATAATAATTACCTAATAATAACACAGGCTACTGTCAGGTACATAACCCACAACAAGTTCAATCAAGGTAGAAAATAGAAAATTGTCCTGAAAGGCTCAAATTGTATCCAGTAACGACTGCCTTCGCCTTCACATCATTCTGGAAGCCAGTTCATTTTTTCAAATTTCCCTCCCACAGATGGCTTATTTGTTTTGAAGCCTCCCAAAACACTATGAGCATCCAGGATAGGAATGAAAGGCTAGACGTGGCCAAATGGCCGCTGATGGATTTGTGCTGAACAGCTTTGCTTTGTTTCAATGCCGGAGGATGCAGTGCTGCTCTAATCCACAGCTGGATGAGTCAGCCCAGATGTGGAGCTTCACTCGGTTGTGCCTCTGCGACAATGCTGCCCATTTCACGGAGCAGTTTGCCCTCACAGGAGGATTACACTTTCTTTATGTAGCAGGGGGAGGAATTATAGCGCGTATTAAGCTCATTGACACAATCAATATTCAGTCTAACATTTTATCTTCTTTACCGCCTATTTTTACAAGGGTGGCAGTAGCTTAATATGTTGCCTTTGGGACTGGAGTGGCACGGTGGTCTAAAAGTCTATTTGTTTGCTTTTTGGGGGTAATTTTTCCATTAAATCAGTTCCACTGGCAAAATGTTGCATTGAAAAATGGTTACACAAGTGTAACACATGGATACCCACCTCCTATGGAAATGTTTGCTGTTATAATCACCTTAAAATGTAAAAATGACAATACCATCTAACAACATTCTGTGGAAGATGTAATGAAAAAACTTGGTTGGCTTGACTGTATTTGTTCAACATGGACACACAAGACAATTTAAAACGGAAATATACACAAATAAAATAATAATAATAAAATAATAATAAAACTAATAAACTAATCCACCCTTAACACCGTATAGCAAAATGCTGTTGCAAAAAATATAATATTATTATAATAAGTAAAAATAATATAAATATTTGTATTTATTACATATTATATTATTATAAATTATATATATATATATAAAAGCTAAATTACATTACTGCTGCATCACAGCAGCATTTCCCTTCCATCTCTCAATGACCACTTCACATTCACAAAAGTGATAAACATCTATTTGCCAATTCAGTCATTCAGTCACCCACCCATCACCCTGCCTCCCCCGCTGAGACTCACCACGGCCAATTTCGTACCTCACAATGAAAAGATGCAAAACAGCAGGATCGCCACAGGATGCTTGCACATCACCCTTGTCGACAGGAACAACAGGATGTGTAACGCAACATGTTTATTCACTGCTGAAATTCACCAACAAGCGAATATTGTGATGGTGACGAGTCACATCAGCATCTGTGGCTGATTGATTGATAGGCGTTATTTTTTTTAAATGTGCTGCAAGGCTTTCTCTGGATCATTCTAGCTACAGGCAGGTCAGAGGTTGTATCATGTCCGTAAGGGAGGTTTTTTTTTTTCTTTGTGTCATCATGAAAACCTGCAACATCAAAAGTGACTGTTTGAGCGCTTCTATCAAAAGCGGAGTAAAGAAGTGAGGGAGATGATGGCTTTTTCCTCACTTTTAGTGGACAGAAACATGCTCTTGGGAAACATCTTACTGTTGGAGCATCATTATGAAGTCCATTTTTACTTAATAGTGGACATTTATGTACACTTTTTTTTACAAATGTGTGCTACCAGTGGCCTCATCGCTAAGCATCCCACTTGTGACACAATTTTTCAGGGAACTCTGATTTGAACCTAGATCGCTTCAACAACCGTTGTCATGACACTCGTTGTCACAGGTACTCATTGTCCCAAAGGTTCCATAAAAAAAAAAAACACTTCTGACACCATTTGTCACAGAACTCTGGTTCTGGTCGCCAGCCAGTCATAGAGCTCACATTGAATATGGCTATGGAAAATTGACCACAGCACTTAAAACAGGCTATTCTGCATTGTAGCCAACGTAGCGTCAACAACTGCAGCAATGACATATTCCGTCATGTTCCACGTTTCAAAATGGGCAAGGCGTCTTTAGCATGGTAGCAGCAACACATACACAACCTTTACTACAGCATCCTCCTCTACAGATGGCATCATGTGCTAGCACAGCTTATCATATCCAGTGGTGAATGAAATTGGGTAAACAGAATAATGGCGGGCCTTCCTGTGCTTTGGTAATGAAATGAAATGGCTGAGGGGGGAATGCGACCTGCGATTTTTTTTTTTTTTCCGTCGCTCCAAAGCCAGTGGTATGTCCTCTTCATTAGGGCGGATAGAGTGGTGCATTGTGGGCAAGTCTGGTCAACGTTTGAGTTGCAGATAAGAAATTAGAGCTGTCATGTGGCACAAACTGCTTGTCTAAACAGTCTGCTCACATAATGAGCTCCACAGAGGCCACTGCCACCGCTGCAATGAGTTGTACTCTAATGTGACAACACGGCCCCAAGATTGCACACGTGTGCGGACCCGCGGCCGCTCGCTTGTTCTCGGCCATTGGGGTTAATTAACTGCTTGTACCTCCATGCAATATTTAATGATCATGGTATCTTTTCCCATCGCTTACACACACCTTAAGAATTATCGGTCATTAATCCAACATGTGCTTTTTCTGCACTAACGCACAAGCGGGACACCTTGGTGAATGGCGGTGTGGAGTGTTTCCTCCTACAACGCTCATTACCTCTTAATGACCCCTGCACAGGCCAGTCATGCAGAATTTACCAGGCGTACACTTAGCTCCAGAAGCCTCTCTCTTATGTGTCTTATGCCATCATAGTTTTACAACTCAGTCTACAATTTTTAATTAAAGGATATAATGCATGTAATGCTGCATGCGGTCCACTGAGAAAAAGCATGTATACGCCGTAATTAGTGGAAACTCAGGATCCAATCTTGTGTATCGTCTCTTATCAGTTGGCATTATATACATAGTATGTCCCACAGTTGCAGTATTTTTTTTTGGCTCTGCACTCTACATAAAACCCACAAAATCTGTTATTAATGTAACTGGAACAGTGAAACATGGGAATCGTCACTCCTCCGTTCCTCAACATCGTGCTTGACCCACTTTATCGATGCCTACACGAAACCTTCTCTAAGTGTGTTTAAAATCTCTCTTCATATGCCTGTAATTGCTCAAAATGTGCAAAAAAATATGCTTATGTAAGGCACCAGTGTCATTGTTGTTGTTAATAGACAAAACTACTATCATACGGAGCTTTTCAAAGTCTGGCACAATGCGCCTCCCCTCTGAGAACATAGTACAATTGGGACACTCCTATTCCCAGAAAAACACATTTTCTGGGCGCGTTTTCTGCTTTGTATACTCTGACAGTAAGAGATGAAAATCAATGCACTTTGCCTTAAACGCAACTGAAGTTAGCGTTGCAGACTTTAAAAATATGTTTTTTTCTTATTAGCTTTTCTTAAACTGTTGTACCTCTCCTGAAGGAAAGAGAGGCCTAGGGGGGTTTGAAAACTGCTGCTATAATATTTGATTTAAATATACAACATACAGTGGACCCTGGTAATTTAGCATATTTTGGGCCAAAAAGTTATGTCTTTATGTCTCAATTTTTTTAGCAAGCTAACATTTTTACATTGTTGACATTTTACATTGTTTATGCCTCCATGCTTCACTGATAATGTTATTTTTTTTTGCACATTGTTCAGTGGTCCTTGAACACACCATAGTTGCTAAGAGATGAAACGTGTCACTTTTGTCATCAATGGTGAGTAATGAGTAATAGTATATTTTCTAATCTGAAATTCGTAGGAGGGCTGCATGGTGGACAAGTGGTTAGAGCACAGACCTCACAGCTAGGAGACCAGGGTTCAATCCCACCCTCGGCCATCTGTGTGTGGAGTTTGCATGTTTTGCATGTGTGGGTTTTCTCCAGGTACTCCAGTTTCATGCTAGGTTGATTGGCGACTCCAAATTGTCCATAGGTTTGAATGTGAGTGTGAATGGTTGTTTGTCTATGTGTGCCCAAGGTGTACCCCGCCTCTTGCCCGAAGACAGCTGGGATAGGCTCCAGCACCCCCGCGACCCTCGTGAGGATGAATGAATGAATGAAATTGGAGAGACGGGGGAGGTTCTGGATCTGAATCTAATCTAATAATTCACTAATAAGTCACTCTTACTGCAAATGTTGATCTGAAATCATTGGAGAAGGTTTGGCGGGGAAGGGGAAAATAAAGATATTTTTTTATGGTCAATTACTCACAAATTGCTCCCGGAAAGTAACCCCCATGAAAAGTGGGGATCTAACATATATTCATTAATGTTATTATTTTCCAAAAGCTCTGTTTTTAGGGCACTACATTCTTTAAACATTATGCCCATCATCCACAATCCTTATATGAAAGAACACGTCTTTCCCTTTTCAGTCCGTTCCAGGTAGTCGCTTCGTGCTGCCAGTTTTTCAACTTAGAATGGATGTAATTGGGATTCACCGATTCCGCCTATAAAGGCCTCTATAAAAAAACTCTAAAAAAATGCCAACCATGCACACCTTTTATGTGATGTGACCTGCTGTAGTGATATTATCATTGTAGACCAGAACACAGAAGACGTACTTCTGGCTAAGTGAATCAATATCATGGTGACTTACCGGATGGACAGTTGTCCAGCTGGCCTGGGGCATCTTTTCCAGTAAATTCTGGAAAAAAAAATGTTTCTCCCACTGCAGGGTTTGTTAGTGCTAAGAATTCTTTGTTGTGATGCAGTCTCTTAAAGCAGTGTCCTCCCAAACCAGATACACAAAGCCTTTCCATCCATGGTAACACTGTGTGCCACTCAAAGCACCAGAAACACTTGATTTCTGTCAGCATCGCTTGGCACGCTCCACATTTATACCACCAATTTATTGCAGTCCTGACGCTCTCGGCCCTCGTCTGCTCTCATGGTTCACCCCTCTCTTCTTGCCCGATCTGCTTCTAAAACCATGTAGCTCATCCTCATCCGTATATTCAGGCTCAACAAGAAAAGGTATCATTAGTTGCCATGCATGTAAATGACCAAAATACTGTAAATTATACTTTAAATAAAATGTTATGTATTTTTAGAGAGATTTGTAGGCAGAAAAGGTAAATCTCGAATATGTTCATTCTTCATATAAACTGGCCATGAATTGGAATTGACCTTAAACATCAAACTTGAATATTTTTAGGAAAATAATAAAACATAGAACACGTTTTGTTAGCTCACTGAAGTCAATAAATGAGAGGATCCCCTGCATAGTCTGCACGGTGGTCGACTAGATACCGCGCAAGCCACACACCTATGAAAGCCGGGTTCGATTCCTCGCTTGGGCATCTCTGTGTGGAATTTGCATGTCCGTACTCCGGTTAGCTCCCACATTCCAAAAACATGCTAGGTTAATTGGCGACTCCAAATGGTCCATAGGTATGAATCTCTTTATTAAAGCTGCAAGGTGGTCGAGTGGTTAGCGCGCAGACCTCACACACCTGAGTTCAATCCCACCCTTGGCCATCTCTGTGTGGAGTTTGCATGTTGTTCCCATGCATGCGTGAGTTTTCTCCGGGTACTGCGGTTTCCTCCCACATTCCAAAAACATGCAAGGTTAATTGGCGACTCCAAATTGTCCATAGGTATGAATGTGAGTGTGAATGGTTGTTTGTCTATATGTGCCCTGTGATTGGCTGGCGACCAGTCCAGGGTGTACCCCGCCTCTCGCCCGAAGACAGCTGGGATAGGCTCCAGCACCCTCCGCGACCCTCGTGAGGAAAAGCGGTAGAAAATGAATGATTGAATGAAAGCTGCATGGCGGTTGAGTGGTTAGCGCACAGACCTCACCCACCCGAGTTCAATCCCACCCTTGGCCATCTCTGTGTGGCAAGCGATAGAAAATGAATGAATGAATGAAATCCCTTTACTAGTACACCTGTATGGACATGGCTTCAGATTGTTTCCAAAATAAAATGGCAAGGTATCACTCCAGGACAAGACATAAGTTTGCATTCATTTAAAAATAAACCAACAAGCAGCATGTTTTTGAGTTTCATAGTGCCGGCATCTTGAGAAAAGCAAGCAGTTGGCAAGCTTTTACAAGAGAGAACACCACTTTTTAAATCACAAGAGACAGGAAAGACTGATGAGACACTTCTTTTTCCGCTTGTGACCGACTGAAGTGAGAAGAACTCCAAAGAGAGTTGGACTGGATATGTTTGAATATTTTCTCTTTGTGGGCGGCTGCTGAATGAGCTGAAACTGAGCTGTGAAATTGATTCGGAAATAAAAAATAAAAAAAACTATGACTTTAGATTTGTCAGTGTGGAAAATCCGATTGCAAGTGAATGTGGAAGAATCACACAGATATTACCCGATGATGAGAACTATCTCGAGATTACCCTCCATCTTTTGGAAAAGGTTATCTGTCGTCAGCTAGCCTTGCGTGCACCCTGCAGACAGTGCGTTGAGATATCACAGATAAATGGTTTTTACGCGAGCAGTGGGGCTCCGGCTCCCTGCAAGTGTCTACTTTTAGCTGAGTTTTTAAGGAGCTTTTGGAAATTTCATTGTCACGGCTTCAAATCCATGAGAAACCCTTGTTTTGTAGAGAAGTAGTCATTATTTTTTAGCACTAAAACTGCTGACAAACACAAGAAACACAGCAATAGAAAGAATGAATCACTTCTACACGAGCATACATAGATTTCTGAATACAGATCCTTGCACATTTTGGTCTGAATATGATTCACAATGCAGTGGATTCAGTTCATACATCTGGACAGCGTCAATATCCTGCAGTGTGCTGATGCAATTAGATGAAATGTAGTGTGTAACCTGGAGGCAACCTGTCTGGTCACATGTTGTTCACAGAGTTTATTGCTGGAACTAAATTCATTTAAGGTTTGATGGGTCAATAAAGTTGTGTCTTAGCTCGTCATATCTGAAAAGACTTTGGCTCTGTGACTTCCTGTAGAACTCAAACTATGAGGCTATGTTGATGCCTCTTCGCACTAAGGGGTGGGAATTGATTAAATATTACATATATATATATATATATATATATATATATATATATATATATATATATATATATATATATATATATATATATATATATATATATATATATTGTAAATGAGAATTTGTTCTTAAATTGCTTGCCTGGGTAAATAAAGGTAAAATATTTTTTTTATATATTTTATATATTTTTAAATATACATTTTAACAATAACAAGACAATACAGCCATAGTAATTATACAAAACATCTACAATTCTTAACAATATTTATGTTCTTGTGCTTTAAGTATACAGTTCGTAGTTTCAATCAAAAAAATCCCTCAATTATTAAATCATATTAAATCAAACTTCAGGTATTCTTGGCCTACATTTAGCACGCTCAAGCATAAAAATGGCTAAATACAAAAACATTCAGAATTACATGATATGTAATATTTTAGAGATGAGAAGTACTGTATATGCTGTATATGCTGTATCTCCCAATGCTAATGTCTGATTTTCTGTAATTATATCTACTATATTGGATAATATGAGTGTAAAGGTGACTATAGGGGTGTTATTTCATGTCCAGAGGTCTCAAGCAAGAGGCCGCAGAGAGAAACATGGCGCCGACAGGCCGAAGAAGACCCCAAAACACCTGAGACCGACGAGAGACCACAACCCACAAGGGCAGAAGGGCACCGAGTCGAGCCCCCCCACCACCCAGGAGGCCCACAAGATACTGAACTGTAAATTTATTTTTATTTCCATTTTAAATGCCAGTGATCGTCTAGACCTGCTTGGACTGTAGATAGCATACTTGTGGCGGTCATAAGGACATTGTTATGTTTGGTGTTGAGATAACGTTTTAGGTGGTCTTTTTTTTTTTTAACCCCCCCCCCCAAAAAAAAAAAAAATTAAAATGTGCCAGCTGAAAGTCAAGAGTGCCTCTAAGCGAGTGCTTCTGTTTGGCAGTTGTCGGGGAGACTCTGGGCAGTCATTTCAGGTGAACAAGATAAAAAGGAGCAGGAGATATTTTTAATGGCCACCATGGCATATAAAAATCTTGTTTTAATCATGTTTAAAATCCACAGTGAATTAATGCTAGCTATTAAAGGGGTGATTCATTGGTTCTAAATGACTAAATTCATTCAACAAACAAAAAAATATGACATTTTTTTAATAAATGCTTGTTTTTTGCATGTTCTTGTGATTTTGAGTTAAAAGTTGACCAAAAGTGTGTCCAACCAAATATTATCTTCTTTAATTAAAGATATTTAACATATTTATGGTGGTGAAACCACTAGAACACTAACAATACTCATAAAGGAGTTGTAATAATATATGTAATAAAAGACAATTAACTTTACTTGTGGAAAATATATATAAAAACAAATATTACCAGTCTTTCATCATAAAAGTATCCCAGTGAGAAAGACTCAACAGTATTTGGGAATTATTCTTTTCAGCTGTATTAAACATTTAATTGACATTCTTCTGAATTAGAATAGGGGGAAAAAAAAAGATACAGTATCTCACAGAGCGCGACTTCAAATGAATAATTTATCTGTACAAACACTGCACACTCCAGTCCCTGTGAAAGAATTATAATAGTCTTAAATTGCTTCCCCTCCCCTTTCCTTTTTTTTTCCCAGAAAGAAATTGTGGATCACTGGTTTTTGTGTGTGAATAAGTGAATAATGAATATGCTAGTCATGTCATAAACGCGAACCTGGCAGATAGCTTGCTGGAGAAAATGGAAAAAACAAGCGAGGGCAGTCATTAATGTGTCTAAAAAAAAATTAAAAAAAAGACTTTCTTCAAAGACATTATGATTTCACAAATTAAACACAACCATTGTGGTTTTATAAATTAGTGGTGCTGATAATTGAAGAAAATCTCTGACTCCTGTTAATCAGTTGAAACTTTTTACTGGTGAAATGATGAATATATAAACTTAACCTCAGACCTAATACAATTTTGAAATCAGTATTGAGTTTAACTAAGCTCGCAGGACGAGACGAGAATGGGACGAGATAATGGGCTCAACGGGGTGTGGCCAGCACACTTAGCAATTTTTGTGAGCAGCGCACACGGCGATGAAATTGACGCTAGCATCACACGTAAAAGCCATATGTAACAATCGTGTTTTGATCTGACAAATCTTAAAGAACTTGTTGCAATTCTAACAAATGTAAAATTACTACAGCTTCTGCTTGTAGATTAAAACTGCGGCATTCGTTCAAAATCAGCCACAAGTCATGAGCTGGGAACACCGAGTGCAGGCTGGATTGCAAGGTTAATAGCGTGTTTAAAGCACATCTGAGGTACCGATCCTGCCTGCATCGCTTCCACCACTTCCTTGTTATGTGCGTTATCATTCAGAGTAATAACATCATAGTTCACAGCCTGATCGGCACCAGAGCCGTGAGTTGCTTACACCTGTGTGATACGAAGAGATGAATTCCAACTCACCTTTAAAGTTGAGGCGGCGTATGTGCTTGAGAAGGTGCGTGCCGTTGATGGGGTCCATTTTAGCACACAGGCCCACCTTGCCCGGGCAGAGCTCCTGGTGCATGTTGTGTAGCGCATGAGCCATGGCGTAGACGGCATCGATTACAAACTGCACTTTGCCCTCCTGCTCGTAGTTTGAGTCCTTGCCGATACGCTCCTGATCTAGAAGACACAGACGACAAACATAAATGAAACAAAACAGACTGAAACAAACAAAAAACAGACTGTGTACATATATTTATACAGTTATTCTGTATATTTTGTATTTTTCATTCTTTTTTAATAGATGTGTCTGCACCTACTATACCAAAAAAATTCCTAGTATGTGTTTGATCATACCTGGCAATAAACCTTTTCTGATTCTGATTCTGAACCTTTTCTGATTCTGATTCTGATGCTAAGCCGTGTTTGGAATAATTACTATGCAAACCTCCTTGGTTCTACATTTGGATCATCATGTCATGTAGATAGCTACACAGATTCTCTCACAGGATTTTTCCCAATTTGGATAAGCACCAAACTATCTGTGATGGTCGTAATAGCAATCTGGGAGGATGGATGGATTTTGTGTATAAATAATCAGCATCTCTGGTGAGTAGATGTATTTTATTCAAATGTTTTATGTTTTTCCCATATCATTAGATAAAAATTGATTCTGAACTGCTCTAGATGATGTAGTTTGAAGTGGTCTGATGCCTGTTACGTTTGGCCAAGTGACAAATTCACAGGCAGCCCCCAGATCGCCAGTGGAACTTACATATAACTCACAGCAGACATGTAAGTCAGGCGTATCGGCGATGATGAATTTGATCATAAGGTTATCTTGGTTTCGTGGTTTAGTAATAATAATATTCAACCCCATTAAGTCGCCACTGAAGGCCTAGGTACCAAATTGCATGGAACGTCACTCATGCATACGTCCACTGCGGTGGAACTGTCCTTCAAAACACGTTAGCATTTAAACCAGACCTGCACCGCAGTTGGAAGGTTGCTCCTTCATTGTTTACATGGAGGTTAGGTTGTAATCTAATAAACTGTAAATTGATTTTGATAAGGATGCTAGATGGGAAGACATTGGTGATGAGAAACATCACTGGAAACTGTAGTTATGCCTTAAATAACAAACACTGGTAAAAGAGGACCAGTATATTACCCTGTGAAATCCCCTGATCCAAAACCCTGTGTGTGTTTCTACCTAAAGTAAATTAGACTAAATACATAACAACATGAGCATCCTTCCATTTTTCGCTGTGCTAATTTGTAGAATCACTTAGGACAGTACAATTCAGAGAGAGGGAGAGTCCCCCCCCCATGCGGCGTAAAATTCATTCATTCATTCATTTTCTACCGCTTTTCCTCACAAGGGTCCCGGGGGGTGCTGGAGCCTATTCCAGCTGTCTTCAAGCGAGAGGCGGGGTACACTCTGGACTGGTCGCCAGCCAATCACAGGGCACATATAGACAAACAACCATTCACACTCACATTCATACCTATGGACAATTCGGAGTCGCCAATTAACCTAGCATGTTTTTGGAATGTGGGAGGAAACCGGAGTACCCAGAGTACGGGGAGAACATGCAAACTCCACACAGAGATGACCGAGGGTGGAATTGAACCCTGGTCTCCTAGCTGTGAGGTCTGCGCGCTAACCACACGTCCGCCGTGCAGCCCCGCGTAAAAGACATCATAAAAAAAACCCATTACTTTTCAGTAGCTCTTATTGCCGCCTTGCCTCTTGCAATTAGCTCGAAGCTAAATATGCAGGTTGCTGCCGAAGAGTGAATGAATTCCAATATCTGGATTGTAAGGTTTTCTCCCTTGGGAAATCTTATAAGTTCAACAGAAAATATCTTTCTTGTCCCCATCAGAATTACATGGATTTCCCAGTGAGTGATTCTGTAAACATGACGTTTTGCATGAACACGTTTATGCTATTATGTTCCACAAACACCACATGCTGTCTTCCAGCTTGTCATTTTTCATTAACTTGACAAATCCTATAGACTGAATTATGCAGCTATAATTAATCACATAAGACAGAGTTGGTGTATGAATTCATATTGTGCCTATAGAGGCCAAGGAAGAGGACTTAGCGATGCCGCCAAAGCAGACACACTGTACATTCGCGGAGCAGAGATAATCCACTCGCGGGCTCAATGGAATAATACACGATAGGAGTTTATTAATCCTGGCCGGCGCTGTTGCAAAGCTTCTTGTGATTATTATTAATTGATCAGAGCTGGTGGGCTCCAAGAAGGCGATGTCAACATGTCAATCCCAAATTCGCCACCCCCGCAGCATGCAAGTTGCGCAAAGGCCGAGTGGATTAAGAGTAAAAAAATTAGCAGTGGTGACGAGCTTGCCTTATGACAAAATGGAACGGGGTTAAGCCTCACCAGCAGGTGCCGAGACCGTCCCTCTTTTCAATTATTGCCAATCACGACAAGCTTTATGAGTCTCTCTAGAAAAAAAAAGTGCTGTACATGGATTCTTTTCAGGATGGGAACAAACCTTTTTTAGTGTGAGAACAGCATGTGCTTCCAGTCAGAAATCGTTTTTTTAATAAAAGGCGCTGGTGTCAGATGTCAAATTAGATGGTTTGGAACTTGTTGCCATGGTAGCCAAAATGCTGAAGGAGAGGCTTCTTTGAAACAGCTGTGATTTTTTTTTTTTTGCTAGCACCTAATTTCCCACCAAATAAAATTGAGTAAATTATATGAATTATATGACCATTAAATCAACAAACTATAATAAATAAATGTTATTATGGATGGTTCTAAAGGACAACAGTTGTTCACATTAAGATACTAAATGTTAATAGTTAACATGGACGCTACATTTCGCTAATGTTATTTCCAATAATGGCTAATTGCAATTACCATGGTTACTTGTTACGTCTCGGCTTCGGCATTGTGACACGACCCCAGTATGCAGAGAGCAGGAGAACCAAGTGAAGATTAAAAGTCTATTTTTAATATATAAATATGATATACAGCAACAGGACACCAGCAAGACGATAGAAGGGGAACACAAATAGCAACAGGTGCGAGTGAAAAGGGAAAAGCAAAGCAGGCGGACAAAACCCAGGGCAAACAGGAAATGTTACCAAAATAAGAGCATATAACAGGAACTCGGGCATAGAAGCGGAAACTAACTAAACTGTCATATAGGCTAACTTGAGGATCGTGACAGTTACCATTGTTTTCCACTTAAGTCATGTGATTAATTAATTATGTGTACTGATTTTCTTTACACATACACAAATTGTCTTCCTTTGAGAGATGTAGACTGCCTTTGATACTGTATGTTGATGAAAGTGTTGACTTAATAATGATTACAGTATGTAATGTGATGCATTAGTAGAACAACATATAAATGAGGGTGGTAGTCTCAGGTCAGGAGTGTTTCTTGTTTAATTTCTTTTTTTTTTTTTTTGCCAGTTAAGTGTTTTCTGTGCCCGTAATGGCACTCCCTTCCAAGCATTTTATAACAGCAAGCTATTTATCATTCAACCTGTGTCTCCTTTAGGTTCAAGCAATTTTCAATCGCCTCTTCAATCTGAAAAGTGCTAGACCTCCAAATCGGCTCTTGTCCCCATCCCTTACTCGCCACTCGGACTCGGGGCGTTTTTACATCACCGATTATCTGGTGAGCTTTTCAAATGCATGAATAATCATTTCCAGCTCACGGCTCAGTAATTAAAGGTCCAAGAGGGCGGCTTTGATTGGACAAATTTAGTCACAGTTTGGCCAACGTGAACACAGCGCCGCAGAGAAACGAGAGTTTGTGCAAGAGCGATGGCGCTCTGGTTGGCCTCGGCGGGGCCACACACACACTGACTTGGTATTGACTTCAGGCAAGCATTTTCCCTTTGCTCTTTGTCTTCATCTCTCATGTGGGACCTGCAGACCGGTGCTTGTAAACAAAACCATCCAGATGAAACAAAGTGTGAATGTGGAGGAGTGGGTGTCCTCTGAGGTTTTTATGGTAGTAGCACCCTTTGGAAGGTGCACTTGAAAGTCCATTATGTCATAAAACTGCATGAGTAGTACTGCGAATTAAAGATTCCTTTGAATGTGTTTTTTTTTCCTATTTTTGGAGGATACCAGGTGATCCCTAAAGAGTCTTAAAAACTTCCATAGATCTCCTATTATGCAAAAGTGACTTTAGAATGATCTTCTAACAGTAATATGTGTCCTCCGAGACCGTTTATGAGCAGCAAACGTAGAAAAATCTATCATCTCTCTCACTTGTTTGATGTGCTCAAGTAGTCGCTTTCACAGATGCAGCTTTTCATGATGTCATGAAGGAGAAAACTTCCTCCTCATGGATATGATATTGGCTCTAACGTGCCCGAAGCTACATGAGCCCGCTTCATGTGTAGTATGCACCCACCGTTTTATGGAGGACAGCTTGCAAAAATGCAGACCACTAAACATCTTGGAGTTCTGGCAACCGTCAATCCTAGCACTGGGATACATTATACCAGTTGTAAATGGTTTATTTTATTTTATATTGTTTACTATATTGGGTAATATGACTGTAAAAATGAGGTATTAGGAGTGTTTTTCAAACATTTTGAGCCACGGCACGTTTTTTGCACTGGGAAAATCTTGCGGCACACCACTAACCAATTCACGTGCATCACTAAGGCAATCAGGCAATCAGCGAGGCAACGAGGCAATCAGCTACGTGTTGCTGAATGAATATCACATTGCTCTGCCAGTCGTTACACCACGGACACTTGACAAATACAAAATATTGGCAGAAAATGATTAATAAATGTTAATTAAAAAAACTAACTGATATTGGATAATTCCTCACGGAACACCTGGCGATTTCTCCCGCGGTTCCTACGGTGAAATCAGCCTTCAAAACATTTGTAGAAAGGTCCATTTTCTTGCATTTGTTTAAGGGGAGAGGCGGCACGGCGATCGAGTTGTTAACGCGCAGACCTCACAGCTAGGAGACCAGGGTTCAATTCCACCCTCGGCCATCTCTGTGTGGAGTTTTCTCCGGGTACTCCGGTTTCCTCCCACATTCCAAAAACATGCTAGGTTAATTGGCGACTCCAAATTGTCCATAGGTACGAATGTGAGTGTGAATGGTTGTTTGTCTATATGTGGCCTGTGATTGGCTGGCGACCAGTCCAGGGTGTACCCCTCCTTGCACCCGAAGACAGCTGGGTTAGGCTCCAGCACCCCCTGCGATCCTTGTGAGGAAAAGCGGTAGAAAATGAATGGATGAATGTTTAAGGGGAAGATCTGCCGTACGTGTCACTACAATGGGCCAACTATCTCAATTAGGTGTTTGCTCAGTGTGTATACTGTATATGTCTATGGGTAAGTTGTTTATTTGTGTGTGTGTACATGATTCGAGTGAGTCGAGTATTCAATCCGCTTTAGTGAGTGATGCCTAAAAATTTAAGTCAAGTAAAAAGAAACCAAGTCTACATCACTACTAAGCAAAACCAGTGGCTGGTCGCTTAGAAAAAGTACATTGTGTTTCAGAGAGAACAAAAGCAAGATGGATGAGGAAGGAAACAGCAGCAGACAAGATAACATTGCCATCCCCAATGTACAGTACGTGGTCTATCTGACAAATTCAGAAGGATTTTTAACAAACGCAACATACCAGTACACTTCAGACCTGGTAACACAAGACAAAAGTTGGTACACCCCCAAAACAGGACACCCCATCACCGGGAAAACAATCTGGTGTATGCTGTCCAGTGCAGTCAAAAATTGATCGATTTTCCCATTGGGGAAACCCGGCAGCCATTGAGCAGGAGCATACATATCACAACACAAACAGGGTAAGTCTTCCAGTCAAGACTCAGCTGTCTACCTGCACCTCAAAAAGAAACAAAAATACTCTTTTGAAGAAATAAATGTACGCATTCTGGCAAAGAAGCCATTAATCCATCTATCTATCCATCACGGGGGTATGCTGGAGCCTATCCCAGCTGTTTTCGGGCGTGAGTCGGGGTACACCCTGGACTGGTCGCCAGCCAATCACAGGGCACATATAGACAAACAACCATTCAGGGAAGCCATCTACGTTAAAGTTGAGAAACCTTGAACAGAGTGGGAGGTCTGCTGCATCATCTTTCTTGCTGTCCTTTTATCCTTTCCTAAAAGATTCATTTTGCCTCAGAATTATTTAACATCTAACAAATAATAGCCACCTGGGTTTCAGGCATCATCATGATCATCATTATATCTGAATGGAAAAGTTGATACCACCTAATGACCATCTTTGGCTGGCAGCGGCCCGACTCTATTGTATTCTAACGACGCTCATTTGACACCACAAAGAAGGAAACCAATACTGTTTGGACATACCTCCTCCCTTAGAGGATAAATACTTTGGATCTTGCACCACATTCTCAGACTAGAGCAGTTCTATCTAGTTAGATTAGTATTTGTCCGACGTAGTCGTTGAGCGTGAATTAATGAGGCTTGCTCAAATGAGGCCATAGCACAACTGTGCAAAGTGAACGAGAATGTGAATGAATGTCAGTGTTCTGGAAATACATGACACCTTCTTAAGAGTTCTTAAGAAGACCCAGGTCTTTGATTTTTTTCAGAGTTGGAGGATGGAACGATGCTTATGCAAATACAGGTAGCTGGAGTGAATGACTCAAGGAAGAGTAATAAAGGATGCATTGTTTGCTGTATTTAATTCCATCCTAGAAGAACTCATTCATTTGTTTTCTACCGCTTATCCTCATGAGGGTGGCAGGGGTGCTGGAGCCTATCCCAGCTGTCTTCGAGCGACAAAAATCTAATTAAATAATTTTTTTTTTTTTTATCAAACTTGCACCCCTAGTAGTATTGTGTTGTGTGTGTGCAGTTATCAAGCTCCAAAGTTTGAGACCCCATTTGTCAGATCGACTTGAAATTTCTCACACACAGCTCTAGTTTCTTACCACAAAATTGGGTACACATCTTTTGGGGACTGACAAGCACATATTATATATACATATATTACCATATTTTCTGGACTATAAGTCGCACAAGGCCAAAAATGCATAATTAGGTAGATAAAAACATACATAAGTCGCATTGGAGTATAAGTTGCATGTTCATTCATTCATTCATTCATTTTCTACAGCTTATCCTCATGAGGGTCGCGGGGGTGCTGGAGCCTATCCCAGCTGTCTTTGGGTGAGAGGCGGGGTACACCCTGGACTGGTGGCCAGCCAATCACAGGGCACATATACGTAGACAAACAACCATTCACACTCACATTCATACCTATGGACAATTTGGAGTCGCTAGTTAACCTAACATGTTTTTGGAATGTGGGAGGAAACCGGAGTACCCGGAGAAAACCCACACATACACGGGGAGAACATGCAAACTCCACACAGAGATGGCCGAGGATGGAATTGAACTCGGGTCTCCTAGCTGTGTGGCCTGCGCGCTAACCACTAGACCGTCGTGCAGCCCCTTAGAAGAACTATGGCCATTAAATTGTTCCAGAATGTACCGTGCTGCACTGATCCTGGGTGCTATTGATGCTTTTAGCAAAAGCAGGTTTGAACTACTCACATCTTTAATAAGCAGAATAAATATGCAACCTGCCACATCTGCCTTGCCTCCCCTTTCAACATTAATCAATATCAATTTGACATCTCCTTCATTCACAGATAAAAGACAAGACTCCATTTTTTCTCCCTCCCAGTCAGTCGAGCCCTCCTTTATCCTTTGATCAGTCCAAGCCTCGGAGGACACTGATTATTCTGCAGCGTGATTCTCTCTCGTGGCCGGACGTCAAAGCTTTTCCAATTGGTGAAATAGGAACAAGGAGTGTCACTCTTTAACCTCAAACAACTGTTTGGAGACTGCCTGTCCCCGTGAAGCAAAGGTTGTAGAGTCAAGATTGACAAGAAAATAGCTAAATTGTCTGAGACCAGACACAGAGATTCCTTCAAGAGCTACAGTGAGCATCCTCACATTGCTCACAATCAGCACCACAACCATCATGTGAATGAGGTAGACGCCTTCTGTAGTGGTTGGTGCACCTCACAGTATGGAGATCTGGGTCGGAATATCCTTTTGAGTATTTCTGTGTGGGGTTTGCATGTTCTCCCTGTGCTTTCCATGGGTTCTCTGGCTTGCTACCACATCCTAACAACATGCATGCTAATTGGAGACTCTGAATTGTGAATGATGGTTGACTGGGTGTACCCCGCCACATATATATACACTACCGCTCAAAAGTTTGGGATCACTTGGACATTTTTTTGGCTAGTCTGTGATATGGCTTTTTCTTGGCAGTCCTGCTATGAAGTCCAGCATCCTGAAGTTGCCTCTTCACTGTTGATACTGACACTGGTGTTTGACGGCTACTATTTAGTTCAGCAGCCAGGTGACGACTTGTGAGACGTTTTTGTCTTAAACTACACACTCTCGGATATTTGTCTTTTTGCACAGTTGTGCATCGTTTTTATGTCCTTGTTAGACCCAGTTTGTGAAGGGAGTAGTTAACAGCATGGTAAGAGATTTTGGTTTTAGTTTAGATTTTTAGATGGGATTCCTAATAATCTATTAGCCTTATAAAATGATGAACTTGGATTAGCAGCCATACCAGGAGATTGATGCAGAGGACTGACAGTTGTTGATAGTAGGCCTCTATGCAAAAATGTAGATCATTCTTTGAAAATCATCTGATTAATTTTAATTGTTTGTGAAATGGAAAAAAAATTGTTTGTGAAATCCATGAAAATGTGTTTTTCTTTGGAAAACTAAGAAATTTGCAAGTGATCCCAAACTTTTGAGCGGTAGTGTACGTAATATATACAGTAGATGCTCAATGTTGCATTCCAGGACCAACAGCAAATGCCGAAAAAACGTGAGTTGTCTAATTTTGACACAAACTCACAAACCAAATGTTCACTTCCAATTTCCGACCAACACTTGCTGTAAAAAATGACTTGTAGTTATTGGATGGGATTCCAGATCCCTCCCTTTCTTTTCAATTGCCACTGTTCAGTCATGACACAGTCCAGGGGTAAGACCTAAATATGCCTCCCACACTTATTCCGCATATTTTAAAAGTAGAAAATGTATAGGTACTCCCGAGGGTGTGAAGCAAGATTTCTCATATGGAGAAAAACAGCTATTATACACGCATTGAAATATGGAAGTGGCGGTGTATGAGCAATTATTGGAACCGCAAATTAAGTGCTATACACGCGCACCCTGGTGTTCCCAGTGTCAGCATGTGACGTGTGGCTGCCCCCCCCCCCCCCCATCAGAGTTAAACAGCTGCTGCTGTCTTAATGCCAAGCATGTCTCAAGAGCTCCCTTCGGACTTGTCTGCACCCTTAATCACCGAGTGGTTTTATTTACTATCATTACGTTTGGCTGAGCATCCATTTCACAAGCGCCAGCCATCATTGGTTCAGCTCCATAACACACCTCATACAGTACGTAGAAGAGATCCGTGTTGACAATGTAGCAACATGGTCGCTACATTTTGCAAGTAAGTTTAGCAAGTCAAAGACACAAAGTGTTTTTTGCATCATGCATTAATTTGGTAATTAAATACAAACAGGCAATAAAGGTGAAGTATCCACTGGAGCTGCATCTCCAATTGTATCGCCATGTAATGTTTAAACCCCCCCACAATGCAGCCCAACCCCTGATCAGCAGCAGAACCAGAAGGCAATGCTTAGACATACTTCTTCGTCGCCTGGTAGCAACTCCTTCCCGAAAAAAGAACACACACAGGTGTCCAAAGTGTGGCACAGGGGCCGACTGTGGAACGTGTTACACACGCAAACGTAATAACTGCCCACAAATCTGCAGCTTTGAATGTAATAATCCCGCAAATTTAATAAATTTCCTACAAACGTAATAAAATTCAAGGACTCAATAATTTGGTTATTCGGTTATTCCTATTAAAGATATACATTACCTTAAATGACTGAATTATTAAAGTAGCAATATTTTGATTTCTTCTGGTAGGCTATTGTTTAACTATAAAATACTCAAAGACGCTTTACAGTGGAGAAAAATAGAGTTGAGAAACAAGGTAATTGAACAAGGTAACAGACAAAAATATCTGTCAGTCCCAATTCAGTAAAACTCTCACGAACGAAAACCATCTCTATTTTACACCATGGAGTCAATAGTCAAACTGAATGTCTACTGCTCCTGAAGCACCATCACTATTCCCAGAGGAGAATCAGCGTCATTCCCAATGTACAGCGAGCTTAGGTCAGTGGCGCCAAAGAGCAGCCCAAGTCATTTATCAGTGTCATCTTGTTCCTCCAAGGCCTCAGCGCTCCTCCTCTCAGGAGAGACAACGTGTTGGGATGAGCCAGCCTCAGCTGCCGTTTCTTTTTTTAATTTGTCTTTCTTCTTCCTCACCCACCATAGATAGAGGTAAAGTATGACTTTGTTCATCTCGGCTAGCTCTTCTATTCCTGATGCCGCATACACAAGGGTGGAAATTAAATCAAACTTGCATCCCTACTGTGTTGTGTGTGTGTGCAGTTATCAAGCTCCAAAGTTTGAGACCCCATTTGTCAGATCGACTTGAAATTTTTAGCAACATCACCATAAAATTGGGTACACATCTTTTGAGGAGGCTGCACGGTGGTGGAGTGGTTAGCGCGCAGACCTCACAGCTAGGAGACCAGGGTTCAATTCCACCCTCGGCCATCTCTGTGTGGAGTTTGCATGTTCTCCCCGTGCATGCGTGGGTTTTCTCCGGGTACTCCGGTTTCCTCCCACATTCCAAAAACATGCTAGGTAAATTGGCGACTCGAAATTGTCCATAGGTATGAATGTGAGTGTGAATGGTTGTTTGTCTATATGTGCCCTGTGATTGGCTGGTGACCAGTCCAGGGTGTACTCTTGCCCGAAGACAGCTGGGATAGGCTCCAGGGTCGCGACCCTTGTGAGGTAAAGTATAAGTCACAGGAACAGCCAACCTATGAAAAAAAGTGTGGCTTATAGTCCAGAAAATACGGTAATTTTGACCACAATCCTTAAGTGTCGCTACAAATAGTCATGTGAACATTTGAGACCCCCAAGTTTTATTGAAGACTGTACTTAAATGATGTTCACATTGGCTGACAGCCACATTAGTCTACATTTGTTATTCAAATAAGATAAGATGATACATAATGTGCTAAAAAGAATAAGAATCTTTCTTTTGTTATGGCCGAGTGGACTCGCATACTTCTCATGTATTGTCACAGCACGTTGTTGCTCTTAAATGCCAGTTTTTGCATGGAAAGTAGTTCCCCTGCACATTGTGGTTATATACGCAAATATTGCTTGAGGGCAGCATGGTGGCTCAGTGGCAGTGCCGCCTCACAGCATGCGGGTCGGTGCCTCGACTCCCTGGAGTGTGTGTGAGTGTGTGAGTGTGTGCAGGCATGCTGCCTAAAGCCTAATTCAGTCCAACAGGCCACTTGAAATGTGCCCTTTAGTCGGAATGTTTCCTATTTACACAAAGTGACACAATTTACCTAAGCCAGGGGTGTCCAAACTTTTTTTCACATCCTGAAAAATCAAAGCATTTGAGGGTCACTTTTTACATATATTTTTAATATGTTTTATATTTTTAATACTTTTAATATTTGTAAATATTTTTTTATATTTTTAATATTTTAATATATTTTTAATATTTTTAATATTTTTTATATTTTTAATATTTTTAATATTTTTAATATTTTTAATATTTGTAAAATATATATATATATATATATATATATATATATATATATATATATATATATATATATATATATATATATATATATATATTAAAAATATTAAAAATATTAAAAATATTAAAAATATAAAAAATATTAAAAATATTAAAAATATATTAAAATATTAAAAATATAAATATATATATATATATATATATATATATATATATATATATATATATATATATATATATATATATATAGCTTTTACATTTGGAAAAATCCTTAAAAAAGCTATATACATCTTTAAAGACGAAGTATAATTATTTGTTATTAGTTCCAGCTTTTCCCCTTTTTCATTGAGCATTTTTTTTCAGTTTTTGCTGTTTTTTTTTTCAGGTCATTTTTCTACAATGGTCATATTTCTACAACGGGCTGCTTTTTGGACATCCCTGAAACTAAATTTGGGACTACAGCATATCAAGGCCCACATCCCACCTGGCTTTAACCAACACCAGTTCGCCTACAGGTCCAACAGATCTCCATTGCCCTCCACACTCCAACCTCCACTCTCAGCCACACTGAAAAGCCCCAACATATTTATCACGGATCACAGAGTTTCTGACTAACATGACTCCAGCCTGGCAGAAGGTGCCTGCCTTAACATCCTCCACCGTCACTCGCAACACCGATGTTCCTCAGGGCACGGTGCTGAGTCAACCTTAACACTAAAAAGACAAAAGAAATCATCACTGATTTCCGGAGGTCAAGGACCACATAGCACTCAGGCATGACCACCAACGGGGACAATCTGGTACGGCTAACCAGCTTTAAGTTCCTTGGCCTGCACATCTTGGATGACCTGGACTGGACTGGGGTAGTAATAGTAGTAGTATCAGTATTCAGCTGGAATAATTTTTTACCACAGGGAAATGTTGAATACTGTATGTGAAAATGTGTGTTTTGAAGCTAAAAGTAGTATTGTCTTGACAGTACTACCTATCAAAGACATAGGCAATTTTTTTAAAATATATTATTTATACAAATAGCTGAATATAAATAATTGATATACGGCAGTACCATGTGTATAAGGAGCCCATTGGTGTCTCCTCTTTTAAGACATCAAAAACAGTTTGTAGTCATTTCTGTTAAAAACTCCCAAGTGGAACAGAAAAAATGTCTTACTTGTGCACTTTTTGAGTCCGGACCCTTTCTTCAAAGCATGACGGCTCAGTTTGCAGCTGAAATTGTTCTCCCAGAATTCTGCAAACCAGATATTCCGTCTGTTGTTTTCCAGTGTCCGGCTGATGAAATAACGATCAAAGCCTGAAGGGAATAATTGTCGTTAATGACGCAGTAAACTGGAAAGTACAGGTCAGGAATCTTATTTAAAGATTGCAGGGTTATGAATTAAACCTTATCTCTACCTCTGATGGACTGGCGCTTGGGGAGAATGGTGACCGCTCCTTCTGCCATCTCCTCTTGGTGCAGAACAGGTGAGATCTTGGAGCCCCAGCTGTCTGAGCCCACCCAGATGAAATGACCCGTCTGGTTGGCCTTTTTAGCAGCGTCCAGCAGCCGCCTGTAACAGAGGAGAAAATAGATGTCACAGTCGATGAGGTCAACCATCCCACAGTGCCCCACTTTGTTTTTATATTGCGATTCAGCAGATTTTCCCATTTCTGGGGTTAAAAGTGTTTGTAGACTTCTCTGTGATACCTGATGTCATCTTCGTTGGCAAAAATAATGACCACTCTTGCGTTGGGATTCTCGCGGAGTCGTCGGATCACCTTGTCAAACTCGCCCTGCTTGGGCTCACGGGGAATCTTCACAGACTGGGAGATGCATACGCCCCCTAAATGCAAACATAGCAGATAATTACACTTGTTTTGTTTTGGTTATTCGTTCATTCATTCATTTTCTACCGCTTATCGGTCGGGGGGGGGGGGTGCTGGAGCCTATCCCAGCGAGAAGCGGGGTACACCCTGGATCCTTGTTTTTGGGAGGAAACTGGAGAAAACCCACACAGGGAGAACATGCAAACTCCACACAGAGATGGCTGAGGGAGGGATTGAACTCAGATGTGAGATCTGCACAGTAACCACTAGACCGCCGTACAGCCCCGTTTTGGTTATTCATTCATTCATTTTCTACCGCTCTTCCTCACGAGGGTTGCGGTGGTGCTGGAGCCTATCCCAGCTGTCTTCGGGTGAGAGGCGGGGTACAGCCTGGACTGGTGGCCAGCCAATCACAGGGCACATATAGACAAACAACCATTCACACTCACATTCATACCTATGGACAATTTGGAGTCGCCAATTAACCTAGCATGTTTTTGGAATGTGGGAGGAAACCGGAAACCCACGCATGTACGGGGAGAACATGCAAACTCCACACAGAGATGGCCGAGGGTGGGATTGATCCTGGTCTGCGCGCTAACCACTAGACCGCCGTACAGCCCTGTTTTGGTCATTTATTCCTATTATTGGCATGGTGTCATTGTTTTTAAACATTGTTTGACCCTATCCATTGGATTGACTTGAAATGTCTCACATAACTCAATGCACTCTATAAAACACCCGCCGTAACTTTAGGGTGTTTTGTCGAGTCACCACCAAATTTGTTACACACCTAAGGGGACTGACAAGCACATGCGTGGAAAATCTGAGCAAGATTGACTGAAAAACATGGCTGCCATTGGGCAAAATGTCTTTGCAGGGACACAGCTGGGGCTTAGCAACTAATTGGCAACTAAGTAATTGACAATTTGTCTAATGATTATAAATCTTTTTAATGTCTTCCAAAGCGCTTCATTCATTGGTTATGTATTGTAGACCTCCTCCATGTGTAAAATTCCTTAAGTTAATAATAAATGTGATATGAATTGGACGTATAAAAATACATTGTGCTTTAAATTTACTTATACAACACTGAACAGTCGCTAGACTGATTTAATGAGAATGACATGGCCCTGTTTAAGTATTTTGCAAATTTCTCATGTTGTCAGATTGTTGTATTCTCGTGTTAAATGATGCCAAATTTTCAGATAAAGAAGTTTGAGATGGCTCTGAATGCTCTGTGACAGTGAGCCACATTTCCTCATATGGGCATGCCTGGGTACAAGCTGTAAGCTGTACAAGCTGAGTGGGAACAATCACTGTGGAGTGGGCATGCCTGGAGGTGGAATAAATTAAAACATGCTGTTTTGGAAATACAATGATATACAACTGGAATAGGTGCAGATTCTGGAAGATCTAGGAAGCTTTTCTGTGCGAATTATTGTGTGTAGCTGCTCTATAGGAGTCCACAACTCAATACAAAAGGCTGAAAATGATATGAAATAGGTTCCCTTTAAAAAATAAATGTGTTATGAATTGGCCCTATAGAAATACATTGTGCTTTACATTTACTTATTTAGGCCAACAACACTGAGCAGTCGCTAGACTAGGGATTTGGTGAGAATGACATGGCCCTGTTTAAGTATTTTGCAAATTTCTCATGTGTCTCACGCTTGAAAAATATGTTTAAGTCGTCACTTTCATGCTGAGACCGTGCGCAGTGTCGATCCCTCATGACTAAACATAGACGCTGCCAAATCTTTTTTATGTGTGACAAATGCCTGCGTATCTTTTAAGCTTGTTTGTAACAAAATGACACATTGATAATATTCAATAAAGGTACTTGGACAAGTGAAGAATTGGAAAAAAAAACATTCCCAGAGACACAGTCCAAAATCTTAAAGTGAAAGAATACATTTCATTACGTGAACTTCCTGTTGATTTGATTTTAATATAATTATTTGAATAAAATTGTATGTAATCAACATGAATGTCCAATTAATACCTCTATTAAATGAACTGCTGAGTTGCCTGGTGTGTGCTCTGCAAAAGCAAATAGCTGTCTGGGACTAATTGGCGGTGGGTTTAAAAACATGGGCATTAACAGCCGTGGCTGTAGGCAACTTCCGGATGTAGCTTTTATGAGCTCCATGAAATAATAATGGCTTTTTTCCCTCTTAATTGTAACAATGCATTGGAGAATTATGCTGATATTTACATAAAAATAAGCACAATTCATATTTCAGTGGTTTCAATCTTCTAAAAAAACACTATGTTTGTTATCTAAGGTTGACAACACTTAGTGCTTGCTGTATGTAGTGAAGATAACCCGGTGGTTCGCTCTTGAGTGCGGCCAATCGTCAAATTGTTGCTTCACCACAATTGTGATAACATTTTATCACTCTGAGTGTTTCGTGTGGAAAACTGTTGACTCAAAAAAGGTGATGTTATGGGTTCTTTTGACCATGCACTTGAAGTGATGGGTTTTTATAAAGCAAGCACATGGCCAGTTGGCAGGTTCCCCGACTACATAACACATAAAAAAAATACCCCGCTGTTGCTTTAAAACATGTTTTTTGTTTGGGTGAATGCAGCAGAGCCATGCAAAAAAGACTCAATTGACCAATTTTCAGGAAATTGGGGAGCCATTGCAGTACAGCAAATGTTTGTTTGGACAGGATGTATTTTGTAGCAACCTTAGTGCTAGTTGGAAAAGGCAGCTACATTTAATAATTATTTTATTTATTGTAATTTATTTTGGTTTTATTGCTTGAATTACTTCAATTAAATTCAAATGTTTCCCTTGTATACATCATTCATATGCATTTAGAATTCTTCTGAAATTCTTTTGATTTGAGAATTGATTTCAGAGCATAAAGATCGGGTATCGGATGTATCAATATTTCAGTATTGATTGGCACATCATTAAAAAGTATGTTCATATACGTCAGAAGGTACAACATTATGTTTCCACAAAACACAACAGAACTGTTTGAATATTTACTGAACAATTAATAATAGTTGAAGTAACCTCAAAATCCTATAATTATCCAAGTCTGTCAACCCTTTTTGTATTAAAAGAAAAATAATATTCTACAGTTCTAGATTTAGTGAGCCACTGCTCCTCTTAAAACAGTATTAAGGAGTATTAAGGAGTATTAAGGATGTAGAGTGCATGTTCTGTAGGACAGTTTTGGCAGTTAATGGAGATAAAGTACTTGGTTAAAAAAAGCATTATGTTTATTATTGGTTAACAGGTAGAACACAAAATGTTTTATTTTTCTTTTTTTTGCCTTTTCTGATGCAACCTTACAACTTATTCGAGCTTGAGGCTGACATTGGACACTGGTCTCCAATGGCTGCACCAAAACCTCACAAGGCAGGTTTTTCAGAGTGTCAGGCACATTCCAATGCAACAAGCCATCACAGCAACCGCCATTTAATGTAACTGTCTGAACCGGTACATTTTTATATTAATTGTCCCATCACATCTGATGTCAGACGTTGGAGGCCTGGCCAGGGTTTCTATCAGACATTGACACTATTCCCTTGGAATATCTGGAATCTGCCTAAAAGTACCATAATGTTCAAACACTGAATGGCAAAAGTTTCTTCTTCTAAATTATAGCGACATGTCTTCTAAGGAAGCCATGCGTGGGGTCATGCTGCACCATTAAATCTTTGACTCATCACAGCAAAAGAGGTTAAGCAAGAAGAGCTTTTAGTACATGGTATGAACAACATCATAGCAGATTTATTTTTATTTTGTAATGGCACAAGTTCATTGAAAGTGCAGTCTGCCAAATATGTACTTCACACAGCGTATTATATTGAGAGACTGTTTTCTCCCCACAATGCAGTTAAGACTTAAGGTTTTGTACTGTATCTGTATGTTGACTACAAAGTAATACAACACAGCAAATGGTAGCTAATTGATTAAATAACCACAGTAACTTAAATCCCATCCAGAAAAATCGACAATGAATAAAATGGTTGATGAGGGTTAAAGTATTGGAGACACTCGTACTTCTGGCTTCTTGAAATGGCGCCAAAGCCTCAATCAAAGTGAATGTTGTCGCCGCGAGTGACAAACACTCAGATAATTATTGAAATTGAATTTGGAGTTCCCATGCTTTTGCAAAGCATTTAAGCATCTGTCAGCTAATTGTTTGGATTTTTGGCCCATATATGAATGTTTTGGATCGCAGTCGCCTCAATAATCATCACAACTTCCTGATCCAGCTGGCAGTCAGTAGCTCTGTGCCTTCCTTAGAATAGGAAGTTAGGATTTAGCTGCTGGACATAGTCAAGCATATAGCAGCCAGAGAGACACAAAATGAGAGCATTGCTTTGCACAGACTTAATGGTCACATGACCAGCCTCATTCATAGATAGATGTTCAAAAATACACGTATCTGGTCTGGCTTTTGTACGCGCTATGAATCAAACGATACCGTAACCCAGATGTAGATGTCACATGACATCAGTCAGCTGATAAATTCCTTTCTTAATTGGCTGTTAGGCATCTGATGTGGCTGGTGGCAGATGGCGTCGCTTGCGGAATGTAAAAATACACTTTGAATCTTTATTATCAAAAATAAAAATAACTAAAATAACAGTACAAAATAAAGTACATACTATAAAAGTTATTTCATTTGTTGCAGATAGTTTTTATCCACTTTTCCGACCTATAAATGTTGTCAGATTGTTGTATTCTTGTGTTAAATGATGCCGAATTTTATGATAAATGATGAAGAAGTTTGAGATGGCTCTGAATGCTCTGTAACAGTGAGCCAGACTTCCTTATATGGGCATGCCTGGGTACAAGCTGTACAAGCTGAGTGGGACCAATCACAGTGGAGTGGGCGTGCCCGGAGGTGGGCCATGGGTGGGATAAATTAAAACATGCTGTTTACAAAATCCAATGAAACACAGCTGGAATAGGTGCTGATTCTGGAAGATCTTGGAAGCTTTCTGTGCGAATTATTGTGTGTAGCTGCTCTATAGGAGTCCACAACTCAACTCAATAAAAAGGGCTGAAAATGAGCATAATAGGTTCCCTTTAAAAATAAAAATATTACGCAGATGTGTTTTTCTTACTTATTATTGTTGATATAGTTTTATGATGAATTGAAAAATTGTATTACGTGTGTTGCCTTGACTTTTCGTGCTGTTATTTCCATTAATTGTTTGGGTTAGTAGCAAATTGTGCACAAAACCTCTGGAAATGATGAATGCTGCATAGTTTGATTGAAATCCTATTGAATATATGACATAAACATTGATTTATTGAATTAAATGCAATTATCTTTATTGTCCTGAATTAAACTGTGAATTGTTTTCACTTTATTATTTATTTCTTATTGATTCTAATTATCAAGATTAACCCAGGGATTTTTTTAATTAATTTCTAATTTCATCATAACTGGCCAGTTCAATTTAAATTCAACTTTTATGTTGCCTAAGCTCTCGTGAGGACATGGACAGCACAAGGTTGTCCTGATGCTGAGTAATAATGATCCCTTACTGGATTAACAAGACTGATTGTGGAACAGTCATCTGATAAAGCTGTGCTAAATGAACTGTGGCAAGCTAACGGCATACAAAATGACAAACAGAAAATGTTCTCTTGTGCAACTTTTACAAATGAGCTGCAAAAACACAAGAAAATGTCACAAAAGTTCACGCAGGAGCTCCGAAGCGATTACCTGTGCATGAAGGAAAAGTGCACCCTGGGAAGGTTTTTTTGATGCAGGGAAAGGAAAGTGAGGTTGCGATGGATTTGCCTTCCTGCTGCATTTACAAAGACTACACTTGAGTTTGTTGCTTTGCTTGGCATAAGGAGCTTGTTTTTGTGGATGTGTGAGGAGATTTGAAATGATTCTCTTTTTTTTCACCAAGTGCTCCCTGAATGACTTTAAACGCTTTGGCGTGCCAAGAAGCGTTACCGTCATCGGATAGTTAATGTTTTGCAAAATAAATCCCCAAGACAATTCTGTTTTGTCCACAGTTGCTGCTTTCATGTTGTTTGCCACATCCAAGCTCAGTTCATGTTAATTCACTTCAATTAAAGTGTCGGAATACAATCGTCTAACATACAAAGACTGAATATGTCATCTTTCAGCTCCACTGAATTTGACAATTGTTCATATTTCCCCTGTTGTTTGTTCACTGTACGTCTTTGTGTGTATCGTTTGGTCTTTGGAGTCACTGGAGTAAATAATTAAGAAGTGAACATGCAATCTCAACAGCTTTTGAAAGCTTTTGTTGTCATTCATGGCAATGAAAGGCTGTAGAAACAAGTGTTAACATGTGCCAATCATACTAAGAAATGTTGGTGTGCCATCTCTTTGAGAATAACTGCGTTAACTCAGTTAACATTTTCCGAGCGGCAAATTAACACATTCCAATCCCATAGTTGGCAGTGTAACTTTGAGTATAATCACTACAATTTTGCAAACAAATACGCTGAACGCTGTGTAGTAGAACCTTGGTTAGTGTATGATCTGGTTTGCATGTTTTTCATTTAACATTAGCCACGTATACATGGACCCAAATATTCCAATTGCATTTGGTTTATTTGCTTAAACAGAAAGAATGTAACCTTTGTATACACCTCATTCCGAAAGAAAAGTGCCAATCCGAATTAATATATAATCGGATTCACAGGGGTGGAATATTCCTTTCCAACGAAAAACTCGCAATACGGAGTTATTCCAACAAGTGAAAGAAAAACTCGGTATCACGTGATGTTGATGTTTACGTTTTACTGCGCATGCCCCATTGACGATTCTGTTTGATTATAGCGGCGCATGTAAACAAGAGAATGGAAATTTCCTTTCCTTTGTTTTTGGAAAAGTCATTCCGAAAGATTCCATTGGGAAAGAGAAAAACTCCTCATGTAAACGTGGCACAAAAAATGCACACCAAAATGTTGCCTCATTTTGTTATTTTCCACTTAGTCTAAAATATGGTGCACAACTTTACACTGAGTCCAATTGTTCTCTTAATGTGTTTTTATCACAAAGTGTTCTCATTAGCAACGTATTAGCTCGCTAGCACGGGAAAAATGGAACCGAAAGTCAGCACTGCCACTACGATGTCATCAACAGATGACTGTAATTCTTTGCTAACTAACACAGTTACGCCACTCAAAAATGTTCATTAGGGATTACAATTATAGTTTTACATGCATAAAACAATAAATGATGAATGAAAGGTTACTTTTACCCTAACTGAAGACAAAATTGTTGACAAAGATATGATGTGGTTGCGAGATCAACACCTACCTTCATATTTTGCTGTGAGTTATTTCAAGAATCAGTAGATTTTCTCACTTTCGCTATCAAAAATAAGCTTAAATCATAATTTATTCCTTTTATCCCTTGCCAAGACTAAGCAAGAATTCAGTATGGTCAAAGTAAGATAAGGTCAATAGGTACAATTAAATCAGCTGTTGCAGATACACAAGTAAAATGAAATATTTATTATAAAGAAACTACTGCATGAAATGATATGAGAGAAAAATAAGACAGGCAGGTCATTCTTAGACCACAAATAAATTCAGTTGCTGCATCTTCTTTCATTTTATTTTCCTTTCTCTCGCCAAGCAAAAGGATGTTAGTTTCAATCAAACCAATTGACCTGCAGCTGACCTCCCCCCACCAGGACTGCAGTCCGGAATAACAGCCTCGGGCTAGGCCTAGTCAATCTTTGCTTTAAGCCCCCTAAGACCAGCCCACCCGCCCCCCTCACACACACTCATGGCCACCGAATTATGTATGTTTGTAAATGTGTCATAATCATAGTTGGTAGTTCATAGTTCAAATGGACTGGATGTATTTTGGAGAATGCTGTGGTAAACACTGCTAGCCTACAAGGTGATACATAAACCTCCTCAGGCCATGTTTAACCAAGCAAGCAACTGTGATGCTAATTATATCTTTGGCCACTCACCCAAAGACAGCTGGGATAGGCTCCAGCATAGATTTTTTATATAGCTTTCAGATGTGCATTGCATAGCATTATGGCCGACTTGGCGGATTCTTCATGTTTGTTAATTGCTTGTATGTAATTACACAGTAATTGCATGCCATGATAAACGCTTCTACATTAAATATAGTGACCATGTCGCTAAATTGTCAACACTGATTTTTCTATGTATGACTTATGTTGTTGAGCTGTTTCATAACACGTAGACAAGGTAAAAATGTATTAGGTTTTCAGCTCGCCGCTAACGTTACTTGGTAAACTTGTCTCGCTACATACGCAGGCTTGTGTCAGTCACTTATGCATCAAAGGTAGCATGACCGCTTTTTTTCTTGAAATGTATTTTTGTCTTATTCCATGAAGTCATCATAAAACAGGTTTGCTACTTACAATATAAGAATTTTCAGTTGGCAGTACGCAGACAGTGGTAAGACTGGCCACAACATTAGGTACACCTGCGCATCAAACACCGCCTGTATGTCTACGGTCAAATATTACACCCCTCTCAATATGCTGCAGCGTGCACGATGCAATCTTCAACTTGTTTAGTAAGCGATGCATTTCAGAAGAGAGCAGTATATCACTGCCTATGATTTTTTTTTTTTCTCGTTTGCTCTCTTTGGCTGGTGAGATAAAGTCACTTGGAAAACGTTGCTTCAAGCACTGAACACTGTGCCTATTGAGAAAAATAGAACGGGAAAGTTATTTATCATGATAAAGCAGTATCTGTCCAAATATTTGTTTAACATTGATGCCTGTTATAATAGAACATTTTGTAACATTGTCTTATTGTTGTATGAGCAACAAGTGTTTGGTCTTGTAAATGTCACCTAATTTGGGCTGCATTTGTATGTGTGGGTGTGTTTGTTTCCTGCTTGTTGAATATGAAGTGTCTACCCCTGTGACTACCCCATTTTTAATTGTATCTGAAATACAAAAAATACATACAACCTCATCGAAGGCCTCATTTTCGAATCTCAACTCACAGTGATATAAATATAAATGAAATCTTCAAAGATAAACACTCTCAATACAAGTGTTGCTTCTTCCTACTCCTTTTGGACATGTGGAACTGTGAACTGATTATGTGATGCATTCAATTGTAATCTGATGCATGTTCAAATGAAATTAAACCATTACCATTACCAATACACAAAGTAATCGTTCAAACTTATTTATATGATGCACACAGAGCAAGGAATAATTTTTGCTCTGTGCCCTTCCTGCTGAGGTCTCATTGCACTGTGATCTGTTTATGCGCACTCGGAATTTTGAGTGTTAGGTGCTAATTGTCTTTCATTTTTATTCACATACCCCTTATGACAATTGACGTACCACTAGGGGTATGCTAACCACTGATATTTATTTATGTCTTGTGTAAAAAATCCAATATATTACAAAATTTTAAGCACTCTGCATTACATCTTGTCTGACTGCACTTAACAAAAGTCTTAGAAAAGTATCTTCCAATAACAAAAACACAGACTTATTATTGGTGGTATGCTGGAGTTTGTTTTCTAGGGAGAAGATTATCACATTGTTTTTTTTTTTTGATGTGTGGGTAACAGCATTTGGGAACAATGACTCAAGGTGGAAGTGGAAAAATATAAAAATCAGAGAAACTTTCACTTTGTCTGGGAGCACAGGACTGTGTTCAAGGGCTGCTGGGAATAAATGCTGAACAAAACAATGAAACAAAATGACATAAACATGCAAAAACTATGGGTTTTCTAATAGAATATTATTTCTGCAATACAATTACAGCAAGCTGGGAACTAAAATATTATACACACACCAGAGCTGTACCAGTTGTTACCACAGGTGCTCAATTTTGATCAGATCTGGAGGAGACACACTTTTCCACTCCATCACCGTCCTCAGGGCACTTACCACTTTAGAGATGTATTTGGGCTCCCTATCATGCTGGACAACAGCCATGTGGTCAATTTTTCTGAGAGGAGATTATGCTCTACTTAACAATGTCACAATGCTTGTTGGAATACATTTTTCCTTCAATGAACCGCATCTCACACGTGTCGGAAGCACTCGTGCAGTCACAATACTACCATTATTCTTCACTGTGGGCATGACAGTTATCTTAGTATTCACTTTCACAGGAAGTTCTTATAAACAATAGCCATATTTGCCTACACAGCCGCGTTAGTATTTGTAATAGGGATGAGCGAGAACACCAACATCTGTATCTGTTCACCCATCGAAATGATCTGTATCTGTATCCATATGGAGTGGGCGGGGCAAAAAACGGAAGTAGGCATAGTTTAACGGGAAATGTGTGAGGCTTAAATCTGTACATTATTTTATGCTAATAGTAATGGTAATGGTAATGGTTTTATTTCATTTGAACATGCATCAGATTACAATTGAGTGCATCACATAATCAGTTCACAGTTCCACATGTCCAAAAGGAGTAGGAAGAAGCAAAGCTTATTAAATCCTACCCCTCCATCTGGTACTTTTACAATCAGTAACTGTTAAATTTGTTCACTTCCTGCTTTCGATAATACAGTTTACTTATGGAAAGTAATTTCATTTTAAGTATGAAATTGACTTGGATTGATCAGAAGTTGCTATACATATTGTTTATTATTCAGCTATATGTGTACTGTGTATGTGTGTAAGTGATCCTTGAGACTGATTCTTTAATTATTTTTAATCAGCGTTATGAAGGTGGTGATTAATGGAAACATGGCAATAACTGACTGCATTTTTTCTCAAAAGCACCGCGTTCACTTCTTCCTATCACCAGCCAAAAGCAGCCAAAGCAAGCAAGCAAAAAAAAACAAAAAAAAAAACACTGGCAGTGACAGATGCACAATCGTGCCCGATTAAAAATGCACCATATAAGTTATGAAACAAGTTTAAGATTGCAAAGTGCATACTACAAAGTATTGAGAGGGGTGCATGATTTTAGTACGCTTATGTCAGCCATATATGCATAATGCTTGATGCTGCTTTTGTGCTACTGTGCTAGTGTACCTGATGTTGTTGCCAGTCAATGCAGGTTACTGTTACCGCTGTCTGTGCACTGCTAACTGAAAATTTAGAAAATGACACGTGATCAACCCACACTACCGTCACGATCGACCGGTAGCTAGAGATCTCAACAGGCATAGACACTGACTCCTCCAAGATATACTGTAATACAAATGCTAGCTGAAATGTGAGCGTTGTGAAACATTGTATCTGTGTTCTACTTCATACTTTTCTACACAAATAGCTGCACTTATTTTTTTTTTTACTGTTTTGCTTCATGAAGTGTGACAGACAGGAAGTTCTGGAGACACTTTTTTTTGGGTTCTAATCAGTCCAGGACCTCTTTTTGCACTTTCCCACCTCTGTCAATGTCCTGTGTGAGAGGCACATGCTTCCTTTCTTCCAAACGTGTTGCTGAAAAAGCAGCCTGGTGCCATATGGTAGGAGGCTGGCTCACAGCAGGCTTATTACTGCCTGGGAATGAATTCTTGCTGCTTGTCTGCTAAGATGAGTCATCTCGGGTGGCAGACTGGCAGAGAAAGCACAGGGCCTTTTGCCACGTTTTGTCATGTTACAGCCTACACACAATACCCCAAAACATGAATAAAATGGTTTGTGATTTTTGAAAATATAATAAAAAGTAGATGATGGCAATATCTAACGGCATTGCGTGTGAGTGCATGAGATGAATGAATGGAAGTGCAATTTGTCAAAGCATAAGAAGTGAAGCTGCACTGAGATGGCACAGGAAAGTGCTGACATTTAAAACAGTTGTATGAATGATACCTAGCATGATTGCATTAGTCAGCTAAAATGCTAGCATTAGCATGCAACATCCAACATGGTAGAGCTTAGTATCTGCTATTTATGAAAATGCAAAAAAAATGCTACTATGCTAATATTAGCATGCTAGCATTAACATGCTAACAGTTTAATATTGTCTTAGAAAAGTTCTTAAAGTTCTTCTTGAGTTTGTCTTGCATCAAAAGGGACCTATTATGCTCATTTTCGGTTGTGTTGAGTTGTGGACTCCTATAGAGCAGCTGCACACAATAACTCGCACAAAAGGTTTTCTAGATCTTCCAGAATATGTATGCTATGCATAGCATGGAAATAATGCTGGTCAGTGCTGGTCTATGCTGGTCCATCATGGAAATAATGCTGGTCAGTGCTGGTCTATGCTGGTCCATCAGCATAAACCAGCATACACCAGCATGGTCGACCAGCTAAACCAGCATAGACCAGCACTGACCAGCAAAATCCAGCATAGCATATTAGCATAGCATATTTTTCAGCAGGGATGACAGCACTAAATGTATCCATGGGTTTCTAGGCATGAAAAAAGCTAAAATGTCACATGCTAATGTTAGCATTTTGACAATGCTAATGTTATAATGTTAAAAAAACAAGCATGGACAGATGTATTAGCAATTAATATGACTTGTATGAGGAATTTCAAAATGTATTAGCAACTGATTTTAGAAGTGTGGGTAAATTTGATCTACTATCTGAGGAAAGGTGATCACAAACTACCAGAAGGCAACCTAAGAGAGGTACAGAACGGTTACAAATCCCAAGGGATTCCACAGGGAAAGTCATCGGGTTGCAGCACCAAAACACCACAGAAATATTAAGCCCGAAACAAGCCTGTTAGTCCTCTTCATTACGCTCGATTCCAGGCATACTGTCATACATACTAGGAATGTTTTCATCCACAATTACCTCGCATACTTCAAGAATCATGTGTAGCGTATTTTAAAAATGCTGAATAACTTACAGCTTTTTCTTTCTCTATCATTCTCGTTCCTTCAATGCCTGACTCTTTTCATCTCGAAGACAACCTTGGCTGCGGGAGATAAATGTCCTTCGTTGATTTGTCATCATTGCTACGTCACCAGTTGAGTGCCTGCGGAGGAGGCGCTTTCATCCGCTAACTCGTGGATTGATTCGCAGGCTTTCACCCAGCAACCGTCTTGTTTGATGAGTGTTTGATTTGATTTATCCAGCTTTTGGTAGCCTTCTGATATGGACTCAAACAGTTGCAAAAAACACTTGCAGTAGCAGAAATTCACAATTTTCTTTACTAATTAATCGCAAATCAAGTTCAGTGTGGATCTCTGGTTTCTGCAGTCTGAGGGGTCCAGGAGAACCATTCATTCATTTTCTACCGCTTATCCTCACAAGGGTCGCGGGGGTGCTGGAGCCTATCCCAGCTGTCTTCTGGCGAGAGGCGGAGTACACCCTGAACTGGTCGCCAGCCAATCACAGGGCACATATAGACAAACAACCATTCACACTCACATTCATACTTATGGACAATTTAGAGTCGCTAATTAACCTAGCATGTTTTTGGAATGTGGGAGGAAACCGGAGTACCCGGAAAAAAAAAACCACGCACTCACCGGGAGAACATACAATCTCCACACAGAGATGACCGAGGGTGGGATTCCAGGAGAACCACAATTCTTTTTAAAATTTAAAAGAAAAATCTTGCAGCAAAATTTGTCATAATGCACAACAAAGTATAATACAGAATATGATAAGACAAAAGTATAGTTTAGTACAGTATACCTTTCAAGGTACTATAGTTATTTAGACATAGCGGCTGTATGTTGAGTCATTTCAGCGGCTAGTAAACCTATCTTGCAAAATAAACTCCACATTTACGACTCTGAAGTCTGAGTTTCATTTTTGGGGTTGTGCTCACTTACGTCAGATATTATTGGTATATGTATTGTGCAAGTAAAATAACAAGTAGCAGCTTTTTGTGTACAAAGGATTTTATTTAGGTCTTCTTTGACAAGTGCCGTATATTAAAGTTTTGGAAAAGATGTTTGTTGTGACATAAAGCCTTCCATGTTGAGGCCTGCTTTTAAATGTTTTTGCTCTTTGAAATGTTGTTGCTGTCTCATAAAACAACATTTTTCATCAGTTTTGACTAAACTCTCCCATGTAAACAAGCTTTCCTGTTTCTCTAGTTATCATTCTGATTTGCGTTTCCAATAATTATTTGTTTGATTTGTTCTATAAATGGACACATTAATTTTACAGGTAGTTGTATTTGTATTATTATACTACTTGTATGGGTTTTGAAAGCAGGAGGTGAACAAATGTAACAGTTACTGATTGTAAAAGTACCAGATGGAGGGGTAGGATTTAATAAGCTTTGCTTCTTCCTACTCCTTTTGGACATGTGGAACTGTGAACTGATTATGTGATGCATTCAATTGTAATCTGATGCATGTTCAAATGAAATTAAACTATTACCATTACCATTACTAATGCCATGTATTTGACTGCCCATCCCTGTTGATATCCATGGGTGATGGGATGAGCTCCAAAACATATTTTTTTGAGCTTTTTTTAGTTTATGTGATCTCATTTTTATTCAAAGTCACTTTTCTTTGGTTTCCAATACATTTGGACAGCAATGCGGTGGTCATTTTTCTGTTGCTTGTCTTTTTATTTTAAGCAACCATCTATCTCACCTCAACTGCATCTGCCATGTTAGGTCGCATCGCAAAGACATGAACACAATTGTCTTTGGTTATCAGTCAAAATGTGTGAGTTAGATTGTGAAATTGGATAAGCGTACCTCACTAATGACACACCTTTGCATTGAGCATCTCTGACAGCCACTGCTTGGAGAAGCGCTGAAACGTGACAATAGGCAAAGCAAGCAGCAGCGGGAGACACAGCCGCCACCCATTCCAGCACAGAATGCCCACAAAGCATTCTGGCAGCTCGGCGGGCCCCTATGCGAGCCAGGTTTTAAGCTGATCCAGCCCACATCTCGCCGTGCGCTGGCATTCACTTGAAAGGAACTTCATCACAGTCGCGCTTTTCTTTAAAGCTGTTGAGGTTATCCTGAGCTAATGGCTGTTAGTCAGCGAAAACTTTATGGGCTTCTGAGCTCATTTGTACTGTCGGAAAAGTTAGTGCTTCCTGCACCAACATGACCTTCAAAATCAAACATTTTAGGCTTCCTTTACCATGTTTTTATTCAATTAATCACCTGAAAATGACACACTTAACCCCATCGTGCAGATAACGCAGGTTGACTGCTTGTACAAATTTGTCCCCGCAGTGGTACACAATTTTGCATTCCATTTAGTAAATTGTCATCAACAATTTTGAAGTATTTACAAACTATACACTATGACGGTTTTGAACATTTTGAATTTTTTAAAATTTGTGACATGCATAATTTTGACATCATGATATGAAAGCGTTTTTTCTACTCATGAATTGATTAATTTTTCCACCACCTTTTGGAACAAGTCGTGGGAAATTCAGAAGTAATTTCTGTACCCTCTTGGATCTTCCTTGTGAAGTTCTGTTTAATAACTGATCATGATACCCCAAGTGATGTCTTCTAGTCAGCTATTCCCTCGCTTTATTATTTCTAGTTGGGGTTATGCCCTATTCTTTCTCCATCACCCACTCTGCTGCCTCACATGTCCAAGAAAGGCCAAGGAAAGCTGACAGGAATGCCAACAAAAAAGAACAAATTGATCCAGGCACTAATAATAACGAAAAGTCACAAATAATATACTGTAATTTTACTGTTTTATATACAGTATTTAAGACATTCATTCATTTTCTACCGTTTATCCTCACGAGGGTCGGGGGCGTGCTGGAGCCTATCCCAGCTGTCTTCGGGCGAGAGGCGAGGTACACCCTGGACTCGTGGCCAGCCAATCACAGGGCACCTGCATATTAGATTGTAGTTTTTCCTTGCAAAAAATATTAGAGTCATCGTATATGCAGGATTTGGAGGTTTAAACATTTAAATAGACTGGGTGGTACCAAATAACTTCTCATCTCCAAGTAAGAGTAGCTTTTCTTCCTGTCAAACACACATACAAGTGACCTGGAAAGATACAGACGGCACACACTAGGGAAAAAAACTCAAAACAGTGCTAGAGCCTATCCCAGCTGTCTACAGGCAAGAGGCTGGGTACACCCAGGACTGGTGGCCAGCCAATCACAGGGCACATATAGACAAACAACCATTCACACTCACATTCATACCTATGGACAATTTGGAGTCGCCAATTAACCTGCATGTTTTTTGGAATGTGGGAGGAAACCGGAGTACCCGCATAAAACCCACGCATGCACGGCGAGAACATGCATCGAAATGCATGGAATCGAACTTGGGTCTCCGCCGTGCAGCCTATTTAAGACATAACAAGCTTATTCACTAAAGCCTCTGCTGGATCCAGTCAGACATGTAGCCTCTAATATAAAATATTAAAACAAAAAGGATGACTAAAGTATGAAATTGTCTTAAAAATGCTGCCGTGTATCACGAGTTACTTCTTCACAGATTGCAGACCTTTTTTCCCTGACAAAAATCAGATTTTTATATGATGAGCTGCGATTAGCTCAGCTGCCCCACAACCATGCAAGCAGCCAAGTGTGACTGTCTGCAAGTTTATTAATTAAACTGCGACACCTGCGGTATCAGCACTCACCTTCATTTGGCCCCTTTTTGCACATGCGGCACCGCAGCAGGTGGCCATGCTTCACACACACACACACACACACACACACACACACACACACACACACACACACATGCGTAGCACAGTTAAAGTAGGGCTCTAAGTGTCACTTTGCACTCAGGTAATTACTGAGAGAACACTCGTGGTCTATTGAGAAGTTCTTACACAGGCCATAACACCGCACTTACAAGCTAGTATTAGTAAGTGGGCGTTGTCACTTACAAAGACAATCCACCAGGATGAGGTGATTTAATCCACTCCTGGAAATAGTTCATCTGTAGTGTTCTTTGTGCCGGGCTAAAAAGATACACATTGGATCATGGTCCTGCTGAAAAAAACAACATAGACCAGCATATGTTGTGTTTCCGGACCATTGAGTTGTTGTTTTTGTTTTTTCAATAAACTTTATTCCTAACTACAGAACTACAGAACCTTATACAAACAGAATGAGGATTTCCCTTACAGATACAGACAATTGACAGCTGTACTCTTTTCATACTTGTAATCGGAAAAATGCATTATCCGTAATGGATACTTGTTTATATACCCTACTGTCAGAACTATTATGAATTAATTCATTCATTTTCACGAGGGTGGGGGGGTGCTGCAGCCTATTAATCTAGCATGTTTTTGGAATGTGGGAGGAAACCGGAGTACCCGGAGAAAACCCACGCATGCACAGGGAGAACATGCAAACTCCACACAGAGATGGCCGAGGGTGGAATTGAACCCTGGTTTCCTAGCTGTGAGGTCTGCACGCTAACCACTCGACAGCCGCGCAGCCCCTATTGTATTATTCATTCATTTTCTACCGCTTATCCTCACTGCCTTAAATGTTGCAGAAAAATTTGTCATGATGCACAACAAAGTATAATACAGAATATAATAATAAAAAAGTTTAGTACAGTATATCTTCTCGAGGTACTATAGTTATTTCGACATATCGGCTGTATTTTGAGTACCCGGGTGCACGGGGAGAACATGCAAACTCCACACAGAGATGGCTAAGGGTGGAATTGAACTCTGGTCTCCTAGCTGTGAGGTCTGCGCGCTAAACACTGTATTATATAAAGAAAAATACTACATCAAAGGTTTTGTCTGCCTAGGTTAGGTACTAAATGGGGGGGCTACAAGAAAACTGCAACCTGCCGTCCTCCTCTGCTAAGGATAGTGATTCGGCTAAGTTTAGCTACTAATGTTATTTATTATTGAATGTATAGGCTACAATACCCAACACACTTGATTGTCTAGAAAAACAATTTAAGAAAAGCAATGCATTCTTATTTTAACAGAACGAGAGTTTGTTTGTTAGCGAGACCCACCTCTTCAAGCGTTTTCGGGTTGGGGTTAATAGCGTCCCCACTTGCTCTATCAAACCGATAGAGTGTGCCTTAATGAAAATAGTTTTTATTCTTAGCACAATCCAAACCAAATAGTGTGTTTAAGCTGTATGGCGTGCTGTTAGATCAAGTACTACAAACGCACAGAAAAAAAAAAAAAAAAAGCTTTGCAAACGCTCTCGTGAATGCATATATTCTCACTCTAATTATGTCCTCTGCACAGCCACTACCAAGTCTATTGGGTGCCTGCAGTCAATCTTCAAAGTGGCCAGCTTTCGGTTACAAGCTGGGATACTTTCCCCTCTGAGCCAACGCTAACGCCAGTTAATGTTTTGTCATTTGTAGTTGCTCTGAGCCATAAAAGAAATAGAACGTAAAGGGAAAAAAAAAAAAAAAAAAGCCAAGCTCGCTCTATGTAAAAGTCATTGTATATGAGTAAAATAAGATATCAGTGAGGCTTTCATTTACTGGTGGAGCCTGAGGGCTCACGACTTGATATTCTTTTAAAAAAACATATCCAACTACTTGTCATGCGCAAAGTTTTGTTTGTATGCATAACATATCCAAAACCACAATATTATAACTGAAGTCCAGCATTGAATTTAAATGTATTATCATATTCAAAAAAAGGCGATTTGTTGCAAACAGCGCAGTGTTGCATCACCGACTGTCTCCAGCATTAGTCAAAGTACCGTCCTCATAGCATGATAGTCTTCTTCTACTGTGCTTTGTTTTGCATTCCTTGTCAAAAACTCTTCTTTTATTAATTTACAGATGAAAGCACACATTGTTCACTTGGCTCCTCTACTGGAAAAGAGCGCTTGATGGAAGCAGAGGGTGCAGGGGGGGTGTTGGTGGGGGGGTGATATTGGGGCAGAAATGAACACAAGATTAATATCTTGCTGTAAATGACTTTAGCAAAAGGAAGCTGAGTAAGATAAGAGGCTTTGTTTTATCATGTTATCGGTTTTTAATTAGTGCTCACACGACGTGTGACTTGTCAACATGAACACGTTGGCGGTCTCGCCGCATTTTAACACTGATTTTAGACAGTTCCTTGCACGGATTTATACACAAACTGTTACCTCACTCAAATGTGTAATATAGTGGAAGATTCATCAAAGTTGTACTTTGAGTACAACACTAGTCAGCCTCTGATTTGTTAACCGTTGTATCATTATATGCTACCATTGCATTATATGCTATATCATTATATCCTATATTATGATACAAGTCATCGGTTTCAGGGTCAAAATTATGGCATAGTAACAAATATTTTTTGAACATTCACAGTCATTCATTCATTCATTTTCTACCGCTTATCCTCACAAGAGTCGCGGGGGTGCTGGAGCCTATCCCAGCTGTCTTCGGGCGAGAGGCGGGGTACACCCTGGACTAGTCGCCAGCCAATCACAGGGCACATATACACAAACAACCATTCACACTCACATTCATACCTATGGACAATATGGAGTCGCCAATTAACCTATTAAACCTATGTTTTTGGAATGTGGGAGGATTAGACATGCCATTAGATTAAATTACCTTTCACACGGTATGGAGACTTCTCCTCTCATTGTGTGTGGAAGTGGTTTTTTAGGTTAATTGGCGACTCCAAATTGTCCATAGGTATGAATGTGAGTGTGAATGGTTGTTTGTCTATATGTGCTCTGTGATTGGTTGGCGACCAGTACAGGGTGTACCCCGCCTCTCGCCCGTAGACAGCTGGGATAGGCTCTAGCAGTTTTTGGGAATTTTGGAGAGGCTAGTTAACGGAGTACCTTGCTATGCTAGGGGTGACCATCACTTATGTTCCTGTAAGTGATCCAGTAGTATGTGCAATGCGGAGTAAAACAAAGAATAATAGGAGTAGGAGGAGGTCACTTGTATGTGTGTGTGACCGGAAGAAAAGCTACGTCTTTTTTTGGAGATGAGAAGTTATTTGGTGCCACCCAGTCTAGTTACATGTTTAAACCTCCAGATCCTGCATATATGATGACTCGTCTTTTAAGATTTTTTGCAAGGAAAAACTACCATCTTATATTCAGGTAAATACACTCTTGATCAAAATGAAAAAAAAAATATATATATATATATATATATATATATATATATATATATATATATATATATATATATATATATATATATATATATATATATATATATATAAAAGAATTTACATTTTGCACTGTTGTATCTTAAGGATGTTGTAAGTCGGTCTTCAAAATGCATAAAGAAGAAAAAAAATGATCAAAAAAAGAACTCAGTAATGAGTAGCTTTGCCGTTCTAGTTAATCACCTCAAAAATGGCTTCCTTGCCAGTGCTTCCAGGACGCTAGTGGGAATGTTGCTCCAGGTGGTGAAGATGGATTCACGGAGGGCATCCACTGACTTTTTGTTTCAAATGACTGTCTTACTGTGTCCATCTTGAGCAGCAATGGGAAGCATTCAAGGGAAGAAAGTTTTTTTTTTTTTTTTTTTTTTAATCTTTGCCATCAAGAGGAAATCAGAGTGTGAATACCTGATAGAAAATTGCACTTTTTTTGCAAAGATTTTGGTTTAAAGGCTATGATCTTAAACTTTTGATGAGCTGATGAACATGCTATTGCAGTATCATGGATGTTTTCAATGAATTACTTCATCAAAAATTTATTTCGGCTTTCTTCTTTTTGCATTTTTGCATTTCAAACAGCCTGAAGATGTAACAATACAAAATTTAAAATCACATCTTGAATTTTCTGGGTACAAAATCATCCATTCATCCATTTTTTATGCCACTTACAGATATGCTGGAGCCTATCCCAGCTGTCTTCAGGCAAGAGCCGGAGTACACCAGCCAGCCAATCACAAGGCACATATAGACAAACAACCATTCACACTCACATTCATACCTATGGACAATTTGGAGTCACTAATTAAGCTAGCATGTTTTTGGAATGTGGGAGGAAACCGGAGTACCAGATCCCAGATCCCAGATAGCCCACATGCAAACCACTCATCCACCGTGCAACCAGCACAAAATCATCCATCGAAAAAATGCATCTCAGTCTTTTAAGTTAAAGACATTCTACATATAATGAAATATGTGTCTCTATACTGTATGGAAAATGTATAAATGTCGTCTTTGTGGCGAGAAGCAATGCTTCCTCAAAGACTGTTGATAGTGTAGGCGAGTGGAGCCTTTAAAATTCTTGAAAGCTCCATTGAGTAGCAGCAGACTTGAGCGAAAGGCAGTGGATTAAATTGCGTCTTGCTCAGTCAATGTTGTTGCTTGCCTTTAGACTTTGACCCACTATTGAATTATTTCTATAACTCTGCCTCTGTGCCACTTAAATGATGCCAGTCTTTGCATGATGGAGAGCCCGGCTTTTATGAGGTGAGTTCGAGATGGCTGGCGTGCAGCCAAATGATTGATAGAAGTGGCGGGCTGCATAAAAACAACAGCAATCTTTGGGTTTCTAAATGCAAGGGAATGTTTGTCCGCGTGGCAGAGTCGTTAATAAAGCCCGCAAATGATGATCGCTGTTGTATCGATTACGGTTTTCCTCCGCCACTTCCACCGGCAACACTCCGCCTCGGTAAACACAGTGCCGTCACAATTGTTGACCTCGACCGTCCATTGATCACAGATGTCGGGGACACCACATTCTCAGCGACAGATGAATATGTTCTCAAAGCTCGCTTATGGCATGGTGAATCGATGTGAGTGGGGAATATTTGAAGTATGATGTTAGAAAGAAGATTTATTGAGGCGGTATGTAAAAGGCACCACCCTTCTTTTCCTCATAGGATGTAGTCTAAAACTAATGAGGAGTTATATTTTCAAAGGTATCAGTGCTCAGCGACCCGGGTTCAATTTCACCCACGGCCATCTCTGTGTGCACCGTGCATGCATAGGTTTTCCACATGCATTAAACATGCTAGGTTAATTGGCAACTCCAAATTGTCCATAGGTATGAATGTGAGTGTGAATGGTTGTTTGTCTATATGTGCCCTGTGATTGGCTGGCGACCAGTCCAGGGTGTACCCCTCAGCAAATCAAATCAACTTTATTTGTAGAGCACTTTTCCTGCAGAGACATGCAACACAAAGTGCTTTACAGAATTAAAAACAATTACCACAATTAAAAAGAAAATCAAAGCCCCTCCCTCCCACCCTCCATACTAGACACACACACACACACACCCACACACACACAATCACACACAATCACACACAGTAGGGAGACATGGCATGGCACTGAGGATCAATGAAACGCCACCTTTGGGGCCCTCCACACTGGGAGGAGCCGCAGGCACCAGCACCCTGGCCCCCCGACTCCGACAGGCGGGCGCACCCGGACCCCCACATCAAAGGGAGGAACCCCCAGCCAGCCGGGTCGAAGGGACCCAAGGATGGCACCCCCTCGATACTTAAATACGATATTTAAAAACAACTTAAAGACAACTTAAGCCATAATACGCAGTCTCTTTTATGGTTGTGTCATCACACCTTTCTACTAAAGCATCCAAAAAATCTTGCAAAAGGAAAGCCAAAATAAACCAAGAATAATCCAAGTTAATCCTTTGGCCCTGTCATTGAAATCAAAACTCAAGGAGCCAAAGTGTTGCTTGAATTCTGTGGAGGTCTGACATGATATCTTGTAAGATAAATGTGACTCAGATGCCATCTTTTACAACGTTTGGTTCATTCAAACATCAAGGTAACACTGTATATGTTACAAAAACAAACATAAAAACCCAAAAAGCGAAACATGACCTCAGGGGGTTGAACTCCAACTCAGTTTCATTATCTCAGGTCACTGACTGCTGGTGATAAGAACTGTGTGTGTTGACATTCAGGAAATTGGATGTCCCTGCGAAACCTCAACAGGCCCTGGTACACGCCGTCAAATGCATTTTTTTTGTAATATAAATTGTATTCAAATTGATTAACACGCTAATTCACATTCTATGTTAGAGTGGTGGAGCCGGCTAACCTTGTTATTCTATCCATACGTTTCATCTCTCGCTGATACTGTTCAGGGTCACAAGGAAGCTGGAGACACCGATCTGATTTTGTCCGCCAGTCAACCGCAGAGCACAAATGGAAAAAAAAAACATTCTTACCGTAAACAGAATCAATAGCATGCTTCCAAGATCAAGATCAGATGAGATCATACATTTGCAGGGTATAGTTTGGTCATGAGACCCATGCAAACACTCATTCATTTTCTACTGCTTTTCCTCACAAGGGTCGCGGAGGGTGCTGGAGCCTATCCCAGCTGTCTTTGGGCAAGAGGCAGGGTGCACCCTGGACTGGTGGCCAGCCAATCACAGGGCACATATAGACAAACAACCATTCACACTCACATTCATACCTATGGACAATTTGGAGTCGCCAATTAACCTAGCGTGTTTTTGGAATGTGGGAGGAAACCGGAGTACCCGGAGAAAACCCACGCATGCACGGGGAGAACATGCAAATTCCACACAGAGATGGCCGAGGGTGGAATTCCAGGAGAACCACAATTCTTGAAAATTTAAGAGAAAAATCTGCCTTAAATGTTGCAGAAAAAATTGTCATAATACACAACAAAGTATAATACAGAATATAATAATACAAAAGTATAGTTTAGTACAGTATATCTTCTCAAGGTACTATAGTTATTTCAACATAGCGGCTGTATATTGAGTACCCGGAGAAAACCCACGCATGCACGGGGAGAACATGCAAACTCCACACAGAGATAGCCGAGGGTGGAATTGAACCCTGGTCTCCTAGCTGTGAGGTCTGTGCGCTAACCACTGTATTATATAAAGAAAAATACTACATCAAAGGTTTTGTCTGCCTAGGTTAGGTACTAAATGGGGGGGCGCTAACCTTCAATTGTGCTACAAGAATGGCTGAGGGTGGAATTGAACCCTAGTCTCCAAGCTGTGAGGTCTGTGCGATAACCACTCGACCGCCGTGCCGCCACTTTGTGGATTTCAGTGTAAGTTTAAATCCGAGATTCACACTTCTTTTCCTCCAGCTCGGTGTCTCTGCAAACTCTATGTAGCAGTTTGACACATCCTGTGTTTACCCCATTCTTCCTAGCAGGCTAATCATATCGCCTTATGACTCATCCACAGTCAAATTAGCGCCTTCACTTCAAAAAGACGCCAGCAGAAAAGTCTCTAATAATGCTGAATGCAAGCAAATATAATATAAACATTATTACCCCCGGCACATCTCACTGAGAATGTTGACAACCTTGAAGCTGCTTGGGTGTCTTGGAGCAGGTGAATTATTCTTTAATAGCAATAAAGCCTGCTTGTTTTCAACACTAATGGTCGTTACCTCTTTCACAACATTCACACTTTGATGGGGTTTCCTCAGACCTGCTGTTTGAGTTGTTAACTGAAGGGCCGCAATACTTTTTTATGTCTATAAATAGCGGAATCGCCTTTTGAAGATCAAAAAGGAATCAGACAGGGAAAGTCAAATTTGGCAGTCTGTTGAATAACCATGCATACATTTATGGGAGCACAAATGCACAGCACATTTATAAACAAAATGATTGTGGTGATTGTGGAAAAGTTTGCATTTATTGTCAATATAACAAAGAACAGGCCTGCACGGTGGACGAATGGTTAGCACGCAGACCCCACAGCTAGGAGACCCACGTTCAATTCCACCCTCAGCTATCTCTGTGTGGAGTTTGCATGTTCTCCCCGTGCATGTGTGGGTTTTCTCCTGGTACTCCGGTTTCCTCCCACATTCCAAAAACATGCTAGGTTAATTGGCGACTCCAAATTGTCCATAGGTATGAATGTGAGTGTGAATGGTTGTTTGTCTATATGTGCCCTGTGATTGGCTGGCGACCAGTCCAGGGTGTACCCCGCCTCTTGCCTGAAGACAGCTGGGATAGGTTCCAGCACTCCCCGCGACCCTGATGAGCATAAGCGGTAGAAAATGAATGAATGAATGAATAAGTTTAATCCAGGTTGCACAGTGTTTGAGTGGTTAGCGCACGGGCCACACAGCTAGACTCAAGTTCGATTCCTCAGGTATCTCTGTGTGGAGTTTGCATCAAAAAAAAATTCTGTCCCTTAAGGGGGGGGGGGGGGGGGGGAATGGCAGAACTTATTCTAGGGAGAGGCGGTCGCTGTGTGTGATTGGCCAATCACAGAGCTTGGATACATGATGAGCATTTTCTTTAATACAAATACGTATTATGGCTCGTTGTACTTGTTTTAAACGAGTGTCCGCCATTTTTGCTGGATACAAGTATGAATAGAGTATCTGGTGCTGGATACTAGTACTTTGTAACTGTTAATTTTCAAGTTCAAGTGAATAAATGTACTGCAGTAGATGTGAAAATGATGGGGAAAGGGTTGGGGGGGTGTTGGTTTAAATAAGCTATACTTCTTCCTACTCCTTTTGGACATACGACATTGTGTGTGTATTCAAATAAAATTAAACCATGACCATAAATTCCAGCATAAAGTCTCAATTTTGGACAACATACCTCAAATACACTGTTGTAGTAGATATTATATTATATTGTAGTAGATATTATATTAAATTGTGGAACTGGTGAGACTGAGAAATCATTGAAAAATATACAAAAATATAATATACGAGACCTTTATCAGCTTTTCTCTATCTGAGGCCAAAAAAGCTCCTGCTTCTGACACTCACCCACCTTTCCTTTTTTGAGACGTTTGATTTGGCGCTAATGGAATAATAGCAATCCTATTTGTATCTCACTGTCACCAATTACCATATGGAAATCTTGTTTGTGTCGTTTTTTTTTTTTCTCTAAATGCAATTTGGGTTCCGAGCATCAAGGTTATTTTGAAGACTGTGTTGTGAAGCCTGGAACGGGTGGCATCATGACTATATTTCCTCTTCACGTGTGTCCTCAATTGGCTAACATGAAAGGGGGGGGGGCTTTTTTTTCATCCCCTCGTGGTCTTTCTCGGGCAGGAGCAAAATTGCATTTATCCGCCATTAGCGCAACAAGAGGGTTTAGTAGATGGATGGAGGCACGTGTGACGACATTGGATGACGCTGCCAAGTAATTGAATTAGCAATGTGAGAGCAAAGGTTGGTTTAATGTTAAAAGGGGTCAAGGACGCCGTTGTATCTCTCAGCAGATACATAAATCACCTGCTCAATGCAATATTACTGAAAAAAATAATCTATTACATAAATTAACATATAACACGTAACTTTTTTCCCTTTGGCACAAGTAGAGGGACATAACAATGTCTTGCTAAAATGAACAAAGTAATTAATGACTGCACTTCAGCTTTTTAATCCATTTTTATAACAATTTTACTTCTTCTAAGCTGACAGAATTAGTCAGTTCTTTTAATATTCATACATTTGCCACTGCATGTGCTAATTATACAATTTCACGGGAAGTTTTAACCAACCACCAGTAGCAGTCGATGTGTCAATGTGAACATTGTTTTTAAAAAATCTGCACATAAATTCCAAACAGTCTCATTAAGAAGGAGTGATTGTCCTCAAAGATATGCGGATTGTTGTTTTTGCTTATTGTACGTCTCTTGTTGGCACCATACCAATACATTGTACATTTGCATTAAGTCTTATGTGACTAATTATAGTCCTGTTGTCATATAAACTTTATTTTATTGCATTTTTTTTTTCTTCCTGCAAGGATGGATGGCCCAGTTTCACCAAGGGAATCAATAACTTGTAACTCAATATTTTAATTTAAAACTAATCCTACTCTACTCTGCCAGTGGCTACATCCTGGGTCTCCCAGTGCAGAGTATTGTGAAGGGAGGATAAAAAATAAAATAAAATTAAAAAAACAGGACATTTACTCTTTACGCTGGGGGTCCACATGTAATAATTAAACACCAAAAAAATATTTCTTGGAGTCAGCAAACCACTGTGAGATAAATGACCCAAGATGATGAACTCAATACCCCTCAAAACATATGATTTTCCAGGCTTGAGCAGCGTTGGGAATAACAAGTTGATGCTTGTGTTAAGATATCTGCTTTAACTGTTGTCCAAGCTTCAGCGAAAGGTGACATCATTGCTGAACAGCCACCTGACGACGAAACTGATTCCGACAATAACAAGAGGGAACCCGGCATGATTGATGGCAAAAATACACAGCTGTTCAATTCAGATACAGAAGATGAGATTTATGGGAGAAGATTAATTAAAAATACGGTGAGTGTATTGTTAAATAGTAGAATAAAGTTTAACTTAACTCACTACTTCTCTTTCTTTTTTTTGTGGACAGGGGTTTCGTACATCGAGCGAGAGGCGAGGTACACCCTGGACTGGTGGCCAGCCAATCACAGGGCACATATAGACAAACAACCATTCACAGTCACATTCATACCTATGGACAATTTGGAGTCGAATGTGGGAGGAAATCGGAGTACCCGGAGAAAAACGAGAACATGCAAACTCCACACAAAGTTAGCCGAGGATGGAATTGAACCATGGTCTCCTAACTGTGAGGTTGTGTCCTCATTCAAAGTATTCAAAACAACACATTTTCCCACAGAATTAGCCTTGTGGAATCCATTTTTTTAACAGCCAATCCGGTTTAAGAACAAACAACAAGAGCGTGGATTACATTTCTGTGAGTGGCAGACTGCTGGAGAGTGGCACTGATTAATATCGGATGTGTCAACATGCTGCCGAGGATAATTTAATTTGCGTTTGTTAATTATGAGATCATGAAGACAAAAAAAAACAGCTTTGTTTAGCACCTAAATTTGCACAAAGAACGTTATCGGGCTGACAGATACCATAAGGTCATGATTTATCAATTTTATACAAGAGTACATGTTCCGTTGGAAAACAGCTGTAATAAAAATAAAATAGCAAGAAAATGTGAAATAATACTGCAACGTCAAGAGTGATATAAATAATGTGATATGTTACAGGTATGCTTCTGAACTAACGAACGTAAAATTACCTGAGCTTATTTGAATTCTAATCTTCCAAAGAACGTAGCAAAAAAAAAACAAAAACTGTATGCCTAAAACTGTATTATGGAAAGAAGGAAGTGAACAAATGTAACAGTTACTGATTGTAAAAGTACCAGATGGAGGGGTAGGATTTAATAAGCTTTGCTTCTTCCTACTCCTTTTGGACATGTGGAACTGTGAACTGATTATGTGATGCATTCAATTGTAATCTGATGCATGTTCAAATGAAATTAACCCATTACCATTAATTACCATTAATTACCATTAATTACCATTACCAAAAAAAAAGCATGTATTTTGGAAGTTGTTGGACTTAAAGAACAATGGAAATTTATCTTGTTAAGTACAATTCCTGACAGCATATTTAATGCCCTTCTTTTAAAAAAAAAAATAAAACCTATGAAAGCTGTGTTTTCGTTTTTTTGGGGGGCCGATGACAACGCAGCAGCTCAGCGAATGAGGCGCTGATCCTCACTTAGACTGAATCATCCTCTTGTTTCCTTTTATTTCCCATGTAATTATTCACATACTGTCTTCTTGGCTAACCTTATCTGTTCCAATTCACATTGCGTTTTGTGGCCAATTCACCGCAGCATCCCTCGGGAACTTCAGGATACATTAAACAACAGCACCCCCCCTTTATAACCACCTCCGCCCCCTAATCCACTGCTGCTGGTTCTGTGCGCTTTCTCTCCGTCTTCATTTGAATATTTCCTTGTGTGGAGAATGACACGATGCATGTAGACATGTGTAGATATACAATAACACATCAGGAACTGATCTTCCGCCATGTGATAAGTAATGTTCCGGATCAAGGTTCACACGGCATTGCTTGCTTAAGAAAATTGCCGGGTGTAATCCATCCCCACTAAGAGGGACACTTCAGTGTGATGTCAGTGGCAAAAGCCTGATCATTATTCACCTCGTCGCCTCGTCCAATTAAGCAATGACATGTAATTGTTTAAGCAAATTGCTACAGTCCAAATATGAAGGTACTCAAGGGATATTTATGTCCTGCCGTACAATAAAGAGGTGACCAGTCATACAAGCAGCAATGTCTCTATTTATCTTGCATTGTGGCTCATTGGCTTTATTGTTGTAGTATTATGACGTACGCTTCTAATATATGACTTTAATCTAATTATATTATGACAATTTTGTAGTACTATGACAACATTTTGGTATTTTGGTAGCATGAAAGCAGTACTCCTCATGTAGACAATGTGTTATTTATACACTTTTCATTCATTCATTCATTTATTTTGTACTGCTTATCCTCATGAGGGTCGCAGGGGGGGTGCTGGAGCCTATCCCAGCTGTCTTCAGGCAAGAGGCGGGGTACACCCTGGACTAGTCGCCAACCAATCACAGGGCACATATAGACAAACAACCATTCACACTCACATTCATACCTATGGACAATTTGGAGTCGCCAATTAACCTAGCATGTTTTTGGAATGTGGGAGGAAACCGGAGTACCCGGAGAAAACCCACGCATGCACGGGGAGAACATGCAAATTCCACACAGAGATGGCTGAGGGTGGAATTGAACCCGGGACTCACTATTTTATTTTCATTTATTTTTGTTGTGTGTACTTGAACATTGCTGTCTTTAACATTTCCTGTCTTTCTGGCGCTCCTCTCTTGCCTTAGTACATGGATTTTTTCCATACATCCATTTCCTGTACTGCTTATTCTCACGAGGGTCGCGGGCATGCTGGAGCCTATCCCAGCTGTTCTCAGGCGAGAGGCGGGGTACACCCTGGCTTGTCTCCAGTCAACGTGCCAACAGGGCACGTTGATGGTTTAATATGTTAATGTTAATAATAATAATAATAAATACTATTTATTTATAAATAATAAATACTATTTATTTATATATAATAAATTATAATAAATACTATTTATTTATATATCATAAATACTAATAAAAATAATAATAATAAAAATAATAATATAAGTAACATTCCATACCTTTGTGTGCTTTCTGTATTATGTACAGAACTGAAATACAACTTATGAAAGTTACTGCTGCTAATGAAGCGAGTTTTGAAAAGTTTGTTTTTTTCTATGAAAGACGTTGCTGAAGCTGCTGTACATTTAGTATGCTGTGCACAAGCATGTGTGCTCCCTGTAAATTTTCTCTAAAATACTCTTCAGTCGCCTTCTGTACTGCCGAGGAGAGGTATGTATACACATGAAAGACGGCGCTGAAGTTGCTGCACATTTTCTATGTTGTGCACGGAGATTAAACGTCCCCTCTGGCTGCCAACAGAACTGCAGCTATAGCCTCATTATTGGCAAACACCAAGGAACACAACAAGTTTATTTTTAGCCCGGGTCAACACAGACTGGTTGTACTTGGTTTACGGTATTCTGTGTTATGAGGTTTTGTGGTAAAAAACAAACATAATTTTAGTCCATAAACATGAGATTCATTTGAGAAAGAAATGAGGCAGCATCTGCGGAAGACTAAACTATGAGCTCAATATCGGCCGTCCGTGTCTTAATCAATCGACTGTCACAACCATCATTAAAGAAAAAGAGTGTACTAATTGTAACGTCTATCTGGATGTTGTAAGGATGATGAGGAGGTGGTCGATCAACAATCTCCAAAGAACAAAAGAGGGTACTGTCTGTAAAAAGCAAGCAATCACTGCCAGTAAAACATCATACTCCTCACAACACCATACTTGTGGATGTTAGTATTATTATTGTGAATATGTTCATAGCTGTGCTTGTTTACACCTGACCCATACGTTTTTTTAGACGTGAATTATTAGCAAAATATGGCTTGCTGTCACATATCTCGCAGTCAACCTGTCAGTTTCGGTAAGTCAAGCCATATTTTTGGACTAGATCTATTCTAGGAATATTATGGCGGCTCATTCTCAGTAAGCAGCGATCGTTGCTCACTGGCATAAAGTTGTCATTGACACTTACTGGCAGTCCAAAAAAAAACAAAAAACATGTTGACATTTGTTGTGTGCGTTATATCAATCACTATTATCAAAAAACAATATCTGTTATTATTATTCGTGTTGTTGTTATGAATATGTCACTTTCATTGATTTGCTGTGAGTTTATGACTGCATGTGTTTGAATCTGGATCCTGGAATGTGTTCTGGTCATGATGTCACAGATGATGATGATGATGATGTTCACCACTTCATTTCACTCCTATTTTGTAGTTGTTCATTTATCTAAGACAGCAGTTTGACATTTTTTTGACTTTATTATAGTATAAAATTAATTTAATCTGGTAAAACGATTTTTTTGTAATGTACTGTATTGTCAATCAGGCTGTAGAAAAAATTGGAGAATTTATTGACTTAATGGATTTACACCAATTCACCTCAATTATCGAATGGATTGCAGCCTAACAGTACTCACAAATCTTGACAGCCATCTTGTGTTTCAGCATCTGTGATTTGTCTACTATAAGTTTTGATGGATTACCCTGAAAGCTGTTCCACATTTCCATGTCCTTCATCATTTATAATAATTTTTGATGAACACTAATCTTTTCATTGAGTGCCATCAATTCCGTGCCCCCAAATGATCGTAGGTCCTTTCATTTACGACTGCACCAACCTTCGACATGAATGACTAGAAACTAAAATATAGAAACTGATTCTTCATGATCACCTGGCCTTGTGTGTTGTTGACTAATTTACCAGAAATAATATTTTTTAGAGGTAAACATTGTTGTATTATTATGAGCACCTGATGTATGTGGTCTGTGTTGTAAGACCCACTGTGGACCAAAACATACAACCTGTAACTGATTGCTGGTGTTTATTTTCATCAGTGTGGTTTAATTCATTGTTTACTAGAGGGGAATTAATTAATATAATAGAACAGAATAGATAGAATCTTGAATTATTTTGCAATGTCCTAGCCGTCCATCTGGTATTTTTACAATCAGTAATTGTTACTGTTTGTAATTGTTTGTTGTTGTTTATTTGTTCACTTCCTGCTTCTAATATAATTTTAGTTTTTTTTTTTTTAGTATTTTGGACTTTTATCTTATTTGTCACATACCGAATGAGTGTTTTCCGAATCACACACAGGTGAAAAGCCACAGCAGTCCAAAACGTGATAAACAAGAACGGCGCTGCTACTCATTACAGAGCCCTACTGATATTTGTTTTGTATATTTTTGAGTGATGGTCTTAAAACTATTGATGAGCTGATAAACAGCCTATTGAAGTTAAATTGTTGTTTTCAATAAATTACTTTTTGTATTGTATAAGTGCTTTTTGTTACACCCCCCCTTCTCGCTTTTGCATATTGTAGCTCTACTTAAAACCTCAATCAGATCCAAATGCATATTCGAGCAATTGTTCCACTTATCTTAAGATTTTGATCAGGTCTGTACATATAAAAAAAAATTCAATTTTAAATTTTAAATTTTAAATTTTAAATTTTAAATATATTAGGAAAGCAGGAAGTGAACACTTTTACTGATTGTAAAAGTACCAGGTGGAGGGGTAGGATTTAATAAGCTTTGCTTCTTCCTACTCCTTTTGGACATGTGGAACTGTGAACTGATTATGGGATGCATTCAATTGTAATCTGATGCATGTTCAAATGAAATTAAACCATTACATTATACATACAATTAAAGGTAAATTGAGCAAATTGGCTATTTCGGAAGCTTGTGTCAAACTGGTAGCCCTTTGTATTAATCAGTACCCAAAAAGTAGCTCCCTGTGTCAAAAACATTGGTGACCCATGTTGGAGGCTCTTTGTATTCCCCTGTTCATTATGCATTCCCCACATGGTACATTTATTCATCCATCCAGTGCCGCTCATCATCGTTCTCATCAAATGGGGATGGCGGTGACTCCATTAGCAGGGTTTCTCATGTGGGTGTCAGGTTTGCCAGGGAATCTTGTTAGGGCTTTTATTGACACTGTGTTTCATTAAGTTGATTAATGACATCTATTGGAGAATGTTCCGCAGTAATCAACATCTCTACGGAGAGAGTTTTGAGTCGGTACTCGGGCTCTACACATACATTCGACTAATATTCACTAATATAAATTTATTAGAGAATAGGAAACCTTAAATTCGACCTGCATCAATACCTGACTATGCTATCCTATTCACTGAGTATGCAAACTAGCCAATTATATATGCTACCATTCTATCTATCTATTCATCGCATCAATACAGTATAAGCATAGTCTAACTATACTATTTTTTTCTCCCCAAATGGGGTTTTAAGTTTTTCCTTGCCCGGATGAAGGCTCAGATCAGGGAATGTTGTCCATTGTTGCCAGCTTGTAAAGGCCATTGAGACTTTTTGGTGATATAAATAAAAACAAAAAAATAAAAACACACTTAACCCACAAAACCAAACAATCAGCATAAAGGAATTTTAAAGATGTCCGACACTGAAAAACTACTCTCAATGTTACAATATATACATTTGTAAACACTACTGACACTGCTGTATTTATTGCATCTTCAAAATGGGAACAGGACGTATAATGCAGAATTATTGCCTCAAATATGTAAAAAAAACTTTATTCATTGCAAAAATCAAAATGTACAACTCATCCAATTTAAGATTTTCCACAGAATACGCTACAAAAGATTCAATGACACAAAGTCACTTGTACCTACTTTGCTGTAAAAGTCCTCCTTATTTTCTTTCGGTTTTGAGTTTCTGAGCCGCTTTACCTCTCTGCAGCGACAAGCACCTCCCAACTAGCATACGCCCCGCTTTATGGTGGCCCGGAGTATTGTGCGCGTTCTGTTTTTTGACATTTCTCTGCAGTTTATTGTCCGATTAGAAAGTATTATACTAATACTATACTAATATTATACGGCTGGCAACCAGTCCAGGGTCTACCCTGCCTCTCGACCGAAGACAGCTGGGATAGACTCCAGCACCCCCTGCAACCCTTGTGAGGAAAAGCGGTAGAAAATGAATGAATGAATGCATGTATACCATTGCTTTTGGAAAGGTCATTCGGAAAGATTCCATTCGGAAAGAGAAAAACTCTGGCTAGTGAGGAGCTAGCATCTTGGGTCAGCTCACAAAGAGATAATCTGGAAACGTGCCAAGAAAGCACATCCCAAGCCCAAATGTTTACTAAGCGAACTAAACTCGAGGAGCAGAAATGAAAACCCTCTTGTGGTCTCGGCTTTTATTTTTTTCTCATATTCTGTACCTTCCCCCCACTTGGGTCCGTCTTTTATTTCTCATTCTGTTAAAGCAAAGAAGCCAGACGATGAATTCAAAGCAGCCCGGTGCGCTGCTGGTGCTGAAACAGCTGACTCACATAATTTACTGCTTTCTGTAAACATTAAGCTTTAAACAATGGAGCAAAGTAAATCAAGTGGACAAAAGGTGCTGGTGGTGGATTAATAATACTTACAGAGTGAAATATCAGCTTGAAACTGTTTCACAGTCTGGAGAGCGAGTTGAACACGGCAAGGTTTTAACGATGAGTACTTCTCATTGGGAGGAAATATGGATTTAGGATTTAACTGGTGATTCAGTACTCATATTTATTTCTGCTTATACAATTTCATGACAGGCAGGAATTACAGTGTAAAGCTACAGTCCTGGTTGGCATCTAAGTGACTCTGCGTGAGAGCCAGTGAGAGTTGCAGTAGAGTTTGTGGTGTTGCCAAACTGCCATTGTGCTTAGACTTAGACTTCCTTTATTGTCATTGCACAAAAAAAAAAACACAGCAGTGAAATTTGGCAAGGAAATGTCATAGCTTGGCTTCCGTTGGCTGCCGTTTGGGTGCCAAGAACAGTTCCATCGTGAACAGTCAGACACCCACCCAATTAGAGCAGATCAAAAGCTTGGCGAACGTATGTTCTTCAGCATTTTGTTACTTTATTTAGCCATGCTGTGCACAGAAATAAACCTCTCCAACATGATGGTGGGTTGTCTCCGGATATCCGACTTACGGTGTTCATCTTACCTTGTCTGGAAAATATTTTTACCCCCTGCAAATAATACATATAGTGCAGTTGAGCAAATGACTAGAAGAGGGAATATGGTTTTAATATTTATGGGTCGAAATTGACCCGAACACCATAGATGTTTCTTTAGTGGTTAATACTAACATGAGAAAATAAATTAATTGTTTTAAGAGGTATGTTCTATAGGTCTTGTTACACCCACAGACGTAATAACTGCCCACAAACATAATAAACCACAAACGTAATACAAATCTGCAGCTTTGAATGTAATAATCCCGCAAATGTAATAAATTTCCCACAAATGTAATAAAATTTGCCTACTGCAAACGTAATACTGAATTTCCTGCAAATGTAATAAATATTACATGAAAGTGGAAAGTGAAAAACTGTAAATGTAGTAACTTCCCACAAATGTAATATGAGACAAAATAATGATTTTTGTGGTTGTTGTTGTTGTTTGTTCTTTCTTTTAATGAGGGAGAAGGTGTAGATGTCATTTTGAGGATTTTAACAAGATAATTATTTTTTTTCTTTTTTTGTGGGAAAAATATTATCATTACAATGCATTAAAGGAATCTTTAATTATTAAATTATAATTAATTTTAAATTAAAAACGATAACATGTTTGTGATAATTGCAATTGTTTTAATAAAATTATTATTACTATTATTATTATTATTATATTTTATTATTTATTTTGATTATTTCTTCCCCATATACACACTAAATCACACATACAATAATATACTGTAACTAAAACGCACATGTAGCCCACAAACAAAATGTAATAATTTCCTGCAAATGTAATAGTTAAAAAAAACTATTTTTTTTTAACTATTACAAATGTAATAGTTATTACATTTGCAGGAAATTCAGTATTACGTTTGCAGTGGGCAATTTTTTGTGGGAAATTTATTACATTTGCGGGATTATTACATTCAAAGCTGCAGATTTGTACTACGTTTGTGGTTTATTATGTTTATGGGCAGTTATTATGTTTGCGGGTGTAACAGCCCTTAGTAATAGCCAGGTAACAAAAGAACCTTCAATTTATTGACATGATTCTTTTGACGTTCATTTTTACCATTTTTGGAAATTGAAATCATGGGATATAGTGACAAAAAAAAGGCCTACATGCCCACACCAAAAGTATTAAAACCAACATTTTCATGTATGAGGAAGCCTAACCAAGAGATGAGAAGCAAATTTGATGGTAACTTATTGTTTTTAGTGTATTTTATAACTGATTTAATAACATAAGATATGATAACAGAAAACTAACACAACAAGAGGAAGGTTTTAAAAGAGACAAGGCTAATCAATACACAAGTGGATTTCATGCCTCATTCAGGCGCAATCCAGTTTTCCAAAAATCGGATGAAGATAGCAGACTATATTTGACTGAAACACACTCTCTTAATAGGATCAGCTGCACCCAGCGCCCATTTACATATCATATGAGGTGGAAATGCGGTTACGTCATAACCACTTTAAAGTGACCATGAAGTATTACCAAGATTCTATCAGAGTCGTTTCCTTGTTCTGGAACTAATTGATTTGCGCTAGCAGGTCTCCGTGCCTCACCAATTTTCCACAGCACAGCACAGTATGTTCACAAGGATAAACTGAGAGCAAATTCTTTGCTCTACCTCCCACAGCCGTGACATACGAGGCACGAGCGTACTTACCGTCCTCCCGGGACTTCTGAATGAACGCATCAACGCCGCTTTCACCGTAGTTGCCCTCCGAGGCCACTGTGGAGACGTAGTTCCACCTCATAGCTTTGACGATGTCTACCATGGCCTGTGCCTGGTACGTGTCTGGGGGCACCACCCGAGAGAAGAAGTCGTAGCGTGTGTTGTCGCTGAGCTCCGGAGCCGTGGAGGCGTAACTCACCTGTGGGATCTGCAAAGGGACGAAATACAGTCTATGAGTGCTTGTACGTTTTTTTTTTATGAATTGAATGAGACGCTAGAAGAACAACAAGACAAAAGAAGAGTCTCTGAGGTACTTCACTTCCATGACCTTGAGCAGAGAAAAATACTAACACAGAGAAATGTACAGTAAAACACAAAAGTAAGTCCAACCATAACATTTCAGCAAACATCTGCATGCATTGGGTATATCTTCTCAAGGTATAACAGTAACTGGTATATGGACTTTCTGACCAACAGGCCCCAGAAAGTGAAGCTCGGCCCCCACCTCTCCTCCACACGCACTCTAAGCATTGGCTCACCACAGGGCAGTGTCCTGAGCCCCCTGCTGTACTGACTCTACACCTACAACTGCAGTCAGGGCCACAGGAACAATATGATCGTCAAATTTGCGGCCTGGTGCTCTATTAATAACCTCAATCTGAATACCAGGAAGACTAAAGAGATCATCATGGACTTCAGGAGGACAAAAAGTGATCATCTCGCCCTCTACATCAACCGCGAGGACATGGAGAGCATCCATGACTTCAGATTTTTGGTAGTCCAGATCTCCGGTGATTTGACCTGGACTAAGAACACCTCAGCCATCATCAGAAAGGCTCCGCAGTGTTTACACTTCCTGAGAGTTCTCAGGAAAAACAACATGGCCCAGAAACTTCTACTGGCCTTCTAACGCTCCTCCATCGAGAACCTGCTGACCTACTGCCTAACTCCCCCTCTCCCATTAGTCTGAAACTAGAAATAACACTCTGTTTATGGTAGGTTGCACAGCGGTCGAGTGGTTAGCGCACAGATGTTACAACTAGGAGACCAGGGTTCAATTCCACCCTGGGCCATCTCTGTGTGGAGTTTGCATGTTCTCCCCGTGTTTTCTCCGGGTACTCCGGTTTCCTCCCACATTCCAAAAACATGCTAGGTTAATTGGCGACTCCAAATTGTCCATAGGTATGAATGTGAGTGTGAATGGTTGTTTGTCTATATGTGCCCTGTGATTGGCTGGCTGGCGACCAGTCCAGGGTGTACCCCGCCTCTCGCCCGAAGACAGCTGGGATAGGCTCTAGCACCACCCGCAACCCTCATGAGGAAAAGCAGTAGAATGAATGAATGTTTTGGTGACGATACAACAAGAAAACACTCTAAGCTAATGAAGCTAATGATATAAATTACAATACAGGCTATTAATTGTGCTGTGTACAAAAAAAGTGTACAAAAATTGGGATGCCAGGCTTTACCCCAACAGGATGTGAAAATTTGACATCATTCCTTTTCGGCTCACAAGAGCTTCCATTCTTGTGAGAAAACATTCTACAGGATTGATGAGCATTTGCGAGGCCATAGATCACTGATGTCGGACCTTAGTTCATCCCAGAGCTGTCTGATGGGGTTTAAAGGTCATGCAAACATGACTTTATAGACCTTGCTTTTTGTACTCTGGAAAAAATTGCTATTTTCCAAACTGTTGGAAGCGTACAATTGTTCAAAATGTCTGCTGAAATAAGGAAGTAAGAGTAAGGTATGTAGCTCAGATTGTCAACTCCAAGCCAGTCTCCAATGAAAGGTGGATAGTGAGGCATCGGAGTGATGCACACATGCAAATGGTTGCCCACATTAGCATATGTAATTGTGACAGCTTTCAGATCAGCGCACACCGGCAGGGAGCTCCAAATGTAAAAGCATCTGTTGTTGCAGGTAAGAGCACTGATCCTTTCAATATGGCAGATTGTACCGCAGGCCAAATGTGGCATTTGAGGTCCTTACAGCTAAGCCGAGATGTGTTTCCACACATTGGAAATAAACAACTCGTGTACTGTAGCTAGTTGAATATGCTTAGGTAAGACTGCATGAGGTTGCATTTCAGCATAAAAAACAGCAAAAGCATCCAAGGGAATGTGTATACCTCCACCAAGGCAGACTCCGTCATTAACGCTGCAATAACTGAATCGTGAACCTGAGATTAGTAAGTCAGATGGTGGATTCGTAGTGCTGAATCCTACATCGTGCCACCACCATGCTAAGATTTGCTCCGCCAGGGAAAATTGTAGCTGAACGTTGGCCACACAGTTAGGAGATCGGGAAGATTGGGTTCGATTCTCTGCTTTGGGATCTGTGTGGAGATTGCATGTTCTCCCCATGGGTTTTCTCCAGATTCTCTGGTTTCCTCCCACATTCCAAAAACATGCTAGGTTAATTGGCGACTCCAAATTGTCCATAGGTATGAATGTGAGTGTGAATGGTTGTTTGTCTATATGTGCCCTGTGATTGGCTGACGACCAGTCCAGGGTGTACCCCGCCTCTCGCCCCAAAAACAACTGGGATAGGCTCCAGCATGCCCGCGACCCTCATGAGGATAAGCGGTAGAAAATGAATGAAAAAACATGGTAGGTTAATTAGCGACTCCAAATTGTCCATAGGTATGAATGTGAGTGTGAATGGTTGTTTGTCTATATGTGCCTTGTGATTGGCTGGCGACCATTCCAGGGTGTATCACAGTCAACAAATTAGTAATGAAAATATTAACCATTATAGTAACACACAATTGTAATAACTGCAATGTTATTGTTGACATTGTCATAACTGTAATAAAATTAATAGCATAATGTACTACAAGTGTGTATATGTATATGTATGCCTACATGTATGTATATGTGCATTAATGTGTTGCATGTCTTGCATTCGTTTAAGGACGATTCAGACGTATCGCTGCAAAGGGTGTTGGTAGTCTTTGTGTGTTCTTTTTTGCCGTAACACCTGACTCAACTCGACTCGACTTTAGTGAGTGACTCATAAAAACATGACTTGAAAACACGAAAAAATGAGCCGAGTAAAAAAATTTGATAAATGACGAAAATGTAAGCTTCTGCCAAACACTGCCTTTATGGTGATAATAAACACTATCATAATGGGCAGCATAACAATCAGTTTATAGTTAATTAATAAAATCAATTAATTTGCTTGGTAATTTGTTGAATGTACATAAAATTTGACATTTTCTTGAATTCAATCTGTTGGCTCTTTTTTTTTTAACCATTTAACAATAATAACAAGTTTCAATTGTTGAAGATGGATGACCGAGATATACTAATCAATACAATAGCTTGCAGGCTTTTTGGCTTAAAGACATGTAGAAATGGACCAATAAGGGCTTGACGAGGACAGGGAGCGATGGAGGCATATTGTGATGGCCACAGCATCGCATTAAGCAACCAATTGAAGAAGACCCCTTTTGGGTCCTGACCCTCCATTTGGAAACCCGTGCTTTAATTTCTTCATATTAGCTGATTAGGATATTCTGAATTATTAACACACTAACATGCATAAAGTTCTCAATTGCTACCCCGATATTTTAAGTCAAATATCAGTGAGTATAGTGAGAAAGGTGCATTATATTTACTTGCTACTGTTGTTTTCCTGCATTATCTGCAAGGACACAGACAGGACACGGACGGTTATTTCATTCCTATGCAGCACTAGTCGGAATTATTGGGCCCTTCAGGTGTTTGTCCTTCAGCAAAAAATCCACAATACTTCAACATCTTTCATGTGTTCCTGCCTTGAATCCATCTGATACATGTTTCCAACACCCCGCTATTTTATTTTATTCATGAATTTATTTCATTTCTTTGATATTTGTATGTTTTTTATAATTGTCACTTCTTTACTAATGTCAATATTATGATGTATTTTCCAACATCAAAACATTTCTTTTCCTTTTTAACATTTTGGCGCGATGCCGGGCAATGTTTTTTAGTGTTTTGCCTCAAACGCAAGAAAACACGTTTGAAGATGCCCTAGTAACCTTGGATCGATGCATTCAGGAGAAGAAGAAGCATCAACGCCTCACAAAAAGACAGGAGCTAGACTATTTTTACCTGTTGAGAGGCCCATCTTTTCCTTTTGCGGGGGTCGTTTTTGTCCACCAACACTGTTGAAAGACCCGGTCAAGGGTGCTTTTGTAGCATTTGGAATGGACTGTAGCATATCTGATGTACTTAGACCAGGTTTACCACAGCCCAAGACTCACATTAGAAATATAGTTCTATTCCCAAGGATGCCAATGACTAAAAAATATAATATACCTTTAATATATTAAGCTGCAGCCCCTAAATTTAGAAAGAAAATGGATTTCTACCCATAAAAGCTGCACATGTCCATGTCATAAAATGACATTTTGCGGCACACACAATTTTGTGAGGGCCTCTTTATTTGACAGGAGCCAATCATGAGCTATGAAAAAAATCACTACAAGCTTGTTGACCCACCGGAAATCACAGGAGGTCATTACCCAATATAACTGTCACTCTGTCCTCCCGAGGGGGTGACTCTCTGCGGACAGAGGCAGCTGAATGAATTTCCACTTATCTTCTTTATCTACCTTTTGAGTGTTAAGTTGCTGCGTGATGATTTTAACATTCTTTCTAAGATGACACCGTGATTCAGACTGTTATATTGAGTAATGACATGCTCGTTGTGAGTTCCCTTATAGCTAGTGATTGGCTCCTGCTAAAGACAGAGATACATTTAATTTAATTTAATTTAATTTAATTTAATTTAATTTAATTTAATTTAATTTAATTTAATTTAATTTAATTTAATTTAATTTAATTTAATTTAATTTAATTTAATTTAATTTAATTTAATTTAATTTAATTTAATTTAATTTAATTTTTAATGAAACAGATTGCATTAGTTAGTTCAATGCACCTCCAAACCCTGGACTTGATTGAAATAAAAATTAATTAATCAATATATTTTTAATAATTGATCAAGAGATGCTCAATATCGGCGTTCTAACTGATATCCGATATACAATAAAGAAGAAATGCATAAAAATGGAGACGCAAGTGTCCCTTAAAGCTGCTTGATGTACGTTACTCATGTCCCACAATGCTCTAGCGAATGTCAGCAGGAAACTTTGGAGCGTTATTGTTTACATTCAGCATGGCGGGAAGCGCTTGAACCCTTGTGGAGATCTCCAAGGCAGCACAGCGCTAGCCAGACATTCCCCTAATTGCCGCCAGCCGTTGTTGACACTGGAGGAGATTAAAGTTTCACTTTGTTACTGTTGAAGCGAGCCGAGCAGCAAATAGGCGCGCCTCTTGAATAGAAAAGCAATTCCCGCATAATGATACGACAAATCTGATTTTCAGCGCTATGAGATTGAACGGCGGCACGGCGACAAACAATGAGAGCCTTTACGCCATCATTCCAATTGATGCATTGTGTCTCCAACACTGGTGGGAATTAATTTATTATCTCTATTATTCTATTTCACAATGAGACCTCATTCGTCTATCTTTGTTCATTCGCTGTGATTTATGACGATGGTTTTGCATCATACTGTACTTGCTCATCAGTCAAACTCATTGATTATTAATGTCAATTTGGCTGATCCACTCATTGATCATGGTGACTTTAACTTTTTCATATTCTTTCTTTATGAACTCTGGTGTGGTTCGGTTCACTTGAGATCAAGTTAAATGTAAAATTCTGGTTGCTAGGCGGGCGGCACGGCGGTCAAGTGGTTAGCTAGGAGACCCGAGTTCAATCCCACCCTCGGCCATCTCTGTTTAGAGTTTGCATGTTCTCCCCGTGCATGTGTGGGTTTTCTCCGGGTAGTCCGGTTTCCTCCCACATTCCAAAAAAATGCTAGGTTATAATTGGCAACTCCAAATTGTCCATAGGTATGAATGTGATTATAGTGATTATTGTGATTATAGCGACACATGTAGACACGCAATTGGAATATTCCTTTCCATTTATACCATTGGGCTGCACGACGGGTCGAGTGGTTAGCACGCAGACCTCACAGCTAGGAGACCAGGGTTCAATTCCACCCTCGGCCATCTCTGTGTGGAGTTTGCATGTTCTAACCGTGCATGTGTGGGTTTTCTCCGGGTACTCCGGATTCCTCCCACATTCCAAAAACATGCTAGGACTCCAAATTGTCCATAGGTATGAATGTGAGTGTGAATGGTTGTTTGTCTATATGTGCCTTGTGATTGGCTGGCGACCAGTCCAGGGTGTACCCCACGTCTCGCCCAAAGACAGCTGGGATAGGCTCCAGCACCCCCCATGACTCTTGTGAGGATAAGCGGTAGAAAGTGAATGAATGAATGCTTGCTAGGCATCAAGGTATTACCTTGACACTGCATGCAGTCAGCAAAGGCATGGCTAACATGACTCTATTAGTAGTTAAGTCTGTATTCCTTTGCTAACTATTGCAGCTACGCTACAAGTCCCTGACACAAGTTGCAGCGAAACACCCTTGAATTGCAGAAATAATTTGTAGCAAAACTGGGTCACCATATTAGCTTACTAAAATACAATCTATGGCATTTAAATTATTTTGCTCAGGCTCTAATTCCTGTGCAGCGTCTCCAGAAGGTGAAATGTTCGGCCCCTAAAGGCTGACGATATTATCTGTGAGCTTTGGACCTCTCCATAATATTTCCATATCTCAGATTTGACCTTTAATATTTTGACAGCGGACTGAATGGAGAGGTTCAATAAGTTTGCCTTTGTCTTCCACAGAGAGTGAGAGCCATCACTCTGCTTAAGAATGCAGATGAACATCCATAAATGGAGCCACGTTCTACTTCCACGCCTTGGAATTTAAGTCTTTCTTCAAGGTTTTTGTCCTCAACATGGCATGGCAACCATTAGCAATGATGGAAATATTGTACACAGAATAAACAATAGTAATGACACTAATAGTAATCACTTCTATCATTCTATCAAGCAGGTTAAGTTTGTCTGTTATTTAGTTCACAGTGTCACAATGTGATAATTGCCCCAAAAATCCAAAAACCATCAATATTAGCTGCAGTACTGTAAGTACTTGGAAGATTTAGGGCAAAAGAGTAGCAAACGTCTTGTGCTGGAAGACACAGCCATCCCAATGGGAGCGGACATCGGAAGTGTTGTTGCTGCTGTTGTTATTGAAGAAATCAGCATAAGTATGTGTATCAATTCGCCTCGAAAAATATTTAGGTCGACTACAGTAACTACAGTAACTACAGTAAGATACTTCAACTAGTACATGTTAGCATCAGTGTACGTGTTAATGCATGATACATGTATATTAAACGATGCAATGTTGTTAGAGGTTTTTATGAGAGGGCTTCATAGTCGAAATAGGTGCATCCCAATGACAGTATTGTAAGCTAGCTCAAATTAACGCATTTTCTCATATTATAAGGCACAGAAAATGTGCATGTTTCACATAAGGATTGTGAATGATGGGCGAAATTCCCCAAAAAGTGCAGTTCCCCTTTAAGATGTTTAGCAAGCGAAACAAGCGACTGCAAACAAATGAGAGCGATGATAGATTTTCCTCACTATCCATTTTCATAAACAAAATTCACTGAGGGCTGCACGGCGGTCGAATGGTTAGCGCGTAGACCTCACAGCAAGGAGACCCGAGTTCAATCCCAACCTCGGCAATCTCTGTGTGGAGTTTGCATGTTCTCCCCGTGCATGCGTGGGTTTTCTCCGGGTACTCCGGTTTCCTCCCACATTCCAAAAAACATGCTAGGTTAATTGGCGACTCCAAATTGTCCATAGGTATGAATGTGAGTGTGAATGGTTGTTTGTCTATATGTGCCCTGTGATTGGCTGGCGACCAGTCCAGCGTGTAACCCCGCCTCTTGCCCGAAGACAGCTGGGATAGGCTCCAGCAACCCTCGTGAGGATAAGCGATAGAAAATGAATGGCTGAAAATTCACAGAAACTGTGTCTATGGTGGGGTAACTAAGTGTTTATTGAACTCGAATTGGCCTTGGTGGAGGTCCTTGTTCATGTATGTTCTAGAAAGAGTTGCTTATTATACCAATTGGTAAAATGACAACTAAACAGATTCTTTTGTCCTGCAGTCGTTCCCCTTCCCTGTGTGACTGCTGTGCATGCTGGTCTGGAGGACATGTATTGATTTTGGAGCTAGCCGTGCTCGCTGTAACTCTACATGTTGTCAAACTCTTTAATTGATGAGACGTGATGCCGTCCCACTTAGAGCAGAGTCTCGGCTTTCACCTTTGGCTTTGTTCGAGTAGAACCCAGTGTCACATTAAATACTGTAACTTGGTGTCATTTTGTCCCCAACACGTATTTACACCGTCACTTACACCTTAGTGATGCCTTAATAAGGTGTTGACTCGGAAAGCAGTTTAACCCGAACAATGATGCTTAAATCGAGTCATGTGTGCTACATTGTTTCAGCCTTTACGTGAATGTAGCTGGTGACAGCACGACAGGAAGTGATGATCATTCATCAACCATTCATATCCACTTCAAAATGTGTCAGTTAAATGCTCAGAGGAACTTTTCCATTCATTTTTTATGTCATGAACACATGACATTCAACACTGACAAATTGTATTCAACTACTTTGGAGCTGACATGAGAGCGTCTTGCCATTGTTGTCACTGACGACGATGATAATACGGCGCTGTTTCATCTTGTTGAATTATGAAAGAAGAATTCATTGAGCATCTTTCTAAATGGTGTCAATGTTTGCTGCTTGATTGTGACATCATTCTACTCGTTTCTATCAAAGTTGCAGTCGACCAAGTGACACTAATGTCTGTACATCAGTGAGGAAAGAAAATCCATCCTTCTTAGAAGATAGTACAGTTCATGCATTTAATGAGACAATCCAAAATCTAAAGTCTAAAGTCTTCTGCTGTTGTATGAGTGGAAATGTACTCCAATGGACAGCATCAAATCGAGGAAAATTAAGTGCCAACATAAAATTTTGGTGTAAATATACATATTTACATTTGTTATTACAGTTATTGTTAGTGTATACAAAACTGTAGTGAGACCAGCCATGTTGTTTGGTCTAGAGATAGTGCCACTGAGGAAAAGACAGGAAGCAGATCTGGAGGTGGGAGTGACCAGGATGGATAGGATCAGGAAGGAGTACATCAGAGGAACATTACATGGTAGAGTCTTGGAGATAAGTCATAGAGGCCAGACTGAGATGGTCGGGAAAAGCCCAAAGAGAAAGACCGAACTCAAAAAGTAGGATTTAATATGAATATTTTTATTTAATATTTTTGGAGTTTCGGCATAAAAAAAACCTATATATGATCTTCTAAGTACAGTTTTTAACATTATTAGAGCCCCCATTGTTAAATTTTAGCACCTGTATTTATTTTCACATCTTTATTTTATTTGTATTTTATACATTTTGTATTACTTTATATTTTATTAGTATATTTAATGAGTTTTGCATCTATTTTTTCTACTTTTTTATATTCATTTTTATAAATCTTACATTTATTTTTGCATATTTAATCAGTTATACAAATATAAATATACATATATGTATATATAAATATAAATTATATACATTTCATGCATGCTGTATGTCGAGCATGTACAGCATATTTGACAATAAAGTCGACTTTGATATATACTTTACGTTAATATTTATTTTATATTTATAATGAATGAATGAATGAATTAATGGCTGGAGCCTATCCCAGCTGGCCCCGCGACCCTCGTGAGGATAAGCGGTAGAAAATGAATGAATGAATTTATAATGGCGTTAAATAGAGCCTTATTAGACTGCACTGTGCCTTGTGTGTGTAGAGTATAAAGCAGCAATTCTACCCAAGATCTTAAAACCGACTTTCACGTGGGAAACATCTCCAACGAAATCTTCACTTTTCTCCCATGTCGGGCCATATGCCCCCAAACCCCTACTTAGAGCTTGGTGGTCTCACTGGCCCCTTTGAGAGGCCTTCCAGCACATTCTTTGAAGCACCTCTCAAGAGTGCTAAACATAGCAAGCCCATCAGTTTAGGTCCGTCTGGTGACTCGGGGGTGATAAGACTCCCCGCTATCACGGTCTCTTTCTGCATACTCACCAAAGATGACGCCTCGGGAGACGCTTTCCTGGTCGACCGACTGCTGTGTTAAACCAACTTAACGATCTCGATGCGGTACAAATGAGCGCTGATTCCCCTTCTCCCAAGACTTACAACATCAGCTCTATTTTTAATAATTAATGTCAATGCACGTGGAAATGTCCAAATTTAAAACATTCTGACCTAAAACTGTCCCTTGGCTAGAACACGACCGCATCCTAACGACTCCACAATGGCTGCATTAAAACAGTCGCGGTGTGACTCTACAGATGACTACTATTAAAACTTGATGATGACAATGTGGAATTGTTCAATTTGCGACTCACGGCAGAGTAAACAAAGGACTACTTTGTGAACATATTAACAAAGGGAGAGAACAAGAGCAGCTGTGGATGTTAAGAAGGGGAAGGGAACGCAGGTTTCAGTCATTGTTATTTTTTATTGTGCTGCATGCTACAGTTTAATCCTGGGCTCAAACTGAATCCGTTGCGGCTCCGATCCTGATCCAGTCCTGCGTGCCACTCATACAGTACAAAACCGTATCTTTTTTCATGTTTATTATTATTAAATAGCATTACATTCATTCATTCAATCTCTACTGCTTTTTCCTCACGAGGGTCGCGGGGGTGCTGGAGCTTATCCCAGCTGTCTTTGGGCGAGAGGCGGGGTACACCCTGGACTGGTGGCCAGCCAATCACAGAGCACATATAGACAAACAACCATTCACACTCACATTCATACCTATGGACAATTTGGATGTAGGAGGAAACCGGAGTACCCGGAGAAAACCCATGCATGCACAGGGAGAACATGATAGCCGAGGGTGGAATTGAACCCTGGTCTGCGCGCTAACCACTGGACCGCCGTGCCGCCCTAAATAGCATTTAATTATCCAATATTGAGTGTACAATGTTGACCAAACGGTCACTGTTACTGTTATCAGTTTCTTAAATTGATAGGATGATGATGGCATCCAGGCTGCACGTTAGACGAGTGGTTAGCACGCAGGCTAGTGGAGTTTGCATGTTCTCCCAATGCGTGGGTGGGTTTTCCGGTTTCCTCCCACATTCCAAAAACATGCTAGGTTAATTAGCGACTCCAAATTGTCCATAGGTATGAATGTGAGTGTGAATGGTTGTTTGTCTATATGTGCCCTGTGATTGGCTGGCGACCAATCCAGGGTGTAGCTCGCCTCTCACTCAAAGTCAGCTGGGATAGGCTCCAGCATGCCCCCGTAACCCTAATAAGGGTAAGAATGGATGGATACAGTATAGTGACGGACGACGGTATTTTCCCCAATTTTGAGTGCCAGGTCTTCGCCTTCGGTGGTAGTATCCGAGTATTTTTTCTGACTGACCACCCTTTTGTATTGAAAGCAATTGTGGCTTTCCAATAAGGTGTTTTACCCCAGATGCGGTCATATAATTATCTCCTTGTATTATGCTGTATGAAAGTACACACAATCGCAACAATATCCCACCTTTGCTATGAGTTCTGTAGAAAAGGCATAGGTGGGTAAATGCATAATGGGTTTTTTTTTGTCACAGAAGCTGGAGTTAATCCTCTGAAAACAGAAAATAGATGCTGACATCTTGCATGACGGTGGTTCAAAATAATATTTTCACCAAAATGTCGGTCAAAGTAGACATTTTAGGCCTCCGTACGTGTTGAACTTCCAAGGTTGCACTATGTGTTATTTTTAACAGTGCCCCCGCCTCGCACCCGAAGTCAACTGGGATAGGCCCCAGCATACTCCCACTACCCTCATGACAATTGCCAACAAAAATGACAGAGCACCATCAGGAAAAGGTTGTCAGTCATCCATTGTTTATCATCCAAATAAAAAAAACAAACAATGATGATTGATGCAACACATGCCGGCAGGGGATTCCTTTACGATGCATGGCTGATCATTCAGCACGGGTTAGTAATCAGCATGGCCCCTCGCTAGAAAAAATAGCCCAAAGATCACGGGCCGTCCAATGGGGTTTGCAGAGGTGTTGAAAACATATGGCACTAAACACAAACACAAACACACTTCTCCTGCCAACACCAGGTAACTAACCAACGAGCTGAGGGAAGTTTTGTTTGCACAGGAGAAACTTTAAGATGAAAGCTAAAGAAGCATATCTTTGTAAATAACTCCAAAAAAAAAAAAAAAACCCAAAGTGTTTTTGAGACATCGCCTTCCAACAAAATGAAAACACTCCAAATAAATAGCAGTGAATACACGACTGCCAGAAATGATCAATCATGACTAGGAAGGGAAGCAGTGGATTTAGAGCTCTCCCATGATAAAAACCCTTTCAACTAATAAAACACGACTTAAAAGAACCAGAGAATGTTATCACAGATGTCACCAAAAGTCAACAGTTACTATCATTGCTGTGTTGGAGCGACAGGAAGCAAATCTCACTTATAAACCAGTCTGAATTAGAGCTGCTTGATATTGGCTTTATTAGCAGTATCTTAGCTTGGTTTTATTACCGGTATCGGATATTGTCCAGCACTTCATTACCAATACTCATAGAGGCAAACTAATATCAAGTCTGCAGTTTGTACAAAATAAGACAAATACTGCAATATATGTAATATAAGTTATAGAAAAGGTGCCATAGTTACTTTATTTTGGGCTCTAATTTTGTGGCGTATTGTGGTGGAGCGTGGCGCACCCCTGCACAGTGGTAATTGTGTCCGGCGCACCAGAGGAGGTGTTTACATTTTCAGCTTTGCGCAGTGAAAATTTTGTGACATAAGCACGCCAAAGTGCCCTGAAAAATCTCCAGCTCTGACCTGGTCTAGTCTATTCCTTGGTGCAGGTGAAGCGCACCTTGTGCAGTGGTAATTGTGTCCGGCGCACCAGAGGAAGTGTTTACATTTTCAGCTTTGCGCAGTGAAAATTTTGTGACATAAGCACGCCAAAGTGCCCTGAAAAATCTCCAGCTCTGACCTGGTCTTGTCTATTCCTTGGTGCAGGTGAAGCGCACCTTGTGCAGTGGTAATTGTGTCCGGTGCACCAGAGGAAGTGTTTACATTTTCAGCTTTGCGCAGTGAAAATTTTGTGACAAAACAGCACGCCAAATGTGCCCTGAAAGATCTCCAGCTCTGACCAGGTGCAGAGTGCATACATGTCACCAAAACCTGACAGACTGGTTTTTCAGAATGTCAGGCACATTTCAATGCAACCAGCAATCACTATTTAATGTAACCATACATTCATTCATTCATTCATTTTCTACCGCTTTTCCTCACGAGGGTCGCGGGGGGTGTTGGAGCCTATCCCATGGGTACACCCTGGACTGGTCACCAGCCAATCACAGGGCACATTGTAACCATACATTTTTGTATTAATTGTACCATCACATCTGATGTCAGATCACTCATAATATAACTCAAAACACAAGACCGCTCCACATATTGCACATCTCCATGGCTGTGCTGGTTGGTTTTTCATAGGGAGGTTCCTAGATCGCCCCAAATGAGAACAAAAATATTAATTTTACATGAATAAACCAACCCAATAAAAATGAACCCATGACCCAGTTTGGGTCCAGACAGTCTTGATATATATTTCCATGTTTATATCACGTTGATTATAGAAACAATGACTCCTTCAATTGACCACAAATACAATCAATACTAAGTGTTGGTGCTCTTGTAAAAGTAAGATCCAACATTTAAACTAGACTTGCAAACATTTATTACCCCAAGAAACGATGTTAGCAATCAAAGTGATTTAAACGAGTCTGATCTTTGTCTGGGATGGATCCCAGACAAGCTCCCTGCATCTACTCCACTGGGTAATAGGTAAGGCAAATGGATGGATGGATAGATGGATGGAAGTATAATTGAGAGTAGTTCCTGTCTGTCTGGGGTAATGCAATTACCAGGAGATGAGGCTGTAGGAGGAGGTCGAAACTTAGTTTTCATAACTTGAGCTAACCCTGACTGTAGTTCTGCTAACATCGTCATTCAGCAAGTTTCACCTCTGTTTCCAGGTCATGTGATTATTGTAGCAACTGTTTCTAAGTGGTTGTTGATTTAAACACATTTTCACATTTGGTGAACCTCGATGTCAGTTACAGTATATGTTGATCGACAATGGTGACAACAGTGTGGCCGTACCATGTAATGACGACAAGTGTTTCACATGACGACAATGATCCATTTTTTCTTTCGCTATGCTGCTTATCATCACTAGGGTCACGGGTAGGCTAGAGCCTATCCCAATTGTTTTAGGGCGAGAGTCGAGGTACATCTGGGACTGGTCGCCAGCTTATCGTGACAGCAAAAAATGCAATATTAGTATATTTTGTTATTTACTGCAATATTTAGTGTCAACACGTACATGTACTTCCACTGCAGCCTATTAAACAATTTCATTTACAATTTATTAGGTTATGATAGTCACGTCAACATGTTGGAAATACACTTAAATAGTGGTATGTGCTTACACATTTGGAATCAAACTATGGAATGGATTGAGTAAGACCTTCAATGAGCAAATTCAAAAAACAATGCAAGCAGTTGATGTTTGCTAAATGCAAGGATGAAGAGTCTTGAACCAGTCATGATGTGCTATATATATCACTATATTGACACTTACTATGGTACCCATTATGTCATTGTATGGTCATATCACCTCGTACTTCGGTACGTGACAAAAATCTAATTTAAAAAAGAAAAAAAGAAAAAAAAAGTGAACTATTTTATGAAAGCAGGAAGTGAACAAATGTAACAGTTACTGATTGTTAAAGTACCAGATGGAGGTTAACGTTTCAGCGTCTTCTCTCAAAAGTGAAGCAAACACATGAAAGAGATGATGGATTTTTTTTTTTTTAAATCACATTTGGTGCTCATAAACACGCTCTAGGGACACATATTACTGTTAGAACATCATTAAAAAGTCACATTTGCATAATGGCTAACCTTTAAATCGTCTGCAGCTCCTACCATGACCGTGAACAGGATAAGCGCTACGGAAAATGGATGGAAGGTGATAGTTTTTAGTCACCCAGCAGAAAGCATTACAGACAGCTGCAAAAACACTTCCTGCTTAGATGCAGAAATAACTCAATTTCTTGTGCAGACCAGACAAGAAGGAGGCGGGGTCTTATTCCGTGTCACTGCGACCACGTATTAACAAAAAGAATGCTTGTCATCCTTTAATCCCGCAGTGTTGTTATCTGCAGGGACTCCAAAGCCTTATCCTCGACGACAGGTTGTGTTAACTCGATGTGGGCGCCACCATATTTTTCCCATTTGAAATTAGTGTTTATCTAACATTCGGTTTGTGTCCCTTACCTCAAATGCCACTGCACTAACCATAAATACGGGTCCTATCTTTTGCTCAGTCTAAAATAAATCATAGCTGCATGTGGTAGTGCTATTGCAGGTGAATATTTAGCAATTATAAATGCCTGCAAGGCAACATCAGTCTTACTTACCCGTCGGTCAATAGCCCATTATCATCTCTATCCTTGAATAACTGGAAGTGCCCAATGACTCGTGGATCATTTCTCAGACTTGACCTTAGTAAATATCTAAAAGGTTTTTTAACATGTAGCATTACTTTTCACTAAAGGCTATCAGAGCAGAATATGGTTCTGTGTTACAACCCGACGCACACGTTACCACACGCATGGGCTACGCAATTTGGAGGAAATTTGCTAGGATATAGCGTAGTTCGAGGGGTTGCAAGTGGGTGGCTCGTAATTATTGAACAAGTCATTTGTAACACACATGTGCATGCCAGTCAGTCGCCCTCTGTTGAAACCTAGTAGCTTTTAGATCATGAGTGTGTGGCACAAGTGGTTGGAGTTCCTGATTCCCTACCAGCAAAAGAAAAATATTTTAATCGATCAACGACATTTCACGGGCGGCACGGCGGTCTAGTGGTTAACACGCAGACCTCACAGCTAGGAGACCAGGGTTCAATTCCACCCTCGGCCATCTCTGTGTGGAGTTTGTATGTTCTCCCCGTGCATGCGTGGGTTTTCTCCGGGTACTCCGGTTTCCTCCCACATTCCAAAAACATGCTAAGTTAATTGGCAACTCCAAATTGTCCATAGGTATGAATGTGAGTGTGAATGGTTGTTTGTCTATATGTGCCCTGTGATTGGCTGGCCACCAGTCCAGGGTGTACCCCGCCTCTCGCCCGAAGACAGCTGGGATAGGCTCCAGCACCCCCCGCGACCCTTGTGAGGAAAAGCTGTAGAAAATGAATGAATGAATGAAACAAAAGTGGTTGTCAGTGTAGCATTATAGAGTGTGCATACAGGGAGCTGGGTTGCTAATGGCCAATCACAATCACTGGATCAGTGCTTTTCAAACTATAGTAGTCCCGCAAAAAATGTGTAAAGACCACATTACATCTAGAACTAAACACTAAAATGCTAAAGCTATTTACCATTCAGAGACTTCCTGAAGTAACCTCTCAGACTGTCCAGTCTGTACTTCGGTATCGGATTCGGGTTCCAATACATATTACTTTATGTTAAAAATTGACATTTTAAAAAGATAAATTTACATTAATTATCAACTCCTATACCGTTTATCAACCCTAAAAGTTGGGTTCGGCATCTATCTACACAAGCAAAAGTGTGACCAACCACAGCGGAGTGGGCGTGTCTGGAGGCGGGCCATGGGTGGAATACATTAAAACAGATGATAAATACAATATCCAAAGAAATACAGCTGGAATAGGTGCATAATCTGTGCTGGCTATTGCGTGTAGCTGCTCTACAGGAGTCCACAACTCAATACAAAGGGCCGAAAAATGAGCACAATAGGTCCCCTTTGGTATGCCGCCGACCATCCATGGATGGAAAATAATTTGCTTGGCGCTGTAGGAACATGTATGTTGGGATGTTTTTTTTTTTAATATATATATTTTATTACAAACTTCATGTATGTAGGGATGTAACTCCCCCTTATGTGAACACAGCCTTAGAAATCAGCTTTGTAGCAGAAAGGATAACATGCAGTGCACTACAAAAGTATTGAAACATTGAGGTTAATGCCTTTATTTTGGGCTTTGACATCAAAAGATGGATCTTAAAACCCCACGGCACCATTTCATATTTTATTTCCAGATATCACCATCTGAATCCGATATAGCACCTTCTGTTTGAACCCACCCATTTTTCATGTGCACAAAGATATTGGAACATGTGACAGAAAGGTGTGTTTTGTTGTTGTACTATGTTACTTTTTCAATCGATAAATAGCAATGAATGTCTATGCTCAGTTTCAGATTGGCTAAAATAGGTTTAGAGGTGAGTGCTTTTAGAGGTAAAAACAACATGAAAACCAGAAAGCTATCAATGACTATAAAACAAGTAATTGTGAATCTGGTAATCAGAACAGCCAGCAGAACCATTTGGGTTGTTCTAAAAAAGTGAATTATTGGAGTGCAATAATAAATGATTTCCCTGTATATTGCATTAGTATGCAAAGTGCTGGCTGGCAGCTGATCTGCATTTATTAACCATACCCAACTGGTTCCCATGGTCGACCAAAACTGCAGTAAAAGAGAAAGAAGAAGCAGTCAATAAGACAGACAAATAAAAAGAGTGCTTTCAGCTTCGGGCTCCATCCTTTTGTGGATCAATTTTAAAATCAGGCTCATGACCGCCTTTTGCCTCGATAGCGATCAGAGAAATGTAGCTTGTGTCCTTTCATCCAATAAAAGTGGCACAGTAAAAGAGAAAATGGAGGGCCGCTGCTAGGCTGCATGACGCAGGACCAAGCCAAGCAGATGGAATATAAAACATAATATACTTCTTGTTGTAATTGACAATAAGATGCAATCGATTTTTATGAAATCCAGGGAAGGTGGGGGGGAAAATGATTACTGTGGGCTGTCAAACTAAAAGCAGATCATCTTCATTATGTGCCGGGATGACACTTGTCACCAGCCCGCTCGCCCATCCCACACATCTGTCATGCTGCACACCACAAGGAACACAAGCCCTCCCCTCTTCTTCTCCTCACACGTTTTAGTCCAAAAATCCCAAAGCCCAAAGATCAGGCTTTCCTGTCAGCCTGGGATGGGATCAACTCCGCACAATCCTCTTCCCTCGCTGGCCCTGTTGCTTTCTCTTTGTTGTTTAATGAATAAAAGGCTCCATTATTGATGCTCTTCCAGTTACTCAATCATTAAAAATGTGTGCCATCAAAGCTAGGCTGGGGTTAATGCAGGTGATATAGCCGCCTGGAAAAAAAAAAAAGAAAGACATATCCTATTTAATTTTTGATGATTGGTGAAGGGTCCCCGCTGATGCACTTGACAATTTCAAAACTCAAAATGCAAGCCGGGATGCCACCAATCGATTAGCTGACAGATGTCAGCCTCATCAGCCAAATATCAGTCTGATTTCAGTGACACATTGAAGACATGATCACCGTGCTGAACATCTCAAATAGCAGCACAAAGAGATTACAATGACATGCAACAAACTTTAGGCTTGCTAAGAGACATGTAATCACGCATGCACTGTCTTCAAATCGGAATCAAACCTATGGTTTCCCCAGGAAACTGACATATTTCATACCAGGTCGTTGTACCATGAAATTTTGCACATTTTTGGTCAAAATCATTCATGGTTTTTGAATATCAGGCTGTCACTACCAGTTTCAGAGTGTAATCAATTTCCTAAGTGCATGAATGTCCACGCCGCACAGTGGACAAGTGGTTCGCATTAAAATACATTATAATATATTATTATAATAAATTTATAATTTTTAAATTCTATAAAAATTATAAATATTGCATACATATTTTAGTATAAATATTTAAAATATATATTTAAATATAAATATTGAAAAATATTTAAATTAATATTTTCCAGGATATTTTCAGCTGCAACAATGACATCATATGGAGCAATAATATTGATACTTTTCAACTTACAGTTGGTAGTTTTTGGAGGCGGTGAGTCCTTAACGTGGTCTGAAATGTCACTAAATCTAGCAACCAACCACTGAGTAGCAGAATTAATCGGAAATGCAAATTGGATTGGCTGGTAGCATCATGTGGGATGCTGTGCTTGTTAGACGCAGAAAAAGTAAAGTGGCCCAGAAGTCATGCATGTGCATAACTTTGAAGCAACATTTAACAAGGCGTAACGTCACAGTTTCCAGGATATTTTACCTTTTTTTTCCTTTTTTATCTTTTCCATGACTGTAAAATGTATCATTTTCCAAGTCAAAATTTTGTCAAATTTATGTCAAAATTATTTACAATTGTGTATGATAATTTTGTTACTAACAGCTCCAAAGTGGAAACAATCTTTGGGTTGGTAAGTTGGTAGCACCCATCGTCTCACACACACTTAATACACTATTAATACAATCAAATACTCTAGTAAAAGTTAAGGCTTACTAATGCAATGAAGCTTATTAAATGGGAACGTGATATGTCACAAATATAGCTTTATTATTTTGAAATTAATTGTTTCATCAAGCATAATAAAAGAAAATGCAAAGGTGATGAAAAGTGGTTGACTGTCATTTAGACGTATTTTAGGTGATTTCTTCCTTTAATACAATAATAGATTATAACCTTCGTGTTGACGCGGAGACGCAATTACGAGCCACACCTGAGGCAGCCTCATTCTCCATCACGTCCGCCACATACTTGGAATAATCCCAAGCAAACAAAATGAATCTTGAATTTTGTAGCCAACTTTAAGAAAATACAAATTCCTACTTATTGCCCAAAGTCAATAGGGGGCAGCATAATAAGAAAGATCTCTTGCTGTCTCGCTGTGAGCAATGAGATGGTGGCACCAGCCAATAGCAAATGAGTGACAGATGAGGATAATCAGACCGAAATGTTTCCATGACAACCAGGGCCCCACCATATCTTCTAGCAACCTGAAGTGTCATTGACAAAGCCTCACTTTAGGGTAGATTTTATGTGCAGCGTTATGCATTGCTCTCTCTCTCAGAATGAGAAAGAATCTTTTTTTTTTTTTTTGGTGTGATAATTTCCTCGAGCGTTATCACCCCCTCCGAAAAAAAAAAAAAAAAACATTTAGTGAAAGCCACTTTAACACATCATCTAGCACATTGTTTTTGTGTGCGCATGTGGAAAAAAGCAGGATGTACCTGCTTTGAAAAGCGCTATCATAACATGGCAGTGTTTCTGGGAAGCAAAGCTACTCGTCACAACTATTTTTATCTGGTGTGACATCTTTTTCACAGAAGCCAGCAGGTACTGCGCAGCCTTTAGTGGTATTTTGGCAGCGTTTCAAGCCAACAGCCGGCTTGGTAATTACAGGGTAGGATTCCCTAACAGATCTGTTAGGACTGAAACTCAGTATTTGCTTGGTAACTATTCCACAGTGCTCCAGGTATGAACTGTATGCTAATCTAGAAGCTACAATGAGAGATGATTTATTCGAGGGTGCAAACCAGCCGGGGAGCTTTTGTACAGTAGATTGGGAGGCCGAATTTACAGTGCTCTCCATCCTTTCGCTCTCGACTTGAAATACACAAGTCCTTTGATTGCCTGAGCCATCCTGACACAAGTTTTCAATCAGAGCCTTTTTGAGAGCAATTCCCTGGACTGCCTTTGTCATCTATATTTTCCCAATTGTTTGGAGCCTTGATTTGGAGGCGCACACACGGCGATGATAGCTTTCATTACCGCTTCCCCTCAACAAGATAGAGTTCCCTCCTGCCTCCACCGATGAGGAGATTACCATTTCTTGCCCAAAAAAGTCTTCCGCCCCTCTCATTTTGGAGTCATCAAGCATTTTTAGTTCTAAAGCTCGGTAAAATGGTTAGATAGGGACTCAGAATTTATAACAATTGAGTTTATTTGTCTCCTGAAAGATAATTTACTCTTAAGTTAAATATCTGAGAAACTTTGTTCGGTAATAATACTGAAGATGTTGATGTGCTTAGTATAGTCTTGACTTCTAAGTTTCACCTTTGAATTGTAAATATCCATCCGTTTTCTACCGCTTATCCTAATGAGGGTCACGTACATGCTGGAGCCTATCCCAGCTGACTTGGAACAAGAGGTGGGGTACACCCTGGACTGGTCACCAGCCAATCACAGGGCACATATAGACAAACAACCATTCACACTCACATTCATACCTATGGACAATTTGGAGTCGCCAATTAACCTAGCATGTTTTTGGAATGTGGGAGGAAACCGGAGTACCCGGAGAAAACCCAAAACGTAATTGGAATGAAAAGTACCAAGAGTTCCACACTCGGAACATTAGTTTCTTCTTATAAGGGTGTTTGTGCCACTTACAAATATACAGCCTTTTAAATTTTTGTTAACATTACTTAGTTGTATTCTTATTTATTAATTTACTAAGACGAACCAGGGTAGCGAGGGTAGCGGGGAGTGCTGGAGCCTATCCCAGCTGTCTTCGAACGAGAGGCGGAGTACACACTGGACTGGTGGCCAGCCAATCACAGGGCACATATAGACAAACAACCATTCACACTCACATTCATACCTATGGACAATTTCGAGTCGCTAATTAACCTAGCATGTTTTTTTTTTGGTTTTTTTTTGGAATGTGGGAGTAAACCGGAGTACCCGGAGAAAACCCAAAACGGAATTGTAATGAAAGAGTTTCATACTTGGTACTTTAGTTTCTTCTTATAAGGGTGTTTGTGCCACTTACAAATGTACTCTTCTTATTATTCTTATTTATTAATTTACTAAGACTAACCAGTCTTAATTATTGATTGTAAGAGAACATGTTATTTTAGTTAACTATAGGTCATGATTTTTTTTTTTCTGCTTGCATATTGCAGTTTTTGCTTTAGTTTGCAAAAGAAGTGTTTATTTGTAAAATGCACCCTGTGGCATCCGATGAAAAGAAAGCATAATCTGTTCATTACACAACATTAGCTAGAGGGAAGAGCTGCTGCCAATATCTGTATCGGTTCATATCAGAAATGAAGTGCTGGACAATATCTGTATTTTGGACATCCAACATGGAGCATCTTTGGTTATAATAGGACTCCTAATAACAGATTTTCCCATGTGTTTGTGCAAAGAAGTAATGAAAAAGATGTATAATGTAGTGTGAAGTCAGCAGAGGCATGTTTAAGGTAGATAAGGTGAAACCAATCGACAGTTTTCCACCAGTAGAAGAAGACATTTTATTGGCAAGCCAGTAGATGGAACCCCGCAAATAAACTCCACTGTTGCAACAACCATAGAAAATGGTGTTGGTCACAGCCGGTCGTAAATGGAAATAGAAGTCGCAAAGAAGCTCTCAGGCTTCTCCCGTCAAATCCGGCTTTTCGCTTCTTTTTTTTTTAAGTAAGTCTTTAATGAGATCGTTCAATCCAGCTTCCAGTCAGAAGTCACCTCTTTGCTCAAATAGTGGCCATCTATTTATTGGTAAATAAACGCCTCCCTCGCATAGGAATCTTATTTTTCCCGTCAGGGAAAAAAAAAATTATAGTAATTGTAATTCCCTTCGATTCACAGATGCTATCGATCGTGCGTAGACATTAAATAATTAAACTGAGCCCAGCTGAACTCAGTTGCTAACCAAATCAGGACTGACTGAGGCACATAAACTGATAAATCTTATTGCATTTTGAAATTGATAAAAATAACATAGTTCCACAGTGAAGTCAGACTCACAGTGTAGCTTTTTAATTTGGGGGGCTTTTAACGTTCTTCACCTTAGATCAGGTGACGCTTTAAGGGTGATGCTTTAATATTCTTGGCCTTTATTTTTATTGGCCTGATTTTTATTTACTTTTTTTTTTTTGTGGGAATTTCATCTTTTTTTTCTTAGTGTTAATGAAATATTTTGATTGAGAATTAGAATTTTTTATTTTAGGAATTAATTATTTTAAAATTTTAATTCAAAATAAATTTTTAATTTTAATTAATTTTTAATTTTAATTCCAAATTATTGTGATTTTCACACATTGCAATGACCACACTTACTGCGCTCTATTGAACATCAAACTTGAATATCATTATTAGGACAATAATAAAACATAGAACATGTTTTGTTAGCTCACTGTAGTCAATAAATGAGAATTCCCTGCATAGGCTGCACAGTGGTCGAGTAGTTACCTTGCAGGCCACACACCTAGGAGACCCGGGTTTGATTCCCCGCTCGATCATCTCTGTGTGGAATTTGCATGTCCGTGCATGGGTTTACTCCAGGTACTGCGGTTAGCTCACACATTCCCAAAACATGCTAAGTTCATTGACGACTCCAAATTGTCCATAGGTATGAATGTGGTGTGAATGGTTGTTTGTCTATATGTGCCCTGTGATTGGCTGGCGACCAGTCCAGGGTGTACCCCACCTCTCGTTCCAAGACAACTGGGATAGGCTCCAGCATACTCACGACCATAGTGAGGATAAGAGGTAGAAAATGAATGAATGAATGAATAATTATAGAATGTGTGATATATGCAACACCATCCTTTGCAACATGAATTTAACTGGCTACTTCGGTGGGCACAGTAAAGGGAGAAGTAACTTTGCAGTAACTGCATCGTGTCTGAAAATCAGCCAAACCTTGTGTGACCAGTTGGAACCTGCCAATTGTTACTTGTTTCCAGCTGTAATCAAAATAATCAGGCTCGGTTCCCACAGTGCATGCCCGGTAGAATGGATGCGACACACTCAGCCTCCCTTCAAGTTCAAAGAAGCCACTTTTCTTGAAGCCACTAGGATGTCAGTGAAGCGGGGATGCATCTTGTCATATATGCATTTTGCGCAGTTTTAGTGGCCAAGAAACAGCCAACAAATGACCGCGTCCTTGGAGTCGCTTGATGAAGTGGGCTCCAGCGCATGGTGGGAGCGATTGGCACTTCCCGGCATGCTTTCAGGACTGCTTAATGATTCAAAGTGTATGATGGGCAGCTTTACAGCCACCAGAGGGTCACACAGGCTAGTCAGTCTAGTCCGACAGAAAAGGAGAATCCACTCACAGTGGGCAGCTCCTAGCTAATTAGATTCCACAGGCAGTAGAATGTGATATTCATAGTCATGATCGGGGGTTTGACCAAGTCGCCAAAGTGAATCTAAGGTTGTCCGACAAGGTGACTAGACATATGAGTAAATAAAAAAAATAGATATGAGCCGATATAATAATATTCAGGTCAAATGTAACGCAGCAGGAAAGCGATGGTGGTCTTTAATGAACAAGAAAAGGACCCCAAATGAATGCTTATGTTGTGCCTGCTGGACGACTAAATCAGCAGCAGTTTGCTAATTGGATTACTTAATTAGTTTAAGCCTTAAAGGTTATTCCGTGTTCTGTTCATGGATTGATTCTGCGCCTCGGCGGGGATCAAAATATTTGACGCGGGTTCGAATCGCACTTTGAGATCGATTGTTTGGATAATTATTGTGGACAGCTTAATTGAGGCAGAGATGGTGTCATCAAACACACGAGTGGTAGTCGATACCATCTGTAAAAGCCGACAGTTTTCCACATTTTTTTCAGTGTTTGGTTGAAGGAGCGGGAAACTGACAACAGAGAAGTAAAACAAAATAAAAAAGACAGATAATACTCGATGATACCCGCAGCCCTTGTGTCTAGAAACAGTACAAAACGTCAAAAACAACCATGCACTGTATACAACTCTGCATTTGTCCGGCATAATAAACGCCACGTATTCACCCATCCATTTTCTATACCGCTTATCCTCACAAGGGTCACGGGCATACTGGAACCTATCCCAGCTGTCTTCAGGCAAGAGGCGGTGTACACCCTGGACTGGTCGCCTGCTGATCACACATATAGACAAACAACCATTCACACTCACATTCATACCTATGGACAATTTGGATTTAGCAATTAACCTTGCCTGCAGGCTAACCACTCGCGGTGGTTAGCATGTTAGCCACACTGCCGGTAGATAAGGAGAACCTGGGTTTGATTCCCAAAACATGCATGTTAAATTGTCTATAAGTATGAATGTGAGTGTGAATGGTTGTTTGTCTATATGTGCCCTGTGATTGGCTGGCAACCAGTCCAGGGTGTAGCCCCGCCTCTTGCCTGAAGACAGCTGGGATAGGCTCCAGCACCCCCGCAACCCTTGTGAGGATAAGCGGTAGAAAATGAATGAATTAATGTCTACCAAAGCAGCTGCACGGTGGTTGAGTGGTTAGCATGTTAGCCACACTGCAGGTAGATAAGGAGAACCTGGGTTTCATTCCCAAAACATGCACATTAAATTGTCCATAGGTATGAATGTGAGTGTGAATGGTTGTTTGTCTATATGTGCCCTGTAATTGGCTGGCGACCAGCCCAGAGTTTTTCCTTCATGGCATCACAAAAAGCCGTAGCGTCAAATGTTTCCGTTTGAGTGCCTTGTCTCTCAAAAGTAGAGCAAACAAATGAGGTATATACTGTACAAAGATTTTTCTCACATTTGTCCATAAACAGACTCAAGGAACACATATTACCATTAGAACATCATCAAAAAGCCACTTTTCCATAATAAGGGACCTTTTAAATTTGATGGAACTTGTGTTTTGAAAATCCCATACACCAATAACAATAACAGAAGCCACTGGGGTGTACTGTTGCCGGAATTATTATTACCATATCCTTCACAATAAGTATCTACTATTCTTTGTAAGGGAGATTAGTTGCAGGTTCCTTTATCCTGGGCAGTTCCATGCATATCACAGTCAGTTCATGTAATGGAATTGATGTGAATCTCATGGGAAATGTTTTTTTGGAAGTGAGCTGCAAACAAATCAAATGTGAATTATGTAGATTGCTTCTTCTGAGTGGAAGTCTAATCTCACTTCATGTTTTGACACTCACCATATAGTACCACCCGCTGGTGGTCTTCAACCATCATGAAAAGCATCAAAACCTTGAGACATTGTGCAACTTAATCCTTAACGTTTGAGTTTTACATCCCAAATCAGCTCTGATGTGCTCGTTAGTATCGAGTGCTGCCCCTGCCGGCAAGTCGTGCCTTTCATAAGCTCATTAGTGCCGGCAGCACAGATCACAAGGTGAGCAATTATGATGCCAGTTTATGAAAAATGTTAGTCAATGAGGAGTTTACGCTAATGCTCAATTAATTCTGATGCACAGTTGATTGGGTTACAGTTGCAGAGATGGATCATATCAGGATATTTTAAGGTCATTTATTTGGGCATTGTGTCTATTTGAGACTTTGGATTATTTAAAAATACCACTGAGGTAGACTTTGGATTGCTGTTAAATCAAAAGCTGTGATAGCAAACCATTCATTTATTTTCTACTGCTTATGGTCACGAGGGGTGCTGGAGCCTATCCCAGCTGTCTTCGGGCGAGAGGCGGGGTACACGCTGGACTGGTGGCCAGCCAATCACAGGGCACATATAGACAAACAACCATTCACACTCACATTCATACCTATGGACAATTTGGAGTCGCCAATTAACCTAGCATGTTTTTGGAATGTGGGAGGAAACCGGAGTACCCGGTTCCAGTGGCACTCATGCAGCCGAGATGAGCCGAGATGCAATTTTTTTAAATACAAACATATATAGAATGTTTAAATAGCCTAAGCCACTTATTATCATTAATCTTTGATAAATCAAATCAAAGAGCAGGGAAAGTGCATTTTTTATTTTTTATTTTTGCACGTTTCGTTTTTGGTGAAAATATTTCAAAATATTTCACACAGTAATGTAGGAAAAGGAAATAGAAATTATTATTTCAATATATTGGACATCTAACGTTCAATACATAACAGCCTTAGTGTGTCAAAAATGTGTAGCACTTAAACAAAACTCTAAATTAATAAAATGTTTAAAAAATATCTTTTATTATGTATTGGGCCATTCAAAGTCATCAAATTTTGCGCTAGAAAAATGATATTTAGGGTTTTTTTTATTGATGTCAGAAGTCAACACGGGTCAATAGTACAGTATGTATGAGTTAAGAACAGTTTTGGACCTTTGCATTGTTGTTTTTTTTTTTTTTTTTACATAGTGACAAACTATTATAAGCATTCATTTATTTTCTACCGCTATCGCAGGTGGTGCTGGAGCCTATCCCAGCTGTCTTTGGGCAAGAGGCGGGGTACACCCTGGACTGACGGCCAGCCAATCACAGGGCACATATAGACAAACAACCATTCACACTCACATTCATACCTATGGACAATTTGGAGTCGCTAATTAACCTAGCATGTTTTTGGAATGTGGGAGGAAACCTAAGAAAACCCACGCATGCACAGGAAGAACATGCAAACTCCACACAGAGGTGCCCGAGGGTGGAATTGAACTAGGGTCTCCTAGTTGTGAGGCCTGCGTGCTACCTGAAAGCAAACCAGTTTTATCCCAGATTTTATTTTACCTATTTGAATATTATATTTTGTTTTGTTTGTTGATTCAGAAGAAATCCTTCATCAGGATGAAATGGTTTTACACATCAGATCATAGAAGCATCACTCATGCGCCTAAATGCTATTGTTTATGTTCATGTCACAGTGGGTCGTTGTTATTGTTATGGTTTTGGAGATTAGTGAGGTTGTTGTCGCCTCACCGGCTGCTAATCTCTTTGCTAGTTATCTGAGAGGAGACATTAACTTTCATGAGGAATCAAAGGAGAAACATTTTCCGTTGTTGGAAAATACAAATGTATTGCATTAAAATTCAAGTGTCTTTTGTTTTGACGGAGGAAAGTTTTTCTAATTAGATGCTGTTGTGATTTATTTTCTGTTTTTGTTTATTTACCATTACTTGAAGTCATGAAGCCTGAAGAAGCGGATGTGGACAACTTGGCATGCAAAATTGGTCATCATGTCATCATTACTACTACTACTACTACTACTACCACAAAAAATAATTGTGTTGGAATAAAATGTAGATAGAATAAATATAGTGTTAGTTATCACCCTTATATCCATTTGCTTAGACAATAGAAAGTGTTTGAATGTGCTAAAGAAGAAATGGTCCTGTGACCCTGATCAGAGACCCCCAGCCACCCCAAGGTCCTGGAGGTGCCTGGATACGCCAACAGCAACCCTGCAGATGTTCATGTTAATCCTGCAAGAATGTGTTAAGATAAGAACTCATAAAACAATAAAAGTAATTACTCTCACATATACACACGCACATAGACAAACAAATACAGCTCGTGCAACTACCTCCCCCCCCCCTTAGAGTTGCACGACCATGTAGTAGGGACCCCCAAAAGAGAATAAAAAGAGAGGCGCGGCATGTCTCTGGGTATGTGGTTTCACTCTCCTCGCTGAGAGTAACTTTTCTGTATTTCTGTATTCAAGTGTTTTTACAAGTGTCACAGGAGTTTGAACCTGACAAATTGTTGATTACATAAGATTTTACCAAAGGAAGTGTAATGGGGGGGGGGGGGGGGGGGGGGGATAATAAGGGACGATTTTTGGGAAAATGTTTTTTGAACGATTTGTTCGAGAATATATGTTTCTTTGAAAAAAACAACACAAAGCTGCTTCCTGTTTAACATGAAAAGGCAGAATTACATTAAAAACATTTATTTCTTCATTCATTCATTTCATTATCCTTACGAGGGTCGCAGGGGGTGCTGGAGCCTATCCCAGCTGTCTTCAGACAAGAGGCGGGGTACACCCTGGACTGGTTACCAGCCAATAACATTTTCCCGAAAATTGTCTATTATCACTCCAAAAATTGTCCTTTATAACCCCGTTTTATGGTATGTTAGCATGTGCATGTAATTAATAGAATATATCGCAACAATCTATCCATCCATTTCCAACATATTTCATTAAATTCTGATATTTCTTTTTGTCTTTGATATATAGGCTCATCAAAATATAATTTTCCTGTCTTCAGACAAGCAGATGAACTTTTATTTGAGCTTACTGTACAAGCTAAGTGGCATCCATAATGGGTGTACGGACCCGTTTTGACGAGGTGATTATGTGATGTTCTGCTGCCTCCTTGACTACTATTGTGTTTCATTTCATTCAGGCTGAGCTCAGCAGTAGCAGCCGGACAAGCTCCAGGAGGATATTTAATAGCCAGCATAAAAAGGTTGTTACCATGTACTGTACTTGCTTATCTCATTACGCCTCATTCAGGCCTTGCAGCAGCTGCAGTACAATCTTGGGTGAATTACAAGACGGGGTGGTGCTTTCAAATGCTCTATTTAAGTGCCAGATTCTTTTGAAACATTTTGTGCAAAGATGACATCATGCAAAGGATTTTTCAAAAATCTCATCTGACAGATTACATCGCCTCAACAAGGCAGCTTTGATTTCAGCGCCACTGATGATGTCTGTCTTCTTTATTATAACGATTCACAAAACACAATTTTACTAGGAGGGGAGGGAGGACGACGACTTGCGCCTAGCTGCGGCTTCGACAGCCGAGAGGGCCGCGGGGCAAGAGCATCGATCCGAGGCTGAATGTTTGAAATGGAAGAGATCAATCAAAAGCAAAAGGGTTATCAGATTGTATGAAATCTAATAATATGACTCCCACAAGGAGAGCTTGCCGCACCCGTGTAACCATCGATCCCCCCCCTCCTTTCAAAGTTGCCGTTTCTCTTCGACTGCCCTCATCAATGGCCCGTCCATATACGGAATAATAACAGTCGGAATAGATCAGTGTTTGTCTTGTGCTGTCCATTAACGCTAATATGTTCAATATGGTGAGCGCGCCCACCTGGGACGGAAGCCCTTATTCCGCCATATTGTCGTCAGTTTGTCAAATGGTGAAGTGAAGTTTAAACGCTTAAACTGAAGATTTCTGAAGCTTTCCAGAGCACAACATTTTACAGAGGTAAACTAGTCCTAACCCTAACCCTAACCCTTGTGACATGCAAAAATTCCCTGTCTACTGTTAGATGTTTGTGGTAATTACACTTTTAGATTCAGTTTAATAGTTCACCGCATCAAGTCTAATAACGTCTCATAGTGGCCCTCGGGACACACAAACACGCTCCCCCACCCATTCAGGATGCAGTGGTACCGCCGGTGACATTTTGATGTATTGTCTGGTAAACAAGAATAACGATATCACGCTTACAATAAAGACGTTACACAGGCTATAGAAAGTCATGGTGTATAGTAAATGTTTCTGGAACATTATATTGTTGGCAATATGTTGACAAACAGGTGGGGCTTGTGCACTAAGCCAAGAAGCCATGCTTGTGGTTGCATATTCAGAAATTGTTACTTAAAGGGAACTACTATGGTAATTTTGAGTTGTGGAATCCTATAGAGCAGCTACACGCAATAACCAGCACAGAAAGCTTTCTAGATCTTACAAAATCTTCATCTATTCTATCTGTAAGTCTTTGGATTTTGTGAAATTTTCATGTTTATTAATTTTATTAAACAATACTGTTCACTTACATTCCTCCTCCGGTGTGATGTATTTTTGTTCTCCCAAAAAAACAAACAAAAAAACAATATGGAACACTGAGCTCCTTTATGGATTAATGAGCTATACGGTCTGTTTTAATTTATCTTCAGGCACGCCCACTTCGCTGTAGTTGGTCACACTCCCAAGTGCTCATGAGGACTTCCGGATAACTGCCGAAACCAACTTTATCAGATTTGATAATGAACAAATGTTTAAGAGCTGTAAAATCTAGCAAGGGAACACTATATACAAACAATCGTATTTGTATTTAGGAGCTACCGTAGTGTCAGAAAACTGATGACAGTTTCAGTGCTTGTATTGTTTAATAAAGTTTTATGAGATGCTCTACACTTAAATGTCACAGAAAAAAAATCACAGAAGGGTAGCAGAAGAAACATGCAATGATAAACATAGAAAGGGAAGCACATGGCTACAATATATAAAATGTAATATTCGTGAAATCATCTGCAGCAATATGTTTTAACAAGGATACAAAAATGCTACAGTACAGCAGAACGGTGCCAGGACGAAAAGGCAAGGTCATAGGACTGAAATATGAATGAGTCACTTAATTTGTTGTGTTCAACCTCGCAGGTTAATAATTAAAATTAAAACAAATGCTACTTTGTCAATTTCACAAATGGCGTGCAATTTTGGGAACCTTTGCCTTGTGATAAACGAGGCAACACTGTACACAAATACAATACAATACTACACAAAACATTCATACCACTAGTACCTTTAAAACATCACTAGGTAAATGTCAGGGAAAAGGGTGAAGTTTTACTGTATTTTAGTTTAATTTAATTTGACTATCCTGTGGGTCTATTACATACACAAATTAATTTTACCAAGCAGATACTGATGCAACAACACTACTGCAATACCTAAAGCCAATAAGGCAAGTAGGTGACCGTATCGCTCCTCAAACACTGTTTGTTATGTTCAATAGTTTTACTTTATTTTAGTTTTATTGTGGTTATAGACTTCTCTCGATATTACAAGTAAAGTTAAATATTTTACAATGACTACACTGACCCGGAACAGTAGTAGCAAATAGAACAGTAGTTGTGTCTGACTATTTTGGGTTAACAGTCTTTTTTTGGGGAAAGGGGGGGGGGTGTTCAGAATGCATGTAGGTGAAATAATAAGCACTGAAAATTACAGTTGTGTAGATAACCTTACAGTACGTAAATCCTCATTTTATGTGACCTTCTTTTGCATGGAAAAAGGCTGAGCCAATAAATGGGCGCCTCAAATCTATTAAGACACAGCCTTTGGGCAGCAAAGTGAAAAAGTGAGCGTGTGAATGGCAACGCATCCATTTCTGTCTCAACGTGATTAGCTTGACCCGGATTACAGTACTGTGACAGAAAAAAAAAAAAAAAAAACATCACTTCCTGCAAGCTAATTAAACAGACGAACCCGCGAGCTGTTTTCTCTCCCCTATGGCGAAATAAGCATTTGCTGACATTGGGAAGACGTTTTTGATGCCACTAACAATAATAATAACTCCCTGTCTCCCTTCTCTGTCTTGTCATCGTTTCAAGTCAAAATGAGTGTTGTCACCTTGGCAGCCCTCCATATCTCCCCTTGCCTGGTACAGCGCTGTCAAGAACGCCTGTCTTGTTTTATTTAGTTCACACTGAGAGGCAGGGCTCAGGAGGGTGAGCAGGTCTCCAGGTAATTGGAAGGTTCCTGCTTCCTCTTGGGAGCCACCAAGGGTCCCTAGTTCAAAACCTTGGAGTCCCTGCAAAAGGTGTGAGGCGTCGAGGGTCATTTGGCAGCTTCAACAGTATTTCCTGTCAACAATGAAACAGGTCAGCTTTGAAGATATAATGTAAAATGTCTGTTATTTAACGGATTCTCAACTGGTGATTGTTGACATAGTCTGTGCCAGACATGTGTTGTTTTTCATACAGCTATGGAACTGGCTAACTTAAATAATGGTGTGAATGCCGAAAACATTATTGTTATTGTACATTGCCATTATCATCATTTTATTCCGCCTCTTCTTCCTACTTCTTATTCCGCCTCATTTTTTTGTCTGCTAACTACTCCTCCATTTCTTAACCACTTCAAACAAATTAACATCAAAATGTTCAGCTCACTCAGGACAAGTTTGCTATCTATTCAGATTTTTCAAAATATTCCCACATTTCGTGTAGTTTCATATTTTCTGTGAAAATGTTCCCATTAAAAATAAATGGGCAAATTAAATTTTCCATTACCGAATCACTTTGTGGATTCAAAAATGATGGCATGGCTTGGTTGATAAAGTACGTGCTTCCCAACCCAACTTGTTACATATTTCCATATTTAGTTATTAGTTAGTTCCCATTGAAAATGAATGGACATGAGCATAGTTATGGTGTCAGATGAACAAATGTTATAACAACATGAAGTAAATAGTAAATAAATACATGGGCTGCACGGTGGACAAGTGGTTAGGTCTCACAGCAAGGAGAGTGATTTGAGCTCAAACTACCAATTTACTCTTACTTTCATTATAAACTTTAACATATTTCCACAGCATTTTAGTCAAGCTTCAGCTGCCGAACGGCTCTTGTGTTCATTCTAAACGCTGGATGATTTTTAATAATGTGCACAGTTCAGTCAATTCCGTCACAATTTTATGAACAATTTAGTCCACAAGACCCCACAGTCCATTTCTCCAGTCCCCGATGAATACACAGATCGAATGAGTGGGGCCACACAGTGGAGTGTGGGATTTATTGATTGAGGAGGTAATGTCCAAATTGCGCAAATTGTCCAGAATATGCTGGGAGTGAAGTTGAAACATTCGATGTGAGATAGTGGGAGACTCAAAACAGTGAATGTCCAGGCTGCTAGCCTTGCTTCTTAGCTCGCCATCAGTGGATACGATCTACAGGAAAAGTACCTGGCCTGCATGGACCAAACAATCCACTTCATATAATTCATCAGATTGATTAACAAGGCTACTGCTAACTTAACATTAGCAAAACAAATGAACCTAATATAACATGCTTTTATATACAAAAAACCTTCCAATACTTCATGGTAACATTGTGGCATATGTCACAGTTGTATCAACTCACCAGTTCAGCAGATTCAATTACCACAATCTAAACAGATCCCCAGCAAATAGACAACGTCTGTTCACAAGAAAACAAAATGATGTTTAAAAGACCTAAACGTTTGAAGACACTGCCATGTATTTGCTGTCACTGGCTTCTCATCCCACAGAACTGAGGAGAATGACGTCACCGCAGCTTATACTGTATAGTGTCTTGGCTTGGTGATTGAATAATTGAACCCTGTTGAGCATGTCATGAGACATGATGCCTTCAAGGGCCAAAGTGAGTGTGGGGAAAACCATTAAGGCTGAGCGTTTTAACCCTGGTTACACTTGCAAATATTAGTACAGCTCTCACATCTAGCATATTAGCTTTGATAAAATGGAACATTCATTTATTCATTCATTTTCTACCGCTTATCCTCACGAGGGTCGCATGGGTGCCGGAGCCTATCCCAGCTGTCTTCGGGCGAAAGGCGGGGTACACCCTGGACTGGTCGCCAGCCAATCACAGGGCACATATAGACAAACAACCATTCACACTCACATTCATACCTATGGACAATTTGGAGTCGCCAATTAACCTAGCATGTTTTTGGAATGTGGGAGGAAACCGGAGTACCCGGAGAAAAGAACTCCACGCATGCACGGGAAGAACATGCAAACTCCACACAGAGATGGCCGAGAGTGGAATTGAACTCGGGTCTCCTAGCTGTGAGGTCCATAAAATACCCACTGTAACTTGTTCGCCACAAAATTTGGTACACAACTTTAGGGGATAGACAAGCACATGTGTAAGACTGGTTGGAAAAGTGGGCTGCAAGGTGGTTGAGTGGTTCACGCGCAGGCCTCACAGCTAGGAGGCCTGAGTTCAATTCCCCCCTTGGCCACCTCTGTGTGGCGTTTGCATGTTTTCCCCGTGCATGCTAGGTTAATTGGCGACTCCAAATTGTCCATAGGTATGAATGTGAGTGTGAATGGTTGTTTGTCTATATGTGCCCTGTGCACTTCTCTGATATTGAAAATGGTGGTAAAGACTGCAACACGTCCAACCCTAACTGTCAAGTTAAAAAACAGGGGATCCACTTAACGTGGCGCAGTGCACTCATTACACTACATTGTGGTGAAAAATGACAAGGCAGCTTCATTTGCACTGTGATGGAGTGCAGCCAAAACTGTTTTTGTAGTTTAAAAGGTCACACAGTTAAAGTGCAGTCTTTTTGTCTGATCAGTTGGTCGGCTGCTGGAGAACAAAGCGGCAACATCACTCTATCGCTCTTAGATGGATGGTCATCTTCTCCCTCTTTGTGACACTCGGTCAAACAGCGATGCCACTCGCTTGTACGCTTTGTGCGACAAGCCGAATCATCACAGAAACTGCATGAATAGCCTCGTTCAAAGACAACTACAACAATTTTCTCTGTCAGAGGTGGCGTTTTTCTGTGTCCTTTGTCTGATGTGACAATGTTATTTTCAAACCCACTGATGCAGATGAAGCCAAAAGAGGGTTTCCTCTTGTCCATCTGCTGAAAGATGGAGGTGTAGATTGAGGTCCGTAGGCCTCTGGGAGCAAAAAAAAAAAAAAAAGCTGCCCCAGAGAGCTTGTAATGTACATACGGTATTATCGTACAGCAGCTGAAGTGTGAGTTTTTGTAGTAATGCTGACATGCGTACCAAACCATTGTTTGTCACTGTCATATTTTCTGAGGCTGGGCTTAAGGGACCATGTGCAGCCGCCATTCATGCATTTTTCATGAACACCCATTGGAGTTCCTTTGAAAGGCTGCGATCTATAGTCGCCGATACGACTTTTGTTTCACTGCCTGTGATATGTGGTGGAGGGGTGAAAGCTGCCTCGCCCCCTCCATCCAGTACAAAGGTGGTGAATAAAAAGCAATTACTAAGAAATAACTTTGGGTTGAAACATATATTTTCTTTATTTTACTCAAATTCAAATAGAAGGCATGTTGATATAGCAGACTCTCATTTCACAACAGATGTGAAGTGTGCTTTATAATGTGGATGCTGTGCAATATGGAATGCAATATTGGCAGCACAGAGTGGTCATATCAGAAAAAGAGTGCAATGCAAAAAAATGCAATACACAGTCTTTAACCAAATGTTTTCAAGTTACTCTGAAATACATTTGTGGTCTATGGGTTGTGGTCAAAATGATGGCATGCTACTACATACGTATGTGGAGTTGCAAATGCTCGTTTTCCAACAATCAGTGAGTCTACCCGCACAGATAGTCCCGCAAAAAACATGCAATGACCCCATTTCTACTACCGATGTTGTACCAAGATTGTGTATACGCAGCTAACACGGACCTACATTACCACTCTTTGAGTTCATGCACAGTAAGTCATTACTCCTAACCACTTTTGCATGTTCTCCCCGTGCATGCATGGGTTTTCCCCCGGGTACTCCGGTTTCCTCCCACATTCCAAAAACATGCTAGGTTAATTGGCGACTCCAAATTGTCCATAGGTATGAATGTGAGTGTGAATGGTTGTTTGTCTATATGTGCCCTGTGATTGGCTGGCCACCAGTCCAGGGTGTACCCCACTTCAGGTTCCAAGACAACTGGGATAGGCTCCAGCATACTCACGACCCTCGTGAGGATAAGCGGTAAAAAATGGATAGCAGGACGGATGGAGTTGAGGCAGGAAACAGGAAATCCAGCTGCAATAGGTGCAGGTTATCGTGTGTACCATTATATCAATACAAAGGGCCAAAATGTAGCATTATAGGTCCCTTTAACTTTTTTTTGTACTTTATTTGATGTTTTGACATAACCTTTTCCAGACTGATTGAGGGTTCGCTCACAATTCTGCCTAAAAACACAACCATGAATAAAGAATGGGACCAAAACAACATCCAAGAGTAACTTCTGCCACCCATCCAAAAACATTCTGATGATGAACAATGCTTTTTCCAGCATGATGGAGCACCTTGCCATAAACAAAAGTGATATTAACTGGCTCAAGGATCAAAACGTTGACATTTTTGGTCCACGGCCAGGAAATTCCTCAGACCTTCAGCTTTTTATACTTCAATATATCATATTAACACATAACAAAAATATCTACAAACACTGAAGAAGCAAACTTTGTGAAAAGCATGTGTGTTATTGTCAAAACTTTTGACCATGACTGCAAACGTAATTATATTCTAAACTATAATTTGTATAGTTGGCATGCGCTGATGCTTATTGTACAGAGAGTAAATTTAATTAACCTGGCATCGACTTATTCTACAAGTACCCCTGACAACAGTTATTCAAAATATGTCTTTCTTGCATGCACACAATACAACGTGCACACAGCCAAATTCCACATCCTAGAAATTCATTCAAAAATAATTTAATGTTGTATATTTGAACTGCATTTGGGAGGGGGGGGTCCATTTTCCTAGAAAACATCCAAGGAATAACTTGTGTTTTAACTCGTCTTTTCTGGTTCGTTACATCACAGCGAGAAGTGACTTAGTGTATCTGCAAGGAGGCGATAAACATGTCTCCTTGTTGTCTTATTCACTCTTACCTTCACTTCTCCTCACCGAGGTGAAATGAAAGAAGATGTCAAGCAAAGTCTGCATGACGCATTCATGGTGTACGAATGTCTTAGTTTTACTTTTTTTTTTTTTTAAGCGCCTGGTAAGTCAAGGACAACACAAATTAAAACATTTATCAAATATTAAATTATAGAATGTATCTATGGGCCTGCAAGCAAAGTATCTGAAGAAGAGAAAAAAAATATTTTTAACAAAATAAATACATGAATAAAATTACATTAATAAATTCATTTTAAAAAATATATGAATTATATATAATAGAAATAATTTAAATGAATGATTAAATATATGAAAATACATGAATAAATGGTAACTGATAACTGGTTTCATTTCATTTGAACATGCATCCTATAATCAGTTCACAGTTCCACATGTCCAAAAGGAGTAGGAAGAAGCAAAGCTTATTAAATCCTACCCCTCCATCTGGTACTTTTACAATCAGTAACTGTTACATTTGTTCACTTCCTGCTTTCCTTGTTTTTTAATTTTTTATTTTATTTTATTTTTTTGTATTTTTGTCACGTACCGAAGTACGAGGTGATATGACCATCCAATGACATAATGGGTACCATAGTAAGTGTCAATATAGTGATATATATAGCACATCATGACTGGTTCAAGACTCTTCATCCTTGTATTTAGCAAACATCAACTGCTGGTTTTGTTTCTTGAATTCACTCCTTGTTGTGAGCGAAATAAATAAGTATTTATAAATAAATACATAGTGAATATTTGGACGTGTGTCTCCAGAATTAATGAAAACATTCTCCCTTTCCTTTCTGTATCTGAGCTGGGATGATCATCCTTAAAGGGCAGCGGGTTCATCAACTCTCAGGAAATGAGCCCAGATGATTGTGATGTGAACACAACATCCTCCTGCAGGCTAATTGGCTTAAGAGTAAAAAGTGCAGCACTTCACTTCACTGTCTTTTGGATTGCTTCCAAACACATATGGCTCCTTTATTTCATATTGTTAAAACATATTTTCGCCAAAAAAACACACACTAAATGCAGTTTTGTGTTGACTTTCTCATTAAAACATGCTCATTATTAGTTTGAATACAAAAGCAGATGCCCGAGTTGACCTTCTTGTCTTTCATGAAACAACAGTGGCTATGAAATATGTTTATCACCATGAATCATCACAAATCAACAATATAACCAATGTTTGTTTTGGACTTTTTGCTTCCTAAGAGGATACTTGGCCTTGTTTTGCACCAGTGGCAGGCAGTCAAGGCCAGCAAAGCCTTCTCTGCTGGCCTAAACACAACCAGAAGCATTGACATTTAAAACTTAAATTGTACTGTCTGTTCCATGAAATTGTATTAATGTGTTCCCAACAGTCCATCATCTTCATTTCATAGCGTGTCTCTTGGCTGCAATGCTTCCGATTACATTTCTTTCTGCACAGGGTTGTCCAAACCAGGAGCACTGGCCCTTGTCACTTACATATGATTAGCAATAGGCTCATTCTTTAACAAGCTTACTGGCCCCTGATTGGTTGTTCAGAGCAAAACTGTTCAAGTCAAGTTACATCCACAATAAATCAATAGGGTAAAAGGCCTTTTTTATGTAAAAGTGACTTTTAATGATGTTCTAACAGTAATATGTATCCCCAGAGAACCAAACATGAGAGAATTCTATCATCTGCATCATTTGTTTGCTCCACTACTATAAGAACAGGCACTCAAATTATATTTTATAACAATATATAACCATATATAGATGGATGTTTACTGTTATTGCATGTGGTATATAACAAAACTTAGTTAGTGGGTCCAGTTCTATTTCAAGCAACATTAAAACATGTTAAAACGTAAATGTTCCAAATGTATTAAGTATAAAAACATAGATAGAAAGTACAAAATGTTAAATATTAATCCCAAAAAGATGTTCATTCAACAAATTCATTCACAATTGTGGCTTACAAAAAGCACTTCTAAACTGTCTAAATTCCAAAATCAAGGCTAGATAATAATATACTATAAAATGACAGTTATTTAAAATTGGTGAAAAATAGCAGTATACGACCTTTAAGATATGAGCTCTTATCAAAACAGCTGCCCTCTCCTTATATAACCTCAGCAGCTTCATATTTAATGTACATATTTTATACATCCACCTCTGACACTCTGCTTCCACGCATCGTTCAATTAACATGTCAGCCAGATGGAGGACATCTTTGTACAAGATGAAACAGCTCCATCCCATTTTACAGACTTGCTGTAATTATCACATCAGTACAAGACCTTTTGTGGATTGGGATTCATACAATGATACACCAAGATGGCTGCGGTCAAAGGTCAAATCATTGTATTGTTGTTATCCGTGTCGGCCAATTGCTTTCTTTGTGTCTATTTCAGCAAAGTGCAACGTCAACCATGCTGCATGAGTTATTGGAGTTATCATCATTTCAAGGACTATTTGGAGAAATTATTTTGTTTGCAATTAGAAGCTATTACACACAAGTTATTATGCAAAGCTGAAGTTCACCTTTATGCACCAATGATGTCATCTTAGCACTGATTTGGGGGACTTTCAATGACGGTTTGTAATTTTGTTGTTAAAAACAAACTACACAAAAACCTGAAACAAATCGCAGCCAGCACTGAGGGTTAAGCATAAACAATATAAAGGCACAACAACCATCAGTGATATTCATAGCTAAAATATATATTTTTTAATAAGATGATCGAGGTTGGGTTGCACTGTGGTCGAGTGGTTAGCACGCAGGCCTCACAGCTTGGAGGCCACATCTCTGTGTGGAGTTTGCATGTTCTCCCCGTGCATGCGTGGGTTTTCTCCCGGTACTCCGGTTTCCTCCCACATTCCAAAAACATGCTAGGTTAATTGGTGACTCCAAATTGTCCATAGGTATGAATGTGAGTGTGAATGGTTGTTTGTCTATATGTGCCCTGTGATTGGCTGGCTGGTGACCAGTCCAGGGTGTACCCCGCCTCTCGCCCAAAGACAGCTGGGATAGGCTCCAGCAGCCCCCCCCCCCCCACCACAACCCTCGTGAGAATAAGCGGTACAAAATGAATGAATGAAGTTAATTATTTGACCTTTATAATGATTCAGGGGAGGGCTGCACGGCGTTAAAGTGGTTAGCATGCAGGCTTCACAGCTAGGAGACCAGAGTTCAATCCCACACTCTGCCATCTCTGTGTGGAGTCCTTTCCGAGCGTGCATGGGTTTTCTCTGGGTACTCCGGTTTCCTCCCACATTCCAAAAACATGCTAGGTTAATTGGCGACTTATGAATGTGAGTGTGAATGGTTGTTTGTCTATATGTGCCCTGTGATTGGTGGTTTAACTGAGACTAGTCTGGGGTGGACACAGCCTGTTGCCCAAAAACAGCTAGGAAGGGTATGTTCTCCCCGTTCATCAGGGTTTATTATGCTCATTTTTTCAGCCCTTTGTATTGATTTGTAGACTCCTATAGAGCAGCTACACGAAATAACCAGCACAGAGAACTTTCTAGATCTTCCAGAATCTACACTTCATTTCAGTTCAAACCTAAACAAATATTTCCTGGAAGCCGTTAGCGCCGTTGCTGGTGGTCCCAGAGAGTAACCCCCATAAAAAGGGGTACCTACAATATTAAACATGCTTTACTCATTTACATACAGTTTACACATTTGTACTTGCACAATTTAATTATATTCAAAAGGAATACGAAGAAGTAAATCTTCTTTAATCCTCCACGTCTCAACAATTACTGATGCTTTGTACACTATAAGACATTTCCAAAATAAAAGCAGTTTCCACAAGATGTGTGCTAGAGTATAGCTGCTACGTTACAGGTGGATCTAGCGTTTCCTCCTCCACAATGCTCTTAAAAAGTCCGCCGTGGCAGCTTTTTGGCAACTTGATGTGTTTTTAATGAAAGCAGCGTTCATTGTTTTACTAAACTGAGACGAGCTTGTCAACAACGGTGTGGACCTCATACGCTCCGTTGCTCCATTTTGTCCATTCCAGCATAAGTAGCCTTTTATTTGCACATCTCTCCAAGTGACAGCTTGGCAGCAAAAGACTGCCACGTCTGAGACAGACCGTGAAGCGAGCATCTGACAACGACGAGGACTCCTTTCAAAATAAGATTCTGTTCAAAGACGGCAGCTGTAGTGAGCATTCCCACTCCCACAAGGAGAGGATATTAAATTAAGTGAGCAGTGCTGTGCCATTGCATGATTATTTTAATGGCAAGATTGGAAGATAAATTCACTTTTTATTACCATAAATTCCAGTGAAGCCTGTGAACTTTCAACCCTGTGCTTTATACAGCGGTGCAGTTAATCTATGGCTAAATCGTAATCTTATGACATCTCGTTTACTTCAGAACTGCAACTAATTGTTTATATAATGTCCAACAAGCTTGTCAACCCATTGGAAATTACAAGAGGTCATTATATATAACAGTTTACCAACACAACAGCCTGACTCACGGTGCCAACTCACTAAATTAACACACAAAACTATACCTCAGAAATATATAAACATGTACCAATATGAATTACAAAAAACATTTGAAAGTTATTCCAAAAGGCTTTGCATCTAAGCAAAACATTCATTGGGGGGCTGCAATGACATCAGCTATTTGCTGGGCTATTTGCTTCAGACTCCCTCTGTTGGAAAGAGGCAACATTGCAGCACAATCCGTCGATGTTCCTTGTCTTCCAATGAACTGCTCTTCTGGCAGTAATGCATTATTATTATCATTATTATTATTATTATTATTATTATGCATTATTATTATTACTCATTCATTCATTTTCTACCGCTTTTTCCTCACAAGGATCGCGGGGGTGCTGGAGCCTATCCCAGCTGTCTTCGGGCGAGAGGCGGGGTACACCCTGGACTGGTCGCCAATCAATCAATCACAGGGCACATATAGACAACAACCATTCACACTCACATTCATACCTATGGACAATTTGGAGTCACCAATTAACCTAGCATTTTTGGAATGTGGGAGGAAACCGGAGTACCCGGAGAAAACCCATACATGCACCGGGAGAACATGCAAACTCCACACAGAGATGGCCGAGGGTGGACTTGAACCCTGGTCTCCTAGCTGTGAGGTCTGTGTGCTAACCACTTGACCGCTGTGCAGCCTTAATGCATTATTATTATTATTATTATTATCATGCATAATGTAATGAATATTTCCTAGGTACCTTTTAAGTGTTAAGTTGTTGTATGATGAATTTTATGTTGTTTGTCGGATGACACCGTGAGTCAGGCTGTTATATTGAGTAATGACCTCCTGCAAGATAGTCTATGGTGGTCTATGGTCAAGTCTAGTCTATGGTGTTTTTCTTTTCTGAAAATGTGGGCTATAGTCAATAAGCTTAAAGAAATGCTGCTTGCAAACACACACAAAAGAGCCTGGGAAATATTCACCTTGACTGAAAAGTATTTTCAGTGACCTAGAACACAGATTGTAAGTGGACCTTGTAAAGCTATCTGTGCTCGTGTGGCCTCAGTAAACATTCCGATGACTTGGTAGAGTCTGTTGTAGAGGTCGTTGACCTATGACCGTGCGTCTTTTAAGCGTTCCCCTGCAACAAAATGTTCAATGAACACAACACGAGGGCGCAACGTGTTACAAAGTCTGTCCAACACTTATCTCAGCTGACCTGTTCTTTGACCCACCATGTTGGACATAATAACTTCGTTTCATGTGTGAATGAGCTCGACTCCATACTGCAGGCAGGAAGCGCTTCGGTGGGGCACACGAATGCCGTGGAGAAAAAGCTTGGTTTTAATTTGCACACCTGTTTTTCAGACACCTCAGTAGTATCAGTTAGCAGAAGCTGTCCCGGTCCAGACCAGGCAGGGAGACAAGTCTCGTCATTGTTTGTGTGGTGGCTTGGCTGCGGCTTGTATCCGCTCAGTGCGGCATCCCTGCCAGAGGCGCTTTCAACGGGAGGACGTGCTCCCACATCTCTTCATCATGTGGAGCGTGCTAGACGTGTGTGTAATGGTCTCTCTCATGCCTCGCTGCCACTGCCTTCGGAAAAAAACATTCCCGAATTAGATGGCAGAGAGGATGACAAACGCACTTTCGCAATTCCTACCTGGTCTGGTGGCCTTTTTAGGAAATGACGCCCAGTCGGCGGTCAGAAGCGCTTAAAAACAAGTACTTTCTTGCACCTATTGTTGTTGTTGTTATAGACGTGCACACGCCAGTCAGGCTGTGATTGGCTGGCATTTGTCAAGCTCGATGTCAAACTGACAATCAGAGTAGGTCAAAGCCAATTGGCTTGTCTAAAGTGACTTGAAAACAAGCTTGGACAAATAATTAGTCAGTCAGCCGTACCGCAGCAGCAGCCTGGGAGTTGGTCCTTTCATCCAATAACACCAGACCATAACAAATCTGAGGCACATTTCGGGCATTCGGTTTTTTTTATTTCCCAAACATTTTAGCTGTAAAAACAATAATGATAATAATAAAAATGCTGTGTTTTATATTAAGAAATAAAGTTGGACTACTGGCTGTTTTTTTAGTTATCCACCAAATGGCATAACATTATCCCATTCATTCATTTTGTATTGGGGGCAGGGTACACCCTGGACTGGTCGCCAGCCAATCACGGGGCACATATAGACAAACAACCATTCACACTCACATTCATACCTATGGACAAATTGGAGGTTTTGGAATGTGGGAGGAAACCTGAGTACCCGGAGAAAACCCACGCATGCACGGGGAGAACATGCAAACTCCACCCAGAGATGGCCGAGAGTGGAATCGAACTCGGGTTTCCGAGCTGTGTGGCCTGTGCGCTAACCACTTGACCGCCGTGCAGCCGAGTATTAACATTCATTCATTCATTTTCTACCGCTTTTCCTCACAAGGGTCACGGGGGTGCTGGAGCCTATCCCAGCTGTCTTCGGGCGAGAGGCGGGGTACACCCTAGACTGGTGGCCAGCCAATCACAGGGCACATATAGACAAACAACCATTCACACTCACATTCATACCTATGGACAATTTGGAGTCGCCAATTAACCTAGCATGTTTTTGGAATGTGGGAGGAAACCGGAGTACCCGGAGAAAACCCACGCATGCACGGGGAGAACATGCAAACTCCACCCAGAGATGGCCGAGGGTGGAATCGAACTCGGGTCTCCTAGATATGTGGCCTGTGCGCTAACCACTCAATCACCGTGCAGCCTACTATTAACATATGGGTTTTTAAATGAAAACAAAAGTCATAAAACCATTATATGTACTGGAAGTACTGGTGTACTTTTACACCCCTCAGCCGTATGAGTGTTACTTTCTTCCCATCACTCTTGCTAGCATCCACAGACATCAAGCAGACAGCTGATAAGAATCAATTGGAAGAGTCTGGCCTTTCCAACCTCTGTGTTAGAGCAGTAATCAGCAAGTGGATGTAATCACCCACACAGGTGATGCTGTGATGATACATAAGAAAAGAGCATGGCTGCCAATACGTGATCTGGATCAATACATCATCTTGTCCAATATTAATCCCCTCAGACCTTTTGGCCTGTCACATGCAAACCTTTCGCAGTAAATGCGTACTGTTGTGTACCAGCGCATACTTTGTAATGTGTTAGGTGTTTGGCAGGCCATGTGATACCGTCACATTGCTTCCTCATCTGTGAACAAAGTCAAGGCTTTCCACCTTGATATCAAATCAATAGACGAGCAGAGCAGATGCCAAAGATCACCATGGTTACAAGCAGGGAGCTGACACTCTGTGAATGGTGCAATTTGCATACAAGTCCTCCTCCATTGTTCTGCCGCTGCTGCTGGAGATAGAAGTTGAGTGCAACACAGTGCAGTGTTAAAGAAGGCCTCGCTCGCTGTTTTTGTGCGACGGGATCTCTCCCATAGCGGGGTTACGCCCACTCCCCATGATGAAAACATTGTATTTAAGTCTCTTTAGACAGGATATGTGGTGCTGATCCAACGTTAAACAGGGATTTTAGCATGCAGTCAAACAAATGTCATACATTCTGCAATGATCTCTGCTGCAGTGGCTATCATGCAGGCCTCACAGGTAGGAAACCCGAGTTCAATTCCCGTGCATGCGTGGGTTTTCTCCGGATACTCGGGTTTCTTCCCACATTCCAAAAACATGCTAGGTTAATTGGCGACTCCATTTTGTCCATAGGTATGAATGTGAGTGTGAATGGTTGTTTGTCTATATGTGCCCTGTGATTGGCTGGCCACCAGTCCAGGGTATCGCCCGAAGACAGCTGGGATAGGCTCCAGCACCCCCTGCGATAGCGGTAGAAAAGACTTGAATGTTTATAATATTAAAAACAAAAACAATATAAATATATATATATATATATATAATATATAAAAATATAACAAAATATAAAAAAACAAAACAATGCAAAGGCCAAAAACTGTTCTTAACCCTTACATACTGTACTATTGACCTGTGTTGACTTCTGACATCAATAAAAAAAAACCCTAAATATAATTTTTCTTGCGCAAAATTTGATGACTTTGAGTGGCCCAATACATAATAAAATATATTTTTAAAACATTTTATTAATTTAACGTTTTGTTTAAGTGCTACACATTTTTGACATTTTATGTATTGGACTTTAGATGTCCAATATATTGAAATAATTAGACATTTTATATTTATTTTTCCTACATTACCGTATGAAAGATATTTTCACCAAAAACGAAACGTGCAAAAATAAAAAAAATGCACTTTCCGTGCTCTTTGATTGATCTAAGATTTATCAAGGATTAATCATCATTTTTAATTGGCTTAGGCTATTTAAACATTCTGAATAAGTTTGTATTTATTGTGTTACGGCTCATCTCGGCTGCACGAGTGCCACTGGTACTGGGGAGCTGTGGTTCATTGAGAGAAATATGAATTCCCGGGCCCCGCATATGCTTGGGGGCTATAAATGGCAGCTGGTTGGGTGTTACATGGATATTTTTACCCTCAGTTGAGAAGATATCAATTGAAATGTCTAAACAAATACACAAAGTAAAATATGTCAACAAACACATGGACATATGTGTGCAAAGGCACCCTCCCACACGCTCACACAGTCAAGCGGCAGAGCGTCTGGCGTGTGACGAAAACCAACAGATGGTAGAGTGTCTGCATTGGGGTTGTGGATGGACATTTGTCAAGTTCACACATCGCAAAAATGTTGTTAAGGAGAACCACTGAGCGGCTTTGGTGACAATTACGCCAAAATCTAATTTAGACAGGGAAATAATGTAATTATCGACTGTATATTGTATATCCCGCCTCCGGTCTCCTCCTGCAGGCACACCATCACCTATCACACAACATCACCACACAAAACAAGGCAAATTGTCTTTGAGTTAAACATCAATTAAGGCGCTCTCTGTCCCGGTAAGCAAGCGTGGACGGGATGTGCGTTTGTCAGATATTCTTACCGTTGTTTTCATAGAGTGTCTGTCTTGTGGCCTTGGGTGTTGTCAGAACATATCTTTTCCAGACAAATGAGTCACCGTGAATCAACACGCTCATCCGCCAGCAAAATAGCACAAGTGGGAAATGAAGCAATAATAAGGCCAGTGTGCCATTTTCCCACGCGCCACAAACACCAATTGGCTGTCATCACTAAATCCATTATGTCAGCATCGAATGACAGCCTCGTTACTTTGGATGCCCTGATTTGGAAAATGCACGTGTGACCTATATTTATTATTTGACTGTGTTTAACAAAGACATCAAGCTTCAAATAACCTTAGCGCTGTTTTTTTTTAAGCCTAATTAAATAGCAGTCACTTGCTGCTGTTCACACTGACGATTAATTGACTTTAATCACATAATAAGCTGTTGAGAACACAGTTAGGAACAGGAAGCCTCTCTGCCACTTGAAGTCAGCACAATAAAATATATATATATATATATATATATATATATATCCAACAGGCTTCAAAATGTAACATTAAAAATTAAATGGTGGTTAAGAAGTTGGGTTTGGATTGCTGCTCTAGATTCTGGTCTATTTTAGTTCGTCAATTTGAGGATTAATCCAACAGGTGCACCAAAAATGTCAGCTTTTTCTTTACTTTTAACTCGTTCGCTACCGAAGACGTATTTACTTTAAATGTATTTTTCGTTTGAGGTGATGATGCAACTCCACAATAGAAGAGCTTGTGTATGAGCTGAAAAAACAGCCGCAAGGTGGCAGAAGTGCATTTTTACAAGAGCTCCAATTGAAATCCATGAAATCCACAACAACCAGGAAAGAGAAAGGCATCTTACCATGTACCGCAAAGGAGGTTACGCATTGAAGGGAAACTCAAAATAATAAATAATAATACATTTTATATGTATAGTGCTTTCCAAAATACTCAAAGATGTTTTACAGAAAAATGCAAATGAAAAAATACAACATTCATTCGTTTATACACAGCTAAAACATGGGTAAAAGCGGGGCACAGCAGTTAGGTGTAAAAAGTTAGACATTAAAAACAGATTTAAAGAGTTGTTTTTTGAAACTGGGAAGGTCGGGGCAAGCACGGAGTGAATGGGGCAAAGAGTTCCAGAGGTTGGGGGCAGCGATGGAGAAGGCTCTGTCAATCACTAAAAATGTAATAATTTTTTATATTATATCATATGATATTTTATATATTTTTTATATTTTTTATTTTTATGTTTTTATGTTTTTAACATTTTTAACATTTTTAACATTTTTAACATTTTTAACATTTTTAACAATTTTAACAATTTTAACATTTTAACATTTTAACATTTTAACATTTTAATATTTTAATATTTTTATATTTTTATATTTTTATATTTTATTTTTTAATTTGAACATTTGAACATTTGAACATTTTTATATTTTTATATTATATAAAAAAATATAAAAATCCAAAATATATGAGAATACATTGCAGTCTTCTACATTAATTTCTATTATGTAAGACTTTGTGTGTATGTAAGTGGCCCCGTATCCACGGACTGAGACAAAGATACAAACCAACTGACAAAAGGACTCACTCCATTCATGCCATTGTTTTATGGAACACTTGCACCAAGGTCCTGAAACCAATGCACAAAGTTAACTCTCTTCCTGCCTGTTTGGAGGCAAAATAAGCAGACTTTACTGAAATGTGGCTGTTGCATTGAACGCAACATATTCCTGGCAGAACACCTTTAATCCTCTACAACCATGCATTTCACGGCACTATTGTAATGCCATATGAGCATGACCTTGCACTCCAGCTGTCTTAGTCATATTTAACTGCACTCATGAAGTTGTCGTGAGAGGATGTTTGTACCTATTAGGGTGTGCTTGAGGTGCGTGATGAACTTTTGATGCGGTTGATCTAACATGTGTTTCTTTTTGTTTGTGTGCTCCTGCAGATGTAGCATTTAGTGCCTTCATGCATGAAGTTATCAGCGCCAAAGGTGGTTACAAACAAGACAGAATAAAACCTCCACTTAGTCTCTTTACTGGCTTTCATAAGAAGGTTGCCCCCAAGTTTACATACGGTAAATACTCTATTCAGAACCTCTATTCAGTTAGTCTCCTATAGTCGCCGGATGCTGGGTCTACCAAACAAATAACCACTGCGGTCTCTAATTAACACTGGGCCATGTTGGCAACCTCCTGTTTTTTTGTGTGTTTATTTCCTCTAAAAGATGGCAGCCATTGTATTTGAAGTGTCACGAGTGGTCAGCATTGAACAGTTTTATGTAGGTTGTACTGTAAATATCATAGCTGTTGGAATGGATAAGTTGGATTCACATTATTTTCGATGGAAAAATGTGCTTTGGTTAGAGTCTGTTTTAGTTTGAGTTGGACCTTCTGGCATGGTAATGGTAATGATTTTATTTCATTTGGACATGCATCAGATTACAATTGAATGCATCACATAATCAGTTCACAGTTCCACATGTCCAAAAGGAGTAGGAAGAAACAAAGCTTATTAAATCCTACCCCTCCATCTGGTACTTTTACAATCAGTAACTGCTACATTTGTTCACTTCCTGCTTTCCTAATATAATTTCTTTTTTTTGTCACGACCGAAGTACAAGGTGATATGACCATACAATGACATATTGGTTACCATAGTAACTGTCTGAGTATTTTAGCTGTTTGAAGATTAACTATAATCAGCAGGTTTAAGTATTTGTGATTTTAGAAATAAGTTATGTTCTCTGTAGGCGGCATTATGAATTATCCTTACTGACCTTTTTTGCAGTACATTTGACTGAAGTGAGTGAAGATTGCTTTTGTAGTTATTACCCCATATTTCCACACAATAAGTAAGATATGGTAGAACCAGAGAGCAATAAAGATCTTTTTAGTGTGACCATTTCTTCTCTGACCTTTCTAATGATTTCATCTGTACTACCTCCAGAACAAAAAGCAGTGGTATCACCTGCAAATAATACCAGCTTTAAGTCTTTCGTGATTTTGGATTTTTGGATTTTGATGCACAAGTTGAACAGTTTTGGTCCCAATATTGACCCCTGGGGAACTCCGCACGTAATATATGAACTTGCAGATGTGTATTCTCCTAGCTTTATGTATTGCTTCCTGTCCTGTCATGGATTAATGATGCTAACCAAAGCACCACTGTATGTACTTCCAGCCTGAAAACTCCGCCGACACCAGTTCGCCATTGTTGCATCGAGTTCTCTTGTGTGGCTTATGTGACATTTGCAAACGAGTCTTTTGGGGTACATGGTGGACTCGTCGCCAGCCAAGGTCTGGGCACATACAGACAAACAATAATTAAAATATCCTCTTCTAATTAACAGCCTATTAATTTTGCGATTTAGGTAAATAAAAGCTGTAGCTGTAATTACAGTATGTACGATACTGCATGTCCTCATGCAGTGAAAGCTGCTGGCAGAGTGGGTGTGGCTAAAGAGTGGTTCATTGTGATTTAGTGCTCATCCACTAAATGAGCTGAACAATCAATGGTGCTAAAGTAGCCTGATTCCAGGAATGTCACAGGAAGTTGTGTCCATTCTACCGCACCAAAAGTGCTAAAATGTTGACATAGATAACCGAGGGTACATAAACATCAAAGAAGTTGAAAGGTTGCCACAGAGCAGATGGCCAGCACCTCTGGGAAGGTGGCGTGCTTTGACCAGGAACAGCAGCCGTGTGCATCCGCTCACTTAATGGCGAATCCCTAAAAGACGCTAACGACCAATGATGCCATCACGATTCACTTCCGGACTTATGTACGTTGGTGATGCCAAGTGTTATGGTAAGATACAGTGGAAAAATCTAAAGAAGAACGCCCAAGTATATGCCATTAACATCAACATCTGATTTGCCTCCAAATGTATAATTTATCAGTGTGGATGTTTACATGCTTTGTATCAACAACATTATCCAATCCCACTAGAATGTATTAAAAAATAGAGCATGACTGTGCCATCTATAATCAATAATTAATCATTACAGCATGCAGTTAAGAAAGCTGTGCTTAGTAAATAATGTCTTAAATTCAAAGTGCGAATGTTTCAAGGTTTGTTTGTGGTATAATCCAGCATGGGCAACGTGAAGGTCTCTCTCTGTATTCTCCACGTGAACAAGAATAACGCTGCAGGTCAGCTTTAGTGTCCCCGATGTGAAACTTGGCAACAAGAGCCTGAACTTGAAGGCTTGAAGGAGAAACGTTAGGAGGAGTATGGATGTTGAATGCCTGCTGTGCTTTTGCATGATCAATACTCTTCTTCTACGATTCCTCGTCTCAGTTGTTCTCATGTCACTGAGCCCTACAGGGATGCCTTTTCGGCTTGGCCTATTTCAGTCCGCACTGAGAAGTATCGCAGCAATACTGATGTAGAAAAAGGTCAAATTATGTGGGGAAAAAAAGATGTCATTTATCCAGTGAATTTACCCGGTCCCTGCAGACACGCCATACTTTAATCAGGAAAAATCATCTGATATGTTTGTGGGGACAATGAGGACAAAAAATGGATGAATGTTTATGTCTCACAAAATAATAATAACTATAATATTTCAACATAACTCTCATTAAAAGGGACCTATTATTCTAATTTTTCTACCCTTTGTATTGAGTTGTGGTCTCCTATAGAGCAGCTACACACAATAACCCGCATAGAAAACTTTCTAGATCTTCCAGAATCTGCACCTATTCCATCTGTATTCATCTGCTTCCTAACTATGAACCATGTAAGGAAGTCCAAGTAGGGAAGTTTTGTTGTGATATGAATTTAAATATTGATCGAGCCTGTGAATATACCCAGTCCCTGCAGATCTTCCATACTTTAATCAGGGAAATCCTCTGATCTGTTTGTGAGGACAATGAGGACAAAAAATGGATGAATGTTTATGTCTCACAAAATAATAATAACGATAATATTTCAATGTAACTCTCATTAAAGGGGACCTATTCTCATTTCTCTACCCGTTGTATTGAGTTGTGGTCTCCTATAGAGCAGCTACACACAATAACCCGCATAGAAAACTTTCTAGATCTTCCAGAATCTGCACCTATTCCATCTGTATTCATCTGCTTCCTAACTATGAACCATGTAAGGAAGTCCAAGTAGGGAAGTTTTGTTGTGATATGAATTTAAATATTGATTGAGCCTCCGTAGACAACATCTGCACGATGGCGAGGCAACAATGTGCTGCTGCTAGTTTTCAGCAGCAATGCCCTCGCTGCTGACGATGCTGCCTTTAACCTGCCGTGCAAACGTGCTCCGCTGTGTTTGTTCAGCAGCATGTCTAGCATATCTCCGGTGTCTCATCAGTATGCCCCCGCCGTATACTCGAGTGCATTGGTTTCCTGCCATTAAAAGCAAACATTTGTGTCTGGCCGCAGTGCTATTTCTCTTTGCATGTGAGCCCATGCAGCAAATGGCATTGAGCAAGAAGTATTTGATGAGTCCTGCAGAAGCAGCTAGCATGTTTGGGGACCGACGGGCGACGGGAAAAGGGACGCCATAAGTAAATGACAACATGGCACTTTCCATTAAAGCTTTACTGTTTAATCCATACTAGTGACATGGCGGCTTTACATCACGTTGCCAGCAGCCTCACTCTCCTTTTTTTGATCATTCTAATGACCGCTATTCAATTAGAGTGGATGCTGATTGATGGGTCTCAGTGTTTCCTTAGTTGGAATAATATAGTACTACAAACATTTCTCTCAATCCTCCGTCTCGTTCATTTTTAGCGCTGAAATTAAGATGAAAAAATCTATTTTTGAGAAGAACAATGTTGTGTATGATGAACATAACATAACAAAAACTGATTTATAACACTGTATTACAAAAAACTATTGTATGAGAATAAAGTAATAATAACAATAAAGTGATAGAATGTATACTATATATCACTATGATATAATATCATGAATAATAAAGTGATATAATGAAGTGATATTAAATTTTTCTTCCTCGAGTGTCCAAAAAAGTGCCAATGAATAACAATGATGATGATGGATTATAATTATTATTAATAATATTAATAATTATTTATTATTATTGTTATTAATAATAATAAATGTTTGGCACATTTTGGACACTCAAGAACTTTGATTTTAATAACAATAATAATAATAATTATTATTATTATTATTGTTATTAATATTGATAATAATAATAATTATTATTATTATTATTGTTATTAATATTGATAATAATAATAATTATTATTATTATTGGTAATAATAATAATTATTAATAATAATAAATGTTATTCATTGGCACTTTTTTGGACACTCAGGGATGACATTTTTTTGTTTTAATAATTATTAATTAATAAATAATTATTTTAATAAGTATTATTATTAATTAATTTGTTGTTATTATTATTATTATTAATTAATTTGTTGTTATTATTATTATTATTATTATTATCATCATAGCTGTGTGTTTGTGTTGGCTGACAGGGTTCAGAGAGTGTTTGATTTTTCCTTTCGCTGGAATGATACAACAAACTTCTCTCACGATCCTCCATCTGAGTGCAGCGAATTTCTTAACTTTCCACTCTCGTATATGTGGAAACACATAGTGGAGGTGAATGCTAATGCATACACCGAGTCTAAGGAGACGGCAGATCAGAGAAATCCAAATTAAATATGCAAGGACACCACTAAGGGGCTGTAATGAGGAGAGAATGAGTGCTAGCTCAAGAACGAGATGATGCTGCTGCTGCTCATTACCTGTAAGAACGTTCATTTACACGTACAGAGTGTTCTGCTCATGCTCGGGTTTTATCGAAATGTGTTTATCAGGTTCACGCTGAAGAAAAAAAAATCTCACATGATTGTCTTAGTGGATTTGTTAATGTCGTGTATTCAGCTGGTGGCCCATAGTCCAAATCCATAGTCCTAAAAACAGCAGAACATACTTACAAAACTTACAAATCGCTGGTCCAAAAATTCATATATTCTACAAATAATAATGCCGATCATTCATGAGTCCATCTATTCCAGCGATGCATAGTCGCAGGCAAAAGAATTTTAAAGAATTCTCATATGGAGAATTTTTGCCGAGCAAAACCAAGCTGGACTGGAATGTACAGCATGCTGTAAACATTGCGAAAAATATCGATAAAAATATACAGTATCATCACTTTTTTTCAGAAGTTTGCTGCTGTCATAAAAAAAATAGTAATGCATCACCAGTTTGTGTATCGCAGAGCTGCATCTAATGATCATTCAGCTCATTTTATTGGGCTATCAGACTGCTATGAATACCGCTATGATTTCCCACAGCTCCAAGAGGTGAATTAAAAAATGATGATTTGTTTGACCAATGGCTGAGATGCAGTTCACTTCTTAGGAACAAGTAACTTAAGTAATCACTACAGGCACTGCTGTATGTTGAATTAATCCACACATAATCCATTTATCAACAGGGTTATTGCAGTTTGATGTATATGTTGACAATTAAATCAGAAGCTCATTCATCCAAAGCCTCAATCAAGTCGAAATGGCGCTGACTGTTACGTGAGTCAAGACAAGTGGAATTAATGCTGCAACAATGAGTAATATCATGAAAGGTGATGTATTGAGAGGAGTTATTTGTGATACTTCACTGCAAGAATCTCTTGTGTTTTTCATAATTTGCTGTTCCCGGTAAGTACAGCAAAAGTTCAACAAATCCTGTGAACTTGGCTCCGTCTGAGGAAATCTCAAATGATGTGAGTTTATTACTTTTAGCTCTCAAAGGGGCTCTTTTAAAAAGTCAAACTAGTCTACTCGTGATTCACTATAAGCAGCTTGAATGTTTATTTTAAAAATCGCATGACAAGTCTGAATCCTCTTGGACAGAATGTTCCGTGTAAATACAGGAGACCCGCTTCTCCTCCATTGCAGTTATTGTTAGCGTTTCTTGTTCCGTGCTGCATGGTTATCCTGCTGATATTTTGAAGCGAATTGCTCTAGACAAAGGTCAGGATGGTTCAGTGTTTTGGGACAAAATTCCCACTAAATACATGAAAATGAGCTGCTGTGGATGAAAAAGAATCACTAATAGAAACAGTAAGTATCATCATTAGATGTCAAACATGGTGTTTTCTCTAGCATAAGCAGATGTAAACACCACCCGAGTGAGAAAAATCTATGGCGGCAGCCAAAGAACGCCAGACGTGATGTCTTAGTCGCTTCTCTACAGTGACAGGCAATCCCTCTCACCGCTTAGCAACCAACTCCTTGAGGGCCACGGTGGTGACTGATGGGATTTTCCAATGGATCCCTTCTAAGGTATGAATGTGTCCTTTGCAACGCAGCGGATATCAAACAGAGTGTTTTTATTTTTCCATGCGCAGCAAAGGCAACTCCATCAAAAGCCATGTTCCACTATCACAGAACATGTAATAATAAGTAAGTCTTTCTTGTGTGGTCATGAGGGGAAGAGTAAGAGGTAGAACAAAGCTCTAATTCGGATCAGCACCAGAATTCCGGGATGATCAAATATTCATTCATTCATTCATTCATTTTCTACCACTTTTTCCTCACGAGGTTCGCGGAGGGTGCTGGAGCCTATCCCAGCTGTCTTTGGGCGAGAGGCGGGGTACACCCTGGACTGGTTGCCAGCCAATCAAAGGGCACATATAGACAAACAACCATTCACACTCACATTCATACCTATGGACACTTTGGAGTCGCCAATTAACCTAGCATGTTTTTGGAATGTGGGAGGAAACCGGAGTACCCGGAGAAAACCCACACATGCACGGGGAGAACATGCAAACTCCGCACAGAGATGGCCGAGGGTGGAATTGAACCCTAGTCTCCTTGCTGTGAGGTTTGTGCGCTAACCACTAGACCGCCGTGCCGCCCCATATCAAATATTCACACCAAATTCCAATGAAATGTTTTACAGTTGTATCTTATTTATGATGAGGCATAAAAATCTCCATCATGATTACAACATAATCTATTCATTTTTGGGAAACTACACATATTTAAAGGTGACCGGAATACATTCACAGTCCGTTGAGGTATGTAGTCGTTAATCTTAAATGATAAACATTTATCCAAGTACTTTTAGGTCATCCGGAAGCCCCAGTAGTGCAGTACTGCGCTCACTGCTCAACTGGGGTACATTATCATTGCGGAATGCAGATGATCGTGAAAAATCTAAAATTTACCAGTGGGTCTTACTGCCACACCTGCTCTAAATCAAGTAATCACTGAAACAGACCTGCCTGACAAAGTTAAGCAGACCAAAATATGCTGAGATCTACAGAAATTTAGGAACAAATGAGAAAGAAACTAATTGAGATATATCAGTGTGGAAAGGGGTATAAAGCCATTTCTAAAGCTTGGAGACCCCAGCAAACCACAGCGAGAGGCACCATCCCCAAATGTGCTAAACAGTGCTAAAATTTCCCAGAAATGGCCGGCCAAAGCATGACCCCAAGAGCGTTTCGACGACTCATCCAAGAGGTCACAAAAGACCCCACAACAACATCCAAAGAACTGCAGGCCTCACTTGCCTCAGTTAAGGTCTGTGTTCATGACTCCACCATAAGAAAGACACTTGGCAAAAACGGCTTGCATAGCCGAGTTCCAAGACCAAAACCACTGCTGAACAAAATGAACATTAAGGCTCATCTCAATTTTGCCAGAAAACATCTCGATCATCCTAAAGACCTTTTGGAAAATAGACTTTTTGGAACATTACATCATTACACCACTCATTGCAAGTTAGCACCAATGCTTGATTGCAGGTGTTGCTGCTAAAGACGGCCCAACCAGTTAGCAGGTTTTTGGGGGCATCACTTTTCATACAGGGCCATGTAGGTTTGGATTTATTTTTCTCTCAATAATAAAATCTTTGATTTAAAAACTGCATTTTGTGTTCAGTTGTGTTGTCATTGACTAATATTTAAATTTGTTTGATGATCTGAAATATTTAAGTGTGCAAAATATTAATATTTACATATTTAAGTATGGAAAAAAATCTATCATTTAATGTTTAAAATAAAAAATTAAAAATGTTAAAAGAAATATTTAAAATTATGTGCAAAATATTAATATTTATATATTTAAGTATGGAAAAAATCTATAAATTTAATGTTAAAAATAAAAAAATTAAATTTAAAAAAATAAAATAAAAATTAAAAATAAAAACATAAATTATATTAGGAAAGCAGGAAGTGAACAAATGTAACAGTTACTGATTGTAAAAGTACCAGATGGAGGGGTAGGATTTAATAAGCTTTGCTTCTTCCTACTCCTTTTGGACATGTGGAACTGTGAACTGATTATGGGATGCACTCAATTGTAATCTGATGCATGTTCAAATGAAATAAAACCATTACCAAAACCAAAACCTCCGGGCCGCATGTCACTGGTACATAGTTTCCTTGGAATACAAACCTACACACCAAATATGTTCTTGCCAATAATAAATGTATAAAACACAGAAATGCATCTGCCCTTACCTTAAAAAGCCTCAGTATGTTGGCCACCATGATGGAAACAGAGCTGGAAGACGCTCCGATGACCCCCACCACCCTCTCCGGTTTGGTGATGATGGGCGCCCCTCCGCCAAGACATTTGACATCCGTGCCATCTTTTTCGATTAGCGCCTGCACGAAGGTGAGTGACTGCTCCAAGGCGTGGGTGTCCCGCGAGCACGTGTCCAGGATCCGGGCCCCCAGCGTAATATTTGGCAGCAGGTTATTGTCGTTATTGATGCGGTCCAGAGCGAAGAGCATGGCCTCCAGTCTGTGAATACCCTTTTCCTTCTTCAGCTCCCCACATGGCTTGCCGTCGTGGCCCCTGGCGTGCACCGGGAAGAGTCCGCCTAACGATATGTCACCGTCAATGCGAATGGAATTCAAATGTGTGTGGCCCGGACCTTTGGGTTTGGCGGCCTGAGTGGCCTTGAGGGAGCTGTCGAGGAGCAGCAACAGGAGAACAACACCCGGTCGCTGGCAGCCAGTCCGATCCGCTCTGCAAGGTGGGGGGTGGAACATGACGGCGGCCCGTATGAGCAAAATAGAAGCCAGGTACTTGCTGATGCTGGCCGGAGGGTTAATTGCTCTCCAAGCAGCTGGCACAGGAAAGGCTTCCTCTCATGTCTCCACTCTCTCAGACAGTTAATGTCTAATATGAGCTTGGCTCTTTCAAAAAGGATGTAATCCTCCACTTCCTCACTACATCCTGTGAACCAAAGTCTGTTGTTTCTCACACTCTTACCTTTGGAGAGCCGTCACTTGGGGCATCAGGAAGAACAAAGGTGAAAGACAAGCTGTGTTTTGGGGTTTTTGTTGTTTTGGTTTTTTTTGCCTTCGATTACTTCGTCCACTCTCCGCTTGCAATCACAGGTTTTAATCTTCAGCGTCCCCCTCGGCAGGGATTTGGTATATGTCAGAGCCCTCAGGTCCGCTTAGGTCCACAGCTTCTGTGTGAATTCCTGAAAGATGAAAAGGAGAGCAGTGAGGTTGAGAGAAACAGGAATGAAAAGAGGAAGGGATTTGTGTTGGCGTGAGCTTTTCAATATTTCTTTTTTTCCTTCTTCTTCTTCTTTCTAGATGCAACGTTATCTGGTGATGATGCGTTTTGTATTCAGACAGAGTTGTCATGAACTCTCAAGGTCAACGTCACAGCCCACGTGCCTCCTTGTCAGATGCCAACTTTGTCAACACACACTGTCGCACAGGTTTTTTTTTTCACCCAAATTTGTCAGATTTGCTACTGATTTCAAATTAATCAATGACAACCTGACACTAAACACTTTTACATTCCCACCATCAGCAGAAGCAGAATGTGTGTAAATGCATTTAAACATGTTTAGTGCTTTTCTACCTTTGAGGCATTCAAAGGACGTTGACACTACAATACAATACAATACAATACAATACAAGCAGTTGATGTTTGCTAAATACAAGGATGAAGAGTCTTGAACCAGTCATGATGTGCTATATATATCACTATATTGACAGTTACTATGGTATCCATTATGTCATTGGATGGTCATATCACCTCGTACTTCGGTACGGGACTAAAAATTTAAATTTTAAATTTTAAATAAGGAAAAAAAATTATAAAAAAATAAGTTATATTAGGAAAGCAGGAAGTGAACAAATGTCATGAACCAGTCATGATGTGCTATATATACGTATATCACTATACTGACAGTTACTGTGGTACCCATTATACCCATTGTATTTCAAATTTAAAAATTTTAATTTTAAAATTTAAAACTTAAGTAATGAAAAAAAATTATAAAAATAAATTATATTAGGAAAACGGGAAGTGAACAAATGTCATGAACCAGTCATGATGTGCTATATATATATCACTATATTGATAGTTACTATGGTACCCATTATGTCATTGTATGGTCATATCACCCCGTACTTCGGTATGTGACAAAAATAAAAAATAAATAAAATTTAAAACAAAAACAAAAATTAAACTACATTAAGAAAGCAGGAAGTGAACAAATGTAAGTACCAGATGGAGGGGTAGGATTTAATAAGCTTTGCTTCTTCCTACTCTTTTTGGACATGTGGAAGGGCTGAGGATGGAACTAACGACATTCAGGTTGGGAGGAAACCTACCTAAACCCAGCATACCCGTGATACCATTGAGGATAAGCGGCATAGAAAATTGATGGATGGACTGCAGTTTCCCTGATTTTGTTTCCCACTATAGTCTTATTTTGAGTCACTTTGATTATTTTAACTGTGCTGGTTGCTATTTGCGAGAGGAGAAAGTGTGCCATGTTTTTTTAACTTTTAGCTTATTTTGAGTTGTTTCATTTATCTCTGTTATGCGTTGGTAAAATACAACTGACCAAACGGTGTGTTCACACTTTCGGTTAAAAGTGAAGTTGCTCTGCTTGTATGCTTCGGTAATTAAATTCGGGACAATATCAATATATCAGATATTGGTTAAAAAATCCAATAACGAGCATCTCTACTGACAACCTCATATGGCTTTTTTCCAGCTCTAAACAGCAGAATAACAATCTGCGGAAAAGGGGCTCTAAGCGGCTGTACTGTGTAGAAAGGTCTTATGTAGCAGAGATCTACTACAAAGGAAAACCATTAGGTACATTAAATCTCTAAAAATTGGTTTCAAATACTGCTGTGATCTTTTTGCACCAGACTGGACCATTTTAACATTACATTGCTATGTCTGCTCACTGCTGGCAAAATCAATTACATTCATATAATAGCATTTATATGTGAGTCTCAGAGGCATGTACTAGGTGCATCAGCCTGACGGGCTAAAAGAAGCAGTCAGAAGTAGTAATAGTAGTAATAGTGCCATTAAAGAGTGAAAAGGGGAGTTTTAAGATTCAAAAAGGTAATTGTTGGAACAAATAGACTCTGTAAACTCAATCAGCAGGTTCTGAACATAAGATGCTATCAGCATGGCGGTGTTGTTGGTTTTCCACTTTAGACATTTTGCAAATGCCATATAGGCACAAATTACTACTTTAAAATTACATCCAAACTACAATATACAACATGTTAATAGTTATGGTAATTTTGGGTAATTACTTATGTTATTATTTCCTCAGAATAAGATGATGACCTCTAATAAGACAATATGTGAAGAAAATAAATTTCAAATGAAAAAAAAAACAGCCAATGGTGTTCCAGAGACATAGCAGGACTTCATCCCATCAAAGCAGGGGTGGGCAAATTACGGCCCGGGGGCCACATGCGGTCCATCAAGCGTTTGAATCCGGTCCGCCAGTTGCTTTCTAAGTATTTCAACTTTTAACATACAAACAACATGACTTGCAAGTCGGATGTCTTATTTAGTAAAAAAAAAAAAAAAAAAAGAAAAATTCTAAAATTAAATGACATAATTTGAAGTGGTCGGATATTTAAAGTGCTCCTGAAAAAAAGGACATGAGAACATACAGCTAATAGTATACTTTTACACATACAATTGGACAAATAATTCAAGGAAAATTATAAGCATAAAATAGTGTGTTACATACATGCTTTGTTAACTCAATGCGGCCCACGAGTCAAAATATAGATAGATGGATGGATGGATGGATGGATGGATTGCACAATTGCACAATAACACAGCAGTGAAACTGCCAACGAAACGTCGTTGCCTGGCTCCTGTGTAATAATAACAATAATAATAATAATAATAATAATAATAATGTGGAGAATAAATAGATTACATCAAATATGAACAACAATATACATCGTAAACAGTAAATTGCACAAATAATTAAAATAATTTTGAATAAATAATAATTATATTATATATATATATATATATATATATATATATATATATATATATATATATATATATATATATATATATATATAATTAAATAATATTAAAATATTTGCCCACCCCTGCATTAAAGCGTGTATTGAAAATACCCATACCCATAATAGTAGCACATAACTATCCCCCTCCTAAGTGTGTATCAGCACCTGACTCATACTTGAAGCTGTGATGGTCTCTGAAGGAACAATCTCCCAGCGTCAAAAGACAACGGGTTAAATCCTTGGCTCAGCAAACGGCCGAGATTCATTGAGAGCACATGTGAACTGACAAGGTCCCACGAACACAGCCGACTGTCTCTCACCGGGAGTGAAGAGAAGTTATTCTTCACAGGTGATTCACTCCGGGTGCCCTTTAAGTGCCGGCGAGCCAGTAAAGACTGCAAACACTGAGCTTTGTGGATGGGAGGTTTAATATCCTTGCTCTGGTCCAGCATTTACAACTACCACAAGAATGGGTATGGTCTCATACGGCAAATCATCCCATAGGCCGCAGCTTTTTCAACCACGGACAAATAACAATAACAATGCTGTGAACTGCATCTTGGAGTCTTCGGAAATTAGTGGGGATTTGGGCCATTTTTCTTTGTGTTCTGTGTAGCTACTGCTTTAATATAGGCCGGGTTTAATGTTAATAATAACAAAAACAAACGAAAAAAAAACACCTGTAATTGGCCCTCAGACCACATTTTGGACACACTTCCTCCATGATTCTAACAAATCCTCCTTGTTTCAGATGTGGTTCCTTCTTCACCACTATATATTTAAATTTTCTGGAGGTGGGTTCTGGCACATATACAGAATAAATCACTCCAGTAAGGCCACCCGTCTGTCTAAAAAAAAAAATAATAATAATAATAATAAAAACAGCCATTTTAATCAAGCACCTTTCAGAGCGTAGCGTTCACCGTGACATGCAGCCATGTGCTTACTGGATGGAAAGCACTACATTAGCATATTCCATATCATCATCATCATTGCGTATCCTATTTCCAGACGAGCACTGTAAGGCACCATGTGCTACACGCCCTTACTCGTATTGTAGACTGACACTGCTGTGAGAGATGATAGCAAGCTTATTGTGTTTAAGTTGAAAGCTCAGGAACGAACCTGACAAAGGCTTACTGGGTTGAAATTCTGGCCAATAAATAGAGTCATTTGAAAAATGGTGCACTGAATAGTTTGTGGTCAACACATGGAATATTGATATTGTGAAAGTTCTATGATCATTTGATAAATTCTCAATGGCTTATGAACAATTACTTGCTAAGTACTGATGCTTTTCTCAATGGCGACCATGTTCTTCAATCAATCTTGCTTAAATGTTACTAATAGGTGCCTAAAGATGTGTACCAAATCTAACTAGATGATGCAGGTACAAAAATCTAAATTCAGAATGAACACGGCAGTCATTCGGAAGCTGAAGCTGGACTGAAATGCTGTGGAAATACGCTAAAACGTAGAATAAAAGTAAGAGTAAATTGGCAGTTTGAGCTAAACTCAAGAATTGAACCAACTATCTCTGGGTTTGGATCCAAACCTCTTTAGCACAGGGGTCTCAAACTCCTGGCCTGAGGGCCAAATGCGGTTCACGGGATGCTAGTTTGATGCAAGTTTTTTTTAAAACCTGAACCAGACCCTAGATCCAGTGGCCCCCAGGTAAATTGAGTTTGAGACCCCTGGTTTAGCATGTAAGGGCATTTAGATCAATAATACAATCTGCCCCAATGACTTAATTGAGACTTACAAACCAATGACTTTCTCCCACCTGTCTGTATTTGTCAGAAAAATAATGGCACAGGAAACACAGTAGGGATTCTTGTTTTGACACATTTTCACCATTTCATGTGCAGTGATTGAGGAGTAGAAGCGTTAGCTTAAACAAGCAGGCATGTGAATAAATTAGGACCCCTTACAAGCTTTATCATTTAAGTAAACTCTGACAATTATCTCAAATATATCTCTTCTCACATTGAACCATTTATTTTTGTGTGCACAAGACACAGGGGGTGCTGCTATATTTTACCACATCCCACGCGCTTGTCGCAGAGATTCTTTTTGAGCGCATTTTGATATTTAGGAGGTCTGGAGAGCATTTGTGTTCTAGCAGAAGATAAATGAGGCGGGGGAGGATGAGACAGACGTAAAGGATGATGGGGGAGGAAGTGAACATTCAAGGTTACTAAGAAATCCAACAAAAAAAAGTACTGTATAAGTATTAGTATCAAGTGTTTTAAGTTTTTGCATCAATGTCATTAAGAGGTTTTTTTTAGTTCAGTCATCATGTGATGCTGAAAATGCTTTTTTTCTGATCATTTGACGGTTCAAAAAAATACAAGGCCAGTGGCATAGCAAGTATGTGGCTGGCCAACATTTTTGAAGGACCCTCCTTTATCGAAATAATCCCTCCTTTATCGTTGTTGGTAATTGGTTCCAGACCCGACTGTGATTAGCGAATTTCTTGAACTAACCACCCTATATTCACCGTTATAGTAGATACAATAATACTAACTGGCTAAATGCTGAAGTTCAAATCGGTTGCCAAGCAACTAGGGGTGCAACGATTCCTCGAATAATTTGAATACCTTGATTACAAAAAATAATCAAGGATTTTTTTCTGCCTCAAGGAATCACTTATGTCACAGACGCAAAAAAAAATTGCCGATCACCAATACTGATCATATAATTTTAAATGTATTACTGGCTATATTAGGGGTCACCAAAGGATACTTTTACTAAATGAAAATACCCAAGAGCTACTCATTATTGTAACATTTATTTTCATAACTTATTTCAAGCTAAAAAAAAAAAAAGCCAATATGCTAGTATCCACACCTCACGTTTGGCATTTATTTCGAGTCATCTCACATCATTGACTGAAAACCTGAATGAAAAGCCTCTGCTGGGTCCCTCCAGCCACATCCGCTGTCTGCTGAAGAGCAAATGCAGCCGACTCCCTCTTCTGTGCCCGCAAAGCAGATACAATATCTGCGTACACAATGGCCGTTTCTGGACTGGTTGCCAGCCAATCACAGGGCACATATAGACAAACAACCATTCACACTCACATTCATACCTATGGACAATTTGGAGTCACCAATTAACCAAGCATGATTTTGGAATGTGGGAGGAAACCGGAGTACCCGGAGAAAACCCACGCATGCACTGGGAGAACATGCAAACTCCACACAGAGATGGCCGAGGGTGGGATTGAACTCTCCTAGCTGTGAGGCCTGCGCGCTAACCACTCGACCGCCGTGCAGCCATATATATATATATATATATATATATATATATATATCCTCACCAGGGTTGCAGGGGTATGCTGGAGCCTATCCCAGCTAACTTCGGCCAAGAAGCGGGGTACACCCTGGACTGGTCACCAGCCAGGTCCAAAAACCTGATCAGTAATATGAAACATTTTTCATCTTTGACTTTTTCCTCTTAAAGAGTAATTAATGGCTGAGCAGCATGCCGAGGCCATGTTTACTATAGTTTATGGAATCTGCTCACCATCATGGCGGCCAAACACATGCAGGGCCGAGTCGGCACTAGACCCGTTGGGTCAGGTCTATGCTAAAAATACAGCATTCTCATCAGTTTCTGTTATGGATGCCAAATCAATGGGTAATTGCTAGCAACCTGTCTAATTTTACAAATAAATATACAACTAAAATCTTTTGGTGAACTCCCCTCTATAAATAAATGTTTATTTTCTCCACACGACGTCTATTCTCTGGAGTCATGCAGCAGCTGCTTTGAGCTGAAACCAGCCGGGAAACTTTTTAGAGATGTGCTCCTCTAACAGATGGGCAGGAGGGGCCTCCTAATTGACACTTCAGCATGTTGACGCTGCGCAGCAGATCAATAGAGTGGTGGACAGACGCCCTGAGGAAAATGAATGGCGAGCGTGCACACAAACACACAAGCAGTCCTAGAGAAGGCTTAGATGAGGCTGCCACCGTGTTTGTCGTGGAGGGAAAAGTGAACTCTTAAGAGAGGTGTCATGAAAAAAAAGTTTGGTTAAAACGTACAGTATCACTCATTGTCCACGAATGTAAAACAGCCGAGAGGCCGTCTGATGGCCTTTTTCAATCAGACAGACGGGAAGGCAAAAAGCCCATTTAGCAATCCCTGTGCTGCACATTTACTTCCTAAGTATTTGCATAATTTAGACAAAGCACGCTTCCACGACTGTTAGGCCGCACATTAGAAAGCAAACAGCAGCAGCGGAGATGTCTTTCTATTCGGGGCTAGACAAAGAAAACAACTTTGGGGCTTGGCCTTGCTCATGTCGAACATTTCTTTAAGCCGCCGTACCTCTGCCAAGCCTCGGCGAGGCTGCTAAGTGGTGCATGCATGCTTTTTCTTTTTTTTTTTTGTCTCAACACACAACAACACATCCCAGCTGTCAGATGAAACAGTTGGCAGGAAGGAAGTCATAGGCCAGCGCCATCCTTCTCTGTTCTTTCATATCTGATTGCAGCCCATTGGTGCCTCCACTAAGGTGGTTTGTCTGTGTTTGTTTGTTTGTTTGTTTACAAATTGTCAGACTGAATTTCAATCATATTTTACCACTGATATGTACAGCTTCAAAAAATGAACCATAAACACAATCTGTCCCTGGATGCACACTTTTCACAAATATTGGCAACAGGAAGAAGCTGTTGCAGGATCAAACTGCAATCGTCATAACCGAATATTAAATAGTAACAGTCATGTGTTAATTTGTTTCTTCAGTTGCATTAAGAAACATTCAAATTACACTTGCATAACCAAAAACCTCATACCAGTGTAAAAATCAGTTCACCATTGTTCACAACTTACTTATAGCATTCATACCTATGGACAATTTGGAGTGGCCAATTAACCTAGCATGTTTTTGGAATGTGGGAGGAAACCGGAGGAGTACCCGGAGAAAACCCATACATGCACGGGGTGAACGTGCAAAAAATATGAATTAAATTCATATGACTGCATGACCGCAACCCTCGTGAGGATAAGCGGTGGAAAATGAATGAATGAATGAACTTTAACCACAAAAATAAACATGTACATGCTCCATGTTGGCGGCACGGCGGCCGAGTGGTTAGCGCGCAGACCTCACAGCTAGGACCCACCCTCGGCCATCTCTGTGTGGAGTTTGCATGTTCTCCCCGTGCATGTGCGGGTTTTCTCCGGGTACTCCGGTTTCCTCCCACATTCCAAAAACATGCTAGGTTAATTGGCGACTCCAAATTGTCCATAGGTATGAATGTGAGTGTGAATGGTTGTTTGTCTATATGTGCCCTGTGATTGGCCGGCGACCAGTCCAGGGTGTACCCTGCCTCTCCCCCGAAGACAGCTGGGATAGGCTCCAGCACCCCTGCGACCCTCGTGAGGAAAAAGCAGTAGAACATGAATGAATGAATGAATGCTCCATGTTGCTGTCACTTGCTAATGCTATGCAATGCAACAGTTAGGACCCAATCTTGCCAATCTAGGCCAATTCCTCCAAGAACAAGTGTGATGTTTCCATCTTGACATCCCTTGTTTGTCAGTGTTCCGTGTCAAACAAGAACTGAGCATAGACCTCCAATGTTCTTTGGGTGCATTACTTTAAAGAAAGAGCAAAAACGCAGATGACCGTTGTGATTTATTTGGAAGGCCGAGGCGTGCGGTAAATCTCTCTATGAGAGGAGACTGCTGCTGTTTTGATTCGCCTTCGCTGGGAAGCCCAAGGAAACACACTGAATGCAATTTATCTTTTTGAAATATCAACTTGATGACAGCCGTGCCAGAAAGTCTCTGCCTTCCTACACTGGGGACGAGACATTTTAGGGCATGCAAACAAGGCTTGTGTGAGTCTTTAGTGAAGGGCACAGGGAGGGAAATGTGTTGTTTGGAAGATACTGCAGGTCATTTTAGAAGACGTAATTGATAAGGAAAAGAAGTGGGCCATCTTTAAGTTTTTTTTTTTTTTTTCCTGGCACTCCATTCAGGCTAATGGAGGGCTATGATCACTGAGCGGCATCAAGCAGGAGATAAATTGAGTGAAATGTGAGGAGGAGCATAGCTTCTCCTGCCCTGGACAAACTAAAGCAGGGAAAAAAATCACATGCTGCTTAAAAAGGATGGAAGATGCCTTGCAGGGAATCCATCAGCAAGGCATGGAAGCATATTAAAAATTGTTGACTTCCCGCTTGCTGGCTAACATCTTCCTATCATGATGAAATAAAACCTTTCACCAGCCTGCTTTCCTCTTTATGCAGTCACTCTTTCAGGCTCGCCTTTTGGGAATTAACCAATAAAAGTGCAGTAAAGAGTCTGCCTAGGATCTCATGCACACCTTGAGGGAATGAACTGAAGGGCATATTATGTAATTGATCAATAAAGTACCAAGTTTTCTTGCAAACCAGTAAGCTCACCAGTCTCGGATCATTTGAGGTTATTGTTCAACCAAGGTGATAGTTTGGAACCAAGGATACTTTGTGCGCTCTTGGGTGTGGTTCGCTTAGCGTTCACACTAATTGATTGATTTGTTCTCAATCAAAGCAAAATTTGTTCTCAATCAGAAATCACTCCACACTCTTTATTGCTCTTTGGTTCTACCATATCTTACTTATTGCGTGGAAATATGGGCTAATAACTATAAAAGCAATCTTCACTCACTAAATGCACTGCAAAAAAGGTCAGTAAGGATAATTCATAATGCCGCCTACAGAGAACATACTAACTCCTTATTTCTAAAATCACAAATACTTCAACTTGCTGATATAGTTCATCTTCAAATAGCAAAATTAATGCATAAGGCTAAAAATAACCAATTACCTAAAAATGTCATCCAATACTTCTCTACAAGAGAGGAGAAATATGATCTCAGGGAAGAACTACATTTGAAACACTTACTATATGCTAGGACTACGTTAAAAAGCCATAGCATTTCAGTATGTGGAATCAAACTATGGAATGGATTGAGTAAGGAACTCAAACAATGCACAACGATGAGGCAATTCAAGAAACAATACAAGCAGTTGATGTTTGCTAAATACAAGGATGAAGAGTCTTGAACCAGTCATGATGTGCTATATATATCACTATATTGACACTTACTATGGTACCCATTATGTCATTGGATGCTCATATCACCTTGTACTTCGGTACGTGGTACATTATTTAAAAAAAAAAAAAAAAAAAAATTAAACTGTATTTTGGAAAGCAGGAAGTGAACAAATGTAACAGTTACTGATTGTAAAAGTACCAGATGGAAGGGTAGGATTTAATAAGCTTTGCTTCTTCCTACTCCTTTCGGACATGTGGAACTGTGAACTGATTATGTGATGCATTCAATTGTAATCGGATGCATGTTCAAATGAAATAAAACCATTACCATTACACTGATTTTTACATTCTGCCATATATCATCTTGGATTTAATATGTTAAAGAGAACCATATCAGAGACAGAAAAGCCAAGAAAAAACAACTTTGCTGTGTTTTCTTTTGTGTATTTTTCTTTTGGCTGCCATTTCAACACTAGTCCATGCCTATGGTGTTCACATTTGAGCTCAAGTGACCCAAACTGCACCAGAATTGACTCGGAAATGGAGCGAAACCCATCTCTTAAGTACTCTCACACCCCTTGTTTGGGGATGGGAGGATCCCATTCACGCTTGACCAAAGCGGTCGTATATGAGCAAAGCAAATGCACCACAGTTCGCTTAAACCAAACAAAACATCCAAAGTCTGAGCACAACCTTAGAGCTTAGGAACTGGAAGCTGATCACACAGAAGAGCCCATCACAGTAGAGAGTGGGGGTGGGGGGGGTGGGGAGGGGATGGTGTTACGCTCGATACAGGAGGCTGCTACCTCTCAGACACACTGATTGATTTACTGTATCTGTTGAGCCCGACCTGCCTTGCCTGCCTGCCTGTCAAGATTAAGGCATTCTTGTCCTATCAAACCTTGAGAGAAGTTATTTCCAAGAGAATCGCTCCAGGCTGCCAACGTATGGAAAAGTATGCGTTATCGCCAATGAAGGAAAATGCTCCAGGAGCATTGGCGGCGTTTTGTTAAGATTGTTGGCAATAACACAATGTATGAAGAGCTTGAGAGACATTCCAATGTATGTATTGTGTCCAAGTCTCAAAAGGAGAGACCTTAAAGTCTTCAGGTTGGAATTTTCCTTAATGACGAGATATTGACAATTATGGTTTTGTGTACCATATTTACAGTATAGGGCATACTCACACAGGGCTATTATTACAATCTTGGACATGTTTTTGGAATGTGGGAGGAAACCGGAGTACCCGGAGAAAACCCACGCATGCACGGGGAGAACATGCAAACTCCACACAGAGATGCCCGGGGGTGGGATTGAACTTGGGTCTCCTAGCTAACCACTCGTCCACCGTGCAACCATATATATATTATATAGGGACCCCCATCCATCCATCTTCTATGCCCCTTATCCTCACCAGTGTGACAGGGGTATGCTGGAGCCTATCCCAGCTGACTTCGCCAATTAATCTAGCATGTTTTTGGAATGTTTGAGGAAACCGGAGTACCCGGAGAAAACCCACTCACGCACGGGGAGAACATGCAAACTCCACACAGAGAGGGTGGAATTGAACTCGGGTCTCCTAGCTGTGAGGCCTGCGTAAGCATGTTCATTCATTCATTCATTCATTCATTCATTTTCTACCGCTTATCCTCACGAGGGTCGTGGGGGATCCTGGAGCCTGGCCAGCCAATCACAGGGCACATATAGACAAACAACCATTCACACTCACATTCATACCTATGGACAATTTGGAGTCGCCAATTAACCTAGCATGTTTTTGGAATGTGGGAGGAAACCGGAGTACCCGGAGAAAACCCACGCATGCACGGGGAGAACATGCAAACTCCACACAGAGAGGGTGGAATTGAACTCGGGTCTCCTAGTTGTGAGGTCTGCGCAAGCATGTTAATTAAGATTAAATAAGATATGCCCTTATTAGTCCCATAAGGGGAAATGTCAGTTTAAAATGGCAAGACTTTAATATGCACTTGACTGAACCATGGGTTTTGATGTTTTGATTGTTTTGGAATATTTGTAGTCTTTTTGTATATATTTCTGTTATCAAATGTGTCAAGTATTATTAATGGCTTGTGATAAGGGATTACAATATGGTCACTGCATTGAATGCAACGCGATGCATGTGGTGATGGCATCACAACCGGGCGTTGCATGAGTGCTATGTGGTAGTGGGTAGTGGGTAGAGCTACCCAACTGCCTCTTCATCACCTTCACATTCATTTTCCTCAGCCAGTTCTCACAGGTGTGTTTGTGCACCTTATCAAGTTGGAAAAGGGCATCGTTCTCTTCTTCACAATGTCACAGTCCATGTTGGAATTAATGTTTCCCTTCAATGAACTGCATCTCCCAGACCATGACTCTGCCACCACAATGCTCCACTGTAGGCAACTGCTTCATTATGCAGAGTACAGAGGAGCAGCGATATGCAACAAACTCCACAAATCAGGTACAGTTGCTCTCATTTTGAATATTGTAATTCCTGTTAGGGTGATCCAAGTGGACCAGAGCACTGCTGGTTTGTACTGAATTTGGAAAATAGTTCATATCCCTCTGGAATTAGTGTCTTTGGCTCACTGTAGAATCAATAGCGGAACTTTCAAATGAAGGTCGCCTGGGTTGTATGTTCATATATGTAAATATATGTGGCTCTTTAGGTTCCTCAATCTGGAGTCAGTGAACTTTACATTATTTGATGTTGGAATTCTTATCATTGGTGGTGACCTTTAACTGAGCCTGTTCGTTTGGATCCTCTTCATTATTGTAAATCATGCTCACTGATGCTGAGATGCAAAGTAAAATATACATCATCTAATTGGCAGCCAGGCTGCACGGCGGTCGAGTGGTTAGCACGCAGGTATAGGTATGAATGTGAGTGTGAATGGTTGTTTGACTATATGTGCCCTGTGATTGGCTGGCGACCAGTCCAGGGTGTACCCTGCCTCTCGTCCGAAGTCAGCTGGGATAGGCTCCAGCACCCACCGCGACCCTTGTGAGGAAAAGCGGTAGAAAATGAATGAATGAATGTTAATACTCGGCTGCTTGGCAGTAAAGTGGTTAGCGCACAGGCCACACAGCTAGGAGACCCGAGTTCGATTCCACCCTCGGCCATCTCTGGGTGGAGTTTGTATGTTCTTCCCGTGCATGCGTGGGTTTTCTCCGGGTACTCCGGTTTCCTCCCACATTCCAAAAACTCCAAATTGTCCATAGGTATGAATGTGAGTGTGAATGGTTGTTTGTCTATATGTGCCCTGTGATTGGCTGGCCACCAGTCCAGGGTGTACCCCGCCTCTCGCCCGAAGACAGCTGGGATAGGCTCCAGCACCCCCGTGACCCTCATGAGGATAAGTGGTAGAAAATGAATGAATGAATAATTTTTAGGGGAAAAAATGTCCAACTGAATGATTAACTAGGAGATCCGAGTTCAATTCCACCCTCGGCCATATATGTGTGGGGTTTGCGTATTCTCCCCGTGCATGCGTGGGTTTTCTCCGGGTACTCCGGTTTCCTCCCACATTCCAAAAACATGCTAGGTTAATTGGCGACTCCAAATTGTCCATAGGTATGAATGTGAGTGTGAATGGTTGTTTGTCTATATGTGCCCTGTGATTGGCTGGCAACCATTCGAGAGTGTATCTTGCCTTTCGCCTGAGGACAGCTGGGATAGGCCCCAGCATTAGCGGTAGAAAATGAATGACTGAATGAATGAATTGTCAGCCCATAATTCTACCTTTTTATAATCTAGCCAAGAAATGTGATAATTATTTTTTCTTTGTGCTTCTCAGGAATCTCTGAATGGATGCAACATAAACAAACGCTAATGCACGTTGGTCGCCAAGAGGTCAGTCCTGTGAAACATGCAGCAGATGTTGACGCTGCAAGGTCTCACTATCAAAGCTGCAGGTGGGCGAGCAAGGCATGTAATGTTTATAAAAGCAGGCTGAATAAAAGGCTTTTATTGTATTAGCTTTAGCCAACAGGAATGATAACTGGCAGCAGGAAATAAAAGATGCAGGTGAGAAGTGAGTGTAGCTGATGGCTTTGTTGTTTGTTTACGATTGAATATCAGCTGTGCACCTATGTGGCATCTCATCCACTATTGTTCCTCTTCAGTTTGTCAAATAATGAAAATAAATGAGATTACAAAGAAAAAGAGCCATGGTGAATATAGGACGATCCCAGCGAGGACCAAACCACCTCATTCCTACTGGAAGATAGAATCCAAACATAATTGTATTCCGGATCGCCCCTCTGGAACCTAACTGGCTTATTAATAGCTATTTTCATTCAATTTGATTTGACTCAGAAGTTAGTATGATTCATGTTTTGTAGTAATATACCTACATGGGAAATTGTCAAATAAATTATTTTTAGTGGAAAAATGTCTTAAAAGGAAACAAGGAGCAGCTGTATCATTACACCACAAAGGACTGACTGGTAAATTTTTGGTGTTTTTCTCTCCTGTCTTGAGAGCACAAAATGTGTATGTCCAATAGAGCTATCTTGTGGAAGTAATATCAAAATAAACCCAAGAGGTTGCCCACAGCCACAGCTGTTAATGGCAATGTTTTTTTAGAGACCCCATTGGTTATTTACTTTTACCACGCACACAACTACAGGAGACTCTGCAGTTATAATAATTCATTCATTTTCTACCGCTTATCCTCACGAGGGTCGCAGGGATGCTGGAGCCTATCCCAGCTGTCTTTGGACTGTTTGCCAGCCAATCACAGGGCACAACATTTTAAATAAAGCTAGTGGATATTGTCCACTCATAGGTGCAATACAGCTACTATCTTGTGGAAGTAATATCAAAATAAACTCAAGAGGTTGCCTACAGCCACAGCTGTTAATGGCAATGTTTTTTAGAGACCACTTCGGTTATTTGCTTTTATCACGCACACAACTACAGGAGACTCTGCAGTTAGAATAATTCATTCATTCATTCATTTTCTACCGCTTATCCTCACAAGGGTCGCAGGGATGCTGGAGCCTATCCCAGCTGTCTTTGGACTGTTTGCCAGCCAATCACAGGGCACATATAAACAAACAACCATTCACACTCAAATTCATACCTATGGACAATTTGGATTCGCCAATTAACCTAGCATGTTCTTGGAATGTGGGAGGAAACCGATTTACCCCGAGAAAACCCACGCATGCACGGGGAGCATGCAAACTCCACACAGAGATGGCAGAGGGTGGAATTGAACCCGGGACTCACTATTGGGATTGAACTCGGGTTTCCGAGCTGTGAGGTCTGCGCAACTTTTATCATTTTTAGGAGAAAAAAAAGTCCAACAAAATGATTTACTGTGATTATTTAATTAATTTTGGTGCCGCTGGATAAAGGTTTTTAAAAAAATGGTGACCGTCTACAGCTTGGTGCTAATGAAAATGTCAGTGTGAGTGTTTGGCCTTGGCAGACTTTACTCTAGTTTTCTATAGTCTAACTCTAGTTTATGGTGGCTGTATTTGTTTTCATTGATCTGCTCCCATATTCATTTGGACCACTGTTGACGTTTACTAGCATAGATGCCAACTGTTAGTTTAGATGTGTGTCGTTTTTACGATGCAGATTAGTGGCGTGTTTTCTTTCAAAATGACCTAATAAGATCATTTCAGGTGTTGCGGTTGTTTGTCTTCTGCTGCACGGTGCAGCCTCGAGCATCTAAAACAGCCAGCAAAGGAAGAAGAGAGTGTGGGGTTTAGAAAAAAAAAAAAAAAAAAAAATCGATGTAATCGAACACTATGTGGCCACTGCTGTAGCGAGCGTCGATACAACTGTCCGATGTTAAAAAGGGAAAACGTGCATCGTCATCCTGCACTGCACTTAGTGCCAAACCTCCGTGACACAAAGTTCCAGGGGAGAGTGAAAGTCACAAAGAGACACGGTCGTCATGGAGATGGAGGCATCTTGTGATTATGTGAGGGTTTTGATGTCGCTCATTAGGCTGCTAATGATTTGCGGGATGGATTTTTAGGTGTTTACGTGGACATCCAAGCTCCTTCATTTTTCTCCTAATTCCCGTCATTTGCATCTCGCTAATGGATACCAGCACGCCTCTCTCGCATCGTAATCAATGGAAATGTCGTTTTTCCCCCGATCTTTTGATCATGCCACACATTGTCACATTCCTCAAGAGGGATATGCTTCCGATTACCGGCTTTGTTCAATGCTCTCCAGCAAATGGTTTGTCTGGTTTCATGCTGCAGGAAAACCTCAAGAGCAGATTTGAAACATCATGACAAAACCACCCATAATGCAACAGAATAAAACACGCTTTTCACCGTGTGGGGAAAAGAACATGAACATCTCATTATATTCAAAAGCCAGACTAAAGAATTTATTATGTAGCCTTGATTTACCATATAACCAAGTGACAAACTTTGAGTTAAAAAAAATATAATAATTCATAGTTTCTGTCTCCTCAGTCTCTTTCTGTGTGGCTGTGTGCAATTTAATAACGATGTCTGGAGTTTCCGAATATTAAAATGTCAAAATAGTTATCGACTCTGTCATTTGGACGTGTCAAAGCTGGCAAGTGCAGTTTTAAATCAGCGCTATGTTGTAATTTTCCTTCAGAAACATGCTGTCCTGTTAGCATTTAGCTCACACATTATTCTCTGCACGGTGGACGAGTGGTTTGCGCGCAGGCCTCACAGCTAGGAAACCCGAGTTCAATTCCACCCTCGGCCATCTCTGTGTGGAGTTTGCGTGGGTTTTCTCCGGGTACTCCGGTTTCCTCCCACATTCCAAAAACATGCTAGGTTAATTGGCGACTCCAAATTGTCCATAGGTATGAATGTGAGTGTGAATGGTTGTTTGTCTATATGTGCCCTGTGATTGGCTGGCCACCAGTCCAGGGTGTACTCTCGCCCGAAGACAGTTGGGATAGGCTCCAGCATGACTGCAACCCTAGTGAGGATAAGCTGTACAGAAAATGGATGGATGGATAGTAATAAAACCTACAATAAAATATAAATATTGCATATGAGCAAATAATATATAGATATAATATCCAGTAGCTTTACTTAAAATGTTGTTTGTGTTACATTGTCATACAGTTGTTTACAATGAACCCATGAGCTGTATTTATGGCATCTATAACATAAAACATTCATTCATTTTCTACCGCTTTTTCCTCACGAGGGTCGCGGGGGTGCTGGAGCCTATCCCAGCTGACTTTCGTCAGCAGCCAATCACAGGGCACATATAGACAAACAACCATTCACACTCACATTCATACCTATGGACAATTTGGAGTCGCCAATTAACCTAGCATGTTTTTGGAATGTGGGAGGAAACCGGAGTACCCGGAGAAAACCCACGCATGCACGGGGAGAACATGCAAACTCCACACAGAGATGGCCAAGGGTGGAATTGAACCCTGGTCTCCTAGCTAACCACATAAAACAAATATTAATATTTGTCCATTGAACTGTAGTATGAATGTATTTTCTGTATAATTCCAATCGTTTTTAACATTTTTTTTTGCAGAATTTGCAGATTCCCTGATCAAATACAGGACAGAAAACAATGAGCGTTGCGTCTCGGGTTAGTGTGTAAGCCCCGCCTACCGTGAGTGTACACAGAGTGGAATCATGGAGCTTGCCAGCTTGTGTTTGTTTATACAGCGTGACTTTTTACAGCGCATGTAAATCACATTATTATTCTTGTTAATCCCACAATAAAATACATGGAAACGTCATAATGGAGTACCGATGCATCCATTATGCTACATTCGTCACTCGGTGATTCACACATGTATCGTTGACAGGATTTAAAGTCTCCAACAGTGACTGGACCTTTGCCTTCATTTCTGATGGTCGCTCCTGTAAATTCTGCATTGTGCATTGCGGTGACATACGGCCTCTGGCTACAAATAAGAGCCAATTCTTATTTGGATTTCAGGGGATCCCGCGCTGTCCTTTCCGGTGACATCCCCCCTTTTTTTTTTAATGAAAGTTTTTCATCATCATATTGTCAGCAACAGGTTGACACCACTTAGTCTCCCCCAGAGGAGCTGTCTGGTCCAATCCTCAATGCTGGCATTTTACTTCCACAGAGGAAGCAACCTGCACCAGGATCACATGACAAGCCCTCGGGTTCCCGTCCCCCCCCCATTCCAAAGAGAAACTTGAATAACATTTTAACGTCTATGACTCGCAGCACTAGTCATTCTCTGGTTTTTAATTCGCCCATCGCTCACTTAGTTGCATGCTCAAAAGGGCTGCTCTGAGGTCAGCCGTGGCACAGAACGCCAGACCGTTGCCCCACTTCCTCTGCTTTTCCAGGCGTAAAAAGGAGCGTACGCATGCATGTGTGTGTATGTGTAGTGCGCGGGGCCGAAGTAGACGTTTGAGTAATTCGTGCTGACATCCGGAGAAGCCGTGATTGCTTACAGGGGGCTACGTGGGCGAGCCACTGGGTGGCAGCGGCAGCGGAGGGACGGTGGCGGTGTCTCCCACGGACGTTTAACAGCCTTCTGAAAGCTTCAGAGACGGCCGGCCCGACGCCAGCAAACTGTCGGTGCGGGGGTGAGGGGGTGGTGAAATAGCTGATGGTGCAAAAAAAAAAAAGAAGGGAGGCAAGGTAAGGGAGCACTCCACAGTAATTCCTGGAATACCTTTCATTGTACTCCAGCGACCGCTCCTACATAAGGAAGAAACCTCGAACACGACCAGGACTTAATGCGTCATTTTGAACAACATCATTATGTTGAAGGTGCAAAACCTTGTAGAGGAGTGGCTCATGGGCACATTACTTGTTGGTGAGAATCTGGGTAAAGGGTTAATGGAAACATCCATTCCCAACAAGCATAATAACATTGTCTCAATATCCCCTATGAACCAGGAAGTAGCCTAGTGATTAACAAACAGATGGAACAGTTTTTCCTTGCTGGAGGTGTACACTCTACTAAAAAAAGTGTTTGCCCCCTTTCTAATTTCTCATTTTTGAGATGGTTCAGCTCATTAAACAAATTTAAATATCAATATTAATTTTAATAATAAATATATATAATATATAATAATATATATAATAATATATAATAATAAATGAATTAATAATAAATAAATTAAATTAATAATAAATTTAAATATTAGTCCATGACAACACAAAATGCAGTTTTCAAATGACAATAACATCAATCCAAAACTACATGTCTACATAAGTGGAAAAAGTGACCACCACCACCCCCCCCACCCGCCCCCGCCCCAAAATCATAATTTGGTTGAGATTAATTGACATCTATCAGTCTAAAAAAAGGTTATAAAGCCATTTCTAAAGCTCTGGGACTCCAGCAAACCACAGTGAGAGCCATTATCCACAAATGACAAAACCACAGAACAAATGATGAACCTTCCCAGGAGTGGCCAACTAAGATGAACCCAAAGAACGCAGTGACGACTGATCCAAGAGGTCACAAAAGACCCCCCAACAACATCCAAAGAACTGCAGCACTTGTCTCAGTTAAAGTTTTGTTTGATGATCCCTAAGACCTTTGGGAAAATACTTTGTCTGACAAGACAAAAGTTAAAACTTTTTAGAAGGTGTGTGTCTCATTACATCTGGCGTACACCATACCAAGAGTAAAATATGGTGGTGGTAGTGTGATGGTCAGGGGTGACTCGCCAATGTGGCTGAATTATAAGAATTCTGCAAAGATTTTGTTTCATTTAAAAACTGTGAGACAAAAAAAGAAATCAGGAAGGGGAAAACTTATATCACACCACTGTAGATATGCTAAAAGGCTTTACATACAGTATATTTCAAGAATAATATCAGTATAATAGTATCAGTAAAAAAGCATATTATACTGCATATGAACTTGGGTCTTTGCAGTTTTTTCATCTTTTGTCTTAAATAATCTTCGTAAATGTCATTTTCGTATATCATAAATATTATGACAATTTGTTCCCAAAATTTTAACTTGGTTTAATTTTTAAAGTTTGTTCCTCATAATTAAAAAATACTTTAAAATATGTTTTTCCATATTTCAACTCTAACACTACTAAAATGACATACTAGTAATAATAGTTTATTCTCCTAAAATTCAAACTTTTTCTTGTAAGAATACAACGTTTTTCTTTTAATATTTTCACTTTATTCATATGAAATTGCAGGTGTTTTTTATATTTGCTGTTGTTTTTCATTTTCTAATTACACTTTCTTCATGTAAATTTTCTTAATACCATAATATTTTGACTTTATTCATTCATATTGATCTTCATATTCAACTTTATTCATTGTTTTTCATAATGTCATGATAAAATAACAAAAAATTACGATAAAAATAAGATATTTTTTCTTTAATACTTCAACATTATGCTACTAAATTTAGATTAGTTTTCCTCATAATATTACATTATTATTCCTGTAGATTATAACCTTTTTATGTGTCTATATTTGTTACATTTATTCATGTAAATCTACAGCAAATTATGTTTTTAGTTTGCTGGATGATATTTGTAACATGTGCTGTGCGGCAAATGCCTCCCAAGCCGCACTTTGGACATTCTTGTTATAGATAGTCATCACAGCAACAAAACAAAAACAACAAGAAATGAAATGATGGTGTCTGTGTGTTTTTTGGTGTGTTATTGGAATGAACCCCGTCTGTTCATGAGCACGGTGACCCCTCATGCTCGTTTCTGCTCATTTGGCTCGGACCTCCTGCGGTGTGTCGGTGAAAAATGACTTTTCTGACCATGAATGTGACAAATGCATGCTGACTCAGTGGGCTACAATGTAGGGGGGAGGTTGATGATGATGATGGTGGCGGCGGCGGGGGTTGCAGCCTTCCCACAGACCATCACAGCAGCGTCAGTGAATGCATCACAACACAGCCCCTGGAGGCGACTGTAAGTCAACAGTCCCTAATGTGAGAGCCTTGGCTATGCAGTCTGTTAAATAGATTGTGAAAATGCTCTTTTCATGACTAAGATGGGGCTTTTCATTAATCCAGCAGCTCAACCTGCCTCCGCATCATAGACATCCCTCGCAGGGGGGGATACAAAAACACCCACAGTGGGCTGGCGGGTTCTCTCACAAGAGCTTGTGATCTTTGCATCCACCCCCCCGAACAGTGCAGCCATTGTTAAGTCATTCTAGTGGACACATGCATACAATCAACATACAGTACACATGCATGCAGACCATGCTTGAAGTGTCTGCCTCTCGGCGTGTGTGCCAATTTGTGCACACATGAGGCTTTCAAAAGCACGCAGTCTTTGTATGCTGCATGTAGGTGGATGCGCTTCAGACAGATGTTCACACGACTTAAATCGCATTTTGCCTTTTATACGGAAATATAGCCTTTATAGATAACGTGTTATTTCTGGAGGCGTGGTTGTTAATGATACCCACGGCAGGATTAGAGGCACCGGTACGTGCATGGGTGCTGATCGTGATGCTCATTGCAATGACAACCATGTATGTCACATTTATGCTTTTTCTACTCAGAAACCATAAAAAGTTGTTTTACATTTAAGTACATTATTGATTAAAAAAACACTAAGCTATTCTGAGACAAATTTAGCATCCTTTGGCAACCATTTTTATGACAGCATAATTTACTATCCACTCCACATGAGTCAACAAACAGCCATTATTTTCCAAATAACTGGCAACACATGCGAGTAGCAATATCATGTCTTGCCTATACAGTCAAGCATAGTGGTGCATGAGTGCTCCCATCACTGGGGAGCTGCGGTTCATTTAGGATAAATATTAATTCCAAAATGTAAACTGTGGATCAGAGCATGATTTTGGTTCCGTTTTTTTTTTTGTTTTTTTTTTCCCAAACATCCTCAGTAGACCACGGCAAAGCTGATTTAAATGTAGCCCTTTTCCATGGCTCAGGAAGTACTGGTAACTTATGCACTTCCTGTTTCTATTTTTTACACAAAGACAAAATGGGATTTTTTTTTGTGATTGAAAATTGATAAATGGATTACAAATACATGCTAGAGCTACACAGCGGTCTAGTGGTTAGCGTGCAGACCTCACAGCTAAGAAACCCGAGTTCAATCCCACCCTCGGCCATCTCTGTGTGGAGTATCCATGTTCTCCGGGGGTTTTCTCCGGGTACTCCGGTTTCCTCCCACATTCCAAAAACATGCTAGGTTAATTGGCGGCACGTCTGTCGCTCCAGCGTTTACTTTAACATGTCTACCAAAGCAGCTGCACGGTGGTTGAGTGGTTAGCACGTTAGCCACACTGCCGGTAGATAAGGAGAACCTGGGTTTGATTCCCAAAACATGCACGTTAAATTGCCCATAGGTATGAATGTGAGTGTGAATGGTTGTTTGTCTATATGTGCCCTGTGATTGGCTGGCGACCAGTCCAGGGTGTACCCCGCCCGTAGATAGCTGGGATAGGCTCCAGCACCCCCCGCAACCCCTGTGAGGATAAGCGGTAGAAAATGAACGAATGAATGAAATACATGCTAATTATTTTTATTAACATAAATAATTTAAATACATAATACATATGAAAAAATAATATAATAAAAAAAATATAATAATAATATAATAAAAAATATTTTAAAAAGATATAATAATAATATAATAAAAAATAATAATTGCTCAATGAAGAGAAAAATAATCAATATTAAGATAAATAAAGAAATTATAGCTTGTTTAATGCTTGGTAAACCTTGGTAAACTAGCAGTTTCCCAGCATGATAAAGAGCACAAACACACCTCCAAGATGAAAGTGCCTTCCTGAGGAAGATGAAGGTGGTGAAGTGGCCAAGTATGTCACCTCTACACCTGAACCCACTTGAGCACCTGTGGCCATCCTCAAGTGGAAGAAAGATGGAGGAGTGCAAACATCCACTGTGATACCATCATGGAGGAGTGAAAGAGGATTCCAGTAACAACATCACATGTGCTGGTCTAGTGAATCCCATTCCCAAGAGGATTAAGATAGCAACATAATACGGACACATTCACTGTGAAGTGCAACTCGCTTGTGTTGCCAGGTATGATTGCTACTAAACAATATTGTTGACTCATTTCAGTAGTAAGTCTATACTGCTACACAGGCTGTACACTGACTACTCTGAAGTTTACTTTATATAGTATTGTCATTTGATAAGATATAATATAAAGCTTGCTGAAATGTGAGGGGTTTTGTCACGTTTTCTGTTTGAACACAAAGTGTCATTATGTTGAACCCTTGGCTTTGACCATAGGCAGTAGATATATTTGCACAAATTGCCGGTATTGGAACGGTATCGCTGATACAAGGCTGAATTTGAATAATCTTCACTCGCTAAATGTACTGCAAAAAAGGTCAGTAAGGATAATTCATAATGCCGCCTACAGAGAACATACTAACTCCTTATTTCTAAAATCAAAAATACTTAAACTTGCTGATATAGTTCATCTTCAAATAGCAAAATTAATGCATAAGGCTGAAAATAACCAATTAGCTAAAAATTTCATCCAATACTTCTCTACAAGAGAGGAGAAATATGATCTCAGGGAAGAACTACATTTGAAACACTTATATGCTAGGACTACGTTAAAAAGCCATAGCATTTCAGTATGTGGAATCAAACTATGGAATGGATTGAGTAAGGAACTCAAACGATGCACAACGATGAGCCAATTCAAGAAACAATACAAGCAGTTGATGTTTGCTAAATACAAGGATGAAGAGTCTTGAACCAGTCATGATGTGCTATATATATCACTATATTGACACTTACTATGGTACCCATTATGTCATTGGATGGTCATATCACCTTGTACTTTGGTATGAGGTACATTATTTAAAAAAAAAACAAAAAAAACCTTAAACTGTATTATGGAAAGCAGGAAGTGAATAAATGTAACAGTTACGGATTGTAAAAGTACTAGATGGATGGGGTAGGACAGTGACAGTTACTATGGTACCCATTATGTCATTGTATGGTCATATCACCTTGTACTTCGGTATGAGGTACATTATTAAAAAAAAACAAAAAAAACTTAAACTGTATTATGGAAAGCAGGAAGTGAACAAATGTAACAGTTACTGATTGTAAAAGTACCAGATGGAGGGGTAGGATTTAATAAGCTTTGCTTCTTCCTACTCCTTTCGGACATGTGGAACTGTGAACTGATTATGTGATGCATTCAATTGTAATCTGATGCATGTTCAAATGAAATTAAACTATTACCATTACCATAATAATAATCAAGAAAGTCGCTACATTGTAACACTGACCCTTCCTGCTTTGTATTTTTATTGTCTGGCAGACCTGGTGCATTATCATTTTTTTATGGGCAATAGCAAACAGGTAATACTAAATCAATTTGGGGCAGCTCAAATGTATTTATGGCAAGCCGCCACAAAAACTGAATCATACAGAACTTTAATTATGGCATAGTACCATATTTTTTATTGTTTGAAAGTTATAGTATCTAACCTTCAGTGACTTATGTTCACCTGAAACTCTATGTCGCTTATCGCTCAGGTGTGGAGCTTGTGCAACAAATGGACTGGGGCATGTAGGGAACATTAAAATGGACACGCGTTGAAATAAATGGAACTGGGATGCAGATTCCTCGGCAAAGATGTTCTTCAACCCTGGTGTAAGATAATGTGTATAATCCACAGCAGGGATGTTAAGTGCACTCATTTCACACCCCATTTCACACAACACTGCCCAAGGAAGAAGAATGTGTGTATGTGCGTGTGTGTGCGTGTGTGTGTGTGTGTGTGTGTGTGTGTGAGCGCGCACACGAGTGCAAGTCTAAGATGACTCAGGCGATGCACAACATCACTCTTCTTCTGCTTCTCCCCCCGCTATTACTTCACTCACCCCCCCCCCCCTTTTTGTTAATAACATAAAAAACCTATAATAGCTGCATGATACGTCAAAATTAGCAAAATGTCAGCGACAAAATGAACCGGTTTCCATGTTATGTGTGAAATTCATACTCGTCAACACACGGCGGTATATTGCAACTCTAGATGCATATATGAAAGCCTGGTTACCACCTGTTATTTTATTTTCAATGCACATACTGTATATGTGATTTTTTCTTACGTGTACATTATATACATAATAACACATCTATTCAATTAACCGGCATCGCAACTGCAATATATTTGCTGTACATCAGGATGTAGTTTTGATAAGCCCGGTCATATACTGAACCTCTGCTTATACTTTAAATAACTTATATATATTCCATACTGTTGTTTACAATCAAGACATCAGTGGTATTTATGCACACACTGCTACTACAATATTGGTTCTGTTGGTGCTGCAATGTACAGTATATGTGTGCCATTTACTGTATCATGATAAATTATTATTAAAGTTACAAAATCCGCCAAAAATTACATAATTTTATGGTCTCATACAGGGAATGGTTCTCAATTATTTTCTGTCATGCCCATCAGGGACAGAAATATTTTCATACACCCCCAATTTGAAATACTAGAGAAGCTGATATCAAATCGTTTATCTGTATTGTACTACACATTTGTACACTGAAAGAACCCCCCATTTTCTACACTGCTTATCCTGATGAGGGTTGTGGGCATGCTGGAGCCTATCCCAGCTGTCTTCAGGCGAGAGGCGGGATACACCCTGGACTGGTGGCCAGCCAATCACAGGGAACATATAGACAAACAACCATTCACACTCACATTCATACCTATGGACAATTGGGAGTCGCCAATTAACCTAGCATGTTTTTGGAATGTGGGAGGAAACCGGAGTACCCGAAGAAAACCCACGCATGCACGGGGAGAACATGCAAACTCCACACAGAGATTCCCGAGCCGGTAATCGAACCCGGCTCTAGGATCTACCAGCTGTGTGGCCTGCATGCTAACCACTCAGTCATCGTGCAGCCCCATTCCTGTGATATTAGTATTTTAAAAGAAAATGAATGAGTGGTTAGCAGTGGTAAGCCTCACAGCTCGGAGAACCGAGTTCAATTCCACTCTCGGCCATCTCTGTGTGGAGTTTGCATGTTCTCCCTGTGTATATGATCGTTTAGTACGGTAAATTTGCGAAATAACATATTTGTTCAATTAACAGAAGTCTCTAATTGGAGCAAAAATAAAAATAAATAGTATTAGTTGGAGGCAACTACAAAATGTAGTTTTAATTAACTCCACAAGATGGCACCAGCAGTTGATGTTTAACGAGTGGTCATCATCCGATCCTTTTAACTAACTCTGCATGCGCTTTAAAATGTTCATTCATTCATGTGTGTTATACTTCTGTTTAAAACAAAGCCATCATTATTTGATATGTGACCTATAATTCTGTCCTGTGATGAACATGTCCTGCTATATGATGAATTGAGCTGTTGCATGTTATATTTTCTATAGGGACACAAACTGGCTTTGTAAAGTGTCCATGTGTCTGATTCACCTTTTTTTTTTTTTTTTACTATGAAAAGCCTTTCGATTGAGCAGATGGTTTCTGGCGACACAAGAATGAAGCTGGAACGCACACACACACACACACACACACTTCCTATTTCCAGCTTAAGCCTTTGTAAAGAAAATAACGAAGGACTAGAGGGAATTTGACCACAGTTCTGTTTTGGTAATATGTTTTTTTTTCTCTTCTCCCTGCAGTCTGTGTTGGATGCAGCAGGCCTACATTGGCTGTGGTTGTGCTTGGTGGTGGAGAAGCCCTCTGAAGACTTGGAATGATGCAGTTTTGGAATGATTTCAAGTACTTTGATCGAGGTGGACTTGCACAGAATGAACATGACATGATTCTCACATGTCCGCTTTATATGTGCTCAATATGTATTGTAAAGATACGTATATACGGCAATTGCCCATGACACATTTTCCATCCAGATGCTTTTGGCTATAAGAAAAATTACTAGTGCACCAGAAGAATCAGCATCATGCTTTGTTTCAGTTGAAGACTTCAGTTGACACTTCCAAATAAAAGTTCGCTAGAACGCTGATGAAGAATGTCAACATTTTCTTGACCCAAATCTAACTTTGTGTACATGAGATACCCTTGGCATCTGACACATCCTTAGCACTTTAATAAGGAAGTCAAGCTGTGCCATGCTCTTACCCAAGACTGAATTATGTCATTAAAGCAAAAAGTGTACATTTTAAGCTTTTTTTTGGTTTGTGTCTCGGTACCAGTGATGGTAAAGATACATACTATAGTGTAATGATAACCATAGAACCTCCAAAGAAATGGTAATGGTTTTATTTCATTTGAACATGCATCAGATTACAATTGAATGCATCACATAATCAGTTCACAGTTCCACATGTCCAAAAAGGAGTAGGAAGAAGCAAAGCTTATTAAATCCTACCCCTCCATCTGGTACTTTTACAATCAGTAACTGTTACATTTGTTCACTTCCTGCTTTCCTAACATAGTTTAAGGTATTTTTTTTAAATAATGTACCTCGTACCAAAGTACGAGGTGATGTGACCATACAATGACATAATGTGTACCATAGTAAGTGTCAATATAGTGATATATATTTTTGTGAGCTCCACAAGATGACAGTAGCTTAATTTGAAATATAATAAGTGGTCGGCATCCAGCAGCTTTATCTATACCTCTGTATGTTGTCATGGCTACTACTTGCATAGTGTTTAAAATTAACTCGTGAGTGCTAATAATGCTGACTGAGCAGGATGCTCCTTACCACTATTACAACATTGGTGCTGTGGCTGCCATGTTGTGTAAAACAGTCGCCCCTCATTCACGGTTAATTGGTTCACGACCCGGCCGCAATAATATGAATGAATTTCTGCAAAGTAGGATTCAATAGTAATGAATGGACAATGTTCATAGACCATAGAAAACCTGTTTTACTGATTTTATAATTAAGTTTTTTGCCATTATTAGAGCCCTGCGGACATGCAATAACACCCCTACAGTCACTTTCCCACTACAATATTCTCTGTTTACATCACATTGCGCAACTCTTATGCACAGACTACGGGATCACTGCAGGCCACTGATTTAAACATAGCATGCTACCGACATAACTAGTTAGCCTTCTATTTATTTATTCTACACTTAAGAAAGAGTTTATGGAGAAACGGGAAAAAAAGGACAAAAAGAAACCAAAAACGTACAACAGGAGGAGATTGCGGTCATTGTGGACATGCCATGGCTGACTCCATGCAGTGTTAAGGTATTGTCAAGTTTCCTCCCACATGCCAAAAACATGCATGTAAAGTTAATGGCTGACTAAATTGTCCATTGGTATGTACGTGAGTGTGAATGATTGTTCGTGTGTACTATATGCGCCCTGCCATTGGCTGTTCTATTACACATGAAGCCATATTTATTCTTTGTGTGCTTCATACTTTGGCTGCAGCATGAGGAGAGGAGGGGAACATTTTACGCTGACGCTGCATTCAGGAAGAGAGCAGATAAAGCAGCAAAAAAGTCCATGTACACTCTTGGAGCAGCTGAAGATACTTAATGTGAAGAACATGGAAGCCAACCACAAATAACTATGATGTAAAATATATATTTTTTTTAAATATCCCCTCTGAGATCAGGAGCTGTGGACGAGGGTGAATTAAAAACCTCTTTTTTGCTGAGTCAGAGCCTGGAGATAATTACTCGCTGATGCTGATATGAGGCATATTCCCACCACCACCACTACCTTCATGTCCACCTCTCTTGGCTGCAAGTTGAGACAGAATGCAGACAATGGCATATTTACCCGCCATTGAAGCTATGAGAATAACATGGCACAAAGCTAATCTCTTGCCCTTGCAAAAAAAAAAAAAGGCCGTAGGGAATAACAAGCAATGGAGGCAGTATTAATACCACAATGTTGTGTTGCTTACACTCCACAACCACAACCTCCAGGCTGGAATGACCACAAACTGACATACCGCCACCCCCCCGTTGCCACAATTTCCCTATACCAACATGATAATAGTGATGGATTAGGGTTATGCTCAAGTGCCCTATTAAAGTTTACCAAAAAAGGCTGGAGGGGTTGGGGGACTGCTAGGAAGCTGCACACAAACACACACACACACACACACACTAGGGTGCTTCCCTCCATGACTCAACTAGTTTCAGGGCCACTGGGGAGACACATGAGATACATATGAGTGGGGACGATAAAAGATACATAGAAGCAAATGGGTGGGGGTTAGTTTATATCACTCTAGCTGATGTGCACCGGCTGTTTAATCTAAATTGAGCAGACTTGAGGCTCCTCTGCAGGATTAAAAATATCACCAATAAAAACAAGCAATTCATTCACAATCCTGGGTGTTGTACACCTCATAAAGGTGCATTTATTGTGCAAAAAAAAAGTCATTAAATTGTATTATTCGCTTAAAATCATGCTATTTGTTTGGATGTTGTTGTTTGTTTAATGTGGCTTTACTCACCTGTTCTTTCTCCTGGACACGCAAGGGGGGGTCCGTCCACCCGAAGTGACCCACATATAAAAAAAAAACTCACGATGCACCTTCGTGGATGTTATTATGGAGTGCGTGTAAGTCTTGCATGGTGTAGTATCCACAAGGAATTCACCCAGCTGAAGCCCATCTTAATTCACAGAAAAACGAGCGCTGTCCATGAGAGCGTTGCTGAAAAGTCTCCAACTTACTGCATGTGGCTTGAACGGGGTGGCTGCTAAGTAGGTGGATCCGATTTTTTTTTTTTTTTTTTAGTGGAGGGTATCACGTTGCAAAAAGGCGCGCCCGCACAACCGAGGCGATGGTTGCGTTCCCTGCTGTATGTTGCCACGTGATTGATGCCCCCCACGCACCACTCCACGGAGCTCTTATCTGCGCCGAACTGCACCCCCGATACACATGAACGTCAAAGGTGTTGATGCCAGATGAATGGATGTTCAGCGAAAGCGGCGCCAAGCGTTTACATCCTGGTTTTTGGTCAAATTTCAATGCAGTTTCGGTGGAGTTTGCGGGTTTCCTCTTCTGTGGGTGGGGGGAGAATCGCAATGTACTAGGGTTAATTAAAGATGACTTGGAGGTAGTACAATTGTTGCATCCATCCCGACGATCACTGTTCGATACCCACGGTGTGGGGTGATGCGGGTGCTGCTGCCTGTCCTGTGTGCGCAGCGGATGATGCGCGTTGTGGGTGTGCGTGTGCGTAAAGCATGACGAAGATATCAAGTCCAATCAGTGGGAGAAAAAAAACTCAGGTCTCTCTCTTTCTCTTTCCCTCCGTGCGTGCGTGTGTGTGTGTGTGTGTGTGTGTGTGTATGTGTGTGTGTGTGTGTGTGTGTGTGTGTGTGTGTGTGTGTGTGTGTGTGTGTGTGTGCTTCAATTAACGTGGGCTTCATGCATCTTCCTAGAACAACTAAAGGCTACACTATACTACAAAACCAGCCCTTATGACTCCTTCTTGGTGGTGTTGTTGTACTACGTGACTTGCAATTCTCCACCAAGACGCTAGGGGCACTGTTTTCTTGAGCGTGACCAACCACAATTCATGTTGTCGAGCTGTTTACCTTTCTGTGTATTAACAGTTAAAGGGGATCTATTATGCTAATTTCCATCCCTTTGTTTAGTTGTGGACTCCTATAGAGCAGCTACATACAATAACCTACTACACATTAAGCTTTCTAGATCTTCCAGATTCTGCAGCCCGTTTCCGGGCACGCCCACTCCATTTTTTTGTTCCAAAACAGCTCATATTTATATCATATACAGTGAAGAAAATAAGTATTTGAACACCCTGCTATTTTGCTATTTCTCCCACTTAGAAATCTTGGAGGGGTCTGAAATTTTCATCGTAGGTGCATGTCCACTGTGAGAGAGATAAACTAAAAAGAAAAATCCAGAAATCACAATGCATGATTTTTTAACAATTTATTTGTGTGAAACAGCTGCAAATAAGTATTTGAACACCTGAGAAAATGAATGTTAATATTTGGTACAGTAGCCTTTGTTTGCTATTACAGAGGTCAAACGTTTCCTGTAGTTTTTCACCAGGTTTGCACACACTGCAGGAGGGATCTTGGCCCACTCCTCCACACAGATCTTCTCTAGATCAGTCAGGTTTCTGGGCTGTCGCTGAGAAACACGGAGTTTGAGCTCCCTCCAAAGATTTTCGATTGGGTTCAGGTCTGGAGACTGGCTGGGCCATGCTAGAACCTTGATATGCTTCTTACGGAGCCACTCCTTGGTTTTCCTGGCTGTGTGCTTCGGGTCGTTGTCGTGTTGGAAGACCCAGCCACGACCCATCTTCAATGCTCTGACAGAGGGAAGGAGGTTGTTCCCCAAAATCTCACAATACACGGCCCCAGTCATCCTCTCTTTAATGCAGTGCACTCGTCCTGTCCCATGTGCAGAAAAACACCCCCAAAGCATGATGCTACCACCCCCATGCTTCACAGTAGGGATGGTGTTCTTCGGATTGTACTCTTCATTCTTCTTCCTCCAAACACGCTTATTGGAATTATGACCAAAAAGTTCTATTTTGGTCTCATCTGACCATAAAACTTTCTCCCATGACTCCTCTGTATCATCCAAATGGTCATATGCAAACTTAAGACGGGCCTTGACATGTGCTGGTTTAAGCAGGGGAACCTTTCGTGCCATGCATGATTTCACATCATGACGTCTTAGTGTATTACCTACAGTAACCTTGGAAACGGTGGTCCCAGCTCTTTTCAGGTCATTGACCAAGTCCTGTCGTGTAGTTCTGGGCTGATTCCTCACCTTTCTTAGAATCATTGAGACCCCACGAGGTGATATCTTGCATGGGGCTCCACTCCGATTGAGATTGACCGTCATGTTTAGCTTCTTCCATTTTCTAATGATAGCTCCAACAGTGGACCTTTTTTCACCAAGCTGCTTGGTAATTGCTCCGTAGCCCTTTCCAGCCTTGTGGAGGTGTACAATTTTGTCTCTGGTGTCTTTGGACAGCTCTTTGGTCTTCGCCATGTTACAAGTTAAAGTCTTACTGATTGTATGGGGTGGACAGGTGTCTTTATGCAGCTAACGACCTCAAACAGGTGCATCTGATTCAGGATGATACATGGAGTGCAGGTGGACTTCTAATGGGCAGACTAACAGGTCTTTCAGGGTCAGAATTCTAGATGATACACAGGTGTTCAAATACTTATTTGCAGCTGTATCACACAAATAAATTGTTAAAAAATCATGCATTGTGATTTCTGGATTTTTCTTTTTAGTTTATCTCTCTCACAGTGGACATGCACCTACGATGAAAATTTCAGACCCCTCCATGATTTCTAAGTGGGAGAAATAGCAAAATAGCAGGGTGTTCAAATACTTATTTTCTTCACTGTATATAGATTGATATGGCTTATGGACAATTAGTGCTGGAGCCTGGACTGGTCGCCAGCCAATCACAGGGCACATATAGACAAACAACCATTCACACTCACATTCATACCTATGGACAATTTGGAGTCGCCAATTAACCTAGCGTGTTTTTGGAATGTGGGAGGAAGTCGGAGTCCAGGGAGAAAACCCATGTATGCACAGGGAGAACATGCAAACTCCACAAAGAGATAACCGAGGGTGGAATTGAACTCAGGTCTGTTAGTTGTGAGGCTTGTGTGCAAACCACCTAACTACCATGCAGTCCGCATGTGGTTTATATGTCAGAAAAATAATAGCCAATGCAACACAGTAGTTGTACACGTTTTGATACACTTTTACCCTTTTATGTGCAGCGCTTCAGGAATAGAAGAGTCGGTCGTCACAAATATATACAGTTCATGGGGTGTCCCAGTTTTTTCACATGACAACATATATTGTGATATATATTGCCCCTAATAGAAAGCTCCACTTCCAGTGTGAAGTCTCTCAAGAGAGCGGGTCAACACTTGTGGTGATATGCTAGCCGCCACATCAAGGGAAAAAAGCAGGAATGGGGGACTGGGATGGGGGTACATCGTGCAGCCAACCTTGTGAATATTCATCAATGCAGTTCAACTGGAGCAGGATGACGGTGTTGGGGAGCAGCACTGGGGGACCAGACGAAAAAAGGGAATAACTTGTTCCGGTTATTGAGCAAAATGTTTCATATGACTTTATTATCCCACAATGCACCAGCCTCCATTTCCTCCATCTGTCTGTGGTGTACTGTCACACACATGGGATGTTCCAACATGACAACACTTCTGTCAGGGATTGCGGTAGAGCAGGAGGCCGTTTTGGTTTGTCACGGTACAAGCTATACTATACGGAACACAAGAGCTTTTGATCAGACTCATCATGCAATTATAAAAACTATTTACATTTCGGTGGCGACTGAATGGATTACTGAAGGTATCCCCCCTGGTAATGACCCAAATACCAGAAATATTCCATGCATCCTGTCATGATGAACATGGGATTTTGCATAAAATTGGACACACTATTAGTGGGTGCTAGAGTGGCTTTTTTGGGTGGTTATTGCCCAGAACCCCAAGGTGCATAAACTTGCCCAAGAATACACATGCTCTCAAAATTTGGTGCATTTTTGAGTATATTAAAAGGGTATTTAGTTTCACTAATAATAATAATACTGTATTTTCCAGTCGCACTTTTTTTCATAGGTTGGCTGTTCCTGTGACTTATACTCCAGAGCGACTTATAAATGAAAAAAGTGTTTATGTAACATAAACACTGGACACCTTTAGTGTTCATGTTTATTTTTTATGTAGCTGAATAACCATTGTGTTAGCATATATTACATTTATTGTTCTCTATTCTTTTATTGTTAGAACTTGCCTTCCAAGATTACGTAATGTCTGTTTTGGTCAAGTAGTTTGTAAAATAAATTACCCGCAAAAATGTGACTTATACTCCAGTGCGACTTATGCATGTTTTTTTCTGCCTAATTATGCATTTTTGGCCTTGTGCAACTTATACTCCGGAGCGACTTATGTATGTTTTTTTCTGCCTAATTATGCATTTTTTGGCCGTGTGCGACTTATACTCCGGAGCGACTTATGTATGTTTTTTTCTGCCTAATTATGCATTTTTGGCCTTGTGCGACTTGTACTCCAGTGTGACTTATGTATGTTTTTTCTGCCTAATTATGCATTTTTTAGCCTTGTGCGACTTATACTCCGGAGCGACTTATGTATGTTTTTTTCTACCTAATTATGCATTTTTGGCCGTGTGCGACTTATACTCCAGAAAATATGGTAGTAATAGTAAAGAATAACAAGAATACCTTAAACAGAACCTTATATAAACTGGATTCACCCAAAAATTATCAGAATTGGTAAATGCTGAAAATAGATAAGAAATAATAGAATAGATGCGAAACAAAAGTTTGATGATATCTTAACAATACTATAGTATACAGCTTGTATAGCAGTATAGATTTACTCGCCACTGAAAATGAGTTAACACACAGATGTCGGAAACCTTGTGGTCCTCCACCTTCCTTCATTCTGCTTGAAGATGCCCCACAGGTGCTCAATTGATTTCAGGTGTGGAGGTGACACACTTAGCCACTCCATCAGCTTCCTCAGCAAGGCACTTGTCATCTTGGAAGTGTGTTTGGGCTCTTCACCATTTATCCCAAGCTCTGCTTCACGGTGTCACTGTACATGTTGGAATTCATATTTCATGCACCTGCAGACCGTGACACTACAACCACCATGTTTGACTTTTACTGACAATTATTTTGGGACTCATTTTGCAAGTTAACTTTCTCAAAAATGTGAAAATGCTTGTACACTGATAATTATTGAAAAGAAAAGTGATCCCAAAGAATATAAAACAAGTACATTTATGTACTGTATTTTCTTATACAGTAGCATCTGTCTGCCCCGAACACATTCACAGCATCACCATCCCATTCCCTTAAGCATGGGCCTCAGTGTACTTGTTTCAATTAGCCACGGGGTGGAGAGAATTGAAGCCACGTTAATTCCAGTCACTCCCAGAAATCCCCAGCGGAAGCAGCAAACGACAGAGGCATAATCGCCTGCCCCCAGACACTTCTCATTTCATGGACACATAATGGCAATTATTCAGGGTGTAAATTTCAAGTTCAAAAGGTTTCTTTATCTACTGGTGTCCATTAAGAGGACCAAAACTTTGAGCTCCTTTTGACAGCTCTCAATCCTTTTTTTCACTTGCTCTCATTCACTCACGTCTTGAGAGGAAATTAAATAAGTTACTAATATGTTCAATTAGGCTGGCCAAGAAAAAAAGTTTTTCACTGGGGTGTGAAATGATGATACGGGTGTCCTTCAGCTTCATACACGTTGATTTAATAGTGGCCCAGAAATAAAGACGTTGTGTTGTGCTGCTTTTCATCAGTGTCATCTAATATTGAACTCCTGCCGGCACACACACACATACACATACCCACACACGTTCTCTCTCTCTCTGCTGACTTTTGAGTGTATCAAAGTGAGCGTCTGACTCTCAGTTATCTGATGCAACATATGTTCCGTGCATGTGTGACTGATGTTCGCCGTGCACACAGCTATGACCTCTATTTGTAGTCAGGTCCTTTTATAGCACTTGTACCCATGTAGACATTATAAAACACTAAGGAGCAAGATATACTGTATATCGGGGGTCTCAAACTCAATTTACCTGGGGGCCACCGGAGCTAGGTTCTGGGTGAAGCCGGGGCCACATCAGGTTTTCAAAAAAAACAAAAAACAAAACGCATTTATTAAAAACTGGAAAAAAAATATTCAATGCTTTTGCTTCTGCTATACCCTACACTTTTTCAGTACTATGGTTCCGGTTTTGCACACCAAAATATCTGATAAAACATTCCACTGTTCTCAAATTATTTTTTATTTTTCTATACACAAAATAAGATAAAAAAAATAAACAAATTAAGAATAAAGACAATAAATCAATCAATCAGTAATAAATAAGTAAAATAATAATAAAACAGAAAATAAGAAAAACTTAAGAAACCACATACGTTTTTTTCAGATTCAAATGTACAGTATTAACAGTTATTTAACCTTTAACATGAACATTAACGAAACTTAATAATTTTACCCAATTAGCAAATTAGCATGTCCGGTGTGCACACAGCTTTAAGCTGTCATTTCAACATTAAACTTTGGTATCAAGGTGGGGGGCCTCAAACTAGCGTCTCGCGGGCCAAATGCGGCCCATGGGCCGCGAGTTTGAGACCCCTGCTGTATACGCACCAAATGTTATTAGAGGGGTGAGTTGTATTTTTGGTTTAGAATCTGGATAAAGCGTTTTATTTCAGCCATTTGAATAACCAGGACATTCAGGACAGTCACTGAGATGTTCAGGAAAATGTGTAAAAATGCAACTATTCAGAACGAAACCAACTGTACATATGCGGATCTACACCAAAACATTTCATGAGCACTTCCACAAATTATTTTCTTTGTGTGTATTCCTACTAACTAACAGGCCAATTGAAAGTATGCTAATAATATAATGTTATCAAAGAATAGAATTCCCGGTATATGAGGAGTGAGGATAAGCGGCATAGAAAATGAACGGATGGATCATATTCTAGGACCTCTGCATGCTTGCTAATGGTCATGTGTCGTTTGAATCCGCTGAGGTTTACTACACCGTGTGATAATGGGTGAATAGTAAGCAACTATACCCTGCAGATGCACTGACAACTATCTGTCAATGGCAGACCCTATAACAGGATATAAACACGGCCAAGCATTCTTCTGTGGGTGCGCCTGCACATCATAAAAAGGACAATTGGGTACAACATAGGGATGTTTAACACACACTTGAATGTAAAAATATCCATCTCCAGTGGGTGGTTACACTGCAGCCAAGCTGCTCCAACATTTCCATGTGAGGCTGGAGTAGAAAAATAAAGAATACCGTAATAATGTGGAAAGGACGGATGGGCATCTGTCACATGCCAGAATATGCAGTGATGGTGATTCAATCATGCATGGTTCCGCAGACTCATGCTGTCATATTTTATATATGATGCATATCTACTATCTGATTGCTGGGGCTTTATTAAGGAAATATATATTGTTGGGTGTCGTGAGAAATATGACATGATGAGAGCAGCCTCTAGTGGTGGAAGAAATACTTGCATGCATTCAAATAGAGTTGAGCTACAGAAGCATTCATAACAAGTGATGTCATGCTTGAGTTTTACTACCTTGACTAGACATCCGTTTACTTTGTAGTACTGGAATACCCATCCATCCATCCATTTTCTATACCGCTTATCCTCACGAGGGTCGCAGGCAGGCTGGAGCCTATATTTAGGCAAGAGGTGGGGTACACCCTGGACTGGTGGCCAGCCAATCATAGGGCACATATAGACAAACAACCATTCACACTCACATTCATAACTATGGACAATTTGGAGTCGCCAATTAAGCATGTTTTTGGAATGTGGGAGGAAACCGGAGTACCCGAAAAAAAAATTCACAATAGGGCTGCACGGCAATCGAGAAAAACAGGAATTCAACTTGACATAAAAATGACATAAATGACATGATGTCTTTGAACACATCCCCTCATTGCTCATAACAACACAGTTGCTATAGGAAAAATTATTTTGAAAAATAGATGGGCGGTCGAGTGGTTAGCGCGCAGACCTCACAGCTAGGAGACCAGGGTTCAATTCCACCCTCGGCCATCTCTGTGTGGAGTTTGCATGTTCTCCCCGTGCATGCGTGGGTTTTCTCCGGGTACTCCGGTTTCCTCCCACATTCCAAAAACATGCTAGGTTAATTGGCGACTCCAAATTGTCCATAGGTATGAATGTGAGTGTGAATGGTTGTTTGTCTATATGTGCCCTGTGATTGGCTGGACACCGGTCCAGGGTGTACTGGACCACGCCTCTCGCCCAAAGACAGCTGGGATAGGCTCCAGCACCCTCCGCGACCCTTGTGAGGATAAGCGGTAGAAAATGAATGAATGATTCACAATAGTTATAAATTAATGTAATTTGTGCTTTGTATCATTAGTTTATGGACAATTTTATGTTATGTTACATTATGTATTTTCCTGTGTTTATTTCTCGGAGGAGGAAGCAAAACTAATGATTCTTCACGCTGATACCTTTTAGCAAATGATAGTTTGCATAAAGAGGCGGTGCAACTGGAAGCCCAGACAATCACAACCCAGCAAATTGCTTCTCTTACGGGGCGAAGCCAAGCGCAATCTCCTCTGGCCTCGGGCGCCACAACGCAATCTCCTGCTCATTGAAGTCGCTAATGTGCATATTTAGCCACAGAAAAAAGGTTAATGTTGCCAATATTTTTTCCAGGCTTCAATTAAAGAGTGAAATGAATAAATATCAATATGCTCAGATGCTTTGTCGTCTTTGCTGGTGTGAGTGAAGAAAGGCCTTGTTGAGGGCAAACACAACCATCAAATGTTAATGCTCTACTTCTGCTTCCATCCCTTGCTGTGTGTTTGTCAGTAGCTGGGCTTTGATAGATCTGCCTTTAATTGAGCTCTGATAATCCTGTCTTATTTAAATGTCACAAACGTTAATGCTTATTTGTTATTTGCCTTTATCCCATTAGTGAAGTGTGGATTATTGATAGAAAAGGTTATTTTGGACAACAATGATCTCTACCAAGGAGATTATTTACTTTTCATCTCTTTATCTACTTAGCAGATTAGCATTAGAGAAGCGTGTGTTGGCACTACACTTATATTCTCTTGACTAGCCAATCGTTTTTATGAAAAAATTACAACAGGAAGTGATATCAGTTCCAATATCTTTTGCTCTTCATGTTAGCAATTTACAAAAGTAATTAGTACTTTTTATAAGCGTCAGTTGTAGTTGTAGTTGTAGTAGTAGTGGTGGTGGTTCCAGTAGAAGCTAAATTTGTCTTTATTTAGTGGTATTAAAAGTATTGTTTCTCTTTACTTAGTACCAGTCATGTTAGCAGTAGTATTCAGAGACAGACCAGCTGTTTTTAAATTATGTATTTACTTTTTGCTGCACCTTGTCTTAGTAACAACAGTGACTAACCTCCCAACGATTCAAATATTTAATCGCAATAATCGCATTCTGTCTGTAGTTAACTCATAATTAATCACACTTAATTGCAAATAGAAATAAGTATACCGTAAGTACGGATATAATATAAATCTCGTTAAGTACATTCAATTTTATGCAAAGAGATATCAATATTGGAAAGATGGAACATTATTTTATTCAAAATACATTATTCAGTTAGAAACCTCACAGTTTTTGGTAACTTGTCCCAACGTTCTTCCACACTGCACAGATAGAGTAGTAATCATCTGTGTTTACTTGGTAGTTGTAGTGGTAGAGGTGTTAACAGTATAAGTTATGTTTACTCAGTAGTAGCAGTGTAGCAGCGGTTTGAGTGTTTACTTAATGTTTACTTCGAATGAGCACTGTGGCATTACTGTGCTTAAATGTCATCTGTGTTTACTAAGTACAATAGAAGCTGTAGTAGCATTAGAAGTGGTCGTTGTCAGTGATATGAAATATGAATGTGAGCTGATGTGTATTTGTATGTTACATATAATGTAGATACTAAACATGATCTGTCTTTGAATACAAAGAAAACTTGTTTTTATATATATTCACTTCACTTATGTGTTTTTTGAAGATGTTGAGCGCCCCCATGTGGACAGACCCGATACTACTACTGAGTGTATGAATGACTCGCCCAGCAGCACAGAGAAGGGGTTGCCTTAGCAACTGTGGATCGTAAAAGTGCAAGAAGCAGCACTTGAGTATGACCCTATGCTTTATGTACTGTATATATTATTTTATTATTTTATTTTAACCGCGTGAAGCCTCCACACCCTCTCTTCAAGAAAACAACATATCACATCTGTGCAGCTGTACACAACTAATGTGCTTTGAATGTAATGAAAACCCAATTAAGCTCCACTGCATGTATAGAAACATGTATTTTTTTGTTTTGTTGCTTCACCGCAAAATGCACAAGTTGCCGCAATATACACTCACTGGCCACAACATTAGGTACACCTGCATAGAACCTTATGACCGCTGACTGTGTTAGGCCTAAGTGTACGCAGCCAAATTTTACAACTTCTGGCACCCTCTTTAGAAACATTACCACTGGAGTTTAATTATGTTTGCATATTTACTGCTGGGAGGGGTGGGGTGGGGGGGCAAACACTTCACTCTAATTACAGTTTTCATTTCCTGCACTCTGTAATGTTTCTCAACAGTGGCCATCTCGATAACACACAAACACCAGTGGTACGATACTGTTAGATTTGGTATCCATCTAGTAAATACACGGCCAGTAACGCCAACGCCGATACTTTTTTAAAAATGAAAACGGATGCATCATCAATCTGAATCGGCCTGAAAATATAACCAAACAGCGCTCCTCTTTTTTTTCTGTCATCCTGCTGCTCTCTCTGTGGTATGTCTGGGCTTGCTGGGAGGTAGTGGTGGTCTATCTGTTGCCTGTCTCTGCTGAGTCATGTGATGGTAAATTGAACACAAGAGAGGCAGGAGGAGGAGGAGAAGGGGGGAGCAAAGGTAGCTTTTTCTGCGCTGTAACAGACAGCGGACACAAAGCCAGGTTGCATCGGACAGGAAACCAGCTGGAGCCTCAATATCAATCTTTTTACATTGGTATCAATCAATATTGATACCAATGTTGGGATCGTTATTATTGATATTTAGATCATTCCACCCACCACTAACGCACACTCAGTGTTCCTGATACCAACTGAATACTGTTACCAAATTGGAATGAATCAGTTCCAGGGTCAAACTACGTTGAATCTTGATCAATGTATAGCATTTTCTGTGTCATTCAAGTGTAAAAATAATTTCACTTCTGTTTGACAAAACCATGTAAAACAAAACTACTTTACTCACCTTTGGATGACATTCAATCGCAGGCCCTGCAAGGAAAAAGAGGAGGGAAAAATCATATTTATTTGTGTTCGAGTGCAGACAGCACACATGATGACTGTATGACTTAGTGGACTAAGTAAAGGTTCAGAATTACATTGTCATTCATTAACAAGTATATTGCACAATACAACAGTAACAGAACCAATGTAGTAATAGCGGTAAGGGGCAAACTGCTCAGCCAGCATTAATATCATTGATAAATTCACTGGAAAAAACAGTACAGCAAGGGTAACAAGTTGTAAACAAACAGCTGAGTACCAACATTTTAAAGTGCATGCAGAGGTATGTAAAGCTGCTAGATGCTGATTGCTCATGATACTACTAAGAAAATGCATCAGGAGGTTGCCAGTATCATCACAGACCTTATTTGCTTTAATTGACAATACATGCCCATGGTCTATAGGAGATTGTGTGACTTGAAACTATACTCACTATCAACACTGATGTTTTAACCATTGTACTGAGCAGCCAGGACAGATGTGCTTTTACTTCTTTCTTACATTGCATTTCCTATTATATGGTCATCATCACTCTCCTGGTAATTGTCCCTTTTGTGGTGGAATCTCCAGCACAACACACAAAAATATAAATTATTCTTTACTGGGGTGAAAGGTCATTTTCGCGTGTATCCCATCATTATTGGGATGTTTGATATGGCGCTGTCCATTACCTGCGGTGCTGAAAGTGATGAATCAAAACTGCATCTTACTCCACCTTTATTTGCATATACTAAATATGGATTGTTGCGTTTAGATCGTTCAAATTAAGTGTTGCGGTAAAAGCAGACTCAAACAAGTGTCTGTTGCAAAGGGGTGGGAAGCAAAAGTGTCAGTTTTCTTCACCGGCTCACTCCGGTCGCTACGCCGTGTTGCGTCCACCCCACTATCCACCGCCCCTATTCCCGAATGCGGCATACGCGACTTTCCTTACGCTCACGGAGCTATTAAAGCTTAAATTACGTTGTGGGCGTAGTGGCTCCTTGTAATGGCGACCGTGCCGTAGATGCGCCGAGCTCTCTCTCAGTGAAAATGAAGCGAAGAAGAAGTTATTTCTACTGAATTTAAAAACGCCGAGGTTCCCCCCCGGAGGAGGACTTCTTTGCGTCTACAACCGTCGCCTTCAAACGTGGTAAACTTAGCCGTACTGTTGAACGTCTGTGCCTCCCCCTCCGCCCCGCAATGATGAAGCTCAAGTCCAACCAGACCCGGACGTACGACGGGGACGGATACAAGAAGCGGGCCGCCTGTCTGTGCTTCAGGAGCGAATCGGAGGAGGAGGTGAGTCCGAGGATGTAGCTATTTTGTCAAGCCGCGCTAACGTTAGCATTAGCAACGCGAGCATCTGCGCTAACTGTAAATGAATATATTCATTAACACAACTGTGGTATGTGTCCGTGTTATACTCACCACTCGCTTGTATCTGTCTTGGTCATGTTAACTTCATATATTGTCTATTTTTATATTTTTATTCACTAGTGTTATGTAAGCTAATGTGGCTAACACAGGCTTTTCCACCTCGCTTGCACCGGTCATTAGCCACCGATAGCTGCTGAGCTAATGCTAACCATCGGTGGGTAGCCAGCTGTCTGCCTGCAACGGCCGCCAGCAACCAGGGCTGGTGTGATGTGGGACATTTCGGCTTTTAATATTAATAAATTGTTCAATTATACAACACGGCCCTCACATTAAATAGTTTAAATCAAGTAACTGTTCTAATACAACTCTTACTGCTAGCCAAACATCGAAGTGGTTCCTATCCAGAAGACACAACACGAGACACAATGTATTGTTAGCTTATATAGTCATATGTATTTCTCATTATTATATACCAAAAATTGTTCATACTAATGTTTACAATATGACATGACCTTGCTGTAGTTTGTTTGTGTTTATTTATTTGCTATCACCGTGCCACCGTAGCTACCTGCGTACGAGGGCGAGTGAGCTGAGATCAGATGCGGTTCTGGAAGGTCTAGTCACCAACATGCACAAAGGTGTTTTTTTTTTAAAGAAGTTATGGGGCCATAATTGTTATTACTCCCGTGAAGTGATCAGTTAAGTATGAACAGCACCAAACTTGGAAACTTTGTCCAGCCAAGCTTCACCAAACTCTCCATATAGAGATTTGTAAATAGACAATGCCTTACATTATGCCCCTGTAAGTATGCCTGGACAACAATCTTTGCATAGTGTGAACATGCAGCATTGATCAAGACCATTAAGCCCTGTCAATGTTGTTTGGGATGCTTTTGTAGGTGCTGCTGGTGAGCAGCAGCAGACATCCTGATAAGTGGATCGTTCCCGGAGGGGGCATGGAACCCGAGGAGGAGCCCAATGTCGCTGCTGTTCGGGAAGTGTGTGAAGAGGTGGGTTTTGCTGTTGGACACAATGTTTATTTTGCCCTTTTATATCGGGTTTTCAATAGCCGGGTTAAACTTCACACCTGTTTCCAAAACATTTTCTTGGCTTTCGCACAGCCAAATACCATGCACTTTAACGCTGTTTCAACAATGCACAGCTCCTGTTTGCTTGCTCTGAGAGAGCCTAGCAACATGTCAGCAGCGCCATTATCATCATGTTACACAGCAGTGTTTCAATGTCAAAGGAGGTCACCGAGATTGAGGTCTGACTATCCTTACAAATATTTCAAATGAAGGAACGTGACAAGCTGAAGCAAATACAGTTGAACATGAAAAGGTCAATCACAAGTTGGTTGACCTCAGATTTGTTTTGGATTTGAAAACATAAATCCGTTCCGGGCTTAAACTGTCGGCATTGTAAAACCTTCATTACCCTTGCAGGCAATGTTTTAAGTAGCACTTTACCATACACTATAAAAATAAGTTCACCACCATGTTAACACATTAAAACTATTAAACACAGACTTTATTGATATATGAGCAGGGTGATAATTAAAGTTATATTTATATGTACTGTCACAAATAAGCTAGCCACTAAAACGAGTAATGAGAATTTCATTTTTTTTTGCGTGAGGTGCTCTAGTTGACATTTAACAAGTAAATCCTTTGACTTTGTTAATGATTAGGAGTGCATGAGAAAGCTGACAAGAAAACTCAACTAAATAATCACTAATTAACAAGTATATTGCATAACACAGCATTGACAAAACCAATTTTGTAATAGCAGTAAGGAGTAAACTGCTCAGAAGCATTAATACCACTAAATACTTCCTTATAGTCTCACTACAGAGGACTCTAGAACATATACTCTACATAGTTGTCTACTGAAAACAGGAAATTAAAAAAAAAAGTTGAATTTGAGGTGAAACTAGAACATCTTCACATTAAACATACCTGACCTTTTTTGCAATAATGTGGTAAACTGACAGTATAGCATATAAACACAAAGCTAAAGCAATGCTAAGCGCTATCCTGTCTGCTAACTCTCCATCATATTTATTCCTCGGGTCAGTTTGAGTTCCCCAAGCTTCGGCCGAGTTTGACTTTTGAGGTTGCACTGTTTTTTGGCTTGTATGCACATCGCTGTGGTCAGGGAAGGGCAGCAGATAATAAATAGTTGTGAAGCTCCATGGAAATCAATATCCGTCCTCCGGGACTCTGTCCCATCACTTAATTCTAGTATTTCTGGAGGGTACATGCTGTTCAAGCCGTTGCCATTTTTGAACAGAGAGCGGTCACGGCGGTGGCATGGAAGACACTGAATCCTCACCCGGCTGTCAGTTGTTGGCAGGTTGCTGAACATCAAAAGCCTATTCTCTGTGCAAGGTCCAAGTACAATGATGGAGGCTGATATCATCACCCCCCCAACCCCAACCCCACTCCCCGGCATCTTGTGTGTGGTGGCTGTTGATCAGCATGCCAGAGCTACGTCACACACTGTAAGCGCCGAATACAGAGTCTAGTTTTTTTATTTTTTTTTTTAACAAACTGTCAAAAGGATACCTAACTTGTCACGTGTAACTTATTGCGCTGAAGTATGCATTTATGCTAATTAAGACATCAAGCAAACATGCCTCATGAGTAGGCAAAAGGTTTAAGAAGCCTCCTCTATCAGTCTGTTTATGCTCAGTTGCTGCACACTGTGACCCCTCTTAACCATATCCAGGACAGCGTTGCATAACAAAAAAAAAAAAAGTTGTATCTCACAAGATGAAACCAAGTCATCCTTATCAGTTACACAAATGCTCCACTTATGCACTGCATAAAAGTGCACAGGTTGACTTTTGATCCCTGACTTCATCCCATTCATGCGGTGGTAGGCCCTTTTTCTTTTTTTTTGGTTTGTTTGTTTTTGCCTTCCCACATGATCTTTGCAGGAAGCCTGGAGGGTGCAATACCGACACCACAGTCCTGCGAGTGGAGTCAAGTTATTTTTAGACTGTAACTGGAAGCTGAAGATGATGAAGAAGAAGAAGCAAAGACGCCAGCTGAGTGGCTCCACAGCTACAGCTGACCTACCGTTCACCTTGGCTCTCCCGTTGTGATAGGTTTGCTTTTTAGAAAGGAGAGGTTGACTTTTTCCTGTTTTCGAAAATATTCAATTTCGAAAATGGCATTTGAAAATGGTTAGCGATAAAGGCATACTGTAAATTAGGGATCGACCGATATGTTTTTTTTTCCGGCCGATGCCGATACTGATTTTTTTTTCATCACCCGATGCCGATGGCCGATTTTGCTTGGGCCGATATTTGTGGCCGATACTGCTTTTGCTTCCTCAATTTATATGACAAAATGACAATGATAATAAATATTACAGGTCTCAAGTTTAAACAAATATTTATTGAAATGTAAACACTGAACACTGAATTTAGCTTTCTTAAACACACATTTAAACAGCATTATCAACTTTTAAAAGGAATAAATATTCAACCATGTGCAAAAGTTTTCTGTCGTAGTTTAAGTTTTATCTAGCATCGATGTGATGACTGTGATGCCTGTCTGTAAATCATGTGGCGGAAAAATATATGGGCAAACCCTCGCGCGTATCGGCCAATACCGATTCAAGTAAAGAACGCAAATATTGGCCCGATATATCGACCGGCCGATGTATCGGTCGATCTGTAAATGAGAAAAATCATCAGTATGACCCAAAGTTTGTGATGGGAGTAAATTCACTCATCAAATTTGCATATAATCACATCAGATTCCTGTCTTCACGACACCCAACAAGTTAATCTAAATGTCTCATCCACTTGCATCAATAGTAACTACACAAGGCACCATATTTGTGTCTCGCGTGTTAAATTCTGTAAAGTTGTCTGCCACGATTTTGCAACGCTTCTTGTGTTTAATGTTCCAATAAACGTGTTTTAATGGGTGCCAGCTATTGTGGCTGTGCGAATGTTAACCTCACTCTTTGATGCTTTAAGAGTTGCGGCTGGACATAAAAGTTGACAGTGTGGGCTCTTTAGCTCGATGATGAGTGCTCTCGAATTTCCATTCTGCCCACCCCGGTTGGAGCCAGGCGACCGTCTATTTGTCTGTGCTGGGAGATGCAGCCAACCTTTTAGCTGCAGCAGGCATTAGCTACTTTTCCACCGCATGAACTCTGAGGAACTTTCCTGTTTACTCTGGTAGTTTGAAATACACTACTGTGTTCCCACTGAAACCTACCTATATAAAAAAAAGTTCCTCCTAGTCACTGCGTACTTTCTCTGAAGTTCCCTGACCATTTAAGGGTGGGCTGTGCAAACGAACACTGATTGGTAGTGTTTTAATTCGCCATCTGTTTAAATCAGTGTGTGGTTGCTAATAGTATTTTTACATGCTTTATGTCAATATGCAAAGAAAAATATGTTTATTTACATTGCATCACTCGGATTTGAATAAACTTTAAAATATGGTGGAAACGCAAACCACAAAGGACCACAGGAACCTTTTACGTTACTAGGAACTAAACGTTATTTCACTTTTGGTGGAAAATGGGGTAATTTGCGTGGCCTGCACTATTTGAGCAGCTTCTATGAGTTACAGACCCTTCCTCATGCTACCCGGTGAAGGCACTGAAATGCAAAACTGATCAAAAAACCATGCATGGTCTGTGCCCACCACCTGCAGAAGCATTCCTTTTACAGCGGTTGTCTGTTCTATTTGCACAACAGCATGCAGAATTGGACATGTTGCTTCCTAACTGGACACACTGATACCCAAGAAGTGTGATTGACTTGGATTTGTTGCCTTTTTTTAATTATATTTTGAACAGTTTAGTTTTGCTTCTTGATTTCCCTGTTGTGAGAATAATACATGTTTTACTTAATGTTAATTTTTAGGTTTAAAAAAAAAAAACGTAATTAACTAAATAGATGTCAAGTGTTGTTTTAATGCATACTAAATCATAGCGGAATAATTCTAATGAGCAGTAGGTGGGATTTTTCTGCTACTAACTGATTGATTATTGAGCTTTTCAAGATACCATATTTGGCTGTAGATGATTGTTACTGTAATGTTTCATGAATAAATTAAACAGTTGTCAGGCTGTAAGCACAACATCGATCATGTTATTGGAGTCTGCATTTTCCGTTTTAATAATAATAATAATCTAATAATCATACAGTGTCTGATAGCTGCATCTTAACTGAAAATTTACTGTAGAGTAGTCAATGTAAAGCTTGACTATTCGCTGAAAATGACTCAACCAGAGCTCTTATTATAGTCGAAATAGATATTGAACATGTGAGGAATCTCTCTCACCATTTTGTTTTTCTTTGGCAGGCGGGGGTGAAGGGGACGTTGGGTCGCTTAGTGGGCATATTTGAGGTGAGCTGCTTTTGACGTTTTGTCCCATAAATATGGTTCACTAGAATTGTGAAAAAAAAAAGTGAAACCTGATTTCTTTACCCCCCCTCCTCCACAGAACCAGGAGAGGAAACACAGGACGTATGTGTATGTTCTGATCGTGACTGAGGTTCTGGAGGACTGGGAGGACTCGGTCAACATTGGTAAACAGCACTTTGTTTACTTGTCCAAGTGTGGGGGATCATGATGGATCAGGTTCTCAGGGGTTGGTCACATGGCATTCTTCCCCCTTTTAGAGCCGTTCTAATATCACACTATTGTAATCTCCAGCTCTCATATGCCATGTCTTGACTTGTTCTCCATCGGTGTCTTGTTCTCTCCCAACAGGGAGAAAAAGGGAATGGTTTAAAATAGATGATGCCATACAATTGTTGCAGTGTCACAAGCCCGTGCAGGCCACCTACTTCGAGGCTCTCCAGGAGAGTTGCCTGACCAGCAATGGAACACCTTTGGTGACCACGATAGGCGGGAACCTGTCCCCCACCTACAGCATCAACCAGAGCTCCGTCTCAGATATCAGATAACTAAAAACCATAACTGAAGACCCCCTTCCTTCCTTCCTTCCTTCCGACCCCCCTCCACCCTACCACTGCCCCCTTCACTCCTCCAACGTTGGGAGCTTTAGCCACCACTTGCGCTCTTAGTCGTCTTCTTTTACTCTTTGTCTGGTTTGCCTTGCCAACTCTGTAGTGCCACCGCCATCGTGGCACAGACTGGATGACCAAGTTGTTGGCTTTAAAAAAAAAAAAGTGTGAAAACACTTTGTACATTTTGACTTCTTTTTGCTTTCTTTTTACTGAACTCTTTGCATGAACGAAAAAAAAAGGTTCCCTGGCCTCCCTGGACGCACCCTTAGCGTGATAATGGAATGCAAAGAACTACTTTTTACTGTTGTCATGTAAAAGTGTGTATCTAGTGCTAATTGAAAGGCTTTTGGTGGTCTTTTTTTTTTTAATAACGTCTACATTTTTCTTTTCAGTCTGTGTGTGAATGTGCCCATTCATGCCCCCCCTGCCGCCCCCACCGTAACCTGGGTCTTGTTCTTTTTGGATTTGTCTGCTTGTGCTTGTTGATCCTCTCGGGACACGTTTGCTCCGCTGGGAGTGAAAGAATGTCAACATAGCTTCTCCCTTTTTTTTTTTGTCTGTCATCGACTGAAACGTCTTCATCCGCATCTGATAGGATAAAATACATTTCAATTTTTTTTTTTTTTTTTTTTTTTTACAATCACTTCCTGTTGTAACCCTCTTCCCCCTTAGTTTTCAATTGTTTACATTGCAACAGCACAGGTAACTTTATTCGGCACATTTCTTTTTTTTTTTTTTTTTAAATGATTGTCTCCCGGTAGTATTTAATCTGCATCCGCCTCTCCACTCTCCAAAAAAAAACACCCTATTTAGATATTGAAAGTACCGCAATCTACAATGCTGTCTTTGGCACCATGCAGAGCAAACAAGCCTTGTACAGTTTGTTTTTCCACATGTAAAATGCTTCCTTGTTTTCTCCCAATACTATCTTTCCCTCTCCACAAAGAAAAAGAAAGTCTGGCAAGAGTCTCTTTAGCCGCGTCACGTAAGCCGCCGGCTCGATACTGTGAAACTGGAGGGAGCACTGTAGATAGCACGGAAGAGGTTTTTATTGTAAAATTGTTTATTCTGTATAGATCAACGGTAAGCGTACAAGACGACAGAGCACCTCTCGCACGTCTTTGTGCTCTTTTTCTTTAAAAGCGAGGATAGAGATCCTGCAAGTACCGGCATGTGCAGGGAGGCCGGTCAACGGTCTTAACGTGACACTGAAGAACGGGCGATGAGGCTGCGATTGAATACCCGTGACATACTTTCCCTTTCTTTCAGGGAGTGACAATTTAGCTGAAGTCCAATTTGTTTTCTTAGGTCTGGCATTTATTCGCCTGTGCCTTTCACACAGAACTTGGCCATGCAAGATGTCGCCTTAGCCTGTGTGTAGATGAAACAGCCCTGGACCAAAAGTTGGGGCATCATCTCACTTCAATGGTGTCTGTGTGAAAGTCACAGGCTAATTAATGCTAACTTTTGTTACTGTGTTCATTTTGCGGGAACGTTTTTTCCATTGTTGGCTAAGATGCTAAATGTCCAACTTTTGATGGAAGCTGAGGTCATTGGTGTTTGTGAAGCCATGCGGAGACCTGCACACCTTTTTTCCATTACGGTTTACCTTCTGAGGGAATAGTCTCTCCTCTTTATCAGGCTCCTCCCGCAATGAAGACTGAATTTAACAGACTTCCTCAACCAGTAAAAATTACGAGTCTTGATTTTATTGCCGCCTATCAGTCAAGGTGCGGTGGCCAAAGTCTCTGTTTACGACGCCCCTTTTGAGTCTTCATCTGAATGTGCAATTAAAAGCTGTAGAGGGCATTGACCGCTAAGGTAGAGGAGACTTCAAATGGGTTTGATGGGGACGACGGTTGTCACAAAAGGGGAAAAGTCTCAGCTATTTCATTGTTTTTCCTTGTCTTTAATCCTATGTTGTCCACATGGTTATATTTGTACAGCTCTAACATGACGCTCAAAAAAAAAATTCTACTTCATATCAACACTGCAGGCTGTTAAGAGGGAGTGATTCAAGCTGGATTCAGTGGACATTCATCCAAGTGGACCTCCTTTCACGAGTTTTAGCATGGCTCTTGTCTGACTGTTGGAAGGTGTCATAATCAGAAATGATGCTGGCGACTCAAGGGTAGACTGACACCATCTAGTGGTCAAATTTGTGAAAAACAACTTGCCCATCTGTCAAACTTCACTGAACACTGGTTGAAAATACCCCCCCCCCCCCCCCAAAAAAAGGTTCTAATTAATAACACACGCACTTCTTTGGCCAATAACCTAGCCTAGAAGTAACATCCTTAAACTTGTTTAACGTGTCACTGGAGTTTTCCTCTTGTCATTTGGGACTGTAGAATAAAACTGCAAGACTGAAGATTGTAATAAATGTGCCAACAATAAACACCAGTATTTCACATACAGCCTTGTCTGCCTGTGTCTGTGCCTTTTTCTAGTTACAACTTGTACTCAGCTTGATGCTCCCTCTTGCGTTCAAAGTTGGAACCTTTAATCCCTAACTTGTAACACATTTTAATGTGACTAAAGATCATTTGACTTCCTTTGAAAACAAATGATACTCAAGATATTACTATGTCATATGTAGTTTAAAATAAAGCATAACAATGGCGGTTGAGTCGTTTGGATTTTTTTATTGTACAGAAAGATAGTAAATTTACTGAGGCTGCTGTCCTCTGCCACGACCAAAGCCGCCCCTCTGAAATAGGAAACATTTTATCAATATCAAATGTCAGTCATATTTAAAGGGGAACTCAACTTTTTTTGGAATCACATTCACAATCCTTATGTGAAACATGTATATATTTTTTCTTTCCCTTTTCTGTGCATTATAATGTGAGAGAAGGCGTTAAGAAAAGCTAGCTACAATACTCAATTTAGACAAGATGCTCTTTTTAACTGAGCTTTTTTTTAACGAATTATTTTGAACTTACCAGCTCAAAAGGGAGCACACGTCTTTGGTGAAAGATACAGCTATTCCATCAGTCGGCACCCCAATGGGAGCTACATTGTAAGCAAATGTTTTGTGTGTGTTTAACTTTAGCCTGATCTAGCCTAGCATCATTATGCTCTGCCCGGGGGAAGAAAGCGTCAAACTGTTGACTGAAGTGGCGTTAGTTGTGATCAATGGGTCTCTAAAATCAATGCGCCTTGAAAAGATGATCCTGTAATATTTTTAAATCATCAAAATACAGCAAGATTCCATGTTATCAATGTACTTATTCTTGTATGATCATAGCATGTATATTCAAACAAAACTAAGGTTTTTTTTTTGTCAAAATAGCTGTGTCCCAATGACATGCATTGTTAGCTAGCTCCTTCACTCGTTATTGGGCATTATAATGCACAAAAAAGGCAAAGAAATGCGTGTTCATGTTTCACATAAGTATTGTGAATGATTAAAAAAAAATGCAGTTCCCCCTTTAAGGTATTTTAAAGTATTTGTAGTCAACTTCTTAGGCATGTAGTAGTTTTTAAAGTACTTACAAACTGGAACTCTGTAGCGGCTCCAGCACCAGCCTCTGCTTTCTTGTCAGCACCAGCTAAAATATATTTTAAGTTAATTAGTAAAATGACTTTAATATTCCTGACAAATGGATTTCAGAAATCTAAATGGATCTCTTCTGTACATACGTGGTGCAGCAGATCGCCTGTATGCATCTCTGTCAGACTCGCCACGGTTAAGGCGGGCAGGCCTGTCTCCCTCCATTCCTGTAGGGGTTCATTTTTAAAAATTGAAGATTATGTTCTGGAAGTTTGAGCTTTGACATTTGAACTTGCTCCACAGCAAAGTGAGCATAGTGAAATATGTGGCAAACAGAAAAAATAGCAATTCCCTATGTCATTGCCGCATGAACAAGCATTGTGTACTGCAGCCAAAAAGCCAACATAAGAATATTTGAACTGGCATGACTCCTAGTCACTCTGATATTTTTTTCCCCATCTTATAACCCAAAATGACCCACAAGGATTATTCCACTTCTAGACTTTGGTATTACATCGCTTTCACCCAGTGGTATGTTCCCACGAGGATGTGACTTTACTGATCCAACACCCTGTCAATGCAATGTTTTTACAACCTGCCAAAAGTGCCAGTCTTTAATAAAAGGTACTCACGGATGTAGAAAAACGTCATCCAAAAATATATTTTTTAAAGTGTCATTCAAGCGGCTAATGTCACCCACCACTGTTGGCTGCGATACCCATCCATACTCGGAAAAGAAATGATAGCAAGCTCACCACAAACTACCATATCAAAAGTCTTGCACTCTTCCTTCTTATTCTGTTATGTAATGTTGGTCCCCATTGCACAAGATATAAAATTGCCCCAAGGAGGGTACAAACTGGGGTAATGTTTACTTCTGTAAACACATGCAATGCATTTTTCATAGTGTGAAGGACCTGGGTTTTAACAAAAAAATAGCGGTTCTTGCAGTTTGCCGGAGACAGTAGTCTGTGTTTTTGCGATGGAGGTGTTGATGCTGGCATTTCGGGTGTCGAGGGTCGATGTTTCTCTCCTTGCAAAAGGTTTGCCCAGCGTTAACTATCTAGTGTGAGAGTTGTCTGAGGCACAATCCATGCCAGGTTTGTTGGAGAAAAGGAGCACTTGATTTGCTCACCTACAGTACAGGTAAGTATTTCCTAATTGGAGCAGTTACTAAATTATTGGTTATCTGAGCTATTTTACAGATTTATCAGTACGAAACAGATACAAATTTATTTACATATATAGGTAAAGGATGTCATATAAGGGACAATTCCAAGGGCCCCTGACTGCAAGGGGACCCAATAAATATCTAAGTTAAAAATTTTAAAAGGGGTAACCAACATGTTCGCCACCCCCCAACCATTGGCTAGATATAATAAAGAGAAAACCTTTCAATTATTTGGTCCAATATTAGACTTTCTGACTTATACATGTCCAAAAATAAAACGGCTATGCAATAATTATTTTACCCTGCAAATTCCACAAAAAAAAGACCAAACTAAGGGCTCACCCTTGGGCCTGGGCCTGGCGGTCTCAGGGCGGGTCTGACGACGCAGGGTAGCAGGCACAATCTCGGAGGGGAGGTGGAGGAAGTCTCTCAGGTACTGGATGCCCTCATTGGTGAGGGACCAGTAGAAGTGACGCCACGCAAATTGCTCCTTGACATACCCGCATGACTTCAAGGACTGCAAGTGGGAAAAAAAAAAAAAAAGATTAATTTCATTTTATGGAGTTCAGTTATTTTTTTTTATAGCCATTTTGATCACCCGACCAGAACGCTGTGTGTTGCGGAACATCCAAAAAAACAGGTCACAAGTAAGGACGTAGATTTTTGTTTTACATTAGTAATTAGTGACCAAAATAGGCCTAAATTGGCAATACAAAATCCCTGTAACATTCAGATTTTTTGTCAAATTATGATGCTATAGCTCTTTAAGCCCTTTCCAATGACACCAGTCACTTTAAATTGTGTTGCCACATACGCACACAATGTGCCTTACATGAGTACATGCTAAACAACATGTCAACTAACAAATCCATTACTTTAATGATATATCTTCCATTAAACATCCAACCCAATACTATTGTTTACCAAAACCGGTACTCCACTTTACCTGCATGGCTTTCATCACATGAAGATTGGGCACATTCTTGTCAGCAAGCTCAGGATGCTTGGCCAGGTGGACGTCTTTTTTGGCCACCATTACTCCCTCCTTGAAGAGGAGCTCGTAGATTGCAATGCGGTTCTTCTTGGGCATCAGCATCTGTTAATAGATACTAATCGTTAGTACATGGTTTCCCTCCAGTGGCTACAATGCTAACTAGCTAGCATACCCGCTAGTATCGTGTGTGGGGCTTCATGGCAGTTAAGTGTGGAATATTCGCTCAAGCGTTACAACACACACTAAAATTGTGTTTAATTATAGCATTCGATAAACACACTTTGTAGGTGGTTAATACAATATCAAGGCGCCTACTTTATTCGAAATAAAATGGCAGCCATAGACGTACATTACGGTATCATCTTCTGGTCGCAATATCATCTAATTCATATGAATCACGGTTAAAATACATCGACATTTTCCACCCAAATGATTACACAATTTGAATGTTCGGTGTGTATTTTTATTAGTACTCACGATGTTAGAGATATATTTAGATTTCTACACCAGTCAGTATCTTTACCTTTCCACTTGATGTCAGACCGGAGCCGGAAGGACAGACCGGCGTTGGTGAGGCGGGGTTATGCTCCCACTAGGGTCCCGGAGCGAAATGTCGCCCCCTGTCTGTACGGAAGATAATAGCAGCTTGATAGTACTTCATCAGTATATGTTTGCAGTTTTGTGGATAAACAATTAAAAGACAGAATTACTGTGTTTGCAAAGACAGAATTTTGACATCTTTTATTTTAATACAATTTTAATAAAACATTTTGAGTTCATTTATTTCCAGTGTTATCGACGAACATTTTTTTAAAAAGTCCTTAACTCGGTTCTTTTTAATTTGCTGTTTACCTGGTGAGCTTTTTTGGTCTTTTATTTTGAAGTAAACCGGTAGCTTTTCGGAAGTGAACATTACCATCGCTATCTTGACCTATTTCTTGCTTTCTCGCCATCCCCCCCTTCTGCCTGTGAATAAAGAAGACGATGGTTTCATTTTCCGGAGACTGAAGCAAGCGGATAGTCCTCGTCGGTATGAACGCCTTTTGTCATTTAAATCTTACATATGATTAGGAATTAACTGTTAATTGTATCGGACCTCGTCATTAAAACCCTTAACGTTGCATCTCATCATCCGCTTGCCAAATTCTGAGCATTGGTCCACAGTGTTGAATTACAAATTTAAAAATACAAATTTGTACATACGTAAGAGTTGCTTTGAAGTGTATTAGATGTAATTTCAAACGCCTCTGCTACGTGCCGTATATTGCTTCCGTTCAATTCCGTAGTTTTAATTTAAGACTGTGTTCAAGACTGCAGGCATTGGAAAGGGATGTGCTGTGGAAAAATGAATACTTTCTTGGATTTATGTCGTGGTCACGTGGTTTCCGCTGACCCCCGTGTTGAGTAAGCTCTGTCCATGGTTCTGAAGCTAGGGGGCTTCTAAGGGAAATGCACACTGTAGGCTCGTCCTTAAGTTCATTTTATCTTATACACACGTCTGTTATTATTTTTTTTTGTGGTGTAATAAAAGAGACAATCCGTAAAGTATTCACATTTAAAATTCCAGGCAAAACACCTCATAATTTTCCATAATTTTCCAAGGCAACACTGGGCAAATATAGGTGTGTCATAAAAAAGACTCAAGGTTGTAATCATAGCAAAAACTGCATCAGCAAAGTATTAAGTACAGGCTGTGATAAGGCCTATGTCTACATGTGATGTTTTTTTTGGATAGTACTTATTGTTTTAATTTGAAAACATTCACAAAACACTTTTATGATGTATTTATGAAGTGAAGTGTGTACAATTTTGAGGAAAAAAGGAATTTATTCCATTTTGTAAAATGAAAAAGATATGCACTGTGAGTGTCATCAATGTCAACAAGTGCAAAAATGTAGTAGTGTATTCCGATAGGGCACTTTTTTTCAATATTTCTATGCAGTCTAATTTTAATAATGCAACAAATAATTGTGGTGTCACACGTTTTTTTCTAATAAAAAAATGTAATTCCTTTTTCTCCAAATTGTAATTTTTTAAAAAATATTGAGGGCAGAAAATCATTCATATTTTTTAATGCAATTTATTTTTTATTTAAACACTTAAACCCAGAAGTTTTGTGGTATGTTGTAAAACTTTAAAAAAAAACTTGAATAACACTACAAAGCTGTATTCACTTTTATAAAGTAAAAGTTTAATAATATCAACGTTATTATCATGACTTTTATTTGCTGGTTGGCTGTGTTAGATCATATGGTTAAACTGATGTCTTTAATGGGAGATATGTGGCATCTTTTTCCTTATATTTACTCTATGTTTTTTAAGACCAATCCCTAATGCTTTTGTATTTATTATACAACGGGGCATTTTGGGATGCACTTAAGCAAGCAAGTATCTTATTGGATGTCATGTTAAAGAGACTCATTCAATTGCTGTCCGTTCATGCTATAGAGGTGACAGATGCAGTGTCACTGCTAATGTAATTAATTGCACTTATCCCTTAAGTTGTCTTTTTGACCTTTGTGTTATTCTTGCCATACACCATCTTTAATTTGGCCTTGCGAGGTCAACATCTGCTACAGACTTAGCCACCTGAAATGTAAAACACAGGAAGTAGCCATTATGTTGGTAGTCTCCCAGGAATAAAGAAAGGTTCAAGTCAATTCAAGCCAATCAGAGGTGGACTTGCTGGTGTGTTTGGGATCATTGTCCTGCTGCAGAACCCAAGTTGGTTTCAGGTCACAAACAGATGATCGGACATTCTCCTTCAAAATGGTAGACAGCAGACTTCATGGTTCCATTTATCACAACAAGTCTTCCAGGTCCTGAAGCAGTAAAACAAAATTTTCTAGTTTATATTATGATTACAAACATGAAAATATAACTTTGGCAGAGGTAATGAACAGCTACCGGGCTTTGAGGCACACAATCGTGTTCATGCGCCCTTGCTTTAAAAACTTCCTGAAAGGCTCCATCTATACACTTATACATATATAATGCCATATATAAATGATTCAGAAGCTCCATTGATTTCACACCAGCTCTTATTTGGACTGAATTGCTCCTTCGGTGTAATCACCTCTAAATATGTTCCATAAGATAAATAGTTAAATAAAAGTTGAGTCTTTCTATCGTTATTAATAGTTCTGTAATAATTTTTTTCAAATTATGATTTATATTCCTTTATCTTCATAATGCGGCATGCAGAGCTATCACTTCCTGTAATAACCCAGCCACAGTGGAACAACAACTGCCTATTAGACACGTGAGATGTGTGTGGGTGTGTGCATTGCCGATTCTTGTTGGCGATCCTAAGTACCTTTGATTGTGCTGAAATGGTCTGGCTGTGGTACAGGATGACACGGATGTGTTATTGATGTTTTGCTAAGATATTGTTGAGCTTCATAAAAGGTGGAGTCACAGGTAATTTTCATAGGCTTGACAATTATGTATTGGAAACTATGATAATGGTTTTATTTCATTTGAACATGCATCAGATTACAATTGAATGCATCACATAATCAGTTCACAGTTCCACATGTCCAAAAGGAGTAGGAAGAAGCAAAGCTTATTAAATCCTACCCCTCCATCTGGTACTTTTACAATCAGTAACTGTTAATTTCTTCACTTCCTGCTTTCCATAATACAGTTTAAGGTTTTATTGACCGTATTGACCGATATGACCGTACAATGAAATAATGGTTACCATAGTAAGTGTCAATATAGTGATATATATAGCACATCATGACTGGTTCAAGACTCTTCATCCTTGGATTTAGCAAACATCAACTGCTTGTATTGTTTCTTGAATTGGCTCATCGTTGTGCATTGTTTGAGTTCCTTACTCAATCCATTCCATAGTGTGATTCCACATACTGAAATGCTATGGCTTTTTAACGTAGTCCTAGCATATAAGTGTTTCAAATGTAGTTCTTCCCTGAGATCATATTTCTCCTCTCTTGTAGAGAAGTATTGGATGACATTTTTAGCTAATTGGTTATTTTTAGCCTTATGCATTATATTAGCTGTTTGAAGATGAACTATATCAGCAAGTTTAGGTATTTGTGATTTTAGAAATAAGGAGTTAGTATGTTCTCTGTAGGCGGCATTATGAATTATCCTTACTGACCTTTTTTGCAGTACATTTAGCGAGTGAAGATTGCTTTTATAGTTATTACCCCATGTATGTGCCAACTATGTGCTGGTGACTGTTCCCTGCCTCTTGCCTGAGCATAACTCCGCCTCCCAAGTGAGGATTAGTAAGTTTAATGAATGGGAGCTGTAAACTGTTTTATTTCATAATTTTTTTTTTTAGCAAAATGCTTTGATTTCTGTTTGTGCACCACCACCACATAATAGTGTATTGCTGCAACTGTGGCTTATTTAAACTGAAAAACCTCCTCCGTCACGCACCGCGTGTATACACCCACCCACTAAACAGCTTTGAAGAAAAAAAGGAGGCTTAGCTGTCTTAGCTACAAACATGGAAGCTTTTACTGTCTATGATGCAATATTGCATGTGTTTATGTTGTGTGTACTAGTGTTGACTTATTGGCAGCATCTAACACACGACAAGAGGCCGTGTGTGTGTTTGTGTGCAGCTGCAGCGTCTTTGAGCCAGTCATCCTGCCAAGTATCAGCTTCCCTGCCATGGAGAGGCGACTCCAGAGGCAGCTAGACATTTAGCTTCAATGAGCGACTGTGTTCTTGATGCCAAACTGCACAATGCACAATCTTTGAGTGCTATCCTGTTGCTGTTATTAAAGCACCGATGGGAGTATTTAAGACATACTATATACTGTCACTGGATTTGCATAAGTATCATACTTAATATTTGTATAGTCTTCAACTTGGTCATCACTCACCTTCTCACTGAATTTTAAAATTGTCAATGTCCGAGAGATAACCCCGGACCTGATGCCCCCTTTTTTTGTCTAATTTGTGATTCACAGCTGTCATAAATCAGCTGTAACAATGGTGGGATGCAACACAGGAGGTCAGACGGAGCGAGTCTCCTCAGGGACCAACCTGATTAGATGATCTACAGATGGCCTGAACATCTGCCTGTGTGTGCATCATCTTTATTAGATATTACACTCAGATCCATTAAAGATCTATATTTCAATGTTCATGGGAAGTTTCATGGAAGGCTTATCTGTTCCTGAAGGTGTGCTTGAGTGGGTTTGGTATGGAAGAAGCCCGTCCAACACTTCCAACTGAGATGTCCGTCTTAGGTCCTCATATTTCATCCATTCCTGTCACTTTTTTAATATTCTGAGATGTGTTCCTCCCCCACAATTGATTGGCAGTTGACCACTTGATGACTCAGCACTGCCTGCGTCACACCTTTCTTTCGTCTATCAGCGCGTCCATCTCCTGCTGGACTGAGGAATGTGCATGACCCTCCCTTGCTAATTATTGATGGTCTGATGTGTCTTAGCGGGGAAATATCAAAGTTCACTCCTGTAGTGCATGTGTGTGTGTGTGTGTTAAAGGAGTGCTGCATAGCGACATGCTGCAGGCCAGCAACAGCAACACGGGTCCACACTTTGAATGAGGTGTCAGCTCTACTGGAGGTCATCAGGACGAACAAGACAGCAAGGTTCTGTATCCGTGCTAATCTGTGGTATCTTACTGCAGTTGTGGTTCTTGAAAGTTGAGCTTTTTCCAAGGTGTATTCTGATTGCATTAATATCCATGGATTGACACCAAGATTTTTTGTGCATATTAATTTGGGGTATTCATAACAGAACCTATGATCTCAACTCAGGCTAAAAAAATTGCGAAATAGTTTACAGCAAATAAATTATAATAGCAATTACTTTGTATTGGAAAAAGTAACTATGTCTGATTTGACATTGTGTATTGTTTATTGGTATTGTCTTGACTATACCACATATATTCAGCAGTTTCAACAAACTGGCTTTCAGTATGTAAACCAGTGATAAATGGATTTACAACCATCCAGTTCTATATATTTGATCATTTACTGTAGATGCAATAATGCATTACCTAATACCTAATGCAATACCACTGCAAAATGTTTTTATGTGATGTTAGTGTTAATTTGTATGACCAAAAAAATTATAATAGCAATTACTTTGTATTGGGAAAAAGTAACTCGGCAGAAAATATGTCTGATTTGACATTTTGTATTGTTTACTGGTATTGTCTTGACTATACTACATATATTCAGCAGTTTCAACAAACTGGCTTTCAGTATGTAAACCAGTGATAGATGGATTTACACCCATCCAGTTCAATATATATATATTTGATAATTTACCTAATAACGCATTATAATGCATTACCTAATACCCAATGCAATACCACTGCAAAATTTGATGTTAGTGGTAATTTGTATGACCAATAAATGTTTGTGCACATTCTATAACTTTCATTAATATTTCAGTTATATAGAACTTAGATTCTTGGGCTAATAACTCTAAATTGTAGTAATTCCTTCAGACATTGCAGAAAACTGAACTGAGTACTGAGTACAAGATAGCATATCCACACAGATATGCTCTGTAGTAATATTAGCAAGATAGAAATAACATAGTGCTGATTTGTTTATTAATGATTATCAGGGTGAACTTCTGTCCATGCCATGGCGTTATTGTTTTTTTGGGGCTTTGTTTCTAATATTTAATTGACTTCTGTAGATGTTAACATTCTAAAACCTAAAGTGCTGAGTTAGACTGTAATGGTAACTATCCTGATTCCTAGCGCCTTTCTGGGTTAGCCCCTCCAAAGGCAGGTCACTCCCTACACAGCAACAGCAACACACCCACCCCCCCCTTCCCTTTCCGCCTGCATCCCTCCGGCTGAGCACACTGTCAGAACCACTTCAGCTGAACACCACAGGATTATCACTCTCCTCACTGAGAAACACAAACAAGCAAGCCGAGCTGCTTTTCTGTTGATGCTCTTGTTGCTCCAAAGAGGAAGGAGTCTGCTGTCCAAGACCACGTGTCTTCTTTTTTTTTCTCCTTGCTGCATTCTAGGCTGCTGCTAATGGAGGACTGGGGGTAAGCTTTTGTTCCGGCGTGGGGGCTGTGCTGGTCTTTGTCTCGGCTCTTGATGTGTTGATGCTGGGAGTTCTGGTTCTTTCCGGACACGCTCTGGTGCTCCGGCTTGTTTGGGAGAGATGCTGAAGGAGGAAGCAGTGAAGCCTCAGTTTGTGTTGTCGTTGTTTGTGCACTACCATGTTTAAAAGTGGGAGCAGCTAGCAAGGGCCGTGCCTAACAAAAGCCTTCCCTCAGCGTGAAGCTAATGGATTAAGCAAGCATGATAAACAGTGTGTCCTCCACCCCTCCCAACGCTGCAAAGATGTTGCTGTGGAAATTCTCTTTTTGGTAAATCTCTTCCTCGCTCTCTAGGGATGATCATTGTCAAAAGTGTCACTTCATGTGATAGTCATAGTTGACCCAAATACCCATACTACTCCTGGCCCACCCCCTTACAACTTTCCCCCGACATTGTATCAAAACAGATCAGATTCTTCACATCAATGTTCCTAATTTCTTTATAAATGTATCAAATTTGATCAAATTTATCATTTGAAATTATAGTTACAGGAAAAAAAAGTCAGAGTTTGGGCTTGACCAACCTAAACAATTGAGACCAAAACTGTGCTGGTCACTCAAAAGACTCAACACATGGCCTGGTTCTAAAAAATTTGAGACCTGGGCCCTCTGAAACTATATATTTTTAAAACGGCTTCAGAAAATCTGCCTTGTCGTTGCTGTACGGACAAGCAAAAACACTACTTCCTGAAAATGATGACATCACCGCCCCGTGATCGGAATATCTCGACTGGCATAACTCCCCGTCATCATTCTTGTGATATTTTTTTCCAAAATGACACTTCCTGGGAGACATTGCTAACTGTCAACAGAGATGCAGAGCTTGGGGGAAGGCAGAGAACATATCTGGCCTACAGCACACGCCCATATAAGGAAGCCCAGCACTGATGTCACAGAGAGCCAGTGTTAGAAAAAAGTCTCTGAAACAGAGCTTTCAGAGACATCCCAAACTTCTTTCAGGGCTCACTTCCAAATGTGCAAACCTCATTATCGTTATTGGCATCGTTTAACATGATAATACAACATTACAACATTTATAGGTCAGAAAAGTGGGAAAAGCATAATAGGTCTCCTTTTAATGTCAATATCAATAATAGTAATAATGGCAAATAATAAATGGGGGCATTAAATAAAGACAAGTGAAGAAAAGACATAAGAAATGTGAATCCAATTAATAAGTTCAAGAAAGCTAAAAATGCTGTACATCCAGCTAGCATCATGTAATGCATGTCATAGCTATGTCACATAGGTCAATTTCGCATCATATTTGTATGAAAGACATGCGGTTTTTAGCATCATGATTAGCATAAGAATTGTCATACTCTTGAATACACGTACGGTCATATACAGTCATGTGATGCTTATTTTCAACAATATATTTTTGAATAAGTCAAATTTGACAGAACACTTCCCACTTGACCTCCTGTTTCTTGAACCCAAGGAAGTCACACCAGTTTTTTCTTTTACAAGTTTTCAAACCCTCAAATTGGCTTGCCCTTGTAGAAGTGCAGTGGCACTGACGTGTGAACGTTCTTCCTGGCTTGGCATCCTTGCATTAGCGGGTCTTTCTTGTGCAGAGTTGGCCACCATCAGAAATTGCAATCAAAACTTCATTTCCTTCAAGATTGGTGAGGGCTTGTTTTCCTATTTGGTCACCTTAGTTTCTCCAATCGAGAGGAGTAAAAGCTCAGTAGGTTCACCTTCGTAGACTAACCTAGCTAACCTATTAAAAGTTGCATTAAGATTAATGGTTTTATCCTGGGAAGAATGCCTGTTTCCACTTATGGTTTGACGTTGTGGGCCATTATGGGCTACTCTTTCTCTCGAAATCCAATTTGCCATCCAGTGTCATCACTGCACACTCTTGTGGTTATTTTAGCAATATTGAATATCTCTGAATAGCCTCCTAAACAGTTTGAATCTCATAGGTTTAATTGTCTTTTGACTTTACACGTCCTACAATCACTTGGTTTGTTGGCATTTAAGGTGCACGAAAATTTGTCTGTGGTTTTTGTGATTGTCGTTGGGCAATGTGATTCCTTGCCAGTCTGGTATTTTGAAACTTGTGTGGCGTTTGGTTTGTGCAAGCGGCACATATCCCTCAGTTTCTTTCCTGAAGGCTTTATCATCTGCCGTTGGAGCGTCGGTCTACACTGTCTTCCCACTTTGGTCTGACCCCGCCTCTAGGATCTTTTGAATGGTTTTGTCAAGTTCCTCTTGACCATTGGGAGAGGTTGAGAGTTTCAAGCTATCAGATACTTCAAGAAACTTGGGTTCTTGAACTACATCTTGAGTGACTGTCAGAATGGTTTTGTAAGTCTGCCTTGACCTTTGGGAACCACTGAACACGGGTAGATGAGTTTCCTTTATGGACTGTGCTGCGACCCACAGGGGTAAACTATCAGTCTGTGGGATGTGGAATTGATATTTCTTATGCTTCATGTTTTTCCAAGTCATCCAGGTGTGATTTGTAGTTATCGCAATTTATGCCAGCAGGGGATAGTCGTTGTCTGGGGATGACTATGTCACATTTCCTTTCAGCCCTTCTGATTACAGATATAAGCCTATCCGCCATATAGTATTTTATCACTAGACTGGTCTGAATGAGTTCCTCAGCTTCATCAAACTATTTTCCTTACATTGTCTTTTAAAGGGGACCTATTATGATTTTTCCACTTTTCTTACCTATAAATGGAGTCAGAATGGTGTGATAAACAATGTCAAAGTTTCAGATAATGAGGTTTGCACATTTGGAATCCCTGAAAGAATTTTGGGATGGCTCAAAACGTTCTGTTTCAAAAGGCATGGTAAAACTGCCCCTTTGTGATGTCACAGAGGTGTGGACTTCTTTAGATGGTTCATAGTTAAGAAGCACTTTAGATGTGTGGCGTGGACATGCTCGAAGGCGGGCCACGAGTGGAATAAATTAAAACAGACCGTTTTGGCAGGAAGCACAAACCAAAAGAAATTCTGGAAAATCTAACAAGTTTTCTGTGTGTGTTATTGTGTCTAGCTGCTCTATAGGAGTTCTATTACTCTATAGGAGTAATGGGTCAAAAAATGAGCATAATAAGTCCCCTTTAAGTCCTCTCTATGCGTTGTGTCCTCTCTTACATCAGCTTCTCCATCAGCAGCTTCGATTTCGTGGAGTCCACTTTTGTCATTGTTACATACCAGTGGTCTCTCCAGTCTTCCCCTCTGGTCTTCTCTTGTTACAATCGTTTGCGCAGTGGTGTCTACTGACTTTAGCACTTATTTACTCTGTACAACCAGCTAGCATCATATAATGCATGTCATAGCTATGTCACATAGGTATCAAGCAAGTCACTTTTGCATCATATTCGGATCAGATACTTGAAAGACATGCTTTTTTTAGCATCATGATTCGCATAAAAAATGTAATACTCTTGGATGGTGATGCTTATTGATTAATGTTTTATGTATACTAAGCTAGGCTAATTAATTGCTGGTGGTAACTTATTTGTTTGTCTTTATTGGATAATCATTTTTAAATTTGCTGGAGACATGTCACTACTCTGTCATTTACTACTTTCATTTCATTTTGTTATGCTTTATTCATCACTGTGCCTTGTTTGTGTGTCTCAGCAGCCCTGTACACAATCACTTCATCAAAGTGTCATGTGCATTTTATAGCAATAAACAAAATTATAGTAAAATATTAATGTTCAATGTCTTTTAAAGCAACATAGTAACTTAAATGATAGAAACAATTATTCATTCCTTATTCGGTGATTGCTCCTTATGTGTGTTGACAACACGGTGACTCTGCAAGTTGTCCCAGGGAAATGTCAATGGGTCGATTCCACTGAAGATTAATAGCCGCTCTTTCTATTTATTGATCTCTGGGGAGGAGAAAGCCGGAGAAAGAGACCGGAGCATTCGGGTTCAGAACCTTTCCTTAATGCTTCGGTTGATTCACCTTTAGATTCACACTTTTTACTTGTATCGTCTGATGTGAGTGCATAATACTAACACTGCATGGTAATAGGAACATGCATACAGATTACCTTGGAACATAACATTACTTTTCACAGTTCCATATGCCACAAAAAGAATGTCCATCTGATAACATTGCCTGAAAGTTCCTCCTTCACTAAAAGTGCGACGTCGTGTCTGTGTGCTTCCAAATCCACACCAAGGTTGTATTCACCATGTACGAATCCCCAAATTTTGCACACGTTTTTGCAAGTAGACAGCACACACTTGGAAGTACCACAGCTTGGGACACAAACGCATACACAAACACAATGCAGCAGACTTGCTGCCTGGTGGACACACAGGTCACGTTTGTGACTGGCCAATCACAGAGTGTGAGGAGTGAACAGTGAATACATTACTCAATGAGTTACCCAACTGCAGAACTGTATACAAACACAATGAGGATTTTTGGAAAATTTCGAAAAAATAATCTGCCAGAATGCATTATCCGTTACAAATACTCATTTGTAACATTTGTGTTTTATTTCTACTCAGCAGTGCGTGAGAGGAGCTACTGAAGCTGCCTGCCCTAACTGCGACCATGTCTGGTGTCTACGACGAGTCGGCCAGCCTGGAGGAGAGCACGGACAGTTTCTGGGAGGTGAGAAAGACGACTTAGTTGACCTCTGTGTGAACCAAGACATCTGTGGACTTGTTGATTTCTTTCAGACAATGTGTAAAACATGACCCAAATGGCCAATGGTGAAAGAATGGATGTAAATATGGCCTTGTTTGCCTTAGATAACGTACTTCCTGCAGCTAGCATTTTTCTGGCTCTTGGAATTTGTGGTCAGTGATACTCTATGGGGGGGACAATGTAAACTCTGCAATTTTTCAGCCTTAGAAAGGTTAAAAAAACAGTTTTTCCTGTGTGTATGGGTAAACATGCATATTTCATAGCCTACCCCAAAACTGTTGCCACAAAACATACAATACAGTCTAGAATATCTTGCTAAGATGATGATGAAAAGATTAAGACCATAGCTCATGTTCAACACAATAGTCAATAATGAGTAGTTGCGCCATTTTGTTAATGACCTCAAAAATTTATAGAACATACATTTTTGTAACCTTCCCTTGCCATCCATCCCAAAATGTTCTCAATTGGGATGTCAACCCAGTCATTGTCACACATATGAGGGTCTTCAGTCATGAGGGATGACGAGTGGTTAGTGCGCAGACCTCACAGCCAGGAGACCAGGGTTCAATTCCACCCTCTGGCCATCTCCCCATGCATGCGTGAGTTTTCTCCGGGTTTCCTCCCACATTCCAAAAACATGCTAGGTTAATTGGCGACACTAAATTGTCCATAGGTATGAATGTGAGTGTGAATGGTTGTTTGTCTATATGTGCCCTGTGATTGGCTGGCGACCAGTCCAGGGTGTACCCCGCCTCTCGGCCGAAGACAGCTGGGATAGGCTCCAGCACCCCCCGTGACCCTCGTGAGGAAAAGTGGTAGAAAATGAATGAATTAGTTGCTTTAGTCAAGTCAAGTTAAAAACAGCATACATGACTCAGTTCCTACTGTCTACTATAATGCATTGGACTGGAAAATTCCCAGGTCTAAAAATGTAAATGTGTGCTCTCAAGCTGTGAAATATTTTGTTGAGAAATAGCGAGACGACATCATCATGAATAAGAAATTAACATGACATCACCAATTACGGCTTTCGAGCACAAGCGATCTAGAGTAACTGGACTTCCCTGAGGTCATTCATTATACATATAGCTGATAACTGTTGGCCATTCCACCTAAGAAGCACTTTAACACAAACAACACTGTGCTTCAGTGGCTTTGCTGCATTTGAAAGTCTGACAAGGATTGGAACTGCTCTCACACGCAAAGCCGTCTCTTCTCGCGTGTCCCCTTCACACTCTGCAGTGTTTTATCATTAACACGTCATCCAAGCGTGTGATGCTTTCAGCCAGAGCAGCAATAGGTGTCGTTTTCCAGTGCGGCGTCGCTACATCACTGCCGCTTGCTGCATTCAAGGTGCTGCGGTGCTGACTCAACTGCTTGGCGGTGCTGACAATACCGCTGTGGGTGCTAAGTTCATATACAGGGGCGTGGCATAGCTACATTCATAAACTCTAGTGAAAGACCCGGATCTGTACCCATAGTGGCTTAATTCTACAATACATCAGTATTCGTCAGGAACGGCATCCGGAATATAAAGGGCTCAAGCCAAAAATCAGTATGCGGATCAAAAAGATCTGCTGTGGCGACTTCATAATCAGGAAAAAAACGAAAGAAACAAAAAAAAATGCAATGAAATACAATAATTTTGCCATATGTTTAATATTGTGGTTGTAGGTTCATTCATTCATTTTCTACCGCTTTTTCCTCACAAGGGTAGCAGGGGTGCTGGGGCCTATTCCAGGGGTACACCCTGGACTGGTCGCCAGCCAATCACAGGGCACATATAGACAAACAACCATTCACACTCACATTCATACCTATGGACAATTTGGAGTCGCCAATTAACCTAGCATGTTTTTGGGGAAAACATGCAAACTCCACAAAGACATGGCCGAGAGAGTGGAATTGAACCCTGGTCTCATAGCTGTGAGGTCTGCGCGCTAACCACTTGACCGCCGTGCACAAAGAAGTGATGATGCAACTCCACAATAGACGAGATTATGTTGTAGAATAGAAGAGATAATGTTGCATTCGACCGCCGTGCCGGTTGTAGGTTGTGTTTCTAATATTTTGAATTAACCAAACACAGTGTACCATACCCATGTCTGTCATGTACACTCAAACGTTTCCTCACATTTTAACTGATTTAATCCATTCCCAAACGGGCCGGGCCTGCTGTATCTAATCTGTATGCTATCCTTGATCATTCTTGTGGCTCCTTCATTTTTCAATTAATTACCATAGCAGCTCCTTAGCCCCAAACCCATTAGGTATATTCCCATTGACATATATCTTAATCAATTCATGAATCAGTCAAGCGACAAGGGTTTTATATGAACTTCAATCCCATAAAACACTATATGTGGCCAGGATACTTTAAAATGTACACATATTATTCTGTTGGTAAGGTCGGGAACTACAAGCGTTCAGTGAAGCGGATCGACGATGGTCACAGACTCTGCAATGACCTCATGAACTGCATCCAGGAGCGGGCTAAAATCGAGAAAGCCTACGCACAGCAGCTGACTGAGTGGTCCAAGAGATGGAGACAGCTGGTAGACAAAGGTGAGAGAAGTTTCAAGCTCCCGGGTCGACATATTCTCGCTGTATGACATTGGTTCTCAATTGTTTTCTGTCATGCCCCCATGTTTTGCATCCCCTCCATTTGAAATACTTTTGATAAACTGATAATATCTATCTATTTATCTGTACTACAGACTGAACTCGAAACTGAAACGAAATGCAACAAAATGGAACATAGTGAAGCATACAAGCGTATTCAAGAGTCAAATTGTATTGATATTGAAAGTCCTCCCTGCCAATCACGCCCTTCAATGAGTTCATCGCGCTTCCCGCTATTTGCGAGGCACTTCTCCATGATGACATTTCCCATCCCATCCCAGGTCCTCAATATGGAACAGTGGAGCGCGCTTGGATATCGCTAATGACAGAGGCGGAGAAGGTGAGCGAACTTCACCAGGAAGTGAAGAACGGCCTGATGAGCGAGGACTTTGAGAAGGTGAAAAACTGGCAGAAAGACTCGTACCACAAGCAGATGATGGGAGGCTTCAAGGAAACCAAAGAGGCAGAGGATGGCTTCAAGAAGGCCCAGAAGCCCTGGGCTAAAAAACTGAAGGAGGTAAAAGATTGATAGAAGCTATGAAATCCACAAAAGTTGAATCAAAAGTTGCCAGCTTGACTCCTTATTTTTCATGTTTCACATTAAATGAGAAGAATTCTTAAATATCTTCAGCAAACAAGAAGGAGTCCAGTTGCCTACAATTCAGCTTTTTTGGAACGGTGACCTACAGATGCCACAGAGAATCCACACAGACATGTTTTTTTGTCATCTCGCCCTGTCAGCTGGAGGCTGCCAAGAAGTCGTACCACGTGGCCTGCAAAGAGGAGAAGTTGGCCTCCACCAGGGAGGCCAACGGCAAGGGTGAAGCCGCTGTAAATGCCGACCAGCTGAAGAAACTCCACGAGAAAGTGGATAAATGTAAAGTGGATTCACAGAAGGTGAGAACGATACGAGCGTCTATGACAATTTTTTTTTAAAGGTCTGAAGCATCATGGCTGTTATCAATATTGTTAATATGTGACTCGGCACCGCACTTTAACCCAACACCCCCCCACAAGTGAACTGATCAGATCTCTTCTCCACTGCAATCTGCGCTCTTTTGACATTCATTCTATTCCATTAATTCTATTGAGCTGCGATTTGCTTTGTGTGGGTTTGTGTGAAGGCCAAGGACAAGTACGAGAAAGCTCTGGATGAGCTGAATAAGTGCACGCCTCCATACATGGAGAACATGGAGCAGGTCTTTGACCAGTGTCAGCAGTTTGAGGAGAAGAGGCTGAGCTTCCTCAGGGAGGTGCTGCTGGACGTCAAACGCCATCTCAACCTCACAGAAAACCAAAGGTTTGAATCATTTAAAGGCTAAGTATAGTATTATCTCTTGACGAGATAAACTCATAAAAATGCTTCTAGTAATGTGAAAGATGCGCCTGATGCTCTAGAACTTTGCACTTTCCAACTTCACTTTGCAGCTACGCGTCGGTGTACCGTGAATTGGAACACACTATCACGTCAGCCAGCCCTCAGGAAGACCTTCAGTGGTTCAGCAACAACCATGGCCCCGGCATGCACATGAACTGGCCACAGTTTGAGGTACAGTAACCACCACCACTGTCCCATCATTGCAGGAACAACGGCAGCAATCAATACATGTTCCTGTTTTGTAGGAGTACAACCCAGAACTTACCCATAGCATCACAAAGAAGGAAAAGTCAAAGAAAGGTAGTGATAGCATAATGCTGACTAATGTCACCACAGCGGTGGACCGCGCTCAAGCTGCAGATCAGGGCAGGTGAGTTGCGTTCAAGTGATCTTCGGATAGGGGAACAAAACATCTCAGTTACACGTCCATGACACACACGGTTCTTTCTTCGGTCTCTATTCAGTGTGAGCAGCTACGAGAAGAACCAAGCGTACACAGCCTCCAACGAGTGGTCAGACGAGGACCAGACGGCACCCAACTCAGCCAGTGACACCAACGGCGGCAACCCCTTTGATGAAGAGATGGCCAATGGCGTTAGAGTGCGGGCGCTGTACGACTACGAGGGCCAAGAGCAGGATGAACTCAGCTTCAAAGCAGGTGAGTATCGTGGATAATCTTCACAAATCCCTTGTTGGTCATTCTACTGGAGTCTTTTTGTGTGTTTCTCCACAAAGGCGACGAGCTGACAAAGCTGGAGGACGAGGATGAGCAGGGCTGGTGCAAAGGTCGCCTCGACAATGGCCAGCTGGGTCTCTACCCGGCCAATTACGTGGAGCCTATCTAGCCGTCTTTCAAACTCTAAATTGGACTAAAAATGTGAATGCACACTGACTTCCTCACGCTTCTCTGGGCAAGTTTTCTTTCCCCATTCAGGATCATGTGACTCACAGTTCTGCATTTTTAAGAGATGGTCTTCAAAGTCATGCCTGGATAGCAAGAACAAGCTATGCATTGTGCATTTTATGTATATATTTCTTTTTTTTTACCATCTGGATGCTTGTACAGTGTTGACTCCTCATTGACTGAATTATTTACATGTTTAGTTTTGAAGGATCTTAAAGACTCTGGTTTAAACGATCACGTGACAAGAAGGCTATGTTGGTGTTAGCTAAGCATAAAACCTGGAAACAAAATCAAAAAAACAAAACACTGGCAGTCTTACACTTCTCATCCTGTACTGAATACACAAAAAACAATAGAGGTTCTCAAACCTTTTACACCAAGAACCACCATCTTTTTCTACCTCCACTTGCCATCACAATTTAGCTGTGGACATGTGGCTTGTAGATAGCGCTTAGATAACTAGCTTGAGTTTAACAATAAGCCAGTACAGGAACATGTACATTTAATTTAATTTCAGCTAATTTTTTAAGTGATTTGTATTGGCACAATTGTTTTATACATATATTTGTAATTTACAGTCGTCCCTCGTTTATTGCTATTAATTGTTGCAGACCCAACCGTGTTAAATAAATTTCCACGATATGCGATTCAGTGTTGATAAATGAAATATTTTCATAGTTAGAGCATAAAAAAACCTGTTTATGACTTTCTAAATATGTTTTTTAACATTATTCTAGCCCAGTGACCATGAAATAGCACCCCTATAGACACCTTTACACTCCTATTATGAATTGTTTACATCACATTGCAAATCATGCTGCAAGGACTTAAGATGCTTGTAAGCTAAGCAGTTAGCCTGAAATTAATTTATCAAAAACTTCAGCAAAAATTTAGCAAAAACGGACCACTTCCACATGGGATGGCAGGAGAACCTTCATTTACTTAATTTAACTGCAAATCTATTTATCTGTACTGTACAGACTGAACGCTGAGTTCAACAAATTCTTACATGTTGGCAGGTCTTGCATGTGTGATTGTTTTGCGCTTTCCATGAGTAGAGATCCACATCACGCTCTCAATGTACCGCGGAAGCTGACTGTACACTGCCGGCTTGAGACTTCCTTTGGGTGGATCGGACCTGTCAACAGCACCCATTCAGTGAACAGAAAAGGCAGAACAATACATGCTTTCACTTTTTAGTCCCCTAAATACCACAAAACTCTTCAACGACTCTAGAAAAAGTTACTAGAATTGTCGCAAATTGCTTTTTATATTGTTTGTCTGTTTCATTACTGCCACCTAGTGACCTAAATACTACTTATCACTTGTATTTCAATGTTTTGACTAATAGACCATAGTCTACCACAATAGATAGATAATGAATTAGTTACTTTCAGGAAAACCCAACAAAGCGAGGGACGACTGTAACTATTTTTTTCCTGCATACTACTAAATGGAGCCTGGTGGTATCTATGCTGCAGTTTGAGAATCAGTGTTCAAAGAAGCCCCTGTACTGTGTTTTCACTGTGCTAAGCTAACAAGTGACTGACTTGATACTGCTAGCAGCACTCCCATGTTTACATCCTTTGTGCTAAGCTAATAAGCTAACGCTGTGACTTACCTGATATCACATTTTTTTCCTTTTGTGGGTCATTTGGCATCTACGTTTAAGCAAGAACACAAAAAAAGGTTGTGTGCCAATTTACAGGCTGCTGTCGAAGACAGATGACGTCACGTCATCGGCGCATCATTGGTGATGTCACATACACCATCATTACTTGTGCACTGCTACTTTCGAAAATACATGTTTATAGTACATGGCAGCACAAACGTAGGTAGTATTTTTGTACTCATTCAATCACTTAACGTAGACATATGAAACTTAAATGTCTGATGTTATAATGTTTGATAAAATACTGTAGCCACCTAGCATCTGGACGCTGGCTAATTGGTTGAAAAGCAGCCACTAAATTAGCACACAAGTTTCCAGTTGTTTCCCCCATGCAGACCAGAAACAAAGCCTGCCTCCACTAACTGCCTTTTAAAGGAGAATAGCCTCATTTCTTGGGAATATTTGTTTACAAGGAGAACAATATCTTCCTTATGTGTGTCCTAATGCTAACACACACAATACCAGAGCTAATGCATGGCTTCAGTTTGCTTTCTCTGCCATGTTTTTGACCACATAATGTATGTAATTAGCATTCGGGTATCAGTCAGACTCCTGGGAGCATGTTTCAGCATAGGTGTGTTATATGATAGTGGTGTGGTGGCTACAGGTGTCAGCATTGACGTGAACACAACACCCGGTCTGGGTGTTGTCTTACTTTCAAAAGCAGAGAAAGCTGCAGCACGACAAGAAGAAGAAACGGGACCAGCATCTGAAATATTGATGAGCTTTTCCTTATGCAAGAAAGAAGCCGGTTGTGAACAAACTGTTTACTCTTTTCAAGTGGACTAAACATTGCCTTATCACAGTCCAATGCCCTGTCACTTCCAAAGTGCTTGCTTCAAACTCCTTTTCTTCAGACTTTGCAGCGTTTGTTTACTTTCCAACAACAGAAAAAAGACTGTCTTGTTGCATCTTAACAGTTGTTTAAATGGCTGCATCCACTGTGGCAGGCCTGGAATTGAACCCTTAAAGTCTTTTTTTGAGCATACTGCTCCAAAGTCCAAGCTGTAGTGCCTGCTTGAATGGAAATAAAAGATGTCATCAGGAAGCAGAGCGTCTCAAAGCTGTTTTCTGAACTGGTAGTACAATGATTTGGCCGCTGGAGGTCAGTATTTACCAACATTTTTGATCAACTAGATAGCTCTCTGTGGTCCTGCAGCAGGAGAGCCTGTTGGATTTTTCACTACACACAAAATCTTAAAACAAGATTTTTCGTTCAGGTAAAAAAAATGTCTTATGGACACAAGGCCTGATACAATAATAAATGAATTAATCACACAATAAATGAAGATGAACTCAATAATTTTGCCAGCCTCAGTATATTGATCCTCTGAATGGTTGATGAAAAACAAAAAACGCAGGCTCTGAAGTGGCCTGGTCAAAGTCCTGACCTGAATCCTATTGATATACTGTGGCATGACCTTAAAAAGGAAGTTCATGCTGGATAACTCTGGATAACCCATTGTGGCTGAATTACAACAATTCTGCAAAGATGAGTGGGCCAAAATTCCTCCACAGTGCTATAAGAGACCCACTGCAAGCTGTCCAAACACTTAATTGCAGTTGTTGCTACTAATAGTGGCCCAACAAGTTATTAGCTTTAGGGGGCAATCACTTTTTAACAAAGGGTTATGTAGTTTTTTTTTTTATCCCTTAATAATAAAATGTTTCATTTAAAAATTGCATTTTGTGTTTATGTTAATATTAGAAAAAAATGTCTAATGGGCACAAGGTCTGATACAATAATAAATGAATTAATCACACAATAAATGAAGATGAACTGGATAATTTTGCCAGCCTCAGTATATTGACATATGCATATGTGTCTGTTTTCCTTAACTCCTGCCACCAAACACCAAACACACAGGAAGAGAGTCGATTATGCATTGCTTTCAGCATCTTGGTGTGTTTGGTCCATTGAACAATCGTTTGAATTTTAAAGATTCCGGATTCTTATTGCTAACTATTCTCGATTCCAATGCTTTTAAGAGGCAGGATCAAGTTTGCATTGTTTAAATGGGCGTGCTAACCATAGTTATTTTCTGAAGTCCATCATTTTCTAATGATTTTAACGTTTTATCAATTTCATAAACTCAGATCCATTGTCACAGGAATACACTTTCACTACTTTTAAAAAGATTATGAATACATTTCCACATATGATGTTATTTATATGTATGTAGTTTGTGATACTCCATGCACTAATCGGGATGCAGAATATCAAACAACTTGTAAAACGTTTGTCTATGAGTTAGGGGTCTTGGAGTACCTTATTAGCACCAGTATATATTTTTATCTTCTTCTTTCTCTTTCGGCTTTTCCCTTCATGGGGTCACCACGGCAAATCAATCGCCTCCATCCAACCCCGTCTTGTGCATCTGTCTCTCTCACACCAACTACCCTCGCTACTACACGCAGCATCCACTATCTCTCCTCTGGAGAGATGTTATAACCATCTCAGTCTGGCCTCTCTGACTTTATCTCCAAGACCTCTAACATGTAATGTCCCTCTGATGTACTCGTTCCTGATCCTATCCATCCTGGTCACTCCCAATGAGAACCTCATCATAATATTTCTCTGCCACCTCCAGTTCTGCTTCCTGTCTTTTATTTATGACACTCCTATTTTGAAGGTTGGAAGTGTGTTGTGTGAGGTGAGGAGGTCTCTTGTTTAGAGTTGTGCTGTTTAAATGAATAAACTTGCATCCTGCAGCCGTGGCTCCTGTCCTTTATTTACTGTTAAGACAATGTTAAATAATAAAAAAAAAAATTATGTTTGTCAAATAGCTCCAGTAAAACAAATGTACACAAAAATACAATCATGATAATGTTTTAGTCGATTAATCACTTAAGTAATCACTTAATATCACCTAATATGAAGCAAACATGCAGTTATTGGTTGGGTCCACATCATATCAAAAAAAGGCAAAAATGCCCATCACTGTTTTTTAGAATCAAAGCTGATATGTATGAATATCTCATTTTGGCTATAACACAAAAGTAATAGGTCTGCTTTCATGGAAAACTAAGGAAATTTTAAAATATTCACATTTGAGAGGCTGAAATCAGAGGGTATTTACATATTTAAATCGAAAAACGATCAATCGATTACCAAAACAATTGTCAATTAATTCAGTAATTGATTAACCATCGATTAATCATTGCAGGTCTAGTGCGCACTTCTTGTTGTATTTTTAAGATGTGTTTCATTAGCAAAATATTGAAAATCATTTATTTGTAAAAACAAAGAAACAGGCAGATTGTGCTAAACAATGTAGTCTTTTTATATTTAGTGGTTGTTGCTGGCAGTGGAAGGCGACTTATATACTTTGTCCTTTTTTGGCCAGAGGTCCCCTCCAGGAGTCTTATTTTTGTTTTTATTTGAGTGGCGTTTTGCACATATTGCTCTTCATACTGGGTGCACAAACTGGTACACCAGCCTCTGAGAAACATCCGGCTTGCGAATGATGCCCTTCTTGTAGTACTGACGTATGGATCGGCTCAGCTTGTCATAGTTCATAGCGGGACGGTTCTTCCTCAGCCCCCACAGTCTCGCCACGTGAGCCGAGTCCTCGATTTTAAAAATACCTGAATGCAATCACAGAAATATGCATTAGGACATATTCGTGTTCAAAATTAATGTCTTAATGTTTGTTTATTGTGATTTACTTTAAATAAAATTTTAATGTACTAGTAGTTAAATTTGCTGTAAAAAATTAGTATTCAAAAATATGAGGTACACGTTTTCAGTAATTGTAGTGTAATATTGTAGTTCAGGTAAAAAAAATTAAAATGTCTTAAAACTGTATGTATTACACATACATATTTTTGTCTGGAATGGGCAATATAAATAACATATAATTGATAAAATACAGATTTGGCCTACGATAGAGCTTTGGGACTCCAGCAAACCACGGTGAGAGCCATTATCCACAAAAGACAAAAACATGGAACAATGACAAATCTTCCCAGGAAAATTTAAATTATCCTAACAGCGCAGCAATCACCCATCAAAGAGGTCACAAAAGACCCCACAACAACATCCAAACAACTGTAGACATCACTTGGCTCAGTTTAGCTCAGTGTTCATGACTCCACCATAAGAAAAACACTGAGCCAAAATGCCCTGCATGGCAGACTTCTAAGATCAGATTCAGAAATAGAACATCATACCAACAGTAAAATATGGTGGAGGTAGTGTGATGGTCTGGGGCTGTGTTGTTGCTAATAGAGGCCCAAGTTATTAGCTTTAGGGGGTCATGTAGTTTTTTTTTCTCCCTTAATAATAAAAGTTTCATTTAAAAATTGCATTTAGTGTTTTTGTTAACATTAGAATATCATCTACCTTTTTCTTTGTTGAGCCAGCGGATGCAGCGTCCATAGTTGTGAGGTTTGAGCAAAAGTTCTCGGAGGAACTGCCACAAGTGAATTGGCTGACCCGAGCAAGAGGAATCAGCCTCGGACCAAAGTTCCTCAGTGCCTGTAAATAACAGATTTTGAAAAAAAAACTAAACAAAAAAACATAATATTTTATTGATGCTTGTTCACAGACTGGGGGCCCCTTGCAGCCCATGCTATGACTATGGCTATTGTTGTGTGCTAAGTGGGTTAAAGGTTAAAGGTTACCCTACCAGGACTTTTGCTGTCTCCAACTGTGCACCTTTCCTTCATCCAGGCAGCTACATAGAGAAAAAAATCAGCTTTAAGAAAAACCTGACTGTGATGCTGATACTAGACTTTGTTAAGCTCTTCACCAGACTTCCAAATGTCCAAGTGTGCATGCAATGTGTCTCCACACTGCGGCGAGCGCTGGCGGAAGTCCTCCTCGCTCATGGCGCAAAGGTCCCGTCCCATCAGCTCTTGGAAGGCTTTTCCTGCGTGGGGTAGCCTGTACAGGTGCTCGGTCCAAAGCAGCCACTTCTGCACGTTGGCCGTGTTCCACTCCATTGGGTCTGAGAAGAAATAGAAATCCACTCATCAGTCGTCTATCACGGCTGAACTGTTAATCCAGCTATCCATTTTCAATTATGCTGGAGCCTACCCTAGCTGACTTTTAGAAAATAGTCTGGTTGCCAGCCAATTGAGTGGCACATGGACAATTTAGAGTCTCCAATTAAGCTAATATGCATACGTATATTGGCTAACACAATTGCACAATTTTTTTCTTTTTCTTTTCAAATAACGTAAAAGTAACCTTAAATGTTCATTTAAACCTTTCATTCGTCATGTATACTTGTAGAATAGTTTCATGCATGCAAAACCATAAAACATATGTATATTTTGGATGTTAACTGGTGTAACTGTGCTAGTTAGCAAAGAACTACAGAGCTGCTGATGACATCACAGAAAGGTGACAGACCTGACTTCCTGTTTTCATGTTGTGGCAAGCTACCAGGCTGCTAACAAGAATGTTTTGTGATAAAAATACATTAACAGCACAGTTGGACTTACACAACTTATATCCTACCAATAACGTATTAATTAATTAAGTTTTTTAATTTAAGTTTTTTTTAACCCAACCATTCATTCATTCATTTTCTACTGCTTTTTCTCACAAGGGTCTGGGAGGGGGTGCTGGAGCCTATCCCAGCTGTCTTCGGGTGAGAGGGCAGGGTACACCCTGGACTGGTGGCCAGCCAATCACAGGGCACATATAGACAAACAACCATTCACACTCACATTCATACCTATGGACAATTTGCAGTCGCTAATTAACCTAGCATGTTTTTGGAATGTGGGAGGAAAACCGGAGTACCCGGAAAACATGCAAATTCCACACAGAGATGCCAGAGCAGGGAATCAAACCTGTGTCTCCTAGCTGTGTGCAGCCTCATTTAAAGTGTATTTAAATTTACATTTTGGAATGTGGGAGGAAACCGGAGTACCCGGAGAAAACCCACGCATGCACGGAGAGAACATGCAAACTCCACACAGAGATGGCCGAGGGTGGAATTGAACCCTGGTCTCGTAGCTGTGAGGTCTGCGTGCTAACCACTCGACCGCCGTGCACTTGCTCCCAAAGACATAGTTATACGTTTTTTATGGGTTTTTTTGTTTTTTTTGTGTGAAAGATACAAATAAGTGATGATGCAACTCCACAATAAACGAGATTATGCTGTAGAATAGAATAGAGATAATGTCTCAGTGCCCTGCGATTGGCTGGCAACCTTCTGGCCTCAGTTATGTAGTTCTCACATAATCCTAAGCTAACTAAACACTTGTTGGAGGAAGATACGGACACAGTGAGAAAACATCCATCTTTCCAGATAATTCCCGTCTCTTTTTCCCGACTACATGATAGATGTCCTGCACAGTCAAAGTCAACAGGCTTTTATGACGGCTGCTTTATGACAGCTCATACAAGCGTGAGTTGAGTGTTTGCTCTCCAAGCGCGAGGCGACCTCGCCCAGGAGACTATGTATACACGTTCTACCGGCAGCTAAGAATCCTTAGCCGTCACGACCCGACAATACCGATGCAAAGGTTAGGATTAAACACATCCTGGTGCTTTGCATGAGTAAGGATATGATGGAGGAGATCTGTCATCCGGAATCAGCCATGTTGGTTTTGGGATTAAGTTCCCGAAGTTAAATATCACAGAATCAATATGGCCTTTTTCAGCAAATAAGCAGTGATAACTTTTTATACGCTTAGTTTCTTATTCGGTTAGGGAGTGCGCATCTACCTGGCGTGATGTTGAGTAATTTACAAGCCGTCTCGATGTCCTTCAGCACCTCGCCCACTACCATGCTCTGCACCTGCTCGAGAGACCGCTCCGCCTCCGGGCCTTCCAACCCCGATGGGGAGAGTCCCTGCTCCTGGCTGTCGATGACCGGGCACTGCTCAGGCTCCTCTCGGGACGCCCCCATCCGAGACATGTTCGAGCCCTCTGACACTTTAACGAGCCAGGCAGCGTCTTCTGTGGCCAGCATGTCAAAGCAGGGGAGGTAAAGGCCCGACATGCTGCCTGGCTTGGTTTCCACCAGGTCCCATGGTTCACCACAATCCCTGTTTCGCTCAAGGATGGTCAGGGAATCCTCTGGGATTCCGATTCGGGATCCGTAAACACTGACTTCCGCTAAACCTCCAATGGAATTTGACATAACGGACACCTGTGAATGGAACAGAGACATGGTAAACATCCATGCAAATATACCCCCTAGTGGCTGTGTTTGGTATTAGAATAACAGCGGCACGGTTCTCAGTAAGTGCTATGATTTTGTATATATGACATATATCACGCTCTAAAATTCATAGACTTGTATTTGATGTTGCCGAAAAATATTTTGGAAGTGATTAAATATTCTAAGAAAAAAAAAAAAATTTAATGAACATTACACATTTATTATTACATACATATACATATATATATATATATATATATATATATATATATATATATATATATATATATATATACACACATTATCTTAATATTATCTTAATATTACATGATATTTACAATATAATATAAACTACAAAATAATACAAATAAAAAATAAAATACAAAATAATATAATTATATAATAATAAATTATATTATATAATTTAATGAACATTACATATGTATTATTACATACATATATATATATATACATACACATTATCTTAATATTACATGATATTTATAATATAATATATATGTAATATAATATAAAATACAAAATAAATACAAATAAAGAAAAAAAATACAAAATAATACATAAAAAAGAAAATAAAATAAAATACAAAATAATATAATTATATAATAGTATATTATATTATTTCTACTTTGCCATGCATTTTCCATGCCGCTTATCCTCACTGGGTTCACAGGTATGCTGGAGCCTATCCCAGCTGTCTTTGGGCAAGATGGCGGGTGGTATTAAATGGATATAAAATATAAAATTAATATAATAATTATCATTTTTATATTTATAAACTGAACTGAACTAAACTATCAACTGAATAACATAGGTATAATAATACATATCTAATATTACTGTAAAGATTTTTTTTAAAAATGACAAATATTAATTACTCAAAATTACTAATTTTTTCAGCATTTCAACAATTTTTCTTCTTCTCATATGATCACAAAAAAGCGCTAGAATATAAAACCTTGTTTAATGAAACTTACAAAAGATCCTCAAGCGTAGTTTTTTGTCCTTGAATGAAACGTTAAAGAATCTCTGTCATTTCAGGAGCATAAATAAAACAAAAGATAAATATTCCTAAATAAGAGCCATCCTGGTGGCAAGCAAAGCATGTAGTCCTTTAGTGAGCTCCATCAGAACCTTCTGGCTGGACGCAAACTGATAGCAGCTTTAAGGAAGATGAGGTACTGGTTTAGGGGGCTGACCCTGAAGAGGGTTTATCCCCAACACAGTGCAACCTGGATTTGACTGAGTCTCTTAAATTTGTGGGTCAATGGTCCAGAATGGCCACCCGTCTCGGGGGGCAGTTGACTAGTATGGAGGCGCTCTTTCAAGGTGCCGTCACCACAGCCACCGGCTCCAGTGTCAGCTGGAGGTTTTAATCAAAACCAAAGTCTGATAATGTGCTGGAACATTTTACTTCATCTGCCCATGGCCTGTTTTTTTTTTTTTTTTATGATCACCATCATAAGTGTGCTTTTATGGACGTCAGCACAAGTGTTGTAATCTCACGGTGAACTCGGATGTGGCACCAGACGTGATGTGGAGTCCACACAGGTGGCTTATGTGGACGCTTATCAGCTGTAAAGAAATCTTCTATAGAGAGCACATGTGCTCTGTTTGTCCATATCTTGAAGAAATTAAAGTCCCAATAAAAGATTAGGAAATGATCAACTCCGCCCATCAAACGTCATATTAAGAAATGTTCAGGTTTTTATATGGAGAGGGATTGCAAATAATCATTTGGGGTTCAATACCGAAATCAAATGAACTTAGCCACTTTTTGTGATGCAAACGTCGATAATTCAATGAAAAAAAAAAGCACATGCTAGTAATTTTTTTGCTCTCTGTTAAAAATACAATACATATCAGGGGGAAAAACTAATTGTGTAATGTAGTGGGGCACTGACCTCCTTGCCCCTAATACAGAATCTCCAGTGACGCCAATGTCCTATGATTCTTTTTGTTTCTTTTATCATTCATTCATTCATTTTCTACCGCTTATCCTCACATGGGTCGCGGAGGGTGCTGGAGCCTATCCCAGCTGTCTTCGGGCGAGAGGCAGGGTACACCCTGGACTGGTGGCCAGCCAATCACAGGTCACATATAGACAAACAACCATTCACACTCACATTCATACCTATGGACAATTTGGAGTTGCCAATTAACCTAGCATGTTTTTGGAATGTTGGAGGAAACCGGAGTACCCGGAAAAACCCACACATGCACGGGGAGAACATGCAAACTCCACACAGAGATGGCCGAGGGTGGAATTGAGCTAATTGAGCTATTAATGTTTGTTGGTTGTAATGATTGTTTGTCTATAGCTGCCCTGCGATTGGCTGGCAACCAGTCCAGGGTGTATCCCGCCTCTCTTCAGAGGTTAGCTGGAATAGACTACATTTGTTGTTCGTCGAAGTGTCAAGCGAGGGGTCTGATTACTCGTTAAACATAGCGACAAAGATGTGTTATGTGTTAATGAGCGAGGACGGAATGCATTTGTGGCAGACCACCACAAATAAATGAACGTATTAGAAACACAGAAGTTATTACTTTAAACTTGTTGCAGCATAGCATATAGCAGTTGTATAGCTGTAATGGTAATGGTTTTATTTCATTTGAACATGCATCAGATTACAATTGAATGCATCACATAATCAGTTCACAGTTCCACATGTCCAAAAGGAGTAGGAAGAAGCAAAGCTTATTAAATCCTACCCCTCCATCTGGTACTTTTACAATCAGTAACTGTTACATTTGTTCACTTCCTGCTTTCCATAATACAGTTTAAGTTTGTTTTTTTTTTTCAAATAATGTACCTTGTACCGATGTACGAGGTGATATGACCATCCAATGACATAATGGGTACCATAGTAAGTGTCAATATAGTGATATATATAGCACATCATGACTGGTTCAAGACTCTTCATCCTTGTATTTAGCAAACATCAACTGCTTGTATTGTTTCTTGAATTGGCTCATCGTTGTGCATTGTTTGAGTTCCTTACTCCAGTGATTGTCAACAACTGTGCCGCGGCACACAAGTGTGCCGTGAGAAATCGTCAGGTGTGCCGTGAGGAATTATTCAATATTACTTTTTTAATTAACATGTATTCATAACGTTCTGCAAATATTATGTCATTGTCGCGTGTCATTGGTGTAAAGACTGGCAGAGCAATGTAATATTCGTCCGTGTGGCAACACGTAGCTGATTGCCTCGTTCCTCTAATATAGACTTAGTGATGCACATGAGAGGTAGTGGTGACATTTTGTAACATTGTTGGTTAAATTAGTATGCGGATCAAAAGGATCTGCTGTGGCGAGTCCGTAATCAGGAAAAAGCTGAAAGAAGCAAATAACGTTGGTTATTGGTGTGCCGCAAAATTTTTCCAACGTAACAAACGTGCCGTGGCTCAAAAAAGGTTGAAAAACACTGCCTTACTCAATCCATTCCATAGTTTGATTCCACATACTGAAATGCTATGGCTTTTTAACGTAGTCCTAGCATATAAGTGTTTCAAATGTAGTTCTTCCCTGAGATCATATTTCTCCTTTCTTGTAGAGAAGTATTGGATGACATTTTTAGGTAATTGGTTATTTTTAGCCTTATGCATTATTTTAGCTGTTTGAAGATGAACTATATCAGCAAGTTGAAGTATTTGTGATTTTAGAAATAAGGAGTTAGTATGTTCTCTGTAGGCGGCATTATGAATTATCCTTACTGACCTTTTTTGCAGTACATTTAGCGAGTGAAGATTGCTTTTATAGTTATTACTCCATATTTAGAAACAATAAGTAATATATGGTAGAACCAGAGAGGAATAAAGAGTGTGGAGTGATTTCTGATTGAGAACAAATTTTTGCTTTGTTCAATATTGAAATATTTCTGGCCACTTTATGTTGTATATTTGTAATATGAGGTTTCCAGCTAATATTTTCATCGATTGTAATTGTTTATACCTTGTTGACTGCTCAGCGTAAGCTTGTGTCATCTGACTGTGAGCCATTCTATGAAAAGCAAGTAGTGAACTTAAATGAAGTTATTGCCCCAAGCATGCTTAAAAAAAAAGACCCCCCCCCAAATCATCCTCCCTCCTGCTCAGCCTTCCTTTCATCTGCAGTGTCCCGTCTAAGCCACACTTAAAGCTTTCTCCGCTGCGTGTCAACTCTGCTCTGTAACAGCTTGCGCTAAGCCCATTAGCATAGCAAATTTAGCCATATTACCTTCTTCCAAAAGGAAGAGGGGGCACAGGAAAAAGACACAAACACTTTGGGGGGAAGACGGATTAAGTCCCTGACTGATCTCTAAATGAGTTTGGTCAAGAAGCTGATATTCATTTCAGGAGCATTAGACTTCAGTCCATTTGCTCAGCAAAGTCAGCCTTTTGACAATGACGGAAGACGGCGGCGGCGTCGGGCCATGGGAACCGCATTTCTTCCACATACGTGATCCCTTTGAGACGGGAAGACAGTGACGACGTGAGGACTGCAGCTGTGTAATTGGATTTCTGGCTTCTTTGACGGGACAGCAAGTTACCTGCAGCTTTGACCCAAAATTGACTTAAAGCGGCAACAAAAAGGCCCCACAAGAGGTTCTGTTGAAATCAGAGCTACGGGTCTCCATCTCCAACCCATCATTCTTCATCAATGTGACAATGTGACAGCGGAGTGTTTAGATGAGAGTTAATAAGTAGAAATCACCAAAAGGCAAAAATCTTCCCCAAATTGACCGAAGCGTCCAACAAAAAGTGTGTGTGGTTTGCTCTCGTCATGGAAAAATAATCAGTTTTTACTTTGTGTTATAAACAGGACTTGAGAGAACAACATACACCAAAAATGGTATTTTTCTCCTCAATTATGATGCATTAAATAGCATCTGGACAAACAAAACAACCCTGAAAAAGACAACAATAATGCTAAAAACTCCAAAAGTTAAATAGTCCAGATTATGAAAGACCTATGGAAGGATTTTGTATATATTTTTAAAATAGAGCAGACAGTCCATGTTGTTTTTGTCATTGTTGTATGAGCCTTTAAACTCGAAAAATAAACTTTTTCCACAGAGGGATGCATGAATATGGAGGCAAACTTTGATATTTGATATTATGCAAACCAATCCATGTAGATATGCTAAGACGTTTAATATAGTTAAACAAAAAACAGCCATCATTTGAAGTTTTATGTTATTGGTGATTTTTTTTTTTACTTATCTCAAAATGTTTTGACTTTATTATAATGTAGCATTTTTTTCCAATATTTGTTTGGCTTTCATGATATTACAACTTTAAAAAAAAAATTCAATGTTTCAACGTTCTATAATTATAATAATGTATAATCTATATAATATAATAATAATAATATATAATAATAATATAATAAAATAATTTTTTTGCTACTTTTATTCTAAAAGTATAACTTTTTTTCTCTTTTTAACTTTATTCTCCAAATTTTTTGATTTTTTTTCTTGTGAAACGGCTGCTTTTTTCTTCCATATTTGCTGTTGTTTTGCTGTTTGTCATGTGTAATTTTACTTTTTAAACGTGCCAAAGGCCATAAAAAAAATAACGACCACAGTCCACACTTTGGACACCCGTTATACAAATATCAAATGTAAAAATATCTACTGGGAAAAAAAAGCTTTTTTTTAACGGTGTGTTCTTACCTGGAGCAGCTACAGATGATGATGTTATTGATGGACCGAAGTTGCAGTGATGTCGCCGTTGGGCTTCAATCGGATGAAGGATGACCTTCTAAGGGGTTGCCCAAGCGTCGCTTTGGGATGGATGGAGGTGCATCAGGCAGCCAAATGGGTGATGATGATGGTGGCGGATAGGAAAAGAGCCCACGTCGGGTTAGCTTTATGTTAAGGCGCCAGCAGCACCTGCTGGAGGGGTGACACACACACTCACACTCACTTCTGACAGAGTGAGAGCGAAGGAATTCCAGCTCCATTGACAGCTATTTAAATTTATAGGGCCGCCTTGTTTACCTATGCACACAAGCTGGTGTGTGTGTGTGTGTGTGTGTGTGTGTGTGTGCTCTCGTTTTCTGTCTTTGTGTGGCACCACCCTTGACATCTCACCTTTTATTGTAAGGATATTTGTCTTTGTGGGGATTTTCAGATGAAAAATGCAGGGATGAGGAGTTACTTCTTGAGTGTCTATGTGCACAGGCCTCCTCAAACGCCATTTGACCTTTCTGGATTAAAGAGAAAATAAAGCTTATAAAATAAGCTTGCTTTATTGGGAAAAAAGGGTCTCAAACATGTGAAACATTATACTTCCTATAGTATCAAAAATACCACTTTTTAAAGAATTCATGAAATAGAAGTGTGGAGTTGTATCACTACCTGTACACAATGTACACAAATTCATTCATTCATTTTCTACCGCTTTTCCTCACTGGGGTCGCGGGGGTGCTGGAGCCTATCCCAGCTGTCTTCGGGCGAGAGGCGGGGTACACTCTGGACTGGTGGCCAGCCAATCACAGGGCACATATATACAAACAACCATTCACACTCACATTCATACCTATGGACAATTTGGAGTCGCCAATTTTTGGAATGTGGGATGAAACCGGAGTACCCGGAGAAAACTCATGCATGCACAGGGAGAACATGCAAACTCCACACAGAGATGGCCGAGGCTGGAATTGAACCCTGGTCTCCTAGCTGTGAGGTCTGTGTGCTAGCCACTCGACCACCGAATGTACACAAATTATTTGTAATTTTAAAAGAGCTTGTGAAAAAATTAGGGATGCACGATTATTACTGGTACCGATAATTAGCGGCCCAATATCAGTCGACATCGGTATCAGATTTTTTCCCAATCATGAAAAACGATATTTTAAAAATGCTAAGTAACTTAACCATGTTAGTGAGTTCCCACTAACCTGCATGGAGGAAGTTGGTGGTTTGGTCTCTCTCTCTTCCTTCCTCCATCTGTCTGCACCGCTCATTGTATTCTGCGTCCTGATTGGCTCTAGACCATTGTCAATCAATGCCCTGCCTCGTGTCTTCGAGCTTGCCTGCTTGCAGTTTTTGTATGTTTGCAAGTTTCTCCCTGACAAAACCCACAACGTCGACAAAATATTCTGCACCCAAAAGGCACAAGAGGATGCTATGCTAACCATCACACAAAATGTTGGATTTGTAGACATGCTATAGGAATGTAGTTAGTTACGCTGCTGTAGGGCACCATTACAGATTAAATTAATATTTGGTTCGAGGCGGGATAAAACAATATGTTTTAACAAGGATACAAAAACACTACTACAACACTACTATATTTTACCGCTTATCCTCATGAGGGTCGCGGGGGTGCTGGAGCCTATCCTAGCTGTCTTCGGGCAAGAGGCTGGGTACACCCTGGACTGGTGGCCAGCCAATCACAGGGCACATATAGACAAACAACCATTCACACTCACATTCATACCTATGGACAATTTGGAGTCGCTAATTAACCTAGCATGTTTTTGGAATGTGGGAGTACCCAAAAAAAAAAACCCACGCATGCACGGGGAGAACATGCAAACTCCAAACAGAGATGGCCGAAAGTGGAATTGAACTTGGGTCTCCTAGCTGTGAGGTCTGCACGCTAACCACTTGCCCACCGTGCAGCCTTGATATCAACATATTGGCATAAAAATTTGATGAAAGACAGCACAGCAGCACTAATCATGGCAGCAGAAGAACAGGCCCTAAACACAAGATCAACAGAGGCCGGTCTATCACATCAGACAGGACCCCTAGGTTCAGGCAGTACAAAGACGCCCCAGAGACAGTGTAGGCTTACACAGAGTGGCATAACCAGGGACGAGGAATAATGTATAAAGAAAATGAACATGTGTACCAATTATGGGCTGTAGAATCAAGATAGCAGACACCATTTTTGTTGTTGTTTTGTACCAAGTACACCACCACCCAGACTCTGTAAAAAAAAAAAAAAAAAAAAACAGATGTAGAAAAACAAATGTAGAAAAATAAAAAAATGTTTTGCATATATTTGTTGTTGTAGGGAATACATTATTTTTTTATCACCATTTTTTTATGGAGATGAAAGATAAATAAATGTGGAAACTGGTTTGCTTTGTTTCTGCATAAGAGGTTGCAAAGTTCCCCTTTTTACACATAGTTAAGAAATCTTTTAAGATGTTTAGATGTTAAACCAATGTTTAAATTGGTGCTAAAAATGTACCCCCTTCAACAACTGTACAATTGTATTTAGAACACATTTTTTTTGCAAATACTAAGAAATGTTTAATATTTTGCTTATTTTCTGTTAGATTTTGTTTGTTGTTTTAGTTAGGACAACGTGAAAGTGGACCAGCATCATAAATACAGTGTACTGGATTCCACTATATTGAACACACACACACATATACATATATATATATATATATATATACATATACACAAACAATAAAAATCTATTCAATTTGTTTCCACAAATAAAAACGTATCACGCTAGCATATTAGCTTTGGTCTTCAGTGGCAAAATTTGCATGGCAGTTTCTTCAAGTGCCGTGTGAACTTTCCTTTGGATATGAAACAACGTCGTCGCGCTTCAGCGCTGCTGAGCTAATACAAGCTAACAGACGTGATGTTAACGCCAGGGCGTGCATGTGAGTCATGAGCGTGCAGGTGTCCCCCTATGTCAACAGGTGCCAGTGACCCCGCCCGCCGGGGTCGTCTTAGCAAAGTCAACAGCATCCTGGGCTCTAAGCTGCCGCTTTTGACGCACTATTGTTGCAGGGCAGAAATGGTTATTCTGGCGTTAAACGCGTCCTTCCGGAAGATTGATGAAAGAAAGCGATTAAATTTCAGAACAGGATGCTGAATATAATTGATCTGGAAAAAGACGAGTCGTCTTATAACGGGGGTCGGTCGGGACTCTCTGTGCTGTAAATTTAACATTAGTCTTGGGAGTGCAACTGTGCTCTTTAAAAGTATATTTTAGAAGCTTTTGGTGAAATTTGAGCTGGTAAAAATGGAGTATAAAATTAATAAAAATAATAAAAAAATATTGAATAATATTAAACCTTTTAATAAATAAATTTTCACAATTTTTTTTTTTACAAAATAAGTACAGGATCCATGATTTATGATTAAATAAATAACTATTTTTGAAAGTACTTTTCCAAAATGGCTTGCATCACCTATTGACCACAATGGTTTGCTGCCATTTAATGTATGATGGTGGCATTTTAATGTGATAAAAACATCCCTAAAGGTCGCTCTAGTGCCGTTTATCCACGGAATCTTGGCTAACATTTGTCGTTTACAACGCCTGCAGGTGTTCCCTCCCTTCTGGCAAATAAAAGCCACAATCGTAATATTAATAGTTTCCCGCATCAAGCAGATGGTGCATGTGGACACGCGGTTTCTTTCCATCATGTGACTTTACTACAACATGCATACTCGGTTTTGCACATCGCATCATATGTAAATGGGACATTGTTGGCACGTTTTCAGAAGGCTTTATAGGTGGAAATTGTGTCAATGAGTTGTCTCTTTATCAGTTTTTATATCTTTAGAATTCACAGAAAACAGTAGGACTCGTGTTCATGTCATACAAGTATTATGGATGATTTGTGTGGGTTAGTTTTGATCATGGATAAGGTTTAGTTTGATGTTGGTGGTTTGGGATAGAGTCAGCGTGAGGCTTTTGGATTATTTTGTGTAGTTTGAAACCATAACATAATCCTAGTGTGAAACCCCCTTTTTCCACCCAATTGGCTTCGGTAGAACCGTTCTGGTTGGGGAGGTGTCTGTTACCTCGCACATCTTAATCAGATTCTGGCAGGGCCCACAAATGGCAGAAAATGCCTCTTTTTTGTCTTTTTTTTTTAAAATTTGAATATACTTTATTGCACTTTGCAAACTGCTTGTCTTGTTTGACTTGACAGCAGTTATCAAAAACAAGCATGTTGACTCTAAAGCACCAATAGATGGCAGATGAGATAGAGGTACCTCACTGGATCTTTTGTATTAAAAAAAAAAAAAAAAGTAAATATTTGCGTTGTTGCACTCATGCACATGAGGTCTAGCAGGCAGGCACACCTTCAGCTTTAAAACTAAATTAGTGTCTATCTAATGTGATTGACACTCAGTGGATATTACATACTCTTGGGTCATGTTTAGAAAAGTCAACCAACTTGTCAACCAACTTTACCCATTTTATTCTCCATTCAAAAAAATACACGTTCAAAGTCGCTGTCTGACGTGATGATAATGACGACGTAAAACTCACTTTCATGAGGACAATTTGGTGCAGCGAGCAGGTTTGAAAATCTTTTAAAGCTGTGAAGGACAGAAAGAGGAGCGCCGATGAATGCATCACATTTCACAACAAGCCCAAAATCAAATCTACTTTCACGATCAGAAATAATGAGGAAATGTGTGTGCAAACAGCAGTAAAAAGGTCAGTGCTGACTTTTTTCCCCCCCTCGAAGCAGAATCACCTTTTAATTGAAATCTGTAAAACACACGCGCACGCGCACATACTGGATTTAAAATTGATTTCTAGCACCACCTGCTGGCCAAGAGTGGAGCTGCAGCGCCTGCAGAGTACAAATAAATAACTTTGATTATGAATGAGTCAGGCAGGTAGCACACACACACACACACACCCACGCCGCTTGCATTGGAACTTTTAAATGCAACACACCCACGCACACAAAACATGGATGTGGAAAAATACAATCACTCACCAGGCAAAATATACTTTTCATGGCTTTTTAAAACCTTTTCTCACACTTCAATTACTCCGTAGTGTTTTTGCACCTTTGCAGACTTTTGAGAGCCTGCCTTAAAAAAAACACACACACACACACATCCAGCATTGTTTCACCTCATGTTTTAGCATCATCTTTGGGAGTTCCTACACAGGAATTTCGAGACAAAGTTCCAAGATTGATGTCTTTAACTCTTGCTGGATTTTGACCTATTTCCATTCCATTTGACCTTTAAGGTTGATTTAAATGATAATTGGGTCTGAAGGCTGAAAAACCCTCGAAAAAAAAGGGCCTTTAAAGACTCCAGTTGATTAACACTCTGCTTTGTGCTGCTGTGACATGTATTTGGACTTTTAAGGCCGACATCTAGTAAAAGACGTCCAAAGGATGAGCAAACCAACCTGTGTAGGAACCCAGAAGAGACGTCCCGGACCCTCAAACATCTTGTCCATTCGGGAGTGGTTGGTGATGGACATAAAAAATTAAATCAATCTGAAAGAAGCGTTCACACATCACAGAATCGTCTGGCTTGACGTCTGTGTGTCGGTGAAAGAGGGTGCAGGTCTAGGAGGAGGGGCTTGTTAAGAGTCATTAGAAAACAGTTTTGTCCCCGCCCCTTTTAAGGACTGCCAGCTGTGAGGTCTGTTTGTGTCTCTAGCTCTGTCCAAAAGGAAAGGGTCCATGGACACCCTGGAGAAGACAAGCATGTTTCAAAATCTGCTGCGAGGCCATAAAACCACATGTGGAACTAGCGTACCTGGTCATGAGTCACCGCTGACACGTTCGCTTGGAGGCCGTTTGACGCCCTGTTGACGGCGTTGTGAGACGGTCTGTTTTCGTCCCGTGGGGCCGACTCCTGCGTTTGCTCCCATATGGCGCCGGCGTCACCGATGCTGCAGTCAGCCGGTTCCCGCTTGTTCTTCTGCGGCGAGGCGAAGGGGTTGAAGTCCTCCTGCACGTCCCGCTGGGGCTGCGTGTTGAACTCCGTCTCGAAGGACGACAGCTGCTGGGTGACGCCGAGGAGGCCGCCGACTTCCACGCTGAGAATCACCCAGATCACGTCTGTCACGACGATGTGGGGACAAAAGGGACGAGCATGTCAAAACACTTCATTGTGCACCATAGTGGAAAGGGAAAAAGAGCCCTCTTTGACCTTGTGGTCATTTATAAAGTATATTACAACATTGGTTCTGTCACTGTTGTATTGTGCAATAGCAGTAAGGGGAAAACTGTTCAACCAGCATTAATACTGCTGATGAGTTAATTGTACACAACAGTATGGCACGCGTGAGTTTCACACCACAACAGCTGAGCGACGCAAACTATATGCTTCACTATCCATGTGCTTTTCCAGACCTAAAAGAATATAATAACATATATTTTCAGGTAAGAATTAAGAATGAAACCATGGAGGAAGTGAATGAAGTTAAGTACCGAGGTATCATCCACGTTTGATAGTCAGGTGAAGTATATCTCGACCGAATCTTAGTTGCTTTTGTTTTATTTGAAGGAATCTGACATATAAAGCAAAAAATGATCATTCATCTGTCATATTCCATATTACACATCATGGTCACAAGCTTCCCCAACCACATTCAAAACATCTTAATATACAAACAGGCAATAAAGTTGTAGGAATTGTAGTACTCTTAAAGTGTTATTTAAATGTCTAAATAATCTTGTGTCACTGGTTTTTTTGGCCACTTTTGTACTGGATCTGATCCCAAGCACCTTTATACACGGTCTGAGGTACAATATTCATTATTTTGGAAAATGCTTTCAACAAGTGTAAATATTTGCTGATTTATGTTGCTAGTTTAATCTGTATACATGTATATTGGGTGTTGTATAGTACACAATTAGTCAACAATTAATATTTCTGATGATATACTTCAAGTACTGATGCACTTGTGATGAGTTGAGGAAATTTGAAATTTTAAAAAGTCCAGTATATAAAGTCCTCATCAAGGTATTTGGTTCTCTCCTACCTCCATAGAACAATCCTGTGGCTGTGCACATCCGCCACTGGCCTTGGTACATTCCAGGAGATGCGGGACTTCTCATCTGCACACTCACATCTGCAACCTCCTGGGGCTCCAAAGACTTCACCATGACCGTGTTCACATGGCCAAACTGATCCCCACCAATGTATTTCAGGCACACACCGGGCGGCCATGACTCTGTTCCTACGACACACACCAAAAACAAAAAAAAAATGACACCTGTAATGAGCATGTAAAAAAAAAAAAGGCACGCCCTACGTGCAAAGACGTGAGCCAAACCCGAGTTCTGTATCCTCCAGGTCTTTGTGAAGGGTGTGTCTGGAGGGACTGACTCGCCTTCGCCGATCGTCACGTCTTCAACGAAGGACATAGAGGGTGTGTTGATACTGGGACTCTCAAAGTCGTAATATGCACCGATAGCAGCCTGTAGGTTCCTGGTGCAGCACAGTGCGGGAATGGCGTTAGTGCGAGCAGTGATTTGGGGATAGCTGCGTTAAATTAGGACATAAGCACACGGGTGTGGTTACTTTATGCATCTGAAGAATTCCATTTACCTGTAAATATTTTTGATGTTCAGGTGCAGCATTTGACTGCCCTGTCTTGTTTTGGTATTTGAATGTAAATGGAAACAACAGCTTCAGTGCCATTGTGGAAAGTTTTGCAAAGTTATTTTTACTTTAATCTTAAATGACAAAAAAACAAACCTCACCCTGCACACAAACAACACACAACCGCTGCACAAAATCAAACCAACGCCCATCAGTCAATAATTTCATGTTCGGTTGTTGAATGCACATTTCTTGTGACACAAACCAAAAAGCTCAGTTTTCCAGTATGTATATAATGGGCTGCATTCAGCACCAGTAATGGCCTCTTGACGGACAGTCAGCCGATCAATCCTCCAGCTCAGCGCAGGTGAAATATTTTGGGGTCAACGCTAGATTTATTTTTGTTATGATATTTTAAGAAATTCAAGATTACAGTGTCCATGTACAAAGACAGAAAGCCTTATAAGTCTTTGCCATCAGGTCATGACAGGGTGTATACTTGACGCAGCAACATGGAATTCACATTTATATGCAAATTTTGGCTTTAAAAGGCTGTGTTTTTTTTCATCATCCTAAAAAGCGTGCTTGAGCTTAGATGTAGTTTGCAATAAATTTCATGCTGTTTTTAATCTTCTTAAGGGCAAGAGTTCAAAAGTACACATTCTTGCAATTGTTCAACTGGTCTCAAGAATTTAATTACATGATCTCAAATGATCAAACTTGACTACAAAAACATTTACTTGTTGACATCCGCCAAGGCTTCAAAACCGATGACGTCACCAACCGAGCGTAGCCGACGTAACATTGAGCGGGCTAGCTTAACCGGAAGCCTCCCTGGACTTTAATTAACCCCCTCCTCGGCTACCTTGCTTGTGTTTACCTTTAAAAGTTTCACTTTTATTTGTGTAGCATGGATTTACTCTGTCACAAACGGTCGCCTGTGATCTTGTACAGTGTCTGGCCCGTTAAATAAAACGTTACGAAGTTGTTAACACAATGTGTTTGGCCCCATTTTATGTTTAACATGTATGCTAACAAGCTAATTGTGCTAGCTAGTTAGTTAGCCGTCGCGTCGATGTCCGGTGACACCACCAGCCGGGCCCTCCTCCTCGCACCTCATCCCCGCACTCACCAGTTGGTCATATCCAGGAAGAAGGCGCAGCCGGCGGGGTTGAGTTGAAAGCCCAACAGTCTCTGGAACTCCGTGATGAGGACGTCCTTGTCCGTGGTGCCCATGCAGCTGAACTTCTGCATGAGCTCCGCGTCTACGTCCATGTCAGTGCCCTCCATGAGAGTCGGAGGAGGACGGGGGGAGTCCTCTCTCTCTCTAGTGTCTCAGTGGGGTCCTAGGCCTGGTGTAGCCATGACAAGCAGTACCACAAGCACGACAACAAGCGTCAATGCGCATGGCTCGACAAGGGGGACGAAGTTTGACGTTACGACAGCACAGCGCGTCACCTGCGCCAATCACGGCGTAGACAATGACGTCATCTGTTGCTATTTGCAGCCCTCATCTCATTGGCTCATCCCTCCAGTCCAACTTACTCATTTTGCAGCGAAACATCTGATATATGATTTCATTTGGAAGCGTGAGAGAGCTTAGACCTTGTAAAACCTCATTTAAATATGATTATGGACACCTAACCTAAAAATTGTAAGTGTCTTATTTGTTAATAATAAATACAGTAGAGTTCAGTAAGCAGTTCTAAATAATGTAGTAAATAATGTTCATTATTTTGGATTTTTTTGACAACTGAAACCTAGCAGACTTTGTTTATTCCACTACATTTACAAAGTAATCATAAATAGGTTGCTGTATATATCAGGATGTTTAACATAGGCATAAAGAAAAATTTAGCTTTTTATTCGTCCAACTTTTTTCTGTATTGGGGCCACATTGAAAAAAATATCAGATTTTGAGAATAAAAGTCATAATAAAAGTCAGATTTTGAGCCAAAAAATGTCATTTGTCAAGGGAAAAATAGAGCATAGTTAGTCGTTTATTGTTGTTTATTCTCTGGTTTTTCTTTTCTTTCAGTGTGGCCCTAATAATCCATCACAGTCTGGCTATTCTGATCATGTCCTTTAATAAACGACCATCCCTGGTAGCCTGGCTAATTTCTGTTTTGCAGCATTTATTTCATGGAATTGTATTGGCGGTATTGTTTGTGTTTTTAGTATTTCAGCATTTTTCTTTTGCATTGGTTTCTAGTTAAGCGGACCAATGGAACCATGTTGTTCACTTTTACCCGGAACTAATTCTGCCCAGGACACATTTCTGATGGGAACATTTATTGGGGACACACGAGTCCACCATTGAGCGCCTCTCATTCAGAAACATGCCCAAGTAAGTAAGGATGTGTTATTTGTTAGGAGCGATATTATTTCTGTTTCCTAACTTCAAGATAATTGAAAAACGTAAAAGTATTTCCAACCGATACTCATTTTAAAAACAGTCAACCAAATCAGCCTGTTATGTTTTGAAGCGTCGTTACCTTTGTTCCGGCTGTGGCTATTTGCTGGAACCCATCTGGTTGCGAAAGGATTTTACTAAAATACGTTTTTCATTCGATACTATTCCAAGTTTGTGATATAACATCTGTAAATGCACATTAATTAGCAATATATATACGTTTATTAGAAATATAAAATTTTCAAAACGGTTAGGGATAGTGAATATTGAATTCGTCGTTTGTTCTGGTATTAGCTTGTTCCCATTGTCAGTCAATATTCAGAGATATAAGGAAAGTAAATACGTATTATTAAGGTTGCTATTATTTATGAAAGTTAACCAATAATATTGACTAAGTATATGTATTTGTATATACATTTGTAGACTTCATAATTTGTGTTCATTCCCCAGGTTTTACTGTGACTACTGTGACACCTACCTTACACACGACTCGGTAAGCTTCCAACCGCAAATAACACTAACCCGACTCATTACGTTTGTCTTCAGTTAAAGATCGAATGTATGTCTTATATTCTTGCCCCTGCTCTTGATTCTGCAGCCTTCAGTGAGGAAAACCCACTGCAGTGGCAGAAAACACAAAGAAAATGTGAAAGATTATTACCAGAAATGGATGGAAGAGCAGGCCCAGAGCCTGATTGATAAAACAAGTAAGTGTTCTTAAAATAGTCTCTATAGCAAAGCCTGATTTTTAAGAATGCTGTCTTCCTGTGTGTTGAATAAAATGCAATGTCCATTGCTTGTGTGGAATTTATAACACAGTACATGAATAATTGCTGATGTTTTTTTTTTCATTGTCAACAGCGGCTGCTTTTCAGCAAGGAAAAATACCACCCACGCCATTCGTAGGTGCTCCCCCTCCAGGTAGGATGTTTTGTTGGACTGTAACAATGCCTCGGGCAGCTAGTGGAAATCCAACTTAAAATTTGACATAACAATAAAATGCAGCAAGCAAGTTATTGTTGTATGTATGCAGGTATTGGAAGAGAACCAGACTGGACCCATGCACACTGGGTTTTGGCCTGATTGATGTGCAACAAATAAGTAGAGCACAGGAATGTTTCCAGTTTCATTTAGCTAGGGGCGTGTCAGACGCAGTATTATGTCCACGAGGAAGAAGGTTTTTCCGTCATGATACCGTAAAAAGCTGCAAAACCAGGAGCATACAATTGAGCGAGACATGTTCGGTGCTCATCAACAGGCTGTAACGACACGTTACTTTCACACTTGTCATGTTTGGTCTGGTTAAAACAGGTATCGTCATCCATCTGCTTTGCTTTATTTGGTCAAATATGAGCACAAGCCCTAACCAACCGAGACTGCCTTCAAAATGGTTCTCAATCTGCCTGAATGTATGGGAAACACTGAAGTGTTGCATACTTCAACCAAAAATATTATCCCCCCCAATACATGGGCATTGTATGTGTTTGCGTAAATGTATTATATTTAACACAGGTGGTCCTCCACGTCCAGGCATGCTGCCAACCCCACCAATGCCTGGCCCTCCTATGATGCCCATGATGGGACCTCCGCCTCACGGAATGATGCCCGGTGGCCCTGGTAAGATAAATTTTACCATAATTTTTAGGCTAAAGAGCGCACCAATATGTAACCTGCACCCAAAGACGAAAAAGTGATGTGTGTGTGTGTATATACAGTAGGCCGCACTAGGTATCCACATCGTAACACGGGTTGTTTAGTATGCAGAAATATTAAATTTTTTAAAACTTTTGATAAAATAAACAGAACACTGTGTGGAACATGGCTAATTAAACAGTAGCCCACCAGAAAAGTCATTCATGGCTGTCGTCCCAAGAACTATCCGAGATCATTGCATAAGACTTCAAAATGTGATTTTTAGCTTCCACTTCACTTTTCTACATAACTCCTAGCATAATGAGAATTATAGTTTTTACCCAGGTATGGTACTTCTGCAAGAGAAGCTTCATTAACACAGATCAGCATTTTAACACTTCCTGGTATCTGCGTCATCTTTGCATCCTTGTCGTGTCCTCCAGCAGGAATGCGTCCGCCAATGGGAGCACCCATGCAGATGATGCCCGGACCACCTCATATGATGCGTCATCCTCGGCCGATGATGATGCCAGTCAGGCCGGGCATGATGAGACCAGACAGATAAGACTAATGTGGACGTTTTTTTTTATTTTTTACCACAAGGAGGCGCTGCACAGTGATGAGTGACAAACACATGCATGTATTTATTTCAATATAGCACACATCTGCTTTCATAGGAATCTGTACTGCCTGGTTGTTTCACTCTCATTCTGCAGACACACCCATTGGAGCATATTTGATGTTTTTTTTTTTTTGGACGTTTTTACCTTTTAGATTTTTTTTCACATTACACTGCTTTTGAGAAATAAATCAATCATTTAAAGCTAATGTCTTTTGTGTTTATTATTAGAAGTACCAACAGATGGAGCCAGAGTGTTACAATGCCCCGAGAGAAGAAATGTAATGCAGTTAGTGATTAAGTGCTAGCACACATCTTATCACTGGTCCATCACCGTACAACAAAAAATGTCACATGACGATCATGCTTCACAAAGCTTATGATGAAGGGGCTTGGTTGTTTATCTGGCCAAAATGTCTTTACAAATTTTTCACTCCAAAGTGCTCAAAACTCACAAGCGTGTAGATAGATCATAAGTAAAAAGTGAAAGTAATAAAATATATTAAGTACATTACTAAAACAATTTGTTAAAAAAATCAATTTTCTATACTGCTTATCCTCACGGCGGTTGTGGGCATGCTGGAACCTACCCCAGCTGTCTTATCTAAGAAAATTAGAAAGGGTTCTGTTAATTATTGATAATTACAGTTACAATTCAGAGTCACCAATTAACCTAACATGCATGTTTTTGGAATGTGGGAAGAACATGCAAACTCCACACAGATGTCCAAGCAGAGATTCCAACCCCAGGTCTGACTGTGTGGCCTACATGTTAACCACTCGTCCACCGTGCGGCCATGAGAAATCTTGTTACATTTTAATCTTGTGAAATTGTAATCAATACTGAATACAGAATTCTTTCAAATAAATGTAACCAATTTAACAGTAAGACGTCTATCTCATACATACTAATGGCAGTGATACTTTCATGGTACATACACTGTATACATATATACTGTCTATAGAATTTTAGCAAAACATATAAAATGTAGAAAAATATAATTGAATCTAGATAAAACAATTTATAAAAGATAAGTCTATTTTACCTCCTCTTCTGTGTTGTTTACTTTGCTCCCAACTGCAATCTAATCCATTTAGTCACGGATAAGATCGATGTCCATTTCCACACAGCCTGCAGGACCAAATATTCTAGAAAGCTCTCAGTGAGATCCAGTATGCAAACTACAAGCACTACATTACAAACATCTTTTCATGCTAAGTATGTGAAGTATAGGTCTGCCAAACAACCTTCAAATAAGGCTAATTTGACCTTTGGGGACATTTCAAGTATTGACTTCCCGTCAGCACGTTTTGTCTCACACATTCAACAACATGATGCTTCGAAGATCTAAACGTGACTGTGAGGTTTTCTGCTTCACTAAGTCCACTGGGCCGCCAATCAGGACCGGGACCGGCACCATGCACGGTGCATGGACACCCGGCTGTGATTCTCCTCCCTCCTTCACCTGCTGCATGGCCATATTTTATAAATAACCATGTTAAATATTTATATGTCAGCATCTGCACCCAAAACCCAAGTTTTTCTCCAAGTCATTCAAAATAATCCAATTAAATACAATTAGCACTTATAATAGCACACATGCTGCACTGAAATCAATGTAAACATATGACTTTTATTTATGTTCAGCTATTTCCATCCAGGGCGAGTGGTTAGCGAGCAGGTCACACAGCTCGTAGACCCGAGTTCGATTCTCCCCGTGCATGCGTGGGTTTTCTCTGGGCACTCCGGTTTCCTCCCACATTCCAAAAACATGCTAGGTTAATTGGCGACTCCAAATTGTCCATAGGTATGAATGTGAGTGTGTATGGTTGTTTGTCTATATGTGCCCTGTGATTGGCTGGCCACCAGTCCAGGGTGTACCCCGCCTGGGATAGACTCCAGCACCCCTGCGACCCTCATGAGGATAAGCGGTAGAAAATGAATGAATATTTCCATCCATTTTCTATACTTCTTATCCTCAGTAGGGTTGAGGGGGTATGCTGGAGCCTATCCCAGCTGACTTTGTGCAAAATTAGCAGTAGCAGTAGTGGCCTGTATACTCAAAAAAATGGTATTTGGGGTTGATTTTGTTACTTAAGAGTAGACATTGCTTTTATCTTATCTTTATCCTCAGTAAAAATGCTCACTTTACTCAAATAAAATATGCAAATTTAGTGAGGTCATTTTTTAAGACAAATAAAACAGGTGTTTTAAACTTTAAAACAATGCAGCTAACTAAATTGCTGTTTTTTGCACGCTTAATTTTTTAAAGTGTAAAAAGAAGTTAACCACTGCAAACCACGAAAAGCATCCAAACACTTCACCTCACCCTATTCTTCTGAGGCTGGTCACAAAATCCAAAGAATAAGCAAAACATGCAGTTAATCCTTTATACGGAAGTTTTGCATGACAGCCATTTTGTATGATTATTATTGCACGTCCATCCTTTCGAGGTTTTACCGTATGGATGTTTTTTGTAGGGAGGGGTGGTCTTGTGGTTTGTCTTTTCCACAAGCCAAAATTGGAAACAAACTGATCCATTTTTCATGTGACCTCACCTCTGACGAGAGGACCTGAATGTTTTATCATCACCTCGGACATATGCTGCATCTCTCCCATGCATGCATGCAAAATGACTTGCCAATTTGTGTCACTTAAGAGTGAGGCAGATGTCACACACACCCGTACACACATTATACGCACTTATAGTATATATACAGTACATTGAAATACTTATATGTACATCATGCTGGCCTTTCACTTGTGTCACTTTGTGCTCTTAAAAATGCAGCAGCACATCTTAGATGACATTTCACACAGCGGGTACTAATGGCTGCAGATGGGTGCTTGTGGAGGTAATGAAATGTTTAAAGTCATGTTATTTCTGTCAAAATTATGTTGGGAAAAATGCATTGTTGTAATGAATTATAATAACGTTATTTAAAATAATGATCTCTTTCAGTGTGATACCTCAAATTATACTGTGAGCTTTATATTTAGTGTAAAAAAATGTGGAAAAAAATTAATATAATACTTAAAAAACAATATTTTGTTTAATATATAATAAATACAATAAAGAATCATATTATCTATCGGTTGCACAAAGTCATGTCTTGTTTTTTTTCTATAACTTTATTACAGAAAAAAACTTGATTTTCCTTATACAGTGATTTGTAATTATGTAAAAATAAATTTCCATATTAAATGGTAAACAATGTGATTAACAAAGTACTTTTTTTATTGCTTATCCTCACTAGGATCACAGGGGTATGCTGGAGCCTGACTTGGGGCGAGAGGTGAGGTATACACCCTGGACTGGTCGCCAGCCAATCACAGGGCACATATAGACAAACAACCATTCACACTCACATTCATACCTATGGACAATTTGGAGTCGCCAATTAACCTAGCATGTTTTTGGAATGTGGGAGGAAACCGGAGTACCCGGAGAAAACCCACGCAAGCACGGGGAGAACATACAAACTCCACACAGAGATGCCCGAGGGTGGAATTGAACCCTGGTCTCCTAGCTGTGAGGTCTCCTATGGACAATTTGGAGTCGCCAATGAACCTAGCATGTTTTTGGAATGTGGGAGGAAACCGGAGTATCCGGAGAAAACCCACGCAAGCACGGGGAGAACATGCAAACTCCACACAGAGATGCCCGAGGGTGGAATTGAACCCTGGTCTCCTAGCTGTGAGGTCTGCGCACTAACCACTCGCAATCAATCACAGTTAAAAAAAAAAACAAAAAAACTTGATTTCCCCTACTTATTTCAGATAAAAAAACTGTGATTAAATGTGATTAATCATGAGTTAACTATGGATGATTAATCACGATCAAATATTTTAACCGATTGACAGCCCTAATTAATTTGATATTTTAAACCATTTCTGTCTGATAACTCCCAAAGATAGTACTTCCTCATCACGAACAATGAAAAATAAAACCTAAACCAAGGCGCTAAATTAGCACTTCTGTTTCTGATGATGACAGCAGATTTCAATCCCAAAAAAAAAGCGAGAAATACTTTTCCGTCCAACTTCAGAGGCCTCAATTATTATTGTTCTCTTTTGCTAAACTATAAAAGCATGCGTTCTTATCTCCTCGGCAGACTCTTCTCTTCTTCCCTGCTGTCAGTCAACAGGCATCCAAGGTGGAAGGGAAAAAGTCATTTAGTGCTTCACGGAAGCACAGAAAGCGTCTTTATCGCCAAGTGTGACAATCCGCTTACCGCTGCTGTCTTTTCTTCAAAGTCAGCTTTTTGTTTCGGATGCAGAACAAGACCAGCTAACACGCATGTTTCCGTTAGAGCTAATGTGCAGCAAAGAGACAGGCATCATCACCATCCCTCAACCAAGCTATGTTTGGATTGACATCGGAAAAGCAACAAACACATGAGAACACCCGAGCGTTGTCGGGCTTTCTGTATCAGCAACAAGGGCAAAAAGGCTTCTAAAAGAAATGTTCCATATACAAGATGGAGGACATCATCTATTTTTATAGACAGGCAAAGTTCTTTTAGGTCTTCCATGGTTAAAGTTAGAAAGACTAAAAGCCTGAGCTCGGTGCATCACTCCGATGAAAGTGTGCAAGTTTGGAAAGAAAAACATGTTTGCTATGAACTTGACTAGGACTTTTAACAAAACAACTTGCATATACAGTGGCGCCTTGGTTAACATCCGCTCTGGTTAGCACGTTTTTTTTTGGTTAACATATCAAATATTTGGGCGGCACGGCGGTCTAGTGGTTAGCGCGCAGACCTCACAGCTAGGAGACCAGGGTTCAATTCCACCCTCGGGCATCTCTGTGTGGAGTTTGCATGTTCTCCCCGTGCATGCGTGGGTTTTCTCCGGGTACTCCGGTTTCCTCCCACATTCCAAAAACATGCTAGGTTAATTGGCGACTCCATATTGTCCATAGGTATGAATGTGAGTGTGAATGGTTGTTTGTCTATATGTGCCCTGTGATTGGCTGGCGACCAGTCAAGGGTGTACCCCGCCTCTCGCCCGAAGACAGCTGGGATAGGCTCCAGCACCCCCCGCGACCCTCGTGAGGAAAAAGCGGTAGAAAATGAATGAATGAATGAATATCAAATATTTGTTAAAATCTTGCCTTAGCTTCTGTTTGCTTTCTTGTTTGGCTTCCGGTTTGTTTACAACGCCATTTTGGATCATGCGCCAAAGACGAAATCTCGCCTTATATGTTACCGTGAAATGTTTTGTGGGCCACGGGCGCCATTTTAGAGCAACGGTATTTGTTTATCTCAGATTTGCTGCGCTAGAGAGACGTAACAAAATACATGCACATCACAAGGACCGTACCGAGGCACGGGTGCAAGACTAGCTTAAAGTCATCATGTCAGAGAGAGAATGGCCTTTACTTGTCACTTATGCAATCACCCTTGTAACCACCGTTCTATACATATACAACATACTGTACTATAGAATATGACGTAAAGGTGGAGACAGGACAGGATGACAAGAAAAACAAGTAGTGGCTAACAGATTCATATGATTTACATTATTTTCTAAGGGAGAATTTGCTTTGGTTAGAGTCCGTTTTGGTTTAAGCCAGACCTTCTCGAACGGATTAATGACCTTAACCAAAGCACCAATGTACATTTGATAAGTCAATTAGTAGTAGACAATTAGATAACTGTCAGTCGCAGTCTGGGGATGCACGAGTGCTGTTGGTACAGGGGAGCTGCGGTTTATTGAGAGAAAGATGAATTCCGATGTCCGAATTACCTTATGTGATTCCATAAATAGAATTTTCAGTCAGTTTATCCGTTCAACTTGTCGCTAGGCAGAATTTGCCCATTCATTCATTTTCTACCGCTTATCCTCATGAGGGTCGCGGGGGAGGGGGGTACACAGCTGTACACTGACTACTCTAAAGTATATCCAATCTTACTTGTCCTTTGACGAGATATCATAAAATGCTTGCAGGACTATGAGGGGTGTACTTACTTTAGTGAGATACTGTAAGATTGAATTAAATGTCATTGTTGTAATCCATCACTATTATGGATTATTTATGAATTATATAACCCTTCCTCCTCTATGCTCTCTCCTCAGTGTCACTAAACCCTACATTTTGGTTCAATTCCGGGCTGAAGGCAATGAAATCTGTCAGAGGTGGTTGTCATCATCCTGTGCTCATGGTATATTCACAAACATGGAGCCATGCCCGGTGCTTTCACTGGCAGTGGGGCAAACGCATGCATGTTAGTGCACGCACTCTCTCACACACACACACACACACACACACACACACACACACACACACACACACACACACACACACACACACACACACACACACACACACACACACACACACACACACACACAGATTGTTTATCTCTCAAAAGGAGGACACGGCAGGTGCATTGTGATCTTTGCAGAATGCTAAATTTAACTGCTAATGATCTTCATGCTAACACGCTGATGTTGTGGTGCATTCACTTGCAGCCTCACAGTAAGCAGGGCCTTTTTTACTGCACATGTAAAGCCTTAAAATGAAGCTAATCAAACATTGAGAACTACTGAACTAAAGTAATCTTTTTTTTCTACAAATGTTCTGAACTCCTGTTTCTATGCCAGATATACTTTATGCATGTCGTGACGACAAGGCGCCACATGGACGTGTTCCTTCCTGCATGAGGACGGTTTATCAACCACGCACCAGAGGAAGCAACACAGCAGGCCAAAAGAACGGCAAACATGAACACACCGGAATCCCGAAGATACATCTGTGCACGGCGGCGAGCACGCAACCCCGTCACGACCCCGTGCGCATTGTTTGTTTCACTTCCTGTGTGTGGCGTGTCCACAAGAACGCTCATGAGTCACAGCTGTCTTTAGCCCGAGGATCATCATCCGACCACAGCATGTTTACGTCCGACCTCTAACATGCCATAAAGACATTCTCTTAAAAGCTTAGCTTGTTTCAAGGAGGAGACAGGAGCCTACACAACCTCATCACCGTCATGGAGATGATCAGACTTCACTTCACAACACGTCATCATTAGATGTGGCGTTTGCTTTTTGTGCCGCCTCAGCACTATACGGGGGCCTCATGAAGTCCCCCTACCCCTCAGGGGAGAGAAGGAGGTCATCGTCTCTGTCACGGCTACGAGAGGAAGGAGGTGAGCAATGCAGAGGAGCTTGGCTGATTGAGGGCACGGGCGCCCAGGCGTGCTGTGCATGGAGATGGCGGCCTGTCATGAGAGCATCAGCACCGACAAGAAGAGGAGGAGGAGGAGGAGGTGGTCGTCATGGCGACACAGCTCAAAGATGAACGCGCTAGGTGATATTTTCGTAGTCGGGTCAAGGAATGCAATAAAAAAAAAGCACACAAATGGTGAGAAATGAAAACGAAGCTCAATGAAAACACATTAGTGGTGTTATACATAAACACGCTTAGTGCGTCCGTGTCTTTGGGCCCCATATGGGGCCCATATGGGGCCCACAGGTCATTCTTTACTGGCCATATTGGCCTATACTGGTTTAAAGTTAGCTTAGTTTGAAAAAACTCCATTATTTTTCAAGCTGCTGCCGCCCACCTTTTTTGATTCCATAAATAGAATTTTTAGTCAGTTTATCCGTTCAACTTGTCGCTAGGCAGAATTTGCCCATTCATTCATTTTCTACCGCTTATCCTCACGAGGGTCGCGGGGGTGCTGGAGCCTATCCCAGCTGTCACAGGGCACATATAGACAACCATTCACACTCACATTCATACCTATGGACAATTTCGAGTCGCCAATTAACCTAGCATGTTTTTGGAATGTGGGAGGAAACCGGAGTACCCGGAAAACATGCAAATTCCACACAGTGATGCCAGAGCAGGGAATCGAACCTGTGTCTCCTAGCTGTGTGCAGCCTCATTTAAAGTGTATTTACCGTTAAGCACATGAGCCCCAAGAAGTCGTCAGTGGACAATTTGGAGTCGCCAATTAACCTAGCATGTTTTTGGAATGGGGGAAGAAAACCGGAGTACCCGGAGAAAACCCACACATGCACGGTGAGAACATGCAAACTCCACACAGAGATGGCCGAGGGTGGGATTGAACTTGGGTCTCCTAGCTGTGAGGTCTGCGCGCTAACCACTCGACCAGAATTTGCCCAGTTAAAAAAAAACAAAAAAACAACTGGCATCACAATGATGCTTTTCTGGCAACTCAAGGACGAGGGCTCTGCTGCCTCACACATGAAGCAAAGGACAGGGAGAGGCACTAATCCAAAACTAGTCCAAAACTACCAAAACTAAGTATGTGATATGTTTATTTAGGCCAGGGGTGTTAAAACCTTTCCCGCCAGGACGGCATACGTTAAAATCAACAAATATGGTGGCTACTTTGATATTTTACATTTTGTAAACTAGCCCAATGCATATTTGTTGTTGTTATAGTTAGTTTTCATGTTCAATTGTATTTTTCAAATGTGCTGTTGGGTGATAAAAAAAAAAAAAAATATCAGCCGTAGGCCACAATTGGCCCCCATGCCACACTTTGGACTCCCCTACATTTAAGCATGTAGAATATCCTGACATGTTTATGTACATAAATGTTCGTGTCAGCCACTGCATATATGTAGTATAATACCACATACACATGGCGCACCTATATCCAGATCCTCACCAACACCTTCCTAATGATGTTCAGGGTATTTTGTATGTGGCCGAAATCATCGCAGCCATTGATGGAAAGTCAGACAGAGATATTTACTATCTGTGCTATAAAAATAAGTCGGAGTGTGACCTCTATTTCTCGCGTCTTTGGCAGGACAGAACATCAGAGGTGGCGGAGGCGTCCCGTCTCCAATGTGAACCAGTAACCTGATTACCCAGCTGTCACTGCGATTAGGTCCAGGCTCTCTGGGATACCCGGACATAGTCTTTGGGACGTTCTTGGAATGGGACAGCTATGAAAGACTCGAGTGAGGTAACGAAAAGCACTCATTAAGACTTTGCCGATTCTTGTAAGTGTCCTCTTGGGAATGTTCCTCAGACGCAAAGTGAAAAGTGGGAATGTTTGTCAGAGAACTGAATGAGGAGGAAGTGGAGGGGAAAGCAACAGGAAGAGACCAGTGGGTGGGACCTTAGTGACTCTCACACTTCCTTCCTCTCCCGACTGGAGCACTTTGTACCACTTGACTTCATCTTTGTCTTCCAATCTCTCCACTGGATGTCCCTCCCTTGCAGGAGGACGCCCCCCACCCCCCATCCCCATGCTGACAGCTCTTTGAAACAATGGCGCTGTGCACACCGGACCCCTCCAAAGGCATCCAGACTGACACCAAGGAGACCAACCAGGTGGTAAAATCCAGACCTACGGACCTAAGGCTGACCCGAAGTTTGTCCAAGTCAGACTCGGACTTGTTGGCGCCGCAACTTGGAGAAAGCGAAGGAGGCCATGCCGGTCGGAGTGGATCCGTGTCCAAGTGCAAGACCGGCAACGCGTCCAAGGAGAGAATGCCGTCCTTTGCCTCGGAATGGGATGAGGTAATCTATCTTTCTGGGGGGGGTTGGGTTTACCGTGAGAGAGCAAAGGGGAAGAGGGTGAGGTAACACATTTTTGGAGAGGAAGGAAGGTTAAGAGGGAAGTGGCAGGTGTGGGGGGGGGGGGGGGGGGGGGTGCTGCAGAGGTTGCCATAGTGATGGCAGCTCCTGCAGGCCACCGCTCACGTCTCGGCGACTAGCATCCTTTGTAGCATAGAGGCTAATTGGACCCGTGTTGTCACAGCACACCCACTCAGGACACGTCTTCCTATCACTCCACCACCACTACCATTCACCACCAATGGGGGCAGCATTGAGCATCAAAACCAGCTAAATATACACTTTGTCATTGCATGACGTTGTATAACAAAAATAAAAAAATATTTTAAAAAATTAAAAAATATATATAAATATATTTTTCAAAAAATAAAAAAAATAAATTATATATTTAAGGATCACTAATATGTTATAAAAATAAAACTAAAAACAAAGGCTACTTTTGTGGCCGTTACCTGCCCCTCCTTTCAGTTTTATCGTAACACACCCAAGCATGAGTATTATTTATATGTTCAACGGCTAAATTTACTCCCATTATGTCTACTATATTGGGTAATACAAGTGTAAAAGTGACTATAGGGGTGTTATTTTATGTCAAGGGGGCTCTAATAGTATTTTTTTCCAACACTGTATTTAGAACATGAAGCATTTTAATGTAAACAGTATACATGTTCAAAATAAATGAAACCATTACCACTACAAGTACCATTAGAAGGTTGTAAAATGGTTTTCTATCCTCTAAGAAAATATTCCATTTATGAATAAGGAATCCTACTATGAAGGAATTCACTCAACACAGTTGATTCCGGAAGCAATTAACTGCAATAAATGAGGGATTAGTGTATTTAAGTTTAATATGGCACAATTGCGACATAGCTATTAATTATTTAAGACTATAAAATATTGAATGTTGAAAATGCACCATATGCAAGTGGGTGGGATGTTTATCAGAGCGTTAGACTTCAATATGATTATGAAAATGTCACAGAAATGAACCATATTGTCATATGAAGTACTTCATTGTTTCCTGTGTTATAGAGTATCCATGACCAAAAAAAAGGCTATTCTTTCATTGTGTCATCTGAGTGGTGACCCGGGTTTTTGCTGTGACACCACTGTTTATTCAGGCCGTGCTGGGTGGGGTGTCCTGTTCTCAAGGGCATCCTGTTTATGCAGCTGCGTCCCGACCGTCTGATGATGTGCCCGACTCATTCAGGCTGTTTGTGCGTGCGAGTGGACAATGCCAAATGATGTTGTGTGTATCAATCGCCGGTCCATGCACACGCAAATATATAGAAAGTAATACAGTGGTGCAGCAACTACTTAGGAAACTACTTGACTCCTTCTTGTATCCCTCATGTCAACATATGTCGGGAACTCATATTTGTCATCTAAGCCAATACCTCAAAACTGAAATATAATTTTAACTCTTCTACTCTTAAACCATTGCACACAAAGGGATGAAATATTTGTTATAACTTTGTACCACTACAAAGACGACTACAGAAACAGTCATTTATTTCCAGATAAAATTAAGGTTGGCTCTCACTATAGTGTCTTTTTTGAAAATCGATTATTAATTAATAAATGATCACTCTTTTATGGGTGACTATGGCTTATTATTAGTGCAAAAATATTGAAAGATAAGTTATATGTAGTATTCTGGTCACTTGGCATCAGATAATGAGACATGATGTTAGCCGAGCCAACATGCTATGGCTGAAGATGAAGAAGGATGGGAGAAAAAAAAAAAGGTTCTCCTCTCTTTCTGTGTGGAAGTGGTACATTTTTGGTTTATTTGCCCTTATTCCCTACTCTGTTTAAAACATTTTATGTTTACAATAAGTAATTTCCAGATAGCAATAAGGTTGGCTCTCACTATAGTGTCTTTTTTAAAAATAGATTATTAAGTAATCAATTATTGCTCTTTTATGAGTGGCTATGGCTTATTATTAGTGCAAAACTATTGAAAGACAACTTATATGTAGTATTCTGGTCACTTGGCATCAGATAATGAGACATGATGTTAGCTGAGCCGACATGCTATGCCTGAGGATGAAGGAGAAGGATGGAGGGGGAGAAAAAAAAATTCTCCTCTAATTCTGTGCGGAAGTGGTACATTTTCGGCTTATTTGCCCTTATTCCCGACTCTATTTGAAACACTTTAAGTTTACAATAAGTACATTGGAGAGGCTGAGTATGAGTGGTTAGTGGGCAGGGCACACTGCAAGGTGACCCGGGTTCGATTCACCCCTCGGTCATCTCTATGTGGAATTTGCATGTTCTCCCCGTGCATGTGTGGGTTTTCTCCGGGTACTCCGATTTCCTACCACATTCCAAAAACATGCTATGTTAATTAGCGACTCCAAATTGTCCATAGGTATGAATGTGAATATGAATGGTTGTTTGTCTATATGTGCCCTGTGATTGGCTGGCGACCAGTCCAGGTTCTCACCCCAACACAGCTGGGATAGGCTCCAGCACGGCTGCAACCCTTGTGAGGATAAGCGGTAGAAATAATCTGATATGTCCTGCAGTGATGTAAATGGAGAATAGCGACTCCATGTGTGTTATTTCATGCTGACAGGGCTCTAATAATGTTAAACCCTGTATTTGGAAAGCCATACTACAACTATAAAAATATTCAGTTTATTAAATTTGAATCCTACTTCATAGAAATTCACTTATGGCAGTTGGGTCTTGACTCAATTAACCAAGAGAAATGAGGGACGACTGTAAAGCGTGTAGCGTATAGCATGAACTTTGACTGACACATTATCTCTGTGTGTTCAACTCTCTGGAGGTTAAAGGTTACATGTCACACACATCTTGGAGAGTACTTCACTTCATTTCCCAGCAGGATTCCCTACTAAGTCATTACTCTTGCAAGCTTTCAAAGTGTACAGTATGTGTATGTTTCCAAGACTAATTTTAGCATCTTTACATAGGATTGGTGTTATAATGTTTCATAGGGGATTCCTTAGTAAGATAATTTTCTTGTATGATGCACTCACACAGATATATATATATATTTTTTTATTAGCTTCTCTCGAGATGGTTCACTTAAATCATTTTCTATGCACAAAAGACACAAGATCCAAAATGCCTTTTAAAGATGATCATGCTGACTTTTGGTTGAATGGCTTTGAAAGGCATATGTTTATTACTGGGCTCATATTACATCATAATTACAGCTGCTTGTAATATTTGGCTCCTCATATTGATGCTTGATTATTGGAAAAACTATAAACTGGCATCAGATAATGAGACATGATGTTAGCTGAGCCAGCATGCTATGGCTGAGAATGAAGGAGAAGGATGAAAAAAAAAAAGGTTCTCTCATTCTGTGTGGAAGTGGTACATTTTTGCCTTATTTGCGTTTATTCCCGACTCTGTTTAAAACACTTTAAGTTTACAATAAGTAAACTGGAGAGGATAAATAGTTAGCGGTTGCACGGTGGGGCGACTGGTTAGGCCACACAGCTAGGAAACCCGGGTTCGATTCACCCCTCGGTCATCTCTGTGTGGAGTTTGCATATTTTCCCCATTTCCTCCCACATTCCAAAAACATGCTAGGTTAATTGCCGACTCCAAATTGTCCATAGGTATGAATGTGAGTGTGAATGGTTGTTTGTCTATATGTGCCCTGTGATTGGCTGGCTGGCGACCAGTCCAGGGTGTACCCCACCTCTCGCATGAAGACAGCTGGGATAGGCTCCAGCACCCTCGCGAGGATAAGCGGTAGAAAATGAATGAATTAATGAATGTTTAACCCAATAAAAAAAATGCATCTGCAATCAAAAGTTGCGATGACAGTGAATGCAGCACACAGTGCAGCATGTGATGAAACACTTAAATAAATCATCACACTGCCGGCTGCCTCATAAAGTGACATTTTGATGACAGAATCCAATAAAGGTGCACTTAGGCTGTCCTGTCATGTACTGTGTGTGTACTGTGTGTGTACTGTGTGTATGTACTGTGTGTGTGTGTGATATAGAATGTAAGTGGGTTAATTCAAGGAGTAATGTGAGGTTTGCGTCGCTGCAGGCTGCAGTATGCCTGCCACAGTAGGCGTCCCACGTGCCTGCCTTCCAAATGAATCAAGGCTCTTCCACAGTGTTGATGCCACGAGCCAAGTGCATGGGGGCTGTTTCAAACACTAAATATTACATCAAATGAGCCCGGGCCGGCGCTGGTGCCGTGCTAGTGGGCACACATGGCGGCTTTTTAGGCTCCCTGAGTCTGCACTGATGACAGTCACTGGAAAGCTCTGCTGCAGGTGACCGCCGCCTGTCACTTGTCTTATTCTAACGAACAACACAACACAACTCAAGTGTGGAAATGACTAACTAGTTGACTAACTGGTCAGTAAGTAACAGTAAGTGCTTACTTCAAAATATTTAAACAGTTTTCTAGGAAATGTATGTTTATTTATAATACCTAAAAGAGAACATAATGCTTTATACATTTGATTTTTATGTTCTAAAATGGGGCTGCACGGCGGGCGAGTGGTTAGCCTCACAGCTAGGAGACCAGGGTTAAATTCCACCCTCGGCCATCTCTGTGTGGAGTTTGCATGTTCTCCCCGTACATGTGTGGGTTTCCTCCGGGTACTCCGGTTTCCTCCCACATTCCAAAAACATTCTAGGTTAATTAATTAATTAATTCATTCATTCATTTTCTATCGCGGGGGTGCTGGAGCCTATCCCAGCTGTCTTTGGGCGAGAGGCGGGGTACACCCTGACTGGTTGCCAGCCAATCACAGGGCACATATAGACAAACAACCATTCACACTCACATTCATACCTATGGACAATTTGGAGTCGCCAATAAACCTAGCATGTTTTTGGAATGTGGGAGGAAACCGGAGTACCCGGAAAAAACCCACGCATGCACGGGGAGAACATGCAAACGCCGAGGGTGGAATTGAACCCTGGTCTCATAGCTGTGAGGTCTGTGCGCTAACCACTCGACCACCGTGCTGCCCCTGCTAGGTTAATTGGTGACTCCAAATTGTCCATAGGTATGAATGTGAGTGTGAATGGTTGTTTGTCTATATGTGCCCTGTGATTGGCTGGCCACCAGTCCAGGGTGTACCCTGCCTCTCGCCCGAAGACAGCTGGGATAGGCTCCAGCACCCCCCACTACCCTCGTGAGGATAAGCGGTAGAAAATGAATGAATGAATGAATGTTCTAAAATTCATCCATTTTCTATACCGCTTATCCTCACTGTGGTATGCTGGAGCCTATCCCAGCTGACACCCCGGACCTGTCCCCAGCCAACAACCATGCACACTAAGATTAAGATTATGGCCAAGGTCATATTTTACTGCACTCCAGGATAAAAATGGTTACATTTACAGCCTGTCAAGGTCATGTCAAAGCACCAGGTGGCGCTATTAAAGCCTCTCCCTGTAAGGCCACTGACGGCAATCAGAAAGGTGAAGAAAGTCATTTCCGGAATAAATACCATAACAATTCAAGGAAATCCAGGAAAAGGGGAATTTACTTAAGGAAAATATTTCCTAACATTTTATATTGTAAGTCGTAGAAGAAAAGGGTGTGTTGCCTTCACCTTGCTTGTCATCCATCATTCCAAAGCATTCCGCCATCCCCGACCTTGATTATAAGCACAACACCCACTTCATCTACATCAATGTCTGCATTTTTTTTTTTTTTTTTAAATCTGCTGATGTTTCTATGAAAAAAAAAAGCTGACGAGTGTGCTATCATCTCCATTTTTGAACAGATTGAGAAGATCATGAACCTGATCGGCGCGGGCATCGAAAAGCCAGACAAGAACCAAATGAGCTCAGGTAACACTTTCCACATAATGGTTCAATTTCATTCAAGCGGTGCAGTGATTTTATTGCCCCCCCCCAAGAGATATGAGTATAATTTATTGGTTAGCTAACAGGAAATGACAAGAGGGGCTCAGGGATTAAGCGAGACTTAGTTATGAAGCGTTTATAGAGCTTGTGATTGCTCTGGCGACTGCACTGGCCGTAACCTCCTTTGGACATTCAACTGTATGAAACCATGACCTCTGTGACCTTGGGACTGACTGCATTTGTTAGCGTTATTAGGACTTTCGAGATTGGATATTACATAATACTCACTAAACCTGAAAGGATAGAAAGCATTTTGTGTCTAATAGCTAATTGCTATGAGTTGTGAACGTGAACTACACTGGAAAGACACTAGAAGACTGACCTCCACCAAGGCAGAACTATCATTCTCCCAATCACTTTCCCACTTCATGCCACTAATATATACACTGCATACGATAATAACTCCTATAGTCAGCAGGAAAAGCTCTAATTAGCATTAACGGCTGTGGCTGTAGGCAACCTCCTGGTTATTTTTTTACTACCTCCACAAGATGGCAGTAAATGCATTTGAAATATCATGAGTGGTCGGCATCCAACTGCTTTATCTACCTCTGCATGCACTTTCAATGTTAGTGCTAATGCTAGTCAGCTGCTGATTGAAACTCATGTGTCTTAAATTTGCTGTGCTGTTGTTAGCAGCGCTATTAATAATAATTACTCAATGGGGATTCCTTAATAATAATGATCATTTTCCCGTATGATGCACTCACACAGATATATTATTATTTTTGATTAGCTTCTCTCGAGATGGTTCTCTTAAATCATTTTCTATGCACAAAGGACTCGGCTAATGTACCACTTCCACACAGAATTTTTTTTCCATCCTTCTCCTTTATCCTCAGCCATAGCATGCAGAAAAGGTGTCCAGTCTTTATGTAACATTTATAAGTCGCTCTGGAGTATAAGTCGCAGGAACAGCCAACCTATGAAAAAATGTGCGACTTTTAGTCCGGAAAATACGGTATATTTTGTCATTATCCGTGTTAGTGTTTAAAGAAATTGCTCATTATGTATTCATTCTTCACGCTCTGTGATTGGCCAGTCTCACACAGCGACCACATCGGCGGAAGCTCAGCCGTGCCTCATTCATGTACAAGGTTGCGTTGGTCACGTTTATTTTTTAATAAGGAAACAAATAATATTCACATGTCTCCATGTGAAAAAGTGATTGCACCCCGTTAATAAATAACAACTGAGATCAATTGAGATTTCACAGTATGGAAAAAGTCATTTCTAAAGCTTTGGGACTCCAGCAAACCACAGTGAGAGCCATTATCCATAAATGGTGAAAATACGGAACAGCAGTGAACCTTCCCAGGAGTGACCGGGCAACTAAAACTACCCTCAAAAAGGTCACAAAAGACCCCACAACAACATCAATATTTCATAAACATTGCAGACAGTGTAGTTAACATTCGTTCTGGATTGTACATTTTCCCAATATAGCAAAGTCTTCAATTAACTATTTACTTTGTATACACCAAAGACAATATTGTTTTCAATGAACCGGGCTGAACAGTGGTTTAGTGGTTTGCACGCACAACCTCACAGCTAGGAGACCCGAGTTCAATCCCACCCTCACCATCTCTGTGTGGAGTTTGCATGTTCTCCCTGCGCTGGGACTCCAGCAAACTACAGTGAGAGCCATTATCGACAAATGGTGAAAACACGGAACAGCAGTGAACCTTCTCAAGAGCAACCAAGCAAACAAAATTACCCTGAAAAAGGTCACAAAAGACCCCACAACAACATCCAACCTCATCCAGGTTGTCTCAGTTAAGGTCAGTGTTCATGACTCCACCAATACCAAAACCACCGCTGAACAGAAAGAACATTACGGAACGGGGTCAAACCTTTTCACACCCAACTGTATATGACGTATAGCCTTTGACGTATTATAGAAACATTCCAACAATAACTGAAGCACCTGAGGTCATTGTGTGTTATATAAGCAAGAACACGTCACATATACTATAAGTGTGTGCCATTTATAGTCTTGCATAAACGCGTGCTCAGAGCCCCATATCACGCTGAGTCATGTTTGAGTTCATCAGTATGTCGGTATCGGTGTCAATTTGTTTCGAAACATCATACGCGTTTTTTTTTTTTTTCCAAGGACAAGTGTTGTTCCGTTGCGTGTAAATGAGCTTAAAGCAGCGCACGTAGAGACACAGCCATGTTCAAAGCAACTGTCCTCACTTTCCCTGAATTAATTCAGCTTTGCCGCTCATTTTCTCACGCGTTGACAGGAAGTCGCTGCTTCTTCCTCTCTGATACAGACTTTCTATCCAGGTTCTCCTGGTTACCGGGATCACCAATGTGGACTTGGCACTACATTTAAAAACGGGATAAGACAGCGACCTGCTTCTTCTTACATAGGAGGCTAATTAGGAAGTCTTTGTAAGGGGCGGATGGTATTTTTAACAAGCTTTGCATGCGCTGGCGTAAGAGCTCAGTTTAGTCAAGCTGTGGGGGTCTCACGGTGAATTAGAATTAGTACACTTGGATCCGTCTTAGTCGCTATTAGCATCTTAACTCGCCCTCCTCATCATGTGTCATAGATGAGCATTGGTGGGTGACTGAGAGACTTTTACTCCATCGCTAAAGCATTTAGGCTGCCAATCAAGTAGCAAGCCCAATCAATAGCCTCCCATTTGGCTGAAGAGCCATCCAAGGAGGCAGATTGCAGGCAGCTTTGAAAACTTGCATAATCCCGTTCGGCCCCGCAGCTGCACCCAGATAAACACCAACCAGCAAGACCGCAGTGAGCAGCAATGCATGCTGGGAGCAGCGATGTCTATATGCGCCAAGAAGCTCTGTCGTTAACTGAATTTATTAGCAAATCCATTAACTAGCTCCATCCATGCATTCGTTTTCTATACTGCAGGAGTCTGTACTAGCTGACACCGTGCACTGATCACCTGTCAATCACGCCAGCACAAACACTTTCTTTCATAGATTAGTCTTCTATAAACCCAACATTTCGTAAACACTCGAAAGATATTTGTCTTGAATGATCATCAGTGAGGCTATGGTACATTGCCAGGAACATCCAAGACCATTTACATTCTGCATCTACACATTAGGGGTGGAATATTTCATAAACATTGCAGACATTCGTTTTTTTAGTCTGGATCGTACATTTTACCAATATATCAAAGTCTTCTATTAATTATTTTCTTTGTATACACCAAAGACAATATTGTTTTCAATGAACCTAACGCAGGCTGCACGGTGGATAAGTGGTTAGCGCGCAGACCACACAGCTAGGAAACCCAAGTCCAATCCCATCCTCGGCCATCTCTGTGTGGAGTTTGCATGTTCTCCCCGTGCATGCGTGGGTTTTCTCCGGGTACTCCGGTTTTCTCTCACATTCCAAAAACATGCTAGGCTAATTAGCGACTCCAAATTGTCCATAAGTATGTTTACCATAGGTATGGTCACGTTTATTTTTTAATAAGGAAACAAACAAAATTCAAATGTCTCCATGTGAAAAAATGATTGCACCCCGTTAATAAATAACTGAGATCAAGTGAAATCTGATCTCAATTGAGATTTCACAGTCTGGAAAAAGTCATTTCTAAAGCTTTGGGACTCCAGCAAACCACAGTGAGAGCCATGAAAACATGGAACAGCAGTGAACCTTCCCAGGAGTGACCGACCTGGGAACCAAAATTACCCTAAAAAACACACAGTGAGAGCCATTATCTGTTATAAACTGTGATTGGCTGGCAACCAGTCCAGGGTGTACCCAGCCTCTCGCCCGAAGACAGCTGGGATAGGCTCCAGCCCCCCCGCGACCCTCGTGAGGATAAGCGGTAGAAAATGAATGAATGAATGAATGAATGAATGAATGAATGAACCTAACCTAAATTTTGGGACAACATCATCAGTTGTGTACCTTGGAATTCATCAAAGGCGACCATCTACGGGGTGATCAGGCCAGAACCTACTACGTCCCATGCTCAATCTTGAGTAAAGTAGAGCCTAGATACTGGGAGGAAAGGTGGGGTCGGGGCCATGAGCTAAGCATTAAGAAACGGAAAACTAAATTAAAGAAATGTAAAACAAAAAACAAACATTTTAACTTAAAGAGGACCTATTATGCAAATTTTCAGCCCTTTGTATTGAGTTGTGGACTCCTATAGAGCAGCTACACACAATAACCAGCACAGAATCTGCACCTATTCCAGCTATATTTCCTCAAAACGGTCTGTTTTAATTTCTTCCCCCAACGACCCGCCTCCAGTCACACCCACTACACTGTGATTGGTCATTGTACCCGGGCACGCCCATATAAGGAAGTCCACTGTGACATCACAGTGAGCCGGTGTTGGTTTTAACAGAGAGAATAAGAGAATACAACATTCTAACAACAGTGTACTGTATCGTAATACTAAAGTCATATTCAATGTCTTTCTACATAAGCAAACTTGTCGTCTTTGTGACGATACTTTGTCAGCTGTCTGTCATGTGACCCCCCCCCCACCAACCATAAAAAAATTGACCCGCCGTCTTAGCAAAATGCAAATGAATATCTTGTACCAACCCCCCAAAGACTAGCGCTTCTCCCTGCATCACCTGACAAAAAACACTCAATGCAGTGGATTTTGGGGTTTTTTGGGGACGGGGACGGGGGGGGGGGGGTACCTCTGATGTCCTTTCTACAAGATCAGAGCGCCTCTGCATGTGCATTCCTAATCAGTTAGAGCGAGAGAGACGGGGGACACGAGGCGAGTGTGTGTCTGCGTGTGTGTGTGTTCATGTGTGTGTGCCAGTGAGAGAGCGAGACAGAGCTAGTGACGGAGGAGGGGGTGAGGAGGGGGTGATCACAGCACCCCATACGGCAGCCCTGCAGTGCGATCTGGGAAGAAAGGGGCTTCGAAAATCAGCTGCGGAGAGAGACGACGATGGGGGGGTGGCGTTAAAAAGAGCAGCTCGAGGGATTTGCTGGGATGAGATGTGTGGCTAGAGAAAGAGAGAAAAAGAGAGAGAGAGAGTGAAGTGAGGTGTGGGGGGGCATGATCTTTGAGTCTGCTTCCTGTCGTGGGGGAGGACGTGTGGCGGCGGCGGCGGCGGTCGAAGATCGAGGCAGGTCTGTGTGGAAGGGGCCGGGACGTCATGCCCTGTGAGCACTGAAGAGTGGCGAGCGCGTACGACCCCCCCACCCCGTCACCCTCACCCCCACTTGCCTCCTCTCTCAGTACACACATTCAAGGTGGGGGGGCATGCAGCAAAGCTCTGCCCTGACAGCCAGGAGAGGAGCCAGGTGGGCTGCGGCGCTCTTCCCGTCGTCATCTTCCGTGACCGGCCTCAGGTGGACGCTCCGGGGGACCGCGAGCATCTTCTCTGCCCGCTCCAGAGCTTGAATGCTGGGCGAGGACCGCCACCCTCCTCCACGCTGGTCCGGAGCCTCCTCTTTGAACCTTTACCGGGAATCCACTATGAATTGAGGAGTTTGCACGGCGTGGAGCATCCTTTTTACTCTTGCTGCAGGATTTACAATATGTCTACCTAAACCGGTGTGGTTCCGGAGTGAAAATGATTTAAGTGTATTTTCTTCGGGTGCCTGAAGTGTACTTTAGAATGCTGCTACCTTCATTGTATGAGCCGTGCCCTAGCTCTCAAAGAGGTTGACCAATGAAGCCATGGGACTCAGCCAGAGCTTTACAAGTATGTGGTGACAACCCCCCCCCCTTGACTCATTCATCATTTCTGACTTAGGGATAGTCAATAATGTGTAAATGTGTTCTAATGTGTCCATGAACCTCCTTTGACTTGCTGTAGTTGTTGTGATGTCTTTGGAGCCGCTAGCCTCTCGTGTTCGCACCCGCTCATCCGCTCACGTTTAGTGAGCCCCCGTTTGTCGGAAAATGCCAGCTTCAGATGGGCTTCCTTTCCCCGTTCTACCTCCACCCTCGCCTGACATCTCCAGTCAGTCACGCTAGCACAAAGTAGTCCGGCCCCCCCTTCGCAGGGCGCTTCCTTCCCTCCCTCCCTGTGTTAGCCTGTAAACCAGCACGGACCCTGCCTCCCCCTAGACCCGCCTGGTGCTGCTGCACTCGGCTCTGCTTCTGCTGGCCGAGGATGATGTGGCAGTGCCACGTGTCGTCCTCCGAGTGCCGCTGCTACAGGCTCAACGGCTTTTCGCTGCTCAAGCGCTTCCCTCTCTCGGCAGATGGGGCCTGCGGCAAAGCCCTGGACCAGCCGGTGGGCGAGTGGCTGGAGCACGTGGGGCTGCCGCAGTACGAGGGCAAGTTCCTGCTCAACGGCTTTGACGACCTGCGCTTCATGGTGAGTCTCAACGTCGCTTGGTCGCTTATTCGCCACCTCCACTTTGATTGCTCTTTCACCCTTATTGCTCCGCCCACCACAGACATCATCCGTCCGGCTCACCCCCCCCTCTCCACTCTTCTCATAACTTCACCTCTGTGCAATGCATGACCCTGCCAGGATTTATACCCCTCCCTCTAGCTGAGCCGGAGCATAGGCCGCCATCATTGGCAAGACAAATGGCCGTCAAAGCCATTAACGTTTCCTCAGCATCCACAATTAGATGATCTCATTTAGTGGACAATTCTAAAGTCTTTTATTCAATCTCCTTATTGGAGCAAAGTGGAGATCACTTTTAATGCACTTTGCTCAGTTCTCATTAAGTCCCAAGCATCACGTCTGCTTGTGCTGATCATGACACACTCTGCTAAAAAGTGAGCACTGCAAACTATTTTACCTTTTTTTTTTTTTTTTAACTCAAATAATCCCATCCTCACTGCCTCCACCTAATTACATATTAATCACTTCTTTTAACTGCACCTCAGTGCCCACAGCATGACTAAAAGCATTACTGTGTTTTTGTTAAATTGCAGGGAAAAATGCGTATCCACAGTGATGCTCGCTCGCTCGCTCCCTAGGTCAGACGATGGCCGCACGCTGTAAATAACGCCGCCCAAAGGGGTTACAGGCGTGCGTCTTGTCGGGCCGCAGAGCCGTGTTGGCACTGTGGGTTACGTCACTTGAGCTCAGCTAAGCGTGGGAGTGAAGGTGCTCTGCTCTATGACCTGTTTATCTGGCCACAAAGGCGATAACTGCAATAATATGAATACTTTTAAATGGAAAATAAAATACACTTTGATACAAGTATGAAAAACTACAATACTACAAAAGGCAGCTATGTAGCCACTTGTTGCTAGGCATAATTTAAGGGGCCATGCTGCATCACATGGCAAGCACAGCAAGGACGGGGAGAGTCGGAGAAGAACTCATGGGTGAAAGTATCACCTTGTACTTCGGTACGAGGTATATTATTTAAAAAAAAAACAACAAAAAAAAACCTTAAACTGTGTTATGGAAAGCAGGAAGTGAACAAATGTAATATTTACTGATTGTAAAAGTACCAGATGGAGGGGTAGGATTTAATAAGCTTTGCTTCTTCCTACTTCTTTTATTATTATGTGATGCATTCAATTGTAATCTGATGCATGTTCAAATTACCATTACACCAAAATATGACTGAAAGGATTAAAAGATAACTTTGTACTCTTCAAGTAACGCATAGTAAAAGTATCGCAAAAGTATACAAAACTGGTGAGACCAGAGATATTGTTGGGTCTAGAGACAGTGCCACTGAGGAAAAGACAGGAAGCAGAACTTTCGCTGGCAGAGACGAGGATGCTGAGGTTCATATTGGGAGTGACCATGATAGATAGGATCAGGAACAAGTACATAACATGTTAGAAGCCTTGGAGATAAAGTCAGAGAGGCCAGACTGAGATGTTTGGGACAAGTCCAGAGGAGACATAGTGAATATATTAGAAGAAGGATGCTACGTTTAGAGCTGCCAGGTAGGAGGCGTAGAAGAAGACCAAAGAGGAGGTTTATGGATGTAGTGAAGGAGGACATGAGGGTAGTTAGTGTGAGAGATACAGGGCTGGATGGAGGAGATTAAACAACAATTCAACAACAATTCATTTACCTCAAAAGTAAAAAAATATATACTTCAGTAACTGCATACCAAGTACCAATACTACTTAGAATGAAATATATGTTCAAACTAAGATTCCAGTCTTGTAAATCCCTCCCACAGCACAGCGCCTAAGTACATAATGTGCAGCAGAAGGCAGATTTTTATCATCTAAAATCCCATGTTGCTCAAAGTAGATGCGATAAACACAAAGCTACAAAAAAAAAAAAAAAAAAAAAAGTGCCAGGGCGTAGATTGGATGATTCGGTGTAGATGGAAAATTTCCCAGACATAATGTGATGCAGACTATGGGTCATTAAGCTTTCTGATGTTCATTTTCATACCACGCCTAATGTGTCTGCTGGACCTGATGCATCAGGAAGATGAATGATCATCTCCACGAAGCAAACGACCCGCGCTAACATACCAAGATGTGAGGCTTGTAAACAACGAGAAAGGTCAGACGAGTCCGGCAGACTGTGGTGAATTCGCCCTTTAAGATGCTGCCACGTTAATCAAGGTCATCAATCAAGCTGACTGATCAGTAAGGGGCAGCAAGCTTTGGCACACATCCATATTTAGCCTATATCACCTGACTTTGGCCGGGCCAGCCAATCACAGGGACATATAGACAAACAACCATTCACACTCACATTCATACCTATGGACAATTTGGAGTCGACAATTAACCTAGCATGTTTTTGGAATATGGGAAGAAACAAGGAAAACATGCAAACTCCACACAGAGATGACCAAGGGGTGGAATCGAACTCGGGTCTCCTAGCGGTGTGGCCTAACCACTTGCCCCACCGTGCAACCACTATTTAGCCTCTTCAATTTAGTTATTAAACTAAATTGTTTTAAACAGAGTAGGGAATAAGGCCAAAAGCCAAAAATGTACCACTTCCACACAGAATGAGAGAACCTTTTTTTCCATCCTTCTCCATCCTCAGCTATAGCATGTTGGCTCGGCTAACATGTTTTTGGAATGTGGGAGGAAACCGGAGTACCCGGAGAAAACCCACGCATGCACGGGGAGAACATGCAAACTCCACACAGAGATGGCTGAGGGTGAAATTGAACCCGGGTCTCCTAGCTGTGTGGCCTGCTCGCTAAACACTCGCACACCGTGCAACCGCTAACTATTTAGCCTCTCCAATTTACTTATTGTAAACTTAAAATATTTTAAACAGAGTAGGGAAAAAGGGCAAATAAGACAAAAATGTACCACTTCCACACAGAATAAGAGGAAAACCTTTTTTTTTTTCATCCTTCTCCTTCATCTTCAGCCATAGCATGCTGGCTCGGCTAACATCATGTCTAGCATGTTTTTGGAATGTGGGAGGAAACCGGAGTACCCGGAGAAAACCCACACATGCAAACTCCACACAGAGATGGCCGAGGGTGGAATTGAACCCGGGTCTCCTAGCTGTGAAGTCTGCGCCCTAACCACACGACCGCTGTGCAGCCCTAGGCATGATGTGAACATGCAAACTCCACAAAGAGATGCCCAAGCGGAGATTCGAACGTAGATCATCTGACTAACCACTAGTCCACCGTGCGGCCCATGTTGGCACCCTTTGAGGGTAAAAATGCTCTTTTAGAAATCCACGCCTTCACCATCATGTGAGCCTGAAGGAAGCACATTCCCATTTTGACAACGTTCCATAGTGGCAGGCAAAGTGACGGACAGCAGTGCATGAGAACCCCCCCCACCCGCCGGCTTGGCCCGCAGAGCCAGAGAGTAGACAGTATCTCCGCCGCTTCATGCTCAGAGAAGCAGCTTTTGAGGGATCATGAATTATGAACAGCTGTGTGCCCATTCTCATCATTTTTACACGACGATTATCATTTTCCGCTGCTTTCATGCTAGCAGGAAGTGGGTCGCCTGTCGTGCTTGTTCTCAACATTTGACGACGATTTTGTCTTTTTTTTTTTGGCTATGCTTTGTTGCCCCGATGTCCGAGCTCATGTGACAAATTGTCGACTTAGAAGTATTTGCATGGTTATGAATATTCCATATACACGGGTTCTCAAAAGCGTTCCAATGTGAACACACAAACGGTAACACATGTCAAGGAGGTCGGCACGCCTGCAAGCTCTTACGAGAATGAAAATTTCTTGTACGGGTCAAAAGAGCGAGTCTAATTTGCGAGTGTGCGCACTGAGACGGACGACTTCCAGCGCGGCTTCATGTGCAAGTCGCCGCGCATCAGATCAAAGCGGCGCCGCTCATTAGCTATGCAAGTACTCAACCATACATTCCCATCACGTTTCAAATGCAGCGTGACATCAAATGAAATAGAAAAAAAATACAAAGTCTCAAGGCAAAGTAAAGAAAGTGGAGATTCTATTTCAGGCGTTCGTGGCTTTGGCGGTGACCTTTAATCCAATGATCGACTCCCCCACCCCGACCCGACCCGACCGTGGCCTGCGTTGGCTTCTGCAGTGGTCGTCTGATTCTGATCCAACCAGCAAAAACTACAGAACGTTTTAACATTCTTGGCCAGGGACAATCGATATGCGGCAGTCCGCATGATGGAGGGAAAATGCTGAGCTCGGCATTTTCAGGTCTCACTGTATATCTTTATACTGTATCTGCCTATAAACGAGCTAACAAAGACAAGGAATCAGACAACGACGGCTGTTGGTTGTTTCATGCAACCAAAGCAGAAAATAGCTTCTGCGGATGCGTTCACCAAGAGGCTTTTGTTCCCCTACGAGTGGCAGCGCATCACATTGATCTCCCTCGCCATGCACAATTTATTTGACTTCATTGTCCTCCCACTCGCCTTGTGTCAGGGGTGTGTACATCCTGCATGTTTTTGTGTGAGTGTGTGTGTGTGTGTGTGTGTGTGTGTGTAGGTGCTAAACCCTCTGTCATTGCATCAAGACAGAGACACGTTTCCACCAAGCAGTGTTCAGTTTCGGAGTGGCCTGGGTTGGCTTCAGTTCAGATGTGTCATAATTAAAAAATTAATATAATATATATAATATAATATAAACCCAGTATTACTATTTGGCAACTGAACTGTGTTATAAATGTATTTTCTGTATGATTCCGAATTGCTGAATTTGCACATTTCCTGATCAAATGCATGGTAGGAAGCATAGATGAGACTGCAGTGAATCTCTTAGTGCACAGCTGAGCATACCGTCTGAGTGCACTGGACTGAGTGCATTGGATGTTGCATGCCCATTTCTGTGTGTCCACATGTCACCAATGATACAATGTTTGCATTTGTTACACAAATTATGTGTCTTTAATGTAGGTCTGACAGCATTATTCATGCTAATCAGGCAATAAAATACATAGAAATGTCCTACCTTGAAGCCGAAGTCTTCATCACCGTAAAGGGGTGGGGGTGTCATGAGCTGGAAAGTGCTTGTTGCTGCCGTCCTTCCAGAGAGAAAAAAAGCCAGTATCAGCCGTTTGTTTTTTGTTACTTAAATACACAAAGAGCAGCGCTAGTGTGAGCTAGACTTAGCAACAAGGATTATATAGCGAGTCAAGGTATAAAACAAAACAAAAAAATATTCAAACAGGACAGAGGACAGGTACCGTAAAACGGGGTTATAAGGGACGGAGGGACAATTTTTGGGTGATTTACGACCAGTCCAGGGTGTACCCCGCCTTACGCCCGAAGACAGCTGGGATAGGCTCCAGCATACCCCCCGACCCTCGTGAGGATAAGCGGTAGAAAATGAATGAATGAATGAATGAATGTTCAAGAATATATGCTTCTTTGAAAATAACAAGGGTTGCATGGCGGTCGAGTGGTTAGCGCGCAGACCTCACAGCTAGGAGACCAGGGTTCAATTCCACCCTCATGTTCTCCCCATGCGTGGGTTTTCTCCGGGTACTCCGGTTTCCTCCCACATTCCAAAAACATGCTAGGTTAATTAGCAACTCCAAATTGTCCATAGGTATGAATGTGAGTGTGAATGGTTGTTTGACTATATGTGCTCTGTGATTGGCTGGCGACCAGTCCAGGGTGTACCCTGCCTCTCACCCAAAGACAGCTGGGATAGGCTCCAGCAACCGCCGCAACCCTCATGAGGAAAAGCAGTAGAAAATGAATGAATGAAAAAAATGCTTCCTGTTTAACATGAAAAAGCAGAATTACATTTAAAACATTTTACCCCAAATTGTTCCTTATTAGCCCGGAAATTGTCCCTCATTACCCCATTTTATGGTACATACAAATAAAAAGGTAGGTCTTTTGGTAGGTTCCATTTTTAAATAACAATAGAACACTATATTATGTGTCAATCAAAATTGTCTAAAATGGCCCTTACTGAAGGACTGAAGGACTAATTAATGATTCAGTCATCAAGTAACATTTTTGTAATGTCACTTCCTGTGTGGATGGGATGAAATAAGCTATTCGCCAACCTCAAATTAATTTGGCACTTTCGACTTCATCTCGACTATAATTACAGATCTGTTTACCGACACCAATAGCTTGTTGAAAAAAACATGTTAGGTTGAGTGCTGACACACGCTAATAACACAAGCTAATTGACGCCAACGCCTGCGCTTTGAAGGTGTTGATAGTAATACCCAGAAATAGGGCTTCTACTTCTGTTTCTGGGTCCCCCCCCCTCCTCCTCCTACAGAGGAGGAGGAAACCAGGTACTCTAGTGGAGATACATTGTGATGTTAAATGATACATACACAAGGACGGAGCTAAACAGCAAAATAGATAAACAGCATGAGGACGTGAAATCCCTCATGTAGGATTTGAAGAAATTGCATCACGTCAGAAACAAATGAATGGACTGGAAGGAAAAGTAGAAGCTTGAAATAAACACAAAATGATGAAAAGGATTGCATTACATCGCAAATGACTGGATGATTTGGAGCAGTCGACGAGCATGAACAACGTGATTGTGACGAGGATTTGCGCTACACGCAGGTCTTATGCCAGTGGGGCTGATAACGGAGGAAGATGTTGCTCCAATACGCTGTATTATGCAAACAGGATTTTAGTATCATAAACATACTTTGCTTATCAATGAAATTCATGGTTAGCATTGTGTCTTTGGATTACTGATATCAATCTCGGACAACTGTCATAATTAGTTTTACTAATTAAAATCTAACTAATGTTCCACATTATTATGCACGCCACAGATTTCAAGTAACCCACCAACCTCACCATCATTGGCAGTTATAGGCATAAAAAGGAGAGAAACTCATTGAGTGCCAAAACCTTATTTTTTCTCATTTATTCAAGGATTTTTGTTTTTTTTTTATCTAATTAATAACCAAAGTACCGCTGTAATGTAACAGTGCCAAGTTCCACCACAACCACCTTGTGGGTGCCAAACAGGCTTTATTGTCTTGAGTGTGTGTGTGTGTGTGTATGTGTGTTTGCTCACCATCATTTGTTTGTACGCACTTATGTGTGTATGATATTTGTATGCATCTCCTACGTGTGTGTGTGCGCACATACAGGGAAGTAACGTGATGGAGGACCAGGATCTCAGAGACATTGGGATCACAGATCCAGGACACAGGAAGAAAATCCTCCATGCAGCACGCAACTTGCCAAAGGTATGACTTCCATTTCAAAAATTATGATTGATTTTTTTTTAGTTTTTAATTCATATACTAATTCGGTGCACTAAAAGTGTTTTAAAGCGACAATGGAAACATACCTGCACTATTTCTGTGCTGCAGGTCAAAGCTCTTGGCTGTGATGGCAGCACGTCTTTAGCTTCATGGCTGGATGTCCTGGGTCTACAGGAATACCTGCCCAACTTCCTGTCCAGCGGCTATCGCACTCTGGAGTGCGTAAAGAACCTGTGGGAGTTGGAGATCATCAATGTAAGAAGCTTATTAGTGCATGTGCTTTATGGTAATGGTAATGGTTTTATTTCATTTGAACATGCATCAGATTACAATTGAATGCATCACATAATCAGTTCACAGTTCCACATGTCCAAAAGGAGTAGGAAGAAGCAAAGCTTATTAAATCCTACCCCTCCATCTGGTACTTTTACAATCAGTAACTGTTACATTTGTTCACTTCCTGCTTTCCATAATACAGTTTAAAGGATTTTTTTTGTTTTTTTCATTTGATTTTTTTAAATTTTGTAATTGTTTTGTTTAAATGCAAACCCATGAGATCATATGTTTGTAGGTTTTGTTTTTCTTTTTTCCCCATAGACATTCTCCAAAGATGACTTTTTTTTAAACATATTTTAGCAATGGTTAGCATGAATAATTTACTGCAGGGTAGAAAATGCCACAGACATCTTGTAGCCTCTGTGTTCATTGTGGCAGATATAACACGAGTCAGATACCATCTAGAAGTTCAACTCTACTATTTGAGCATAGGTTCAGAAAATGAGCGTGTTTCCATGGTTACATTTAGCAGAATTTCCTTCAGTGTCCCATCTTTTTTTTTTACCCCCGCTCCAACATCTCCGACATGCTCTGCAGCATCTCGCAGCAAATCAAGCATCAAGATGACCTACAAACCGTTTTACATTCCCATGCAATCCCAAGGCTCTTTATTAGGATTTACATTCCTATCTAAATGCAGCGCACCTCATGCCTCATTCGGGGTCCCACTGGGAATGTGGAGAATAATGGAAACATGCGGCAGAACTTCCAGACCAGTTGCCTCTTCTCCCTGCCTGTGACTGGATGAATAATTGAAAGCTTCAGACAAAGAAGCAGCATCAGTCTGTTGCAGCAGCAAAAAACTAATTGCACATGGAACATTAATAACAGGCTGCATGAGTGTTAATAGCCAATTATGCAAATGTAGGATAAAGAGTTTTGACTGCATAAAACTAACAACCTCTGAGACGTGTAATCGCAGTTTAACAGGGAGGAACATTCTGTACTTGGAGAAGGTGCGTGTCTTACCGTACGCAACAGGTGGTCGCCTGGATACGGACGAATTCCGTTCCTAGGATGCGTTGCAAGATGAATTTTAGTCGAAGTCAGATTTCCTGCTGAAAGGAACGCTTAAGTAACTTACACTGTACACAGAACATGTGAATAATAACAAAAAATATATATTTTAATCTAATTTTGAAACACTTATATGCTAGGACTACGTTAAAAAGCCATAGCATTTCAGTATGTGGAATCAAACTATGGAATGGATTGAGTAAGGAAGTCAAACAATGCACAACGATGAGCCAATTCAAGAAACAATACAAGCAGTTGATGTTTGCTAAATACAAGGATGAAGAGTCTTGAACCAGTCATGATGTGCTATATATATCACTATATTGACACTTACTATGGTAACCATTATGTCATTGGATGGTCATATCACCTCGTACTTCGGTATGAAACAAACAAAAAAAAAAATTATAAAAAAAAAAAAAAAAAATTAAATAAAATTAAAAAAATCAAAATTTATTAAATAAATTAAAAAAAAATATTAGAAAGGCAGGGAAAAATTAATAAATAAATAAAAAAACAAACAAACCAAAAAAAAACTTTAAACTGTATTATGGAAAGCAGGAAGTGAACAAATGTAACAGTTACTGATTGTAAAAGTACCAGATGGAGGGGTAGGATTTAATAAGCTTTGCTTCTTCCTACTCCTTTTGGACATGTGGAACTGTGAACTGATTATGTGATGCATTCAATTGTAATCTGATGCATGTTCAAATGAAATTAAACCATTACCATTATCATATATGAAGGACCGCACAGTGGTCCGGTGGTTAGCGCGCAGACCACACAGCTAGGAGCCCTGAGTTTGAAGTACACTGTCTACGTATGATCCAAGATCATCTTTTATACCGCGAAGGGAACTTTACAATGAAGTAAAACTCCCATTGAATTAATCGGAGGGATTGTTTACATGTCTCGGTAGGTGCTGCTGTTTTGTTTTGTTTTGTTTGCTAAGCACTAAACAGAAAAACAGGTGTTAAGTGTTTAAGTGGACCCGAATACTAATTGGTGTATAGCAGGGGTGTCAAACTCTGAATGCAGGTTTTATTTCCAGCCAGCCACTAAAGCAGGTGATTGCTGGAGAAAAAAAAAACCTGCAATGTCTCGGCCCCCCGAGTGTCTGCATTTGTTATTTTGCTATAAAAAGAAGCTTGATTCCAGATTGTGAGTTATGTAGCATCCCATGAAGGAGAAAGTGGAGTAAAATAAATCTGATGGTAAAACAGATTGAGGTTGAATTATTGATGGGAGTCGAGGGGCGTGTGCCACCAACTCAGTGTAATTTGGATGCGACTCTTATTAGTTTAACTTAGACTGGGCCAGGCATACAACATGAGAGAGTACGGCGTTACTGAGCCCGTTATTGGATGCTTTGCCTTTTTAGGTCATTAGGGTGGGTCCGCTGGGCCACAGGAAGAGGATCATCGCATCTCTGGCCGAGAGACCCTACGAGGAGGCTCCCTCCAAGTCCCGTCGCCTGTCTCCCATTATGGTGAGAACGACTTTGCAGAACGACTATGCTATGCTAACACTTGGTATGTTTGATTCTAATTTGTGTCTAAATAACATCAGGACCAAATAAGTATATTATTGATTGAAGACATCAGAGATATTCTTGTTATCAATGAGGCAATACATCTTCCAACCACTTGATGGCAGTAATGCATTTCAAGCAGAAGAAACTAGACAAGCCTGTAGTGTTAGGTTACTTCCTGTTTCGGGCAAGACTTACGTGGAGGAAACCACAGGGAAAACCCAGGACATGTTGGAGAGACAATGTCTCTCAACTAAGCTGGGAACGCCTCGGGATTCGCCGAAAGGAGCTGGAGGCTGCCATCCTGTTACCTGGGACAATAGATCAAATCAGACATTAAACAGTATCGCCATACTGTACCTGGTGGTCTTCATTGAGGGCAGAATTTCCCCATGAGCTTTCACTTTATGCTACACTGTTCTCCAGTCATTATCTAGTTCAATGTCGGACAAATGGTGCCTTTAAGTACAAAGTCAGTCTATTTTCCCTAGTGCTCAAGCTTGAACATGTCATCCGCAAAATGGCGTGTGTACTTCGTGATGGCATAGCAAGCGAATGTGAGATGCATTCACAGACTACATTTTATTTACTCTCATATGGAATATATTCAATCAGAAAGAACACTTATTGAATTAGTTAGGACAACAAAAATGCACCATGCTGCTTTTCTTTTTTGACAAGTTGAATATTGTCGATTTAGTTTGTATTTCTGTGCTTTTGCACAAATTGATTCATCTCTTTCAGTATCTAATTTATGAGATTTTTTTCTTCCGTAATGTTCACAATGCCTAAATAAAAGAGTCTGATTTCCCAGCCAAATAAAAGTAGCTGAGGCTTTATTTTCCAGGAGGAATCTTGGATGTAGATCAGGAACGCTTCAGGAGACAATTCTGTCTAAACAGTCGTCTGTATGTGTGTGTGATGTTTTCTATAAATGTGTGTGTTTGGTGTGTTAGTTCCATGACCTCCTGTCCCAGACTACGTGCCCCCTGGGCCAGATGGACCCCTACACCAGTCGCTCCATGGACATGCTCCTGCCCCTGGCGGAGGCCGACCGGAGGCGGAGAGGAGGAGATCAAGACTGTAGCGTTTCTCTGCGTTCCTATTGTGAGAGGCCGCGCTCTGTCGTAAGTTCTTACAGTTGTTTACTTATTAAAACTTCTTTGGTTTCCTCCACATCACGTGGTAGACGTTTGCTCACGCTTGGGGGGGTGCGAGTATCACGCCTGTAGAGGGCGCCCATGCGCTATGGTGAACGCTACGCATTAGTAAAGAGATTTTGTTTTCTTTCCCCTCTGCGGCGCCCCCTGGAGAATGTCGCCTTGGGCAATTACCCATATGCCCCATAGCTAGAACCGCTACTGCTTTCATTTTTTAGTATATGGCCCTTGGTGGAAAAAGTTTGGACACCTCTGACTAAGATGGAACAAACACTTTGAAATTCTGTGGTCCATCAATTCAGAATTCAGAAGAAAATATGTCAACAAAAATCCAAAATATTTCCAAAAAATGGGTTGCGTCAAGAAAAAGTATTCTTAAGTATTGATTTATTTATTTGTATTTATTTTTATTTTAATATTATTCATTCATTTTCTACCGCTTATCCTCACAAGAGTCGCCATCTTCAGGCGAGAGGCGGGGTACACCCTAGACTGGTCGCCAACCAATCACAGGGCACATATAGACAAACAACCATTCACACTCACATTCATACCTATGGACAATTTGGAGTCGCCAATTAACCTAGCATGTTTTTGGAATGTGGGAGGAAACCGGAGTACACGGGGAGAACATGCAAACTCCACACAGAGTTGGCCGAGGGTGTAATAGAACTCGGGTGTCCTCGCTGTGAGGTCTGTGCACTAACCACTCAACCAACGTGCAGCCGTGCAGAGAATAATGTGTGAGCTAAATGCTAACAGGACAAGTTAAATAATTTCAGACTGCAGGTTTCTTAGTACACAACCTGTTTTTTGGAATGTGGGAGGAAACCGGAGTACCCGGAGAAAGATGGCCGAGGGTGGAATTGAACCCTGGTCTCCTAGCTGTGAGGTTTGCACGCTAACCACATGACCGCCGTGCAACCCAATATTCTATTAATGACACAAAATTGTTACTAACTCTTTCAATATGTTTTCATACATTGTTATAATCCCGAACACCCGATCCCAAAGAGTCATCATATTTTTTACGTTTTTTTTTTTGTGCGAGAGGCAAAAAGAGGTGATGACGCAACTGCACACTAATGGATGGCAGTTTTAGAGCAGCTTTAAGCCATAAAACCAGCAAAGTAGCATTTGATAATGTCAATGGAAAAACATACATGACAGCAAAGAGGAAGTGGAAGAACATGGAGTGTAGAATGCCAAGGAAATTTTAACGCATGCACACATACGTACCGTTCAATTCCAAATGTGAAAACTGTAAATAGCTCAGGGTGTTATTTATGTCAATAAATTGTTATGTTGATGTGAAAGTTATGCTTGAAATGTATGTTTTATATATTTTTTTCCCTTTTTTTTTTTAGTTGGGAACTGATATTTTCCCAACACTTTTCTATGTTCGACTACTGATTACTAAAGAATGGAAGAAGGTTATTATTATTCGAATTACTACTACTACTACTTATAACACCTAGCCAAGATCTATACAATCTGATCCCTTGATTCCTGTGGTGACAGCAACTGCCCGGGAGCCGGGGACCAAAATTCCAGGGGGCACCACTGTTGTTTCCACTACATGTATTTGTTAAATTTGTAATTCCTTCAGAGTAATGGAGTAATAATGTATTCCAAGTACAGACAAGTAACACGCTGCACTAAATATGCATGCTAACATAGTCGCATCTGTTTCCAGCCTCAGTCAGCGAATGCTAACACAATCTAGCAAGTTGAATTAACACGTGAACAAGATCGGAACCAGCATCTCGGTCCACTGTCATGAACTCCACGGCTCTTACGTGATCAGCTGCTTCCTCCTGAGGTGAAAGCACTAAGAATAACTCTGCGATCAAATGTTACCATTCGCTAAAAGGTCAAGCTGCGGCACAAACACAAAAACAGTCACGCGTGCACAACTCAAGAGGAGCATCCAGCCAGAAGAAGAGAAATACTACTTGACTGCACCACTCACCCGCTCCACCATCGTGGTCTTTATCACCAAATGCTGCTGACCTCCAACAGGAGGAGCATTTGACTCCATTGCCAGTTTAGCCACCAACTACATTTTTTTTTTCTTCTTTGTAGGACCGTCACAGTGAACGACACAAAGAATCTCGTCTCAACTTGCGGCCGCCCAGCCACTCTGCTACCTACGCCACGGTGTCCGCCTGGCACCACCAGCCTGAGAAACTCATCCTGGACGCCTGCGGGTACGAGGCAACAGTAAGTCACTTTTTATGGCCTTCAGCATTTAGACACTGTTTAGACACCTGCATCATCTAATGCAGGGGTCTCAAACACGCGGCCACTAGTTTGAGGCCCCCGCCTTGATATGAAAGTTTAATGTTAGTGCGGCCCGCGCAAGTTTGATATGATTGCTGTATGGTATCATGTACCCAGAAAAAATTATTACGTTTGATTAATGGTCATGTTAAAGGTTAAATAACTGTTAATAGTTATCCTCTCTATCCGTGTGGAAGTGGTAAGTTTTTGGCTTTAAGTTTAAAGGAAATAACTTGGAGGCTACCGTTTAGGTCGCTAGCTCTCTAGTTTGCGAGTTAGCATGTGTCTCAAGAGCCTGCAGTTGCGCAATATGTTGTAAATAAAAAAAAAAAAGATTATAAATGTGACTATAGTCGTGTTTTGTCATGTCTACAGGGCTCTAATAATGCTTTGTTCATTTTAATCTGAAAAAAAATAATTTGTCTACCCACCAACTATATGTGGTTTTTATTATTTTTATTATTATTATTATATTTATTTATTACTGATTGATTGATTTTCTTTATTCTTGATTTGTTTATTTATTTTTCATCTTATTTTGTGCAGAAAAATAATTAATTTTTATTGTAGAAAATCGGAACCAAAGCACTGAAAAGGTTTGTATATTTTTCTGTTTTTAATAAATGCCTTTTTTTTCGTTTTTTTTTTTTGAAAACCTGATGTGGCCCAGTCTCACCCAGACCCTAGCTCCAGTGCCCCCCCAAGTAAATTGAGTTTGAGACCCCTGATCTAATGTGTAAGCAAAAATGCTTCAACTCCAGTTACTTGGTGTGTGTTCTACAAATGTAAACAACTGCATTTGTAGAACACTACAGTCTCTAATTAGCGGCAGGTCAAAAAACATCGGCATTGTCATTTGTTACACTTTATGACGCCGTCTAACCTGGTATGTTTTTCTAAAGTACTTAGGTTCAATGATAATCAGGGATCTACGAGGGATAGAGTCCACACAAGATGCCTGTGCCAAAATTAGGGCAAGTATGACTGAAACCTGCATTTTTTATTTTTATTTTTAATCTTAATCCATCAAGTAGCTTCCATTGACATTGGTTCTTTTATTGTAGAAATCAAAGGACTCAAGAAAAGGTCCAGTTGTTATCCTCTCCATCACCTACAGGGGGGTCAAGTTCATCGATGCAGCCACAAAGGTAAAGTGTTGTCTACCAGTCTTCATGTTTATTGATTGTCGACTCAACCCAAAACATTCCCGCTGATTGCCTCTGCGTCAATTATTGCTTCCTGTCAGCGTTTCCAGCAACTTTCCTTCCTGTCTCTGCTATTAGACTATAGTTGCAGAACACGAGATCCGCAACATCTCCTGTGCTGCACAGGACCCGGATGACCTCTGCACTTTTGCCTACATTACCAAGGACCTGAAGAGCGGCCACCATTTCTGTCACGTCTTCAGCACGGTGGAGGTGGTAAGTAAAGTATAGCGATAATAATTCTTTAATAATTATTATTCATCATGAAAACCATTTGTGAAAACAGCATGGGGACTAGCGCTCTTTTTGATTGGCTCATTGATTAAATTTTACCGTCTTGCTAAGTGTGACATTTACATGTACGAGATAACGGTAACCGTTCCAATAAAACAAAAAGGTCGATCTGAAAATAATGGGAACGCTGGGGAATAAAACAAGTCTCTCCATGGCAGACACAGACGTATGAGATCATCCTAACACTGGGCCAGGCCTTCGAGGTGGCCTACCAGATGACCGTCCAGTCTAGGCCGAGACACTTCGTCCCGCATTCGTCTTTGGGCTCGGAGGTCCAAGAGACTAAAATAAGCCGACCAGTGTCGCAGTCGTGGAGCAGCATGAGGAGATCCGCAGTGAGTAGCACACCCACAAACAATCACCGAGTTGTTTTTTTTTCTTGCTTATATACGACCTGTATCCGTTAATATGACGGTAAAATTCAATTTTTTCAAGATGTGACCCAGGCCTCGTTTGTATGTTAATAGAAATTCAATATGTTCGCATGTTCAGATCTCGTATATCTGACCGATAAATCATCGAATGACTGATTTGGCCGTGGGAAAGTTGGGAAACCATACTCACAGATGTAGACAATATTTGTAATCCGAAAATTATTTTGAAAAGTAGTTTCAGCGAAGTGGCTCAAGTCAATGTCCACTCCTGGTACCGACATCCACCCAACTCACTCCTTGCAACCATAATTATCACATACTACAGTATTAATTGGCCCTGTAACCCTAGAAACCGCCCATGAATGATACGGGAAAAGGCCGAAATGATACTGTGTCAAAGCCCAGGGGCAGTGATACTGATAAAATATAGAATTTAATCATGTCCAGTATCAGCCCCCGTAGCTGTCCACTCTGGTATCGTGCCCGTGAAACAACCAATCAGAGAACAGCGCACGAGCGTGAACACACAAGCGTTTGTTTTGCTGCCGTCTGTGCTCTGTCAACATATTATTGTTGAAATATTTTTGCAATTCTTGTGTTTACACTGATTAGATATAATACATGTAATAAACTGAAATAAACGGAAATAAACCGCGTGCCAGTATCATATACTGACACTGATACTGATACTGACACTTGGGGGCATGATACCTGGCCTGATACCAGACAAACCATGTGATAACCTATAAGTATCTTCCTGCTGAATCGCCTACGTGAAATCATTTGGTTTCAAAAATGTTGACTTTCAAATTACACATAAAGTCGTGGTCATGTGAACGACACCATGAAAAGATCAGATTCTAACAGAAAATCTGAATGGCAGCGTGAAAATACTCTTAACAAAAACCTTTTAAATCATTGACAATGTTCCAATAGTGACTTTAAAATGTAAATCTTTGCAAAAGATGCTAAATAAAGTGGCTAATCGTACATTTTGATTGTTCTGTACTCCTGTTTCGATGCCACCGTCTTAGGTCTACGTGTATGTAGCTCAAAATCTCATAGCCGACGCCATGTTGCACTTCTTTAGACAACTAGTCAAGACTAAATAAACAGTCAAAAAAACACTGACATTAACATCTGTTGCTTTTATTGACTCCGCACTATCAAGATTGGTTAGCGGTTTTATCTACTCTACCACTAGATGTGCTTTAAAATGTTGATTGTTATCTACAATGAATTCAGCAGTATTAATGCTATTATGACATAACCACTATTATTACATATAATTAGTTCTGTTGCTGCTGTGTAATATACTTATTAATAAATGACCATGTGGTCAAAGAGTGTTACATTTTCATTTCACACTCTCTCATGCAGCCAAAATCATAATTAAAGTTTAAAAATTTACTTTCCAGATATGCAGTGGAACCTCAGTTAGAGTCATTAATCCATTCCAGAGGGTTTGACTAAAACCAAAACATACTCTAATCAGTCAATTTTCCCTAACCAAAAATGTTAACACACTTTTTTTTATAGCTTTTCCAATTATGTTTTTACATGTAGAAAACAATTCAAAATACATATAAATTAATTTAACATCTCTTTTACTACAGAATTAACTGCTGATGACATCATAGACCGGCGACGGAGCATGGAAACAATGACTTCCGGTCCGGTTTTTGTGCTAAAAAATACTTAATGAACACAGTAGGAGTCACACAGTGTGTTAATAACACAAAAAAGACCCATGCTTTTTGGTAATGAATGTCAACCAAGACAAAATTTGTATAGATTTTCAATGTAAACTGAAAACTACGCCAACAGGTGCGTACACTAACTGAGGTTCCAATGTCATGAATTTTCACATTCGGTAAACAACAGCCTGCTGTTAGCATCATTAGCCAATTAGCATCACTTCCTCTTTGTAGTTTAGGTAAATCAACGCTCCAGCTCTAATTAGAGCATTTAGACAATCATACAATTAACAGAGGTCTTAATTATCAATTAGCTGAGTCATCAATCATTATGCCCTTTCCTGGTAAACAACATGGAATTTAGCAGCATAAAAACTAGACCTTTCTGAGCCAGAATATTAGAAACGGGTCCAACCTTGTTGACTTGCACTTTTCCAGACACCATTCCCAGTTTCCGTACTCGGGTCTGCCGTTGCACTCAAACCAAAACACCGTCCAATCACCATCAAGTCCTTACAGCACAAGCCTCCATTAGGCAAGCATGTTATGTCCTTTTCTAACAATGTCTCTCTTTTAACGTGTCTTTGCTCTTGTCTTCTTGGTCCTGCTGCTCCCCAGGGTGCCCCTGTGCTCGAATGCCGCTGCTGTCACTGTCACACGTGTACCACCCACCGTCCTTCTTTCCTCCCGTTGCACTCTGTTAGCCCCGGAGTCCAGGTCCTTCTCTTTCCTTGCCTCTATTCCACCCCCCGCCATCGCACATCTGCTCACGCACCACCTTGCCCAACCGCTATTTGGACGCACCAGTCATCTTCTTTTTACCCTTCTTTTTCTTCTTCTTCCTTTTGCACCACCAATCTCATCTCCCTCTCACATCACCGGTCATCACCATCGGATCAAATAGACGCCATTAGGTCCAGTGTTGCAGTTTAGCTTCCTAGCTACCAGGTTTCACCTCTGGTGGAACAAGATGGTTATGGTTTGTTTGTTTTCTTGGTGTTTTATCTTTTACATTTGAAGACGTTATTATTATCTGTGATTGTAAACTTCTGGGATGTGGTTGCCGTGTCTTTTTGTGTCAATGGACGCCTATGAGGGGGGAGGTCAGTTTTGTGAAACCGACGAAACACGGTAAAAAGTAATACACAGCAAATACAATAGAAAAGCTGCGTTTACTGTGAATTCGCTTTATCAGTTAATTTGCATTAAGTGTTGCTTTCACAGAAAATACTCCATTATACTGAGGATTACCCATAATCCTTTGCTATTATAACATATTTCTCCAATAGAACTCTTAGCCGGTTCTGCACTTTTACACAGGGATCCTGAAATATTACTTTTAAAAACACAACAGGGCGGGAGAAGAGAGTATCGTGGACAACCCTTATACACAGGCAGCGTCCTTCAATGGAAAATTGCCTGGTCAAAGTTTAACAAATGGGGAAAAAAATGTGTAAAAATGGCAGATTTTACAGTCTGTGTGAAAGGAGTTTATACGGTGTAATGTCCTTACTGAGTTTCATAATGATGTTGTTACTATTATTGTTTTTAGCTCCCATGTGGGGTTTTAGGGGTTATACTGGTGGTGGGGGCAGCTCACAGAGCTGTCAATCATCCTTGCGGTGGATTGAGCCCCAAGTGTCCGTGATCGGCAGACGATCACCACGCGGCACCTCTAATCCATGTGTGCGAACTGAAGACATGTCAGTGTGGTCACACGGGCCTCCCGCTGACACCCGTCTCACGCACTCCTCTCGTCCTTCCTCCTCCTCCCCCCTCCCCGACTTCCTCCTCCCTCCCTTCCTCCTCTCCCCCCCCTTCCCCAATTGACCCGGCAGATCGACCCCCTGGAGATGGACGCAGACATGCACTCCCTGGGCAGCACCTCCTGGCTCTTGGACCAGAGGGACTCCAACAGGCGGCCAGTCAGCACCAAGTACGAGACCACCATATTCTGAGGCCCCCCCCCCTCCCACTCTATCCCTGCGGCTGACCCCCCCCCCCCCCACCCCAATCCCCCTTCCATTGCATTGTACTCCTCGCACACAAACACAGTTTGAGCCTCGTGCCTTCTCACTGTGACGGCGTAGCCACCCTCAGGGCTGCCTCCCCATAAACCCCTCCTCCTTTTGCCCCGCCCGGTGACCCACACCGACGTCCCACCTGCCATGACAAGGACCCCTCTTTGACTCCGCCTCCTTGTCATTCGGAGCCTTGGAAGTGGAAGATCCACAGAACTGAGCTATCTGTCAACCAAACTGCCTCTTCTTCCCGACACCCCCCTCTTGCCCCCCTTGCCCTCCTCCCCAATGACGACATGCATCTGCCTCAACTCCTTGACAGCACCCAGAGGTTGCTAATTTATTCTTAAGGCTTGTTTTACACTGTTACCCCCCCTTTTTTTTAATTTTACATTTGGTTGCTTTTTCTTCTTCCATGTGTAGCCTATCCTGTCTTACCAGGCATCTACCACTGTGAGGCGCTGTGAGGAGGCCGCTTGACTTAGCACGGGATGCCAAACAGACAAATCAATGATAAACAAGTTTTTTTTTTCTTCTATGCATTTGTACATTAACACAAATACACCTTGTTGCACTTTGAGGAGTTCATGTGATATTAATCCAAATTATTCCCCTCTTCCCGGGCACCACCCAATGACTGCACACTGCTTTTTTTTTTTTTGGGAGGCACTTCTGATTTCCTGCTGTGTCAAAATAACATTGTGACCAGATTGGGAGGGGGAGGGTGGGGTCTTTGCGCTGGCCTTGTACGTGCCCTGTGCCTCTCAGCATCACGGTAGCACAGAGAGACTGCAAAAAGCGCCTGGATTTGCAGATAAAAACCAAGAAAAACACTGTGTTGACACGTGGCACTATCCCTTTCAACCTTTCTAAGATGGGAGTCCATTTTGTGATACTTTTTTTTCATAGAGGCCAACAAATAATAATAATAATCTCAATTTTGTAAATGGAATCCAAACACGCCTAACATAATTTGAGTTGACTTATTAAAAAAGAGGGGCCCGAGCACGAGTTTCCCAACTTAGCATCTCATTATCACGATGAAACGGCTTTCCACACGTGCAGTTTCACGCCAATTTAGAATGAAGCGCAGCAGCACACGCTAAGTGTGTCACACGGCGGCGTGTTAAAAGAACCAAATTTAAATGTTGTGTTGGTGTTGTGATGATACGAATGGATTTGCTATGCTGAGAGCACGACACGCCATGTTTATGTATTTTTTTTTTTTTTTTAAAAAGGATGCTCTTCCTTCTCCTGCACTGTGAATCAAAAGCTTGTTGTGGAGTTGACACACTTTGCGTCCTTTACCCGTGTGCACTGCTACCTTTTTGGGTTGTTTCTGTCCACTGTCCCTGTGTGTGTTTGTGTGTGTGTGCACAGGGGGAGGCTGACGTATACGCAGACTGTTAAGACCTGTGTGTGTGTTTGTGTGGCACTGTAGCAGCGTTCTGGCCACCGTGTTCTGACTGTTAGCTTCCACTGGTGATGCATGTAAGCAGTGTTTGTTTTGGGTCTGGTACCTGTGGATGCGCAGGGCCGGGCCGGGTCAGTCTGTGTGTGTATGCGCACTGTGGCGTCTCCTGCTCTGGCTCATCACGCTTCGTCCATTTCCGTTTTGAACATTTCAGCCTGTCACCTCCAGTCATCCCTACATCGTCCTCATCCCGGCAACATGTCACGTACGTTCTCCCATTTTGTTCGTCACCAAGGCAACCTGCTCTTGTATGGCTGGCTGCAAAGTAAGGATGGGTACATTAAAAATTTAAAAAGTGGTTTAACCTAAGCAACAACAAAAAAAAACGTATGTAACAAAAATGTAACAAAATAACAAATACAAGCACTTATAGTTCAAAATTATAGTTGAACCACTCTTCTGTGTTTAACATTACATTTCAATGGTAGCTGATTAGGCAGCACTGGAGTTGGACTTGAATACATTTGCACCTTCTACTGGTTGTCTACCAGTATAACAGCTCAGTAAAAATATGATGACTGTAGAAATTAATTATATTTTATGCCACTGGATGCATTTCACAGTCCAAAGTCAACAAAATGCTGCAATAAGGAATGCAAGTTATAGAAAAAGTGACATTTTAAACATTTTGTGTCAACACAAGAGTGATATATGATAGTAAACTATCATCTATGTCGCGTATACTCACTAGGGTCATGGCGATATGCTGGAGCCTATCCCAACTAACTTTGGACAAGATGCGGTGTACACCCTGCACTGGTCACCAGTGTGTTCTCTTCCTATTAAGAAATAAAACAAGTCAGTGCCAGAGCCAGAAACCTTTCATTGGTGTGGTCAAGGTGAGACCATTACTCACATAGGGGTGGCACTTGATACCTGAAATGTCTAAATGGCCAATTACCGTTAATAATTTGGCAACGACACAATTTGGAAAAAGCTTTAAGAACAAAGTCAAGTGCAAAGTGTGAAACTCCTCAGTGATGCAATCAGTGGAATTAGAAAGTGAGCTCATTCAGCACATCTGCCATGGCTTATTATTTTTGCTGCAGGTATTCTGGCTGCGTGTGAGTTCCAGTGATTCTTCCTGAAGCGAGATATTATATCATTATTAAAAGTATTAAAAGAAGATGCCTTACTCGCCCCTTTAGTGCTTTACAATCATTACAAGTTGCATACTTACAATATGAATATTTCCAAACCGTGGATATACTGAGCTAGCAAGCTTATTGCTGTGTGGATCATGAGGTCATCACGTGCATGGATATGGTTATTCATCAATTAATCATTACTATCATCGGGCCCTAATGCTGGTCAGTCTATATTGTCGGATATCCCAAAGTTTTATAATTTGTATAAGTATTTACATTTTCTTTTAAAAGTATTGCAATGTTTAAAAAAAATATTGTTTGCACAGCACGGTGGTTGAGCGGTTAGCATGCAGATTTCACAGCTAGGAGACCAGGGTTCAATTCCACTCTCGGCCATCTCTGTGTGGAGTTTGCATGTTCTCCCCATGCAAGCGTGGGTTTCCTCCCACATTCCAAAAACATGCTAGGTTAATTAGCGACTCCAAATTGTCCATAGGTATGAATGTGAGTGTGAATGGTTGTTTGTCTACGTATATGTGCCCTGTGATTGGCTGGCGACCAGTCCAGGGTGTACCCTGCCTCTCGCCCAAAGACAGCTGGGATAGGCTCCAGCACCTAGAAAATGAATGAATGAATTGTTTGCACATAAAAATTGCTCTCTGTTTACGTTTGGGATAGTCAGCTTAGAGAGCAGGGGTCCACAACCTTTTTTTGCACCACGGACTGGTGTGATTTGGGTCTTTTTTCCACGGACCGGCCAATGTGTGGCAGAAAAATACAGCAAATATAAAATAACACGATGTTAAGTGCAGGGAAAATATAACTCACCTGCTGAATCAGTGGGAGGCCTGAGCTCGTTTTGTTGAGACGAGATGGTGTTCCATCTAGGTATGATATGAGACAGTGAGTCGTTAATAAATTATTTATTATTTCTGTGCGGCCCGGTACCAGGACCGGTCCCCGGCCCGATGGTTGGGAACCCCTGGCTTAGAGTACAGCAAATTAACAGGGACAGTACCCCCTACTGGTAGCTGTTAAGTAGTACAATCCTTTGAGATATTACTTAATGATGTACAGTAGATACAGTTGCAGATGGAATTCTCCACAACCTAATAAAGGCCACAAGTACCACTCTAAGTACACTTCACATCCCTTTATGTGTTCGTTAATCTCTAATTATGAGCACACACCAGTAGAAAGTTAACAAAATATAAATATGTTAGACATAATAAAGTCACAAACTCAGAATTCTGGCATAAAATGACTTCTAATGTCTTCTAATCAACCTGCAGAGTAGAAGAAGAGAGATTTTTCACCTTGAGTATTCACATCCCAGATAGGCAGGTTAAGAGTTACCTTAGTTTGCAATAATGAGTGCAACAGCCATTGAGTCACACAGGGGTCCTTGTGTAGTCTCCTGTCAGCAGTGTTTTCTGCACAGATAGAACAAGCAGGCAGCATGTCCAAATTTACCTACTAATGACTAGTACTTTTCTATGGGCAGATCAGTCAGCTCATTATGTCAATGTACCTTATCCTATTTGTTATAGATTATAGTAATAATGTTCATCTGCTCAGCTGACGAGTTAATAAAACAGTATTAACCTATTAACACCTATGCCACAACATATACTGCTCAAAAATAATAAAGGGAACACTAAAATAATGTATCGTACTTTTAAATGAATTAAATATTATCGTATTTTCCGGACTATAAGTCGCACTTTTTTTCATAAGTTGGCTGTTCCTAAATGAAAAAACTGTTTATGTTACATAAACACTGGCACCTTTTCTGTTCATGTTTATTTTTTGTGTAGCTGAATAACTATTGTGTTAGCATATATTACACTTATTCAGCCTGTTCTCTATTATTTTATTGTTAGAACTTGCCTTCCAAGAGGACGTAATGTCGGTTTTGGTCCAGTAGTTTGGAAAATAAATTAGCTTAATAAATTACTTATATTCCAGTGCGACTTATGTTTTTTTCGACCTAATTATGCATTTTTTTGGCATTGTGCGACTTATACTTTGGAGCAACTCCAAAAAATGCAGAAAATACGGTCAATACTAAAATAATATAATCATATAAATAATAAATAATATAATAATATAAAATAATATAAAATAAAATAGGTGTGCTGACAACAAAAATTACCCAAAAATATCAATTAAAATCAAATTTGTTATTATAATTGGGGGTGTCTTGCTGTTGTCTATTCCATTTGCACAACAGCATGAGAAATTGTGTTGCTTCCCAAGTGGATAGTTTGATTGGCTTGGAGTTACATTATGCTGTTTAAGTTTTCACTTTGGTTTTTTTGAGCAGTGTAAATATACACGATCATCAAACTGGCTAAATAGCGCCCATCCCTACTGCAGATTGTGTCATAAAGAGCAGCAGCTACAAGAAGCAGGTTGTGACAGGGTGACGTGGTGCATGTCTCTTGTTATTTTAACATCAGTGTCTTCCTTGTGTAGCTCGTCCCAGCGTTCAAGTTCCCGGACACCAAGCTCTGATGAGTTGGCAGCCAGCGAGCGGCCCATGTGTGAGTTTAGTGGGAAGGAGATAGAGGGAGGAAATCAACTCTTTGACATTTAGCTCTCGCCCTGTACACTTACACCCCTCCCGGCATCAAACCTCTCCCTGATCACACAAACGAAAGGTAACCTGTCCAACATTGCCAGCTAAACAGGACACGAGTAGCGCTCACTTCTCGACAAAAGGTCAGCTATAGAAAGGTCAAGTCTTCTTTCGGGCCTCGGTCCTCGTTATGTTGGTACTGCAACGGGTATGAGCGTTGTCGACAAGCATGTCAAATCGATCCAGGTCTACGGGAGACACTAGCTGTTTGATATGGACAAAAAAAATAATAAAAAAAAAAATACTGTACCAGCATCCAAAGCTTTGCCCATGTTTGTGGCCAGAGTTTGGTTTGTCAAAGAAAATGTTATACTGGTTAAAAATTTCAAAAAGCAATATTATATTCATGATATTAAATGATATGATGAGAAAAGCATCCCCGAAAGTCAGCATTGTTTGTCTGTTTTCTTGCCGTCCTTTATTGATGCATTTAAGGGATGCACTCCCTTAGAAAGTAAACGTGGATACGCTTTAGAATAGTCAGTGTACAGCTTGATATGCACTCTCCTCCAGACCTGAACCAGTGCTCTTCACTTGTATTGCCAGCGATTTATATACTAATAGCTGGGACTTGACTTATTTTCAGTGGATAGAAAATCTACACTGCTGTACAATTGTACACAGACTACTCTAAAGTATGTCCACATTGACATTCTATTGTATTGTCCATTATTTCTCACTGCTAATCTCTTCTTTTAGATTTAAAACTGAATCAGTTTAACCGCATTTGTTGGAAGTAAGTTCGTTTGGACTTGCCTAAGTAAGAAGCAGACAACTCGGCACTCGGCATGAGTGTGAGTGGGCATCTACTCCCTAAAACGCCTCCAGCATTGCCCCAAGGAAACTCTCTTCACGGTTTTGGATCAAGCTGAAATTATAATCAGCTCTGCACGCACTCGGGAGCACAATTACATGCAAACTTAAAAGTGTCATTTAAAAGTTGTGCTGTCAACAAAAAAAGTCAGTTACATTTAAAAATGAAAGTGATTATCACTTGTGCTATAATATACGATATATGCGATATCGCTGATAAGATAAAAAGGTGATACCTTTTGAAGTTTGCCGTGCATCTCCACATAGCACCAACAGCAGCACCTTAAGCGAACAGGCCCCCCCCTCAGGTGTAGCAAGCAAGCTCTTCCTGCATGTACTGTATATCTGCAACTGTACTTTTACAGACAAAAAAAGGCACAACAATGCGAACATCACAATATGTTAAGAAAAAAGAAGCTGCCCGCTCTTACCTGAAGACACCGAGTGGTCACCGAGTGGATCTGTGGCTGTGTAATAAGGGCACAGGACAGTACACAAAATGGGGCCAGACTAAAAATAAAAGTTCAAATCTTTTATAGCCGCAAAAAAGCTGTGTACCAAACTGTGCAGATAAATACAAGCATTTGAAAAAGCACACTTATTACCTATAAAAGTCTCCCATCATGGCTGCTAGACACACACAGATATCTTTACAAAAAAAACAACAACTCTAAGTCAATGTGTTGTTTTGTTTTTATACATTTGCATATTTCAAAATATTAAACATCATTTTTGTATTAAAATAAAACAAGGATAAGTTAAGCACACAGTTTCAGTTCTTGCTGCTATTTACATATCTGGTAACTCCACATTTCACACTTTAAAAGTGGAGGCAACACTGAGACAATAAGTGCCATGAGCAGAACCGTCATAGAAAAACATTTGAATACATAAGACTAGAGATTCTAGGCAGTTTACCTCAACCAGACCAGAGTCCTGACGGAAAACAATAATTAATACAATCTTCTGTTCCCAAAAAGAAAATATTTTCCCTAGGCTGACAAAAGTACAAAAAAAAATCACTTCATATCATAGCAGTGCTACTAATCAGACTCTCAGCCCTTTTTTTATATACTTCATTGTTATTTGTGTGTAAACCACACTTACCAGAGAAACTTAACTAAATTAACACTTTTAATCTCAAGTTGGGATCCGTTCTCCATAAGGAAGTAAAAAAAAAACTTCCACACTTGTGCCACACAAGATCATCCATCAGAGGGCAAGTCTGCAAACATGAGCTACACACACAAACACACACACAAAGCAACAAACACACACTCTTGCTACGAGTCCTTGAGCATGTTGATGCGTGCAAAGATCTTGAGTGCAGGTCCCAGTTTAATGTTCATGGTGCTCATCAGGTGATCCTCCTTTAACAGCAGCAATGCTTGGCCGTCAATCTCCTGCGAGCGGAACTCGTCTGCGATCTCCTGACATCCTGGGTAAACGTCAAAAACACGTTTGGTCACAAAGACAAAATGATCCCAGCATTACACACATAAATTATACACAACTTTTTTTATTCCTCCTGTGATTGTCAATATACTATTACCAAACAACCGCTTACTCAATACACAATCAGGATTCAGTAGGTAACATCATATAAAGTATACTCACCAGTCATTTCATTAAGTACTGTCAATTAAGGACCAACCAAAGTATCAAAACATAATAATAATGCTTAGTAAAGCTTTGATAAGCTATGAATGAAAGTTGCAATGTAATAATACTACATAAACAGTACACAATATTGATAATTACTAAGATAATAAACATTACATTGGGTGAGTGATTAGCACAGAGGCCTCACAGCTAGGAGAACCGAGTTCAATTCCTCCCTCAGCCATCTCTGTGTGGAGTTTACATTTTCTCCCCGCGCATGCGTGGGTTTTCTCCGGGTACTCCGGTTTCCTCCCACATTCCAAAAACATGCTAGGTTAATTGGCGACTCCAAATTGTCCATAGGTATGAATGTGAGTGTGAATGGTTGTTTGTCTATATGTGCCCTGTGATTGGCTGTACCCCGCCTCTCGCCCGAAGACAGCTGGGATAGGCTACAGCACCCCCACGCGACCCTCGTGAGGATAAACGGTATAAAATGAACGAATGAATGAAACATTACGTTAATTGAGACATTGAAATACATTTATACTGTATACAAAATTTCACAATTTTAACTCCAGAAAATGTTAGATTTATTTTATTTTCTCCCCAAATTATTTTGACATTATATATTTTGAAGAATTTTATTCCCATTTTAATATGGTAGAGGTGGAAAGATTAATTTTTAAGGCTGAGTGTTATTTGTTGCTAAAATGTTGTACTGCAATATAAAATAAATAAGGCGGAGTGAAATGGTGCGTGGCTAACCTGGCAGCGAACAGATGAACTCGTACACTTCCTCCACGTTCCACTTGGTGGGGTCGTTGGGTAAGAAAGGCTGACACAAAGCGTCCGTGTTGTCCCTCCCTGCGCAGCCGTCCTGCTCCGACGAGGCCCGACTGGGCTGCTGCTGCTGGACAGGGACCGGGACCGAGGACGGAGTCGGCGGGGCCAGGGGTCCCGAGCTGGCTGCTGACAGTGGGGACGGTGGCTCCTCGTAGCTGGACATGTCAGAACACGGGCTGGACTCCTCCTGGCTGGGTTGACAGGGATGCGGCGATGATACAGAGCTGGCCTGAGTTTGCTGCGGAGACGGGGACATCTTCTGAAAAGGGTGATGAAGAATGCTAATTAGGATCATCAAGTTGATTAATGATATATATAGTTGCAGTGTCTGATATATAAGGAGTGTTTGTTTACCCGTTTCTTTGCTTCAATGCTTGAACGGCCCTGACTCCTCCTACGCCAGCGATTTGTTGGTTTGGTCTTCTCTGGGCGAAACAGTCCTATACGCTTTGTACAGCCCACATTGTACCTGGACAGAGACATTCAGTATTATTATGCATACTGTACAATATTCTTCAATGGCCATGAAAAGACAGTAAGTATGTATCATCATGGACAATATGTTGAATGTGGCTTTTGACAAATCCCATTATGACCACTTGCATTCAACATAAAGGATTTCAGTACCATATTTTCTGCACTACTATATCTACAATATACCTTGTAATCCAGTGGACCTTATGTGTGCATCAAATTCCAAAATCGGACCATTTCCCATACATGTAGTATTCTGTTCACATGCCATCAGTAATGTTACACGGATGAGACATAAGTTACATTATATTGAAGCCAACCCCGATAAACGAGGAACAACACCTACCAGAGAGTTTATGTTTTGGTTAGAGAGCCTCAGATTTTAGACGGGACAGAGATGCCCATGTGTAATAAAGTGGCAAAAACATCAGACTTGCCTCTTTGCACAAACCATGGAGCAGAACCTTTTGGAGCCCTTGAAAGTATAGGCAAAGTCCACCCAGCCACAGTATTCACACGTCAGCTTGGGTTCTTGTTCCTGTTCTGTGGAGGCAAAGAACCAAAAAGAAGATATTTCATGTCAAGTTTAAAAAGAACTGGAAAAGACGAGTTGCGATTTATGACACAGGCGCCACCTTTTACATTTTAAACATAAGAATGCATACCTCCCGTGAAGAAGAAAAACTAAAATTACTGAGCATCTTTGGTGCTTTCTCTGTCTCACCTGGATGGTTCATGTCTTCAGGCTCAGAGTCGGAGTTTGCTGCATTGCTGACAGGAGTTTTGTCAGGGTCGGAGGAGAGCTGACTGTCCAGCTTCTTGGGGCTGTTAATGAGGATAGGAAGACGCTCCACCTGTTTCAATACATGAAAAAAGGATGACACATGAAAAATCAACATAAATCAATGAGGCTTCTTTATGGACGACGGCATGAAAGACCTCTGCACACTTTCAATAAGCATCAAAGCAGTGCAAAAGATGAACCATGCATTTTCTATTTATCATGCAATCACTGTATCATGGGAGTTTGGTACCAATGCCTTGTTTTGCTTTTCTTTTTTGCAATATTGCTTCCCATCTTTGAAGTAAGAAACAACCAACGACCCTTTATACAGGTGCACCTCTAACATTTTCATTCAAGTTTATGGTTAGTATTATGTTTTTATTTGTAAAAGTTTTTATGACGACAAGCAGGAGAGCCTGTCCAGACAAACATCTGAGACAGTTGATGCTCATCACACATTCAGACACCCACTTTCATCCTCTTTCAGCGAATGCGGCCATCCGTAATTAAAGCCAGAATCACACACAAGCTGTGAGCTGTCAGCTGGGGCAGGGTGAGAGCGAGACTTTGTGTTTGTAGGCTAACAGCCACCTGCAGGCATGCGCACACAGGAGAGTTAGACCACCGGGGTCTTGTTTATCAAGTTGTGGCCGCTGCCTAGGCGGGGGGTCACTTACACACACTGGGAACGGCTCGGCGCCCTCCTGGATGACAAAGCCTTCGATGACGTGCGTGAGGACCTGGGGTTTGACTATAGCCTGGGGAAGCTTGTTCTCGCCGTTGTGCGGCGCGACAGCCGTCACACTGGGCGCTTCGCTCTCATTTCCTGAGGTCATAGCTGGGGGCGGGGTCCGTGGTGCAGCAGTGGGTCTCTTAGTTGTAGCCCCTCCTGATCAGGAAATGAGTAGAAGAAAAAAACTTATTAATTTTAAAAAATAACAAAAGGAGGATTTTGTTTGAGATCACCACCAGGGAGTTCTAATAATAGCCTGTACATTCAATGATAGTTCAATTTTGTCAAATCACTATTATTAGCTGACAAGCATAACTGATGCTCTTGGAGCGTGGCTTGCAACGTTGGCGCAAGGAATAAACACATTCGAAAGTTTGCACCCCCCATGGAGCACCTAACCAAAGCAGACAGAAACTTTAAAAAGTTATTCAAACTTGATAATGTAATATTCTTTAGTAAGCACTATAAATGAATAGGTTGTAAGAATGAGCTAACCATTCAAATGAGACATTTGGTTGTGTCTGCTCGTGTAACGCATTTAAATAAAGTTATGACGCGACAACAAAAAACACTACAAAGGCTCACGTGCACGCAGCGGTAAATAACAATTGAAGTTCAACAACGGAAGTAAACGCCGACATGTTTTGTCTCTCTTTTTCATTTCATTTTCTTACCAGCTTCGACTCTTGTCTACCGCAGAAAACACGCGGTTGTGTTCCTTGTGGCGACCGGACAAAGGACGACGAGCTTGTGTCTGAGCACTTAAAGAGACAGCGCAACCCACACCTCTATTTGGAACCAACGGGACTGAATGATTAGCTCCAGACCGACTGACTACCGCGTCGCCACAGTCAAGCTAGGCTGACGACTGCAGTTTGGAGCGGGGCTGCAGTAAGAATGTTGGAATAAACAGCGACCAACCACTACTACAAGCACTACCACCTTAAATGACCCCATTAGACCTGTTTATGAGCACCAGAAGTGAGAAGTTTAATTATTTTTCTAACCGAGCATGGCGTTGCTGCTAAAGGAGTGTAATGTTTGCACTGTAGCTCACATATAGCTATGGTAGTGTTGTCTGTGTCCTGTTTAATCTTACGTTGTTGTATGTGATATTTGATAGATTGTTGTGTGTTGATAGGGATTTTATATGGAGTTACAGTGTATTTGTAAGTGGTTCAGTGCACAATAGTGCTTCAAAGATGAAGATGAAGTAAATATTCTCAGTCTATTCATATTAAGCCAGACAACAAAATGGAACACAGGCGCTACAACTACTTTTGCCTGTGGCACCTCTGCACCACAAATCTAAAAGTTGTGTTACATTTTATTTTTGGAGAATTATCACACATATGAGTGAGGGGGTACTCATGGTATGATAGGGAAATAGGGGCGTAAATAAGACATAAAAGGTTGAATGCAACTATAAACTAATCTGGCACAGTGTGGATGTCACTTTTTTTCACCCACCCCCAACCCCCCCCCAAAAAATCCCAAGAACGTTCCCATGTAGACAGGACCTATCTGCATACTGCAGCATCAATTAGGCACCCCAAAACTTTTGCAGCTTTGTAGCCTGCCTTAACGAGAAACACACCATTAGCCCTACTGTGAAGGGACAACATCACCATAGAAACCAATACACAAACACTGACACAACATCTGTGGAATTTTTGATTTGTGCCGTCTGCATGGTATGGTCCACTCACATTCCACAAGTGGGATATTCTTCCAAACAAATATGTCTGCCAAGCTACAACCATAGAGGGCTTTCCACAAGTTGGTTTAAAGACGCTTTCCACAGCCACAAATGTTAACGCTGAAGCGCTCTATCTTCACACATCCATCAATCCCATTCTTTTTCCACCATGATAGATGATGGCATCTTAGCCGCTTCAATTGTAAACATGAGTCATTCATTACCTTGCGGCTGAACAGCGGGTGTTGTTGGGTTGGACTTGGGCTGCTCTCCAGCCTTGGTGGGTTGTGATGGTGTTGGTACACTGTGCTGCTGCTGCTGCTGCTGCTTTTGTTGTTGTGGTAGTGGCGTTGGTGGGGGAGGTAGTTGTGGTGGTAGAGGTGGCGGCTTTTGTTGCTGCTGTGTGGTAGGGGCAGCACACGTCTCTCTCACCACCAGGGAAGTTGGCTTATCTTTACTGTCCTGAACCATTCGAGAGGCCTACAATTAGGAATATGGCAAAGAAGCAGCTATTAAGATGGGAAAATATCTACAAAACATACATTTTTGTTTTGTTTGAAATTACATCATGCATGTTAGGCCTTGTTCAAACAGATGTGCATATTTTTATCAATAAATAAACATTCAGTGTTTGTATTTGAAATGATCTAAAAACTGTAACTCCACTGTTATTCCACATTTAAATCACCTGATCCTCAATAAACAAGCTCATGAGCCTTTCCCATTCATTATTTTCTACTGATTGGCTAAAATGGCCTAGGAGTTCTTGCTGGGTTTGGGTTATAGCGCCACCAGGTGTTGAGCGGCAATAATAAAAGAGTATGTGTGGACAAAAGCTAATTTGTCTGGCTCCTACCGTGGGCTGGATTTGTAAGTTGATGGCTGTGAGCTGCACGGGCTGGGCTTTGGCCAATGAGGAGCAGGAGGAAGTTGGGGTGGGGGCAGAGTGGAGGGTGTGGGTGCTGATGGTGGAGTGGAAGATGGTGGCCTGCGGGCTGGATGTCAAAGTCTGATGCGGCGCAGGTTTGGGCAACACGGGTACTGGGTGCTGCGACGGCTGAATGGAGGCAGTCTGCAGGAGCTGACCGGGCATCCTTTGGGAGCTTTGGCTCTGATGGACCAAAAACTGCTGCTGCTTGTGCTGCTGGACCAGGGAGTGGGGCTGGATTTGTGTGTAGGCTGAAAGGACAACACGCACAGTTATCGTTTTTCAAAATATAATCATTCACAGCGCAGTGCCGTGCAGTGCAGTGCATTCCAAATTCACCAGGCGGTCTGACAACAGAAACACATGGCTGTTATTGTTCCCAGTGTGTGTGTGTGTGTGGGTGTGTATGTGTGCACTCGCTATTGCTATTTAAGGAGGGATTGCTGCCATAAAGGAGTCATTTGTCAGACGGTAGTCACTCCTGCTCCAAACCACATCCTTCTAAAAAGTGACATACAATTGCAGGACTTCACTATGGCCTCCAAGAAATAGTCATGCAAACTTTTTGTCATTTCGTTGTCGCACATTTTTGAGCTAGTTTATCAATATCCTAATCAAACGATGAACCGTAAAATATACTATTGAACTAATTGAACTTTAGCATCAAATCCATTGCATAAGGAACTCAAAAAATGCAATGAAATAAGAGATTTTAAGAAACAGTACAAGCAGTGGATGTTTACAAAGTACTAGGAAGAAGAGACCTGTACCCACAATGCCACTATTACAATTATTTTGTAGTTATTTATTATGACTGTTAAATACAATAAATTCCACAGATTCCTAAACTTTACTTAGAAATGGTTTCAATGTGTCAGCACCTATCACTGCAAGTCACTGTGGAGCCTTCATCCCTGTACTGTGGGAGCGTGTATTGCAGGGTGGTGAAAATGAAGCAAATATGAGCACTGTCCCAGGAACGAGTCCACCGATCCAAATGTGACACTTGATAAAAGTGAAGGGTGAGTTAGTGGGTCACAGCCGCACTCTGCTTCTTCCCACGACTCTACCAATAAGAGCTAACAGCGTCATCCATTATTTCCTGGAATCCAAACATGAAAATGGTCTCCACACCCAAGAATGTGAAGCTTTGAGGCGTGTTTGCCTATGTGAATAAAAGCCCCAATGAAGACACTCAGCCCGGAACATCAGCGTTTGTCTCCAATTCTGCTTGCCCCCACTGCCCCACCTCTGCATTGAAAGCTGCTGTGGGATACACTCCATCTGTTTCTGACCTCTCCCTGCAAGCTATTAACACATGCATGCTCTCTGTCTGTGGAAAAACTATATTGTGTGCAGTATGTCATTAGTCTCTTACACAAGTTAATCTATTGATTATATGGTTTTGTCAGTGTGATAATCCAAGAAAGGCTAATCAGATCAATTAGATGCACATGAATACCTGATTTCCTTAAATAGTGGCCTACACACAGTCCCTTAATTAATAACCATGTGCATCGTCCACATCATATTAATAATGCTTTCCTCAAATAGTTGCCTCTTTTATTCACAACGTCTGATCTAGGGGGTATCAAGGGGTAAACTGGAAAAACTACCAACCATGTGTTGCAGTAGACGCTTTGACCACAACACACATCACCTACAGAACAGACATGGCATATACGTATAAAGCTTAAGTTTATGTCTGTGTTTTAAAGAATATGGAGTAACAGAAGCTAAACTATAACGCTGAACTGAAAATAATTTGTGGATCCAAAACAAACAAGAAAAATCTAAAAAAAAAATAGCATACCTCAATACAGAGGAGTTGGAGAGAAAGCTAATATATTCAAAAGTATGACAAAAGTCGCCATACAATTTCAATTTAAGTTTTTCATGGTATTACATTTGCACTTATTATTGTTACAATTACATTTATTAAACATAGTTTAATCCTGTAAATACTTGAACTGCTCCTTCAACATTGCCCACCCTGTACAAAATGATTACTGGTACTTTAAAAAAAAATCAAAATATATTATCAATAAATATTATAATAATGCATTCAAAAATAAAACTAAAGGCCTCCACTCTGATAAAAACCTTACCTCTAATAAATGCCGGACACTACCTGTAGCTGAGTAAATAGCCCCCACGGGTCCAATTGGCGTAATTTGGGGTAAGTAAATGTATGTACAATATGTCCGGTCCCTTCTCTAAATATCTTTGCTTGCACAACAGAAAAGTCACAATGACAAGGTAAAATACAATAAAAATCTACTTACACAATTATCTGTTTCAAATTAAACCGAAGTAGCTCTCCACTTCCATGTCACCAAAAATGTCTCCTCTCGAAACTGTGTCTGTTTTACAATCCCAGCTCATGTTTCTCATGAAGTTAGTAGTTGAACCTGGAAAATCCCTGAGTTCCCATCGTGTCACAGGCTGCTGCTGCTGCTTTACGTTGTATTTCCATTATGACCCAAAAACAACAAAGCAGCACGACCAAATAAAGTTTTATTAGGTATACCGGTACATAATATGGCAAGAGGTGTTTATGAAAGAAACATTGCCATCTGTATGCAGCTGCTGTGCTCCTTCTGGCCAATAGAGAGTGATGATGACGAAAGACAACCAACAGGTTATGTTGTTGTCCCAGTAAGTTTGACATAAAGATCATGTAGAAGACTACTTAACCAATTTCCACTCAACTTTGTGGAGGGGTGGGGCATGGGTAGAAGAAGGTAAATGGTGCTTCACTTCAATAGCGCTTTTCCACCTCCAAAGTACTCAAAGCACTTTGACACTGTTAGCTAAAAATACTTCAACATGATCATTGGAGGACGGAGGATGGAGGAAGCAATCTCCTGGTTGGAAAAGGACCACTCTACCACCTGAGCCGTGCCGCCCATCCTTCATTCTCATCTTGTGTTCTCCTAAAATCAAGTTAGCTTGAGCTTATTATCCTCATCCGGCTCCTTTCAGCTTTCCCCTCGCCACCGTGCATTATCACACTGGCATTTTGTATGCACACCTGTCCCTTGTGGCCCGCTGTCATGGCAACCCAATGTTAATTTTTACAGACCGCTTGCTGACAAGACTAACACAACACCCCTTTTTCTTTCTGTGCATCAATTACGACAACAAAGTGAGACGCAGTTGTGCACCGACAGGCTGGTGTAATTCCTGCCACCTTCGTTAACAATGACAGTTCAAAGACATTATGAACAAAACATTATGCCTTTGTCCTTCACATTTTTTTTTGATGATTAGTTTAACCAAAAGTTGGTCACACCCAAAGTGGTGTGAGGAAATTTCATGTGTGTTCCTGTTCTAGTTGGATTGTGGCCAGCTATGACGACTGATAAAACACACTTTTGAACTTTGCGGCACTCACCTGGAGCAATGAGAGGCTGCGCACTAAGTGCTGTGACACTGCGGCTCATGTTGATGGCTTGGGCCTCTGTGACCGCCGTGGCATCCCCCTTCTTTCCTCCCTCAGAAGACGTGCTCTCAGAGGAGCCCGTCTTACCTCCTGCGGAAAGTTGGCTGGCCCCCTGGCCGGGGTTTTTGATGAGCGAGGCAGGCTGGATGGGGACGGGGGTTTGCTTCAGACTGAGGGCCTGCAGGGTCTGAGAGGAAGATGTGGTCGCCACCTGCTGGCCACGTATGGCCAGATTTTGAACCTGATTCTGGAGAGACAGAAAAGAGGAATGCACTTAAAACTAAAACTCCATGCAATACACTTTTTTCTCATGTTTATTTCTTGTTAGAATTACAGATCAGAAATAAATTACATGTACCGATAGTTTCAATCAATCAATTTGGATGATGTTTTAAATATAGAGAAAAGGGCGAAATGAATATTTGCAGGTACTTGTGAGGAGGCCTGTGTGGAGCTCTCAGACTGCACGGCGGTCACTGTGGCCGTCGGAGTGAAGATCAGCTGCGACGACAGCGGAACGGCTCGGCCCAAACTCCTGGCCACTTGCACAAGGTTACTCTGCTGGGCCTGGAAAACATTGCTCTGCTGGGCCTGTAAAAAAAAACACATGAGGAACATAAGACAACAGTTATAATTGTCTTCATTGTCATTTAAATGTTTTAGAGTTAATGCTAGGTTTCAGTGTTTATAAGACAAGCCAACTGAAAAGTGGGTTATCCTAAAAAAGGAATTCCTCTGATACAACTTTAGTTAAAAACAATGGTTTTAAGTATTCCCATAATAATTTAAAGTCTATGTTCTCTGATGCTGATATATCATACGTATGTGCAAGCTGGTGTGAATGCACCCAATGACTGTGCTGTTTTCCCACCATCTGTGCACGCAGGTACATCTGTGCTTGACTGGCTGTGAGGGTGGTGCTTGAAGGGCTGCCCAGAAGAACCGCCTGCTGGGAAATACTGGTGGGAGTGGAAGGGATGCTCTGCGCCCGGCTGATCAGCTGAGCTGTAGCCGGCGAGGTGGTCAGGTTGATCTACAGGGGTTTGAAGAATGTCAGGAGAACCACGTTAGGGACTTCAGCTTTATATTCTTTCAAGACACAGTAATAACATTACATTAATATTAGAGTTAGCGTGTTAACTATAAACATGTCTAGTCACTTTCTCATTGTCACTGGACAACCACAAGATGCATTCAAGGAAACTCATCACAGCAGCGTCTTTATTTCACACATTTTACATTAAAGTCGTCTTCAAACTGGAGAACTTGAAGATGTCAATTTGTCAGTGATGTGATTGATAACATTGCATGTGCAGGAAGTGTTCCAAGTCTGAGCCTGAAAACTGTTCTTACCGTGGCCTGAGTTGACCCCGTTTGCTGAGATGGCGTGCCGTTCTGGGAGGAGTTCTGGCGACCAGCTGCAATACTGGCCTGTGGCAAGGTGGGAGAGACAGCAAGAAGGAAAGTTATTTAACTGGTCTCATCTACTTTGCAGAAGTATGTTACATATTGGGGCCGCACAGTGGTAGAGTGGTGGGCACGCAGGCCACACAGATTATCGGCGATTATCGGTTTACATAACATGTATAATGTTTTTCAGCCTTGAGCCATCATGGAATAGTGTTTAGAAGTTGAACTATGTTCTGTGGCAACTTTGACACAGTATACGGGCGCAATAGCATCCTTTTTCAAAATGCATTTACACTGTACTTTCAACCAATTGCTTTTGTAAGGGAGTTAATTCAAAGCAGTCATCAGTAAAATGAACACGGCAAAGAACAAGACTTGAGGTGGGCTTCCATCTGTCTTGTTCTCTGCAATTGTCTCAAACCGTCCCCTTTTGGAAAAGAAAAACAGTATCACTCAGATACTATGAACATCCAGCAGCAACACAACGTTTTGGCACGACTACTATTTTGATGAAAGCTTGTCAACAATCCACCTTGAGAAGTGTTTGTTTACTCTGCTTTAGCTGGGTGGTGTTACCCTTGTTCATCATCTGTGGCGCCATCAGCTATAAATTTCATTTTTGTAAATTTACCGTTCACTTTCAAAAATAAAACAATGTACTGTAGAACATAAATACAAACAATATACAACATATTTAAGTAAAGATGATGAATAATGTCAAGGACCTATTAACAGTAGGTAAAAATCTATTTACAGCTCAGTCAAGCTGCGGTTGTGTCCACAATTAATTGTAGTAAAAAACAGGTAACCAGGTGGGGTTTCACACTGGATGGAAGGTATATCAGGTATATCACCTGCTGCACGGCGGCCAGGCTCTGCAGCTGAGCGGTGCTGAGGCTGTGCTGCTGCTGCAGGGCGGCAGTCTGCAACATGAGATGCTGCTGCTGGGCTGCGTACATCTGCTGCAGGTACTGGGCGGCCGTGTTGGGCTGCCTGTGGAAAGCTTGTTGGATCACCTGCATGAAAGAGCAAGAAAGACAACGGATAAGGATCCTACCCGAATATTCTCACACTAGCAGTGTGCATCTGGCAATGCATCTAGGTTCCTCTAGCGCTTGGCTGAAATGACCATTGCTCCATTATGCTCAGAGGGCTCCTTGACGACAATAGTGTCTGTCTTACAAAAGCGATGAGACCGAGCAAGAGAAAAGAAGGTCTAAATAGCTTAAAAACCTGCTGTCAAAGCGTGGCCACTAAAAGTGGAGCGGCACTCATTTGGCCAGCGTAAAGGCTAATCCTGGGGTCAATGGGTCAAGAGCACTAAAGCAGACAGCATTCCTCCCTTCAACTAGCCATTTGTTTGAATACCCTGAAGGAACAAACATATCTCATTTCAGTTGTTTTAGGAGATAGAAGGTATTAAAAGTAATCACCTGGACAGTTTGCCGGTCGGGTATTCCACTGTAAACAGAAATTTGAGGCACTGCCTGTCTCGCTGTAGTGGTGGTGGTGGTGCTAGTGGAACTACTACTAGCGCTGCTATTGTTACTATTAGTACTGCTACTAAAAGCAGTAGTAGAAGGAGTAGTAGTAGCAGCAGCAGTAGTAGTAGTAGTAATAGTAGTAGAAGCGGTCATGGTGCTACTGTTGGTGGCTGTGGTGGTAGTGGTGGTGGAGAAAGAGCTGGTGGCGCTGGAGGAAATGGTGGTCCCGGTGCTGCCGCTTGTGGAAGCTGGGGGCCCCGGCTCGCTCATAGTGCCCTCTGCTCTTCTCACCTTTGACCCTCGGCTCTTCTGAATGGCCCTCCTGTGTCTGGAACACAGCACAAAAGTAGGAAAGAAGTTTGATGTCGGAAACATCACACAGGAAGAGTTGGGAGGGCAAACAACTGGCAACTTTGTATACAATTTGAGTCACATGTGGTTCAAAAGCAAAATAATTTGTCTTGTACACTTTGCCAATTAAGAGTTTTGCATTCATATGAGAATTCACTATAGTATAACAGTACCCAAATGGTTATCTGTACAGATAAAAGCGAAAAACAAAAGTTTTATGGTGGTCAAAGTTGGACTTGAGTCAAAATTTCAGCAAATCAAAGATTGAAAAGCCTTCTGGAACAGTTTTGTTCAGGCTTTGAGGCTACAATGCAAAACAAAAGCACACTTTTTAGTAATAAATCACACATGGCAATGCCAGCTTTCACCTTCATTTCAGGTCAACTGCAGACATTAACGTCAGTAGGGGAATTGATACTGTTAAATTATGTGTCCAAGACCAGATCAATTAAAAAAAATGCCTGGAAATAAACTGATTTGCCTCCCAGTTTCATTAAAAGGCTCACAACTTGGCAGAATATTTTTCCTCCACTGCCGACAGAGTGGAGACACAGAAACAAGAACAAAGCAAGTAAAAAAAAAAAAAAAAAAAAAGAGCGAGGGAGAAAAAAAAGCAATTTGGTTCCTGTAATGAGATTCTGATAATTTAGCATAAAAAGGGTAGTTATATTGAAGGCTTCACCCTGACAACCTGCAGAATGAGAGCAAAGAAAGGGTGCTGGAGGCAAAAAGAAGATGAGGCTAAGAAGTCTCCAAAAGGGAATAGGACATTCATAGAGGAACACGGTTCCTGAGCTTAGAAGAGCTTAAAGTGAGGAAGATGGAATTTCCAACCTTGAGGTTAGAGGTGCATTTAATTAAAAGAAAAGGTAGGGTGTGGGGAGGAAATGAGGCAGAAAAAGGTTGCGGGAACAGTTTGAGGATTTTAAACATGTCTGAGTGTCAAGAGGGTTTGATGGAAGTAATTAAATAAGGACCAACGCAGCTGCTATACCAGTATTCTAAAGCTATTACCACCTCCTCGCCTTCCTCCTCATTAGAATTTGGAACGGATTAGAGGGCCAAGCCTAAGATATACAACCCACTCGTACTGAAGACTCCTAACTTAATGAAATTCTTACATACCATATGTTATCTTATTTCCAATAAGTGTGTCGAGTAAACCACAGTAGAGAGTTGAATCAAAATGGTTTCAAAGTTTAAAATAAGATGGGAATGTATGATATAGAGGGAGCATCTCATTGTAGATGATGCACATAAAAATGTATCAATTTTATACCGAATAGGATGAATACTACATTTCATTAAAGGCATTAAAAAACAGCCCACCTACATGTTTAATGAGTGACAGCACTGAAATCCATTCAGACAACAAGAGGGCTACGGTTGTAAACAAAGCCTGTCTGCCTTGCTGATGATGCACGGAGGAGGGCAGAGGAGGGGAGGGAATCCCCTCTGGAGATGATGCCTTTGGCCCCAGTCGCCGCGAGAGGAATCACCCATCCATCAGTCACAGCGTGTAATAGAGAACCCCCCCCCTCTCCCAAACATCCTATTTGGTATCCCGCATTTTACATCTGTGTCCAGGCTTATGCCTCCAGTTGCAAACGCTATTAATACCCCAGAAGAGTGACCAATCTGCGGACAACCGTTACTACAATACTACTTCTGGAGCCTCATAATGATGCTTTCATGGACGCTGCAGCCGATAGAAGATTTGTGAAGTCAAGAGGAGGAGAGAGGAGAGCCGTTAAAAGGCTGTCAGACAGACTGGCTGGCTCTACGAGTGGAAGCCTCCATCAGCGCTTTCCCTCAAGGAAACAACCCCAGCATCCAAACAATTTAACGCCAGCTCACAAATGTGTACATCCGCAATAAATGTTTTTTTTTTTTTATGTGAGGAGACAAAGCCCCATAACCCCTGGTGCTCCTACCTCCTATGGCCCCCCCAACGCGATGCAGGGGTATGATGTCCCATCCCCCGGGAGCGTGCTGTCCTACTTCAGGATGTTTCTCTTCTTTGTCTGCCTTCCAGTGAGTGCCTGCTTGCCTGCCTGACTGACTGACTGACTGAATACATGCGTTTTTGCCAGCGTGCTATATGAGCCCACCTTCCCCCATCACGCCCCCCCTTCCATCGACACCTCCACCTAATGCACAGTGAGCTTGACGTCCCAGCATCGACACCCCAGTCTGCCAACCAGGCCGCAGTCTGCCTCCTGATTATGTGGTATCCTAGCGACAGCCAACGGGGTGACTGTGGAATCCCCGTGCAGGGAGGCAAGCTGATTGGATGAATGCATCCTCTCTAATGAAGATGATGGTAATGATGGTTTGCCCCCTCCCCCCTATGCTGCCTGGATTTTTTTGCACGCGTAGACCCTCTGACATGACGTCCAATATTTTCATCACTTTTGTTGTTCTGAATATAAAAATTACGGATTTTTCTGAAAACAATACATGTTTTGATCAATGATCAATTGTTTACATGTCCATCTTGGTGCCTCCATAATTCCAAGTCTCTTCCACATTACCGCTTTCGTATGGCTGAACTGATTCATTTGCACAAATAACCAGCAGCTGTGTGGAGGCCAATTTGGTGTCAGTCAGTCAGCTAAGGACAAGAGTGGTGACTCACCCACTGCCTCTCCAGCAGGACTGGAACACACATGAATTTGGGAATGCCAGTGGAAGCTATTTCAGTCCACAGAAGGTGCCTTGCATATTTCCTTAAATACCTTGCATACTTATTGACTCAGCTGCAGAGAGTATCAGTTCATTTTGAAGGGGGCATCTGCAGAATACACAATAAACTGAAGCTACAAACAATAACCCACACAGAAAGCTTCCAGAACCTGCACCTATTCCTGCTGTATTCCCTTAGATTTCCAAAACCGCCTGTTTTAATATATTCCATATTTCCTGGAAACCATTAGCGTTAGCTCTGTGCTAACATGGTGAAATCAGAGCAGTGAAGCGGTGCAGCAAAGCGAGAGGAAGGCAAGCTACATAAGGAAGTCTGGCTCATTATGACATCATTGTGAGCCTCTCCCCAAACTTCTTTCAGGACTCACTTCCAAATGCACAGACTTCATTATCTGAAACTTTGGCATAGTTAAACACAATGATACAACATTCTGACAACATTTATAGGTCGCAAAAGTGGAAAAAGCAGAATAGGTCCCCTTTAAGCAGTGTGGCCTAAATTGTTACATAACATGTATGGGTTGATATGACAGGTAGGTTCTGAAAAAAGGATGAGGGCAACAAATCAGCAGCCATGGAAAGGAAAAATCCACCAAAAACACAAAGCCATAAAACAGCAATTCTTTCTCATAAAATGAAATGACTTTTAGACTTTTGGAATTCAAGACGCTCATTCGATGAGAAGGCTCGTCATTAATGTGGACTAAAGTAGATGGAATCAGAGAATAATGGCGTGCTTATGGTCAGCTCCGACACATTAAGACGGCCCCCATACGTCTAGCTCTGTGAAATGCAGTCTTGTGAGTGCCTTGTATTGATTGGGGCTAACCATGCATGAACCTCATTGATTATCATCTTCTCATTAGCATATAGATTAGCTGGAGGTGCAGTCGGAAATGCCGGTCCTTGAATCTGGCACTTTGGGAGCTGAGCTGTGAGGGCGGAGGGGGAGGGATGTCAAAAAAAAAAAAAAAAAAGAAGAAGAAAGGGACAATGACAGCGCTCTTCCTCCGGGTATGAAAGCCCTGCTGCCTAAAGCGTTGAATGCGAAAATAAACACTTTTTAATGAAGTAAAAGAGGATTTAGTAGAGGAGCTTTAAAACAAACAAACCACATCTTCTGTTCAAAGGGAACACAAACACAAATTATGCTAGCTCGCTCTTCCGGGAGGATGAAGAAAAACAACAATCTGGCCTCAATATGGGCCTTAAAAATGGATTCCTAAATCATGTTTAAAAAAAAAAAACACGATCATTGTGATTTGCTTTGATTTCTTTGAAGGCAACTTGAGAGGAAAGTGGAGCCATTCATAGAGTGACTGACATGTGATCCCCATGCAAGGTATATACTATAGGATAACCATCACACACTTATAGAAAAAATCAATAGACCCTTGCTCAAATAAAGACATGCCATACAATAATATAATGGTATAATGGTAGGTGAAACCCTGCAAATTGACCTATTTTGGCTGCTTTTTAGTACTACGATTGGACAATTTTATGGGATTGTTACGCTTTTTCCACATTTTTTACCTATAAATGTTGTTAGAATACTCTCGTGTTAGACAATGCCAAAGTTTGAGATAATGAGGTTTGCCCATTTGAAAGAATTTTGGGATGGCTCTGAACGAGTTTTTTCTGACACGGGTTCACTCTGACGTCCTTTAATCTTCTAAATCTCCTAGACCTTAATTTGGATGGTGAGAGCTGTACACAGTTTATCGGTCAATCAACATTCCCACTCATCTACTCAGAATAAATAGTGGCCCAAAAGACAACACTGCAGGAACCATTGGCTGAAATGAGTTACCTTAGCAAACAGCACACATTCAAGACGAAGGAAAACCAATAAATCCAATAAAACCAATAAATCTGTTTGTCCAAATGTGTGGACAAATGTTGCCTAAAGAAAGTCATCAAAAAAAGTATTCAGCAACATCAAGCAGCCATGATGAGGATAGTAAACTGTCATGGACAGCATTTTTTGCGTCCATTCATGCCTGCTTCAAATGTCTACTTTCCAATAAAAGCGGATATACAGTGAAGAAAATAAGTATTTGAACACCCTGCTATTTTGCTATTTCTCCCACTTAGAAATCATGGAGGGGTCTGAAATTTTCATCGTAGGTGCATGTCCACTGTGAGAGAGATAAACTAAAAAGAAAAATCCAGAAATCACAATGCATGATTTTTTAACAATTTATTTGTGTGATACAGCTGCTAATAAGTATTTGAACACCTGAGAAAATGAATGTTAATATTTGGTACAGTAGCCTTTGTTTGCTATTACAGAGGTCAAACGTTTCCTGTAGTTTTTCACCAGGTTTGCACACACTGCAGGAGGGATCTTGGCCCACTCCTCCACACAGATCTTCTCTAGATCAGTCAGGTTTCTGGGCTGTCGCTGAGAAACACGGAGTTTGAGCTCCCTCCAAAGATTTTCGATTGGGTTCAGGTCTGGAGACTGGCTGGGCCATGCTAGAACCTTGATATGCTTCTTACGGAGCCACTCCTTGGTTTTCCTGGCTGTGTGCTTCGGGTCGTTGTCGTGTTGGAAGACCCAGCCACGACCCATCTTCAATGCTCTGACAGAGGGAAGGAGGTTGTTCCCCAAAATCTCACAATACACGGCCCCAGTCATCCTCTCTTTAATGCAGTGCACTCGTCCTGTCCCATGTGCAGAAAAACACCCCCAAAGCATGATGCTACCACCCCCATGCTTCACAGTAGGGATGGTGTTCTTCGGATTGTACTCTTCATTCTTCTTCCTCCAAACACGCTTATTGGAATTATGACCAAAAAGTTCTATTTTGGTCTCATCTGACCATAAAACTTTCTCCCATGACTCCTCTGTATCATCCAAATGGTCATATGCAAACTTAAGACGGGCCTTGACATGTGCTGGTTTAAGCAGGGGAACCTTTCGTGCCATGCATGATTTCACATCATGACGTCTTAGTGTATTACCTACAGTAACCTTGGAAACGGTGGTCCCAGCTCTTTTCAGGTCATTGACCAAGTCCTGTCGTGTAGTTCTGGGCTGATTCCTCACCTTTCTTAGAATCATTGAGACCCCACGAGGTGATATCTTGCATGGGGCTCCACTCCGATTGAGATTGACCGTCATGTTTAGCTTCTTCCATTTTCTAATGATAGCTCCAACAGTGGACCTTTTTTCACCAAGCTGCTTGGTAATTGCTCCGTAGCCCTTTCCAGCCTTGTGGAGGTGTACAATTTTGTCTCTGGTGTCTTTGGACAGCTCTTTGGTCTTCGCCATGTTACAAGTTAAAGTCTTACTGATTGTATGGGGTGGACAGGTGTCTTTATGCAGCTAACGACCTCAAACAGGTGCATCTGATTCAGGATGATACATGGAGTGCAGGTGGACTTCTAATGGGCAGACTAACAGGTCTTTCAGGGTCAGAATTCTAGATGATACACAGGTGTTCAAATACTTATTTGCAGCTGTATCACACAAATAAATTGTTAAAAAATCATGCATTGTGATTTCTGGATTTTTCTTTTTAGTTTATCTCTCTCACAGTGGACATGCACCTACGATGAAAATTTCAGACCCCTCCATGATTTCTAAGTGGGAGAAATAGCAAAATAGCAGGGTGTTCAAATACTTATTTTCTTCACTGTAGGACTATGGTTGTTTTGGCCTCTCTGTTGATTTCACTAAAGTGATTTTTCATCAACCACCTCTTCATCTGGGCCTAGTTAAAATGATCACTTATTTTGTACAGACGATGTAATAGTTTTTAGTCAGGTACAGTTAAATTATTTGGAATTCTCGTCTGAATCTGGCACCCTGAAGAATGGTTGTGAATTTTGTGCTATGTATAATATTTATTTATAATCAAAACGCCAGAGTAGTATATACCAGTGCAATCGCTTACTTACTCTAATCACTTTGTTCGATAAGGTCTGTGAGGCGAGGCAACTCAATGCTATATTCCAAACGGTTCTGCGGATTGGATTTGAGCTTGACACGTGTGTTAGAGTGTGCAAAACTACCATACTACAACCTACTACTACAGGCTAAGTGGGTTGCTTTCCAATAATTGAGACATGACTCTGATGGACATTCCTTTCCACAGCTGAGTGGACCAGCACAAAGACATTCTGGCTCACTTCCAGGACACACTCCAGCATAGTAATACAATAGTGATGCAAAACACTTGACTGCACAGCTTATTTTTTTTGTTTTTTAACTGGCATACATCTCTTGTCTGTTCTGTGGACTTTTAGATAGTACATTATACAGTATACCCCTAAAAGAAGCCCAGCCTGGGAAAAAAGCAGTAGCCTGAATAATGCTACTGTCTCTGATCTATAAATACCACAATGAAATAGTTCTGGCAGAGCTTGTAGATTAGGAACACACACAATCTCTGATGAATCACTCTCATGGGCTTCTTTCACACAAGGAGAAAAAAATAAATAAATCTGATCACATATGAGCCCAAAAGTGGCTTCCATTGAAATATCCGTTAGTTGCTTTGTTAATTTGTAACTCTTCTGTAAAATATAGTATAATAATAAAATAATATTGTATTGCAAATGTTGCACTGAGCTGACTTGGGTTCTGTTTTTGTTTTTTTTAATTCAGTCAAACTTCGGAGCTTGTCTCACAATGTCCATGGTTGCAAAGGACACACACTTCCTGTCGCTTCTTCTTTATTGGTGTTCGGAGGATTCTTTGTTCGCTCAGCGAACTGGGCAATCTAGCAATCAATTTTTTTTTTACGATTTTTAGCGATGCTATGGGTACTGGAGTATTACATTGGACAAGTACAGAGTTACAGTGTATAGTCATGGAAAAAAACATTAGACCCACCCTTGTTTCTTCAGTTTATTGTTCAATTTTAAAACTTGGTAATTAACGGTGCATTTGTTTGGATAGATATAATAACATTCACAAAAAAAAGCTCATAAGAATTTAATTTTTAACTTTTCCATGACTGTCGATGTAAAATGTGGATCAAGTGCACAATAGTGATTTTTTTTAAGCCACACACACTATTGGAGAGAGGCATGGACAAACACAGCAGATTAGCATTGAAGCTACAAAACACTGTTTCCTTAAAAAAAAAAATCTAAATTCCACCGGACCTTTTGAGACATATTTAAAATGGTTAAATGTACAATATCATTGTTGTCAAGGAATCTGTAAAGCTGATGTTTATGGTGAAGAAAGTAATACTGTGTATTCCAGAACATAAACTCCAAAAGAGCTGTGCTTTAATCGGCTACATAAAAGTGTCAAAATATTAGTTTTAAGGAGGATACACTGCAGGTTGATACCATCGTAACACTAAAATAATAAAAATATTAATATACTGGCAGGATTTTTTAAATGAAACTCTTGTATTTGAAAGCAGCCTGGTGTACTACTGTTGTGGTCACGTTTGACCCACACGTCCTCGCGTGATTTCAGACATATGTAAACAGGGGTTTATCGCCTAGGCCCCGCTATTCTTGCAAGGTGATGACATCCACTTGTCAAAAACAAAATCTCCTCCAAGACAGCATCAACGGATGCTACTTTTTATGGCACCTAACAAGAGTAGTATAGTCTACGTACCTCTCGTTGCACAGTACACTGGTAAAGGCAATCTTGATCAATACTGCGCACCGTGTAAATGTATGACAATGTACTAGCAATGCATAAGACTGTCCTGTCAACAAGCTAGACGTGCTTGTCCATTTAAAGGCTGCACTCACGTGCTCGTTCTCATTCAAGGCTAACTATGTTAGCATTTAGCACGCAGTGAATTCCATCACAGTCCAAGTTAACGTTAGCTCATGACACATGGGAATTCATGAAAACAAACAGTTATGAGGGCCTTCTTGCCCAGACGACACGTATATGTTGCCGTTTACACATGCTAACGAGAGAGCCCTCCCGCGTTCCAGCACACAAACAAGCAAGATAGCTAGCAACCACAACACGCACTGTCGCGTACCGCTACGTACCGCTATCGTCAGCCTCAACCCGTGAGCCTGCCGTTTTGCTGTTGTGCCTCGTTGTTTTTTCTGCTATTCTACTCCATTTGTGGGGGGCTTGGCGGTGTCCTACAACTACTCGACGTGAAGCAGGAGCAATGGCAGAGAACCAGCAACTTTTTTCATTTGCATTCCAAACTGGTAACGTGACATAAAAGCGGCCAATGAGAAGAGAGTACACGGGGAAGGAAGTCCCGCCCCTTCACAGGCCCCACACTTGCCTCCTGTCTGCCCTTGTCTCCTCTTCCATGGCCTGTCAGCCCAGAGCGATGTTTTCATTCCCATAGCAACCGAGGGAACCCTTTAAAAGCCTCCAATTCTGCACATTGAATCCAAATGGACACGATTCACTTTTTACATTCCACTTTTTTTTAATAATAGGGATAAAATGTGTAGCAAAACACATTTTAAACACTTTTTAAAGTCCTTGGAATTTAATGTATTATATATACACCTGTTTACATATTGCATCTTTTAAACAATTGCACATTTAACTGAACGCTGAACATTTACCTTTACATATACACAAATACTGATAATACATAATATACAAAGGAGGTGTAAAGTATATTATTATGTAAAGTGTATTATTACTGTGGGCTGCAAATGGCTGTGGCTTTAAGGTATATGAATCCACAGTGGCTCTTGCATGAAAATGAGGCAGCATGCTAATAAAACCAGACAGCAATGAATTGCTAATGTTTCCAGGGAGCCACCATTGTGTTGTAACATGAGAGGGCAAAGGCAAAGGGCTGCGCATTCATCTTCTTACAAACACTGAATAATTGATCACAATATGACGTATTTGCATGGCGGCTGAGTTAATTACGAGCTTGCTCATAGCTCCCTGGGCACAGCATCAACACTGTTTTACCGCTGTAACTTGGCTGACCCCCTCAAGGCACATTTTGAGACCCCTGGGTCAGACGGCCTGTGCATATGAACACAATTTCAGAGCTGTATGAACAGAAGGACAATATGATGCATGCAGTGCTAATATGAAACTGGTTTACTGACAAAGAATGATCATGTGGTGAAAATGCTGGACCGGATGATTCAATTACAGTATGTGTTTGGGTTGTTTGTCACTCACAATATGTCAAAAGTAACCAAAACATATTTTTACTTGGTTATTTCAAGCACATTTTTCATCAAAACACAAAATCATGACAGAAATGCACACAAATTGGTACAAATAAACATATTATAAAATAGTTAAAATTAAGATTTTAACACGTTAGTCCTCCCATCCATTTTCTATGCAGCTTATCCTCACTATGGTAAAAAAAAACTGTAATATTCAATGTTGTTATTTGATGTGGTGTAATGTTTAAAGCAGATTGTATGACACGATAAAAATAATCGATGATAGAATACGACAATCAAAATAAATTTAAACTAGCGTGGGTCTATCAGATATATAGTCTGCCTCCCTGGCCGATTTTGTTACAATAAAAATAAAAAAAAGTTTGTCCACTCGTGGATTAGCTGCTTTGTGTTAGCTAAATTGGAAGTAAAGTAACATTTTGCCATGCCGTCAACCAGGAAGTCCCTGCCAAAATAAAACCGGAACTTGGGAAGTATTATTTAAAATACAATACTTTCATTTAATAGGAATGAAAACAATGATTATTAATAATTCTTGGGGTGTATAATTTCCAACACGTGATATATCTTATTTTATTTTGCCGTTACAAAAGTACAACAGTCGTTAAAGGCTTTTTCATTCGAGTTCCACAAGGAGGCGGCATTGTCTTACAAGTTTTGAACGTCCCGCCTTTCTTCACCATGCAAAAGTGCAGCCTTCTCCATGATAAGTCATAGCACATTGTAAAACAAAAGTAGACGTATCCAAATAGTTTAATTTAATTGCTAAATGTTGTGGACTTCACAGCAAACCGCTCAAAATGTCTTAAATCTTGATTCCTTCCCATGTCGTCTTCCAGGTCATACTAGGTGTTCAAAATAGCATCCAGGAACACAAATAATTGTTTTCTCAATACAATGAAAATTCCTGCTGTCAAAGGCTTCACTTCCTCTTGAGTCAGTCCTGTTGTGTTTGCTTTTTGTTCTTGTCTACAAACAGCAGCCTCAGCCACCTTGATGCCTGTATGAATTGTATTCTCGTCTTGGGAATGATGGCATCAAAGTTTGCTTATTGGTTTAGGAATGGCTGCGTGTCCCTCCTCCCCGTCGCCATTGTTGAGCAGTCGTCTGACTCTGTGTTTGCACAGCAACCATGACTATTGTGAGGAAGGATATTTAGTCTGATTGAGCCACTGTGGACATCCCCTCCCTATGACCTCAGATAGACTTCACAACATAAGAGATTGCAGACATCCTCATAGTTGACCTTTGTGGTGGAATGTAGGAGTGTCAAAAGATCATTTTTGACACCGTAAAAGGATTACACATAATACTTTTTTTTTTTTTTTACTTATTTTGACTAATATACAAACCTACTGTAATTTCTGCAAAAAGGTACATGGTCCGGTGTGAAAAAGTAATTGCCAATCCTCGTTGGTCAACGATATAGAAAGTAATTGAGATCTATCAGTCTAGAAAAAGTTAGAACGCCATTTTTTAAAGCTTTGGTGCTTCAGTGAACCCCAGTAAATCCCATTATCCACAAATGGCGGAAACACGGAATGGCGCTAACCTTCCAAGAACTGGCCAGCCAACCAAAATTGCCCAAGAGTGCAGCTATGACTTATCCAAGAGGTCACAAAAGACCCCACAATAATGTCCAAAGAACTGTAATAACAGCATTGTAAGCTAACTGAAATTAACTCAAAAGAAAAACACACAAAGACACAAAAGAAAAAAAAAACATGAAGGCATATTTCCCTTTTGTGTGCATTATTACACAAGAAAATAAATTAATATCAGCTAGCTTACAATGCTGTCATTGGGATAAAGAAATATGAACGCATATTTCTTTCCCTTTTGTGTGCATTATTGCACAAGAAAATTAGTTAATATCAGCTAGCTTACAATGCTGTCATTGAGATAAAGAAATATGAACGCATATTTCTTTCCCATTTGTGTGCATTATTACACGAGAAAATGAGTTAATTTCAGCTAGCTTACAATGCTGTCATTGGGATACATTTGTTTCGACTCTGAAGCTCTGTAAAACCTCGAACAACATTGCATTGTTTGATATACATACTGTGATCATGCATTAACAAATAGACTGATGATAACATGTAATAGTTGCAGTAATTGAAATATATCTTGCCATATTTTGATTATTTAAAACACGACCAAAACTTCTTTCCTTGTTTTTTTAAGAGGGATTCATAGTCAAAATACGTGTATCCCAATGACAGTATTGTAAGCTAGCTGAAATAAACACATTTTCATGTGTTATAATGCACAAAAAAGTTAAAGAAACATGTTCATGTTTCACATAAGGATTTTAAGTGATGGCCAAAATTCCCCAAAATGTGCAGTTCCCCTTTAACTGAGGCCTGCAGTTTTTTGGACGTTATTGTGGGTTTTTTTGTGACCTCAAGTTGGCTCGTACAAAAGAAATATGGTTGAATTTACACTTTATGTTTTAATCAAAACTCACTAGGGGTGTCCTTAAACAGGTTCTGTTTAGCTGGGCCAATAATCAACATCTCAGTTTTGTCAGGGTTTAAGAGTCACAAGTTACAGGACATTACTGTTTACCATCAATATCAATATCAAGTAGTATGTGTATCACTACTTTACATGTGCATAAAAAGACAAACACATCACAAAGTAGACGGCTGAAGGTTTAAAAACCATACAGTAGTAGCTTAGGGTCTCATCACACCCTCATTACTTCGATTATCTCACACACGATCAAAATAATAGGATTTTTGCCACAGAAGTTACATAGTACTCTGTGGTGTGCAGTGATGCGTGTGTGTGTGTGTGTGTAGGAACAAAGCTCCAGTGTTTTGTTTTTTTCGAGAAGGGTTCATTTATTGCCAATAAAAGGCCCACCAAAGTGTTTGTTTGTTTTGTTTACCACTTCAGCCCGTGCCTGTGTTTGGCTTATCTCTCACTCTCTTTAATCATTTCAGTCATGTCTGCAGGAAAAGTTGCCATTACACAGAATAGTGAAAGTACTGTACATTATGTTTGTTTTTTTTTTAAACAGAACTATAGAAGTATATCCATCATCACATTCATTAAACAGAACTATAGTGGTATATCAGTCATCGCAGCTTCCTGTAAATACCACAAACTAATTCCAGAAAGACACGATAGGTGAGTAATATACACTGACACACTTGGCGTGGTTTTGATAAACCTGTTCACGAGAAGCAGGAAAAAAAAGTAGCAGTGTCGCTTGTGTCACAGAGTGGAAATTTCCATTGCTTTAAATATGAAAATAAGATGCTTCATGTCAAAGACATATGATATGAATAAGGTAGGCGGGACTTCATCGTCATCGAGGCTCTGTGTGCATATTTAAATTTAATTAGAATATACTCGGTTGCATGGCGGTCGAGTGGTTAGCGTGCAGACCTCACAACTAGGTAACCTGAGTTCAATCCCACCCTCTGTGTGGAGTGTCTGGCTTCCTCCCACATTCCAAAAACATGCTAGGTTAATTAGGTATGAATGTGAGTGTGAATGGTTGTTTGTCTATATGTGCCCTGTGATTGGCCGGCGACCAGTCCAGGGTGTACCCTGCCTCTCTCTCTCTCTCTCTCTCTCTCTCGCCCAAAGACAGCTGGGATAGGCTCCAGCACCCCCGCAACCCTTGTGAGGAAAAGCAGTAGAAAATGAATGAATGAAATATACTAGATTGCACGGTGGTCCAGTGGTTAGCACGCAGACCTCACAGCTAGGAAACCTGAGTTCAATCCCACCCTCGACCATCTATGTGGATTGCCCGGCTTCCTCCCACATTCTAAAAACATGCTAGGTTAATTATGTATGAATGTGAGTGTGAATGGTTGTTTGTCTATATGTGCCCTGTGATTGGTTGGCGACTAGTCCAGGGCGTACCCCGCCTCTCTCTCTCTCTCGCCCAAAGACAGCTGGGATAGGCTCCAGCACCCCTGCGACCCTTGTGAGGAAAGCGGTAGAAAATGAATCAATGAATGAATGAAATATACTAGGTTGCACGGCGGTCCAGTGGTTAGCGCGCAGACCTCACAGCTAGGAAACCTGAGTTCAATCCCACCCTCGACCATCTCTGTGTGGAGTGTCCGGCTTCCTCCCACATTCCAAAAACATGCTAGGTTAATTATGTATGAATGTGAGTGTGAATGGTTGTTTGTCTATATGTGCCCTGTGATTGGCCGGCGACCAGCCAGTGTGTACCCCGCCTCTCGCCCAAAGACAGCTGGAATAAGCTCCAGATAAGCGGTAGAAAATGGATGGCTGGATGAAATATACTAACTGAAACAAATGTACCTTTAATATTGTAATTTACTATTCCATAACCAGTCTCTTTCCCTCTTTCTATTATGCATGGTTGCATTTGATCGTAGGTTACCTCAGGTGACGGGAGGCGGAGCAACGCTGCACTGTTAAGCCTCACACTGAAATTCCGTCAAAAAGATTTTGTCAAGTGCCTGGACGTGTGGAAAAATGTTGCTCTGAGGAATGACTTAATAATGTTAATTACTGTGTATCTATAGCTATATATATATTTGTGTTTATGGGGCGAGAAGGTTAGTTAGAGCATACTGTTCTGCTTGCACACCTTCACTCTATTTCCAGTCAGGGACAGTGTCAGAGTGGAGTGTGACGGGTTTATTGGTCTGGCATTCATCAGTGACTCTCAGAGAATGGCCAACACACACCAGGCACGTCCATCATTAACGCCATCAATACGTCAGGAGTTTTATATGAGTGATGAGCCGCTGCAAACGTCAGTTTGAAAACCATACAATAGTATAACTCACAGACTGAGAAATGAGCTAAATGAGCTCTATATGTTATTTAATTAATATAATACTATCGTAAATTAATAAAAGCTAAATAATTAATACCTTATATAGTGTTTGGTATTTTCTAACGGAAGGTTTGTCCAATTATGCATACACAAAACCTTGAAATGGGGATAAATGCACCACTCCTATGCTGAAAGTAATAAAATAATAATAAAAAGTAAATCAAAAAGTCCAACATGTTTCACATCTTAAAACATCACTGCCTCTGTTTCCCATTGGGAGGCTTCTCTGACCTTTACCCTTGTTATTACACTCGTAATTCAATTCCGCTGAGGGTTGGGGCTTAGTTTAAAGCTGACTCATCATTTGGAGCAACTAAACCAATCAATTTGAGCTTAAAACTGACAAAAGGCCACATTGACATTAAGCCATCGATATGAATATTCCATATTTAATGGATTTAATTGAATTTCTTATATGCTGTGCAGGAATAGTTATTTATTTGCCTGATCTGAACAAGATGTTTTCTATCATAATCTGACGTGATAATGACCCCCACCAGGAAATGCTTCCGGCTGTGATACAATCATCATAAGATTGGTCCTGTTTTCATGAGACGACAGAAGTCATGCTTCATGTTGCAGTGAGAGTCCTAATTGGACAACAGAGGGTTTAATGAGAGGACGGCTGGTTTGCATGTCCTCCTCCCTCAGCTTCAATTCCAACCTTACCTCACTTGGCTCGGCTCAAACGACCCAGCGACGCTCCAGTGAGCTTGGCCAAACAGTCTGGGAGCAACAAGCTAATGCCGTGTGACAGTCTGTTTTTTTCCAGAGGAAGAGCGGGACTGACATGTTTCCAAATGGATATAATGATGAGAGAAGAAGCGAGGTGGGGGTGGGATGATGTCTCTTTGTGATGGACAATGGGTGCAGGGTTTAACTCTCTCCTCACCCCCTTTCACTTGTTTGAATCTGGAAAATAAAACATAATATCACATTTCTGGCTACTTTTATACTAGGTCATATTACATTACAGCAATGGCAAATCTACTCTGCCAATGAGGAACCCGCGGTGGTTACAGGTGGCACACCTGTAAAAAAAACAATTCTGCAAAGCTTGCACCCCTACTACTGTGTTCCCGGTGCTATTATTTTTCAAATACACCAAACTTTGACCCTCATACTGCATGTCAGATTGAACATTCTGCAAAAACAGATCACATGACAAAATCACCAGCAAATTTGGTGCACACTTTTATTGCACGGTGATCTAGTGGTTAGTGTGCAGACCTGATAGCTAGGAGACCAGGGTTCAATTCCACCCTCGGCCATCTCTGTGTGGAATTTGCATGTTCTCATGCGTGGGTTTTCTCCGGGTACTCCGGTTTCCTCCCACATTCCAAAAACATGCTAGGTTAATTGCCGACTCCGAATTGTCCATAGGTATGAATGTGAGTGTGAATGGTTGTTTGTCTATATGTGCCCTGTGATTGGCTGGCCACCAGTCCAGGGTGTACACTGCCTCTTGTCCGAAGACAGCTGGGATAGGCTCCAGCACCCCCGCGACCCTTGTGAGGAAAAAGCGGTAGAAAATGAATGAATGACTGAATGGTTGAAAAACATGGCTGCCATCACCGTTTGACTGTCACATGTAAATATTGTTTTCTTTTCTGTGATTTTCCACATTTTGTTATTGTACCTTTTTTTTTTATAAATTACTACATATATTCGGGCTTGTGATTGGCCAACATATTCTTCTTTGGTTATGAATATGTTATGATGAATCCAGTTGCTTTGGCATACACATGTGATTTCATGGGAGTAAAGTAAAGTAAAGTAAAATGGCTGAATGGCTATAGAATCTTTGCTTCCAAGCTCTTGCCGCCAAACTGAAACATATGAAGCAATAACTTTGGCCAATGTACACTGTAACAATGGCGTCGGGGTCATGGGAAAGGCTAATGCTAACATTTACACTCATTTTTCAGTTCTTTCTAGCTGTTTCATGACTCAGGGATTTGACATTTTTAGTTCCGTACGTTTCCCCCCGAAAAGCATCTCTTAGTGTCGTAATGGGGGGAAAACTTTTCAGGGGCCCAAAGGTCCCACCGAGGCTGAGGCGATGGTGGGCCCTGCGATGAAAAGAACGGAGTGTGTCAGCGATTTAGCCAAGAGTTACAGCTACGTTTGGCGACTCGCCTGCTACCCGCTCAGCTGAGCGGAGTGACCGAGGCGCTCACAATGAATTGAGACCTTGTTGGTGCGTAGGCGGCTTTGAAAATTTGGATGGGGGCAAAATGGAGAGGGACAAGAAGAATGGGCATTAAGCGCCCTGTCGTGTGATTCTAACTGCTCCTGAACCATCCAGCTGGTTCTGGTTGGTTTTTGGTTTGCGCTCAAAAGCCAAAAGTTGGAAGACTTTCATGTCTTTTGTTTGCTGCTATGCTGGCAAACACCATAATGAGCGCTTAAGACCGTCAAAATATGGACAGTGAAGCGTTTAAGCAACAATACAGTGGTGTGAAAGTGTTTACCCGTCCTGATTTCATATTTTTTTGGCATGTTTGTCATACTTAAATGTTTCAGATCATCAAACAAAAGTAAATATTAATCGTGCATGAACTGTTTTTTAAGGTCATGCCACAGGATTCAGGTCAGGACTTTGACTAGTCCACTACAAAGTCTTTATTTTGTTTTTCTGGATCGTTGTCCTGTTGTAGAACCCAAGTTGGTTTCAGCTTGAGGTCACAAACAGATGGCCTGACATTCTCCTTCCGGATTTTTGATAGGTTCCATTTATCACAGCAAGATTTCCAGGTCCTGAAGCAGCAAAACAACCCCAGACCATCACACTGCCACCACCATATTTTACTTTAGGTATGCTCTGTTTCTGAAATGTACATTACTTTTACACAAGATGTAATGGGACACACACCGTTTCAAAAAGTTCAACTTTTGTCATATCAGACAACAGAATATTGAGATGAGTTTTAATGTTCTTTTTCTTCAACAGTGGTATTCGTCTTGGAACTCTGCCATGCAAGCCGTTTTTGCCCAGTGTCTTTCTTATGTGGAAAAAGAAGAATAAAAGTTTATTGTAATACCAACAATGTTGTGATTTTTTTTGTTTTTCTTTGTACAAAAAGACTGGGGCTGCACGGTATTCGAGTGGTTAGCACACAGACCTCACAACTAGGAGACCAGAGTTCAATTTCACCCTCAGCCATCTCTGTGTGGAGTTTCACCGAGGTTTTCTCTGGGTACTCCGGTTTCCTCCCACATTCCAAATACATGCTAGGTTAATTACCGACTCCAAATTGTCCATAGGTATGAATGTGAGTGTGAATGGTTGTTTGTCTATATGTGCTCTGTGATTGGCTGGCGACCAGTCCAGGGTGTACCCCGCCTCTCGACCTAAGACAGCTGGGATAGGCTCCAGCATGCCCACGACCCTTGTGAGGATAAGCGGTACTAAATGAATGAATGAATGAACAAAAAGACTGTGCAAGACGAAAAGTAAAGAACGGCAATGGTTATTTTTTTCCATCAAGGGTCGACACAGTGAGTTAATAACCTGATTTGGCTTTATTTTTACCCCAGATACCCTTCCTGACGCAACGCTCCTATTTATCCAGGCTTAGAGTTTGCACTGTAGCAATGGCTGCAGAATCATACCTGCGGCGTCTGTACAAAAGGCACGAGAAGGTAGTACCAGGACAGTTGGTAAAACATTGCAATCCAATAAGTTAAATATTGGTTTCTATGAGAAATAGTAGGGCAACGTAGCACTTCTATGTATTACATGTTGAGACAATAGAGGTGGATACGTCTTAAAAAGTCTATAGAAGAGTGGATTTCCCTTATTTCAGATCTTTTAATAAGAATATTTCCAACAGAAAAAGAAAAAAAGCTATAGTGTTGCAGTGTACAGTGATATGAGGTCAATACCCGAATGGCCTGATTGAGAAATGTGAGTAGCCTAGTTGGATTGCACGCAGCCGTGTAGATGTGGACTTTTAAAACACACACCATCTTTTGTTGGTTGTGCCATGCTTTATCTCGTCGTTTCACAAGCCGGGCTAGGAGTGCAAAAGAAGAAGAAGAATGGGCTTGAGAAACCGTCGGCGCAGCAGCTTGACGTGCCAGCTCTCTCTAAAAAAAAAAAAAAAAAGCTGGTTGAGACACTGCACCTCTCTGGTGGCTGTTGCCTTGGTGATAGTGAATCCCATCGCCCGAGTTTGCGTCACGTGAAACATGACGCAAATCTTGAACCTGCTTCATCTAGGACATAAAATATGGAGATTCTTAATTAGGTTTCATAGCCAAAAACTATAATTGTCACTAAAAGTGCATCCATGTGTAAATGAGGCTTCACACTTCCTGAACTACTTCCTGGTTCTGTCCAGTGAACGTCTGTGCCCTTGGGCGCTGTACAGAGATCATTTTGCAGAGAGAGTTATGCAAAAACTTCAAATATTTTTGACCACAAAACAGTCTTTGTGTTGGTGAAATAAGAGCTTTAGCAGAAGTAAACAAAACCTGAAACGCTGCCTACGTGTTCCCATGTGAAATAGTTAGCCCATGCTGCACTTTAGCAGACATACATAAATATTTACAAGTGATTGATTGAAGTATAGCCTCGGGTACAGCTAAATATAGATTTTTAAATCTATATTTAATGTATGTAAAAAATTAGCTTTAAATCAATATAGTTTTTTACTTGCAATCATTTGAACTGTTATGTTGGCCTGTGGAACTAAACAACAAATCATGAGGACACTGGTCAGACTATTTGTCCCACAGGAAGTAATGCACAGAGAAATAGTCTGTTCCAGGGTCAAACCGCAAAATCTGAGGTTAACCAATGTTAACACCTAAAAGCAATAAAACTGACCTGATTTTTAATGACAAAAGCCAACTGATTAAAGATGCTGTGAATGATATGTCATATTTTACAATGGTCATTAGGACTACGTTCACACTGCAGGTCAATTGTAAATTCTTTACTTAATTTTTTCATATGCGTATCCGATCTACTGCAGTCTGAACAGTCTAGTCACATATAAAGTATCTAACCCAGACGTCATCAAAAGTCGTGTTTTTCCATGTGAGACTTGGATAAAGGTACTCAACATAGGTAGGCAAAAAAGCCATTTTTCTCGCTCACTGAAATACGCAGAGAATACTTTTTTTGTTATTTACTGCCATTAATGTTGGCCACGTATCACTGCCTAACCAAAACCAAACATTTCAATACAAAAAAAATATGTTTTTGTCTATTTGTTCTATATCTTATTAAACAGGTAGGTTTTTATTTAAACCACATACAGAACTTTAAAAATAAAAAATCAGCTTTGGTAGTGTTTATTTGTCTCCTTGCTGATGTAAATATCCCCTTCCAGGCAGCTTATTTTCTTCTCCTGTCAATTTAAAGTTGTTAAGAGTGGCACTATTATCCTCCACAAAGAGAAAGAATGATTGATTGATCAAAGTCATAATCTGTTTTCCCGTAACGTAGTCTGCCCATGTTAATCCAATCCTTTTCTGTAGTGTTCTGGGTCATTTACATCCAATACAACAGTGTATACGCCTTTTAAAAAGCTGTTTCAACCATATTCGAGCAATAATTCTGATTTAACAACAAATTAATGCTATCATAATGGTAAGAGTGCTTTATGTGTACAATGAAACAGCTATATGTTCAACGCTCAGCTATTCTCATGATCAAGTTCTTCTGGAATTCCAACTCACTTATACAACGCATTCACAGCTAAACACCATGTAAACAAAAGGAAGGAATGACAGCTCTCCAACAAACCTGCCACCGAAAACAAAATAGACTGGTTAGCATTTTGTTGTAATTGTCACTCGAGTGAAGACACAACAAAACAAAAACAGCCCCGCTCACCTGCAACAGCTTTAAAGTGGCTGGGAAAGCCTTCTTGGAAGAGGACCACAATATAATAAGCAGCTGAAAGTGGATTCAGATTTGGGCAGCTTTAGAAGGTCACAACAGAGGTGCGATTGTGTGGTGAATGCGAGAAGAGGGGCAGAATTCCTTCAAGGAGGAGTTTCATTAATGGGGGAAAAATTCCCAGAACAGACCAAATTCACTGACTAAGCAAAAGTTAGGACAATACATAATACCAGCTTTAGAGAACATACATATACATATTAAGATTCACTGATGACGTTTGTATTTAAATAAACAAATAAACATGCACTAAGCAAACAACAACCTGCTCCCTGATAAAATACAACACTTCTTATCAACCAGAGAGCAGTAATACCACATTTACAACATCTGTATAAAGTGGACCTATTATGCTTTTCCACTTTTCTGACCTGTAAATGTAGTTAAAATGTTGTTTTCTCGTGTAAAACGATGCCAAAGTTTCAGATAATTAGGATTGCTCAATTGGAAGTGAGATGTGACAGACATTAGGGATGAATCTGAACACTTTTTTCAAACACAAGCTCTTTGTGACATCACAGGGTGCTGACATTGAGCACAAACTGTAACCCCTGCTAATGCTAAAGCTACTTACAATTGAGAGACATCTTGAAGTAACCCCTTTTCTTGAGAAACTCCGGACTGTTCAGTCTCTACATACGGATTGGATTCGGGATCCAACACATTGCTGTATGTTAAAAGGCGGCCATTTAAAAAAGATTAATCGCAACTCCTATAAATTTGGTAGCACAAACCGTAAGTCTTTCTCTGCACTGGCAGTGTGACCAATCACAGCAGAGTGGGCGTGCCTGACTGCAGGGCATGGGTGGAATACATAAAAACAGACCGTTTTTGCCTGTGAAATCCAAAGAAATACACCTGAATAGGTGCAGATTCTGGAAGCACTTTCTGTGCTGGTTATAAAGTCTGCTTCTTCAGATATGTTGCATTGTGTAAATATAATAAACATGTAATGTTCCACAAAGTCAGTTAAGTTACTATTTTGTTTTCCCCATTCGTCTTTATTGACACAAAAAAAAGTGTGTAATCATTATTAGCTGGGGAAAGATGTCCGAGGTCAGCAGGGGACATCTGTGACAAACCACCAACATTTACAGTATTGCCTCCCTTTATTACTATATCAGCTGACTGTGCTGTGCTCTCCCCGCAGCTCTACAGCTGTGACTATTTGACCCCAGCTGACTCACCCATCTCGGGTAACTAATCAGGTTTGACTGCTCAAATCGTGGCGATGTGACAAAGAACATGCACGAATTTGACCTGAAATCCCATACTGATATCTGACCTCCGATGGCCCAAAATGCATTCAATTTGGATCTCAAGCGCTATTTTAAGAAAAACTACATATTTAAATTTACATGACAACTTCACAGGTACCCTGCCTCTCGCCCGGAGACAGCTGGGATAGGCTCCAGCACCCACTGCGACCCTTGTGAGGATAAGCAGTAAAAAATGAATAATAATAATAATTGAAATAACTCCACAGTTTGGATTTTTGAAGGGTACCAATGATAGCACGGGGGTCATGAGGGTCACGGGGGTGCTGGAGCCTATCCCAGCGGTCTTCGGGCAAGAGGCAGGGTACACCCTGGACTGGTCGCCAGCCAATCACAGGGCATATATAGACAAACAACCATTCACACTCCATATTTAGATTAGCCAGATCAGATGGCATCAGACATTTGGTAAGGATGCCTCCCAGACACCTTGGACAGGTAGGAGGCTTCAGGGAAAACTCTGGACACATTGGACTATGAGACTATGGCCGGATGGCTGGACAACAACATCTTCACAAATCATCTTATCTGCTGGGATGTGGCACCCCGCTCTTCTTGAAGTTTGGCCCTCAGGTCATTGAGATTCTGGAGTAACAAGCCTCTCAACGGTGACTTAGCTGATCCCAAAGGGTTTCTATGGGATTCAGATCAGGATAAACTGCAGGTATCCCAGTCTCCAATAGCTGTCCCTTAATGATGCAGGTTCATGAATCGATGAAGGTTCATGCAGAGGCATAATGACGAAATTAAAGAGAACAGCACTGTGGTCGACTGGTCCCTTATGGTCAGGAACCCCTGCAGGTCATCTAGCACCCAGAATAGTCTGACATGACACTTGGGTTGAAGCCTCGCAATGGCTCTTTTCCATCTACAACTAGAAAACTTTCCTTTCAGTGTAAGTTTTATATGTTTTATGTCATGTAAGTTTTGTTGTTACCATTACAGTATTTATGTTTCATGTTGCCCTTAGCCTCCTCCACTCCCTTTCTCCATAAAACAAAGGGCTTAAGTGAAAGGCATAGTACAAAGTCCTTAAATGCAATTTAAATTCAGGCTCACTCAAGATAAAGCTCTGAAGATATGCACCACCATGTAGGTTTATCTGGTGACCAGCAGCAGATGTTGACGCTGAAATGGAAATTGGTGCATATATAGTCGAAGCTATCAGTGACTCCTGATGGGAAGGACAGCAATTAAGACAATCAGATGTCCCAATTTTAGATGTGCTGTAGCTCGGTTTTAGGTGGAGGAAGACTTTAGTATTAAAAGTAGGGTTTTACGCTACCGATTACGATACCGATAATCAATGACTGAGATCGGCAATGCTGGTCATATGGATTAAATTTTGATTTGTCAATTTATTTATGATCAATAGTATTATCCAGAGCCGCTGTTCAGACAATTCCAAGGGCCACTAGCAAATAGATAATTTTGGAAAAAAATGCCTTTATGTGTGAATCGATTTTTGTTTTTACTCTTTGACACAAATCTGAATTACAATTTCAATAATATATTTATGACTAGCAACATTTAAAGGGGACATCGAACATTAGCAACAAAGCATTTTCACTTTTGGAATTTGGTCATAAACCAACAGACAGTCCCCGGGGTACGTTTGTGATTCCTCCACTTAAAATTGATAATATCATTTAAAAAATGTTTTTCATTCACTTGTAGTGGAATTACTTCCTCTAGCAAAATGCATGAAAAGACTAAACAGACAGAGACAGGCAGTCAAAGGTGCCTCTAAGGTTTTAAAAAGAAAAAAAGCAGTCTAAATGATAATGGTCCTCTTTTGGCTGATTGCCATTGTCCCCGAGTACATTTCCTTGGATTTTCTATTTCCATGGTTTTCGTGACAAATTCCTCTGGCGAGGACCCGTTACCTTGTCCACTCCCATTGAGAGCGTGAACATCACTCAGTGTTTTAACAGCCACTGCTGGGTACGGCTTGGCGGGAGCTCCTGCCATTAGATCATTTACAGTCTCTTACATACTATAGTGTATATATACACTACACATCACATATAAATACAAATACAAGATAAAAATGTGATGTTATATTTACAGAATTTCACTCACATCTGCAGTCAATTTCACCTCCAAGTTAAATGGATTCATAATTAATTGTTAATTGTGTTGGTTAATGTGAGTGTATTCCATTGCCCAGAAGGTTGTTGCCTTTCTTTTTTATTTGCTCTTTTCCCTCCTTGTAAGCCTCTACGAGGATTTCTGCTTACGTCGAGGGACAGTACAGTACATTGGTGAATCGGTGATCGATAGTGGGTTCCATTTAAGGAGGCTGATCCGGGATTGGTTTCACTTGGCTTGATTAATCCGTGTCTACTCATCCTGTCCGACCAATTATGTCTGGACACTCTTGTGTTGGGTTGGTTGAGCTCAGCTCAGTCATTTATCACAGATCCTACTTTTGTGCAAGGGGCGCCTAGTCTCCGCCAAGCAAAGCGTCTTTGAGGGGGGCACAAACAATACTTAACGACAAATGTCCTATACGGTCTCCTTTTAACATTGTCGAGACAATCATATTTACTGATGATTGCGGTCCTGAATCGGTTTTGAAGAAATACTGATCAACATAAACCCCAGACAACACAGCGATGTACTGCAGTGACCTCCACGATGAAAGGAGACCTTTGATGCGTTTGTGTTTTGCCAGAACGCAACCCAAGCTGTGCAGAACAGGAAACAAATCTGTTTTTCTTGGCTCAACCCAATCCCGGAATCTTGGGAGTGTTCGTATTGCATACGCATGTTTGGTTTTACGGAAAAACTCCAGCAAAGCGGTGCCTTCAACAGGTGGATACCCTAGCATGCTTCCTGTTGTCGCATTTCCTCTCATACAACAAAATCGTTATCTTTCAGGATTAAAGATAGTGAAAATGAATAGTGTGAGTCAAATCAGGTCAGGTTTTAAACTACAGACCTAAATAGCGATATTAGGTAGCAACATAGGATGTGGTACTGGTCTACTATGTCTGTAGTTGGCTCCTTTGTGCTATGTTCAACTAAATCTTTGAGGGTTCATCAATAAATGGACTTATTCTTGTTAATTCTTTAATGGTTCCAATAATATTCAATGTTTTATAGTATAATATTTTTGAGGTCCTGTTGATTCTTTCTTAGGATTTATCTCACTGCTAGTGAAGAACTGCCATGTCAAATGCCATGTTTACCTTGGCTTTTGTTATTCGTTCGAAAATGTTGCGAAATGCGAACTGAAACGTACAAAAAAAACCCTACTTTTTTCCCCCCACACAGGAAGTAATGCAAATCCTATGAATCCATTCCTGACATTCAAAATACATAACCAAAAAATACACAGAGTATAATTTGAATTTTACACGCAGAAACCAAAGTTTGTATTTTTTGCAGCTATATTTTACTGAGCACCCAGGACAGACCTGAACCACTTCCATCACTACCTTATGGTATGTGGCATAAAGTCCATCAGGTTCTTCCTTGTTACCATCCACTCCATGGGTGGTCTGTGCATGGCAAACAGAACTGCACAAATAACAACAAAGCAAAACACATTTGTGGATTTAATCTTTTAGAATCTAGTTCTAGTCTTGCAAGATTTGCATGATGGTGGTTTTGTGTGAGAGCCCCTTTTTTACCCTCTGTGAACTCCCCCCAATACAAGGGAGGGTGAGCCCACTCTGAGCTCATGGTGCTTTGTGAAGTGGACTCTGGGAAGAATATTATCAACACAAAGGCTGGTGATGGACACTGACTCTCTAGAATCACATTGCGGGGGAGACTACGTGAAAGGGCGCACGGACTTTTCCTCTTAGCTCTTCTCACGAGTAAGAAGACTCTCTCGGCTGCCAGCTGAAAAGGGGCCCAATTTAGAGAGACTGCTGCTCAGTGTTATAACGTGTGTCTATTCCCCATACTGGAAAAGAAACAGGAATCCTTTGAGGAGCATCCTGAGTGTTTTGATTGAACTCGGGTCTTTGTTCCAGAAAATGTCTGTTATTGTTAGCATTTTAAAGCCAAATATAAACAAACCACTGTGTCCCATTGCTGCTGGACAAATGCAGGTGGCTCTTCCTCCTCCGTCATTATTGGGATTATTTTTCTTTCCATTTCAAGTATTTTTGTCTTGGAAATACACCCAATACTTGAATGACAACAATCAATGTTTATGCGCTCTGTTGAGCCTTACATGGTTATTTAGTCCATTCGTACAATTTCTATGCCACTTATCCTCATGAGGGTCATGGGGGTGTGCTAGAGCCTATTCCAGCCTGGTTGCCAGCCAATCACAGTGCACATATAGACAAACAACCATTCACACTCACATTCATATCTATGGACAATTTGGAGTCGCCAATGCATGTTTTTGGAATGTGGGAGAAAACCTGATCTCTTGACTGTGTAGCCAACATACTATCCACTTGTCCACCGTGTGGCAGCCCCACTTCTTGCAGTTCTAGCTCCCAGGTGTCTAAATACTTTTATATCCCCAAAGTCATTATTTTCACATCTTTTCAAAAGGCAGGAGATGACATGGGTAGGAAGCAGATTTTCACAGATTCACACCCAAAAACCCTCCCTCCGCCTCCACTGTGCAAACACGTCAATATTTCCCATTTGCTGCTCTAAATTATTTTCATAATTGTTTTTTTTTTTTTTGCATCCACCCCAGCCAGACCCTTCCCATCCGTCTACCCCAAACAAAAGGTAGTGCAAAGTTTTGAAATGAGAAATTTGTTTTTTCAAGCTTTAAAGCTAACAAACATCCCTAGATCACAGATGAGAGAATGAATGGAGGGCACCTCACCAACTTGGTGAAAGAAGAAAGTACTAGATCACACATGTGGACACCATCAATAAACCATTGTTAAAAGGCCATCACACAATCTCACACTATGGGTGGAAATCACAAATTGTACCCTTTGAAAAAAGGCTGGGAAAGTCTTTATTAAATAATTTGTGGTTATTTGGCTTAAAATAGGTTTCATCCATCAACATTTTTATTTCACTTACCGACAATTGTCATTTCCAGATTTTTCTGAAAGGATGGTGTTTTAAAAATGAAACAAATAGCGATTAAAATAATTACTCTATAAACCTTGTGCAATATTAAGGGAATAAATAAAAAATTAAATAAAGAATACATTGTAATCGGAATACATTTAAAAATAAAACTGAGGATGTTGACTTAAAAGCTGAATCAAGTCTTTGTGAGTTATATTAGTCCATGTGATGTAATCTTCAATATTTATTTGATGTCTTTAACAACAAAATTAAAGACATGTTCTTATTTTGTATTCTTTGTATTATAGCCGTATTATTACTGTATAGCTGATGTAATATGAAATAGCCCGTGTGGCATCAATAAAGCTCATCTTTGAGAAGGTCAAATACAATGTTTTTGGTGACTAATACACATATATACACATTTTTACATAAGTATATACATTGTGTGAATGTACAAACGAGGGGCATTAACTTAATTTGTAGACAGACGCTTTATGAAAGTAAGTACATTTACTTTTATTCAGCCTTGACACATCCAATATGGCGGCGACGTTGACGTACGACTGAGCGCTCCATGCGGCGTCTGTCAATGTCTCTATGGTTTCTGCTGCTTTGTGGCCTTAGAAACGCCGCTGCACGCGAGGCCGTCTGCTATTGGTTGGAAGGGAGGATGGGTCTCTATTGGACACGCCCCCTCCCACAAGCGTTGCGTCAGCTGCATGAAATATATGAACCTGACCGAGCCTTCTTTCACTGCAAAGCCTTCCCTTCCGACAAGCACACAGGCTTCTCCGGGACAAGGAGAAGAAACCTAAATAAACTCTGGATAGACTTTTCCCTCAGACTCTACGAAGCTGTGCCATAAAGCGACGCGGAAGAGGGAAACATACCGCATTGCTTGGCTTCTAAAGCGAACCAAGAGTTAGCCTCCTCTTTTAAAAGGACTTTACTAGAAGAGAAAAACTACAAGAAGACGTTACTTTTTATCCCGAAACGCGAGGCGACTGGCTCGTAAGGAGAGGAAGTGTGTCCCATCATTTTTAAAAGAGGAAGGCAAGCAATAAAGACTCACCGCCATGGATTCTGGAAAGGTAACTTCTTCAAACCAGTTCTTGTGCCGGTAGCTGAAGTTGCTTATCGGCAGTGAAAGTGTTTCCATACGAGGTCAATGAGTGCACGACATTTTTATTTACCCATGATGCACCTCCCACTGATGTGCTATTATTTTGATACTCCGCACCAATGGCGTCATTTCGAAGCCGCACTTTCGAGCATTTAATATAAGTATACAAAATGTATATATTTTTTCTTAATAAATAAATATATGTATATATACAACATTTTAAAAAGCACGGTAGGTGAGCTGTTATTACTGAGCCCAAACAATAATCGTGAAATATTTGACTAAGTGGCACCAAGAACAGGACACCTCAGTTACAATGATGCAATGGCATGATCATAGCACTTTAAAAGGCTTCATTTGACATGTGAAATTACATAAGAAATGCTGCACTTTGTTTTGCTTTGTTACATAATTCTAACAGACACTAATATAAACAAGCTCCAAAACAAACAAAACAAGCTTCTTACCCCGCACAACAAGCTTCTTTCCCCAAACTTTAATTTTATAACTCTTTGAAATGATTCCAAATAATGCCTTAATTTATGCAAATGGTCCAAAGGGAAGATATCATGATATATTTATACTCTCTGGCTTGTATTGTTGTGAAACCAAACATAACTTATCTGGCGTCTGATAATGCTGTCTCTGACTTGACTCAGACAGGAAATTCGGAAGACACCAAAAAGCACATGGGGACACTCATGAAATGTTTCCTTAGCTGTTTAGCCTTTGACACTTCTCCTCTGTGTGAGTTTTATACTCTCTGTCACCCATATCCAGTGGCTTTGCATATTGGGTGTGGACATGATGGGAATCTGGTCCACATTACTGCAAAAGATGGGATGCAAAAGGATGCATTACCACAAAGTTCACAATGTCATCAAGAATCGCTGTGATATTTTACATTAAAATACGCCTAATTCAGTATAGCGCTGCAACAAGTGTTGAGTCGATTAAATTAATACTCAGTTAATTGGTAGTATCTTTGTGTTGTAGGTAAAACAAGATATTCACACAAATTATTGCTCTGACTTTGGAAAACGGTGATCAACATTTTTGTTTACAGGTAATCAAAGTAGTTGAGAAGCCATACATCAATCAAGCACCTTTTGGCTTGTTTGTGGAAACTTCATTTACATGCATACTGCAAATTGGTTTTGGGCCAAATGATCATTACAGCCCAACATCTATTGTTTTGCTGAACCTGACATTCTAACCAAATTGTCACCATGCGAGCTGCACGTTGCAGCTGCCTTGTCTTAACTGTGAGCAACTTCTGTTTGTCTTAGTCTGTAAAGAATAAAACGCTAATTGGGGTCAAGCGAATTGTTGACCCGGCTTATTCTCCAATAGAAACCACCTCCTGACAGGCTCGGCAGCACACTGTACACACATGATGGCCCCGCCTCCATTCCTCCAACAGGTTGACTTTTATGTGCTTGAGTGCCCGCCTTCATGCTGCCTTCTCGTGTAATTGTCTCTAGACTTCTAATGAGACCTAATGAGACTGAACTTGCGTTGTTCATCACAGGCATGAGGTGTTCAAGTCAAACTCCAGTCTGTAAATCAGAGTTTACACGTAGGACCTCCTGACAGTCACACACAAGATTTATTTTAAGATGAGCGCTGTCACCAAGGTCCTGGTGTTTGCTTTAGCGACTCACTTAGCAAAGAGCATGGCGACATATTGAGTGTCTGGTATGTCGCTGGCCCAGGCGGTGTTAGAGGATTAGAACACTTTTTTTTTTAATGCATAGACAATGTTACTTAAATATTGTACAAGCTGACCATCCTTGACAAAATTATTGGCAGGTCAAACAAGCTCATTGTTCCATACTGCTTGTATAAAGTTTAATAATAACCAGGAATACCAGGAAATACACTTTGCATTTTGATACTGATTAATCGGCCCACTGTAGCCATTAGATGTGAAGTTTTCAAAAACAAATACTTATTTTTACAGTTATTATGCATTATAAATAGTTTTCTAAGGTCATGCCATTTGACTTGTAACATTAAGCACATCTGAACATTACCTAAAAATGTCAAATTAGCAAGATTTCAGAAAGAGCTGTTAACCTTGGGATGCAGGTCCTTCTTGGTGATGTAATTTCTAGAGATCGACCGGCTTTTCACGACTGATACCAATTATCGGTAGTTAAGGAGGCCGATATTTATTTGCAGTAACAGTGTAAAAATGTGAAATATATAAACACTTACACTTATTTGTTTACAGTTTCTAATGACACACACCAGGTGGTTGGAGTCGCTGATTCCCTACCAGCCAAAGAAAAATATTTTAATCGGTCAATTCACGGCATTTCACACTGATTTCACATGATGAAAAAATGGCATCCTTGTCCGTGTACATACCCACCAGCAGGAATGCTGTGTTAAAAAAAACAACAAAAAATAGCATCACTACAGGTCTTAAAATGCAGCCTGGAGACATAGGAGCTATAAATTTAATTTGAATCTTAGTTTTAATAGTACCATGGGTCTTCCCAATATTACCACCATTGATCTATTAATACTATAAGTACACACTGGCTTCTGTTCATGAGGCAGAAAGTCAACCACCTTAATGGGTTTAATGTTTGTCACCATCCTTTCCTATCCATTTGACTTCCTGAATGCAGTGTCATTGTTTACCAGAGAGTCCAGCATCTGGAGGTGGGGGGGTGGGGGGTGCTGAGCGGTCCCAGCCAACACAGTCAACACAGTTACATGTGCTGAGCAGCAATGACTCTGCAGACAAGGTTTACTGGCTAAACCAATAGCAGATCACCACTATTAGACCTCACATTTGCATGGTAGGCTGCAGCTGACTGTGGTATTGAAATAAATTGTGAGGCAGAATATTTCACAACACACTTTCATCCAGAGGCTTCATTCTGGAGCAATTGTTGACTTAAGGTAATTCTATTTTCTTTGCAGATGAAGTTAATTATAATTTCTTTGCATAATTTCGTTGCGCATTTCTGCAACGGTATAGCCCCTCCTGCAATTATGTGACTATATATATATACACTATATATGCAAAAGTACATGCTGTCATTTCTTGTTGGCTCAGTGAAAAATGTCAGCCTCAACTATGCAAAACACGTCATGGCAGCACAAAAGCACACTTGGCTTCCATTTGAGCAGAGGTCCCCAAACTACGACCCGTGGGCCGGACACATCCCACAGGCACATTTGGCCCGGCCCCCTGAACAATACTAGAAACACAGTATGAGTTTTTTTTTTTCAGTCTGGCACCGCGATTGAGACTAAAGACTAAACCTGTTTCATGCTTGACACATTCACGAGGCCATGCAGACCTTGCGGTTGCGGCAGGCATGAAACGGGCTTAATACAACCTTAATACATGTATAGAACATGACATTATATTCCAGAAACCATCAGAAACCCTTACCCCCCAGTGGTGTCTACAAACCAACTGGAACCTACAAAACGGTTATAAGGATAACTTTGAGAGACTGCTTATATGAGGCATTTAAAGGGGGCCTATTATGCTAATTTCCGTCCCTTTGTATGAGTTGTGGACTCCTGTAGAGCAGCGCCACACGATAACCAGCACAGAAAGCTTTCTAGTTCTTCCAGAATACGGGATTACTGGATTTAATGTAAACAGATCCTGGTTTCTTGGTATGCAGGTAAAAGGTAAAGATATTTTGGATGTTATTTTTAACCCCTTCACTAGCCCTCATTGTCAGTCATTGCAAACTTCCAAGCAGGTATTTGTGTATATTTCTACTTTACTCCCAAGTTTCTTGGTTTACAGTGGAAAAAAACAGCTTGTATCTCATTGAAACTCTCATTCCTCAGCACCGCCTCTTTAAGTGACGAGCCCTCTATGCTGGAAAGTGCTATTTACTCAACGGGATTTTTTTTGTCAGCTTGATGACACACACACATCCTTGTAGGCTCTGAGGGGAAGGCGGGGCACATAGGAGGTTTATTTCTGTGGTTTGTTTTTTTTTAATAGCGTATGCTCTGATACATTTTTCAAATGTTTGACTTTTCCGTTGTTTCCTCTTCACGGCTGTTGCTAAAGTGTCACATCATGAAAAAATGCCCTCTGAAGGTAGCCAATAGAAGTAGATTTCTTGGGAACTGCAATACAATACATTTTGCAACCCTTGGGCCTCCAAACATATAACGTGAATGAACTCTCCAATAACCTATGACCAATTTTGCCTGAAGCTCTTGTTTTACGGTCTGAGACCAGGAAATTAAAAGTGACATTCTTCAATGTGGTTTCTTAAATTTGTGGCATGAGAATACCCTGAGCTTCATGTTGATGTAAAGTAATGTACAGAAGTCTGGACATTTCCCCTGGAGCTGATATTTGTTTCCGTCAGTTGTCTGCAGAACTGTGTAACTGACCTTGAGTAAGCTATATCAAAAGTATTACCAGATTAATCCATTGGCATGCATGTTTCAAGATAGAAATCTGACTTTGTGTGAGAATACTTTTCTTTACGTGTCACTTAACATGACCTCTGCTTCATTTTGCTGGTTACAGACAGGCAGTGGAGGAGCAATTAGCTCTGGTCCAGCTCGTGGAGCTGTGCTTGATCCATTTAACCTCACGATTAGTACTGGTGACAAAAGTAAACATGTGACAAAATAACCTTTACATTTCCTGAATGACATGATGCTTTTTCTTAATGCCAACTTGGCAGGCACCCACTGACATCACTTCCTGTTGTTTTTTTCTTAATTGCAGCAAATTACCTTCCCTTTGTTGATGTGCGTGGGGACCGCCGTGATCGGCTCCCTGCAGTTCGGATACAACACAGGCGTCATCAATGCGCCTCAAAAGGTAAGGCAAATTGCACCCCCACTCTTGGCTGTTGCCTGTACTATTCATTCATATTCATTCATTCATTTTCTGCCCCTTTTTCTTCACGAGGGTCGCGGGGGTGCTGGAACCTATCCCAGCTGTCTTGGGGCACCCTGGACTGGTCGCAGGGCACATATAGACAAACAACCATTCACACTCACATTCATACCCATGGACAATTTGGAGTTGCCAATTAACCTAGCATGTTTTTGGAATGTGGGAGGAAACCGGAGTACCCGGAGAAAACCCACGCATGCACGGGGAGAACATGTAAACTCCACACAGAGATGGCCGATGGTAGAATTGAACCCTGGTCTCCTAGCTGTGAGGTCTGCGTGCTAACCACTCGATAGCCGTGCCGCCCGTTGCTTGTACTATTATAGTTGTATTTCAAACCCCATAAAGTTGGGTTGACTTGAAAGTTCCCACACAGCTCAATATTCTGTACAAATGCGCATCTTACGGTTGTAAAATTGGTTTGCTTGAAAGAACAAAGTATCTTTGATGGACAATAAGTCATTAACCATTTATCTAATGATAAAAAACTTAAGAGGATATCTGTATTTCATGTACGCTAGCAACCCACACATGTGTTTTTATTATGTGAAACAATGGCAACCCTTATTTTTACGTGACTGTAGCCGGGTGTTTAAGTGAGAAAAGTTCTTTGGATGCGCAATATTTGCTGATGTCCCCTGCTGAACCTGGCCCACTGCTGACTGCTGTGCTCAGGGCGAGAGAGTGGAAAAGGGGGTGGGCATAGTCTGGGGATAATAATAGCCGCATTGAGGCTTATCGACTCCAAGGACATCTATATTAACCGGCTCCCAGTGATTTCTGTGTAAAACAGCGTGTCCATGCCCTAAAATGGTCTCACTGACAGCAGGCCGGGGAAACACTAGGACAAGGATTATTGCAGGAAATGAGTGAGCACCTGTTCTCACAGCGGTGCAGGTACTAAGAAAACATTCTCATGGCCCCCCCCTTCAGAGTCAATTTATTTATTTTTATTACCAGGAGGGTTAATAAAGGAGACAATTTCCTGGAAGATCACAGCAGGTTTTGTGTTTTTTAGAACGCGGTAATCTGGGCGCACCCTGCAGCCACACGGCCCTCCCTCTGCATGGGTCGCAGGTGTGTCGCCACACTGGCCGAACCTCGGCGTGCTATTTTGACATGTTTGCTGTTTAATGATGCAACGATTGCAACGATTGGGACTCTTGCACAGTGAATCCATCCATTCATTTTAAATGCTTACCCAGACCCTTGAATACATTTTTTGGATTAAAAAAAACAAAACAAAACAAAGAAACTCAATGTTACGCATGCACTGGAGTCACCATGCTGCCTGACTAAATCTCCTTAAAGTTGAAAACCAGTTGGACTAATTGGTATTTTGATTAGTATGATTGATATAGGTGAGCGCGCAGACCTCACAGCTAGGAGATCCGGGTTCAATTCCACCCTCTGCCATCTCTGTGTGGAGTTTGCATGTTCTCCCCGTGCATGTGTTGGTTTTCTCCGGGTACTCCGGTTTCCTCCCACATTCCAAAAACATGCTACGTTAATTGGCTGGCCACCAGTCCAGGGTGTGCCCCGCCTCTCGCCCGAAGACAGCTGGGATAGGCTCCAGCATCCCTTGCGACCCTCGTGAGGAAAAGCGGTAGAAAATGAATGAATGAATGATTGATATATGCTGATCAGTATAAGGCATTTATTGTTCTTAATGCACATTAATTCCTTAGTATAATTCCAAAACACAAATGAGGGAACACCTAATTAGCACATCACAATTCTTCCATAAGCCACACAATCAAGAGTCCTATTTGACTGCCGAAATAATGAATGTTTTGCACGTGAAGAAAAGCATCAGGTTCCTGCTGCAGCACCGTTAATCTGCACAGGTTGCAGAGGTGAGTGAAATGTGAAAACAGCACGTGTTGGGCTTCACTGAGTTACAGCCTGCTGAGTGGTACAACGCTGGAATAGAGGGGACTGTGGCGAGGGTCCGCCTCGGGGATGTGGTTTGTCAATGTGAGCTTTAAGCAGCGTCACATGAAGGTCCGCGGAACAATCACCCTCACACATTCGCCAGTAATCCCTTCATATTAATGACCGCCTAAGAGGATATTGTTTAACCACCACAATCTTAACGCGTCAACAACACTTGAAGATTATCGTCGACAATTATCCCGTCCTGTCGAGATCACACATCAGCAGAACTACACCGCTTTGAATACCACCGTTCACCTTGACAACCTGAACGCCGGCCAGCTTGGTTGTCTCCCGCTGACGACCTGGGGGCATGAATGCAGGGCTTGTTTTCCAGGTGCTGGATCGGAGTGCACAGTCGGTGTGTTTGGTGGAGCCATGGTAGTTCTACTAAGGCTGCTTGCACACCTAAAGTAATTAAATTAAATTAAATTAAATTAAATTAAATTAAATTAAATTAAATTAAATTAAATTAAATTAAATTAAATTAAATTAAATTAAATTAAATTAAATTAAATTAAATTAAATTAAATGTTCACACAGTAAAAGCAACAAACGACTTAACTCAAAATGTAAACAGGAAGTAGGAAGCCATCAAGAGTGTTTCTTTTGTTTTGTTTGTAACTAATAATGATTTGGGTTAGTTAAACTGTCACACATGATATACTGTAATCTGCCTATAGAAAACATTGTGTGTCAGTATAGATGTGAGGGTCTGTGAAGGTCAGGACACTGTGATAACACTAATCACTAAGCACGTTCTGAACAAGTGTGAGGTGATAGCGACTTCAGCTTTCACAGGAAAGTACTCAAATAAGTCAAATGAGTCCGGCCCAGGCAGCCTTTGAAAACAAACACACCGGCCATGTGACATTTTGGCCTGGACGTTGGCGTCGGTCAGTCGACATGCTGGTGAAGTCACACAGTGGGTGTGACATATTCAGAATCATATGAGCGTTGCTGCTGTGACGTACGTATACGCAGACACAGACGGTTGCGTAAATGCTGCCACTCGTCAGGCCCTGGGTGGGTGTGTTTGTCAACACAACTGCGGCGGGGGGGAGGAGAGTAAACTTGACACCTAACTGGCTGAAGGTTGCTGAACTTCCTGCTTGTCAGGAAATGGCAACCGTCAACGCTGTGCTGCCACCAGCTGGCTGCATTGCAGCAAATAACATCAAGCTTATACAAATACGACCGGCACTCATGCAGTGGAATGTCTCAAATTGTTTTCAGATCATCGAGAAATTCATCAATGACACGTGGCGGACGCGCTACAACGAACCCATCACAGACAACGGACTCAAAGCCATCTGGTCTGTTGCCGTCTCCATCTTCTCTGTTGGTGGCATCTTTGGCTCCTTCTCGGTTGGGTTCTTCGTCAACCGCTATGGAAGGTAATAAAACTAATAGCTAGTGGTGCGTGTCACATGATTCATATTGTGACTTTTAATCTGTTAAGTTTACATTGAAATTGGCTAGAATTTACAACAAACATAATTGGTTTAATTTGTAATTTAAAAAATGAAATATTGCAGCCTTTTTTCATTTTAAATGTTATTGAAATTTTCTGCTGCAGACATATTAAATATAAAAATAATATTAATCTAAAATAAATATAATGTAATATAAAAATAAATGTATCCGATGGAGATCCATGTGGCACATTCTTTGTAGGTGAGTAAATACTACAAATATTACAAAAGTATTTTGTCAGTGATATCAAATGTGTTTATGAAGCAATTCATGCTTAATATTATATATCATTATCAGTATGAACGTATTCAGTATGAGTCCAAACATAATTGGTTTAATTTGTAATTTAAAAAATGAAATATTGCAGCCTTTTTTATTTTAATCTTATTGAAATTTTCTGCTGCAGACATATTAAATATAAAAATAATATAAATATAAAATAAATATAATATAATATAAATTACATTTGGTGTCAGAAGTGGGATTTAGCTGGGAATGGTTGAGCTTCCCTTTGTTCCTCAACAGGATAAGAGGTATAGAAAATATAATGTGCACTTTTTTATTGAGTTTCTATGTGTTCCTTTGATGCTCTCAGGAGAAACGCCATGCTCATGGCCAACGTCCTGGCCTTGATCTCCTCCGCCCTAATGGGCTTTTCCAAACTGGCTTCCTCCTTTGAAATGCTCATCATAGGTCGCTTCGTAGTAGGCTTCTACTCGGGCCTCTCCACTGGCTTCGTACCCATGTATGTGGGCGAGGTGTCACCGACGTCCTTGCGAGGAGCTCTGGGAACCCTCCACCAGCTGGGCATCGTTTTGGGCATCCTCATTGCTCAGGTATTTTTGTTCCAATATTTCCATGTTGCCAGTATCGTGAGGTCTACCTGAGGTTGCAATCTGGCTATTTTTGATGACTTCAGGTGTTTGGAATGGAGGCCATTATGGGCAACACAAACTTGTGGCCGCTTCTCTTGGGTTTCATCTTCATCCCATCAGTGATGCAGTGCATCTTGCTGCCGCTCTGCCCCGAAAGCCCCCGCTTCTTGCTCATCAACAAAAATGAAGAAAATAAAGCCAAAAGTGGTAGGTTCTCACACAGATGTATTTGTGATCTTTTGGTTCTGGAGGTTGTCTTTAATGTGGACCAATTCTTAGTGCTGAAGAAGCTCAGGGGGACCAATGATGTGAGCGCCGACATGCAGGAAATGAAAGAGGAGAGCCGTCAGATGATGAGGGAGAAGAAGGTGACCATCCCGGAGCTTTTCCGCTCGCCGATCTACCGCCAGCCCCTCCTTGTCGCTGTCGTGTTACAGCTCTCCCAGCAGCTGTCGGGCATCAACGCCGTGAGTTCGCGGAATCGCCTTTCACACATCGCACACAGATGCTGACGAGTGTGTCACGTCCTCGCTCAGGTCTTCTACTACTCCACTAGCATCTTTGAGAAGGCTGGAGTCGAGCAGCCAGTCTATGCCACGATCGGGGCTGGAGTTGTGAACACCGCTTTCACCGTGGTGTCGGTGAGTATGATTGGTTTTTCAGATATCAAGGAAAATGAAACCACAAATACTTCAGTTAAGACCTTCTATTTTTTTTTCTGCAGCTCTTTGTGGTGGAGCGTGCAGGACGCAGGTCCCTCCACCTGTTGGGTTTGTTGGGAATGGCCGGTTCTGCCCTCCTCATGACTATTGCCTTGGCTCTGCTGGTAAGCGACCTTCAGAACAAGTCCCGTTGAGGTTCAATTCAAGTTGTGGCTATCTGTAAGTAACGCCCTCCTCCTTGTTCTTCTTTCCAGGAGCAGCTCAAATGGATGTCCTACCTGAGCATCGTGGCCATTTTTGCCTTTGTGGCCTTCTTTGAAATCGGGCCGGGTCCCATTCCCTGGTTCATTGTAGCCGAGTTGTTCTCTCAGGGACCGAGGCCTTCAGCCATCGCCGTGGCTGGTTTCTCCAACTGGACCGCCAACTTCATTGTGGGGATGGGCTTCCAGTATATAGAGGTGAGGAGACGGTTACTGTTACAGTTGCATAGTGTATACGTAGGATGTCAAGTGTCATGATGAAAGTCTGGATCAGTCTAGTATGCAAGTGGCCTAGAGCTAAGTCCTGCTGCTTCAAGATAGTAGTGTTCAGTTGTTATTTCAATTGAACTCTATGCATATAGGTATAATACCTGCAAGTACATAAAGACCAACACAGTAGCAACACAATTAGTATTGTTCTGGCAGTCAAGTGCAAACTGCTCAGCCAGTATTAATGACTTCTATGACTGTTCTTTCACACAAACTGCTGAGTAACACAACCGGCATTTTAAAGTGCATGCAGAGATAGCTAAAGCTTTTGGATAATTAAAAAAAAAGTACACAGGGAGGTTGCCATTACTTGGTCAATCAATAATGTACCTAATATTTAAGTGCACGGTGGACAAGTGGTAAGCGCGCAGACCTCACAGCTAGGAAACCAGGGTTCAATTCTGTGTGGAGTTTGCATGTTCTCCCCGTGCATGCGTGGGTTTTCTCCGGGTACTCCGGTTAACTCCCACATTCCAAAAACATGCTAGGTTAATTGGCGACTCCAAATTGTCCATAGGTATGAATGTGAGTGTGAATGGTTGTTTGTCTATATGTGCCCTGTGATTGGCCGGCGACTAGTCCAGGGTGTACCCTGGAATATGAATATTTAAGGCCACTTAGTGTCATGGATATGCAATACTCCAGCATGTCCACAAACTGATGGCACATTTTTCATTGAAATATGATTACAGTGTTTACTGAAAAAATATTTAAGTGAATAAAGTCATAATATTGAAAGAGTTGTGAAAGTTGTGATGAAAAAAAGACTGTAAAGTCATCGGTCTTTACTTACCTAATGGACAACTGAAAGAACGAGATAGCGAATACAAGTGAGTTTCCTCCTTAGGGTGGCTGGACTCACCCTAAGACATAGGGTGAGGGGCTCAGTCATCCGGGAGGGGGCTCTCGGACGCCTCCATGGAGAGGTGTTCCAAGCATGCCCAGTCGGGAGAAGGCCCCGGGGCAGACCTAGGGACACGCTGGAGGGATTATGTCTCACAGCTGGCCTGGGAACGCCTCTGTGTCCTCCAGGTGGAACTAGAGGAGTTCCTTACCTGGACCCAGATAAGTGGAGAAGAACAGAACATAATGAAAGTCTTCATCGTTTGTTTCTTCCACAGGCTGCCTGCGGTGCTTACGTCTTCGTCATCTTCATCATCCTGCTGCTGCTTTTCTTCATCTTCACCTACTTTAAGGTCCCGGAGACCAAGGGGCGGACTTTTGATGAGATTGCTTCCGGCTTCCGCCAGAGCGCCATGACAGGCGGCGAGAAGCTCTCGCCCGAGGAGCTCAACAGCCTGGGGGCCGACTCTCAGCTCTGAAGGGTCCGCTGTCAAACAAACTCATTTTGTCACAGTGAGGAGGGAACCGGAGGGAGGGGGCGTTCGCTCACTAGAAGTAGACTGGTCCCAGAGGGAGGGGGTCTACTTTCTAGAAGTAGACAGGTCCTCCCCGTGTAGAATAATTTTCACACTGTCACCACATTTCGGTAGCGTTTACCGTGTGTGATCCTCCCAACTCTGACGTCTTTTGCTGACCCCCCCGCCCGCCCACATTGTCCAATCGCCCCTCGCATGTCACATAAAAACGCTTGACAGGCACCGTGTGGCCTAGGAGATGTTAAAAGGTGAGTCGGAAGGTTTTCATTATTTCCGAGATATTTTCAAAATATTTTTAAGAGGAAAAAGGAGTGCCATCGCACTGCCGTACCACATTTTTTTTATAGATAACTTTTTCACTGAGTATATTTTTAAAAAAATACTGAAATGCTCTGACACTGTAGACTCACACTGTAGCTGCTGCACGACCTCTACACTCCGCCAGATGGCGCACTTTCCCTTGAAATGCTCCAAATACGTTACTGACAATGACTGTTCACTGTTGACACTTGGGTGTGCTTCTTTTTATATAGAGATATATTTATATTTCTTATTAATGTTACTTGGACGATATTTTACATTTTTTAGAACAGTTATTTAGTTTATAATATGTAACATTCATAACAAGGAGTGTTTAGGCCATGAAATCAAATACACCAAGTCATAGAATTCAATTTAAAAGTCATTTTAAGAGAATAAAGTCCACATTTTACAAGAATAAAAAAAACTTGTAACTTAATAATTTAAAAAATAATTTACCTATGCTTAATATAGTCATATTTTGTAGAATGAAATTTACAGGAATTAAGTCATTATTATTATTATTTTTTTTAAAGAATGAATTCAAAATTATGCAAGAATATAGTGTATAATGTGTAACATTCATAACAAGGAGTGTTTGGGCCACAAAATTAAAATACACCAAGTCATAGAATTCAATTCAAAAGTCATTTTAAGAGAATAAAGTCCACATTTTACAAGAATAAAAAAAACTTAAAAATAATTTACCTATGCTAAAAATAGTCATATTTTGTAGAATGAAATTTACAGGAATTAAGTCATTAATTTATTATTTTTTTAAAGAATTAATTCAAAATTATGCGAGAATAAGGCTGGAAAATATTTTTTTATATACATCTAAGTATTACGTGAAGCTAGTCATTTTAGGAAGCCAAAGTGAAAATATTGCCAATAAAATGTTTTCTGATTGAAAATGAGAACTTAATAATTTTAAGAAAATAACATTGAATATGCGAGAATATAATCTAAACTGTAAAAGACAAAAAGTTAATTTTGGGTGTTGTAAAATTGACATTTAAAGTGAGTACAGTTGAAATAGGCTGTAATGCTGCAAATAGTTTTAGTTACATTAGATTGTTGACATTCAGTCTTTATTAGTGATTAGTGTTTCCCTCATAGTAATCTTATGTTGTTTTTATATTATTTGTGTCAGTTTTTATTCCAAATACAATTTAATTCTCTAATACATATTGGTAATGTTACCCACAAATGTTACAGTAATATATTTTTAACAATAGTAGCGATCTGGATGATTTTAATTATATTTTAACAATCTGGAATTGTGTGTCAGCTGCATCGTTTTTGAGGAGGGGGGAGGGGGTGGCAAAAGTGGACCAAAATGACAGTAAACCTTATTCTACAAAAAACACCCTGAGAGGACTCATAAGCCCCCTCAGTTTAGCATTGGGTTGCGTGTCTCCGTGACTGGAAGTATTGTTGACGTGCACGGACACGTGTTGTGTTGTGTTGTTGATCTCTGCTGCCAGGGACACCAAAGTGGCCTCGCTGTCTTACTTCTGCTGTATCTCTTTTTCGCTTTTCACCTTTTGTGGAAACCAGAAAGAAAAAAAAAACACATACCTTGTTAGCTGCACTTTATTATTAATATAAATATTCACGTTTTTGTCTCTTGACACAGTTCAACTCTTGGCTGATGACTTAAGATGGGAGTGTGTTATTTGTGCATATCTTGTGTTTTTAGTCTGGTGTTTTGTTTATGAAGTGCTCATGACAATTGTTGGTCAGCTAATCGGGACTTTAATCCATAATGACCATTCCATGAATTAGCATTATTAGCATGTACTGATTGCCATACAATCCACAAGTGACCTTTACACAATATCACCAGCACATTTTCACCACCATGGATGCCATCATGCAATTTCAATTAAAAGTACCGTAAATGCTCTAATTATAGAAGTACATGGGGACAATGATTTGGAGTGCATGAGAAAGTTCTACAACATTAGCAGGTATATTTTACAACACAACAGCAACAGAACCAATGTTGTAATAATAGCAACGAGCAAACTGCTCTGCCAGTAAAGTGGTTACTTAGTTCAAGTTGAGTAATACAACATTTTCAAGCGCATGCAGAGTTGATCACTTAGCAGTTACTGCCGTCTTGTGGCATTAATAAAAACTACGCGAGGTTACCTACAGCCATGGCTGTTACGCTAATGTATTTTTTTTTAGCTCTAATTACAGCCCCCCGGTAGTTATTGCTTTAGTTAAAGTGCCCAGCATCTATAGGAGACTAACTGAAGGGGCATTTATTGGAGCAATGGTGTAAATAGCAACACTTTTAACTGGCTATTTTATTTGAAAGCTACAACACACTGTAATAAAACACAGACGCCTTTCCCAAAGTGGCTGAAATGTTTTAACTTGTTTTAGTAGACGGACTGTACTTTTTATGATGCATTTACACGTTGTGAAAATTATCAGATGTTACAAGGAGCAAGTGTATGGTGTTCTCTTTTTAGGGCACAAAACATATTGTAGTGTTTTAATACAGAAAAAAAAACAGAATTCAGATCTGTGTGTGTTGGTTTTGGAATATGAATGTGAAAAAAATGGAAGGTGTCAAATTGGCAGAATAAACTATGCACATGGAGCACATGATGAATGTGTGTTTTGTTCATTATGGTAGTCAATCAGTGGAGTCCTTCTTAAGCTCCCCTATATAATTAGATATTTTTAATTGATTTTTTTTAATTGATTTTTTTTATTTACAAAAAAAATCTGACAAATTTCGTATAATAAGGCAAAAGCAGGCTAATATGCAAGCCAATAAGCAGGCTAATACTAGCCTACTACTCCTACTACTACTAGTAGTAATAATCATAAGAATAAAGATATCATAATATAATTAATAATATAATGATTTTTTTAAATTGACTTTTTATTTTACAAAGAAAAATCTGACAAATTTCATATAATAGGGCAAAATTAGGCTAATGGCGAGCCAATAAGCAGGCTAATACTAGCCTACTACTACTACTTGTAGTAGTAATAATCATAAGAATAAAGATATAGTAATAACAATAGGCTAATAATATAATAATATATTGATTTAAAAAAATATATTTTACAAAAAAAATCTTGACAAATTTCATATAATAGAGCAAAAGCAAGCCAATAAGCAAGCCAATAAGCTGGCTAATACTAGCCTACTAAGTAATAATCATAAGAATAATGATGGTAGTAATAACAATAGGCTAATTAAGAACATAATAATATATTGTTTTTTTATTGATTTTATTTTACAAAAAAAATCTGACAGATTTCACATAATAGGGCAAAAGTAGGCTAATAAGCAAGCCAATAAGCAGGCTAATACTAGCCTACTACGTAATAATCATAAGAATAATGATGGTAGTAATAACAATAGGCTAAATAGGCTAACATAATAATGATTATTATATAATTGAATTGAATTGGTCCAAAAGTGGGAAAGTTATAGCCCGGTTCTTGTTCCTTATTTGTTTTTTGGATTTTTGGATTTTTTTTTAATGTCTAATACATTCATTCATAATGCCAACCTTTGAGGTCCCACTGTAACAATGCTTCTATGAGGTTTTACCTATTTACCAAACACTATCATCTATCAGCAAACAACCTTTAAATGCTCTTGAACCAGCGGTCATCACACTGCAGGCCTCGGCAGTGAGGTCAACAAAATTGAGTTTGTACACTTGACTAACCCTGATCTGGATGAGAACATTGTTATTATCATCCTGGCTTCTCGCTTGCCCTCCAAACGTCCCACAAAGGGCGGCGTACACTCATAACCAATCACATGAATGACCTTTTACCTCCATAGAGGAGAGCACTTAAAAGGAAGGGAGTAAAAATCCTAACCTAAGGCTGGATTTAAAAAAAAACCCAAAACATTAATGAGATACAGGAGCATGTATTTTAATGCAGTTTCCAGGATGGACCTGATCCCCCCCCCCCCCCCCCCCCCCCATATACTTCCAAATCCTCCCTTGGCTGCTTCTGGATGGATGAAGAGGATTACCAGTTCAAACGATTTACCCCCCCAGGTTCAATATAATATGTAAGATGTCCTGCTATTTTTTATTTTATGAAGGAATGTGGGGGGGCGCTCAGCAGGAGAAGTTCACTAGCCCCTTTTAGAAAAGCAAATGTTTACAATTTCCTATAGCGTGACCGTGGCTTATTGTCAGTGCCCTGTCCAATATGGCATCCCCATATTACATATGCTTACAAAAAAAATTAATATTACTATTTTCCTTTTGTCTTTCATTTATGACATATCATATCACCCAATTTAAATGCTTAATGCTTACTTTTTTTAACTTGACTATTGCACTGAAAGGAGAAGCTCTCCAATCTCGTTGTACATCTTGTATAATGACAATAATGGCCATTCCATTCCATTCCATTCCACTGTTTGCTGTCTTGTAATGCAGCTTTTGTCGTGATTTTGCTGCCCTCTGCTGTCTCCCTGCAGCACTGCAATCATGGAATCATGGCTCTTGCTCATCTGGCTGCCACAGCTGCACTCAATCTGTAATCAAAGCCTTCTTAAGCCATGCTTGTTCATTTCCAGATTGTTGCGAACCAGGGTGGCACTGTGGATGAGTGGTTAGTGTGCAGACCTCACAGGTAGGAGACCAGGGTTCAATCCCCACCCTTGACCAACTCTGTGTGGAGTTTGCATGTTCTCCCTGTGCATGCGTGGGTTTTCTTCAGGTACTCCGGTTCCAAAAACATGCTAGGTTAATTAGCGACTCCAAATTGTCCATAGGTGTGAGTGTGAATGGTTGTTTGTCTATATGTGCCCTGTGATTGGCTGGCCACCAGTCCAGGGTGTACCCGGCCGGCCTCTCGCCCAAAGACAGCTGGGATAGGCTCCAGCACCGACCCTCGTGAGGAAAAGCGGTAGAAAATGAATGACTATCCCCTACACGTTTCCAAACAATGCAAAACGTATATAAAATGAATGTTGTTTTTTTGTTAGTTTTTTGCTACTTTGAGAGATTAGACAACGTAATAACAAGAAACCGAATGATTTTGAGATTTTGATGTCAGAAATCAATCACCTTTTTAAACCATGTATATGTATATTTCTTACCTCTGTGTCCAAACAAGAATATTTGAATTAATGTCTTAGTTTTGGTGGTTGAGGTCAAAGTTCACATTAGTGCATGTTCCTTTACACAACATCTAATGTTGTCCACTTGAAGGCGGCACTCTCTGCAGTTGAGTACATAAACACCCTGGGTCATTACTTGAAATCCATGCACCACATAAGAACATGAAGTACCCTCTTCTTTCTGCCTTGAAGTACACACTCGTGCACACGTGTCCTCATTCCCTGACCAAGATCTACTACCTGTTCACTTGGCTTTCAGCGGCAAGACACTTGACCCCAATTTGCTGCAGAGAGAAATGAGTAGGGGGGAATGTAGGGGGGGGGTTGCACTGTTGATGCATTTTAGCTGCAGCCAGCAGCAACAGACTGTGCTTTCACAGGAGAGTGAACATCAAGCAGGTTGACTCCGACAAGCTTTGGCGTGCCCGGGAAAAGTGTCCCCGGAGAAGCCTGTGTCAGGTCGAGGGACAGTGTGAAAAAATTGGAAAAAGGGGGAATAGCGCCGAAAGCAAAGACAAGCACAGACAAGGACGTCAGCGGTGTGACGCACATCCAGCTTCAGCTTTCAATGTTCTAAAAAAAACAACAGAAGAACTCTTGCTTTGTTTCACACTGATAATCACATGTGACTTCAGCGTAGCGCGCCACCAGATGGCGCTGTTTTTCTTTACATGTAATACAGAGCTGATATGGTAATGGTAATGGTTTCATTTCATTTGAACATGCATCAGATTACAATTGAATGCATCACATAATCAGTTCACAGTTCCACATGTCCAAAAGGAGTAGGAAGAAGCAAAGTATTTCGGTATGTGCAAAAAAAAAAAAATATAATAATAATTAAAAATAAGTAATAAATAAAAATAAAATAAATAAAAATAACATCAAAATTAAAATAAATTAAAAAAAAGTAAAAATTATATCATAAATGCAGGAAGTGAACAAATGTAACAGTTACTGATTGTAAAAGTACAAGATGGAGGGGTAAGATTTAATAAGCTTTGCTTCTTCCTACTCCTTTTGGACATGTGGAACTGTGAACGGATTATGTGATGCATTCAATTGTAATCTGATGCATGTTCAAATGAAATTAAACCATTACCAAGTTTGTTATTGACAAAACGTTGCCTTCAGTTCAACGTTCTTAGAAAAAATGAACTTCTTCAATGAACACATTCATGGTATTGATGACACAGTGAGTGAGATACTGGTTAGAGTCGATGACCCTCTGTTCTTTTGTACTGTGTGGGTGACAGTTAGCAAATTAAAGAGCACACCTACTTATACTCTATACTTAGTATGTTTTCTCCATTTCATATAAGAACACATATCAGGGGGAGCTGAATGAGTGTTGAGCATAAATAAACATGACTTTTTTTTCTTGCGGCGCCCCCTAGAGAGTGACCCCTGCGGGCAATTGCACACGTGATCCATAACAAAAACCCACCACTGATAAAAATGCATGAAAATTAAAGCTCCTGAGTAAGAATGCAATTAGCAAAGCATCTATCTCCAATTAGAACATGAGAATGTTTTTAAGATGCTTGTTGCTATGCTGTGCAGGTTTTCATCATTAAAAAAACCTTCCCATCTGTACATCTCATTGTCAGTCAAACTCTAAATTACCATGCAGGGGTGCACCTGCATGTGTGTGTGGAAATGCTACTTTTTTTTTGCCTTGGCTGAAGTCAGCACTTATGAGACAAGCAACAAGCCATCATGAGCTCGACTGCTCCCCGGGGCCCCCTGGCAACATACTGTATAACAGGATGCAATATGCATTTTAATGTTCACTGTATTCACAAGTACAATTTGTGTCAACATTACCGCACAAATACAGAAATACTGAAGAACATTGATATTCATAGATTTGCGGCCTTTTTTTGTCTACACTGAATGTATTTCACTCAACTGTAAATGCTCCAATTAGCATGTCTGCTCGCTGAACTTGAAAGTCCCCTATAGTCAATTCACTCAACATTTTCCAGCAGGAAGATGCTTTGACAAGAAGTGCCGTTATGTAACTGTATATAACAAACCTATAATTGTGTCGATCTGTGTTTTGCTGAATGATAATGTTGTTTGAGGGCTGCACGGTGGTCGAGTGGTTAGCATGCAGGCCTCGTAGCTAGGAGACCCGAGTTCAATTCCACCCTCGGTCATCTCTGTGTGGAGTTTGCATGTTCTCCCCGTGCATGCGTGGAGTACTTTTCTCTGGGTACTCCGGTTTCCTCCCACATTCCCAAAACATGCTAGGTTAATTGGCGACTCCAAATTGTCCATAGGTATGAATGTGAGTGTGAATGGTTGTTTGTCTATATGTGCCCTGTGATTGGCCGACGACCAGTCCAGGGTGCAGCCAGCCTCTCGCCCAAAGACTACTGGGATAGGCTCCAGCACCCCCGTGACCCTCGTGAGGATAAGCAGTGGAAAATTAATGATAATGTTGTTTGAGGGCTGCACGGTAGACGAGTGGTTAGCACGCAGGCCTCGTAGCTAGGCGACCCGAGTTCAATTCCACCCTCAGTCATGTCTGTGTGGAGTTTCCATGTTCTCCCCGTGCATGTGTGGGTTTTCTCCGGGTACTCCGGTTTCCTCCCACATTCCAAAAACATGCTAGGTTAATTGGCAACTCCAAATTGTCCATAGGTATGAATGTGAGTGTGAATGGTTGTTTGTCTATATGTGCCCTGTGATTGGCTGGCCACCAGTCCAGGGTGTACCCCGCCTCTCGCCCGAAGACAGCTGGGATAGGCTCCAGCACCCCCGTGACCCTCGTGAGGATAGGCAGTGGAAAATGAATGATAATGTTGTTTGAGGGCTGCATGGTATACAAGTGGTTAGCACGCAGGCCTCGTAGCTAGGAGACCCGAGTTCAATTCCACCCTCGGTATGTTCTTCCCGTGCATGTGTGTGTTTTTTCCAAATTGTCCATAGGTATGAATGTGAGTGTGAATGGTTGTTTGTCTATATGTGCCCTGTGATTGGCTGGCCACCAGTCCAGGGTGTAATGAATTGACAGCTATCTGCCATATGTATATGTAACTGATTGTATAAAATAAGCCAATAATAAGACAATAAGTTTCGACATGAACTACGAAGCTGTGCCACTCATCATATAAACTCCTGACCCGCTGTACTTTCCGAGAAGGCACACTACCGCTCTTCCCTTTTTCTATTTGAGAGCAATTAATCGTGACGTGACACATCAGCTGTGACAGTTTGATACGTTCAGGCCAGACCGCACAAGTGAACCTTCATCTGACGAGTCACAGCGCATCCATCCATCCATCAACAATGAAGAACCGCAGACAGGTGTGGCTGCCTTAAACCAGGCAGCGACGTCGCTGTCACCCCAATCCTCAGGTTTAGGCCCTTCTCTGAATGCTGATGAGGGGAACTAATTGTAATTAGCCGGTGCCCGTGCTCAGCTTGCTGGTGGACATGTACACTTTAAGCTTTGTGTGTGTGTGTGTGTGTGTGTGCCAGCTGCAAAGCACATGTGACATTTGGAAGGAACAAGCACAAGTGTTCCCTTAAGCACCAGTCCATCCATTTTCTCCACACCCTGTCTGAGGTCAGACAAATTTAGAGCCGCCTTCGACAAAGGGCAGCCGGGTCGCTCTTTTAACACTTCCTGCCAGGAGACTTCTTCATGTCTACTCTCATTGTTTTTGTTTCTTGTCAGGAGTGCATGAGCAGAGGATAGAATGAATGTAACACTTGACTTATTTATAGGGAAAAAATAACATCTCGATATGTTCGAAAATAATATAAACATACTTAACATTTTTCGTACACAAATCGATCTATTCAATTCCACACTGTGTGGAATTTGCATGTTCTCCTGGTACTCCGGTTTCCGGACTCCAAATTGTCCATAGGTATGAATGTGAGTGTGAATGGTTGTTTGTCTATATGTGCCCTGTGATTGGCTGGCGACCAGTCCAGGGTGTACCCCGCCTCTCGCCCGATGACAGCTGGGATAGGCTCCAGCACCCCCGTGACACTCGTGCGGATAAGCAGTGGAAAATGAATGATAATGTTGTTTGAGGGCTACACGGTGGGCGAGTGGTTAGCACGCAGGCCTCGTAGCTAGGAGACCCAAGTATATATATGACAAACCTATAATTGTGTTTTGATGAATGATAATGTTATTTGAGGGCTGCACGGTGGTCGAGTGGTTAGCACGCAGGCCTCGTAGCGCGGAGACCCGAGTTCAATTCCACCCGCGGTCACCTCTGTGTGGAGTTTGCAGGAGCGCGAAGCTCGTGAGGAAAAGCGGTAGAAAATGAATGAATAATTATAATAACTGGCACGCAGGCTTCACAGCAAGGAGACCGAGTTCGATTCCATCCTCGACCATTTCTGTGTGGAGTTTGCATGTTCTCCCTGTGCATGTGTGGGTTTTCTCCGGGTACGGCGGTTTCCGCCCACATTCTAAAAACATGCTAGGTTAATTGGCGTGATTGGCTGGCGACCAGTCCAGGGTGTACCCCGCCTCTTGTCCGAAGACAGTTGGGATAGGCTCCAGCACCTTCCGCGACCCTCGTGAGGATAAGCGGTAGAAAATGAAACGAAAATCAATTTATAATGAATAATAGTTAAAAGTGAAGATAATATTAATGAATGCATTAAAAGGGACGAATTATGCTCATTTTCTACCCTTTGTATTGAGTTGTTGACTCCTATAGAGGAGCTACACACAATAACCCGCACGGAAAGCGTCCTAGTTCTTCCAAAATCTGCACTGTATCTGCACTGCAGCTGGATTTCGTGATTCCCGCAAAAACGGTCTGTTTTAATGACAGACAGCTGGGATAGGCTCCAGCACCCCCACAACCCTCGTGAGGATAAGCGGTAGAAAATGAATGAATGAATGAATGAATGTTTGTGATTTGAAAAAGTTCATTGATAGCGGTATCTTCAGGAGAAAAAGAGTAATACAGCTATAAATCCAGCAGAGGACGCTGTTTCCCAAGTCAATTTACTCAACATTTTCCAGCAGGAAGACGCTTTGACAAGAAGTGACGTTATGTAACTATGTAATTATGCTAATTTTTCGACCCTTTGTATTGAGTTGTTGACTCCTATAGAGCAGCTACACACAATAACCCACACAGAAAGCGTCCTAGTTCTTCCAGAATCTGCACTGCAGCTGTATTTCTTTGGATTTCGTGATTCCCCGCAAAAACGGTCCGTTTTAATGTATTCCACCCACGGCCCCCCTCCAGGCACACCTTGCCAAATGCTCGCCCCCAAATGCCGCACCAATCTGAAGCTTTTCAAAGCGCCAGCCCAGTGAGACATTTGTTGAGGCACGTTTTGCACGGTGCGGAAGTCCCACACACGGAGCTGAGCGCCAGAGGGGATCAGCGTCTTAAAGCAAGTGTAGTATTGATACTGTGCTTTTTCGTGGGCCTATACTGATCGGTGGCTGATTGATCGAAACACCCCTACATTTACGTATTTAGTAATATAAGTACGTTGTATGTCATCCCCATCAGCAGTACATCAACAGTTACTTTTCCTCTACTTTGTCCGTGAGCATAGTTCTGCTCAGTTTTTGGTGTTGAAGAAAACAGTTCAGGCTAGTTGGTGGGGGCAACTCTCTCCCCTCGTATTACTGAGCGCTGCCACCGGTCAACTGTTGCACATCTTTCCATCCCCTATTTACTGCTGGGATAGTGAAAGTAAACATGTCTGACTACAAAACAACTGATGACAACATTGTTTTTAGCACAAAGCCAAAGTGATACCTATGAGAGGATGACAAAGACTACTAATTGTTTAAATACTGTGTCACTTGCGAGTCAGCAAGGAAACTAGCTCTTTTTTAGTCAATCACGAACAATTAATGCACTCACGACAAGCTTGTCAACCCATTAGAAATCACAGGAGGTCATTATATTTAACAATAAAATAGTCTGACTCAAGGTGAACACTAAATTCATCACACAGCAACTTAACATTCAAAAGGTATACCGGAGAAATCCGGTAAATTTTTCCTCAACATTTAGTGTGACACTATGGTGTCTTAAACACTTAAATTTACGGTAGTTTTTACTTGAAGTACAGCAGAACTCTTCAGAACGTGTTTCTTCCTGTCATGGGTGTGTAAGAACATAATCGTCAAAAGTACCAAATAGCATTACCATTGAATGCATGAATAAATGTCCTTTATTTTTGTCTTACTTGAAGTACAATGACATGACCTTCTCATCAAAAACACAATGAAAGAGTACAAGAAAGTATAGCAGTAAAGCAGTAGAGTATACATTGAGTCGAAAAAATACATGTGGTATCACCCAGGGTTCCCTTTTAGGTCCCATGTTTTTTCATGAATTCAATTCAAACATTAATTATGTACCTTCATAGATACTTACCTTGTGCATATCTTGATAATCAACATTATAGCATTATTCATTAAAGACCAACAACAACAATTTAACAGTTAATGTACTTCCCTTTTCATGCTAGGACACTCATGTGTAAGTCCATTTTTATCATCTGCATTATGATATTGTCACGGTTATGGCCTCTTTGTTGGTCATTGAACACCGAGTGAGGAGAGTGGAGATCGTTGACTGCATAATGATGGAGGTCTGGTGGCTGGATGCACTGCAGAGCAGCGTGGAGGCGGGCAGCAGGGTGGGAAGATGAATAATTAACACCACTCTGCCACACTGAGTCCCAGATTCCCATCCTCCATCCCGGAAGGCGCCGTCCCAGAGGAGTCGGAGAGTGGAGCCCGGCCCGAAACATCAGCCTAAATTTGAAAAAGAGCTCCTTGCCAAACCCATTATCCATTATCCACAGCCACAGCTCCTGTGCTACAATGAAAGCTACTATTTCATGTTATCTGTGTTAAACAATTCACATTCAAAACACTTTTGGTTTGGTGGTGTTGCTTTCTGTTTTTGTTTTACACATGTACATTTAAATCACTTGTTTGTGGTTTGGGCTGCACGGCGGTCGAGTGGTTAGCGCGCAGACCTCACAGCTAGGAGACCCGAGTTCAACCCCACTCTCGGCCATCTCTGTCTGGAGTTTCCATGTTTTCTCCGGGTACTCCGGTTTCCTCCCACATTCCAAAAACATGCTAGGTTAATTGTCGACTCCAAATTGTCCATAGGTATGAATGTGAGAGTGAATGGTTGTTTGTCTATATGTGCCCTGTTATTGGCTGGCGACCAGTCCAGGGTGTACCCTGCCTCTCGCCCGAAGGTAGCTGGGATAGGCTCCAGCACCCCCGCGACCCCCCGCGATGTATTAAGTTGTGGACTCCTATAGAGCAGCTACACACAATAACCTGCAAAGAAAGCATCCTAGTTCTTCCAAAATCTGCACTGTATCTTTGGATTTCGTGATTCCCGCAAAAAACGTCTGTTTTAATGTATTCCACAGACAGCTGGGATAGGCTCCAGCACCCCCATGACCCTCGTGAGTATAAGCAGTAGAAAATGAATGAATGAATGAATGTTTGTGATTTGAAAAAGTGAATTAATGGCGGTATCTTCAGAAGAAAAAGAGTAATACAGCTATAAATCCAGCAGAGGATGCTGTTTCACAAGTCAATTCACTCAACATTTTCCAGCAGGAAGATGCTTTGACAAGAAGTGCCGTTATGTAACTGTACATGACAAACCTATAACTCTTTCATGTGTCATGCCTTGTGTTGGCGCTGCCAGCACACCTGCAGCCAATTAGTCTCTGGGCCTTCAAAGTTGGCGGTGGGCAGAAGTTCAGTGCCAGATTGTTCCTCGTGCTTCACTGTCATTCTGCGCCTATACCTGCCTTGCCCTTTGTCTATGTCTAGTTGTTTAGTTATCATGAGTACTGCACTTTTGCTTGGCTTCTTCCAGCAGTTATTGTTAAGTACCTGCTTGTTTCTCAGCAGCAATTTTCGTTACCACTTGTCGTGTGTGCCTTTTTCCCTGAAGTGCTTTGCTAGCAGCGTTTTTTGTCTGTGGCTTAGCCCACCATTTTTTGTTACATTGTCGCTTGTATCATTTTTGTATTTTCTGTGTGGAGCTTTTTTTCAACATTCATACCGCTTGTCCTCATGAGGGTTGTGGAGGGTGCTGGAGCCTATCCCAGCTGTCTTCGGGCGAGAGGCGGGGTACACCCTGGACTGGTCGCCAGCCAATCACAGGGCACATATAGACAAACAACCATTCACACTCACATTCATACCTATGGACAATTTGGAGTCTGCAATTAACCTAACATGTTTTTGGAATGTGGGAGGAAACCGGAGTACCCGGAAAAAATCCATGCATGCATGGGGAAAACATGCAAATTCCACACAGAGATGACCGAGGGTGGGATTGAACCCTGGTCTGCGTGCTAACCACTCGTCCACTGTGCAGCCTTTCCTCAACATCTTTTTGTATGAAATCTTTTTAGTAAGTGCTTGTGTACTTCACAGTAAAACTGAATTTAAAATGTGATTAATAACCGTGAAAGGCATATTTTATGAAAAATAGACATTTTTATGAGTGCATCTATTATTTGCGATTTCTGAATTCATGTGATATGTCCTTACAAATAATTTCTAATTCAACTTGTTCAATCCTTTGTGTGTGATTGACCTCTTGCTGTTTGTTGAGTGAATAAAGACAACCAAAACAATGCTAATTAAACTATCTCCTCGTGCGTAGCTCCTCTGGGACCGCCATTATTCTAAAGGACAACCACTCCGTTTTTTTTTTTTATTTCCAAATGAAGTCAAACGACATCAACATTCATTCGCTTCAGCTGATTATTATTGCTGTCACATGACGCTGGAGGCTGCACATCTTGGATGGGAGTCCACCAACTGAGCTTTGGGCCGTGACAGGAAGTAAGAGAGCAGTCATGCAAAGAAGGAGAGACATTATGCAAATCATTCAGGCAGGGTGATCGACTGCTTGGCTTCCAGTGTGAGGAAGTGACGGAGAAGAACATCACTGGAAACAAAGTGTCATTTGTCGTTCTGTGATTGATTTGAATGACGCTCATATATTCATATCTGCTGTATTTAACAAAAGGAAATACGCATTTTACTTACTATGTTGTTTTCTATTGTATATAGTTGTGTGCTGAGTCACTCTGGTAGACTCTGCCAGCGTCATATTTTATCATAATGAATTTCAATCTGAATGCAGAACACGACTCAGGAGTCTTTTGTATGCCTTTGACTATACAATTAGCTCCACAAGTATTTGGACAATGGCAGCCGTTTAGCCTTTTGTACGCCATCACAATGGATTTGACAGAAAACTATCTTGATGTGGTTGAAGTGTAGACACTTGTCTTTGATTTGGGAGGTTTCACAAAAATATGGTCTTTACCACTCAGGAATTGCAGCAATTTTATGTAAAGACACTCCATTTTGGAGTTGGGGACATAAACAGAAATATGTATTTTTAGTCAATTACTGTGAATAATCATTTTTATTTCATAATGACTTTCCTATCTCATAATTATTACTGTATTTTCTGGACTATAAGTCGCTCCGGAGTATAAGTTGCACAAGGCCAAAAATGCATAATTAGGTAGAAAAAACATACATAAGTCGCACTGGAATATAAGTCGTATTTTTTGCAGGTAATTTATTTATTTTACAAACTTGACCAAAACACACATTAAGTCATCTTGGAATTATGATTATCTTATCTCATAATTTACAGTTTTTATGGTATAATTTCAACTATTTACCACAGAATTCTAACTTTCTTAGCTCATGATAATGACTTTTTAAACTCATAATTTTGACTTTTTATCTCATAATTAGGGATTAGCCCCCCTAACTTTCTTACCTCACAATAATGACTTTTTAATCTCATAATTTTGACTTTTTATCTCATAATTAGGGATTAGCCCCCAACATTGGCAAATACAGGAAATAACCACTCTCTTGCGGCTGCAGGCAACATCCTGATTTAGTTTTAATTGATCAACGACACACGATGATGATAACTGTATTTGAAGTATGATGAGTAGAACAGCATCCAGCAGCGTTATCTACCTCTGCATGCGCTTTAATTGAAAAAGTCGCTTGTGAAAACCTAGTGTTGTTTACCATGAACACAACAGTGGTATTAATGATGGCTGACCAGTTTCATTACAGTTTCTTCTATTACAACATTGGTTCTATAGCTGCTGTGAGAGAGCTCTGCAAATCCTAATCAGTTTCACTTGCACCCAAATTTATGATCCCCATCACACGATTAGGTGTCAGCACCAACATGCACAAATAAAAACAATCCTTTCCACTCCTGCAACAGATCAATCATAGTACATATGTGTGTGTGCTGTTTTCTTCTGAATACTGCCTCTTATTACACCAGCGTCCAGATTAATCTGGGTTGTATCGATCCTAGGCTCAGTGGAACCCTCGGCACCGAGCAACCGCCACAGATCACCCAAGATTTGTCCCAAAAAAAAAAAAAAAAAGGACAGTGACAGCCAGTCATTTTAACAGCAGTGTAACAATGGAGATTGTACAATGCAATCATCATCCGTCAAGATGGACGCACGGTTCACTTTTCATTCAAGTGATTCATGTTTTATCTCTTGTGATCCTCCATCTGATCCCAACAAAACGTCCTGACATTGAACACGGGAGCTAAAAATCAATTTGCACCGACATCTCGACACAGGCGGGGCACCTTGACGGACACAGAGAGAAAAAAAAAAATCCAAATAGAATAGAGACAAAGTTAATGAAAGGTCCAAAATGACAGTATTAATCATATTGTAAAATGAATACCATCAAATATCTGCAAAGTATCTAATACTGTGCCAGATGGAATGAATAATTACTTTTGATTTAGTGGATCAATTGCTTCCAAATCAAAGAGACCTCTGTGGGTGTTCTACACACTGGCCCTAAATGTCAAATTTGTCATTTCCGGCACGTCGCCTGTAAAACTGTATTGACAAGCAGAACACGGTAATTGCGTCCATATTTCGACAACCTGCTGTCTCCAGCGGTGAGCTGTCTTACTGTGTGGAGTCTATCTATAAAGGACATGGCGGGCGTCCATTTTATCATCCTGATTAACATTTGTCTGTTCAGCCATTAGTGCGTACTAATGTGCTGATTAAATAACTGCTTTGCTACCTGGCTAACATGATAATGTGAGCGTGGATGATGCAATTTTCAATCAAAATAATTGACATTGGTAACAAATAAACTGAGCTAAGATAACAAGAGTTCGCTTTTTTTTCGTAGCACATAAATTCCTAGCCATGCTATGCTAACTCTAGGAGCATCGGACATAATGTGTAGTGTTATTTTGTTTGTTTTGTTTTGAGTCTTCTTATTGTAAGCTTAGTATGGCGTCAAAGTAGCGACTTGTAGCCCAGGTGAAGGTTCTCGTTAGGCAAAGCAAACACAACTGTTAGCTTGTAGTCAACACAAAGCATTACAGCCAAGGGTAAGCCTTCCTAATGCTAAGCTAGCATGCTGTTATCATTATTGCGGGTATACATTAAGTCATCTTGGAAGGCAAGTTCTAATATTAATAAAATAATATAGAACAGGCTGAATAGGTGTAAGATATGCTAACACAAAAAAATAAACATGAAAAAAGTGTCCAGTTTATGTAACATAAACAGTTTTTTTCATTTATAAGTCGCTCTGGAGTATAAGTAGCAGGAACAGCTAACCTATGAAAAAAACTGCGATTTATAGTCCGTAAAATATGGTACTTTTTAATCTGATAATTTTTTAAAATCTTATAATTATGATTATCTTATCTCATAATTGATTTTTTTAATCTTATAATTTACAGTTATAATTACAAGTATTTGCCACAGAATTCAAACTCTTAGCTCATAATAATGACAGCACAAGGGTAAGCCTTCCTAATGCTAAGCTAGCACGTTTGTTATCATTATTGTGGGTATAGATATAACCTAATCAAGCTAAATTAATGTACTTTTGTGGGCCTACTGCGCTCAATCAGACATTTTGTGTAGTGTTGATTTGTTTTGTTTTGAGTCTTCCTATTGAAGCCTAGTAGGGTGTCAAGGTTGCAATTAATAACCCAGGTGAAGGTTCTCGTTAGGCCAAGCAAACACACCTGTTAGCTTGTAGTCAAAACAAAGCATTACAGCCAAGGGTAAGCCTTCCTAATGCTAAGCTAGCACGCTGTTATCATTATTGTGGGTATAAACATAACCTAATCATGCTAAATTAACTGCTTAGTCGGGTGTCATCTTTAGTGCTGAGATTGTGATTCACTGTAATACCCCTGAATACATCACTAATGATGTGTTCAGGTACATGACAAGATGTATTGATGAACTAACATGCTGTTAGCTTGCGGCATAGCACAAACAAGTTTGGTCATTTTACAACAACAACCTACAGGTAAGTACTTGTAATGCTACTATGAAGTTAGCATCAGAGGAAGTATTAATGTGAGTTTATTCTTATTAGGAATGCACGCTAAGCTAAGCATGCTATGTACAGTACATGCTAAGCATTCTGTGTAATTGTTATCATGATAATGCAACGTGACAATGAGTATTTTTGTCTTATCTAGAAAACATAATTGTGAGTTTTGACATGTATTACATGTGACACCTGATGATTCCATAAATATCAGTACAGCTTGTTAAAAACATTTTCACATTGATATTTTCCACAATGTGGAGCATCTTATGAATAATGAATAGATTCAATTAGGCACACTGCTTTGAACAGGACAAATGGTTAATAGCAATCATTAAAAAACAATAATTAACAATAACTATAAAATGCAATCTGTGGAATACAGTTATAGAGCTAAATCTATACAACCCAAGAAATGTCTTGGGGGTACAAGAGCTGTGAAATTGTTGTGGCGCAATGTCATTCCCTCTCCTCAGTCAGCTTAACACAAATGTGGCTTTTATAACCTGCAGGCCTGCAGCCTCAATGCCCAGCTTTGATTTCTAGATTGAATTGTCACAAGTTACAGTCATTTAAGACCTTTGTAGGTAATGGCCATTGATTCACAAGAGAAAGAGTGCATTTCTATTGACACCAAAAAAAAAAAAAGAAAAATTTACTCGTTTCTGTCGATGGTGTTATAATAATCAGGGTTGCAGTAGTTTTGTACTATTGAAATAATAGTGTTCAGTAATAATACTGTTCGACAGAAGGTTTGAATCTCTGCTTGGTGTGGAGTTGGCATGTTCTATCCGTGCATGTGTGACTCCAGTTTCCTTCCACATTCCAAAAATCTGTATATTAGGTGAATTATCGATTCCATTAGTATGAATGTGAGTGTGAATGGTTGTTTGTCTATATGTGCCCTTTGATTGGCTGGCAACCAGTCCAGGGTGTACCCCACCTCACACTCAAAGACAGCTGGGATAGGCCCTCGTGAGGATAAACAAAAGTAATAAAGGAATATCGTATCTTCATACTTATATATAAGTGTGAAGGTACCATATTTTCTGCACTTAAAAGCCTTTAATTTTCTCAATAATCAACAATACAATTTATAATCTTTATGTGAGGTCTAAAATCTGTATAAATTTTGTTGTGCGACTTTGCTAATTTGGCATACGCGCCGCTTGATTGACTGTAAAACCATTTCCCGATGACACAGGGACGTAATACTGGCAGCACTTAACCAATCAGAGAAAATGATGTAATACATACTGTATGTACATTTAAAGGGGAACTATTATGCTAATTTTTCGACCATTTGTATTGGGTTGTGGACTCCTATAGAGCAGCTACACACAGTAACATGCACAGAAAGCTGTATTTCCTTGGATTTGTACTTCCGCCAAAGCGGTCTTTTTTAATATATCTGGGCACGCCCACTCCGCTGTGATTGGTCACATTCTCAAACTACTACGAAAAGTGTTTAGGAGCTACAGGCTGAAGATCTTTCACTTACCCTGTATGATGTAGAGGGAGGGAGCAATGTTCGAACCGCAAGGTTGCGAGAGACGACAGTACACTTAGCTACAGCACAATCAGGAAGAATAAGAACTTCAAGCAACTCCAACCAGAGTAATTTCCTTTATGTGTGCCACATATAATACTGATCCTACTGTACGTTCATTTACAATGCTGGGGGGGCTCAAACAAAACATCTGAGAACATATCGTCCTCCATTGCTGAATTTGCCATTCCCTGTAAATCAAATAAAGCCACAGCCTTTATAAAGCAGCAAAGGTGGCAGTACAGAAATGTGCTATTTTGTAGGAAGGGCACACTTCATTAAAATGCATCTAAATAATACTGTTACACAAGAGATGTTCCACCACTGCAGGCTGTTTAGTATGCGTTTTTAGGGGGAGGCGAATCAACAGAGGATTTCCATCTCAACTCTCTTGCTCTTTAATTTATTGAATTTTTTGCTGCACCCGCCATCACTTTGCCAGTTGCAAGTCAAAGACACAGATTTTATTAATTTATTTTGCACGGATGTTCATTGTCTTCTTTTTTTTTTATAATCCTTTAACAATGTCCATCTTATTGGAATTCTTGAATTGACACCAAATGCAACCTGGTTATGGTTCCACTACTGTCCTGTAGGTGGCAGTAATGTGCATTGCAAAGTGTACACCTGTTATCTTAAAGATACAGATTTTATTAATTTATTTTGCATGGATGTTCATTGTCTTCTTTTCTTAGTATCCTTTAACAATGTCCATCTTATTCGAATTATTGTATTGACACTAAATGCAACCTACTTATGGTTCCACTCCTGTCCTGTAGGTGGCAGTAATGCGCATTGCAAAGTGTACACCTGTTATCTTGCTCTAATAATTGATTGATTGACTGACCGGGGCGGCACGGCGGTCGAGTGGTTAGCGCGCAGACCTCACAGCTAGGAGACCAGGGTTCAATTCCACCCTCGGCCATCTCTGTGTGGAGTTTGCATGTTCTCCCTGTGCATGCGTGGGTTTTCTCCGGGTACTCCGGTTTCCTCCTACATTCCAAAAACATGCTAGGTTAATTGGCGACTCCAAATAGTCCATAGGTATGAATGTGAGTGTGAATGGTTGTTTGTCTATATGTGCCCTGTGATTGGCTGGCCACCAGTCCAAGGGTAAGCTAACAAAGCTTTCATTATGTTTGTTTTGAAGTAAAAAAAAATTGTGAAAATGTGACAAGCATTAAAAAAAAAAAAATAGACATTAGCCCTTGATCTATGTAAGACTGCAGTCTTATGAATCCACAGCAACTATTCCCAGCGGGATTGTGCTTGTAATTAACTCAGTCCTAGGAGGTGGGTTTCCTTGCATGCTCAATGATCACATTGCGGTCACATGACACTTAAAAAAAACAAAAAAAAACGAATGAGGGTGGAGAGGGACTGGAGCATCACAATCGGGCTGATGCGCACAGCAGACCACGCTGGAGCATCCGCCCTCCTCCTTCTCCTCCTCCTCCTCCTCTTCCGCTGCATCTCCTGCATGCTGCTCACATTGGCGCTGTTCCCGCTTTCTTCTTCACATCATTCACATCTTCTACCTCTCTTCTTGTAGTAAAAATATTGTGGTGATCCTGCCATCAGTTAGGGGGGTCGGTCCAGGCACAGGCACAGCATCTTCTGTTTGCTCCGGCAAGGTAGGACAACTTTTTCTTCCCCTTTCATGTGAAACTGAACATTACAGTAATGTCTCATCTGCAACACATGTAACCATTTTTTGAATGTCATGTAGTTTCTGTATAACCAGATGATTTTCTCAGTAGGAACCATGCTGCCCTATTTTTTTTTTTTTTTACAACTGCTTTATCAGCAAGACAACTGTATATTTTAGCGGGGATATACTCTTTCACTGTCATGCTACCCGAGGGGAGAGACATTTTTTTTATTCTAATCTAATTAGCTGTCATATTTGGAGGTGTTTGAAATCACCATGGAAATTGCTAATGCTAATCACTAGCGTGTATATGGGATTTCCAATGTAAATTAGCATTGCATTTTGTTTATGTTGAATGACACAAAAAAAATATTTGTAACTTAAGTAAGTCATAACTAATTTAGTTGAGTTCTGTGGTTGAGTTTTCAAAGTAAAGTAGTCTAATTTGAGAAGCGGTTATAAATGAGCTAAGCTAAATGTTAGCTAAATGTTAGCGAGAGCAGAAGAACATTCATTCATTCATTCATTTTCTACCGCTTTTCCTCACGAGGGTCGCGGGGGTGCTGGAGCCTATCCCAGCTGTCTTCAGCCGAGAGGCGGGGTACACCCTGGACTGGTCGCCAGCCAATCACAGGGCACATATAGACAAACAACTTAATTAATTGGAGTCGCCAATTAACCTAGCATGTTTTTGGAATGTGGGAGGAAACCGGAGTACCCGGAGAAAACCCACGCATGTACGGGGAGAACATGCAAACTCCACACAGAGATGGCCGAGGGTGGACTTGAACCCTGGTCTCCTAGCTGTGAGGTCTGCGCGCTAACCACTTGAACACCGTGCCGCCCCTCTCATGATATTCTATATATATAATGTTTTTTATATTTTATTTTGAAGGATGTGGCATAGATGGTTTCCCCTCTGACTTAAAGTTGATTAAGAGTCAATTTCAGTGCTTACATAGAGTCATCTTATCGTTATATGTACACAGAAGCACATCCTTTGACCCTATGAGTGTGTAGTATCTTCTTGTGGACATTTCGGCCGGTCCACACAAGAACAAATTCTAGGATGAGCTCCCTTCACCCTATTAGACTGTGTGTGTGTCTGTGTGTGTGTCACCCATTGGCGACCTGCAGAGACACAGGCTTCATACTGTGTTTGTGTGTGTGCGTGTGTGTGTGTGTCGGGCACCCTGCAGGCTGCATGCAATTAATGTGACCTTGCAGCACACTAGGCAGTCTAGCCCATCACCTTTCTTGAATGTCAAAGCTGCTGTCCTTCTCTTGGCTTTGCTCACTTTTCATAGTATGCCATGTACGTAATCCTCCTCTTTGATCCTTGCATATCTTGTTTCTTGTGGTTGTGGCTTCAAGTGCTGAAAAACTGACCTTTCTTATGTTTGACAAAAGATGAGCACTGTTATCTTTGTAAAGAGTCTCTAAAAGTACAATTACAGTAGCAAATACAGTGGTCTGAAAAAGTGTCACACTTAAATGTTTCAGATAATCAAACACATTTCAGTAGATAATAACATTATAACTGAACAAGGGAGAACAAAAATCCTAATCTACATGGCCCTTTGTGAAAAACTGATTTCCCCCTCAACCTAATAACTGATTGGGCCACCGTTGGCTGCAACAACTGCTATCAAATAATACGATAATTTCCAAAAAGTATCTTGCAACGTGCTAGAGGTATTTTGACCCACTCATCTTTGCAAAATTGTTGTAATTTGGCCAGCATGAAGCGCCTTTTTGAGGTCATGCCAAAGTGTCTCAATCGGATTCAGGTCAGGACTTGGACTGGGCCACTCCAAAGTCGTCGTTTTGTTTTTCCTCAGACATTCAGAGGTGGACTTGCTGGTGTGCATTGAATCATTGCCCTGCTGCAGAACCCAGCTTGAAGTCACGAACAGATGCCCGGACATTCTCCTTCAGGATTTATGGTCGATAGCAGAATTCATTTATTTATGTATTTATTTATTTGGTCTTAGAACTCTGCCATTTTTGCCTTGTGTACTTCTTATAGTGGAGTCATGAAGTCAAGTGAGTTCTTTGGATGTTGTTGTGGGGTCTTTTGTGACCTCTTGGATGAGTCGTCACTGTGCTCTTGGGGTCTGCTGGAGTCCCAAACCTTTAGAAATGGCTTTACAACCTTTTTCCAGAATAATAGATGTCAATTCATCTCAGTTATGTTTTAACAGAGTCGGGGCAATCGCCTTTTCACGTAAGACCATGTAGATTTTGATGATTTTTCTCCCTTAGTAATGAAAAGTTTCATTATAAAATTGCATTTTGTGTTCAGTTCTGTTGTCATTTAAGTGGGACAAAAAAAAATCAGGAAAGGAAGCACTTGTTGACACCACTGTCTATGCCAGGTATTTTTTGTTTGTGGTAGGTTGTTTTTCTTGTGTTTGTCACCCCTTGAGACCTTCCTCTTGTATTGAATATACAATTTAAAACAGGAATGCATGTGTTGACATACAGACCACAATATTTCCACCTTGGAAACAGTCTGTGCTGTGAGTGTCAGTTTGTTTGTATGTGAAGGTGAACGGATTGCATCATGGGTCATATAAGAACCAAGTAAAGGTGATTATGGATTCAATATGCAAGATAGCATGCAATGATGTTTTGTGTGTGCGTGTGTGTGTGTCTGTGTAGGGCAATAACATAATGTTTAGACATGTGCTGCCAGATACTGTGACTGTCTATAAACAGGAACTGATCCTACGGACACGCATGCACATACACTTTGTTCATTCTATAGTTAAGCAAACTGGTCCTGACTATGATGGCTGACATTGGCTTTCATAAATGATGAAAAGATGAGAGATGGCCTGACAGAGAAGATGAGGGACAATGCTGGTGAAAAATCAATGTACATTTTTTATGACTGTGTCATCCCAACTATTATAGATACTAGGTTGTCCCTCAACCTGGCGGTTTTTGGTTTGATCCTCAGTCTTAGTGTAATTGCTAAACATACAGGCGCACTGCTTTTAAGACCACTTGAAAAATTGCAAGAATTGGGATTTCGAAGGAGAGCTTCAAAATGAAGACAGTCATCAAAAACTCCTGAAAAGTTCCTAACGTTTATGGACCAAAAAAATTGATTGATTTTAGCAATATTGAAACAAATGCTGCACTTAGCATTAACTTTTCCAAACTCAGCCACTCCAATATGTAGCCTTAAGTTTGGAGAGTGGCCTGAGGCTTTGTGAGCGACGTCCTCTGAGTGATGTATGATGAAGCTAGTCTGTAAGCGGCTATTATCTATCCTTTGTGGTGTGTTCAGGGTAACAATTTTAATACAGTAATAACAATGTCACTGTATCTTGGTTAATATGCATTTGACATTATGTCAGTGGAGCATTATTGCCGTTTTTTCAAAGGCTTTTTAGATACGTCCCATTACATGCATTCTTAGCTGTCTCTTTTTGCCTGTTTTAATATCTTTAGAACACACAGAAAAGGAAAGACGTGTGTGTATGTCTCACATAAAGATAGTGAATGATGCGAAAAATTCCAATTCCATTTAGGATATCTATCAGGGTGTCTCTAAAAATCACACATATTCCATGATTAAATAATTTCTGTAACATTTTTCCCATCGAAAACGAATGGAGAATTTAAATGTTGCCCTCTATTGGCGGAAATTAATTTTACACTTAACATTATATGTACCATTGTGTTTATTCCTTTCATGGTGTCATGGCGCAGGTCATAACATGGTCTCCTCCCAACCTAATGGTAGCTCATTCTCCATTTAAATTCAATTGCAACATGCAATTTTTACTAAATCTAGTTTTCAAATGCAAATGTTGACAGGTATGTGACATGTTTTATTAAGGACACTAGGTTTTGGCTTGATGGCATGCATCTCACTTAAAGTACAAATTTACAAATTTCCCCACTGAGGGACGAATAAAGGCATATCTTAAAGGGAGGGAATATATTCCCTTTCCCACACCAGTGATCTATGAAATGACTACACAACATAAACCTATAGTGGAGGTTAACTCTGCAAAATAGTCCCTGAAGACTCTTTGCTATATGTCCGTGTGCATCTATATGTGAAGTAAGTGTTTAACCCAGTGGAAAGCAATTAAAGGGGATTTGCTGCATTCACAACACGCCTGATGCGGAAGGTAACAAAAGCCAAACACGTGCATCACTTTTATGGCAGCAGCCACCCACTCGTCTCTGTAATTACACACACCTACACTTAATTGATGCTAATGACATGTCTGGATGTGGCTGGAGTTTGTCCGCCCAGCTGTTCACATCTGTGATCTGTGAACCCTGCACCTCCACACCCAAGAGACAAAACAGGTTGGATGTCAGCACAAATCACCCCCTTTTTAAGCCTGCAATTGTGCCTCAGGCTTTTTTGACACAATTTTCCCAATTTTCAGTTTGTATTTTGTTGCCATTCATTTTCTCTTTTCCTGATCATCAGCGATGTGACGTCCTAACTGTTTCACTGTTTATCTCTGAGCATATTTGCTAAGTGAAGGATAGTTTAATGTTCTTTGATGGGATAAGAGAGCAAACAAGGGCTTATTGAAATGAATATTTCATGCTCTTTGGAGAGCTGTGGTATAGAGCAATAAGGCAGTGGAGTCCCATTTAAATCTCAATTTCATACTAGAAGTCGGGCAGCCCATACAGTGAAATACGTGTTGCCATAAAAACCAAAGAAAAAAGAAAAAAATGCACAATGCTCATGTACTGATATTATCCATGACAGTAGTCTGTCAGACTACATGGCAACGAAAAGCCATGCGGATTTCAAAGAGCAAGCAAGCAAAACCGCTTCTGACATCTGACATGTTAGTGCTTTACAAGTCATAGTTCAACTGACAGCAATGTTCAGGTATCATACAAGATAAACACACTGAATTACTTACAGTACATGGGACTTAAAAGGGAACCTAGGGGGATGCCAGATTTCATCGTAAAGCTTTTTGATGATCAAACCTGTCTGTCTGTTTTTTAAGTTGGCCTTAGGAGGTGTACTGTACTACTACTAGTAGTAGTATTCATAGTACTAGTAAAAGAAAAGCAACTCTGTTTGAAATTTTAAGTAGTCCCACGCTGCTATAAGTACCAGTAATGTGCATTAATGTCAACAAATGAAGAAGAAGACAGCCTTGTTGGCTGTCCCCATTAGAATCGAAGTTTTATATAAATACAATTCCTGGATCTGCATCATTTTTGTAAATATGTGTTTATTTAACTAACAAAGAAAAGAAAACAACCGCAACTCCAACCCAATCCCAGCTTTAGAAAGATAGAGATTTACAGAAAACAATTGAGAAAACACATGAATACAATACATAAAAATGATAATACCAGCAACATTAATAATAACAATAAAAAGCATTAGATAAACAATAACAAAAATTAATTACAATAACAATGTTTATACTATTACACTGATATTACACTTATCATCATTAGCATCACTATCATCACTACTATAATAATAATCTTTAAACAGAACATTGACACAATATGATGGTTTTTCCTTTTAACTCTGCCCCTGTTGCTCCATGGAGTTTTGTGGAAACCAGTTAACTATTCTTTCTTAAGCCCAAAAACCACCTATTGAAAGTAGGAATGCATACTCATTTCTGCTGTTCTTGTTACCTTAGAAAACCTGTTTGGTATTCTGCAGCGCTTCCGTTGTGTTTCATAGAAATGTTTTCAACTGTACCTCCAGGCCGGCCTTATTATTTCTAGTCCTGTAATGAATTCTTCATCCTCTCTAAGGCTTCTTCACTACATGTCATTTGCGGTGGCTTGTTTCTTTTCCTTGTGATTTGATGCGGCTCTGGCGCTTCTCAGAGACACGGGAATCCATTATCCCTGCGTATCATCACCTTGACAGAGACGGAGCACCTTATTGAAAATTCCTCCTCTTTCATTCCATGCTGGCTTTTTGGCTGGCATATTATACAGAACATTATCACATACGTTTCACACTGTGGACCTGGGAACGTGTGGTCCGAGATCGCAGAAAACATTCCCAGGCTATGTCAAAGGACAGCGAATATCCTATTGGAATTCTGTATGTGAGCCAGTGTGCAGCGGTCCAGTGAAGCGTTAATGAGCTGCTGCACTTCCTATATTAATGCATCATATATACAGTCATTATTCATATGGGACCTTATTCGTCACGTTTGCTAGATTACCAGGAATTAAGTGCGAGAATTAGCTGTGTTTGCTTGATTGCAAAGATGAACCATTGACCTCAGAACCCAGAGAGCCATAAGATGAAACATGGCGTCCCCCACTGTTCCCTTTTGCATTGTAATTAATTCAACATGTGTTTCTACTGTGCAACATTGCCCGACTAGATATATGAAAAATTGAACATGTTTCAATGTGTTAATTCATACTGACTCACATGAACCAAGAAGCAAATATTACTATCAGGCTTGTGATATCTCCTGTGTTCGCTGTTTCTGCCATTCAGTGATGTGGAATGAGATTGGGAGCTTGGTGAACTTGCTTACCGGTTAGGTGCTTGTTTGACTCATTGACTCGTTGACTTAGTCTATTTAGCCTCCCAGGCATGTTCGTTTTGCTATTGTGGAGCTGACACCTATTCAACCTTTCCACAGTAGATTTAATTTTGTCAAGTAAATTTCAAAATAAATGCAACTTAAAATCCAGTGCGACTTATATACTGTATGTTTTTTTTAAACTGTTTTTACGACACATTTTTTGACTGATGCGACTTATACTCCGGAGAGACTGATAGTTAAGGAAACTACAGTAAAGTGGTAAAAAAAAACCAAACACAATATGAGATAAGCACAATTTAATGACAAATGATACAAATTCTCTTTTTACAAATACAGTAATCTCTTGTTTATTGTGGTTAATTGGTTCCAGACCCGACTGTGATAAGTGAATTTCTGCGTCAGTAAATGGAATATTGACATGAAATAACACCAATAGAGTCATCTTTACACTTATTACCCAATATTATTATTTTTATTATTATTATTGTTACCAAATATAGTATATATAATTTGAGAAAATTATCAAGACATAATTAAAACTCATCAATTGATAAAAAGGTGGTAAAATGTGGCGTCCTCCAGGGTTCCCTTTTAGGTCCCATGCATTATATTGTATGTAATTCATTACGGAAACATGTGAGTAATTAGCATTCCCTGCTCCAATCCCAAGTTAAAACCTTTGACTAAACTGGATGGTACTTCATGTAAATATTCCAACCATCTTAATTTATTCCCACATTGATCCACTCCATAATGCTCAGAGCTCTTCAGTCTTGATCAAGTGAGCTTGTCGAGCTTCTCAGGAAACCACAGCAGAGCACTGTGTGGTGTTTTGGGGGAAAATGGTCAGAATGCACCAATGATGGCAGAATGCTGATGGCAGTCATCGTGCTTCTGCCGTCATCTTCTGTTTCTTGTGAAGATTATGAATTTCCCACCTGTGTAGTAAGGTCACGTCATGACCACCACTTTCCATTTCCGCTTGCACAGACACAGAAACAACACAGCAGACTGAAGCAATCAGCCATCCGTTTCTGGGGGTGTAATTGTAATGGGACACTTTCATCAACAGCTCAGACATTTTTCATTTTGCAGGAGGAACAAGGCTGGACTGGATTCAAACAAAATGGACACAATCCTGATTGGTAGTTTGTTGAGCAATTACATTTCAGTTTCAGATGTCTTTTCATTCACATAAGAATGAAAAATGTGTCATTTGTTGACAGACAATATTTTAGATCATCCTGACTATGAAACAAACCAGAAACATAGAATATATTTTGCTGAAAAAGGCCTCCTTTTTTACGTCAAACTTGTGAGCTGGGCTGCAAGGAGACGTCAGAGCGGACGCAACATTCAGCCAGCGAAGTGATGCAGAGTGACATCACAAGAGAGAGAAAGTGGAGTTTAGGACTACGTAGACCTCAGTGCATCGCTTTCATGCCTGGAGGACACATGAGTCACAGCCCTTTTTATGTCCGCAGTAGGAATATATTTTTAATATCTACTTCTTATGTTGTCTTTTATTGGTGTATTTTATTGGTCATGCAAATGCATGCATGAGAAAGTAGAAAGACAAAACATACAGTAGCTTTTTTTTTTTTGTTTATTGATTTAAGTGTAATCAACATAGCAATCCGTGGTAGGGTACTAAAACAGGCTTTGCCTTTCATGACATGGGTTCGATTCCGAACCAGGCTGTGTCAATAAAGGTAGTGTAAAAACAAAATCCAAATGCGACAGACTTATTGTGCTGACACTTGACTTCTCCTTCTTCTTGTCAGTTGGTTGCTTTTCTCTTTGGAGATTGATCTATCAATCAATACTCAATCTATCAATCTGTTCTTAGCCTCAGCCAAGCCTATGCTAGTCCGCTCCTTAATGTTCTTCAGCCAACAAGTTGGAGGCCTGGCCTGCCCTGTCCTCTTCTTCTGTTGACTTTATCGGATATCATCACCTTCATCAGTCTACTACCGTAAAGCGCTTCTTGATGGAATTGTGCACCATAAACCCTCCGTCTATCTTAGTCAGCGCCCAGATGTTTGTTCTTCTTGCTCAGAATTCGTCAGTAGCACCACATTTGGAAAGCATTCCCGCTATTCATGGATTTTCAGCGTTGTCCATGACTGGCTCCAATACGTGTCGATGTGGGAGATAACAGCGCATACCAGATGGACCACAAGAGCGATACTCATCTTTTCCACTTTTCCAGACAATCAGCAATCTCTGCGCTGCAACCCTTACCATCGTTGAAGCTCCTCCTGATCTCCGAGGTGCTCTGATGCGTTCCGAATAAACATTGAACGGTTACAGTGAAATTATGCAGCCTCGTCCTACTCTGCGTTCAATTCGATGTTGAATTGTCTCCCACTGATGTTCTCACTGACTACTGATCAAGACAATCAGATGCAGAAGCTCTTCATGATGCTCCACACGTTGCTCTGGCTCACACGGTCAAATGCCTTCGAGTCATTGATGAAGCACATATACGCAACGATGCTTCACTCCATACACTTTTCAATTAACATACGGATGTGGATCATTTGTTCTTACGTACCTTGTCCCTTTGTTGTGTCTGCCTTGTACTGGGATTTGGTCATAAGTAGGATTCTGCTTGCCTGGACAATGAGGCTAATGGTTTGGTGGTTTCTTTATGAGAGACCTAAAACAAGAAAAATACTCACTTCTTTTATTCTGAAGGCATTTTGCTTGGAGACTATTAATTGGTTTCTTCAGGAGACTCTGTGGTCTTTGTTGTTTGCTGGTTCTTTGTCGTCTAGTTGTTGGACTCCCCCCTACATCCTTTGATTTTTTTTTTTTGTATTTTGATTTACACAATTAATGGGCATGCTGAATAGCGTTTTAAAGTGCACGCAGAGGTAAATAAAGCCTGTGGATGCTGACCACTCCTGACACTTCTGCTAGTGTCACACTTCTGCAATCAAAGTGATTGCCTTGAGTCCAAATTTTCCCCACCATTGAATTTTATGATCTTCATATTTTGGATTGTAATCGCCAGTAATTAAACTTTCAAGCCTGTTAAAAACCGTGATTGATTTTTTTTTAACGACACCTGTGACAAGATGTTCAAGGTCAGATGCCAGCGCATGTCACTTGTGTTTACATCAGTCTTTGCGTGGCCTCCGGTAGTCTACTAAGATGGCTGTAAAGTCGTGTAACAAGCGAGAAGAAGTCAAATCGATGCATCGACCTCTTGATGGGTTTTTTTCTTGCTGATGTTGAAGATGACGTCCATTGCTTGGAGGTTGCTTCACTGCTGAGGTGAGCTGCTTGTGCAAACAGGCCATGTTCCCCAGATGCATGCTAACGTGTGGGCTGAGAAGAACAACACCGGTGCTGATATTGATTGTAACACACACACACAAGCTCATGGGATGTTCCGTGTTTACCTGAATGTAGCACAAATAAACAGCATATGTAATCTACTGCATTTTATCAAGGGATGGCTATTCAGATTGAAACAACCCATTGTGCACAGAAAGACGTATCAGACATGATTATCCAGTTCTTCTCGTCAGCACTTTGTAATTACACTCGGCAGCATTCATAACGCGACCCTGCCTAATTAGGATTAAGATGCCTACCAGGTGTGTCGCTGATGCTATAGATAACCATGATGGAACTGAAGGCTGCTGGAGTCTGCATTACATATAGCGTCATGTGATACAAAACACGTCTATCGAACAAAACATGATGTGTGGATTTTATTTGTTGTTTGGATGGAGGAACTTTTAGTTTGTATTGACTCTTTAAGATGCTGATAGGATCTGCAATACACTTGTATTATCCAGGTTAATTCGCCTTTTCTTATCATCACATCCCTCGCGGGGAGACACAAGCTAATGTGTTTTTTTTTGTGTGTGTGTGTGTATTTTTCTGCTCATGTCAAGCTGCCCAGCGGTGCTCCAGGTGATCTGTGGTGTTTGAGATAGCCACTGAGTCCTGAACTATGCGTGTGCTGTGAGATTATTGCTAAGTAGCTGCAAGAACACAACATGCTGCTGAAATAACCTTGCCGACTGTTGCTGAGCGGCTGATAAAATTTCATTTCAGCATTTTATGATGACTTCAATGACAATTCAAGCCACCCTCTCCCCACCATGTGTCGCAATAAATGGCAGGAGTGACATCTGTAAAGCTGCCCTTTCTAGAACATGTCAAATGTTCCTGCTTTCAGGAACATCTGATTCATTTGTTACCATTTGTTTATTTCAACCCGACCGCTCACTCCCAAAACGTTGTTTACATTTTTTTGCATGAGAGGCACAAAGAGGTGATGATGCAACTCCACAGTAGAAGAGTTAAGTAGAAAAAACAGCCACAAGGTGGAAGAAGTACATGCTCAAACACAAGAATGCGTACACAAACACAGTTCAGTTGCAAATGTAAAAAATATAAATAGTTCATGGTTTTATATTTGTAAAAAACTATTTACATGTAAAGCAACCATTTTTTGTGTTATGCTGTGGCATCGTTATTTAGACATTTTGTGTCAAAGTGAAAGTTATGCTAAAGCCTTTCTCCTTTTTGGTGAAACTTACTGATTTTGCTGAAACGTACTTATAGTAGTTGTGTCCCAATCGTTTGACCCATATCTATGTACAGTTAATTTTTTTTAATTAATCCATAAAATAAAGATATATACCGTATTTTACGGACTATAAGTCACACTTTTTTTCATAGGTTGGCTGTTCCTGCGACTTATACTCCAGAGCGATTTATAAATGAAAAAACTGTTTATGTTACATAAACACTGGACACCTTTTCTGTTCATGTTTATTTTAGTGTAGCTGAATAAGCATTGTGTTAGCATATCTTACACCTATTCAGCCTGTTCTCTATTTTTTATTGTTAGAACTTGCCTTCCAAGAGGACGTAATGTCTGTTTTGGTCAAGTAGTTTGTAAAATAAATTACCACGCAAAAAATGCAACTAATACTCCAGTGCGACTTATGTATGTTTTTTTTCTACCTAATTATGCATTTTTGGCCTTGTGCGACTTACTCCGGAGCGACTTATAGTTCAGAAAATACGGTATATTGTTGGAAATATGGGCCATTATTTTATCAAAATAATAATAAATACTTAGAAATCCCTCAGTTTTTGCATGTTTAGTGTGTACTGCTTTTGGTCCCACATTGTTTAATGGTCCTTTAACACACCTTTTTTGTCCCAGATTATTATACTGCATTTTTTCTTTCACCTCATATTTGGTCCCAAATGCTGATCCCATGTAGGAATGCATAAAGGTAGAGATTTGCTGACCTGGTTGAGTGCTAATATGCATATTTGTTACTACACAACCTCTCTGAAAGCAAGTTCAGGCTTGTACTGGTGGATGGTGGTTCTGTATTCATTGTGTGCTTTATATTCTCATGTTCTTGTCATAGTTTTACACAATACATACTAAAGAAGATAAATTCTAGCAATGCTAGCTCTTCAGTCATGGTGACATTGACATAAGACCTCACGTAGCTGTCCTTGGCTATGCCTACTAGCCGCTCAAACCCAAATTTTAGCTCACAGTTAAAAGCACAAAGTAGGCCAAGGACGGCTTGCATCCAAAAACAAAACAAATCGTTAGTTGGGACGCTCCTATGCCAAGGTACCTCAGTATAAATGACAATAAAAAAATACTGGCAGTGCTTTAGTGCCTTCTTGCTTCCCTGGCAAGTCGATGTAGTTTGTGACAATTCCAATCACAGTAGATACAAATAAATCCGGTCTTATCCGGCCACCTGTCAGGACTTTGAAGCTAAATTTATCAATCCAAATATCCTTTTTTTGTCCAATCTTGAACCTGTTTGTGGCTCCAGTCACCAGTTCTTCTTCAAATTACTTGCTGACCATTCATGAGACTTGTTTTGACTGTCATTTTGCATATGTTTAATAACAACACCATCAGGACGTTTCCTACAGCCACAGTCGTTAATGTTGAATTAGGTTACTTGCTTGTGTAGACCATCCCCCTGACGACTATAGGAGAACAGTTTAGGACATTATTTCATAAAATTGTACCACTGTGGAATTAGCACAGTACATTGAACATAACTGTTAGCATATTTACCATGATTTCTTCAGGAAGATATAAAGTTAAGTGCAAGCTTTTATGACTACAGCCATTTGTCCGTGTCTCACCTTTATTACATCATCGCTGGTGATTGCATCTTGTCTTCAACTGCACTGTCTCACACACACACAAACGCACACTATCATACATGCTGTGGATAATGAGATGTCATATCAATCGTCATGATAATTACGCCGCCTCAGTCAAGAAATGTCAGATGAAGATGACAGATTCGGGTGGGAGTGCAACGCACAGCGAGCCCATCAAGAAACTGACTATCCCGAAAAATCATCTTCACATTGAACTGACACAACCAAAAAAGACTCAGCAGGTTTTTGTCAACTATTAACTTTGTCGTTAGTTAGTATTATATATTTCGTGTGCCTTTTCTATGTATGTATTTAAAATGGAGTACATTTGGAATATAGGAAGTTCATTCATTCATTTTTTTACCGCTTATCCTCACAAGGGTCACGGGAGGTGCTGGAGCCTATCCCAGCTGTCTTCGGGCGAGAGGCGGGGTACACCCTGGACTGGTCGCCAGCCAATCACAGGGCACATATAGACAAACAACCATTCACACTCACATTCATACCTATGGACAATTTGGAGTCGCTAATTAACCTAGCATGTTTTTGGAATGTGGGAGGAAACCGGAGTACCCGGAGTACTGTACTCCACACAGAGATGGACAAGGGTGGGATTGAACTCGGGTCTCCTAGCTGTGAGGCCTGCGTGCTAATTACTCAAACGCTGTGCAGCCTGAATACAGGAAGTGAACAAATGTATTGTAATTGAAGTGAAACAAAGAGGAGGTCGGATTAAATATGTTCTTCCTACTTCATTTTGGACATGTGGAACTCGAACCTGACATTCTGTCTTGATTGGGAGCATTGCAGTTTTTAGTCAAACCCGGTCACCCGGCCCTCCCCATCCTCGACACGTGTTTTATTCACTCCTCAACACAAGGTCTTCAATGTGGGCAGCAGCAAATAGGCTCACAACATGAAGCAACATTTAATATAGTTTACCGCTTTAATACTCCCATCTTTGGGGATGAAAAGCATCACTCTCAGCTTCGTCTCTAGAACTACTTCCTTCGCCATGGCTGACACTGACAGCTGCTGCGGTTTCTGTCAAGAGCGTCTGGCTCTGGCTGTCGTGTCTACGTTTGTTGTGACTGTGAAAAAGGTTGACTCCTTCCGTGGCTGTGATAAAAAAATATTTGTTTTTCCTCTCGCCTTTTCCTCTTCCTCCACTCCACTGGGATAACTCCTTCATTTTTCTCCAAAGCTGCCAACAAATTTGTTTTGCTTCCGAAATCATGCACAGGAACATGGAATAACCCATTACGGTAGATAGATTACGCATTTTGATGTAATTTTTTGACCAGTGGATTTTGTCATTTTATTCTGTAATTGGTGACAGAGCTTTGGATTGACTTGATGCCGCATGCAAGTGTCATGGCAGCGATGCTCATCCTTTGCCCATATGTCCACCCTGCACAAAATGGTCCCCCCGCCGCCCCTACTCACAGTGCTTGTTCTCCATGTTCAGACTCTGGCTGTGGCAGCCAACTCGCCCCCTCTGTTGTGGCTGTGTCGGCAGCAGCATGTGAAGATTAGTTTGTACAGATATCCTTATGTGTGTAGGTCTGCATAAATGTGCGCATATGTGTGAATGTGTAATTGTCAGTCCCTCCTCCTACCACCCAGCAAACCTCACCCCCGGTGTGCCACCGCCTCCAGCGGGGCGGGCAAAACCATGGCCAGCCCCACAAGCCACAGCCACATACTTATGTTTTTTCCTCAGTAAAATTAATGTTTCTGTCCCGCACTCCATTAGGGCCATTTTCAAATATAAATAATTGTTGTTGATATTGTTGTTTAACGGCTTGTTAAATTTTAGCCACAGGAAGATTGTTTTATGCTAAAATATTTGTTTGGTGGTTGATAAAAATAAACTAGTTGTGAAAATAACATTTTTTTTCTAGTGAGTGCATCCCAAATTATCATGAATATGAAATGGGGACACACAGTAACACTGTATATATGTATTAGCAGTACTAGGATCACAGTCAATAGGGAAATACAATTGCACTTACACAGTAATTTTAGGAGAAAAAAAATGTTTATTTACTTTTTAATGCAACAAAAGTGTGGTGCACCATGACAAAAAGTATAACTAGACAAAGATGAAAAATTTGTTATTACTAGTAGATGAGCAGGAAGGTGGGCAACAAGGAGAACATAAATAGTATATGATAAGAAGCAAACAAGTTGCAATGCTAACATGGTAATGTTAGCATGCTAACATCAAGAATAATAGTGTTAAGTGGTATATAAGTGTCTAGCTATGAAAATGGCTAAAGATGCTACTATGCTAATGTTAGCATGCTAACAATGCTAACATGCTAACATTAGCATGCTAACACCTAGCATGATAGTGCTATGTTTTTATATACAGTATGTGTCTTCCCATGAAGTTAGCCAAAATGCTAGTCAGCTAACATTAGGATATTTAGCCTGTAACAGTCTGACTTTCTCTGGTAATATTTTGGCGTTATTGTGCTTATTATTCTTCTAGTATTATTACATGTTTTTCTTTTCAATGTGGTTTTAATATGTACAGTACTTATGTGTATAATTATATAAAAATGTATTGCACTACAATTAGCTGAGCAATAATTGTTTTGAACTAATGGACACATATTGCTTTTGGTCTTTGGTGTTGTATCTGCTGCTCTCATATTGCTGGCTGACTAGCATAACCAAGTGCTTTGCTTTTTGTCCATGTTCCAGAAAAATTTGCATTAGCATGACAATAACAAATCGACAAATCAAAAAGAATAACACAAATCCATTAAATCATTTATTCATTCATAATGTTGAGGCAGTTCCAAGGTGACAGCATGAATATTTATGACTAGATTATGATTTATTACGGAGGCAACGTGAGTCAGGACAATGCTGAATTATCCTCAGACAAGATAATTGATCCGCTCATTAATTACATCGTATTGGTTGTCGTTTGTGGCTTTTTGCCTCAATGAGAATTGACGACCTGCATGCCAACAAGAGTGTAAAAGCCGCCAAAGGGCCGCTCCTGTATCGCTTTACACTCCTGTTACAAACATAGACACCTCGTACAGCCCAGCAGGTGTTCTATTCAAGGTGTCCTCCTCAGTGGAGCCCGTAAAATCCACTGAGCTGCTATTTTAGGGCAACGTGAGTGTGCACTTTCTGGAGATTATGCTGACATTCACGCTGGGGCGCATGCAGAACATCTCCAACTTGCTTTGTGTGATGGAAAAAAAGAGTAAAATAGTCAAGTAGTAAATTTAACACTTGGGTGGAAGTAATAGAGTACGTGACATTTTAAGAGGAAGGGTAATAACTTTTTCTAACCAAGGTTTTACAATTCATGACACACTTTTCCTTTTTTCTTCTCTTTTTCTCTTTCTTTTTCTTTTCTTTTCCTTTTTGGTCATTTTAAAACATTTGTGCAGACACTAGCTTGTGTAATTTTGAAAAGAAAGCCATCATTCATTCATTCATTTTCTACCGCACATATAGTCAAACAACCATTCACACTATTCATACCTATGGACAATTTGGAGTCGCCAATTAACCTACCATGTTTTTGGAATGTGGGGGGAAATCGGAGTACCCGGAGAAAACCCCCGGAGAGAACATGCAAGCTCCACACAGATTTGGCCAAGTGTGGAATTGAACTCGGGTCTACTAGCTGTGAGGCCTGCGCGCTAACCACTTGGCTCACCGTGCAGCCCAAGTTACATAGGGAAAGAAAATTGTTAAAATTATGACTTCTAATGGTAATTGTTTGTTTATTTGGAATATGCATAACAAAGTAACATACAGTAGAAGTACATCATATGTTTACACAGTTCAAAATGTCTGAACAGCTTATATACATAAATTGATAAGTTACTTTCTTAGGTATTTTTGATGGACTTTTTTCATTCAACTGCCCCTTGCTGTCTTCTTGACCTGTCCTGACCTGTCCCAAAAAACCATGGTCCTGTCAATTTCATGTTCCTGGTCTTATCAATAGTCCTGAGATGGCCTGCAAGTTCCTGTGTGAATCCAATATTTCCTTGAGAGGAGGATTTTGACAAAATTATGTCAACGTCCTTTACCGCTGAGAGAGATTGAAAAAAAACTAGGGCACGCTCCAAGAACCACCTAAGGTTTCACCTCCCATGCAGAGACGAGGAAATCACAGCGACAAACCTAAACATTAAAAAACCCAAGCGAACCGCGGGAATGCATACAATCTCCAAAACATGAGGAAAAACGCAGCACAGCACACAAACCCTCAGTTGACAGAACATTCTCTGAACAGGCCAACATAAGAACAGAAGAAGAAGAGAGGAAGAGGGAGAAAAACACATCAAACACACTCACAAGCTGCCAATATTCATGCTGGGCCATCAGGAGAACAACAAGGAGAATAGAATGAGACCAAAACAAAGACGTCATAGCCTTACTATACAACAGGGGAATAACAGAACCAATACCACGTGAAAAAAAACAACAAAAACTGGAGCACAGCAAAAAAGTAATTTACAAAAATCTCAAACAAATCATGCAGGAAGACTCACAGGAAGTGAAGACAAAAGCAGAACAACAAACCTTAAAATCAGCCATAAAAGAAATGACCACATCACTCGGACAACAACAAATACAAAATATAAATTATGGAAGCGATCAAAATACGGAATGAAGGATGAGCGAACATTTATGCATCTAACTGGGTGGGCCTGTCAAGTGGGGTTGGTCACGCCTACAATGCACAGCTGATAAACGACACGCCACAGCGGTCAGGTGACCCGTGTCATAATAGACAGGAAATGAGCTGGCTCCCGGTTCCTGTTTCCATACATTAGCAAGCTAATAGGCAATGGAATATATATGACAATATATCTGCACGGTGACCGAGTGGTTAGCGCTAATGCCACACAGTTAGGACGCCCCATTCTCCCCGTGCATGCGAGGGTTTTCTCCGGGTAATCCGGTTTCCTCCAAAACATGCTAGGTTAATTGCAGACTCCAAATTGTCCATAGGTATGAATGTGAGTGTGAATGGTTGTTTGTCTATATGTGCCCTGTGATTGGCTGACGACCAGTCCAGGGTGTACCCCGCCCCTCTGGGATAGGCTCCAGCATTAGAATTAGCGGTACAGAAAATAAATATATTGCAATCTACTAATTTAATTGCTATTACGTTACACTCTTATGTAGTCTGGATCCTCCACCCGTGAAGAAGAAGAGACAGTATGACTGACAAGAGGGTTCACTCCGTTGACACCGTTGTTCTATTGAAGAAAGGTGATTAAACCAATGCACAGAGTGAACTCATTTCACATGCATGCACATGACAATATACTGTATTAAGGCTATCAAAATTCATTCATTCATTCATTTTCGACCGCTTTTTCTCACGAGGCTTGCGGGGGTGCTGGAGCCTATCCCAGCTGTCTTTGTCTTGTGTCAGGGGTACACTCTGGACTGGTCGCCAGCCAATTACAGGGCACATATAGAAAAACAGCAAAAGTATCAACTTAATTTTCAATTATCCTGTGATTGGCTGGCGACCAGTCCAGGGTGTACCCCGCCTCTCGCCCGAAGACAGCTGGGATAGGCACCAGCACCTCCACGACCCTCGTGAGGATAAGCGGTAGAAAATGAATGAATGGCTGGGGACCAGTCCAGGGTGTACCCCGACTCTCGCCCGAAGACAGCTGGGATAGACTCCAGCACCCCCAAACCCTGGTGAGGATAAGCGGTAGAAAATTAATGAATGAATGGCTGGCGACCAGTACAGGGTGTACCCCACCTCTCACTTGAAGACAGCTGGGATAGGCTCCAGCAGCCCCAAACCCTCGTGAGGATAAGCGGTAGAAAATGAATGAATGAATGCCTGGAGACCAGTCCAGGGTGTACCCTGCCTCTCGCCGAAGACAGCTGGGATAGGCTCCAGCACCATCAAACCCTTGTGAGGATAAGCAATAGAAAATGAATGAATGAATGGCTGGGGACCAGTCCAGGGTGTACCCCGCCTCTCGCCGGAAGACAGCTAGGATAGGCTCCAGCAACCCCAAACCCTCGTGAGGATAAGCGGTAGAAAATGAATGAATGAATGAATGAATTTTAATTTATTGTTTGATTGATTCATTCATTAATTATTGTCCCAGTCCTATTTCTGAATGAGAACTCTTGTCATGTGATGTCATCCCACAAGATCATGTGACTCCTCTACTAACTACTAATTGATTATGACTTGCACACCACCAGTTCCCAACCTTTGTCAATGTAAATAAGCTAATTTTTTGTGAACTAGGCTAGCAGACATAAAAAGAAAAAAAATAGCAAACTCAAATTAACATGCAATCTATTTTGTAAATATCAGTGATTTATTTTTAAACTTAATTAGCTGCATTAGAAGAAACGCTGTCCCGTGGTGAGGCATGCTGGGTATCACTCATCAATCATTCATCAGCTGGCAGGAGGAGCGATGGCATCAATTCATTCATTGATGTGTATTGCTCGAGTGCGGGAGGTTGTTTACTCGTGACAAGCCTCAGGTCTGAGGGAGCGATTATGTCCGTCAGACAATCCCGGCATTGCCGTCTGCCACTCTTGCACAGATAAATCAAACTGGGCCTCGAACTGAGTCACTCTGAAAAATCACTAATCCCACAATGTGGGCCCCCCGGGGGTCCTCTTCTTCCTCCTCTTCTTCCTCGTCTTCCTCCTCTTCGACTCAGTAGTCGTTCCATGAAATAATAAGCGCTCTCCCTCGCCTCTCCTCTGCTCTGATGACTCTCTTTTATTTGTTCTAATGGGCTTCTGCTGCGGGTTGGCTTCCCCTGAGGATGACTTGTGTGCCCTGCTGTGTGTTTTTTATTTATTTTTATTTTTTTAAGAAGGATTGTGTGTGTTTTTAAATTGCAGAGCTTTATCCTCACTCTGCTTATATGCCTTCATGTTTGTGAGTCATATTTGTTGTTCTTTTTGTGAGTGGGCAATGTGAGATGGACTAATGGCACCCGGTCATGGACATTTAAAGGAGATAAAGTCTTAATGGCTTCCTCGTCAGCTCGTTTCTCTTCTTTGTTTGCTGCTGTGAAGTCATCATTTGGCGGCGACGGCGGCGTCTGGTCTGTCTGGACGCCGGAAGTTGTGTATGTGAAAGAGCAACGTGGGAGGCTCATCGGTACTTCCTGCAAGAGGTTTCTCCCGCCTCCAGGCTGCTCCATTAGACTGCTGTGGTTGCAACGAGACACTTTTATCTCCTCTATCAAAGGTTCTATTTTCATGAGTGTGGATGTGTTTGTTGATGTACGTGGGCAGCCTGGTCTTAGGGCGGGTTCTTGCAAAGCCAGTTTAGTGGGTTAGTCCACTTGCCACTGTGTTGAGTGGCAAGCCGGACTTGTGTGTTCAGCAAAGGTACCGCATCTCTCTTTAAAAACGTCTTTGAAAAAATATCACCATGGCAACTTAGGTTAAGCTCATAGGCTGGTCAGGACCAGAAGACAGCTGGGATAGGCTCCAGCATGCCCACGACCCTTGTCAAATGGCTTCTAGCCCGAAGACAGCTGGGATAGGCTCCAGCATGCCCACGACCCTCGTCAAATGGCTTCTAGCCCGAAGACAGCTGGGATAGGCTCCAGCACCCCCGCGACCCTTGTGAGGAAAAGTAGTAGAAAATGAATGAATGATTGCAAACCATCAAATGGCCTCTCGCCTGAAGACAGCTGGGATAGGCTCCAGCATGCCCGCAACCCTTGTGAGGATAAGCGGTAGAAAATGAATGAATGAATGATTACAAACCATCAAATGGCTTCTCGCCCGAAGACAGCTGGGATAGGCTCCAGCATACCCACGGCCCTCGTCAAATGGCTACTTGCCCGAAGACAGCTGGGATAGGCTCCAGCACCCCCGCGACCCTTGTGAGGAAAAGTGGTAGAAAATGAATGAATGATTGCAAACCATCAAATGGCCTCTCGCCTGAAGACAGCTGGGATAGGCTCCAGCACCCCCACAACCCTTGTGAGGAAATGCGGTAGAAAATAATTGAATGAATGAATGATTGTAAATCATCAAATGGCCTCTCGCCTGAAGACAGCTGGGATAGGCTCCAGCATGCCCTCAACCTTGTGAGGATAAGCGGTACAGAAAATGGATGGATCGATGGATACTGCTCTCGCTTTGCTTTTGCTTTGACATGATTACAAACCATCAAATGGCTTCTCGCCCGAAGACAACTGGGATAGGCTCCAGCACCCCGGCGACCCTCGTGAGGAAAAGTGGTAGAAAATGAATGAATGAATGAAAGAATGATTGCAAACCATCAAATGGCTTCTCGCCCAAAGACAGCTGGGATAGGCTCCAGCAGGCCCACGACCCTTGTGAGGATAAACGGTACAGAAAATGGATGGATCGATGGACACTGCTCTCTGCTTTTTGCTTTCACTTTGACATGATTGCAAATCATCAAATGGCTTCTCGTCTGACGACAGCTTGGATAGGCTCCAGCATGGCCGCAACCCTTGTGAGGATAAGCGGTAGAAAATGAATGAATGAGTGAATGATTAAAAACCATCAAATGGCTTCTCGCCCGGAGACAGCTGGGATAGGCTCCAGCACCCAGCACAAGTTCTGACCAACTTGTTGGAAGGCACCCAGAAATCATAAGGAAGATTTGATACAGACCAAAAATAGACATTGAGGTATTCATTAAGTATGCATGAAGTACTCCTGTACAATGAAATGATGTCCAATGCAAATAATACTCGAGTGTGCAGGTGAATGTAGACTTAATATCATTGTACGTAAAGCTCTATTCTAAGACTCGGAGTAGACTTGGCTGCTTCTCCGAGCCTCCCAGTGTGTTGTACCTCATTATGCAGCCTCATCAATAAAGCCAGCAGCCTTATTTGCATTCAACAGATGAAGCATTTGATGAAAGCCGCGCCTTCATAAATTGAATTTCCCTACAGATGACGTTTGCCGAGATTTTAAAATGGGCTTGTAGTAAAGATCATATTATAAGATCACCGCTGCTGTTTGAAGACGGGTCAAAAAATTAAAATAAATTCAGCGGAAAGTTTTTGACAAGACACAAGGAATGCAGACGGCACCGCCAGCGTGTTGTCCTTGCTAACTCGTCAGGGGTCTGACTATGTGCGCCAGGCTTTTCAATATTTAACAAGTCCTGCTTCGTCGTTTCCTCTGGGGAGGAAGTGTACTGGAAGTATGCCATTGGCTCGCTAGGCCTTAAAGGCACTTAGAGACGCTTCTGCTGCTGCACTTGAAGATTAACTAACTATACTCTCGCTCAGATGGCCAATCTGCAGCCTTTATATGCAAATGTTTCTTTGGTCTCAATGTCGCCGATATCAGCTGCTGTGTGCTGTTTACACTGGGTTATTTTTTTACTCTTTTATGTGTACTTTTATGTGTAAATGCTATAATTTGTTAGTCGATAATTTAATAATATACATAATTTCATTCATTCATTTCTACCGCTTTTTCCTCACAAGGGTCGCAGGGGTGCTGGAGCCTATCCCAACTTTGTCTTTGGGCGAGAGGCGGGGTACACCCTGGAATGGTCGCCAGCCAATCACAGGGCACATATAGACAAACAACCATTCACACTCACATTCATACCTATGGACAATTTGGAGTCGCCAATTAACCTAGCATGTTTTTGGAATGTGGGAGGAAACCGGAGTACCGGGAGATGCAAACTCCACACAGAGATGGCCGAGGGTGGGATTGAACTCGGGTCTCCTAGCTGTGAGGTCTGCGCGCTAACCACTTGACCGCCGTACAGCCCTACCCTGAATCATAAATAATGATTCATTCATTCATTTTCTTCCGCTTATCCTCACGAGGGTTGCGGGGGTGCTGGAGCCTATCCCAGGTACACCCTGGATTGGTGGCCAGCCAATCACAGGGCACATATAGACAAACAACCATTCACACTCACATTCATACCTATGGACAATTTGGCGTTGCCAATTAACCTAGCATGTTTTTGGAATGTGGGAGGAAACCGATTGAACTATACATAATTTAATAATAATCATTTGTAGTTAATAAAACTACATCAGGAGGTTGCCTACAGCCACAGCTGAGAGTGGTATAGGCTAATGTCAGTGAAAAAGCATGCTATTGATATTAGCCCATACTTCACTCATGTATTATCAGGATCTGTATCATCAGCTTAAAAACCTGATCAGAACATCCGGCGTTGATTCCATTTTTTTTTGGGCCTGACGCTGATTAGTAACCCTGATATTTACTTTTGTAGACCATCCGAGATCTATATTGCAAAATCTACGCTAGCTGCATTGAACGCATCAGTTAGAATGAGACGCTGACAACAACAACAACAATGGCAGAATGTCGGCATGTGGCAGTGATAAGGAAGAACCAGGAAGAAAAAACGAAGAAAATAAGAGTATAATACTGCAGCGTCCAGATCAAGAACCCTTTTAATTTTGAATCTCTAACACAATCGTAATGTCAGCGATTTTCAGTCAACATATCTGTTGGTTTTGAAGGATATCCAACACAACAGGGATGCATTATCCGAGACTGTCAATCATTCCTCTTCAGATGTCGCCTCAAAAATCCCAATTGGTTTTGAACGGTTATTGCCTTCTACTGGCGCTAGAAGTATTTTTCCTCTGGGTGTCTCTCACCGTAGATGTGACTAGTTAGTGTATAGTATAATGCGGTTATCCACAAGCGCTTCAGGGGTTACTGAACCTCATTTCACAGTGCAGGCTCTCATTAGCACACACTCCCTCCCCATCTCCATCCGCAGCCAGCCAGGTCCTCCAAGTCAAGGCTGTCGAGCACTTTAACCTGCCGGTCCGTGTCCTGAATGAGGCAAACGGGCGGAGACTAATTACACCTAACCGCCCCTTTATCTTTATTATTATCTCATCTTGCCAAGGTCACGTTTTAAGGGATTGAGTCAAAACGTGCTCTTGGACTGAGTTAGTGAAATGAAGTCTTTGTGGGGGTGTTGATATAAGGTTCTTGGTTGATTTGTGGGAAAGCGCCTCAGTGAGTAAACATCGAGGCTAATTTTCACAAGCGAGTGACTGATGACTGGAAAGTGAGAGACAAATCAAACCTAATCAATGTCCATATCAAATCCATAACGGAGCAGGAGGACCTTGGAACGGGGACGGCTGGGCCGATGCGGGACACATTCCTGCGGCCCGTCCTTTAAGCTTGTGATGTGATTTATGGCCCGTGTCTGGCCAGAGTCCAGCTGGACTTAATAGAATAACAAAAGGTTGACCGGAGAGTCACGAGGGCGTCCAGCATTGGGCTGATGCAGAGCAGGACGGTGGTGAATCGATGAACCAGAGTGGAAAATAACGGCTTTAGAGTCCCATCATGGGAGAAAGAGTGCTCATAAATTACCGGAAGGCAAATCAGACAAGAAAACGAGATAAGTTTTGACTATAAGAAAGATGAACCTTCCATCATCAGCAGATAGATAGAGGATACTTCTAAAACAAATAAATCTATATAAAAAGCCCCAAAACGTTAACATAACCCCGCATTCTTATGAATATACATCGACAGATTCACACTGTCAAACATAAAGTATATTAATTCATATATAATGCTGTTCCATAGTTGAATATATACGTCAAAATACTCATAATGAAGCAAATGTTTTCTGCCTAAATTAAGCATTGTCAAGTATAACAATTACTGTATTAAAATTGTGATTGTACTCCCTATCTGTCAGTAATTATTCAATGAGACTAGTAACACATTTGATTGCCAGAACAACAGCCTTTTATTGCAGGTTTAAATGATTTCACACCAGGCACAATAATAATACTCATAGTAATAATAATAATCATGATAATAAAAAGAGGGCGGCACGGCGGTGAGTGGTTAGCACGCAGGTCTCATAGCTAAGAGACCCGAGTTCAATTCCACCCTCGGCTATCTGGGCGTGGGTTTTCTCCGGGTACTCCGGTTTGCTCCCACATTCCAAAAACATGCTAGGTTAATTGGCGACTCCAAATTGTCCATAGGTATGAATGTGAGTGTGAATGGTTGTTTGTCTATACGTATGTGCCTTGTGATTGGCTGGCGACTAGTCCAGGGTGTACCCCGCCTCTCGCCCAAAGACAGCTGGGATAGGCTCCAGCACCCCCGTGACCCTTGTGAGGAAAAAGCGGTAGAAAATGAATGAATGAATGAATAATAATAACAAGAGGGCTTTATAGCTAAGAGACCCGAGTTCAATTCCACCCTCGGCCATCTGGGTGCGGTAGAAAATGAATGAATGAATAATAACAAGGCTACTTTCACATCTGTAATTCAACTAAAATTCAACCCAGAACTCTTGTTCGGGGCTAAACATGTTATAGCTAACGGCGCTTCCAGAAGAAGTTTAATGGCGACCATAGACAATTGGTGTTGCAAAAAAGGCTTCAGTCATTAACTGCTGGATTGTGAAGTTTGATATCATTATAGGTATCATGATGATTACCCAAAGTAAGCCAAAGTAACCCAAGTAACTCAGTGTACTTCCTTAACTCAACCTAGCTTATTGTTTTCAACAACAGACGAGGGACTTCCATCATGAGGGATGCCCACTGTAACATCTCCATTTTGCCATCCACCGTTTGACACCCCTGCGCAACCTGAATCTCCATTGTTCCATTGAAGGAAAAATGACCCGAGTTCTCCTTGTCATGCCAGCAACGTTGGAGGTCATCAAGGCCGCCAAGGTTATTGGTTCTTGTAAATTCCGAATGGGTAATGTGGTGTTGTAGAGGATGAGGCATTTTATTGGTTATTGAACTACGCTGGGCACCGGTAACAACATTCATTTGGTCTTGATGCACAGCCAAGCTGGGTGGATCATGATCATGACAACGTGAATAATATTTTACATCCAACTGTGTAAAATGTGCATTTTCAACTGGTCTTAATGTGGCGTGCTTCCCATTAGAAAGCTCAGAGGACTCTTGTCAAATAGAGGAAAAACACACACGCCCAATGAGGGTGACAACAAGGGAGGGGGCAAGAGTCATTGTGTCGTTCTCTGTTTTATGCTGCACAAAAAAAACCAGAAAGCACCACCCAAGGAGCCTCATTAGCTGCTCAGCAGGATGTTTCAGAGGAGGAGAAGTTTCACATTTGGAGGGTAAGCCGGACATATTCATTTGGACATATCATTAGCATCTGTGCACCTGTTGCAATAAGAAGGAGAGTCGCCATCATTGACTCTTTGGCACTGCGCTTTTTGCAGGTCAAAGATTACAGAAATGCTTCGCTAGGACGATTGACCTGTTGCTGCTTCCTGTTAGATAGCAATTTAATGCCTCATTGGCGGCTGAGGGTGCTCGTTAGCGCTATTAATGGCCGACCAAGCATGCACACCAGTGTATGAGCTGACAGTTCAAGTAGAACAAGAGGCTCCTGTAAATTAAATATCTCTACCGAGGGACTAATAAAGGCTTCTTGATTCCATCGCTGCTTGACTGCATATGAAATGAGTGCAGGTTGGAAGGAAATTAGGCTTCAGTGTTGAAGTTTGTCAGTGGTTGTGTAGTTGTGGGAATCGTTGTTTGGCACACCGGTGAGCAACGTCTAGAGACTTTAAGCCTGAAGCTGGCTGACAAATCCTTTCAACGTCTTGATATGCCGCAGCATCTTTACCCACTGATTTGTTTATTAATTATATTTCCTCTGTGAACTTTCACATTTTGTGGACTATTGTGTGGCACAAATATAAAAATAGTTTCATTTTAATTAGCATGTGATTAATCATATTTCACAGTATGCCGTGCACGTCTTTGAAGCTTGATGATGATGACTGAATTGCGGTTGAGATCCATCCATCCATCCACTCCACGGCTGCTTATTCACATATGAGCATCTTGTACCGATTATGTCTTATAATGGATTTCACTGATTCATTCATTCATTCATTTTCTACCACTTATCCTCACAAGGGTTACGGGGGATGCTGGAGCCTATCCCAGCTGTCTTCTGGTGAGAGCCGGGGTTCCCCCTGGACTGGTGGCCAGCCAATCACAGGGCACATATAGACAAACAACCATTCACACTCACATTCATACCCATGGACAATTTGGAGTCGCCAATTAACCTAGCATGTTTTTGGAATGTGGGAGGAAACCGGAGTACCCGGAGAAAACCCACGCATGCAAACTCCACACAGAGATTCCAAGGGTGGAATTGAAGTATACATAATTTAATAATAATAATTTGTAGTTAATAAAACTACATCAGGAGGTTGCCTACAGCCACAGCTGAGAGTGGTATAGGCCAATATCAGTGAAAAAGCATGCTATTGATATTAGCCGATACTTGCTTTAAAACGTTTACCATCGCATGCACGAGGAGAACATGCAAACTCCACACAGAGATGGCCGAGGGTGGGATTGAACCCAGGTCTCCTAGCTGTGAGGTCAGCGTGCTAACCACTCGACCGCCGTACAGCCTGGATTTCACTGATGTTACTTTAATGCAAAAAAATAAAAGACATAAAATTGTAGCAGGGCTGCACGGCGGTCGCGTGTTTAGCGCGCAGACCTCACAGCTAGGAGACCAGGGTTCGGTTCCACCCTCGGCCATCTCTGTGTGGAGTTTGCATGTTCTCCCCGTGCATGCATGGGTTTTCTCCGGGTACTCCGGTTTCCTCCCACATTCCAAAAACATGCTAGGTTAATTGGCGACTCCAAATTGTCCATAGGTATGAATGTGAGTGTGAATGGTTGTTTGTCTATATGTGCCCTGTGATTGGCTGGCGGCCAGTCCAGGGTGTACCTCGACTCTCATACGAAGACAGCTGGGATAGGCTCCAGCACGGAGGATACAACTATTGGACTCCTAAAACCCTCTGTTACCCTGGGAAAATGTGTTATGAATAATATGTTCACAATATCTTTATTATTATTGTTTGCATACTGGGCTATGCTGTGAGATTCCAACAATAATAATAATAATTTGCCAATTGTTTATTGATAGTCTTGGATCTGAAACTTGTCTCGTAAGTGTACACCGCTCTACTTTTACCTGTATTTTTGTGTAGACCAAACTGGGTGTGTGTCACCTGTGTCATCGCTGATAGGCCGTCTTATATTTCCACTGTCAACACCCTTTACCAGCAGCCACACACATAATATCACTAAACACAACCTTAGAGGTGTGTTCAAAGGTCAGCAGCAGCGGGGATAAAAAAAAAACAAAAAGAAAAAAACAAAGGAAACAATCATGTTTGATTTCCCACTGCGACCGTGCTTTGCTTTCACTTCCTTACATCATCGTATTTTACTCAGTGGGAACTGATCTTGACAGCAGACACGAGAGCGGCAAAGGTGTAGAAATGGGAGGTTAGCATGGTGAATATAGTGAGCCTACACAAATGGACAGATGGTGGAGTCAGGAAAAGGTGAACAGATACAAAGATGAGTATCCAGAGAGACAGAAATATGTATAGTGTTTTTTTTTACAATGGGAAGATGCAGCGACTGAATGGTTAAACTGGTGCCACATTGTTGCCAGAATCCTGGCAAGAAATTGAGTGTGCCTTGATGAAGAACTGTGGACCAAAGTGATTTTTATTTTTATTTTTATTTTTATTTTTATTTTTATTTTTATTTTTATTTTTATTTTTATTTTTATTTTTATTTTTATTTTTATTTTTATTTTTATTTTTATTTTTATTTTTATTTTTATTTTTATTTTTATTTTTATTTTTATTTTTATTTTTATTTTTATTTTTCTACCGCTTTTTCCTCACGAGGGTCGCGGGGGATCGCTGGAGCCTATCCCAGCTGTCTTCGGGCGAGAGGCGGGGTACACTCCGGACTGGTCGCCAGCCAATCACTGGGCACATATAGACAAACAACCATTCACACTCACATTCAAAAACTGGAAAAAAAAAAAATTGGAGTCGCCAATTAACCTAGCATGTTTTTGGAATGTGGGAGGAAACCGGAGTATCCGGAGAAAACCCACGCATGCACGGGGAGAACATGCAAACTCCACACAGAGATGGTTGAGGGTGGAATTGAATCCTGGTGTCCTAGCTGGGAGGTCTGCGCGCTAACCACTCGTCCACCGTGCCGCATTTAATTTTAATTTTAATTTTAATTTTAATTTTAATTTTAATTTTAATTTTAATTTTAATTTTAATTTTAATTTTAATTTTAATTTTAATTTTAATTTTAATTTTAATTTTAATTTTAATTTTAATTTTTTATGAATATTTATAAATATTATTTATTAAAAAAATAAAATAAAATAAGATTCTTTAAGCGTACCTATCCATCGGATAGTGCTGTGGTGATTCCATAGTGATAGTTCCTCAAATAGCAACTCCTGATTGAAAAAAACGCTATGTCCGGGTTATTTGCCGGGTGCTTCCACCCACCATCTGACATTTCACTGTCAGTGTTTTTCTGCTCCTGCTATAACGTTTGACCTCTGCGTGCTTGCTCAGCAGACAACGCATTCTCAATAAAGAGTCCATTTGAGTTCCATGCATGACTGCCACAAAACGGATTGTTTATTTGGTTCGAGCAGAGGTTGCTGTGTGTGCTCACCGGTGAATTACTGTTGTGTAGTTTTATCATGAATCACCTTGACGTTTTCTGTATTTGTCTATCTGAGCGGTTGAGTGCATTTCTGTTGGAAATGAAAGTACAGTAACCCACTAAAGTATTTTTGGCCTACAAAAACACCAATCCTGAAGGCCAAGTCCATGCCAGATGAACTAAACCTTCACTTTTTGCACTTGGCTTCCAGACTCCCACGCCTGCACTGGCAGTCGTCCTTTTCCCATCCTTGAGTCAATCCCAGCGTGGATTGTTAGTTAGAGGCTGGCAGGCATCGTTGCTGATAAGGAAAGTGGAAGAGAAAAAGAACAAGGATCAGTAGAGGAAGGCGATGCAGATCACGTTCATCTGGCTCTCTGGGGGGGGAGGGCTAATGTGATCTACATTGTTTTTACATTTAGGAAAAAGGGGTCACTGGTTGGAACTCAGTGAAGTCATTTTTTTTGGATGTTGAAACTGAGCTGCTTTTAATTCATGATGTGTGCAGAGCATATGATGCTAACCAAGGCCAATTGTCTTGACAGAGCTGACAAGACCGTGTCCAAGACCAGACCCTCCTTCTGGTGAGTCCTCCAAAGCATCCAGACTTTATTTAGGCTTCACCTTCAATGTGACCATGACATGCTTTTATTAGCTCTCACATCCAAGTGCATAATATTAACTATCCCAAGAAGTCAGGGTTTATTTTTAAGCTCATATTCCAAAATATGGCAGATATACTGTATAATAACGGTGGTGGTCACTCTCACCATAAAAGGCTACATTTTATGTTGGGAGCATAAGAACTTGCAATATCACAGCTACCATCTGTCGTTTTATGAAGGGACGTGTGGGTATGCATCCAGGAATACATTTAAAATTCAAACTGAGAATTATTATATTTGAAAAGGCCAAATTTATATTTATATGTATAACTTTGGTATGTGACAAAAATAAATAATAAAAAAACAATATATATTTTTTTATTATATTAGAAAGCAGGAAGTGAACAAATGTAACAGTTATTGATTGTAAAAGTACCAGATGGAGGGGTAGGATTTAATAAGCTTTGCTTCTTCCTACTCCTTTTGGACATGTGGAACTGTGAACTGATTATGGGATGCATTCAATTGTAATCTGATGCATGTTCAAATGAAATATAACCATTACCATTACCATATTGACAGTTACTATGGTACCCATTATGTCATTGTATGATCATATCACCTCGTACTTTGGTACGTGACAAAAAATAAGAAAATAAAAAAATATATAAAAATTTAACATTTTTTAAAAATAAAATAAAAAAAATAAAAATAAATTAAAAAAAACTTAAATTAGATTAGAAATGCAGGAAGCGAACAAATGTAACAGTTACTGATCGTAAAAGTACCAGATGGAGGGGTAGGTTTTAATAAGCTTTGCTTCTTCCTACTCCTTTTGGACATGTGGAACTGTGAACTGATTATGTGATGCATTCAATTGTAATCTGATGCATGTTCAAATGAAATTAAACCATTACCATTATCATAAATATAAATTCTATAAATATATTAACTGTCAATTTTTCAATTTATTTATGAGGATTTATTCAATTTATTCGTGAGGACAAGTGGTAGAAAATGGACGAATGAATGCTACGTAGTTTTGTTAATATTGTGACTTAATTCTCTAATGTTTTGTATTTTATTTTGTAATATTTTTAGTTTTATAAGCTGTCTTGTTCTTTTAGAATGTGCAAAGGTAGCATTCAGGACTTCGGAGCAAACACCCTGGGTTTGAATCTCCACTAGTAAGCATCATTGTTATTCGTCAGGAAGGGCATCCGGAATATAAAGTACTCAAGCAAAAATCAGTATGCGAATCAAAAGATCCGCTGTGGCGACTCCAAAATCAGGGAAAAAAACTAAAGAAACAAACAAGGACAAAAAAAAAAAAAAAAAACACCACAGGCTGTAAATGGCCCCTAGGCTTTGGACACCCCTGCTCTCGGGACTTGTGCCAGTTATAACATTATAAAAAGACACTTTTATATAAGAAGGGACCTTTAAAGCCTTTGAGATTTTCCAAGTGTGTTTGTCATGTTTTTGTCCCCTGGTGGACGTTCGCATATGAAGGAAGGAGATAGAAAGGAACTTGATGTTCTGCTGGGAAGATAGTCCCCCAGCATGGAGTTGCTAGTGTGTGACTAAACACAGCCACGAGAGCAGATGGAGAAGAACTAATACCAGCTGGCCATGGAGAGTAGCCACCTTTAGGCTCCCACCAAAAAACTGCAAGGGTCTAACAGTCACTCATTAGCTCTGTAGTATTATTATAATTATACTTTAATTGACCCACTTTTATGATCATCTTTGATTGGTTTCAATGGTGTCTGACACGACATGGCCGAGGTAGCAGAGTTCAAAGGTCACCCGCACGTTCACTGGTTTGTCGAGTGACTCGACTCACGAGGCCACCACGGGAGGCGAGAGGACTATTGTTTTGCAGTGTCGTCAATTAAGATGCTCATTAGCCTGATTGCTATCGAGGCTGCCTGTGCTCATTGTCTTCGCCTCCTGCGATGAGGAAGCGTATAGGCCACGCTAAATGCCGTGACATTTCTTCCATAATTGTCATTCCGGCTGTGGAATGATGCGCTCCAACAACTATTCCTCTGTCATTCGAGGTGGGAATTATGAGGTTGATACAAGACAATTAAAAATGACTGTTGATGGATGTAAATAATAATGATCATGTTGACTTATCAGAGTCAATTGCTCCTTAATTAGTTTGTCGGCGCTCATTAAAATATTATGAATGTTCATTTTGGAGGGTTTTAAAATAAATGAAAGAGTCAGTGTCGTCATAAAACCACATTTAGGGGTCACATGAGCGTGTGGCGCTACCACTCATATAAGCTGCAAAGCCTTTTTAACCAATCAGAACCCGGAAGAAAGTCATTTCTGGAAAAGACACAACAATGGCGAACATAAAGATGAATTATGCAAGTGAGGTTAGACTGTAATCTATTTATAGTGATGGGGTACGATGGTGGTCTGGTGCTCCTTCCTGCTACATCTTCTTCTTTTCTGGCAGACCAGGTGGTCTGGTGGTACTAAGTTATGTGTTGCGAGCTTAAACAAGAAATGAAAGTAGGGTAAACATTGCGGCCGCACAGTGTATGAGTGGTTAGCATGTTGACCACACAGTCCGGATATAGGAAAGACCTGGGTTCGATTCTCGGCTTGGGCTTCTCTGTAAGTTCTTCTCATGTGTGGGTTTCCTCCTACATTGGCTGGCAACCAGTCCTTGGTGTACCCCACCTCTTCCTCAAAGTCAGCTGGGATAGGCTCAAGCATTAACCTGTGACCCTTTTGAGGATAAGCGGCATAGAAAACGGACGGATGGGATCACTGCAACATAAAGTAAATAGTAGTGCTCATGGTTTTTAACTGCAAGATGGCAGGACTTTTTGACTATGTTGACATCAAACTGATTAACTGCAACTTCTCATTGGCGGGAGGCAAAGGATTTATGGACATCATTATGACATCAAATTGATTAAAGGCAATATAAATAGAAGTATAGTCATCCATCACTACTTTACAAATTTTGTGGCTTCACTCTATTATGTTTTTTTGAAAAATGTATTAAGTTTTGCTGTTTTGTGATTGAAAACAGCCTGAGTCAAACAAATATATAAAATATATAAATATATAGTATATTTATATAGTATATAGTATATATAAATATATAATATATATATATATATATATATATATTTTAGCATTTTTTTTGGCCTAAACAAAGCATTTTCAAGCATAAAAAATTTGGCTAATATATATATATTTACACACACACATATATATACTATATATATTTGCATGTTCTTCCCGTGCATGCGTGGGTTTTCTCCGGGTACTCCGTTTTCTTCCCACATTCCAAAAACATGCTAGGTTAATTGGCGACTCCAAATTGTCCATAGGTATGAATGTGAGTGTGAATGGTTGTTTGTCTATATGTGCCCTGTGATTGGCTGGCCACCAGTCCAGGGTGTACCCCGCCTCTCGCCCGAAGACAGCTGGGATAGGCTCCAGCACTCCCTTGTGAGGATAAGCGGTAGAAAATATATATACAAATATAATAACTTTATTTTTAAATGAAGTATTGTACATTGGCCACAAGGTGTCAGTAATGTTATCATAAGACAATCATCACAAATGGTCAGTGGAACATGCTTTTATTACAGATTTTAATTATCTCACAACAGGCACAATAATTCCCAACGTGGGCTTCTGCCGCAACTGCTGCGACACTCCAACATCACTTCCTGTCCGTCGCCCACATGTTTCGAAACAAAGTCAACAACAATCAAACGAACAATAAGAACTCATTTGTGTTGCTGGTTCTTGTCTCCATCAGCAGGATTCTGACTGAACTTGGTATAACGGTGACTCATGTGTGGGCTGCAAAGTAGCATATTGAGCTCTACCGGATGAGTAATAATAATATCTTGTGTTGCCTCCCCAAATATAACACAAAAATGTAATAGCGCTGAACAAACCATGCGCTACATTGTTAAAAGTCAAAGGGCGAGCAGACTTACATTTGACAGATTGCTGCAACTAACATCAGTAATAGAAGCATTTAGAAGGGGGTTTATATACTTTTAGGGGTGATATAGACTTCTTAGGATTGACAAGCAGGGGAGTGAGGGGTGCTTGTACTTCTCAAAAATAACCATGAGAATGCATGCAGTGCAGAGCAGTGGGTTGCTGTGGGAGGCGGACCGTGCAGGAGGGAGGGATGTGAGGTAAGAGAGAGGGGAGGGATGCTCTCAGCATCATATGAGAGGAGAGAAAGCTTCATCTCCAGCAGCAGGTGTTGGGACCATTACGAGTCGCACACAACAAGCCGACTGTAGGGCGGAAATGATGCGGAGCAGCATGCAGGTAAGGGAGGCTTGGATTTTGCTTTTATATCATCTTGCAACTCAGATACAAATGATCCAAACTGAGGATGGCTTAGCTCCGTGTTGTGTGCAGTTCAACTTTCCATGTCTGTCCGATTTTGGCTCATCCAGACAGGAAGTATGTCGGATGGCCTCTGTGGTAAATGACTCCACTTTCACTGTACATTAAGACAGCTTAATTAGATTAGTTGCACACCACTAAGCAGACCTGAAAAGCTTTTTTTTTTTTTCTTGGGAGTGACGAGATGTGGCTTACAGCTAAACATCCCTCGAAAAGGTCATCTATTTAGCACAAGTGACTTGGAGAAATCAACACCCTCGTTTGCTATACTTTTCAAACGGCCGCAAAAACATGAAAAATCTTCCTTCCAGAGACTGGTTATTAGATATCACCTCCGATATATAACCGTCCCTACAAGAACACGCACCATTTACAGTATTTTCCGGACTATAAGTCACACATTTTTTCATAGGTTGGCTGTTCCTGCAACTTATACTCCAGAGCGACTTATAAATGGAAAAACTGTTCATGTTACATAAACAATGGACACCTTTTCTGTTTGTTTATTTTTTGTGTAGCTGAATAACCATTGTGTTAGCATATCTTACACCTATTCAGCCTGTTCTCTATTTTTTTGGTAATGGTAATGGTTTAATTTCATTTGAACATGCATCAGATTACAATTGAATGCATCCCATAATCAGTTCACAGTTCCACATGTCCAAAAGGAGTTGGAAGAAGCAAAGCTTATTAAATCCTACCCCTCCATCTGGTACTTTTACAATCAGTAACTGTTGCATTTGTTCACTTCCTGCTTTCCTAATATAGTTTATGGTATTTTTTTTTTCATAATGTAGCTCGTACCAAAGTACAAGGTGATATGACCATCCAATGACATAATGTGTACCATAGTAAGTGTCAATATAGTGATATATATAGCACATCATGACTGGTTCAAGACTCTTCATCCTTGTATTTAGCAAACATCAACTGCTTGTATTGTTTCTTGAATTGGCTCATCGTTGTGCATTGTTTGAGTTCCTTACTCAATCCATTCCATAGTTTGATTCCACATACTGAAATGCTATGGCTTTTTAACGTAGTCCTAGCATATAAGTGTTTCAAATGTACTTCTTCCCTGAGATCATATTTCTCCTCTCTTGTAGAGAAGTATTGGATGACATTTTTAGCTAATTGGTTATTTTTAGCCTTATGCATTATTTTAGCTGTTTGAAGATGAACTATATCAGCAGGTATTTGTGATTTTAGAAATAAGGAGTTAGTATGTTCTCTGTAGGCGGCATTATGAATTATCCTTACTGACCTTTTTTGCAGTACATTATTATTTTAAATACGACTTATACTCCAGTGTGACTTGTGTTTTTTTCTAGTGAATTATGCATTTTTGGCCTTGTGCGACTTATACTCCGAAAATACGGAGGCTTTGCTACACATCTTAAAACACAATTTGAACTTGAGCCAAATATCAGCTACAGAATTGTGAGTTATAGGTTTTATTTTCATCCTAGTGATTAGGCTAACCCTAGCATTTTGCTATTTACGTGAGTAATGTTGACACAGTAGTTCACATGTCTATGCTAGCTCCTGTCATTAATATTGTATCTCTTACCTTGGACCTACAAAGTGCACCAAGTGCACAATAGCTCTTTTTGGATACAAGCCTGGACAAACAGCTCATCAGCATTAATGCTCACACACACAAAATGGTGTGTTCCCAGTCGGGCTTCAGCAAAGCGCTTTAATTGCAGCAGCAAAACCAAGGCCAGATTTCGGTCAACACGTTGCCAATTCACTATTATGGAACCTTGAGGCAAAATGGTATGACCCAAAGAGAAGTGAGGGATGCTGTATTGTATAAAACTCAATTCAGGAGTGTTTGGGAGTATTTAGGATATTGTCATGCCGAGAAAGCCTGTTTAGCTCTAGTGGACTAAGTTAGTCTTCCATTAATAGACAATCCTACGCTAGCATAAAGGACCTTGATGCGATGCTGTCTGACGCTTCCTGTGCTGCCTGCGGCTTCCTGCTATTTGCCAAAGAAAGCGCTGCATCATTAGCGACGCTGCACATGCATTAGTCATTTTCACACTGCATGTGGCCTTGCGCCGGCGATACGGTTACACAATTGTTGGGTTTTTGCTAAGATGAAGATGATAAGTCCACTTGTATTACAGAGCCTCAACTATATGTAGGCATATTGTACTTAACAACCAGGACAAACCTTGTTTTTCCAACTTCAGACTCATTGGGAACTTGAGGTCCCATTGGACTTTTGCATGTGCTGGACTTGTGTAATGTGTAAGTAACGTCGTCTGATTGAAACAGGTCCATTCATCAGAATCTTATTAAAGATCATAATCAATACAATTACAATGGGGGGGGGGTGGTTTGGGTGGCGGTGTGTGTGGTGGGCTTTGCTGTGCCGACCCACCATCCTAATTACATTTGTTTTAAATTCACTTTGTACCCCATTCAGCGTTTCGCGAGCTCATTTGCAGCCACAGCGCGCACACACCCTTGGCCGTGATTGGTCGACATAAAAGGCGGAATTCTTATCACTGAGTTAATGACCCAGCAGTCTGTGGAGGTAACACGCAGAATGAAGATTTACTTTCCGAGGCTTTGTGTCCATCTTGGCAACTTTCTGCTGACAAGAGATAAGCTTGAAACAAGGTTCTGCTACTAAGTGAGCAAATGAGGAACTGCTGTTTTTCAGTAGTCTTTCTTGAGTAAGGAAGAGCTACTTTTTAAAAGAAAAAACAGTAACATGCTAAAAATGAATTATTGGACAAGCATGTATGTTTTTTTTTCTGTCAATTTTTCCTATACATAAAAAAAGCTGGTCGTCAAGCGGGCGTCTGGTCATTTGTAAATTGTGGTCGGCTGCAACATCGGTGGTGGAATCTTCTCTCTCTTCAGTAAGCTGCTTATAGTCGGTTTGTTATCTGAGCACACACACACACAACAAAAAGACATTTTGAAGACAGTTTAAACACTTCCAGGTTCTAGCTGTGGATATGTCATACCTATGTGGCTTCAACTGACATTTTAATATAATTAATGTTGTCTTCAGGTTGAAAAAAAAGGGAGTCAAACGGGATCATTCAGGTCCAACAACCATAAACATTGGGGATGAGCGAGTACACCACTATCTGTAACTCGGAATGGGCGGTGCATAAACCGGAAGTGGGAGTCATTTACTCGAAATTGGTTGATTGATGGATGGGGCTGTACGGCGGACGAGTGGTTAGCGCGCAGACCTCACAGCTAGAAGACCCGAGTTCAATTCCACCCTCAGTTATCTCTGTGTGGAGTTTGCATGTTCTCCCCGTGCATGCGTGGGTTTTCTCCGGGTACTCCGGTTTCCTCCCACATTCCAAAAACTAAGTTAAATCCTTTCATTCATCATTGATCTTCATTTGGATTTGTATGCATGTAAAACAATGTAATTTCTGCTATTCTGCACATAAAACTATTGTTATTGGTGAATATTTTTTGTCTTTCTGAGACAAATAAAGTGGATTTATTTTATATCTTATGGGAAAAATCGAAGTGTAACCTTCTGGAATAGATTAATGGAACCAATGTTTTACTGTATATAATTAACCAGGACATCAGCCATGTTGTTTACTTTTTCTTTGTTATGCTTTTTCCACTTTTATAACCTATAAATGTTGTTAGAATGTTTCAGTAAATGAGATTTGCGTATTTGGAAGTGAGCCCTGAAGGAAGTTTGTGTATGGCTCTGAATAGTCTCACTGTGACATCACAGTGAGCCGGATTTCCTGAGTAAACATGTGCCGTGGGTGTAATAAATTCAAACATACCGCTTTGAAAGTCCAAGGAAATACAGCTGGAATAGGTGCAGATTGTGGAAGATCTAGAAAGCTTTCTGTGCAGGTTATTGTGTGTAGCTGCTCTATAGGCGTCCACAACTCAATACAAAGGGCCGAAAATGAGCATATAGGTCCCCTTTAACCAAGGCCGCCAATTTTTTAATCTTGAATGCAGCATAATCGCTCATCTGCATACAGATGAGCTCAAAGACACAGATTCTGTACTTCATATAGAAATCATTACAAAGATCAATCTTGGTCATCTATCAAGATGAAGTCAAAGTGCTGAACTCACTGACCCAAGATTTTTTTTTTTTTTAGCTCAGTTATTATCAATATGATTAATATAGAAGCAGTGACGTGTGTTAGAGTGGACTCACATGAATGTTTGGTTGCTTGTTTGATCCATGGATGCCGCAAAGCCTTCTCCGGCGTTAGTCGTTTTGTTGTGTCATATCTGATCAATGATACACAATCATTTCATGGATGTTCTGCAGCATGTCCAGTATGATCATTTTAGGTCAACCTACTCGAGACAGCAGCGAATGAAATCCAGAAACTTTGGATTTTTCGACTTCAGTCTCATGGCCAGAGGGTTCTTTGGTTGGTTTTTGTCTTCCGCGTCCGAGCTCTCTGTATCACAAGTAATCAATCATGATAGCGCTCTTGCGCCCCAAGGTAAGGAGAAATAGTTTTTGCTCACCGATGCAGTAGTTTTTTTTGCTGGCTGCAGCCTGCAAGTCAATAGGAGGAAGACCGAGCACCTAGAGTAAACAGTTACAGTCATTAACCTAAAAACAAGAGAATTCAATTATTAGGATTTATTACCCTTGTTATGCAGTTAAAAATGTCCGCTTTGTCTTTGCCTTTAAAGAGAAATAATCCCCAGTCCAGCTCTGCCAGCGTGCAGCCGAGGCTCCACATGTCCGAGGCTGTGGTGCAACATTTGCCAACCAGACACTCCGGAGCCATGTAGGCTAGCGTCTGATTGATGGGCCGACCTGTGGGAGATGCAGAGATGTAAAGATATGTATTTCATATGTCGACATGTATAAGATGTCTTCATTACTGGGGTCACTGAGTCTCACCTCTTATGAAGATGCTCCCACCAAAGTCACTCACTGCTGCATTGTTTTCTTTGTCCAATAGGATGTTTTCCTGGAAGATCCATAGAACATTTCAGAAGTGTCTTGTTTTCTTGTTAATGCTTTCCATATATTTATGACATTTTTCTCTAAAACATAATTTGTCAACACCTGAAATAAGGTTGCTGCATGAGTCCCCCAAGGTTCTACCTTTGGACCCACTATATTTGCTATTTAGGATGATTCATTCATTCATTCATTTTCTACCGCTTTTCCTCACGAGGGTCGCGGGGGTGCTGGAGCCTATCCCAGCTGTCTTTGGGCGAGAGGCGGGGTACACCCTGGACTGGTGGCCAGCCAATCACAGGGTACATATAGACAAACAACCATTCACACTCACATTCATACCTATGGACAATTTGGAGTCACCAATTAACCTAGCATGTTTTTGGAATGTGGGAGGAAACCGGAGTACCCGGAGGAAACCCAAGCATGCACGGGGAGAACATGCAAACTCCACACAGAGATGGCCAAGGGTGGAATTGAACCCTTGTCTCCTAGCTGTGAGGAGACAAGGGAGCCACAGTTGTTAATGGTAATGGTAATATATGTCATGTGTGGTTAAAGTAGCAAATATAGAAATATAGAATAAGTACATTGCTTTTAATTACAAAGCTGATTTGTTCTCTTCACAAGAACGCTCTTGAGTCAGTCTTCAGCAAGTTTGGACTCGTAAAACTTCAAACTGTATTTCACTGTCTATTTCAGGCCATAAACTTGCCTGCTCTATCAATATGGAGGGATCAGCACATATTCAGCCATTTTACTGAAGAACCATTTACGTCTTGCAGCCTTGTATTTTTTTGGAAATGCTGAAGGCAAGGAAGGTTTTTTTTTTACTTTCAAACAAAAATAAGAATAATGGACAGTCTAATTTACTTACTGGCTTCAGGTCACCATGGATGAGCTGCACGTCTTTGAGCACTTTCAGACACTTGAGCACATCAATAGCGTATTTCCTGATGTCGGCCTCACAGAGTCGCCGCAGTTTGCTTTCTACTAAGGCTTTATGGAGGTCCTTTCTAACAGGAGACGACGGCAATGTTACTAGGACATCAATGAAGAGTAGACTTACCGAGTAGGCTTCGACTCACTCAAAAAGCTCAAAGGTGATGCAGAGATGGTTACGGAAGTAGAAATGCTCCTTCATGTGGACCATGTTGGCTTTGTTGGTCTTGTCTAGCCGCTGCAAGGTCTTTAGGTTGTCTAATTCCGTCTGTGCAAGCTTATGACCTCTGGAAATAGAAACATTTTCACTGCACTGACAAAATAATGTATACTAGACACTAAAAGCTTACTGCTGAATGAAATGCGTGTATCACAGAAGCAGACTTGATAGCCTGGCCAACAGGCTTTTATTGCAGGTTTGAATTATAATATTTTCCGGGGGCGACAAGGCTCAGGTGAAAGAGTGGTTGCCTCCCAACCGAATTGTGGGTCCCGTTCTGCCTGCCTCCCATGATCATGTCCACGTATCCTTGGGCAAGATACCGAAACCCCAGTTGCTCAGTGTCAAATTGCCTTAGAGTTGGAAAAGCACTATACAAGTGAAAGTTCATTCATTCATTTTCTACCGCTTATCCGGAATTGATCCAGATTTTTAACAAATTTGTCCTTATACAGGCATGGGTCCACGTCATGGCGTGACATATTGTGGCGTACACAACTAAGTGAGGACCAGTAAGCTCTTTTGATGGGAGCCAATCCTGAGATAAAGTCTCAACTAGCTTACGAACCCATTGGGAATTTCAGTAGGTCATTACTGTCTGACTCACCATTTCATCTTACACACATTAAACTCATCACACAGCAACTAACACTCACATCACACATCAGAAATGTAGAAACGTATATCGATAAAAGTTTTTTGTTTTGTCAATTTTTTTTTTGTTTGTCAACAATTTGTTTTGTCACGTCCTACTTTTACAAATCTTAGCTGCTTCAAGTGAGCTTGCCTGTTGGTTTCTCTTTGGCTGCTTTAGTTTGGTGTTCCTTCCTTCAATAGAGGATAAAAAGCATAGAAAATGATGCTGAGGTGCTGAGGTGCTGCTAAAGTTAGCTAGTTAAAGCTCACAGAAGCAATGCCTTATGGGAAAACTATGTTTATTTTTAGTCATATCGGGGCATGTTTGCATATTTATTTCTACACCTTTTGAGTATTAAGTTACTGTGTGATGAATTTAGTGCTGTTAGGAAATGAACCAAAAATGGGCAAGATTTAACCGGAAAAGGTTGAGGCTTAAATTGGTACATTCTTTTTGCACAGAAGCAATGCCTTATGGGAAAACTAAGGGTTTTTTTTATATTGGGGCATGTTTACATATATGTGTATACACCTTTTGAGTATTAAGTTACTGGGTGATGAATTTAGTGCTGTTAGGAAATACACCGGAAATGGGCACGATTTCACCGAAAAAAGTTGAGGCTTAAATTGGTACATTCTTTCAAGCCTGATGTGGATTTTTCTCAAAGTATTGCTACAGTGATGTCTTACTCGGTTGTGTTTCGAAAAACCTTGACGGCGACAGGAGCCATAGCCTTGTGGTCCTTGCATTTGAGCACCTTTCCTGCAAGCCCAGATCCCATCACCCCCAGCACCTCAAATCGGTAGGCCAGATGGTCGCCAACCCTCTGCCGATGAAAACAATTAAATCTGCCATCAACTCAAAACAAATACAATACAAACAGATCTGCTAAGTGGGCTACTCACCACTTTGTAGAACCCTTTGGAGTCGTCAAAGGACTCGCCGTCCTCCGACGTGACCTCTTTCGAGCGCCTGGGTTTCTTGGCCTTTTCTCCGACATACCACACGTGTCGGTACTCTCTGATTTCGTTCTGCTCGTACGCCGTCAGGCATCGCTTGCTGTCTCGGAGAACCGCTGTGCATCACAGAAGAGTACAGTATGTAGATCATAGAAATCACTCAAGGATTTATTCACAGTATTGATAGAATTGATAGAAAAACAGTTCTGTTTGGTTCTTACATTCAGGAGTCCTGCCCGGTGATTGGGAAGTGAGGATTCTGTTCTTGCAGCTTTTGTTTATCTGAACAAAGAATTGAAAATTCACTTTCTGGCAGTACCCAGCAGAGGGTGCAATTAAGATCCATCTCGTTTGCAGTATAATACCACCATTTAACGACTCTATTCACTTAACCACTTAATGTGCTATAATCGTAAAAAGATGGCAGTAACTACATTTCTAGTATCACATGTGGTAAGCAAGTAGCTTTATCGACCCCGGCATGTGCTTTTAAGTGTACTTAAGTGTACTAACCATAAATTAAATGACGCTGCGGTCAAAAAGCTGCATTTTCATTTCCAGTTTCTCCATCCGTTCATCAATTTTCCATGCCGCTTATCCTCACAAGAATAGCAGGGGTGTGCTGGAGCCTATCCCAGCCGATTTCACCTGGCACACCCTAGACCGGTCGCTATCCAATTGCGGGGCACAAATAAACATCACACTAAATCATTCACTCACATTCATACATTTGGACAATTTGGAGTCGCCAATTAAGCTAACATGTTTTGGAATGTGCGAGGAAACCGGAGTACCCGTAGAAAACCTACAAATTCCCCACAGTGATGCCCAAGCGGAGATACCAACTTCAACTTTCTCATGCACTTCCAATCATTAAGAGTACTAAGTCAAAATGTTCATTTATGCTAACTATAAATTACTGAAGTGGCTAGTAAAGCTAGTGCTAGCATTGTCAATCATTTTGCCAGTAAATATTCCAAGTGCCATGTTGACAAAACAGCATATTAAGGATGAAAGTGCATACCTGTTGAGCAGGCGTGGAGACTGTCTTCTGCTGAGTCATGTGGATTTGAGGGAACCCCAGTTTGGTTATTTTGTGCGGGTGGTTTGACGGCAGGGATGTTTGGCAATGATGGGTTGCCTGGGTGTTTTTGGTTGACTTGGTTGGCTCTTTGGGGACTCTAGCAGTGAGCGGGATCTGCAAGTTTTTATACAGAAATATTCATTTCATAAACAATACTGAGATAACATTTTAACAAGTAACATAAAGGCATCAAAGGAGTCCAGTTCGGGGCCTGATGATGTCATCTCTGCTATTTGCAGATGATGTGGTCTTGATGGCCTCATCGGGCTGTGACCTTTAGTGTTTACTGGGGAAGTTTGCACCGAGTCCAAGGCCATGGTTCTCAGTCGGAAAAGGGTGGATTGCTCCCTTCGGGTTGGGAATGAGGTCCTGCCCCTGGTGGATGGAGTTCAAGTATGTCAGGGTCTTGTTCACGAGTGAGGGAAGGTTGGAGCGTGAGGTCGACAGGTTCATCGGCGCAGAGTCTGCACTAATGCGGTCGCTGGACTGGACCATCATGGTGAAGAGAGTACTGAGCCGGAAGGCAAAGCTCTCAATTTACCGGTCGATCGGTGTTCCCACCCTCACCTCTGACCTTTAGCTTTGGGTTGGACTAATAAATAGGGTGAGGAGCTTAGTCATCCGGGAGGGGCTCAGAGTAGAGCCACTCCTTCGCATTGAGCGGTTCCGGCATCCAGTCTGGATGCCTCCCGGCCAACTCCCCGGTGAGGTGTTCCAGACATGCCCAGCCGGGGAAAATGTCTCACAGCTAGCCTGGGAACGCCTTGGTGTCCTCCCGGTGGAACCCGGTGGAGTCTAGACTTCCCTACTGATACTTCTGACCCCACCACCCAGATAAGCATAGGAAAATGGATTCATGGATGGACACTCCCATCTAGGGATGTCCCGATCGGAGTCCCAATCCCAATGATATTGATTACATTCATGCAGTGTAAATGTTTAAATCTATCTTAGGGTTCACCAAAAAAATGTTCATAGCTTATTTTAAGCCAAACAAAGTCAATATGTTAGTTTTACCAGAACATCAACACAATGCTGGTAACCACAACTCATATTTTGTATTTCACAATGGATTTATTTCTAGTCTTCTCACATTATTAACTGAAAACCTACATGGAAAGCAGGTTTATCCACCTCTGCCGGGCCCCTCCAGCCGCATCCGCTGCCTTCTGAAGCGCAGATTCAGCTGACTTCCCTCTTCTCGCCCATTTCATGCGCGGCGCAAACACTCACACTTCACACTCGTTGCACGTCACACATCATCCATAGCCAGACGCAGCCCTGCAAACAATAAAAGTGCACTAGAAGTGCTACATAGTGTCTGCATGCTACCCAAATCCATACTGAGGTAGTAGTCATACCCACATTTTGCCCACACTTGCAAGTATAGCGGGTTGGGAACGGGGCTTTTATAGCCGCTTCCTGACGAGGGATCACATGGTGAGCCTCAAACTCACCACGCCCTAACAGCCCCCGCGCCCCCCTGCCCCCATGAAGGGTGCATGTTCTCTCCGTGCATGCGTGGTTTTTCCTCGGGTACTCCAAATTGTCCATAGGTATGAATGTGAGTGTGAATGGTTGTTTGTCTATATGTGCCCTGTGATTGGCTGGCCACCAGTCCAGGGTGTACCCCGCCTCTCGCCCGAAGACAGCTGGGATAGGCTCCAGCACCCCCCGCTACCGTTGTGAGGAAAAAGCGGTAGAAAATGAATGAATGAATTAATGATTCTGTTGATGCTGCATTATACAATATAATGATTAGTCACATTATATGCATATTCCTTTACATATCACAGCGCGCAAGCCACTTAGCTAGGAGACCCGGGTTCGATTCCCCGCTCGGGCATCCTATATGTGCCCTGTGAGTCCAGGGTGTACCCCGCCTCTCGCTGTAAGTGTGCTAGGATAGGCTCCATCATGAGGGTAAGCGGTACCATAACTGTAAAAACTACACAGCCTAAGTGTACCACAATCAAAGCCAGTTTAACTGTATTGGTGGCGTTCCCAAAACTAGTCAGTGTCTGATGTGACCACCATGTACTGCAAATACCGTATACACCAATCCTAAGCATATCAAACAATCCTCAACGGTTGACATATCGGATGAGTATGCTGGCCATGGAAGTACTGGGATGTTTTCCGCTTGTCTGAAGCTTCTAGGAATTATGTACAAATCCTTGCAACTTGGGGTTGTGCATTATTATCATGCCGCAACATGAGGTGTATCAGGCTCTCATCACAGTATTGCTGTGCATTGAAAATGCCATAAGCAAGCATATAAGTACATTTAACCTGCATATTTTGGGAGTGGCCTGGGACCTAATATATCATAATATATCATAACAATCATTCTATCTATCCAGCATGGTGATATGCCACACCTGTGAGGCGGATGAATTATGAACAGTAACACATTTAAACAGACTTGGGAACAGGATATATATATATATAAGAATGTGTCATATATATTATTCCATAGTGATAACTATTCCTGGATGTTATGGGTGAACAGGTTCTACCCAAATAACATTGTAGAGCTCTTAATGCAACATATTGTTAAATAATAACATATTGTTCAATTCATTCGTTTCTGCAACTCATGAAATGATTATTATGATTCATGTCAAGTGTTCTATGAGTACAGCATAACAATATGATGCTTATATGTATGTCTAGGGTACCGTTTTAAGGTAAACTAACCTTGGTTTGTTGCTCATTAGTTTGTCTATCACTATTAGGCCTGACTGTTGGCAGCATCTTCCCCGATGCTGCAGTCTCAAGTCCCAGGCGCCTCTTCTTAATGAGCGGACTTTGGTCCACAAAATTCATCATCGCTTTCTTTCTACCACGACTTGATGACTTTATTTTTAAAGTCATTACTGACGTCGCCCTGCACTTTAATTTGTAACAAAGTCTCGCGGTGTCGTCATAATCCCATGAAAGAGTTTCCAGCATTGACGTCAAGTATTGGTTAAAAAAAATGTACTTTTTCGTGACGCGTTTTTTTTTTGTGGGCGTGGGGGTAGGAGTGAATTGATGATTCTGTGCAAATCGATGGTTTATCACGCTGTTGCTGTGGTAACCAGCCATTAATACTGGTGTAGTCTTTAAAGAAATATAACATGAGTAAAATATACGTTACCGTTCATTGGGATGTCATAGCAGGTGTTGACCACCTGAGGGCAGACCAGAGTTAAACACGGCAGTGAAAACTTAGTTAACATAACCAACATGGCGCCTGACCCCCTGATTGCGTGACATCCAAAATCAATAAGAGTTCTTTACCGGTCATGCAGTCGAAAAATAAGAGTTGAAGGAGCATGGATTATGGCACTGATGTGTGATCGGGGGAGGCAAGTGAGGCAATAACAAAATAAATATGTGTCCGCTGAACTGTTTTATAAATGTACTTTCTGTCATTATCCGCAACATAGGATAATCACTTCCTATCCCGTGCTCTTATTTTGGAAGGTTGCACTTCCTGTTGTGGGTGAAATTACAGTGGCTTTACCCCAGTGGAGTCGTGCCCAGCTGTTGGCAATTGCAATTAGTGGGGTTTAAAGGGCCAGCGTCATGAACAGCACTGGTTCATTGATTGCTTTCCTCTTGGTTGTTCTATCAGCTGGACCATCGACTTACCTGTTGTTTATGCCACTTGATTGTCTTTTTCTTTGTCATTGTTAACTGTTTTTACCTATTTATGTGACGAAACATTTGTTTGAATGGCGCTCCAGGATGAGACAAGGTTGCCTCCATCTTTGCGGTTCCGGCCAGACCATTTTTCAACTGCCTTCAACTTAGCATTTTATACCTGCCTGTCCTGCACTCTTATTTTGGAATGCTGGGGAGGAAGTTCCAGCCGCTTTACCCCAGTGGAGTTGTGTACAAATGTTTGCAATTGCAATTAGTGGTGTTTAAACACCCAGCCTCCTCTGTTCTCTGGTGTCTGCATCTGGTTAGGATGCCTCCTGGACGCCTCTCCGGGGAGACCCAACTCCCAATATGCTTGGGAACGTCTCAGGATCCACCCAGGGGAGCCGGACAAAGTGGCTGGGGAGAGGCAAGTCTAGGATTCTTGGGCAGCTGCACCGGCGACCCGACCTCAGACAAGCGGTAGCAGTTCGGTCGAGTGGTTAGCGTGCTGACCTCACAGCTAGGAGACCCGAGTTCAATTCCACCCTCGGCCATCTCTGTGGAGTTTGCATGTTAGTTCTGTTAGTTTCGGTTAGTTTGAGTTTTTGTTCTTTCGGGTTTTTCCTGGTTTCGGAGTTGCCACAAGTTTTGATCCTCATACTGATTTCGGCTTGCCCTTCCTGATGAATACCAATATCTATATGTGCCATGCAATTGGCTTGGCTGGGGACCAGTCCAGGGTGCACCCCGTCTCTTGCCCAAAGTCAGCTGGGATAGACTCCAGCATACCCCCACAACCCTACTGAGGATAAGCGGCATAGAAAATGGATGGTTGGATTGATGCTCTTATGTTTAGTGGAACAGTAGTTGAGTTCGACTGCACTTCATCAATCCAAGCACTCATCTGGTTGCTAGGCAACACACATTTTCCACAACTTGCAGCTGGAAGCAGAAGAATAAGAGGTGAAAGAGAATTTAGGGCCGTGAAAAAATAAGCCGCGGTTGGTTTGACTGGCCAACCAATGAAGATGTACGATGTACAGCTTGTTGGCAGCAGCCGTGGGTTCAGAGAGGAGAAGACACGCCGCTTTAGTTTCTCTCGTCTCTTTCTTGGCTGCTGTCATGTGAAATGATGAGCCACAACATGGCAACTAGTTAATCTGCTGGAACGACGGACGCTTCTCTGTTGATTTCATTTTTGCTTGATGTGCTCGCTCTGATCACAACTCATCAGCATCCGAAAACGATACTTGCATTAATTTACACTCGAGAAGCGTACCTTTCTCTTCTCTGTTGGATTACTAGCAAGAGTCGGCCTCCATTTGGACGTAATGATCACCACATTATCCATGTAATGAGATGATTCTCTTCAGGAGAGCATGCAGCATCTGTGAAGAGGAAGCCGTGTCACAGTTGACCGGGGGTCGGTGTAATTAGTTGGCAATTCTAGCTGTGATGTATCCATTATACACAGTACAAGCATCCATATCAATGTTGCTTCATCAGTCATCAATTAGAAGCCCCAAGAGTCATTGTGGTCAAGGACACTCAAGGACAAAATGGTCTCTGGCGGTCCTTATCCTCACCCCAATGAATCACCCAATGCAATGAATCAATGTAATTCTATCATGATCTTTCAAAACCGTATCTCCATAGGAAACAATGTAAAGTGAATTAATGCATTCCAAAGTCAAACTGTGGACAAACCTATATTATCTGCATCTGTTATACAATGAAAAAGTATAAAAAAACAAGTTAAAGGGGACGTATTATGCATTTTCCACTTTTCTGACCTATAAATGTAGTTAGAATGTTGTATTCCCGTGTTAAACGATGACCAAGTTTCAGATAATTAAGTTTGAACATTTGGAAGTGAGCCCTGCAAGAAGTTTGGAATAGCTCAAAACGCTCGATTTCAAGAGGCGTGGTAAAACTGTCCCTTTGTGATGTCACAAAGGGGCGAACATCCTTATATGGTTCATAGTTAGGAAGCACTTTGGGCATGTCCCCAATCACAGCAAAGAGGGCATACCTGGAGGCATAGATCAAAACAGACAGGAAGCACAAATGAAAGAAAATACATTTGGAATAGGTGCAGATTCTGGAAGATCTAGAAAGTTTTCTCTGCGGGTTATTGTGTGTAGCTGCTCTATAGGAGACCACAAAGGGTTGAAAAATTAGCATAATAGGTCCCCTTTAAGGATGTGAACTGCAGTGTGCAGAACGAGTCAACAAAAACTCATCGAAAATCAAGAGGATTTTTTGGTAAGAATAATTTCCAAAAATTTTGAAATTATGACTTCTGAGTCCAGCTAGTCCCTCTGACTGGGTTCATAACATTTCAACAAACAATAATCCAAAACGTTCAAAGAAATTAGTTTGAAAGTGGTTGAGTTCTGGGCTTCACGGCGGTCGTGTGGTTAGCATGCAGACCTCACAGCTAGAAGACCCGAGTTCAATTCCACCCCCGGCCATCTCCGTGTGGAGATTGCATGTTTTTCCCGTGCATGAGTGGGTTTTCTCCGGGTACTCCGGTTTCCTCCCACATTCCAAAAACATGCTAGGTTAATTGGCGACTCCAAATTGTCCATATGTATGAATGTGAGTGTGAATGGTTGTTTGTCTATAAGTGCCCTGTGATTGGCTGGCCACCAGTCCAGGGTGTACACCGCCTCTTGCTCGAAGACAGCTGGGATAGGCTCCAGCACCCTTGCGACCCTTGTGAGGATAAGCGGTAGAAAATGAATAAGTTCTGTCAAAAAAGGCAACCAATTTGAGCTTCAGCCCACACAAGCATATTTCTACTTGGCTTCCAAAATCAATAGGATTCATTGACTTTGGGTTTAAGAAATCAATCTGTTCCAAGATGGACAAAAGAACAGCTAATCTGACCACCAGCCACTTGAAGCACTTTTAACAGATTAAATGTTAGTTGTTCATCTGAATGTTGAGCGCAAACTGGATGGTCTGGATGTCTTCAATGTAAAGAGTTCTTGGTGACTAACATTTGAAAGTTGCACCTTTTAAATTGTGCGATTGTTTGTGTGCTTTGTGACAAACGGCGTGTGTACGACATCCTCACAAACTCAATCAAGCTCTCCATTTCCGGTTGCTTTCACTAACATTCACACTGAAAGTCGTTATTCACGGTGGCAAAAACAACAGAACGGACCAAATATGTGAGCGAGGATTCCAATTTGCGATATTCTTCTCTTATCGGTTTTGGTAATTCGTCCCTCTGCTGCAGGTTTGTGAACAGGATGTGCGCACAGATGGGCCGCCACTTCGAACTAGTGACTGATGTGTTAGACAAAGTGTGAAGTAATATTGCTTGGCCAGCCTGCTAATTCCTCACAAATACACAAAAGGGGAGGAGTTCTGCAAAGAACAAAGAGATAAAAGTTTCTATTTTGCTTTGTTGCCCATAAACAAACCACTATCAGTATCTTGTATAGAGTCCTCATTTCATTGCCGTTTTTTGGATAGAGGTCATTTTTAGTTTCTTAAATCCAACTAGTAGTCCTAACCTCCCTTTGTGGTTCTCAGGAAGCAAGATGGAAGAATCACCCGCATCCCCGATGAAGTAAAGCGCTCACTCCAACATTCCGGTGGACTTTTTCCTCTTCCCTTGATCTCACAGGTATGTTCTTCTTTCTTGGATGACTGATTTGTTTATTTCAAGTGAACAACAATTGTTGTGTTTAGGACAAATCTGTTTTTACAAATGAAATGTTCCGACTTGTTAGGCATTGCATCATGCAACGCTTTTGTGTTTGTTTTCCTTTATTTCCTGTTCTTGGTTGTGAAGTGCTCTGGTTAGCTTATTATTAAAAACCTTTTCATCATAATACACAGACGCAATAGAGTATCTGGAGTTTTTGTTTGCTTGACTTTGACTATGTTCTTGCCAACAACTCTCCCTACCATTTTGCTGCTGTGTGGACCAAACCAGACCAGTTCCCTTAAGCTGCAGAGGAAACACTAATTGTGACTGGCATATTTGAGGAGCGCTCCAAGTATTTTGCCAAGCAACAAGTGACAAGAATAATAATAGCAATTCTCTTGATCGGCAGTACGTGACTGCAAGTATATGTTAGTTTCATGATGTTTTATAATGAGTCAGAATGACTTCCTGTTTGTTTGCTTTAGTGCAGCGCCCTTGAGTTAAAATGTTTATTGGGAAAAACAGTACATAGTCAGTAGGCTTATAGTTTTTCCTAGTCTGTGCATGTTAGTTTTTTGTTGTTGTTGTTGTTATAAAATATAACTAATTGATGTGATGAATGTAGATGGATGAAGCCAGATGGTTACAATAGAGCACTTTTCACATGGTGGATGTGATGAATGACAAACACTGCACTGTCGATGCCAGACACCCGTTTATGAGACAAAAAAACCCAACTCTTAACATTGTTGACTACCAAAGGAGGGTTTCAACATATTGAGCCATTCATTCTCCTTATTCATTCATCCTCATGAGGGTTGCGGGGGTGCTGGAGCCTATCCCAGCTGTCTTCGGGCGAGAGGCGGGGTACACCCTGGACTGGTCGCCAGCCAATCACAGGGCACATATAGACAAACAACCATTCACACTCACATTCATACCTATGGACAATTTGGAGTCGCTAATTAACCTAGCATGTTTTTGGAATGTGGGAGGACACCGGAGAAAACCCACGCATGCACGGGGAGAACATGCAAACTCCACACAGAGATGGCCGAGGGTGGAATTGAACCCTGGTCTCCTAGCTGTGAGGTCTGCGTGCTAACCACTCGACCGCCGTACCGCCCATTTCTATTTTGTAGAAAATAATCTGATGTTTATCACGGTTAAGGAAGTCCGCATAAGTCTGTGCTGGAGCCTATCCCAGCTGTCTTCAGGCGAGAGGCGGGGTACACCCTGGACTGGTCGCCAGCCAATCACAGGGCACATATAGACAAACAACCATTCACACTCACATTCATACCTACCGACAATTTGGAGTCGCTAATTAACCTAGCATGTTTTTGGAATGTGGGAGGAAACCGGAGTACCCGGAAAAAAAACCTATGCATACACGGGGAGAACATGCAATTGAAGGTGGAATTGAACTCGGGTCTCCTAATTGTGAGGTCTGCGCGCTAACCACTCAACCGCTGTGCATCCTACTAAGAAGCATGAAGTTGTAATATTAAGGACTCAAAATGTAATATAAGAAACAAATAAAACAAAGAATAAAGTAGCAATTACACATGCATGGGAGAACATGCAAACTCCACACAGAAATAGCCGAGGGTGCGATTGAACTCCGAGCTGTGAGGTCTGCGCGCTAACCACTCAACCACCGTGCAGCCGCACATTCTCCTTGTATTAAAACATAATGTATTATATTTTTCTATATATGAAGCTGCTTTGCATGTATGCAGCATAAGATGGGTATAATTTGCTTTTCTCAGCAGGCAAATCAGTGCTGCTGACTTTCATCCATCAGTCTGGAAATAACACTAAAATATTGCATTAATTATATGCGTGTCAGTGCTCACAAAGAAAAATACTTAAAAAAAAACGACTTAGTTTTAGCCCCAATCCAGACTTTTGGGGTGAGTCATCCCTGGCCAGCCTACTTTCATGTGTGCCTTTATCCGCCTCATCAGCTGCTATCCTGGAGCGATTGCATCCGGGTGAAAGGTGCAGCGAATGCCCAATCCCCGCCCCGCCCCTACCATCCCATCCTATCCTGTAGCTCCTGTAACTGTGCTTGGCAGGCGCCTGTAGTGCCTTGCCATGTGCGGCAGTAAGTTCCTCTCTAATTCATAGTATAGGAAGCCTATTACTTCTGTCATGCTGTAAATACAATTTGCAAGCAACGCAGTGGTTGCATAAATATAACCAGTATATGGCGCTGCTGGGAACTGATTTACATATACATACATTATGTTTTATAAACTCCGGTTCCCTGTTTTTATATTGACTTATGCACTGACTCTATAAATTATTATGTATGAGGATAAACAGTCATGCCGATGCAGTATATGTCATGTCATTGAAATGCATTTTGTTATGAGGGAAGTAATGTGTGCTATAAGGAAGCATCCATACAATAGATGGATAGACACAGACACAAATGCAGTTTTGTGCTCAAATTTCAGCTCAACAAAACCTTAGTTCGCAGTACAAAGTTGAGCGGTACTGCAATTGTGGTTATCAACTTACTTTGTCAAGTCCGGTGCTTTGTGCTCAGTGTGGGTTCACATTAAAGGGATGAGGGCAAGGGTGAATCGCTAGCAGATTAATGCTGAGTATGTAAATGCGGTCATTATACGAACCATACATGTTGGGGACATTTTTTGTGTGACAATTTTTTTCCTTTTTGTTGCAAAAATGTTTTTGCAGTTGATTGATGCCTCACAATCCTTATTCCTCCAGAAGGTTTTGCAATATAAGAAAACTACCGGACTGAGTACTCACACAAGGATTGCTGTGACACATACGTCTGCTAACACTAGCCAAATTACTATTTCATATATACGTCTGACGTCAGCTGGGATAGGCTCCAGCAGGCCTCCATGACCCTAAAGGAATATTTGATATTACATTGTATTACTGATGCTTGGCTAAGGTGCCAAATCGATCCCTTACAGAGAATTTCTATTAAAATGTAGTACACAGGGCTGCACGGCGGACGTGTGGTTAGCGCACAGACCTCACAGCTAGGAGACCCGAGTTCAATCCCACCCTCGGCTATCTCTGTGTGGAGTTTGCATGTTCTCCCCGTGCATGCGTGGGTTTTCTCCGGGTACTCTGGTTTTTTAATTGGCGACTCCAAATTGTCCATAGGTATGAATGTGAGTGTGAATGGTTGTTTGTCTATATGTGCCCTGTGATTGGCTGGCCACCAGTCCAGGGTGTACCCCGCCTCTCGCCCGAAGACAGCTGGGATAGGCTCCAGCACCCTCTGCGACCCTTGTCGACCCTTCTGGAACAATACATTTCTATCCAAAAACACTAAATTATTTTAACAAAATTGCAGAAAAATCATTTAAAAAAATATATTTTTTTTATATTTTGCTCCCACTAACATTTGGTCTCTACTTGCTAGCACAGCAGACTTCAGAGCCTTTACTTCAGGGGTAGGCAAACTACGGCCCGGGGGCCACATGTGGCCCACCAAGCGTTTGAATCCGGCCTGCCAGTTGCTTTCTAAGTATTTCAATTTTTAACATACATAATGGCAACATGACTTGCAAGTCGGATGTCTTATTCAGTAAAAAAAAACAACAAAACTAAAATTCAATTTCGGAATTTGATGTGGTCTGATGTTCAAAGTGCTCCAGAAAAAAAGGGTCATTAGAACATATAGCTAATAGTTTGACACTTTTAGATAAAATTAGACAAATAATTCAAGGTGGACTGTTAGAATTATAAGCATAAAATAGTGTGTAAAATATATATTCTGCTAGATGTTACCAAATAACAAATAAAAATGAACTTTACCACAACATGTAACATGTATTAATCATTTTGGGATATATATATATATGTATTTATGATGTTACAATATCAACATCAAATCAGTTCTTTTCTGGTTATTTTTTCGATGTGATGTGAATTCTGTGGAGGAATGAAAATCAATACATTGGTGATGATGATGTCTGTAGGATCCACTCAGATGAGTCTGGCTTGAAAAGCAGCAAACTGTGCAGGAACACAATGGAGGTCCAACAATGTTCACTCAGCAGGCAAACATAACTCCAGCGGTTCAACCATACCTCTGCAGCCATTGATTGACTCCCTTTGAAGGTTAGTGTACCGTGAGAGGCTGAGAATAACCCTGAGAGCATCAACGTGGTGCTGGGGGGGGCGGAGTACGGCGCTGTGCGGGCATATTGTTTTGAATGCAAATCATTTGTTAGTTTGCCTCCAGGAAATACAAAAAAAAAAGAAGTTCTTCTCTTGTGTAAACTTAATGAAGTCGAGCTTCACCTCCTTTTTCACACTTTGAGTAGGAAGACGGGCGGCGGTAGTTGATGGTTATTTATGCCACCCTTTTATATGCGCTTGCATGCGGGATCTTTGACAGTCGCCGAGGCGAGTCTGCCAGGCAAGCGGCGCCGCCGTTAATAAGTCAGCCACTCGTGCGCCGCTATACTCTGAGATGAAGAGGTCTTAGCCTTGCTTTCCAACACAGCCAAGCCTTCTCATTATTGCAGGCATAGTACAGTTGAATTAATATCAAGTCAGAGACCCCAAAAGTTGAAGGATCATTTTTTTTTGGAAATCTGTGCATCAAAAGCAAGGGTCTCAAACTCAAGTATCAAGTATTCAGTCCAGAATCATGTTTCAACTATGTTTCATCCGAGCAGGCTTCATCATTTCACACTCAAAGACTAGGTAGGACAGCTCTAGTCAAGCAAGATCCAATGTATTTATCCTCAAAAACAGGAAGCGGATCCAGACGGGAATGGTTGGCTTTTTAGTGTCAAATGACGATTGTTAGGATACAATGGAGTGGTGCCCGCCAACCATGGTTGTTTGGGTGGCATCCTATTGATGTCATGGACCCATTTGGCTATGCATTGTTTTGTTCTTAGAGGCTAAATGACTGAGTCTTAGTCTTAGGAAGTATTCAGAGACTAGTTTCTCAACCTTAACTCGATGGATTCCCTCACTTCATTTGCACACCATCCTTCTTCCTCTGTTGACTAGGAATATGTATGTTACGCGCTAACGATGGATCTGCACGATCGATCGATAGCGCTGCGCCCGAGATGGATCCATCGTTAGCGCACAAATCAATCTGTTCTCACAATCGATGGTATATTACTGCGCCCGGGATGGATGTGTGTAGTTTGTTTAGATGCCAACAGATGGCAGCTCTGAGCGTTGTTACTTACAAGAATCAACAAGAAGTCGATGCATGCAAATTTCAAATCTTTGAATTGTCAAACAGTTCACTTTGTTACTGTTCTCGGTGGGGGGAGTGTGAACCCTAACCCCGAACCAGAACCAGAACCCGAACCCTAATCCTAACCCTAACCCCAAACCCAAACCCTAACCTTAACCCTAACCCCCCAACCCTAACCCTGTCATTGTATGCAATTAGCGGATCAACAATTGTCATTATATCGTCAGCGCAGTGTCAAAGCATCGGTCTCCAGCGCAAGGCAGTTATATCCATCGTGAGCACAGAAATCGATGGATTTGTGCGCTCACGATGGATCCATCTCAGGTAGACCACCCAGTCTTGGATCTGTGTTGTGCCATGCGCCTGCTCAGTGGCTAATTTAGTTTTCCCAAAGTAAAAATCGGTGCATTTCTCACTGCACTGGACAGCATACATCATATTGTTCTTCTGGGTATGGAGTTTCCAGTCTTTGGAGTGTACCAACCTTTTTAGGGAATTGGAATCAGGATACATTTTACTCATTAAAATGAGTAAGTGTAATTATTTCTGCTCATTATGTGTAAGTCCCATTCATAGAAATGAATGCAGTTCTGTTCTATTCTATTATATTGAATGAGCTTTTGACTAGTACTGAATGTGGTTAAGGTTTGTTCTCTTGGAAGTAAGCAACCCTACAGAAGCGGGTCAAAGATATAATCTGATGGCTGCCAGTGTGACTGATAGGGAGAAACACATCTCATCCCCGTGGTGCATGCTCCACGATTTGCACACAGTGAGTGGAAAATGCTGGCGGTGTAAAACCTTTCATATTGATGTGGAAATCAGAATGGGATGTGGAGTAAACTTAAATTGACATAAGACAGCATTAGAATGATGGCCAAAATCTAACTGTGATGCTGGAGGTTTGACAGTGTAAAAGTGCTTTTAGCAAGCCCCACTGGGGGCATGTCATTTTGGGTGTCTGTAGCTTTAACGCTAATGAGCTTTGATGAGTTTGTCCATGCTATGTCTCCAACAAGTGCTATTGTGTATTTTATCCACTATATATGTGTATGTATGTATATATGTATATGTATGTGTATGTATGTATATATCTATCTATATATACGTATCTATATATATATATATATATATATATATATATATATAGTGTGCGTGTGTATGTATGTATATGTGTGTGTATGTATGTATATATGCATGTGTATATATATGTATGTATATGTGTATATATGTATGTATGTACATATAGTATGTATGTATATATGCATACGTATGTATGTATGTATGTATATATGCATACGTATGTATGTATGTATATATGCATACCTATGTATGTATGTATGCGTATGTATGTATGTATGTATGCGTACGTACGTAAGTACGTATGCGTACGTATGTATGCGTACGTACGTAAGTACGTATGCGTACATATGAATGCGTACGTATGCATACATACGTACGTATGTACGTATGTATATGTATGTATGTGTATATATACGCTAACCCTGCACTTACCTAACATAATACATTCAAGAGGACACAAACATCACAACACTAGCTTCCCTATGTGAGCCACAATGCTAACAGCAACATCAAGCTAGGTTAGCCTATTTGCTGATAAAATAAAAAAGGATCAAACTTACAGCTCGTGTGCCTGTTGTTGACAAATGGATAGTTGTTTTATGTTGTGTAGCAAAGCCTTTTTTTTTTCCTTCTTTTTACAAAGCTGTCCACTGTGAAGATTACAAGCGAGATGTGACTTCATCTAGCTAGCGGCGGGTCATGTCCATGAGGAAGAAGGTTTTTCCCCTCTTGACGACATCAAAAACCAGCGTTTGAGCGCCTCTATTATAAAGACGCAAACAATTGAGCGCGATTTCTCATGTACGGCGCTCATAAACAGACTCTCGGAACACATACTGCTATTAGAACATGTCGCTTTTGCATGATAAGAGGCCTTTAAGAGCTGGCTTTGTTCACAGAGCAAAGAGGAAGACGAGTGTTCCCATGTTGTGATTCAACAAAAAGAGAAGTGTACACAATTGTAGCGTGTGATGGGGGGGAGCTTCAGAGACATTTTGTTCCTCCCTTCCTTCTACTTCCTCCAAAGCAAATGTGTGTGCCGGACTGTTATACAGTGCGTAAAAAAGAGGAAGGAAGTGGAATTCTATCCTCACGTTTTAATGTCAGCTTTCTCCTTGCACACCGACGTGCCACTCAATTTTACTCCGTCTTTCCACTTTGGATTCAAGTTAGCATTTTTTTTTTTTTTTTTGCATTTTGTAGTAATGACAGAGCATAGGTTGTTGTCGCACAGGCGGGCCCACAGCGCCCCCTGCAAGCCTCTGCTAAAGAGAAGGTGCCTGAGTGATGTGAGTATGTTTCACTTTGCTACAAGTGGTCCCATCATGCCGCCATAGTGGGAGAGATGTGACTGATGTGCTTACTCCTCAGTGGTTCAAGCGCTTCTGCTCCAGATGAGGTCCTTTGCTTCTTGTGTGACCCCCCCTCTGTAGTCCCTGCAGGGACAGACCAGATACATGTGGTTCACTGATCATGTAGTCTACAATGGACAGTGTTTGTTTTGGAGTCAGGAGTATGCCAACAAACGTAAAACTCAATTAAATTTGGGGCACAGCTGCAGCAAAGCAATGGTCAGCAGGCGTGCAAGTTGGTGCTAAATCTCATTAGAAAAACTAGAAATACATATGCAGTGGATCCCTGCTGTTTTTCACCGAAAACATATCACAGAAAGTCGGTATTCATTTATAAATATATGATATCACGTAGAGATGTAGAGATCTTGCACTTTGTTCAGTGGTCCTTGAACATATCGTAGTTATACGCTGGCTACAGCATGGCATTTAATTGAAAGCAGACTGCCTGACTTTAATGATCATTTAGAGTGCATGATAAAGTTGGAAAGGAAAACATTTGCTCTAATTGACTGACTGGGTTCATGTAATAACAAGTCATGTATATTGCACAACATAGCAGCTGCAGAACCAATGTTGTATTCATTTATAAATATATGATACCACGTAGAGATGTAGAGATCTTGCACTTTGTTCAGTGGTCCTTGAACACACCGTAGTTATACGCTGGCTACACCATGGGCGTTAATTGAAAGCAGACTGCCTGACTTTAATGATCATTTAGAGTGCATGATAAAGTGGAAAGGAAAACATTTGCTCTAATTGACGGACTGTGTTCATGTAATAACAAGTCATGCATATTGCACAACATAGCAGCTGCAGAACCAATGTTGTAATGGCAGTAAAGAGTAAAGAACTGCTCAGACAGAATAATCTGTAATTACGCTGATGAGTTCAAGTAACAAGTAGAAGTTTCACAAAAAAAAGCTGAGTAACGCAACCAATATTTTAAAGTGCATGCAGAGGTAGATAAAGATGGTTGTTGTTGCCTAGGCATGATACTTTAACGACGGCTTCTATAATAATAATATTACAATGATAATAATAACAGGGGAAAACAAGACTGCGGCATGAACATGATTATATCTTGCAAAAAGGGGTAGGCATTTATTAGCTTTTGCTTCAGCCTACTCCTTTTGGGCTTGTGATCAGGTAGTTGAATACAAATGTAAATAATGGAAAATTATATTTTGACTGATGTAGGAAATGCACTGTAATGTTTCATATATTTGCCCAAATAAAAAAAAAAATCAAACATTAACATCAGTAGGTTTCCCACAGCCACAGATGTTAATACCTGGCACTGATTAGAGACCGCGGTGGTTATTTTAGTTTGCAGACTAAGTGAATTGAGGCGTTATAATTGGAACATTAGTGAAATTCAATATATTGCAGCCATATGTAAATTGGCTATTGGCTACTAGTATAGTGATAATGATAATAATGATAATACATCCTGTATGATTGATTTATTATCTACTACTGATACTATTATTTTCACAAGTGCATCCCTGAAGGGTCTGAAACACAAGTGTGTACTTGGATCCCTGCCCTTGCTTTCGACATGTGTGTGTGTGTGTGTGTTTGTGTGTGTTTGGCAAGCTCAGCAATGGCCCTTAGTAAATTGAAGATGTCATGTGGAAACATCATCTTGGCATTTCAGTCCACTTGTGTTACATGGTGTACAAATAGGGTTGAATACACAACAAGCATAAGGCCAGATGTGGTCACCGCCTCCTCCTTCGCCTCAGATTTGGGCTGCTTTACACCACAATATTATTTATTTAGTTCATGTGACAATGTTGTGGTCTCATTGTCAAAAAAAAAAAAGCTTCAATGATTAGCAGTGAGGACAAATTACTTCCATATTTTTGACTTGCGCTGCTTTGACCTCACCTGTGAGCTTAAATGGGCCTGTTTCGCACATTTTGGCAAAGTGTCCTCCGGCTAATTGGACTCCTGTCGGCTGTAGCAACACAACCCATGGAACATTGAGGATTGTTTTCCCAAATGAGTTACTTGTTTGCAATATTTTCCATTATTCTCTCTGCAAGTTGTGGCTGGCTTTTTTTTTAAAGACTGAAAGAAAAGAAGTGATACCAATACAAGTCTGCATGCATGTCAACTGTCTCCTCTCCTCCACTAGAGCTCGGACCTGTTTGCCATGATCGAGAGGATGCAGGTAGTGTAAGTGGCCGTGACACTTCCTCTAGCTATATTCGCAAACGAGCCCTCCTCTGAATTTCACACCTAAAATACAATTTATTTCTTCTTTGACACGGTAGCTTGCCTGTCCTGTTAGTATTCCAGGCTGCAGCTTATATGTGGCTGGATCCCGCATTTTACATTTGCAGTTTTCCACTTTGCTGCTGTCTTCAACGCCTTTGCTTTTTGCTTTTACGCCGATCGCAATCACTTGTCAAATTTTTATGTATTTTTCATTCATTCATTTTCTACCACTTATCTTCAGGCGAGAGGCGGGGTACACCCTGGACTGGTGGCCAGCCAATCACAGGGCACATATAGACAAACAACCATTCACACTCACATTCATACCTATGGACAATTTGGAGTCGCCAATTAATCTAGCATGTTTTTGGAATGTGGGAGGAAACCGGAGTACCCGGAGAAAACCCACGCATGCACGGGGAGAACATGCAAACTCCACACAGAGATGGCCGAGGGTGGAATTGAACTCGGGTCTCCTAGCACTAACCACTCGACCGCCGTGCAGCCCTTGACGTATTTTTGTTTCATCAAATACTTAAAAACTCGATGACTTTTGTTTGATCATGTTTTATTATCAAAGAACATGCAAACTCCACACATGCCCGAGCGGGGAATCGAACCCTAGTCTCCTAGCTGTGTGGCCTGCCGCTGTGATATGTAAAAGAATATGCATATAATGTGACTAATCATTATATTGTATAATGCAGCATCAACAGAACCATTCATTCATTCATTTTCTACCGCTTATCCTCACAAGGGTCGCGGGGTGGAGCCTATCCCAGCTTGGCCAGCCAATCACAGGGCACATATAGACAAACAACCATTCACACTCACATTCATACCTATGGACAATTTGGAGTCGCCAATTAACCTAGCATGTTTTTAGAATGTGAAAACCCACGCATGCATGGGGAGAACATGCAAACTCCACACAGAAATGCCCGAGCGGGGAATCGAACTCGGGTCTCCTAGCTGTGAGGTCTGCGCGCTTACCACTCGACCACCGTACAGCTTTTGACGTATTTTTGTTTCATCAAATACTTAAAAACTCGATGACTTTTGTTCGTTCATGTTTTATTATCGAAGAATCGAACTTTGGTCTCCAAGCTGTGTGGCCTGTGCGCTGTGATATGTAAAGGAATATGCATATAATGTGACTAATCATTATATTCCATTATGTTCCATGTGGCATACCATACTTAATGTTCGCATTTGAGTGTTGTACATTACAACTCCATGTTTTGATGTCGAGGGAACAAAAATCCAAGAAAGAACCAGAAGCAGCGGAGGTCTCTTCCCCTTTCTATTCATCACCCCCATTGTCCGAAAACATCAGCTTCAAAATGTGACGCGTCTCAAAGCTCGCTGTGGGCTTGTTGTACACACAAGCATCTTGGCGATCAGCAGTGCTTCTATTTCCCTTTTACTCACAAACACACACTGAGCTTTGGGAACTGTCAGCAGAACAAGAAAAGATACAAAATATAGAAATACTTTCCTGGCACCTTTCAGCCCACACAGCAGGACTGCTTAATGACTTGTGTGGTTTGGCATTTCCACACGTTTATCTTTTTTTAGAGCATCTTTTACCTTCCCTCCCCTCATCATCAGACTGACTTTATGTAATGTGATTGTGAGTCACAGGTAACAAAGCATAATCCGACACCTCTGCGCTGCACTAGGAATGACTTTGACACTTCCAAAATGCTTCTGTTTAGCTTGTGTCCTTTTTTTATTTTTAGCTGTTCTCCTGGCATTCTTTCACTCCCGTCTTCCTGTGTGCAGGGCTGCAGAATGGATGAGCAGAGGTGCCCCCTCCCTCCGCCCCTCAAAGTGAGTCTCAAATCCTCCCATCTCCTCACAGAGCACAGTGCGGAAACACATCCATGATGGATGATATATGAAGCTTTTGCTTATCAGCTGTCAGACAGACTGTTTAAGCATGCTCGCTGACTGGGAACAGCGGGACCAAATCCCCCTGTTACCTTGACGGGCTTATGCATTTGGAACATGCTCTGCACTGGAGTTTGGACTGATGCGCAACAATAGATGGGAACCATTAGATGGAATATTTCAAGGTGTTCAGACACATGTCACCATCAAGTCGACTTAGGGACAAGGTCACTTAAAGTCAACACCTATAAGCACGCTTTTACTGTAAGTACAAGTTAATTCAGATTTTTTATTCAGTTTTATGCTGTCGATTCCGATACCGATCACTCATGAGTGAGATCAACCCATGCCGATTAACTATACAACTGTATTAACTGTACATTTTGCAATTCATTTATGATGAGTGTTATTGGACCAGGGTCGCCATTAGCCAATTCCAAGGGCTTCTAGCAAATATGTAATGTTCATTAAACAACACACACAAATATTTTTTCAAAATTATAATGACAACAATAGACACAGTTACTCCATCCCCGATGGATGTAAAATCCACTTCCCTGTGGGACAAAAATGAGCTCCAAACTAACTTTAAAAAGTTACTCCATACCCGATGGACGTAAAATCCACTTCCCTGTGGGACAAAAACGAGCTCCAAACTAACTTTAAAAAGTTACTCCATACCCGACGGGCGTAAAATCCACTACCCTGTGGGACCAAAACGAGCTCCAAACTAACTTGAAAAAGTTACTCCATACCCGATGGGCGTAAAATCCACTTCCCTGTGGGACCAAAACGAGCTCCAAACTAACTTGAAAAAGTTACTCCATACCCGATGGACATATAATCCACTTCCCTGTGGGACAAAAACAAGCTCCAAACTAACTAGAAAAGGTTACTACATACCCGATAGACTTAAAATCCACTTCACTGTGGGACAAAAACGGGCTCCTAACTAACTTGAAAAAGTTACTCCATACCCGATGGACGTAAAATCCACTTCCCTGTGAGACAAAAAACAGCTCCAAACTAAAGCCATTGCTTGCTTATTTAAAAAAAATGTCACTGTGGTAAAAAGTCACGTTTGGAGTCGAGAACCGGATAATTCTACCGAGCTAGCTAGTAAGCTGCAGCCGTGACGAGCCGTGGAACACCAATAGGTTTGCCAAGGGAGTGATCAAACAATGATTTGCGTAGCCTGTGTCAAACAGACTAGTGGTGCAAATCTTATCTTATCTTTAGTATATATTCAGCGTAATTGTATTTGTTTCATGTACTGTGTATTGTATTTTTGTCAGGATAGAAATGGGCTCACTGTCTCCCCATAAATAAGAATAGTAGATTGTATAAATGGAGGCTGTGGATCAAAGAAAAATCCAATATACAGTAAATGTTTGGGTTATTTTGCCAGGGTATCTTTTTTTGACATTTTCTGTAATCTCCCAAAATTGAGGCAAGAGCAACCGGTGTGACTTCCACAAGAGCCAGAGGGTGAAATTGGAGAGGAAACTTTCCCAATGTTGGAAAATTGAAATGTTCAGTCATGTGTTTGAAATAAGGTAGCAAATGACAACAATGGATACATATGAGCAGCTGGTGCTTCATTCTATTAAAAAACTAAATACAGTACTTGTGTTCACGACTAGCAAGGCAAAGCTTTTAGACAGATATCTCTGTCATGTTTGCCGGCAAGACAAGTGACCCTGAAAAACGTCTAGCTGCATGAATGGTGACTGCGTGTCTGCTCAACCTTTACCACGAGCATCTTTTTGCTGCCTTGACTCATATTTTCTTTTCATCCCTGCAGACAGAGGAGGACTACATCCCTTATCCCAGTGTTCATGAGGTACCATTTGCATGTTTCCTTGATATAAAAACCTAAAAAAAACTACAATATAGCAGCAGACTACTAAAAACAGTGTTTTTCTGTCATCAAACGCAGCATTCTTCTACCATTATATTCCCTATCTCTCCTCTGGACATGTCCCAACCATCTCAGTCTGGCCTCTCTGACTTTATCTCCAAGGCCTCTAACATATAATGTTCCTCTGATGTACTTGTTCTTGATCCTATCCATCCTGGTCACTCCCAATATGAACCTCAGCATCCTTATTTCTGCTACCTCCAGTTCTGCTTCCTGTCTTTTCCTCAGTGACACTGTCTCTAGGCCAAACAACATGGCTGGTCTCACCACTTTAGCATTTTAGCTGAAACTCTTCTATTACACAACATGCCTGACACAAGCTTCTTCACCTCCTTTTCACAGTCTATGTTGTTCTGAACTGTTGACCCCATGTATTTAAAAATGTATCTCTTCTCCCTGTAACCTCACTCTTCCACTTGGGTCCCTCTCATTCACACACATATACTCTGTATTGCTGAAGCTAATCTTCATGCGACTAGTCTTCATGCAGTACATCCTCAAAAAAACTCCTAGACCACTCCTGTCATATCAAAGATCTTTGACTAGCATTTTGCTAGTATGTCCTCAACAACAGATTGAGGACATTTGACCAACATTTTTACAGCACATCCTTAAAAAGTAGAGCAAGTAGAGCTGTCGAGTAGATGATCTTTGGAAAGTAGTCTGTGTGTTTGTAGTGCATCCTCAAAAACAGCAGATCTTCTTTATGGCTCTGAGTCGGATCTCTGCACTGGAATGCAACACAAATGTCATCCTTTATTTTTTTTTTTTTACCTTACCTGTTGTCTTATCACAGGTTCTTGGTCGCCATAGTCCGTTCCCGCTCATCCTGCTACCCCAGTTTGGAGGCTACTGGATAGAGGGAACCAATCACAAGCCTAGAGAGACACCGGAGGAGGAGCAACTTCCATGCCCCGCTTCTTATGTCAAGCTAGAGACCAACAGCATGGCCAAGATCTACAGGAAACAGTTCATGGGCAAGGTCAGCTAAGTTGATAGCAAACATTTGCATTTCAATTGCATGAAAATGACTAATTGCAAGATGATGCCTATGCAATTGTAATGACTCTTTATTGCGTTATCCTTTGTCAGATCCTCCATGCATTAAATCCTCTTCTTCTCCCAGGAGCACTTTAATTACTACACCATGGACGCTGCCCTTGGCCACTTGGTCTTCTCATTAAAGTACGATGTCATCGGGGATCAGGAGCATCTGCGCTTGATGCTGCGGTACATTTCCTTTTATATATTTTATTATTACAGATGATGTTTATTTCTTTAACCCTAGTAGTGGAAATAATATAATCCCAAGCAACAGAGCTCAGATATTCCGGTCCAATATTTTTTTTATTTTCCATCTCCACCGTGAGCAAGTCTGAGTCAGGGGGTTTATGCAGCGACGACGAGGAGCAGACTGGACGTCTGTCAAGCGATTCATTTCAAAAAGCATTCCCCAGCGATAATTGCTCATAAAGGGAATTGGCTGCAGGGGGAGAATGGTCTGACCACCACAAGCTGTTAGCGTCCACATTCATTTGGTCTTCAATGAGATGTGACTTCAGACTTGTGCAAACTATTCAGCCTGCTATTGTTGGAGGGCCTTCAATTTTTTTTTTTATCGACGCCATTATCTCACTTCTATAAGATGTCGTTTATATCACGGAGAGGCTTCCTAGATAGTCTCAAAAGTGAAACTTTGTGCTAACTCGTTTAACAGTATGCCATAATCATGGTTTGGTATGTACCATGATTTTACGGTAAGGAAATGCATTACATAAAACTGCTTAGGCTTTTGAATGAAACATAAGACTTTGCAAACTGCTAGCAGGTAAACAAAATAGTCAAATGCATCCATCCGTCCGTCCACTTTCTGCGCCACTTATTATGATTGGGAGTTGTGACCCTCTCTGGCCCTGAATGCGGCGTATCGTCAACAGAGCCTGTCATGTTGTGGCGTTCATTCAGGTTTCTGATTGTGGGTTGGGAACAGCCCATACGCCTGGCTATATCACTGTAGCTCAAACCGGCCTCCACGCTACCCAATGCCCGGAGACATTGTTTATGTGAAAGACGTAGCACGATGCTGTTCACTGGACTAACACGAACACTGGCCTCTCTTGGGCTTTTAGATGGGCCTCCAATATATCCAATCCTCAAAATATGAAGACATCTCTCAGTCAACCACAAACAACCACAACATCTGATCGTACCCGGGTTCTCCCATCTCATGTATCTCATTCAAAGAGAAAAAAAAAATCAATAATAAGCAAGTCAATCGGTGTCTTAAGGATTTACCTGTGATTACCCATATTTCTCTGTTTTAATCTTTATTCTTGACGTGATCTGAAAATATGGAGTACATGATTGCAAGAAGGATGAGGAGGACATTAATTTTTCTCCTATTTGGCGATGGCAGAGCAACAGGCGGATCACAAGCATGATGCTTGAATTAGCCTGCTGATGTGTTTAATGTAATTGTCACTTAATTTTGTACTCCTATTCATGACACAGGAATAGATTACATGTGTCCTTCTGAGAGGTGGTCCTGTGGGGGGTGGTGTGTGTGTATGTGTATGGGGGGGGGGGGGGGGGGGTATGATTTTTGAGTGTCATCAAAATGTACTTCACTTAAAAAGGGAGCCATAGGCATGCTAGAACTCAACAGAGATGCATTCAGTTGTCAGTTTATTGCGGACGACTAAGCTAAAGCATTAGCCCCAAGCTAAATCCTCCTCTTGTGAGGATTGAAAAGGTTGTCTTTTTATGGAAAGCGCCTCTGAGAGCCATTGATTTACTTAAGCGCTCCTTTCCGAGGCTGTAATTTGTGTTGTCGGTGTAGCAGGTGGTACTGGTTGAGTCGCATTGAGTGCCATAAATTACTAGCCTCTCTCAAGCACACACGAGGCATGACTGGATGAATTGGAAAAATACATGTGAATAATTACTTCAAATATATGAACAAGACCAAAAACAAGCCTCTCCATGTGTTGACTTTAAAAAAAAAAAACGCTATTGTGTGAGAACAATGATGGCATCCATTGGCAAGCACCCAGTGCCTCTCACTGCGCCCCCGTGCATCATTTTACTGATGAAATCATTTTAGCATGCAAGAGGTCCCCACTCCTGATTGTTTTAAAAGCCACATTCACTTTCTTTTAATGGAGCTGCATGGCGAATGATGCAAGCTCGGAGTCACCCAGGCTACGCTGCTGTTGTAGTCTTTTACACGGGGGAGAGATGAATCGTGTCTATGAATACTTACTGTATATTCTGCTTCAGCTGGCAACTTTTAATTGGCTGAACTTAACTGTAACTCAGTACAGTTGGTGCTATCATCGGTGCTATGAGAAGATCAATACCCGCTTTTATGTTAGAGTTTGCAGAAGTGTCCAATAGGACAAGGAAAAGTTGCTAGATATACGAAATGCTAAGTATGCTAATTATGCTAAATATAGCAACACAGTCGCTATGTTGGCAACACCAATATCCTGTTTACTTTACAATGTAGGTACGATGCAGAATTGCAAAGACAAGCTACATTCACAGAGAGTCCCATTATAATGTGTTTATGTATTCAATTTGTAGCGGTCCATATTTGTTTGTGGCGAGCCACCACAAATATACGAGTCTATGGGAAACACCATGAGTACTCGGTGTGGTCAGCAGCTTTATCTACCTTTGTATGCACTTTAAAATGTTGGTTGTACTACTCAGCTCTGTTGTAATTGTCTTGAAAATGGACTTGTTGTAAATCATGAGTTTTCCAGTTTCAGAAATAACAGCATCTGTTAAATTATTGCTGTCACCTTTGGTAAATATGTAAATAATCTTTGTGACTATAAGAGCATTTAATATGCAAACAATGCACAACGATGAGCCAATTCAAGAAACAATACAAGCAGTTGATGTTTGCTAAATACAAGGATGAAGAGTCTTGAACCAGTCATGATGTGCTATATATATCACTATATTGACACTTACTATGGTACACATTATGTCATTGGATGGTCATATGCATTATTTAAAAAAAAAAACCTTCAACTGTATTATGGAAAGCAGGAAGTGAACAAATGTAACAGTTACTGATTGTAACAGTACCAGATGGAGGGGTAGGATTTAATAAGCTTTGCTTCTTCCTACTCCTTTTGGACATGTGGAACTGTGAACTGATTATGTGATGCATTCAATTGTAATCTGATGCATGTTCAAATGAAATAAAACCATTACCATTACCAATATATACATATTTTAAATGGTCTATTTAGTCACCGAAAGAAGATCGACACATTTTTTTTTTTGCTCCAAATTTCTAATGCTAGAGTCCACAATCAACTGACTACTTCCTACTTTTTATCTCTTTTTCCATATAATGCCTTGAAAAAAAAAAAGATTAACTTTCTATTTGAGACACAACCTTGAGAAGTTTTTGAAAGAGACATCCATGAGGCTTACAAACCCCACAAGGACGATTTTTCTCCCTGAATGCAGAAAACGCCGCTGACTTCATATATTCATTAAAGTTAATAAAAAATCAATCTTTTTTTACTTTCAGCACCAAGCTAAAAACCTACCATGACGTCATCCCCATCTCCTGCCTCACAGAGTTCCCAAACGTGGTCCAGATGGCCAAGGTAAGACCAAAGTCATTAATGTCAAGTGTCATTAAGGTGTCTTCTAGTTGCTCGTCTTCATTTTGATCTTTCACAGCTCGTTTGTGAAGATGTCAATGTGGATCGCTTCTACCCAGTCCTCTACCCAAAGGTAAACAACTTGTGTTTATTTTCAAACATGTTTATTTTAAAAGTCCTCTCTGGTCCTCAGGCGTCACGCCTAATTGTCACGTTCGACGAGCATGTCATCAGCAACAACTTCAAATTTGGTGTAATTTATCAAAAATTTGGCCAAGTGAGTATAACACAAAAAAATGTTATATTTGGAAGATGGTTCAATCCTCCTGACTGACTTTCCTTGCAGACCTCGGAGGAGGAACTCTTTGGGAACATGGAAGAAAGTCCGGCTTTTGTGGAGTTCTTGGAGTTTCTGGGCCAGAAGATTGAACTGCATGACTTTAAAGGGTTTGGATACTTTTTTTTTTTTTTTAATTACTACACAAAACACAAATTGTTTTTTAGGTAGTATATTTTAATTTTGCAGGACATTAACATGCTATGCAATCCATTGTTCACTTTTAGTGCATGAAATTGTTTGAGCAAAGGGCTGCACAGCGGTTGGCACACAGACCTCACAACTAGGAGACCAGGGTTCAATTCCAACCTCGGCCATCTCTTTGCGAAGTTAGCATGCTCTCCAAAAACATGCTAGGTTAATTGGCGACTCCAAATTGTCCATAGGTATGAATGTGAGTGTGAATGGTTGTTTGTCTATATGTGCCCTGTGATTGGCTGGCCACCAGTCCAGGGTGTACCCCACCTCTCGCCCGAAGACAGCTGGGATAGGCTCCAGCACCCCTGCGACCTTTGTGAGGATAAGTGGTAGAAAATTAATGAATTAATGTTTGAGCAAAACGTCTGTAGTGCAAAATATTGATATTTCATTGCAAAATATTGATAACTCATTGACTCTCATTGAAGTCCTTTGTAAACCAAATACACATATAACAATATCAACAATGTAAAAAACAAACTTAGAAGGGACCAAAACAAATATCTCGTCATGTTCCTATTCGTCATTGATGTGAAAGATGAAATATGTACTAATCTAATTAATCTAATTTAAGGGTGAATCACAATGTGAGAATCCTATTGGTTATGAATGATACCCAAAACAAGTTAGCTTTAATTGCCTTTACCAGTCAAAGACTACCTATTTATTCCGAGGTCAGTCATGCAGTTTACAATAAATCCTCCTCCCCTGCTAATTACTGCTGCTAATTTTTATTACAGCATTAGCTAATGCCGTGCTGCAGAGCAAAGCACTCAAGTGGAAAGTACACTGTAAACATGGCTGACGACAGCCAGCATAAAATATTGTTGCTGTCTGCTCTCTGATGAAGTGTGCACACTTGGTGATGATTTAGATTTTTAAAAATGGATGTGAATGTACACCATTAATGTAAACAAAATTTATGACGTTTTGGTGCCTAATTACTGGATTATTAGGACGCCGCATGATGTAACTCTTCTATACCCCTGAAGCACTGCACACAAAAGAGTGAAAATTATGTTGTTATTTTTTGGATAAATATATATATACATGGTGGTGTTGATATTAAACCCCAAAGTTTGACCCTAGAAGCCGTGATGACTTGAAAGACACAGAATTTGGTACACACCTCCAGGGGACTCACAAGCACATTAGTGAACATTTTGAGAAAAATGGCCGCCATCAACTCTCTATAGATTATTTACCATTATTCTAATGATTATAAAACATTGAGGATATTTGTGTTATATGTATATATATATGCTACCATGTTTTCCAAAGTTTTGAGTGCAACCGAAAGGGGACAGCACAAAAACTTCATTCATTCATTTTCTACCGCTTTTCCTCACGAGGGTCGCGGGGGGGGGGGTGCTGGAGCCTATCCCAGCTGTCTTCGGGCGAGAGGCGGGGTACACCCTGGACTGGTGACCAGCCAATCACAGGGCACATATAGACAAACAACCATTCACACTCACATTCATACGTATGGACAATTTGGAGTCGCTAATTAACCTAGCATGTTTTTGGAGTGTGGGAGGAAACCGGAGTACCCAGAGGAAACCCACGCATGCACGGGGAGAACATGCAAACTCCACACAGAGATAGCTGAGGGTGGGATTGAACTCGGGTCTCCTAGCTGTGAGGTCTGCGCGCTAACCACTCGACCACCGTACAGAATTAACGTGTTTTTGTTTCATCAAATACTTGAAAACTCGAAAAAAAACTTTGTTTGATCATGTTTTATTATCAAATAATCGATCTCGGGTCTCCAAGCTGTGTGGCGTGTGCACTGTGATATGTAAAGGACTATGCATATAATGTGACAAATCATTATATTCCATGTGGTATACCATACCATACCTCATGTTCCACACGGAAAAATAATTGGCATTTGAGTGTTGTACATTACAACTCCATGTTTTACCCGGAGTACCCGGAAAAAAACCCAATGCACAAAAACTTAAATAATTACATTTTGATTTAATGCACTAATTGAAGCCAATGAAGCTTTTTTTCTCCTTGCTGCTCTCAGCACGTCTGCTTCCTGTCTTTTTACAGCGGGCTAGCTAGCTCATGTCTGGGCTGAGTCATCACTCACTCCTTTATTGATTATGTGTCGCCTTTCAATGAATTCCTAATAAACGGTGATTTGTCCAGCAGCTCACGCTGGGACTGAAAACTTCTTGTCTCATCTGTCTTTTGCATTTTTTTTATTTTTTTTGGTCCTCTCTCATCCTGTGTGCTCCAGGTTCCGAGGAGGCCTCGATGTGACTCATGGTCAAACGGGGACAGAGTCAGTTTACACCAGTTTCCACAACAAGGAGATTATGTTCCATGTGTCCACCAAGCTGCCTTACACGGAGGGAGACTCCCAGCAGGTAGGGTGACGCTCCCGTGATTTATTACATGCAAGCTAATTAGTGATTGAACATGACTAATTGATTGCTAAAGGACTGGTCTCAATAGCCACGTTTACATCGACCCAAATATTCCAATTCCACTTGGGTTGTGTTACACTCGCAAAACGTAATAAACCATAAACGTAATACAAATCTGCAGCTTTGAATGTAATAATCCCGCAAATGTAACAAATTTCCCACAAACGTAATAAAATTTGCCTACTGCAAACATAATACTGAATTTATGTATGTAAACTGTTGTTTACGTTTTACTGCGAATGCCCCATTGACTATTCCGTTTGAGTATAGCAGTGCATGTAGACAGGAGATTGGAATATTCCTTTCCATGTATACACTGTTTTCTGGTACGTCATTCGGAAAGATTCCATTCGGAAAGAGGAAAATCTCATATAAACGTGGCTAATATTGTGAGTGGAACCTTCTCCTGTAGCTCCTTTAAGTACATTTCTATTGATTTGCGCTACTTTTTTCAAACCATACAACCTATATAATTAGTAAAAAGGCTAAAAAGCTGGAGCATGGAGGGAGGGGGTGCAGCTTACTGTGTTTTAACATTTCGGATGCCAATGGAATTACCTGGAGTCTACTTGGTGAGAGCAGAAAAGAGACTGTAAACAAAATGGCAAAATGAAAGGAGTATACGTTATAGCATAGAGCATATTCCTGTGAAGGACACTATCTGCTATCCTCAAGGTTCTGGATGCTGAAGGACTGTCATGGCTTCAATATTGTATGGATGTCGGCTACAGTACCTCTGGATTGGCAGACCGCTATCTCAAGTATCTCAGGGTCTTGTTCACGAGTGAGCGAAGGTTGGAGCGTGAGGTTGATAGGCGGATCGGCGCAGCGTCTGCAGTAATGCAGACCCAGATAAGTGGAGGAAAATGGAATGGAATGGACACTATCGACATTTGGGAAGTGGAGCTGAGTCTAGGACCCTATTACATGGACTTCTACCTCGCCGTTGCTGCTTAAGATTCCAACATGTGGAGACAGAGAGTGATGTTATGGACTAAGCACACAGGATCCCAAGGCCTTGGTCATAAGTTGTCAAGACTTAACCCTGCAGGATTGTTATCAGTTTATAGAATGACCATCATACTGAACATGACAATAGATCTCCTGTATGATAATATAATGGGTCTTCCTCCTGTCCATCATCACCACACAGCAAGTCAGCAAAGAGCGAAAGCAGGGGTCTCAAACTCAATTTACCTGGGGGCCACTGGAGCTAGGGTCTGGGCAAGGCTGGGCTGCATCAGGTTTTCCAAAAAAAAACAAAAAAAACGCATTTATTAAAAACAGAAAAATATACATATATAATATATATAATATATATATATTATATAATATAATATACTTTTTCAGTGCTTTGGTTCAGATTTTCGACAATACAAGCTCTGATAAAACATTCCACTGTTCTCAAATATCTTCATTTTTATTTTTCTGCACAAAATAAGATGAAAAATAAATAAACAAATCAAGAATAAAGAAAATCAATCAATCAGTAATAAACAAATAAATATCATAATAATAATAAAACAGCAAATAATAAAAACTTAGGAAACCACATATAGTTGGTGGGTAGACAAATTATTTTTTTCAGATAAAAATGAACAAAGCATTATTAGAGCCCTGTAGACATGACAAAACACGACTATAGTCACATTTATACTTTTTTTATTTACAACATATTGCGCAACTGCAGGGTCTTGAGACACATGCTAACTCGCAAACTAGACAGCTAGCGACCTAAACGGTAGCCTTCAAGTTATTTCCTTTAAACTTAAATAGCCAAAAACTTACCACTTCCACACAGGTAGGGAGGATAACTATGAACAGTTATTTAACCTTTAACATGAACATTAATCAAACGTAATAATTTTTTCTGGGTACATGATACCATACAGCATCCATATCAAACTTGCGCGGGCCGCACTAACATTAAACTTTCATATCAAGGCGGGGGCCTCAAACTAGTGTCCTGCGGGCCACATCTGGCCCGCGGGCCGCATGTTTGAGACCCCTGAGCTAAAAGGAATAGTTAAGATTTTTGTTCTTACCTGGGGTGCTGGAACGCCAGAACTCTTCATGTTTCTTTCTCCATCCTGGGTGTGTAGAAATTAATCGTCCTCGCCGAAGCGTGCACTACACACATAAAACCTTGCCACCTTGGCTCCAGTAGCCAGTGGCAAGAAGCCAAAGTTGTATCCGTGACGGGAAAAGCGATGTAATATATACAGGTGGTTCAGACACATTCTTGTTGTTACATAATTACAAGTCAGCACCAAAAACTGTGTCAAACAAGTGATGGAAAGGTGTGCAACCACAGTGATATGAAGAGAGAGAAAATAGTGCCATGCGATTCTGAGGCTTGGGTTTTGTATGTTTTGAACACATATTGTTTTCAGAAGCAAAACGCTAATCGGAACTACTTTCTTCAACACCAAAAACTGAGCAGAAAAGAAGATGTCGGGTTAAAGTCGTTGTTGATACAGCCTGTCTGCCTATCTAGTGCAGGGGTCGGCAACCTTTACCAAAAGAGCCTTTCTTCTTCCAGTCAAGTAAAATAGTCTGGATCCGCAAAACATTACACAAGTTATAAACTATTACAAACTTTTATATTTTTTTTAATATTGCCAGTTACAACAACAGACATAAACTAGCATGAGTGCAGCGTACATGTGGACGACTACATTGAAATAATTTACACTGAACTATGTGGGCCCTTTGTTCATTCATTCATTTTTTACCGCTTATCCTCACAAGGGTCGCGCTGGGTGCTGGAGCCTATCCCAGCTGTCTTCGGGCGAGAGGCAGGGTACACCCTGGATTGGTCGCTAGGCAATCACTTTGCACATATAGACAAACAACCATTCATACTCACCTTCATACCTATGGACAATTTGGAGTCGCCAATTAACCTAGCATGTTTTTGGAATGTGGGAGGAAACCGGAGTACCCAGAGAAAACCCACGGGGAGAACATGCAAACTCCACACAGAGATGGTTCCTAGCTGTGAGATCTGCCCGCTAACCACTCGACTACCGTGCAGCCGAGTCGTTCTTGTATTTGTGTAAAATTAAAGGAAGACATAGTCGACTTTAACATGAAAAAAGCCCATGAGAGCTCACATATCTGCATATCAGTGCTGCCTGTTTAATATCGTTTACATAATTTGACTCATCACAGGCAATTCAATATGTTTGCACTGAATTCATTTATCAAATGGCCTCCTGGTGATGTTTGTTGTCATTCTATTGGTCCTGTCATTGACTGTTTTGACAGAAAAACACATTTATTTCATTTTCTGAATAATTTCCTGTTTATTTATTCAATTTAGAGAATAGATGTTATGATATTTTTATGAACGATTCTTTCATGTATTCTCCATCTGTGAACAGCTTTTCGCTTCTCATGATGTCATGTGCAGTTAGTGTCGCACATCCAATCCGTCGTCAAAAATGAGTGCAGATGCATTCACGGACTTGTCGTGAGTCGATGATTTCAAACTGTTTTCGCTTTTGGTATTTAAAAAAAATCTGATTGGCGTGGGAGCTGCAACAAGGAGACTGAACAGCCGCCACATATGGCTCCGGAGCCGTGGGTTGCTGACGCCTTATCTAGTATATCTGTCACGACTGGTGTTCTTCCATGTGTGATGTTCAAGCTGGATTAATGCTCCTGTATTCTTTCTCGAGTGGATGGAACTTGGTTACTGTGGTAACGCTGTCATTATAGCATCGACGGACAGTCGGCACCTTACACAGGCTGACTCCTGAGAAAAGTGAGAAAAAAAAAGGTGCAATTGCATTCAATGACAAGAAAGTAGCGCGTTCATGCAGTCTTAGGAGCAACTTTCATTAAAAGAACATCCATTTCAACATTTCCCATTTGATTCTATTGTTTAAGGCAGGGGGTCGGCAACCTTTACTATGAAAAGAACCATTGAACGCACTAAAGAAAAATGGCCTGGAGCTGCAAAACAACATCTAAATATCACAAGAAGAGAACACAACAAATAGAAGTGCAGTACGTGTGCATGTGTAATGGATGCCAACTCGTAGGGTTATCATGGTAGCATCTTGGTTAAACATCACTACCTGACGCCCGAAGAAACGTGTAACACAGTGAATTGACAGCCTGTCTTTTAGCCGGATTAGCCGGATTTCAGCGAATTATGAGTCTCCCACGGTTTTGGTCGTTAAATTCAGAGGGAATCTGGGGGTATCAAAGTAGTTCAGATAAGAAAATACAAGCATTGCAAAGGGAGCCACAATAAAGAGGCTGAAGAGCCACATGCGGCTATGGAGCCGCGAGTTGCTGACACCTGGTTTACGGCTTCTAAACTGCACGTTTATATTGTTCATAAATGTTAAAAGATCTTTTTTTGTTTTAATAACAACATTCAGGCATATGCAGGAAGTGGGTGTGTAAATCAAAACCATTGTGGCTGTAGGTAACCTTCTGGTGTTCATTGTTTACAATGAACTGATCGGTGGTATTAATGAACTTTGGCATGCACTGCGAATTATTATTAAAGTTACAAAATAGCTTGTTGTGTATGAATAAATATGAATAATTGTATAATGGGCTGCACGGCGGTCTAGTGGTTAGCATGCAGACCTCACAGCAAGGAGACCAGGGTTCAATTCCACCCTCGGCTTTCTCTGTGTGGAGTTTGCATGTTCTCCCCGTGCATACGTGGGTTTTCTCCGGGTACTCCGGTTTCCTCCCACATTCCAAAAACATGCTAGGTTAATTGGCGACTCCAAATTGTCCATAGGTATGAATGTGAGTGTGAATGGTTGTTTGTCTATATGTGCCCTGTGATTGGCTGGTGACCAGTCTCGCCCGAAGACAGCTGGGATAGGCTCCAGCATGAATAATTGTATATATTATTATAAATTGTATATATTTATAATAAATAAATAGTATATCTATGTGTGTCATCCAGCTGCAGAGAAAACGGCACATAGGCAACGACATCCTCGCCATCGTGTTCCAAGAGGAGAACACGCCGTTCGTTCCTGACATGATCCAGTCCAACTTCCTGCATGCCTACGTGGTGATACAGGTGGAGAACGCATGCACAGACAATGTCACTTATAAGGTTTGTCTCCATGCAGCCAACATGTAGAAAATTCCTCCATGTTTTTCCATTTTTGACATCATATGTGCTCCACCTCTTCCTCCGGCAGGTGTCTGTGACAGCCAGGGATGACGTGCCCTTCTTTGGGCCGGCCCTGCCTGACCCGGCCATCTTCAAAAAGGTCAGTGATGGCGTCACGTCACGCAAGCGGAAGCACGACTAAACAGCAGAGGTCAACATGGACCTTTATTTCTTCTGTATCTTTCTCAGGGTCCTGAGCTTCGAGAGTTCCTGTTCACTAAGTTAATCAATGCCGAGTACGCTTGCTACAAAGCGGAGAAGTTTGCCAAGCTGGAGGTGAGAAGAGTCCATCTCAAATATTTCCCTTATTTTATTCCACGTATGGACAGAATTTTTTTTTTATGCATGAAAATCAATTTTGTTTCAGGAGCGCACACGTTCAGCCCTGTTGGAGACCTTATATGAGGAGCTCCATATCAACAGCCAGTCCATGATGGGTCTAGGCGGAGATGAAGACAAGCTGGAGAACGGTGGCAGCGGTGGAGGAGGTGGAGGATTCTTTGAGTCCTTCAAGGTACAGCCTCTACTTTGTCCAATAAGGCACAACTTCATGTGCATGAGAGAATGAGCGCACAACGTTCGCCAACGCTTTTCCCTTGTCTCTGGCTTCCTGGGGGATTCTGGGTACTCATTCACGAGAAAGCCAAGTGTAGTAAATGGGTTTCGTATCTCAAAGGACCAGACCTATGTGGCGGTTGACGTCCTCGCTTGGCTTGTGACAGCCGCATTTATTCAATTTTTTTTTTTTTTTTGATGCTGGAGTGCCACGTTGTGTACGAGAGGCACTTTGACTGCACGTGCTCCATCAATGGCTATTTGGGCCCGCTGGAGCACGTCCAAGCCGCCATGCCGCAGCGGTGGCAGGTGTGATTGTGTCTGCCTGTTAAACATTTTAATGGCTCCTCATCTCGGAGCTGATGATGCATGTTGCATGTTCTTCTTAATGGCAGCCAGCGTTCACTCACATGTTTGTCTGCTGACGTTCATTTGTGAGCCACACCTTGTACGCTAAATGTCTTTCTTGATCTTTCACTCTCTCACTGTTGCCTCTCCGATTTTCTTCAAATATGAGCCTAGACCTCACAGCTAGTAGACCAGAGTTCAATTCCAACCTCGGCCATCTCTGTGTGGAGTTTGCATGTTCTCCCCGAGTTTTCTCCGGGTACTCCGGTTTCCTCCCACATTCCAAAAACATGCTAGGTTAATTGGCGACTCCAAATTGTCCATAGGTATGAATGTGAGTGTGAATGGTTGTTTGTCTATATGTGCCCTGTGATTGGCTGGCCACCAGTCCAGGGTGTACCACACCTCTCGTGAGGATAAGCGGTAGAAAATGAATGAATGAGTGAGTCTAGGCTGCACTGCAAACCTGCATAGACAGTATATGCACCGCCAAATGGCATCAAATATATAATAAATAATATTAATAAATATTATATGAAATATTACATAAATAAATTATATTATGTTGATAAATAATACTTTTAATAATAAATATTATATTAATTAATTATATTAATAAACAATAATTTTAATAATAAATAATATTAATAAATGTTATATTAATTGATATATTAATAAATTATATTATATTCATTATTGAAATTATATTATATTAATAAATAATAATTTAAATCAATCAACCTATACCTACAATACAACAAATACTTTAATACATGTCAAACTCAAATGACAAATATATGAAGTGTAGCTGCATCTTAATATAAAAAAAAAACATTTACCATCAGAGGAGAACATGAAAACTCCACCCAGATATGTTCCATTTTATAATTTAATCTTTGTGGCAACATTTTTGAAGAGAGCCTTTTTTATTTTCCCATAAGTTCCATAAAGGCAGGCTAGTATGAGTTTGATATCAAACGGCTTTGGCGTGAATTCGTGACAGTGATTATGACCCCTGACATCAAAAATAAATTAAAAAAACCTACAAATCTTGCAGATAAGGGTACCATCTCTGTAGTTTGGTTTGCTGTAGGTCTGAGGGCATTTTTGTATAAGCTCTCCCTCTTGCGTGCACTGCCCCCTACTGTTGGGTCATAGATTACATGCATAGGCAGGCATGCACTCAACAAACCTACAAGTCTAATAAAATTAAATATTGAGTATTGATTATAAGTACCAAATATAACATATGAAAAATTGCATACCAGCATTAAGGCCTGAGGGTGTTTGACTTTAAAAGTTGCACAATATTGCAACCCTAATAATAATAATAATAATTAATAATAATAATGTAGATTTCCGCGCCTCCACCCAGTGACCGTATCTCCTCATCTCTCTCTGTAGCGGGTCATCCGCAGCAGAAGCCAATCAATGGACGCCATGGGCCTCAGTAACAAGAAGTCACACACAGTCTCCACTAGTCACAGTGGCAGCTTTACCCACAATCTGGCTGAGAGCCCCAAAACACCCGGCATTGTAAGTAACACGGTGTGTGTCAGTGGAGGACCTGCTACACTACACTCTGTATGTGTCTCATCCCATTCTCACTTCCTTTTATTTATTTCTTTGGTGCATTCACACCTGTTGGGATTCTCACTTTCCGGTGTGACACTGGAGTATGAAAAGAAATAGAATCCATCAATAAGAGGAGGTTGTTTAGTAGTGAAGTGAACACCGTGTACGCAGATGTTTTGACTACCCAGACTCCCTTGCTCCTTCCTCTGCTGCTGCAGTGCATGTGACCTCAGTGTTGTTGTTGTGCATGTATGGCTGCAGAATGAAACTGTCCGTGTAATGTGCGGTATCCTTCAAAAGTGAATACAGATCTCACATTTCTGTATTTCAAGGGACAATACACTAAAAAGTAAACATTGAGTAGTCAATATACAGCTTGAATAGCAGTCTAGATTCAAAAGCTATTTATTGTCTAAATAGCTGGCAACACAAGTGAATGCAGTGAGGAGTTCAATGACCTCCACATTGGAGAGACCGAGCAACCATTATAGACGTCCTAACCCTCCTTTTAGAGCAGTTTTTACAGGCCCAGAGTCAGTAGTTCATTCAGACAGAAAGGGCAACACTAGCCACGTTTACATGAGAAGTTTTTCCTCTTTCCGGATGGAATCTTTCCAAATTACCTCTCCGAAAGGAATATTCTAATCTCTTGTTTACATGCGCCGCCATAATCAAGCAGAATAGTCAATGGAGGGCATGCGCAGTAAAACGTAAACATCGACATCACGTGATACCGACTTCCCTGAGTTTTTCTTTCACTTGTTGGAATAACTCCCGTATTGCGAGTTTTTCGTCCATCCAGACTTGAAAATTAATTAGTTTGGATCAAAAACAAACTTTCCGCAGCAGTACAGTGACGATTTCTATCCTCCATTTTTAAAACTGAAGAACGTCTCGAGCTGCGTGTTACGTCATATCTGAGCATGCGCTGAAAGAACGAACCCGGATAAAGATAAAATTCATTCATTCATTTATTCATTTTCTACCGCTTTTTCCTCACGAGGGTCGCGGGGGGTGCTGGAGCCTAAGGTAAAATTCAATCATGCTAATATTTTATAATTAAACTCGGGACATGTTTTATATAGATATATATTATTTTTTAATAAAACTGGACTTATGAATAAAGTATAGAAGGGTTTAGATTATGTTCCACAGATGGCGGTAATGCACACGAAAGCTGCTTAACAACAGAATAAACAACAGAAGAAGAAGAACATACCCTGACAACTTTTCATTTGAACGGGTACAAGATAACTCGATTGGATTGGGGAACGGAATATTCCACCCCAGTGAATCCGATTATATGTTCATTCGGATTGGCACTTCGGAATGAGGTGTATAAACCGAATGCAATTGGAATATTTGGGTCCATGTATACGTGGCTATTGTCCAAATTCCTGATTGAAAGAAAGCTATCTTTGTCTAAACAGAGGTCCCATCACTTATAACAATGTCCCGACATATCTCCCCCAAAGATTGTCATATTCCATGGCATTCCAAGCGACAACCAACATGTTTCTGTTTTGTCACCAGACAGGCAAATGACCTACCAAGAGACCTGAATTCACTTTTGCCCTCCATGAACCGTAGCTCCCCAGCACTCGTGCAGCCACAGAGCATGACACTACCACCATAATGTTTTACTGTTTTACTGACAAGACACCCTTATATTTGTGTTGTACTGCAAATGGATGGTTCATCTATACCGCTATACAAGCTGTACAAACTGAAATAGTCTCATTTTTGTTTGATACCGACTGTCAGCTCTCGCTTGCCTTCCCCTTGGGGGGGGGGAATTGTAGTACTTATAAAGCACGCCCATCCCCGCAGTCAGCGTGTCGATATCGTATACGTTGTTGTGAACTTCTGTGTGCTGCACGAGATCTTGTGATGTGTTCTTTTCTTTTTCAAACTGCCATCTGTTTTCTCTTTTTTGCATCGCCCTCGACCCACTCACCCCCGTGACCCCCGTCCCGGCTTGTGTGGCTCAGTCATTGCTTGTCCCAGGGAAAAGTCCCAGTAAATATGGACGCCGAGGCAGCGCCATAGGGATAGGAACAATAGAAGAGGTTCATGTTTCTTTCTCCCTTCTTGTTCACTCACTGTGTTTTCTTTTTATGTGTTGCAGCTAATTTATTGCTCATGTGATGTGATGGCTTGTTTGACAGGTCCTCGCTCATCAGGGGTTTTGCTTTGCATTTCGTGGCAGCTTGATAAAGATGATGAAAATTAATCCTTATTCGTCAGCATGAATTATTGTGGGATTTAAATTAGACGTGTCCACCAGACATTGTGACATTTAGATAGTCTGACCTCTGTAATAAGATGTCTGAAAGGTGCTAATGCCGAGTCTGATATGTGGATTATACGGAATAATGTCGGACTCCTGCTGGGGAGGAGTCCAACATTTTGGGCCATTTTCATTTGTTATTTCATTTTCTACCGCTTATCCTCACAAGGGTCGCTGTCTCCGGGGGAGAGGCGGGGTACACCCTGGGTTACACCCTGGACTGGTGGCCAGCCAATCACAGGGCACATATAGACAAACAACCATTCACACTCATATTCATACCTATGGACAATTTGGAGTCGCCAATTAACCTAGCATGTTTTTGGAATGTGGGAGGAAACCAGAGTACCCGGAGAAAATCCACGCATGCACAGGGGAGAACTCCACACAGACGATGGCTGAGGAGGGAATCGAACCTAGGTCTCCTAACTGTGTGGCCTGTGCTCTAACCATTCATCCTTTAATAAGCTATATTATTAGATATTATAGAAAGAAAAAAGCCAAAAGAAACAAACAAAAGCTATTACATAAATGCTATTATATGAATGTTTTTTTCTTACCATATATTGACTTACATTAAATTAGTTTTATCATCTTTAAAGTATTTAATTGAAAACTCAACATACAACCTGGCATCATGGCTTGAGCCAACATTTTCATGGTTTAAGTAGCTGCAATTTCGTTATTTGATGTGGTCTGTTGGTTACTAAGTGCTTCTGAAAAAAGGGACTCAATCACATAATAATAATTTTATAATGTAATAATGTCATAATGTCATAATTTTAATTGAATTTAATAATACAAATAATTTAAATATTAATAGTAATAAATAATACATTTAATAATAAAATAATAATACATTTAATAATAAAATAATAATACATTTTTATATTATAAATAATAATAATAAATAATATAAAATAATACAAACAAATAATATAAAATAATAATACATTTATTATTTTTATAAATTTATAATGCACTACGTGTAAAATATCGAGTCTGCCCCCCCCCCCCGCCAATTTTGTTAAATCAATGCGGCCCACCAGTCAAAAAGTTTGCCCACCCCTGGTTTACACTGTTTGGACAGAAAGGACAACTTTTGGATCTACTGACTGTTGTCGCACATCGATCAAGTCCAGCTGCTAGCCTTCTCTCTTCAATTGCCATTGACTCGCTCAACCCTGACGTAGAGTTGTGAAAGCAGCATGTTGTGTATATAGTATGTGGTGTCATCCACGTTGTTTCGTGTTTCTGACTCTCCTCTCTCCCCCTCCGGCTGTTAGTCACTCATCATTCCTGGGAAGAGCCCCACCAGGAAGAAGAGTGGTCCGTTCAGCTCCCGCCGCAGCAGCGCCATCGGCATCGAGAACATCCAGGAGGTCCAAGAGAGGAGGTGAGCCCATCAGAGAATGAAATAAGGACATTACAAACAGTCTGAGGGACTGACATTTTACGAAACCGTGGGCTACAAACGGCCCCCGAGCTACACTTTGGACACATCTGGACTACTGTATTGCCTCAGCAAGTGACTGCAGGTGTTTCTTTATTTAACTACTAAGAGTAGAAGGTGTATTTTAAGAGCAGGGCTTTCTTGTTGTTGGTTCCACTCTATTTATTTGTGGCGTTTAGGTATTCAAGTATCTTTCTTGCGTCTCATTCAATTGAGTTTTGGAACTTTTTGGAACGTTTGCAACAAATCGATCGTGTTTTGCAGCAACACTCTCACAGCAACACAAGCACTGACTTGACATCTCTATCTCACTCTGCAGCCACGAGGTGTCACATTGCACCCACAGGACATCGGACAGCGGCCTGCTCTTACAGGAAAATAAGTCCGACAACTCTTCCAGTCATAGCTCCCCAGAATTCCCTCTTGCCAAGAACAGGTAGATAAAATATTGCTCTCGTTTTATGATATTCCTGGGAAAGCTGAGCGAGCCTGAGCATGTTATGGTGTATGTTTTTAAGAGCGGTCAAAGTGACGTAGGTGTGTAGTTTGGCCATGTGTTGCAGGGCACCATCCATTCCCGAGGCTCAGGACCTTTCCCGCTCCTCCTCAAACGCCAGCAGCTTTGCCAGTGTAGTGGAGGAGAACGAGGCGGAGGAGGAGTACGACACCGGATTGGTAGGTGCTGAAACGTACCATAATGGTCCTATTTCTTAACTATTTTAAATGTGTCTTGAGGTCCCACAATCGCGATTCGGAGGTGTGCTAACCAGAATTTAGCAAGCTAGTAAGCCCTGCTGGGATTGAGTTGTTTTGTGTCTGTAACTTTAATGCTAATGAGCTGTGTTTGCCCATGCCTGTGTCACATATACAATATAATTCATATACAACATAATAGGAACATCATACTTGACAGAGCGCCAGGCTTTGTTTTAAGATGTGTAGCGAAGCCTGGGAAAGGTGTTTTTTCTTCATGAAATGTCCGCGATTCCCACATTTGCTACTCAAACTCAAACGCTTATCCTCACGAGGGTCACCGGGGGTGCTGGAGCCTATCCCAGCTGTCTTCGGGCAAGAGGCGGGGTACACCCTGGACTGGTCGCCATGCAGCCAATCACAGGGCACATAAAGACAAACAACCATTCACACTCACATTCATACCTATGGACAATTTGGAGTCGCCAATTAACCTAGCATGTTTTTGGAATGTGGGAGGAAACCGGAGTACCCGGAGAAAACTCGAGGAGAACATGCAAACTCCACACAGAGATGGCCGAGGGTGGAATTGAACTCGGGTCTCCTAGCTGTGAGGCATTCGCGCTAACCACTCCTTCGTACAGCCCTGCTTTTGCATTTTAGGCTACCTAAAATGTCACACTGGAGTTTGTGTGTCTTCCTGCAGGAAAGCGTGTCCGCCATGACGCCAAGACACTCGCTGGATGACGGCGGCCTCTCAGGTGAGGAAATTCCATTCCACAACAGATGTTCGGACAATCACAAATGATACACTTTAATTTATTTGTAGTTTCTTTTTTATGTAATAGCCACAGATCTTTCTTCTACCCACCTTGCAGCCAGTCGCCTCCAGCATCAAACCGACAGTGTGAAGGGACCCGGGTCTAAAACCACAGACGGCTGCCCAAAGTCAGAGCGCCCCCCCTTGGAGCGCAAGTTCTCGGTGAGTCAGTCTTGAATGCAGCAAATATGTAGTAGTTCCACATTTAAAGATCTTTTTCAAAGTTGACATAAGGGGTTCTAATTTTGTAGACCAGGCGCAGGTGCGGCGCACCTGCTTTGCGCCACGCCTAAGGTGCACCAACGTGGTGTGGCCAGTGTACTTTGTAAATTTTGTGAGCAGCACCGCCCAGCGACACTGTAGAGTCGGCCCTGGTTGGCATCGTACTTTCAGCTGCCGTCAGGTTGAGTTTGTGCGTGACGTCTTAGATGTGATGGGAATATTAATACAAAAAGAATACATTCAGAATACTGGTTCAGACGCTTACATTAAATAGTAGTTGCTGTTATTGTTTTTTCCACTGAAATGTGCGCGACACTCTGAAAAATCTGTCTTGGTAACGTGTCTGTACTGTTCGCCTGTTAGCCAATTTACCATAATGCACACTGCGCTTCGCCTGCGCTTCGCCTGCGCTTCGCCTGCGCTTCGCCTGCGCTTCGCCTGCGCTTCGCCTGCGCTTCGCCTGCGCTTCGCCTGCGCTTCGCCTGCGCTTCGCCTGCGCCACTAATAGACCAGGTCGAAGCTGACCAGTTTTCTCCGCACCTTTTGGTGGGTTGTTTTGTCCCGAAATTGTCACTGCACCAAGCTGAAAATGTGGACTCCTCCCCAGAGCCGCCGCCACACCCATCTCGGCGCAGTCCAGTCTACCAAATTGGCTGTGCACACAACCAAACTACCACTGCGTGGGCTGCGCCACGTTACGCCACCTTGCGCTGTGCCACAAAATTAGAGCCCAAGATGTTGTAAACTTGTAACGTTTTTTTTTGTTTTTTTTTTACACAGAACTGTTAGCTACATGCCACTGACTCACCACATTGACGCCATTATCAGGTGAGACCCAATGGTGACGACTGTTTCTACTATATCTAGCCGCTAGATCTAGCAAGTGGGATTTTGAGTATGCACTTTGCATTGTTATATTGTTATAATAATTGTTGCATTATATTTTACTTGTCCAACGTGATAGAGAACATAACATTAAGTTGTGTTAGCTAGAATGAACTCACAGTTTAACAGCAACATCATGCCAAGTTGGCCTATTTGCTGAAGTAAAATGTACAACTCCCAAGTCCAGAGATGACTTTATTTTAAGATATGTTTCAATATTCCACTTCCTGTTTACCTCTGTCACAGCATTTCTTCGAGAGGCACCACATGTCAGAAACAAGCGACAGGTTGCGTCGCCTCTTCAACTGACAGAGGTCAACTCTGAAGCCAGATCCTCCAAACATTTGGCTCGGAATCCGCCGCCTGTCCTGACAGACGCCAGAAGAAACTCCGAGGACACATCCTGCCTTGAGTCCGGCTCTCAAAGTCCTTCTTTAAAGGTCACACAGCATCACTACTGTTTGTCGTCTGCTTCGACAGATTAAATCTGCTTGGCCTATCCCGACCAGTGAGCAACCACCCTAGTTAGATTTTTGGGGGGGATGGAAAAGAAGCGAGAGCAATGGAAGAAAAGTCAAGAGACGGGAGATCTCACATCTTATTGTCACGTGAGTTGGCCGTTGTGAGGGTTTTGAATCCCTGACTTATTTAACAAGCATTTTTTTTCAGCAACCAGCAGTATTTGTCATGCTTCATTTTAGATTGAGGCTATTTGTGTGGTGGTTGAATGACAGTCGAAGCATTTTTTAATCCCAATAATTCTATGAAAATACATCCAAATATGTCTACTGTGGTGCCTCAACCAGCAACAAGCATTTGAAATCACCAAATGTCACTCGGTTATTGTTTGTTTGTGTGAGTGTGTGTGTGTGTGTGTGCGTAGGCGCACGTGTGTGTGTGTACTGTACATGGTGTCAACCCGCTTGACAAAAACTAAACAAAACGTCCTCTGGTGCCATGTTGTACCTGTGCCTAATGTTTTATTGAAACCACATACAGTACAGTGTAGTTTTTTTTTTAAACTTCATGTGTAAAATGTTGGATATGTTTGCGACGTAAGACAAGCTAAGGTTGTTTGTCTATTTTTCAACGACACTGTGACTCATCTTGAAGTTGCCTTTACGATGATTGTGTCAGGTGAGAGCTTGTCTTTATCCCTGAATGTAACACACACATGGCACATCATGCTTCACTGTTTATTTGCAAATCGGGGTTTGATGCTTCAGCGATTCCCCTTCCCCTTATCTCGGTTTCTTTAAGGCTGCGTTCACACTTGTGGATTGGAAAATAAAAAAAAGACACTAAAAGTGTGCACTTTGGTGCAGTTTGCTTTGCGTTCATATTGTTATTTTTGTCATGGGACAGAAGACTGCACAGTAAAAACGGATGCAGGGGTTGTCCAAAGTGTGGCCCATTTGAGACTCGCAGCTGATTTTTTTTTTTTAATTGGCTCGTGGAATGATTTACATATAAATGAAACAACGGCTGCACGGCGGATGAGTGGTTAGCACGCAGACCTCACAGCAAGGAGACCCGAGTTCAATCCCACCCTGTGTGGAGTTTGCATGTTCTCTCTGTGCATGCGTGGGTTTTCTCCGGGTACTCCGGTTTCCTCCCACATTCCAAAAAAAACATGCTAGGTTAATTGGCGACTCCAAATTGTCCATAGGTATGAAGTGTGAGTGTGAATGGTTGTTTGTCTATATGTGCCCTGTGATTGGATGGCGACCAGTCCAGGGCGTACCTCGCCTCTCGCCCAAAGACAGCTGGGATAGGCTCCAGCACCCCCGCAACCCTTGTGAGGATAAGCGGTAGAAAATGAATGAATGAATGAATTAATAAAACAACCAACAGAGGAAGATTAGGGCCACACAGAAAATAAACAAACAAAAAAATAAACATTTTTTTGATGATTTTCTTGCTCGCCATAATTTTCTTCCTCGCCATAATGATGTGTATTGGATTTAGTGTCAATCAGACAACCTAGTGGATGGTGCAGATATTTTTTCACTTTCCAGTGGGGTCACTCCTGAATGGGTTTTGGACATTCATGCCCCAGAAATCTAAATAAAATAAGAAAAAATTTTGATAGGGGGATTTGTCACCTGTCTTTATTATTAATGACCAACTTTGTATATCTTGACCTACATTGAATTGGTGTGTTTAATCAATGTGAACAATATGAAAGTGCCCCCACATCCTTTCATTTAAAAAAAAGTCAGCTTTCCTGACCTATTAAGTGACGTAATTGAAATATTGCATATTTTTATATTGTGCTCCATTTACCAGTGTAGATTTCATGAAACCTCTAAACTCTATTTACAAATTGCCACACACCGAAAGCACACCAATGCATTTTCTTTTAACCTATTCGTCAATTCCGCATGCTTTTTGAAGCATTCACATTTGACCTCAAGTGAACCAAACCAAGCAACAGTTCACTTACAAGAGGACCAAAGCCCATCTCTCAATCGGGCGAGGCCGTGCTCAGAGGGTGGCGTTCACATTTGATCTAATGAACCATAACAACAGAAGAAAAGCACCAGAGTATGTTTTAGGTTTTAACTGAAGCAGACATGACAAGTGTGAACGCACCCTGAGTCAGTGATGAAATAAAGCAGGCACACATGATTGACAGTTGGGAAAAAAAAGGGATGTGCAGAAACACTGATAAATGATTCAGGTCAAACTCTTGAGACGAAAAGCATTGATTTCTTGCGCCCCCTAGTGGCTTGAATACAATAGCACCTCGATGTGTCTGGCCTAACTGTTCAAATCCAAGTAGACCAGTTTGGACTGGATTTTTTTCAGCGCTCTGTTTGTAAATGATTGTATTTCTCTTCTTGTCTGTTCAGTCAGCTGATGCCCTTGTTTAAAAAAAAAAAAAAAAAAAGAATTGGTTGTACATATTGCTTTAAATGCTTATTGTAAATAAAGATGTTTAACAAAGGCGACAATTACACAACCGGTGGTGGCTTATACCTCAAACACTTGAGTTCACATGTCCAGGTTCCACCATTTGAAGTCAAAGGGTTCTCTTCGCACGTTGGAGCCGCAGTGGACCTCTCCAAGAAGCCGGTGGTAGGAGGCGAAGTCATCAATGAAGGTGCAGCTGAGGCCCAGGTCTTCCATCAGAGAGCTCATCTCTTCCTCCAGGGCGCAGCGGCCGTTCACTTTTGGACCGAACGGCTTGGGAATGCCGAGGTTTTTGCCCAGGACGATCAAGTTCACCTGGAAATGTAAGTGATCAGTGTCTTGTCGACGTTAAAAACTGTCTTGTGTTGTTTGGCATTAAATTTAGTGTTTAGTCTTTGCTGCAGGGGGACATCGGAACCAATCAGTTAATCCATGTGATCAGTATCAGCCAATCTCAATCAGGTAAAACCCTCCAATAAACCCAACATACCATGTCAGGGTAGAATGCCACAGCTCTGTATTCATTATCTTCGTCCTGCTGTAGCTTAAAGAGGATGGGCAGGTCGATGATGTCGGAGTCATCGAGGCCCAGCTCTCGTTTCAGTACGTCTCGGTTCCAGTCGATGCAGCTCTGGAAGACACACAAATCATGTTGTTGCACATATGAAAGAGTACGGGTGTCATGAGGTTGTCGGTTCACATGGCGAGACGGTACACGAGATTTTAGAAATGTACATTGACAAAACACACTGAGTATAGTTCATATTTTTTGAGTATATAAGTGGACTCACCTGAACGTAGTTGTTCTCAGCTTGGAAGCCTGCATCTTCGAGTATGTCGTCCACTGTGATTGGCTCTTGGTCTCTGCGACCTTTGAGGAAGTATCCCTCAGATAAGTGTCTGGAAGTATATGATGATGAAATAATAAACTAAAGACCTACCCTCAAAGAGTCTGGCCTGGCCGTGACCGTTGTTCTTCAAGCCTCTGAAGAGCTTGTAGCCTGCATCTGGACTGGCCAGCAGCAGACGAAAGCCCTGCCAATGAGACAATGTCTTAATAAGATGCTCACTGAGAGTTTGAACCGTGGCATTGGTATTGTCAGAAACAGTTTCCTAAAGCCTAATAGAAAGACTATTATGACTAATATGGTTATATTATGGTCACCAAAGACTAATATGGTCATATTTCCTGGTTCTCGTCAGGACTCAAGTACCAACATTCTGAATGTACAGCCGCTGTCGTTTAGAGAGCCCGGTGAGAAGGCTGTTACTGTAGCCTGTAGTCTACAGTAACAGTGTAACAATGTATTTTGGGTGATAAAAGGCTGCTGGATGTGTTATTAAAGTTCAGATCTGAGACCCCTAGATTTCTCAAGGTCTCAAGTCTCAAAGTGACTGATAACATTTTGGGCTCTAATTTCATAGACTGTGCAGGCGCAGTGCATGGCCGTGCCAACGGGGTGTGGCCAGCGCACTTTGCAAATTTCAGTCTGGCGCAGCACTGCGCATCCACGCCTCCATGCCTCCCACCGCCGCGCATTGTGATGTACCTCTGATGTGTATTTAAAGGACATGAGAGGCGGTTCATTTGATTGGTTAAGATTACACTAGGCTGTGTTAAACCCTCTCACGCCTTCTATCCTCCCTCTTTGCCACTTGGAAGGTATGCTGCGCCTGCGCCTGGTCTACAAAATTCAGCCCCTGATGTTAAAATGAATTACCGTATTTTCTGGAGTATAAGTCGCACAAGGCCAAAAATGCATAATTAGGTAGAAAAAAACATACATAAGTCGCACTGGAGTATAAGTCACATTTTTTGCAGGAAATTTATTTTACAAACTACTTAACCAAAACAGACATTACGTCCTCTTGGAAGGCAAGTTCTAACAATAAAAGAATAGAGAACAGGCTGAATAGGTGTAAGATATGCTAACACAATGGTTATTCAGCTACACAAAAAATAAACATGAACAGAAAAGGTGTCCAGTGTTTATGTAACATTTATAAGTCGCTCTGGAGTACAAGTCGCAGGAACAGCCAACCTATGAAAAAAAGTGCGACTTATAGTCCGGAAAATATGGTAAGTACATTTGTTAATTAAGCTCTGCATGGGAGTGTAGTTGAGGACATGAAAGCATCCTTTGGTTTAACGGTGCTAATGTTTACCTTCCTGTCAGGCGCAGGAACAAAAGTCATGAATTCATCCACATGGCCGACAAGCAACCAGTCTGAAAACAAAGCAATGGGCTGCTGAACCTTCTGTGCCCAAAGGAAGTCCTGGACCACTTGGGTCATGTTCCGCCCTTTGGTCGTCCTTAAACAAACACAAATACTTCATCATTTTTCTTTTGCCATGTCTAATATTTAAAGGTCCACTTTTATGCAAATGTGACATTTTTTATGATGTACACGGTAATATGTGCCTCGAGAGCGTGTTTATGAACACCAAATGTGACAAAGAGGATTTTTGCACTCAAGCGCTCGCTTTTGATGTTGTGACTTTTCATGACATAACGACCCTCGTGAGGAAAAGCGGTAGAAAATGAATGCATGAATGAATGAATGAATGAAGGGAAAATGGCCTTCCTCATGGATGTGATCCCACCTCTGACCCACCCCTAGCTAGATGAGCCTGCACCGTGCATACACCCACCCCTCCATGGAGAATAGCGCTGTAAAAAAGCAGGCTTTGCTACACATTTTAACATGCAGTCCGGAGCTCTGGAGAGATCCCGACTTACGTAGGGAAGGCCACTCCAATGATGATTCTTCCCAGTGGGTACTTTTTCCCATTCACAGTCACAGGAGGACTGACTTCCAGGTTGCCGAATGAGTCCAGACTGCTGACATCTTTTCTAAGCGCCACTCTCGTCACGTAGCCAAAGTCAGGACCCTGAAGACATCGATAGCATACGGAAGATTTCATGTCAGTGTGGACACTAAAGCTGAATCCCTTAGCACTTACCCTTAGGTTTTTCACATCAACGGGAATCGAGTGGTGTCCCAATTGTCCTAAAATGAAGAGTTTAGGGGTAAGTGTACGCCCCTTAGCACTTACCATTCCCGTTGATTTAAGGAGAATTGGGACACCACTTGATTCTTGTGGACTGTGTGTAAGGGGGGGATTTGGAATTCAGCCTAATAGACTATGAAAATAACGTTTAGAGCTGCTCACCAGTAGTTCTTTGTACGGAAAGTCCAAAAGTTTTCCATCTCGAGGCGAATCCAGGACAACGGGAAAGCGGTGATGCGGAGCGTCAATGTAGCCAAACTCCAACTCATCCTAGTGAAAAATATGTAGTTCTTACTGTACGTTTTGGAGTGACAGGAGAGCATTTTTATGACTCTGGAAACATTTTTCAACCGACACAAAGTTAGCATTAGTTTGACACTTACTTGCATCCAGCGATCTCCTCTGTTCATGTACTCATGACAGATGTTTAGTTTGTATCCGCTGTTGGCAACGAGACTCCTCATTCCTTTCAGGAAGGAGTAGTTATCTGAGGTACTGAAGAAGATAGTATTCATGAAACATTTTTTGCAGTTAAAAGACCTTCAGGATAAAGTTAGTTTCTAAAACCATAAAGACAAATAGGGTTGCTGAATGTTAACGTATGGTCAGTACACTTTGTACCTGCAGACGAACACCTCGACAGGCCTTAAGGTGTTAGGAGTCATGATCCAAGGTGCCACTCGGAACATGACGGTGTCTGTGAAAATGGGAGTCTCGGGGAGACCCTGTCAACAGATAGATACTTTGCTATAATAACTATAACAATGTCATATCAGCAGTGTTGGGCATGTTACTTTAAAAAAGTAAGTTACTAGCTACTTCTCAAAAAAGTAACTGAGTTACTAACTGAGTTACTCCACTACAAAAGTAACCAGTTACCAGTAAAAGTAACTATTGTCCACCCTCCCCCACAACAAAGACGGGTACCATTACAGAGGTTTGCATTTATTGCAGTCGACGGGTGTTTCTGTGGGTTTGAGTTGCTCACACAAGACGTGGACAAAGTTTTTTTTCGGGGACATAATGTATATTTTACCTTTGACATCAACGAGGTTCAAGTAGTGGCTGTACTTCAATTTAGCAAACGCTGTTTGGACGTGCTCTAAACACCCGCCCATCCAAGTTCTCTGATTGGCTGAAAACGCAATCTTACTAAACCTTAGCCAATCCCCGTTGCTCATGTGCTCTAAACACCCGCCCACTTAAGTTCTCTGATTGGCCAAATACGCAATTTTACTAAACCTTAGCCAATCCTCATTGATTATGTGCTCTAAGCACCCGCCCACTTAAGTCCTCTGATTGGCCAAATACGTAATTTTACAAAAATCTGAGCCAATCCTCATTGCTTATATGGTTATCACATTCTCACTGCGCTGCAGATTAGTTATGAAGTCGGTGATGTATTTTAAGGCGACTTCAGTAACGGTGTGTCGAAAATGGTAACGGCGTTATGCTGACAGTAAAAGTAATTAGTTAGAGTACCCGTTACTGAAAAAAGTAACGGCGTTAGTAACGTTATTTTAAACGCTGTTATCCCCATCACGAGCATACCCCATTAGCAAAATGCCATTAGTATACCAGTAATGCTAATGATGGACATAATTATCAGTCCTCCTCTGGGAAACTCCCATATGGAGCCCTGCATTTACATCCATCTTAAATAGTTTTCTGTCAATTCTGGTCCACCAGTACAGCTGCTACACACAGAGGACCGTCTTACTGTGCATATGGGCTCCAGGAGGCTGAGGCTGATGCTGATGAGCCCGTCAAAGTCTTTGTCAGGAAACTTCAGACCCTCCACATAAAAGTTCATCTCGGCTGCACCCCCCAGGTAAGGCACCTCCCTGGACAAGACGTTGCTGCACAGCACTTGGGCGAATTCATTTGCCACACCAGCTACATAAGGAAGAAGAACATAGATGTTTGTTTTCAGGTGTTGTCACATGACTCCAGGTTTACTCACATATGGAGTTGCTAGTATAACGAGGCTTGGGCCTGTAAACTCTGACACCGTCTGCGTGGCCTTGACAAATGTGCATGGTGAGCTTGTAGCCATCTGGAAGCCTGGCTGGGCCGCGCGTCCGAAGCACCATCACGGACATGTCCTTCAGGTCTACAAGCATGTAAGGACAGCCACAACATTAGGTATCTTTTTGTGGAGCTTTGGATAAAAGTTCACATTTAGGTATTTGGAGCAGTGATGACCTAAAAAAACCTACGGAATATGTGGAAGTTTACTGCCAAATATGAATTTGAATGTCATGTTGAAGGTCGTTTGGCCTCGGTGGAGGTCTGCACTCTGCGCTGGTTCTTCTATACCTGACAACTTGGAGATGTAGTCCACTTCATTGTCTGGTTTCTGGAAGTAGCTCCGCTCCGAATCACAGTTCACCAATAGGATGGCTCCGTGCCCATCAGGCCCCCACTTCCAAGATCCCTAAGACATTTTGAACAAAAAAACAAACCTATTAATGTATCAAGATGAGTGCTTTCTTAACTCACGTTGCTATCATGGTTCCTAGTATGAATCCATATTCATGCATTCATTCATTTTGTACCGCTTATCCTCACGAGGGCCGCGACATGCTGGAGCCTATCCCAGCTGTCGCTTCGGGCAAGAGGCGGGGTACACCCTGGACTGGTGGCCAGCCAATCACAGGGCACATATAGACAAACAACCATTCACACTCACATTCATACCTATGGACAATTTGGAGTCACCAATTAACCTAGCATGTTTTTGGAATGTGGGAGGAAACCAGAGTACTCGGAAAAAACCCACGCATGCACGGGGAGAACATGCAAACTCCACACCGAGATGGCCGAGGGTGGGATTGAACTCCTAGCTGTGAGGTCTGCACGCTAACCACTCAACCGCTGTGCAGCCCCGAATCCATATTATATAGAATAATAATGATTGCATATTTATATAATGTGTAAATTATACCAATACATATTTTGATGTAAATATAAAAAATGGAAATTTAATCTCACCTTATTGGGATTGTTTTTCTCCACAACTCCATCTCGGTCTGCGTCCACATCGAGAGAGATTTCTATGTGCATGAGAGAGAGGTTTTATTTGTTTGAGATTGTTAACATGTGTAAACAAATACCCTTTTCTTAAATATTTGTTTAGTTTTTTTTTGTTTTTAGTTTTCTTGTAGTTTAACTTACCAAGCGCTGTCAGGTGCAGGATTGCGTTCCCCAAAATGTCTTTATCCTGGCTGTAGTATCTGACAGATAGCTTGCAAAATAATGAAACTGATGTTAATATGCCCTCAGGTAATTAACTATTCATTAAAATAATATCGGCACGTCTTGCAAATGTTTACTCCTGCTTAAAAAGCTGTCATGAATGAACTTGACTTATGTCCTCTTTTACCTTGCTGTCATTTTCATACTGGCTGGCACCGCTCATGGAGATGAGCAGCACTGACTTTTCATTTAGGGTGATGGGGGAGAGATGAGAGGACTCCTTGGGAGGCGGGATGATGTCGTACTTGACGCTGGGAGTGCATTTCACGGAGAAGAACGTGGAGTTGGGAGGCGCACACCTGCAGTATGAGGCCAGATTAGACCAAAGGCTGATGTTTACATGAAGCATTTGGAAAAGTTCACGTCTAGGTGAGAGGACGACGTTAAGCTTTTTATGTAAAATATGGTAATGGTAATGGTTTAATTTCATTTGAACATGCATCAGATTACAATTGAATGCATCACATAATCAGTTCACAGTTCCACATGTCCAAAAGGAGTAGGAAGAAGCAAAGCTTATTAAATCCTACCCCTTTTGGAATGTGGGAGGAAATGTGCAAACTCCACACAGAGATGGTCGAGGGTGGAATTGAACTCGGGTCTCCTAGCTGTGCTCGGGTCTGCGCGCTAACCACTCAACCGCCGTGCAGCCCTTGATAGAAACATGTCTTATCATAATAGCTCTGATTGGCTACTCCCAAATTGTCCATAGGTATGAATGTGAGTGTGAATGGTTGTTTGTCTATATGTGCCCTGTGATTGGCTGGCGGCCAGTCCAGGGTGTACCCCGCCTCTCACGCGAAGACAGCTGGGATAGGCTCCAGCATGCCCGCGACCCTCGTGAGGATAAGCAGCATCAAAAATAAATGAAAACAGCATTTTTGATACAGGTGTGCTATTGGTGCAGGTGTTGAGATGCAGGTAAGCTATGATTACATGTTCAATGTACAGCGATAATAACACAGTAAAGAATTAACAAGACTGTTTATCCAGAGTCACAGTTGCAGAACCTGATGTGACTTGCTGCGGTGCCTTCAAGCCCTCAACATCCCTTTATTTGTTCAACAATTCCACATTTTCCAACACTGTTTCTCCACTCACTTTTTTCTGAAGCAGCAATTGTATGGTGGGAAGTACCCCCACGCTTGCAACTAGACGTGCCCTGACTTGCTGGTAACATCCTTGCAATGCATGATTGACCGTAGACACGCAGGCCTGGTGGGCAGACATGGGAATGCGATATCACTGGGAATGCCATCGGAGTAGGTGCACATGAGTGGACCCGTACGAGTGATTCCATTTTGTGCCTGCTCAGTAATCCAGTCTCACTCAGATGTGCTGTGTTGGCTGACATTTGGAACAACACATGCAATTCTATGGAACAACAAAGTGTCTGGTGTTTGCACAGCGACAAAAGATGGCTTGTTGACTCTCTCTCTCCCCTTTTAGTGATAAAATGTATTTAAAAAGACAACTGCCAGCTCATCTGCAGTACATACATAATATTGACTTTGTGTAACTGTTAGGAGGAGCTAATTCAAAAGCTAGCATTAAGTCTATAAAGTAGTAGGAACAGTTCCAGGCATAGTATGATGTACAAAGTGCAGTTATACAACACTATATCAACATATACAGTATTTTAGTTCAATGAATACCTCTTTCATTGAAGACATCTGCAGTACTTAAAAAGCAGTACATGAGTAAGTGTACATACAATATAAATTACTCATTGCAGCAACATAAACCTACCTGTTCAGCGCCACGTGAAGTGAGGAACCCACCACACATACAATATTTGCAGTTTTATCATAATCGACTCTGAGAGTCCGGGGGTGAATCATGATGGCTGCCGCTATAGTGTTACAGTGTCTCCTCTGCAGGTCCTGACCTAAACTGGACCAGCGGCACAGAGCTGAACAAGTGACAAATGGAGGCTACTAGTGTAAGACTTAAGCCCTGTTGTCTGATTGGTCAGTTTAGTGGACACAACACCGTGTCATGTGACAGCCCTCCCTCTCTTTGTCTCTGACCGATCATCTTCCAGTGGCTGTAGCTGCATGGACTTTCAAAAGTTGGTTGCGTGACTCAGATGTTGGTGTTTATGATTATTAATCATCCTTTGGACTCCCTAATTAACCTAATATGCATGTTTTTGGAATGTGGGAGGAAAGCGTACCTGGAGTACCTGGAGAAAACCCACACACAGGAAGATCTGCAAGCTTAAATATATCTTGTGGCATACCCCAGGGGTCACTGCTGGGACCAAAACTGTTCAACCTATGTATAAATGACATCTGTAAAGTCGCCCAAGATCTAAAGTTAGTATTATTTTTCCAAGTGGTTAGCACGCAGGCCTCACAGCTATGAGACCCGAGTTCAATTCCACCCTCGGCCATCTCTGTGTGGAGTTTGCATGTTCTCCCCGTGCATGCGTGGGTTTTCTCCGGGTACTCCGGTTTCCTCCCACATTCCAAAAACATGCTAGGTTAATTGGCGACTCCAAAGTGTCCATAGGTATGCATGTGAGTGTGAATGGTTGTTTGTCTATATGTGCCCTGTGATTGTCTGGCGGCCAGTCCCTGCTTCTCGCCTCCGGCAAGCGGTAGAAAATTAATGCATTTTGTTCTCGAGAAAAAAAAAAACAACAAACGACAAATATACAGTTCTATCACTAACCGTATTACAAAAAATGTCAATATGCATAATTGAGAATGCCTTTGTTTGTAAAATGACAATTATTAACTGATTAATTGATCTGTAAACGTTAAATTACTACCAAATAATGTAATAAAAATAGGGAGAAATATTGTATGACCTGAAAAAAAAATAGGAGGATTAGGGGCGTTAGGATTAAAATAAGTTTGCCTCTTCCAACTGCTTTTTGGACATAGAATTATGAACTGTAATATGTGATGTATCCCAATGAAAACTGAATGCATGTTTAAAATACTAAATTACACCATAAAGCAAAGTTACAATTAAGTGAGTAAGAATGAACAGCCTCTCTCCAATTTCAAGTAATAAACACCACAGTTTGTCATTGTGAATAGTTCATCAAGACCATCAAAAACAGCTTTAAAAACATGCAGCTTTCATTGTCTTTAGAAGTGTGTCGGTCGTCTAGTAAGTGATGTAAACAGCATACCTGCCCAGGTTTGTCTTCAAGGTGGTCCCGACCACATACAGGACTTTCTGAGCGATACATGTGTCCAGGCGGATTGTGCGTTGATATTCATTTTTCTTCATGGGAAAAGCATTGGCAGAAGAGGTTTGTTGCAACATGGCTGCAGCTACTAGTGGTGGTCGTGGTGTTGGCTGGTTTTGTTACGAGCTTGTTGTTCCCAGGTAGTATTTCCAGATTGTAATTTGAGTGTATAGGTGGAGCAGAGACGCCAGAATGGCCTGAAGGCACACAGCTTAGTTGAACATTTTGGCAGGGGAATACATATGTTCTGTTGAATATTATTTTAATCATGCAGGTGCGGTCAAGTGTTTGACAGATGATTACATTACAGATGATAAATTGTTTTTAAATAACCATTTACACTCCGGGCTGTCTATGAGCATGTTTTCTTTGTTACTTCCGAGCTTACACAACTGGGAAGCAGTATAGTTAACTACAAGGACTACGGAACTGGAGGCGAATATGAGAAGAAAAGCAAGGTCACATAGTTTATTGTGACACATTTTGGTTCACTTGGAGTTCACCTGATACGGACCAGAGGCAGCGAACAAAAAGCATGACAGCGTCTCACAGTGGTTGAAGATGTAATTGATGACAGAAAATAGAAAAATAAATTGATCAACATTTTGTTGTGTTACTGTTAATATTGTTATATTAAGCTACTGTTAATATTGTTATATTTACAGTAGATATCATTTACAAACTCAGTGAATGACATTTGACAAGGGATGGCTTTGGAAGCAAAAAGCAGATGATTTAAATGAGAGACAATAGTAGTTTATGCACATTTGACTTTATTTTGCTGAAACAATTGTATGTTATTCACTGAAATGATGTCTTTAATACCCACCATTTGTTTTATTTGATAATATCATCAACAAAATCAAAAAATTTCAATGATCTTGAAAAATTTTACCGAAAAAATATCGGTATCAGTAATTTTGACACTGTGCAAGGTATCGGACCGATACCAAAATTTTAAACTTGGTATTCCAATGTGTTGAACTATTTTTATTATGGGAGCCAACCATATTTAGGGAATCGGTTGACAAACGTCCATGTGAGCCAATAGAATTGCTTCATATTTGCCCAAAAGAGGCGGGAGCCAGCGTCTCCAATGTCATTAAGTAAAACCGCTTTTGTTGTTCCATCAAGACAGCACAGATGGAGAATATATTAAGTATTTTTAAATAACCTGGATGTATAGCTCTTAACTTTATAATAAGTTATTTCTGGCTGGGTGGATCTCATCGTGACGGTGGAGAAAGTGTGGTATGTCAGTCGGGTGTCCCGGTTGGAGCGAAAGGAATTCCAAGCACGGTGAAGAAGAAAGGATGTCCTGCTCAAAGTGTGAGATAACTTTGCTTAACGTCTCCAATGGGGGGCTGGATCCTGTTTCCCTGACTTATGTCTCCGTGTGACCGAGCTCAAGTTGCGGGAATAGCGCTCGGCGGCGAATATCCAAACAGCGAAGTGAGTTAGCCACGTAGCTACGTAGCCTCCTGCGGGAAGAAGACATTTAAAATGGCGGAAGACTGGCCCCTTCCCTCGGCCTTCGTCTTCTTCCTTCTTCTGAGTGTGAATGCGTGGGTCACCCACTCGTGTCCGTCTCCTTGCTCTTGCTACAAGAGCCCAGACGAGCTCCAAGTCCTTGACTGCAACAAGAAGAGGTTGTCGGCGGCTCCCTTGGATCTTCCAGAGGGCATCAGCCAAGTGTAAGTTGTTAGCCAAGTTAGCAAGGAGATGCTAACCAGGATACCATCACAACACTGACACTACCTTCGTAAACACCCACATTCTGACATAGTATCTCGTTATGATTATTACCGTCAAGTTGGGTGTTTTTTTTTTCTTTCTAATCAAGACAGGAAGAAGGTCAAAGACTTTGCTCTTAATTAACTTGAAATTGTGTACGTGAGCACTCACTGGCCACAACATTAGGTACACTTCCTCCAGCTAGTAAGATCAAGAGCTATACTGTATTTTTACTGTAGCTACTTTTTCACAAATAGACTATTCTTATTGCAATTGAAATTCCAGGACAAATCAACATGCTGTTATGTTTCATATTTCAGTACAATGAACCACAACGACCTGACTGCTCTTCCCTTCCTTGGGGACTCCTACAACATCACATCACTGTCACTGTAAGTATTACATCACCTGTACTGTTCCCTTTATATGTTATTATTTCAGTAAAATGGTAAACAGTACAGCATTGTCAAACAACCTTAAGGGCTTTTTAATTAGTGGGGCGGCACCCCCTGGAGGGGAGGTTGGATGGTTTGTCAAGGGGTAAACTTAACTTGGCAATGAAGTTGTTGCAGATGTTCTCTTAGCTCATTTTATTAATCTGTTTTCTTAAACAGTTCAGATAAAGGTTCACAAAAAAGTTCTCAGTCGTGTTTCAGTTCAGAAGGAGCATGATATTAAAAAAAAAAAAAAAAGAGAACCACTGCCTTAAGGACTTTATGCGGATACACAGTAACATCGCTTATTTGAGCAATTGCTTCTCTTACTAATGTGGTTTAGGTGAATCATAAACACGGCTTGCATGAACTAATGTTCAGTCAATTTGACTCATACATTTTTGCATCTTATGTGATTCAGAGTACACAATCGGATCTCTGAGCTTTCCGTGAGTCAGCTGCAGCCGTACGAGTCCCTGGAGATGCTGGACCTGACGTCAAACTCCCTTTCAGAGCTCCGAGTTGGATCCTTCCCCTCCATGCAGCTGAAATATCTGTGAGTTCATACACCAAACAGGGTTGTCAATATTTGTCTGAAGAAACAAGTTAGTAAAGAGTTGCAGAATAAATTTAATACAGGGTTTCCCCGAGAATTTCTTGAGGCTGTGGAGATGGGATGTATTACTTAACATTGTTTGCATGTAAACAAATAATTTCCAAGGAGTGGTGTCTTTTACTGAGCCGTTGCGCCCCGCCACCATCTATTACATGTAGCCAAAACCCTGCAATTTTGCATGTCAAAATAAGGGTGATCATTCTGTGTAATGGAGTCATGTGTAATTATGTAAAGGCGGGTATTCTCCACATGCTGTTTTATATTTATCTTGCCGGTGTAAATCTCTTTATCACACAATGTGTTTTACAGGAATTTGAGTAATAACAAGATCAGCGTCCTGGAGCCCGGCTGCTTCGACAACATCTCCACCACTCTGCTAGTGTTGAAGCTGAACAGGAACAGACTGACTGCGCTGTCATCCAAAGTCTTCAGACTGCCAAGTCTTCAGTTTCTGTAAGTATTGCTCTATTTGTATTGGAATGAAAGCGTAAAAAGCCTGTGTGCTAAACTGCATTGTTATTAGGCGTAATTATACATGAAATAGAATATTAAAACAAAATAAAAGGATTGACACTGACTGAAACTAATCCACATTTTGAGGCAATACTGTTTTTTCTACTCTTTTGAATTAATTCTATATTACTTCCTCCCAGTGAAATGAAGCGTAACAAGATCAAGATCGTGGACAGCCTGACTTTTAAAGGGATGGACTCGCTGAGATCGCTGAAGTTGCAAAGAAATGGCATCACCAAGCTCATGGATGGAGCCTTTTTTGGACTAATCAGCATGGAAGAACTGTGAGTTTGTTTGACGATTCTTGTTTCTTACTTGAAGGGTAAGCATATTATTTCCCAGTCTACAAAAGATAACAGAATTATCTCACCATCTGGGTTGTAAACAAATTTGTATTTAAAGCATAGTTTATCGTTATTTGCCTTACAAAGTGTATAAAAAATGTCAAATCTCTAGGAACCCTGATAATGGAAGGATTCTTAACTAACACCATCTTTGTTTTCAGAGAGCTGGAACACAACAACCTTACTGAGGTGAACAAAGGTTGGCTGTATGGTTTGCGCATGCTGCGTATCCTGCGGGTCAGCCAGAATGCCATAAGCGTCATTCGAGCAGACGCTTGGGAGTTTTGCCAAAAGTTGGAGGAGCTGTGAGTGTTTTTTTTTTTTTTAATCTGGAATAACAATGTATCTTCTTCCTTGGGACTATTCTGTAGTCTTTCTGTAGTCCTCCATCCTATCCTGAACATTGCACATTGTGTGGTTTCATGCAGGGACCTGTCCTTCAATCATCTGACCAGGCTGGAAGAGACGGCTTTTGTAAGATTAGGTCTCTTGGAGAGCCTGAACCTTGGCGAGAACTCGATCAGCCACCTGGGAGAACGAGTGTTCAGCAGTCTGAGCAATCTGCGCACGCTGTAAGTTCATCTCTGTAGGAGGAATGACAAGTTGTCAGGGATATACTAGCACAGGATTTTCAACAGCTGTTCATCAAACTCATAACTGTGTAACTTGGTTAAAAGTCAAACCAGTCTTCATTCCTTGCCACAAATATAGTATTGGTTGTAAACTGCATGTACATTTTTGTATTGCCCCATCGGTCAGACTGTCCCGTTCACGGAAATTGCAAAGTGCGCTGGCCACACCCCGTTGGCGCGGCGTACCTGCCCTGCGCCACACCCACGCCTGAGCCTGGTCTACGAAAATACAGCCCTTAGTGTTACCTTCTTTTATTCTTTCTCTTCTCAGTCATGACCTTGTGAAGGTGACACTTGTGACACTCACATGTACTTTTGTGTTCTTAATCAAATTGTCATTTTCAATATATCATGACTTTGATTTCTGTGCATTCTGAAAGAACACAACAGGTTTGTTTGCCTTGCTCTTAAATTCCTGTAGATCAGGGGTGTCCAAACTTTTTCCACTAAGGGCATCATACAGAAAAAATTGGAATTGGCATGGTGGGCATTAAAGATACTAAAACCAATCAAATTTAGGTCATTTACAAAATACTAAATTCGTTTTATTTTTTAATTATGCCCAGACCTGGGCCTCACTTTGGACACCCCTGCTGTAGATAGTCTGTAGTCAAGAGAAATAACAGTAGAAATGTTCACTATTTTATCCACTAATATAGACTGTGTTGCTTTCAAATCCCCCATCACCTGTTTAGTTCCAAAGCACCCAAAGTGTCATATAGAATTGTCTTGCCTTAGGCCCGTTATGGTCACCTGCACTTCCCCCTCTCCTCCACCTTATAGTTGGGCATAGAGATGTCACGATAATATCAGGATATTATAATATCCTTATAATGGCTGGACAATTTTCAAGCCGGAGCTCTGCCATTGAAAGCATTATGTATACAAATAATTTTACATATTCTTCACCGTACATGCATCTGCTAGACAAAGAGAGGATGTCGTGAACTTATTATTTGCGGCTGGAGTTGGATGAGGAGGAGGTCAGCTGCTAGAGCTTGACACACCAGCGTGGGTGCTTTCATGTGAGAGGGGAATCGGAGAGTGCAAGAGTTCTTTCAGAGGTGGTCAAGCGTGATGCAGAAGGAACAAAAGGGCCCTCCTGCAAACAGACGGCATACAGCATGCCTGTAGGCCCATGGATTCATCACTCATTCATCCCTCATCCGAACAGTGGCCCACTGTGGAAGTGTGGCCTCTGTGAATGTGGGATTCATTTTGCATTTGTTCTGATGGACAGTAGAGCAAGTGAATGTTAATATACTCTCCTGGTATGGAACCTTCTTAATGTAACAGACTGACCACATAAGGTCTGAGACAATCCAGGCTATGTCATGTCATGATAGCTTATGTTGTGTTTCTTTAATTGAATATGAGCCTCTTTGTTTTGCAGAGACATCCACAATAATGTCATTTCCTGGGCCATTGAAGACTCCATCAGTGTTTTTGATGGAATGAAAAAGCTGAACACACTGTGAGGACTTTTAATATATTCAATACTAACTTTGGTCAAGTTCTATTAAACATTTGTTTTGTGAACTCTCAGCTACCTGATATGCTTGTGCAATTCCAGAGATGTCTTTGTTGACATTTGCTTAGCAAGACAAAAGCAATAGAAACTTAAATCGGAAAATATTTGTTTTCCAGAATCTTACAGCAGAACAAAATCAAGTCAATCACCAAGAATGCCTTTGAGGGTTTGGATGAGTTGGAGCATCTGTGAGTGAAGTCTTTGAACAGCTACTTCTTGCTTGTCATCTCAAAATGCTCTGTTGTTTTTCTCACCAAATGCTTTTCTTTTGAAAGTAGTGGCCATATTTTTGCAATTACTTTACTTCTTTTTTTGTTTTGTTTAGGGACCTCAGTAGAAATGACATCATGTCGATACACCCTGAGGCACTACTGCATTTAAAGCTCAAAGTCTTGTAAGTAATAAAAACATTTACAATGGTTTTACCTCACTTATGTCAATCTCAGGGGCATTGGGTCAATTTTTAGAATTTTAATGACTTCAGTTTTCGAGCCTCTCACGCATCCATCCTCTTGACCTCTTAGCATCCTGAACACAAGCAGCCTCCTGTGCGACTGCCACATGCAGTGGCTTGGACCGTGGCTCAGCAACAGCCATTTCCAGCTGCCTGTGTCTGCCATCTGTGCCCATCCTGCCAACCTGCTTGGACGCAGTGTTCTTTCTATCAGCCCGGTTGACTTTGTGTGTGGTCAGTGTTCTCACCCTTTTCATTCTATTACTATTATTTTTCTGCTAGCGTTAGCTGACTCTATAATAGACTAGTTCTGCTTTTAAATCTTCCATGTAGAACATCAAACAAATAATCAGATTTTTGATCTTTGACAGACGACTTTCCCAAGCCCTGGATCGTCACTCATCCTGAGACGTCAGTGGTGCTGCGGGGCTACAACATAACTTTGACGTGCGTGGCATCCAGCAGCAGCGACTCACCAATGAGCCCGGCATGGCGGAAAGATGGAGAGGTGCTTTACGATGCCGAGGTGCAAAATTACGCCCGGTACCAGGAAGGCGAGCTGATCTACACGACGGTGCTCCACCTCCTCAATGTCAACTTCACCGACGAGGGACGCTACCAGTGCGTGGTGTCCAACCACTTTGGCGCCAACTACTCCAACAGGGCCAAGATTACTGTCAATGGTGAGGAGGTTTTGCAAATAAATCACCTACTGGTTTATTTAGATTTGGCAGACGGGAGAGCTGTTGTAGTTCACAACTGAATTTTAATGTTTCTCTCTTCTCTCCCCAGAGCTGCCATCCTTCCTTAAGACTCCCATGGATCTGACTATCAGGACCGGGACCATGGCCAGGCTTGAGTGTGCTGCAGAAGGACACCCCTCGCCGCAGATTGCCTGGCAGAAGGACGGCGGCACCGACTTTCCTGCCGCCCGGGAGCGCAGGATGCATGTGATGCCGGACGATGACATCTTCTTCATTGCTAACGTGAAGACAGAAGACATGGGGGTGTACAGCTGCACAGCGCAGAATGCAGCGGGCAGCTTGTCAGCCAATGCCACACTTACCGTCCTGGGTAAGTCCACCACTTTTGGTAGCAGAGTGTGTTGGTGTATGTGTTGATGTTTGTAACCAAAAACAAGCAAATCACATCAATTCAAACATTTCGCAGACTTTGCAGACTCTTTTGCAGACTTTTTTCGGTTTATCAGGCAATGGCATCTTCCTCTCTTGCAGAAACGCCTTCATTTATGCGGCCCCTGGAAGACAGAACAGTGGCCAGAGGTGAAACTGCTGTGCTTCAGTGCATCGCCGGAGGCAGCCCTGCACCACGCCTTAACTGGACCAAAGACGACGGTCCTCTGGTGCTCACAGAGCGCCACTTCTTTGCTGCAGCCAACCAACTTCTAATAATCGTCGACGCCGGCCCCACAGATGCTGGGAAGTACACTTGCATCATGTCCAACACGCTTGGAACGGAGCGCGGTCACATCTACCTGAGTGTCACACCGTCACCCAACTGCGATTCTGGCGCGGTGTATGACCAGGACGGCTGGACCACTGTGGGCGTTGTTGTTATTGTGGTGGTGTGCTGTGTGGTTGGGACCTCGCTGGTGTGGGTCATCGTCATTTATCATATGCGCAGGAAGAGCGAAGACTACAGCATCACCAACACAGGTTAAATTAAAATTAAATGTCGCCCCATAATGTTGCTACTGACACCTTGCGGATCATTTTCCATTAAAATATTTTGTTTTTTTCCTCCAGATGAGATGAATTTACCAGCTGACATCCCCAGTTATCTCTCCTCTCAGGGGACTTTGTCAGAACCTCCAGAAGGCTACAGTAGCTCGGAGGCAGGCAGCCACCAGCAGCTCATGCCTCCTCTCTCCAATGGATATGTGCACAAGGGCACTGATGGTGAGCTATAGCTGTGTATGTGTTTTTGTAAGTACGTTGGATTCCCATGCAGCAAGAAACACACATCAAAGATAGTGAAATGTGGATTAATAACCCCATTTAGATGCATAATGTCATTGTGAAAGCTAAACAATCAGTATATGACACTATGTCTACATCACAGTGCTGATGTTTTGAGTGACTCTAAGACTCACTGTCCATATATGAACAGGTGTGTGCTATGGCGACACAGGCAGCGAGGTGGAAACAGAAGGTAACGGACGGCTACACTACCGGGTGGGATCTCTGTTCACTGGCCATAGCAGCTTCCACCCCTCAGAGGCTCGTGATGGACCAGCTGCAGCCGCCTCAGGTTTGTTTGGAAGAAGCCAAAAATGTACCACATGTTCACAGAGTGACAACTTTTCACTGTCATGTTGGACATGCAATGGCTGACTACATGCAGTGTTAAGGTAGTGTCTCATCAATCCGTACTATGTATGACTTATCTTGCAGTATTTTTTGAATAATAATGGGCCATAGTCGACCACAAAACGGCAGTCCTTTGTTATTATTATTATTTTTTTAATTCCTGATAGATTGAGGGGGAGATGTTTGAACCACGTTGTAATGACGGACAACTGTAGCAGACATTTTTCAACCAAACTTATCACATATGTTATATTTAAAGGGTCTGTTTGCAACACAGCGTGGGCTGCAGCAATGAGACACTGTTTATCTCTTTATGGTGTACTCTTCTCCAGGAGATATCCAGCTCTTTGTCAGAAAGAGAAGTGGTCCTTCCACTCCCGCTCAAGAAAAACAATAAACATGACACGAATGCGAGATGCTTTCACATTTCGCAGACCCACTGAAAAAACTGGTCTGCGACCGGCTTTTGGGTCACAACCCACTAGTTGAGAATCACTGCATTTGACAATACTTCTGTACTCTAAAAAAACATATCTTGCATCAACAGGTGCCGCCAGTTCGTTGGTCATCTGCTCCGACTGCTACGACAACGCCAACATCTATTCTCGCACGCGGGAGTACTGCCCCTACTCCTACATGGGCGAGGACGACCCACTGGACAGAGACCTGCCGAGTCTGAAGGAGAGCTACGGTGAGCACACTCGGCAAGAGGATGCTGCTCTGGAGAGCCTCATCAACAAACGGGAGTCCTCCAACTTCCTCACGTCACATGACATGAGGCCGAGAAGCCACGTTTCAATGGAAGACTGTGCTACCGGTAAGTCTTGAACACTGCGCTAACATTGTAGACGCTTTTTCTGGTTTTGTCTTAACCTCTAAAATGTAGCTAATTGTGTATATAAACTTAAAACAAGAGTTTTGTGGGACCGTTTCAAGTGTATTTTATCAAAATGGTAACCGATGACACATCTTTATAAGTCATACAAACATAATAATGGCATGGCGAAATTAGTACATGATTCTATGCACCATATGTCACTCTATCCCCACATGTTGATTATCACTTTAAAGCTGAGAAGTTCATCTTTCTATACATGGTCAGTCGTGTTACGTCGCCTCATCAGGCAGCCCAGCCTCCCATTTCACAAGTACCCTATCAAATCCTGTGCCCATGTCCAAATATTACATCAAAGCCCAAGGCCTGTCTTGTCGAGCGGAACAAATATCCTTTCCTTATGTCGGATTGAGGACACACTTTTCCCCCAAAAGAAGAGCAAATGATTATGATTACAATTTTTATTTAAAAAGAAACAGCCACAACATTACTGACAATGGAAGTATATTCTTTGAGATTTTATTGTAGTTATGTGACTCTGGCAAACTAGCTTCCTGTCTGTTTGGAGGCGGGAAAACTACACATGCACATGACAATGTACTGAGGCCGGCAAAAGTATCCACTTTATTTCCATTTATTGTGCAATAAATTCATTTGATTTTTTTTATTGTCCCAGGCCTGGTGCCCACGAGAAATCCTGTCACTTTTTAAAGTCATGAGATCTTGTGGTATTAAAAATAAACTTAAATTTGATAATTAACAAAGCGATATTATATATATAATAGGCCTTTAGATCAAAATAAGTGGACCTTTCTTCAGGAAGCCTTTCTGAAGTATAAAATTGTAAACAATGATAACATTCAAGTGCTATTTCAATCCAACAGACTCACTGCCGCCAATGCAGTATTTGAACTCTTAAAAATCGAAGTAAATTGTAAACATTTTACAGGTAGGAAATAAAAACAAAAGGCTGTCCAACTATCCACGGTTAATGTAACTCTTTGGGGGAACTTATACTTCGGGTATTTCTTTGTCCACAAATAACTTTGTACAGAGGCACCAACACATGAAGCACGTAGTGCTCAAGGCAGAAAAAAAAGGAGGTCCTCAAATTATTTTAATTTTAAATTTTTACTGCCTCGCTTTCTCTGTGTAGGCTTTCTCAGCAGTTCTCAACACTGGGCAGAACGGTACAACTCCAAACCCCAACAAGGCACCACCACTCATAGGACACTTCCTCCAGCTGAGGAGGAGGAGGACACACACAACTACAGATTAGCCTCCAAAAGGACTAACCCTCAGGACTATCCAGCACCCACATAGGTCACTGGTCTGGGACCCAATACCCCCCTTTCTTGCATCCACTACCTCCTTAACACTCTGCCAAAGATGCTCTATGGAGTGTTTACATTCCTCTTCCTCACAGCCATTCAAAGTGACCTCTTCAGAACGTCATGAATGTATGCTTAAACGGAGCCGTGCCTAATCGCTCCTGCTACTACATTTGGGAGATGACCAACCACTCTTTTCAAGTCGGTAACGATATTTAATTGCGGGAAGACGACTCCCCCAAAAAGCAGCAAGAGGACACACCCCCCTCCTGCAGACTTTGCAAAGACACTGACACCACAATGTGGTGTATATTATGAGTACATATGAAATATATCCTTGACATTCTTTATGGCCTTACGCAATCATCAAGCCTTCCTTTTCAAGCAGTTTTGGAAGCAAGGGGGGATATTTTGTATTTTAATTTGCACATGTGACAATCATGTTTTATGCACTGATCTGTTTTTCCGTCACAGCTTTCAGGCACTTAATATAACATTCAAGTCATCATCCTTCTTGCTGATGTTGAGAAAGATTCAGGACTGTGAAAAATGTAGAATGTATTGTTTTTTTTTATTCGTTTATGCAAGTCAGATGTCCAAAGTTTAGCCTGCAGCTCACATTTTATTGACATATTCTGAAAATGAAATAAATTCATTGAAAAGATAATATTATTAGGTATGACACTAATAACTAGTGGATTTGTCACCTATGACACAAATGCTAATGTTATTTTCAAGTACCATATATTGACCTACATTGGATCGGTTGTAGCATCTTTTAGTTTAAAACCTATATTGTATAAAAGTGGCCTCTGTATTCTTCAATTTTCATGTATGCAACCTTAAATAAATAATAATAATAATAATAATTGGACACCCCTGATGTAAGTGTACAGGCTACTAGTGTATTACCATTGTGTCATACATCTGCAGAGCTAATCATACATCTAAAGAGCTAATTTTGAGTTAAGTAACTTGTGAGTAGTACAGTGAAACCTCCAAAGTTGAACTTCCTGTTTGTTTCCCATATGGAAGTTGAAATAAGCCAGATTAAGGCCCCTTCTTGGACTCTCTATTTGACCTTTGACTGTCATACAAGTGTAAAAATAAGTTCGCCTTTGTATATTTGTATAATAACACTTTTGGCGCATATTTCCCTCTGAATTCCATATTATACAACCTGGGAGGTTTCACTGTTCACTCGTCATTGTTGCGTTATTTAATGCAACATCTCCTAAATATTAGAAATGCACCTCTTACCATGAATTTCCAAGCATCCTTTGGAAATGCAAAATTGCTCTTTCATGCTGTGCCGGAGCTGCAAGCAAAATGATGTCATGCTTTTGCTTCCAATCGCTTTAGAACATATTTTTGATTGGTGCACTTCCATTTTAGTTTGTCTCATTCCAACATCTCATGCATTCCTCGCTACGTATTTTGTGACATTGCATTGTGGGAGTGATAATCATATAGGTACTGACCACTGCTGTCGGCTTCAATGGGGACTGCTGTGGTCCCTCTGTAAGGTACCATTTATGAACGACATATCCACTTACTGACATTTTTCTTGTAGATTGTGTCGATTTTGTTATTCTTCTCCTCATTGTTTTTTTTCTTGGCTAAAATCATGCAGTTTCAGTAGGAAATGTTCCACACTAACAGGCGCTAAATGTCGTCTCTTATTGACACTTTGTTTCCTTCAATACCAAAGTTTACCAACACGGTAAATGCTCATTGCTGCTTTTTTTTTTTTTGCATTTGTATTTTTTTATTTGTATTTTTTTTATTTTTGAACCTTGTACATTTGTGTGAAGCATGTCATTTTTTTTAACGTAGCTATTATTCAATCAAATATTAAACATGAATTGTGTTTAACTTACTTTGAAAGCACTCTGCTGTTTTTAGATTCTTGTACATTTTGAATCCTCTTTACCTTTTTTTTTTAGTGGTTATCTAAGGTATTGTGGTTGTGTTCGGATCCGGACTATTTTCCAATTTCTTAAGGAGTACATTGGATGTTTGCATATTTGCAGCTTTTGTGAAAAAAAACACCCATTTTTGTTTTTTATTCTGAAAATAGGTTTGTTGCAGAAAACCCCATTGGTTTACCCCATCGATAACCATTTATAAAAATGTTGTAACTTGCAGAAAGGTTTGGAGGGGAAGGCGAGAGCCTGTGTAGCGTATGGGGGGCACCTAGCTGCAGCAGCTACAAGCCAAATCAAAAATAGACATTTTATGGATGTCTAAATTGTTTTGTTTATTAATCCCCAAACTTGACTAATTGTTACATTGCCAACTATACTGCCTGAAATTTCTCATTGTGTACTCGTAACAAACCAACAAATAATGTGTGAAAATCTCCGGGTGATGGTAATGATGAGGAAATCAGAAAAAAAAACAAGGTTCTGCTTGAAGTTGGAGTAATTTGGCACTTGTAGCCATCTTAATGACCCCTAAAAACAACCCTTCTTGACGCTAGGTTCATTTTTTAAAGTAAATCCTGTTAAATGTCAAGAGGAGCCAAAAAAGTTGCAAAGCATGTGTTTGTGTGTTTTCCTCTTATGCCTTGTAATGTAACGACCTCATGGCGATGATACTGACATATGACTATGTCCTCTGAGTCAGCGTGATGCTGCATCATTTATAAAGCAACCAGGAATTAATGACATTTACAATGTTCAACTCCACAGCTTCGCTTGTGACCGCTCCACCTTGCAAGATGGATAGGCCTCTGAGTATTTGGATTTCATGCACATCATACAAACATGAGCAAGCACTTCCTGTAACGTCAACGTTCACATTTACAGCACTAGAAACTCATTAAACGGGGATGAATTATGCATGTAATAGAAGAGCCTGGCTGATGCTTTTCCTGCATGCATAAAAAAAGCAAAATGGATGGTAAAGCTGCAGATTAGGAGTGTGGTGAAAATTCATGATTGAATTAAGTAGATTTCTATATATTTGCATGCACTGAAATACTGTTAAAGACAGGAACAGGAAAAAAAATATGGTGGATATGATGTCTTTCCTGCATGTAAATATGCTGGGAAGTGGAGCGGTAAATTGCTGGCTAGTGCTTTGGCTTTGTCAGTGGGTGGTGCTGGGCACTTGGTTACACATACCAACATGATTAGTTGTTACCATGAAGGCTGTTTGGTATACCCCCCCACCTCCCACCCCCTTTCATGTATGTATTTTTAAATGCATAGATTGAAAATGCACAGTATGCATATTTTTTTTTAGAAAAAATACTATATATTATTAAAATGCTGCTATATATTAAATATTTAAATATTTAATAAATGTTTTACTGTAGATTTATTCTAGTCTTAGTCATTTAACAATATTAGTGGTAGTTCTTGTTTTTTTTTAAATAATGTAATTCTAACTCATGACAATATTACTATATAGTAAAATGAAAATAAATAAAATAAATTTATATTATATTAGATCATATATAAATATTGAAATATTAAATAATAAATAATTCACTGTAGATTTATTCTAGTTGTAGTCATTTAACAATATTAGTGGTAGTTCTTTTTTGTAAATGTAATTGTAATGCATGACATTATTACTATATAGTAAAACGAAAATGCACAGTATGCATATTTTTAGAACAAATATGTATTATTAAATTTATATTATATTATATCATATTATATAAATATTAAATAATAAATATTTTTCTGTAGATTTATTCTAGTCTTAGTCATTTAACAATATTAGTGGTAGTTCTTGTTTTTTTTAAATAGTGTAATTCTAACTCATGACAATATGACTATATAGTACTATATGCATATTTTTATTTTATTTTATTTTTTAGTTTTGTTTTTAGAAACAATAAAAAACTGCATTACATCACGTCATTTTTTATTATATTTGCAGTTTTTCTCTGTCTAGTATGAAAATACAATAGTTTACGGTATTACATACATTTCTACCAATTTCCTCCCCATCATTTCGTGTACTGTATTTGTATTTACAAATACCTATTTGGGTGTAATCCTACAGGTAACCATAAGATGGCGCCCGTGCAATGTCATCACAGCCGTGTGAGTGCGCAGCAGAGTTTTTTAAAAAGGGGGCGTTTCAAAGCCCGGCTGGACGAGTCTTGGCCGTGCCAGGTGTGTTGGAACCTTCCGCAGATGCCTCCACTGTGCGTGGGCTGGACTTCCACGGCGCACACATCGCCTCCCGCAGCCTCGGAGCGCTGCTTGCCGGGGCCATGACAGCTTGCTCGTTGACGCACTGGGTCTCTCCGCTCCATTAAAGGTTGTTCAATCTGTACAAACTTGCCGTCACAAGGAGGCCACCTGAGAGACGGGGAGCTCCGACAGAGAGAAGCCGTGATTGCTGCACTTGTGCGCCGTCGCTTTTTTACGCACACCGGAGCCTCTTTAAGTGAGACGATACTGCAACCGAGGCAAACGCGCAGGTTTTGGACATAAAGACGCCGTGGGATGACTGGCACACCTTCCATGGGTGGGAATCACTCCTGTGCACGTCAGGGAGATGAACCATCACTTTCTTCTGTTTATTAGGCCGCGCTAATTCAGCGAGTGGAAGCATCTCGACTGTTGAGAAAAAGCAAACAGAGCCACCATGTCCAGAACCCTGAAGAAGAAGAAACACTGGTCTAGCAAGGTGGTGGAGTGCGCCGTGTCGTGGGGGAACCTCGGGGACTTCGGCTCCGTGGTGGAGGTCCTCGGGGGAGCCGAGGTGGGCCAGTTCCCGCACCTGGGTCAGATGAAGCTGGACGTGCTGGTGTGCCACGTCGGGAAGCTGCCCTACTACGGAGATGTCCTCTTGGAGGTCAATGGGACGCCAGTCAGTGGACTTACCAACCGGGACACGTTGGCTGTCATCCGGCATTTCCGGGAGCCCATTCGCTTGAAGACGGTCAAACCAGGTGATGTTACCTTGTTACCTTGTCGGTTCCGGTAGTCATATCCCAGCGTAATTGAAGCAGTGCCACCTCCGCTACTCTAGGTGGCGCTCGCTCCAATGTTAGCCACTGAGTAATGACTACTTTGAGTCCAAGCAAGCTAGCAGGAGGCTAGGCTGAACATGTGGACAACATTAGGTACTTGATGTGTGATTTTACTACTTAAGTGGTTTTATTTTACGTAATGTGTTTTGGTTTACTGCCATCTTGTATATTCTTGATTTTAGTTTCATTATCTCTTTACATGCAATGTTATCTTAATAATACATTTGATTTGTATAGCGCTTTTCAGAGTACTCAAAGACGCTTTATAGTAGAGTAATAAAAATAGAGTTGAGTAAAAACAAAGTAAAAGATGCATTAAAATACAATATCCAAACATTAATTCATAGCTAAAAAAAGGCTAAAAGCAGTCAGGTATAAAAAGTTAGACATTAAAAACAGATTTAAACAGGTGGGTTTTTAGTTGTTTTTTGAAAGTGCATGGAGTGAATGTGGCAGCAATGGAGAAGGCTCTGTCCCCCCAGGTTTGGAGCTTGGTCTTACAGGGGAGTGCCAGGAGGTTAGAGTCCGAAGAGCGAAGGGGATGCATGGGGATTGTGTGGATGAAGGAGGTCTGTGAGGTACGGAGGGGTCAGATTGTGGAGAGCTTTGTAGGTGATGAGAAGGACTTTGAAATGGATATGTTGGGGGACAGGAAGCCAGTGGAGGTGGAGGAGATCTTCTATTCCTGCTTTTGCTCCTGTTTACCTAATGTGGAACATGTGTATGTATCGCTGCTTGGTTGAGCAGGATAACCTATTGAAGGATACACTTCACAAAATGACGAATAATAATAATAATCACTTACGCTAGCTTACCATTTTGTTCCAATCTGCAGTGTCTACTTTGCTGCAGGGTTCCGGTTTCCGTTTGCCCCTAGTCTCCTGTAGGATAAACTTTGTCTCCTTCCATGCAGAGTTCTCCTATGCATGAGATGAGTTAATTTGCTTTAAAAATGTTCACTTCCTGTTGTAGCTCTATAGCATCATACTATAGCATCTACACTTTGCTGCAGGGTTCCGGTTTCCGTTTGCCCTCAGTCTCCTGTCGGATGAACTTTGTCTCCTTCCATGCAGAGTTCTCCTATGCATGAGAAGGGTTAATTTGCTTTAAAATGGTCAGTTCCTGTTGTAGCTCTGTAGCATCATACTCTTGCATCTACACTTTGCTGCAGGGTTCCGGTTTCCGTTTGCCCTCAGTCTCCTGTCGGATAAACTTCATCTCCTTCCATGCAGAGTTCTCCTATGCATGAGAAGGGTTAATTTGCTTTAAAATGGTCACTTCCTGTTGTAGCTCTATAGCATCATACTTTCGCATCTACACTTTGCTGCAGGGTTCCGGTTTCCGTTTGCCCTCAGTCTCCTGTCAGAAACTTGGTCTCCTTCCATGCAGAGTTCTCCTATGCATGAGATGAGTTAATTTGCTTTAAAAAAAATGTTCACTTCCTGTTGTAGCTCTATAGCATCATACTATAATTGCACCCTCAACCTACACGAGCGCAACAATAACACGCAAACTTCACCCAAAGAGGTCACAGCTGATTGGAACATGTAATCAACCGACACGTCTCAGCTGGATTAAAATGTATTATTCCCTGAGTGATGTAAGTCAGTGTCGTCACCCATCTCTTCCCTCAGCCTATAATGCCCCATCATGGCCCTAATTGGCCTACTGGCTCTCATCACTTTTTCAGCGAGATCGAACGCAGATAATGGCAGTAATGGCGTAGCAGACTGGTTTGAGACATCAAGTCTAAGTGCACTCCCATGCATAGAAATAAGGCCTAATTACATCCTCCATTATTCAGTCCGGCCCGTTCCGAGCTGGAGTGGCAAGGCTGGTTGCATCCTGTTGTCTCATCGCAGCACATCCGGGCTGAGTCCAGGATGCCGCCTCCGACATCCCAGCACTGATAGATGAGAAGGTGGGAGGGCTGCACTAGCTGGTCCTAATGGAGGTAGTTGACGGAGATGGAGATCGCCTGGTATCCTGATTATGTGCTGGTAGTATTTCAGACCAGTACTTCTCAAAGAGTGGGGTGGGCCCTCTTGGGGGTGGCTCGGGGTGAACTGTTGGCGGATGTGAGAGGCAGGGAAGACTTTCAATATTAGTGCATGTATGAATTTGTCATAATCAGCATGCAGTTTGACTGGTGAATGATGAATGATTTGACCCCATTCAATGCAGATTACATTCATTTCTATTAGATTGCATGGTTAGCATTTGTTGATGGAGACAATAACATTCATTCATTCATTTTGCCGGAACCTATCCCAGTTGTGTTCGGGTGAGAGACGGGGTAAACCCTGGACTTGTCGCCAGCCAATAACAGGGCACTTATAGACAAACAACCATTCACACTCACATTCATAGCTATGGACAATTTGGAGTCGCCAATTAACCTAGCATGTTTTTGGAATGTGGGAGGAAACCCGGAGTACCCGGAGAAAACCCACGCATGCCCAGGAAGAACATGCAACTCAACACAGAGATGGCCGCGGTTGGAATTGAACCCTGGTCTCCTAGCTGTGAGGTCTGCGCGCTAACCACTCGACCGCCATGCAGCCCCCCCTGTCATACAGTATATTAAATTATCCTCCTTAAAAGCCAGTGTAGCACAAGACAACGTGCAGCCCGGTATCAGAATTATATCATCCAAATTCAGGAATTGGATCGGAAGTGAAAACGGTGCACCCATAACGCTTACTTGTGTTGGTGGTCAAAAATCACGCCGAATCGCCGATAACTGCGTGCTAACCACTCGACCGCCGTGCAACCAAGACACAAACATTTTAAAATAAAGATGCCAATTATAGTGTGACATCACCACTAATAGATGAGATATTTTTCGGTCCCCCAGAAGAGACATGACAAAAAATTACAAAAGAACCACTGCCTTAGACCATCCTGAATCCTGAATACTCCAGAGACAGCAACAGCAGTAGCAGTAGCAGCAGCTGAGTCCCACAAGCACCCAGGTCGGGCTCCCTGGAGATCATCCGTACATCCATACAGTATATGTGTGATCATTTCATACACTGGATGAAAGGGAAAACGGGTATTCGGCAAGCTTTAGGAATAGTGTGCTTGTGCCCCGATGTGATGCTGTGTTTTGTAGCTCTCAGCTCCCCAGAGCTGCTCGCAGCCTTCTTTACTGGCCCACTAAGCCAAGGATGATTAATAAAGAGCGCCAAGATTCTTAGCAACACGGGCAGACGTGTAGCGATGGGGAGGTATTAATATTATAATTATTAATGCTAAAAAAATAATAATCATCATCACCATCAGCATTGTTACTTAAAAATAATTAATTTTGAACAACATTAATGTTTAAGGGCTGCACGGCGGAGAAGTGGTTAGCGCTCAGACCTCACAGCTAGGAGACCCGAGTTCGAATCCCACCCTCGGCCATCTCTGTGTTGAGTTTGCATGTTCTCCCTGTGCATGCGTGGGTTTTCTCCGGGTACTCCGGTTTCCTCCCACATTGCAAAAACTTGCTAGGTTAATTGGCCACTCCAAATTGTCCATAGGTATGAATGTGAGTGTGAATGGTTGTTTGTCTATATGTGCCCTGTGATTGGCTGGCGACCAGTCCAGGTTGTACCTCTCGCCCGAAGACAGCTGGGATAGGCTCCAGCATACCCGTGACTCTAGTGAAGATAAGCGGCATAGAAAATAATGAATGGATGTTCCTGCACGGAATAATACACACAGTAGCTCGGCGTACCTGCACCATCTAATGAGATCCAATAAGAGATTGTATAAAAAATATTGTGCTGATGAGCCTTGCTGCCTATCTTTAATCAGCTTGTGAGAAGCACGGTCACATTCATTAAAAGAGACCTGTTATGCTCATTTTTCAGCCTTTTGTGTTGAGTTGTGGACTTCAAAAGAGCAGCTTCACATGATAACCAGCGCAGAAAGCTTTCTAAATCTTCCAGACTCTGCACCTATTCCAGCTTTCTTTGGATTTTGTGATTCCCACGAAAACAATATGTTTTAATGTATTGTACTTACGGCCACGTGAGGGCACGCCCACTCCACTGTGGTTGGTCTCACTCCTAAGTGCTGAGGACGATTTCCAGTGTTGTGCTGCTAGCTGCCGAACCCAATTTTATAGGAGTTGATAAACGGTATAAGACTTCATAATAAAAGGCGATTTTTTAAAAATGTTCGCTTTTAACATACAGCCATACATGTTGGATCCCGAATCCGATCCGGAAGTAGAGACTGGACGGTTAGAATTTTCTCAAGAAAAGAGGTTACTTCGAGACGTCTCTCAATGGTAAGTAGCTTTAGCATTTTAGCATTAGGTTTTACATAACATAATGTGGTCATTACACGTTTTTTGCAGGACTACCAGTGTTTTAAAAACTCAGGTAGACCCACAGATTGTGGTGGGAAATGGCTATTAGCAAACCCACTCATTATTTGCACACTCTATAATGCTACACAGACAACTGCTTTTGTTCCATTACTTACACAAAATAAACACAGTTAGGACACTGATAAATTCGTACTCACTGCTTGTTCTTCTGACTCTTCGACACGACCAAGTAACGTTGGAAAAGCTTCAGCCTTCAGCAACAGTTTGTCGGTTAGTCCAGCTGCATTCTGGCCCATGTTCACGAAACAGTCCAGTGTGAAATGCCGTTGACAGATTAAAATATATATTTTTACTGGTCGGGAACCAGGAACTCTAACCAGTTCTGCTTAATGGTGGCGTTGTTGGGAATTGTAAACAAATATAGCTTTCCCTTACACCCGAACAAAACACTTCCTGGGAGCAGAAGTTGAAAAATGCTCATTTCGAAGCTACCCAGGAGATACAAACATATCGACATACTAATTTTTAATTTCATTACAATGCCTTCCCAACACTAATTCCCCATGTCTTCTCACAGTGAAACTTCATATTCTACAACTGAATGATGTTTCTAATAATTAAACATTGTCTCCCATGTTTTAAACAATAAACTGACGTCAAGTAGGCAACAAAGCCTGAGGCTCAGAGCTAAACCTTGTCACATTCAACTGCATGTGACAGTGTCTTGGCAATGAAAGCACTTGCTCCCAAGTTGAGGGGATACAAATGTATTGACTTTGCCAATGTGGGGAACAACACTCCATCATTGTAGATTACCTTTAATGTGTATGCTAATCCATAAACTAGTTGGACTAAAATTAGTTGTACTTTGTGGCGGTTTAGACGTAGCAGAAGCTAATGAAGGGTCTTGTGAGGATCGGTGGTGATCCCTTGCCTTGTTGTCTCGCTGCCCACATTTGTCCATACATCACATACATGAACACGAGCATATGTATGATGTCCTAGGGCATGTCTTCCATGTTTGATAAGTGGCATTGGCATGCAGATACCGGCGCCGCTCGCACGTCCAGAGCTCACCGGTGCACATGTCGGCGCTGTGTATACATTCCTGTGTGGTCGCCTCATGTTTTATTCACACCTCCTGCATAATTGAGTTGGCGAGTGGATTTTCTCCACTCTGATAGAGTCGCAAGATCAGCTGTTACGGTGGTGGTGGTGGTGGGGGGGGGGGGGGGGGGGGGGAATCTAGACACGACGGCGGCTTCTCTTGGTTGAGCAGATGTTCATTGTTGTTCCTCACCGAGTTCCTCTGTGCTCTTAGTGTGGATGCTAGCATCCGAAAAAGAATGTGGAGCAGCATTTCACGCCGTGCACTCTCCAATTCTCCAGGGACCCCCTTCTGTTCTCACACTTCCTCACATCTTGTGTCTTCTTGGAGATGAAGACGTTCATAGTAGGGCCCCAACATTTCTCTGGTACCTTTTTGATTGAGTCGGGAGTGATGCCTCTATTAAAAGATCTATGCTCGCTGCAGGAGGCTATTTCTGCTGAGGCGCAGGAAAGCGGCATAATGATAAAAGGTTGAGTGTTAGCTACTCTGCAATATGTCGCTTATACATTCACTGGACGCATTATTAGATACACCTGCACCGTATAATAACATCCAACACAAGAGCTGCCTATGCAAACATACGTAAGTAGCGTATTGTGCAAAACTCTGCCAAGGCCCAACAATGTACTATTTACTTAATTTTACCAAATACAAATCCTTCATTATTTACCTGCCTCTTTTATTTCCTAAGGATTTATGCATTTTTCCTTGTTTTGGGTTCTCGAGGACTTCCAGACAACTGCCGAGCTTATTTTGTCAGATTACTTACACAAAATAAACACAGTTATTAATGATATATTATTTACAACGGGCTGCACGGTGGTCCAGTGGTTAGCGCACAGACCTCACAGCTAGGAGACCTGGGTTCAATTCCACCCTCGACCATCTCTGTGTGGACTTTGCATGTTCTCCCCGTGCATGCGTGGGTTTACACCAGGAATAAGCAACTCCAACGACTTCTTGCCTCTTTAGAAAACAAAATTATCTTTAAACTATCTTTCCCTTGCACCAGAACAAACATTTCCAGCGTGCCTTTGCTAACTTATGACGAACAGAGCTAAGCAGAGAGGGACGAGGGCGGACAACGTCAGCAGAACTTGGTGATAGAAAAAACATAGCATGCAGAACCATCCAAACTTTCTTTCAAATGCGGAAACTGCCGCTTTGGCTTTGATTAACATGACAATACAACATTTATAGGTCAGAAAAGTGGAAAAGCATAATAGGTTCCCTTTAAGATTGAATCCTACTTTGGGGAAAATTTACTTGCAGTCAGGTCTCGACCCAGTTAACTGCGATAAATGAGGGACCGTACATTTATACTGTATTTGTAAAGCACTGAGCGGTGCTTAAGAACTGAAGTAATACATTTTCTAACCAGTTGTTAGAAAATGTTCAGGATAATTAGACTTCTTATGTTTATATCACCATTTCCTCCCAATGAAAACCATCCGGGACAAACACTAACAGAGCAGATGGACTATTTTACAGCAACCATTTCTGTTCTGTTTTCCTTTTGTGATTTTTAATCATCTCATATCGCAGCGGGTTGTCATCTTCTTTTTATGTTTATTGATCTAAAGTGTTGCTAGTAGCTGAGGCTATGATGATGATGACGATGATGATGTTGAGAAGCATCACTTGAAGCATTAATCCCGAGGCCAAATTACATTATTGTGTTTTAATACAGCAGCACTTGAGGTGTTGATTGACAATTTGTCACCTGCTCCCGATCACATGGCGACTCCCCCTCGTGCTGCGGCGGGGTCAGAATATTTTCCATCAGTAGCTGATCCAACCTATAACGCTCCAGAATCAAACAGCAATAGTGAATGTGGGTTAATGCACCACTTATACCAGGAAGTGGCTCTCAATGCAATCATCTGCTTGACGGGTTTGTAGTTGCAAAATGGGCAGCTGCAAAGACAGAAAAAAGGAATAGATAGGGAAGATGTTAGTCACATGTATTCAGAATCTATCTATCTACATGTATTATGTTCCCTTTGTGCACTAAAAATGAGCCAAACCGTGACCTTCAAATCAAAGTATGGCATACTGTTCCACCCCTAGATGTTGGCCTGTAGGTCTATGTATTTTAAGGACACAGAGTGGAATAAGTTGTCTTGTGCTACACTGGCTTTTAAGGAGGATAATATAATACACTGTATGACGGGGGAACATACATACTGTATGTGGAGAACATGCAAACTCCACACAGAGATGTCCAAGCGGGGAATCGAACCCGAATCTCCTGGATGTGTGGCCTGCCTGCTAACCACTTGTCCAACATTCATTCATTCATTTTCTACCTCTTATCCTCACAAGGGTCGCAGGGGTGCAGGAGCCTATCCCAGCTGTCTTCGGGCGAGAGGCGGGGTACACCTAGGACTGGTGGCCAGCCAATCACAGGGCACATATAGACAAACAACCATTCACACTCACATTCATACCTATGGACAATTTGGAGTCGCTAATTAACCTAGCATGTTTTTGGAATGTGGGAGGAAACCGGAGTACCCGGAGAAAACCCACGCATGCACCGGGAGAACATGCAAACTCCACACAGAGAGGGTGGAATTGAACTCTGATCTCCTAGCTGTGAGGTCTGCGTGCTAACCACTTGTCCACCGTGCAGCCATACTTGTCCAACAGTAAATATAAAATAAAAAAATTATATTACATAGAAATGTCATGTAAAAAACAACTAGCACCTCAATTTAAAATACCCGTCAGGTATATAAACGGATAAGAAAATAAAAGTGCCTGAGTATTTTCTTATGTAGTAGTAGACAGTGTGGGTTCATCCAGCTAGGGTGGGGTCATGTCCTTGAAGAAGGACATTTTTCCTTCATGACATCATGAAAAGCAGCAACTTCAAAAGTGAGCATTAGAGCGCCTCTTCTCTCAAAAGTGGCGCACACAAGATGACAATTTTCTCACATAAACAGGCTCTAGCTACACAAACAGCGTTGCTGTTAGAAAGTAATTAAACAGTCACTTTTAATATAGGGGACCTTTTGATATTGAATTAGTACCAACCAGATATTATGACCCATACATTATGTGTGTTCAATAGCATAACAGCCCGATTAATCCCGCTCTGGTGTGGCATAAATGTTAGCTACAAATAGATTAACACTCCAAATGTCGCGTATGTCATCATCAGTCATGGCAGATGTTCACCATGTGTGACAATTAACAGGAACATTGTTCCATCGATGGTTGTCAAGCGCTGGACCGCAACTTGTTAACGGCTCACTAACCCTCACCGCCGCTTTCAACCATGCGCTTCCTATTGATCCTCTTTCAAGAATATCTTTACTTAACACCCGATAACGAGTGCAATAACAGTATTTATTGTGTTTACCATTTAGTAACGTAGCTATGAGACGCTCTTCTGAACAAGGAGGAATCTATTTTTCAAAAATGGTTCTTATTGGATAACAGATTTCCTTGCCAATGAGCGCTCTGTGGCCGTCTGACCTTTCTTTGCGGCCGCTTTCAAAGCATGCTGTTGATAAGCAGCTTGTTTGTCCTTCGTGGCGCTCATCAAGCTCTTCCCCAATGTGCCTGGAGGCAGCTGTCAGGCTTTTAGTCAAGTGCTGCAGTCAAACACACACACACACACACACACACACACTGTCCAAGTGTCCAAGGGTAAAAAATAATAGTGTCCTTAAGACGCATCTGACTAAATAAATGTAAATATAAGATACTTATATTGACAGGGTGTTAAGCAGCTAGATGATGTAAATTGTAGTGCTGTTTTTACATTAAATAACATTATTTTATGCCGTTGCAGGGTTCCAGTGTCATATCATTTTATGGAAATGGTTTAATTTCATTTGAACATGCATCAGATTACAATTGAATGCATCACATAATCAGTTCACAGTTCCACATGTCCAAAAAGGAGTAGGAAGAAGCAAAGCTTATTAAATCCTACCCCTCCATCTGGTACTTTTACAATCAGTAACTGTTACATTTGTGCACTTCCTGCTTTCCATAATACAGTTTAAGGTTGTTTTTTTTTTTTAAATAATGTACCTCGTACCAAAGTACAAGGTGATATGACCATCCAATGACATAATGGGTACCATAGTATATTGCACAACACAACGGCAACAGAACCAATGTTGTAAAAGCGGTAATGGCCGTTGTTGAGTTAATTGTAAACAACAGTACGTCAAATATAAAGTGTAAATTTCACAGCAACAGCGGAGTAACTCAGCTGACATTTTAAAGCGCATGCAGAGCTAGATTAAATATTGGATTGCTGCTTGTGATACTAGAAATACAGCTACTGCAATCTTCCCTATAGCCAATGTTTTGAGATATCCTGGTGGTTATTTGTAGACCGCATACAGGAGACTCATCAGTTAATTGAATGGAGACATTAATTGGAGTATTTCTGCGTACTAGTTAGACCCGTTGAACTTGGGCAGTTTATGTTGACCATTATTCCGAATTGATTGGGAGTTATTGTGCTGATTGTATGTTTTTTGACCTTTGACCTCGCCAGTTATGCATTGAATGTCATTCAAAATAAACCGGGTTCTTGCACTTGGGTTAAGAGCATTCATTATATATTGATTGACAGTTGGAGAATCATCAGTTAATTGAATGGAGACATTAATTGGAGTATTTCTGCGTACTAGTTAGACCCGTTGAACTTGGGACAGTTTATGTTGACTATTATTCAGAACTGATTGGGAGTTATTGTGCTGATTGTATGATTTTTGACCTTTGACCTCGCCAGTTATGCATTGAATGTCATTCAAAATAAACCGGGTTCTTGCACTTGGGTTAAGAGCATTAATTATATATTGATTGACAGTTGGAGAATGCTTTTTGGAGACTCATTAGTTAATTGAATGGAGACATTAATTGGAGAATTTCTGCGTACTAGTTAGACCCGTTGAACTTGGGCAGTTTATGTTGACTATTATTCCGAATTGATTGGGAGTTATTGTGCTGATTGTATGCTTTTTGACCCTTGACCTCGCCAGTTATGCATTGAATGTCATTCAAAATAAACAGGATTTATAAGAGCATCAATTATATATTGATTGACAGTTGGAGAATGCTTTTTGTTTTGAGCACAGACATGAGGGGGCAGTGTCCGACTGATGTGTCACCATGCTCAAGGACATTGTCTTTATGCAGCAATATTGCCACATGCTGCACACTGCACTGATTGCTCATTTGGCCAATGCTCCACCCCCCCCCCCCCCACCCCGCTCCTTTTTTGCTGTCATCCAGATGTGCACCATCCTCCAAATGGTGTTTGCCGCCGCAAGATAGCGACTCGGGTCACCTCTGCAGCGCTCACAGGTAATGGGCCTTGACATCTGAATTAGCCTGTCCTCTCAAAGGGTGATTAGCAAGCAGTTTAGCATTCTGAGGGGACGTTGGGTGCTTCTGATAAGCAAGTCCGCTGGGGTTCTGTCTCCAGGCGCTTCACCATGGCACTAATGTGGCTCATCACAAAGCGGTCACGGCGCGGTTCTGCAGATGACCGAGGGGAGAGATGAAGGCTTGAACTGGGGACAGCTGTGATTTGGATTCTCGAGGCAGCCAATTTTCATCAGTCGGTACTCCAGCTGTGAGCACCCGTAGACCAGACCTTCAGTCCAGAATCTTGGCCGGTCCTTTTCTCCTCTTCCACAGCCGTACGTTTGGCAGCAAGGGAGCGGCGGGCTTTGTGGAATCTTAATAGCTTTGCGTTGGCCGCCTGCTGCAGGCGTGTGACTGAATGCCAATGAGACACCAGACCCAACTGTGTGAGTGGCGTTGGGGGGCGCTTCTTCATCAGGTGGAGAGCGACACACCCCGAGGACACGAGTGTCGTCAAGAGGTGGCCTCCCTTGTTTAGACTTTTAAATTATTTTGTTTTATGCAGGAACCACCTGGAATCGACTACAAATAAGTTCTACAAATAGAAAAAGTGGCTCATTCTGATGTTCTTTATAAGCAAGATTTGGCTGCCAGTTGCATAGTTTTTTTTTTTTTTTCTAAAATAAACCTGCTTGCTACTTGTTGATGTCCAAGCAGAAGCTGGAGCAATTCTACATTTGATCGATGTTACTTAAAGTCAGATAAACCCACGGAGCTGTTCGGACTTGTCTGCACCTTTATTGATGCTCATTGCATTTGGCTAGGCACCGACTTTCAAGTAGACTTGGGTGGAAATTACAGTATGCGGTATATTGGTATAGATTCTTCAATGATAACAAAATGACTTATATCGGTATAAATGATGAACGTAAACAACCCTACTTGAAGACTGTGCACCACGGCCAAAATCCAGTATATTAGTATAGTTAGAAAAGATGTTCATGTTTGGGAGTATTTACTCTGCAGGCTGCACAAAATCATTATAAACAATGAGCAATCCCCTCCCGACTTACAGATTGAAAGGCCGATAAAGTTGGCTGAATCTCCTCTTCCAGAGCGCGAATGGAAGCTGGCTAGGGTTAGCTTATGTGGTTGTGTGTGTGTGCACGACTCGGTCTGGATGATTATATTTTAACCATGCTGTGTTTCATGATCAGGAACGATTCACAGTGCCTGATAACTGCAGTTTATATGTGGAAAAAAAATACAAGAAGCACTAGTATTTGTTTATGTAGCTCGTCTTGCACGTTCTCCACACACGGAACATTCATTTGTGACCGTCCTCCTTCAAAATAAGAGCGCTGTTTGCCCCATGTCTGCATAAACAAAACAAATATCTACTTATGCAGGTGGAATTGCATGGGTGACTACATCTTCCCTTAAGGGGAACTGCACGTTTTTTTGGAATTTTGCCCATCATTCATGATACTTATGTGATAAATTAACATATATATCCTTCCCTTTTCTGTGCATTATAATGCCAGAAAACGAGTTAATTTGAGCTAGCTATCAATGCACATCATTGGGGAAACAACTATTTAGACTACAAATTAAAGTTAAATAAAGTTTTTGTTCAGTCATATTTTTTCATTATACTTCAATGTTATACTTTATAATACTTAAATTTGGTCCCAACCTTGTGTCTCGTACGTTTTGTCTCTTGTGTTCAATGCAAACATTGAACTATTCAAATACAAAATAACAAAATAAGTGTTTTTTTCTTTAAATAAATAAATAATAATAAATAATAATAATAATAATAATAATAAATAATAATAATAATATAATATATTAATAATAAATATAATAAATATAAATATTTCTCACAATGGTTGGTCAAAATCCTGGATCGACTACATCACAACATACCATAGCCACTATTCCTGTGTATTGTCTTTTAGCATATGGGGATGATATTATTTCATTGTTAGCTATCAAGAACGAGAAAAGTAAGACTTTTTATATCACGCAGATCCCTACTAGCTGGTTGTGTTATCCCTGGCCTCATCATGTAGATGTTTCATGTGACACCAACACAGACTGTTGATGTCAACACTGGACGTGTTAAATATCCGAATCACACCTACATCGGCTTTTTCACACATACACTTATTTCAATCTGCTCACCCCCCCCCCCCACCCCCCCTCTCTCCCATGCCAATACAGCTGTGTCTGACATAGGAAGGCACTAGCCCCCCCTCGGCGCCCACCCAGTGGCTTCCTAATCTGATTACAGTTGGTCTTGCACAGCTTGGTGAAGGGCGGCAGGGGTGGGCGGGCGGTATTCATGAACAGCTGCTATTAACGAGGGTTACAGAAGCCATGTGTCCAAGTGTCATCCTGGTTGGGATTTGCATTGCATCCTGGGACTTGCTGTGGGATTGTTTCGTTGTCAGAGAGCGAAAACCCTGTTGATTTGCCAATTATAAGGTTAAGTCCACACAAATACGTTTTTTTTTTTTTTTTTAACAAATAGTAATATTTTGGTGTCACATGCAAATATAGGTGCCCTGTGATTGGCTGGCGACCAGTCCAGGGTGTACCCCGCCTCTCGCCTGAAGACAGCTGGGATAGGCTCCAGCACCCCCGCGACCCTTGTGAGGAAAAAGCGGTAGAAAATGAATGAATGAATGAATGCAAATATAGGTGTTTGTCCTTAAAAACTGGGATTTTGGAAAAGTCTGGCTTCAGCGTATGCGTAAGGACTGAAGTCTTTGGATGATATAATCATGTGCCGCTACTTCCACATTTGATAAGTATAATAGAATGTGTGCAATGGTTACATTACATTACATGCTTAAATGGCGTGTTGTGTGTTGAAGAGCGAATAGCAATGTACTTTTATTTTTCACTGAAACTATTATGGGCCCCCGCGACCCTCGTGAGGATAAGCGGTAGAAAATGAATGAATGAATGAATGACTATTATGGGCATCGGAGGAATCCTGCTGCTGCTATTTTGCTCTCCAAACATCTCCACGCTCACGCCAACTAAGGCGATTTGGGCTAAGACCCGATTGGACCTCGTCGTTATTTTGGAAGAATGGCGTGGGATCTTCTTTGCCCACACATTGAAAACATCTCTGTTATACGTATATATGCCTGTTTGTGCTACATAGCTACTGTTGTGGAGGCAATTAAACAATCATTCATTCATTTTCTACCGCTTATCCCCAGGAGGGTCGCGGGGGGTGCTTGAGCCTATCCCAGCTGTCTTTGGGCGAGAGGCAGGGTCGCCAGCCAATCACAGGGCACATATAGACAAACAACCATTCACACTCACATTCATACCTATGGACAATTTGGAGTCGCTAATTAACCTAGCATGTTTTTGGAATGTGGGAGGAAACCGGAGTACCCACAGAAAACCCATGCATGCACGGGGAGAACATGCAAATTCAACACAGAGATGGTCGAGGGTGGGATTGAAATCGGGTTTCCGAGCTGTGAGGTCTGCTCGCTAACCACCCGACCACCGTGCAGCCGAGCAATTAAAGAAGGACAGAATAATTTCAGCATTTCCATCTAAATGACGTCATTGATGCTCCTGATTGGTTAAATAAAATGTATTATTATTACTACTACTAACGCCATATTTTAAACATGTACTTCTTCATCATCATTAGCAACCAATGCAGTCATGCCAGTATCTGTTTTCCTAACATGCATTTCATGCATGCAACAGTTGTGACGTAAGGATTCTCCCAGTCAGCTCCTGGCAGCTTAGCATGGCAGCGTCTTTGCCTTCAAGGGGCTTTTGCGCTCGCTTGAGATGCCAGGAATTACAGTGACTTTCAGCAAATTAAAAATATTAGCGCCTGTGTTTTATTATGCCTTGCGTGACTCTGCGTCTGTGGCCTTTTGTTCGTAGATGCGCTTGACATGTTTGGCTGTAAGCTCATGTTATAAGGTTACGGCTTTTTTTTTAACAACAAATCCTGCTCGATTATGATGCTTGTGCTCATGCTACAGAGTCATCACGATTATATGATGTAGGCTTAGCCTGTTGGGTATATTTGGATATAGAACTTAAGTCATATTGTTTTTATACACTTTTATACACTAACTCATTGTTATTTATCTATTGCTTGTATTAGTTTCTTGTTTTACTTTGTTTTTATTTGATTCATTACTTTTAATTGTAGTAATTTGTACTTTTACGTGTCATTATTTGTGTTAATAGTCTGTGTAGCACATTGGAAACAGTGTTTCTAAAATGTGCTATATTAATAAAGTTTGGATTTGACAAAACTACAGTAATAATTTAGAATAATATAATAAAAAATAAAATAAAATAATAAAATAAAATAATATAATAAAATAATAATAATATAATAATAAAATACAATAATATAACAATAATAATATAATAACATAAAATAATTTATTTTATAATTTCTTGACAATCATTAAAAATTTCACACACAATATATCTTCTAGTGACTTCGCTGATTTTGAAATAAATGGCTGACATTCTGTGAAGCGTAATTCTCTTATCTACTTTTTAAGTACAGTAAATTTACTCAATTCCTCAGACATTTTTCCAGGTAATGTCATACGGTAAAGTGGTAACTTGTTGCTAGGCATAATTCACAGGGATCGTTTAAAGTGTTTCATAGATAACATTAATATAAATGTATATATTGGAGCCCAGTGTCATTGCCGCTTTATTGCAGACAATATAAGTCAGCGGTGTAGACACTGGATGAGCTCACGTATGCGAGCGTCACTGACTGGCTTCTCTCTTGCCTCTGCGGCAAAACCAATAAAATTTAACAGCTTGGTCAAACTTCACTCCCGTGGCTCAAGGACGTTGCATCCAGATCTCGGACATCACTGGACCCAGGAAACAACCGTCCTTGAGATTTTACTTTTATTTTTAGTGTGCCTCATTAATGTATGTCATTTTAATTTATTGATGATTTAGAGTGCATGAGAAAGTGGAAAGGAAAACAAAGCGCTTTTTGTCCTATTATATTGCACAGAACCAATGTTGTAATCGCTGTGAGGAGCAACCTGCTCAGCCAGCATTTAGATCAGTGATGCGTTCATTGTCAACATTATGTAAGGCAAGTGTAACACTCATGTGGTTCACACAGGCAGTCGAGTCCTTGTTGATGCACATGAAGGCAACTCGTGTGCAGTCAAAATATTGTGACGTCGCTTGTCAAGATGCAGCACTTGTTGTAATTTACTTTGGAACAACATGTCAACAAATCGATGGGAAGAAATACATATTTTTTTGAGGCATAATTTTGGTTTTTAGCATCATTTTAACATCATACACCTCCTTTACATGAAGATTATAATTGTGATTTTATTACAGAAAGTGTCTGAATGAAGTGTAGAATTATTTTAATGGTCCTTTTCGGAAGGCGTGCAGTGTTCACAAGATGGAAGGAACACTTCTCATGCAATGTCACTCGTCACGGTTCAACAGCCTTTCACAACAACCATTCAGATCATTCTGCTTTTGTCATTCAAAGGGAAACCATAGCGTCCTGATGTGACATCACCGCTTGCTGTCACAGACATTTTCAGTCTTAGTATGTTGTCATTGTGCCAAGGTAGCTTTGCTAGAATGCACGGAATCCACTTCAACAGAGAGAAGGCTTTTCTAATTGGAAACCTGTTCGACTTGTTACCTCGCTCTGCCCAGACAAGCATCATTTGCTGCTGGATTCCATCTTTTGTGTCTCAGTCAGTGTGTGGGAAATGTAAGCTTTGTTTTTACTGTAAAAAAAAAAAAAAAAAATGAAATGAAATTGTACAACCAGGATTTACTGGATTCATGATATTGAATTTAAAATAGTTTAGGGACAGAATATTGATATTGTGATGTATCGTTATCTCTCACGACACTGTACAGTGGCATTGGATATCGATGTTGGTGCTGCAGCTATTTCTTTTCCACGTAATATCAATCTGTAATTGCAAGATTTGCAGTAGGAAGTGTTGGCCATCCATAGGACGGATTTGTTCATTCATTCATTCATTCATTCATTCATTCATTTTCTACCGCTTATCCTCACAAGGGTCGTGGGGGTGCTGGAGCCTATCCCAGCTGTCTTCAGGCGAGAGGCGAGGTACACCCTGGACTGGTCGCCAGCCAATCACAGGGCACATATAGACAACCATTCACACTCACATTCATACCTATGGACAATTTGGAGTCGCCAATTAACCTAGCATGTTTTTGGAATGTGGGAGGAAACCGGAGTACCCGGAGAAAACCCACGCATGCACGGTGAGAACATGCAAACTCCACACATCGGATTCGTTCATTTTTTTCAAAATTTACACAGAACAAAACAAAACTCTTATGCTTTTTCTACTTTTCTGACCTATCAATATCGTTAGAATGTTGTATTCTCGTGTTAAACAATGCCAAAGTTTCGGATAATCAAGTTTTCACATTTGGAAGTGATCCCTGAAATAAGTTTGTGATAGCTCTGACTGCTCGGTTTCAGAAAGCTTTTTCTAACAGGAGCTGTTTATGATGTCACAAGGAGCCGGGCTTCCTTATATGGACATACGCTGTAGGCTAGATAGATCTTCTTCACTCTGTTTATTACAATTGTCAGCTATGGCTCTCTGGAAATCTTTCTATGAGGCAAGCTCAGGCAGAAGTGGTTGGAGTTGGTGATTCCCAGCAAGAGAAAAACATTTTCATTTCTCAGCGACATGGAGGTGGGGAAAGCTGCTTGATGTCGCCTGGAAAGGTACACTAATGCCGGACACACAATGCCTGCACTCAGTAAACGTAGACCTACAGTACGTTTCCACCCTTGAGTAGTACTACTCGGCTTTAGTACTACTCTCCAGCACTAAATCAAACCAACGATTTTCTTATTATGGTACAATGTTCTCTCTCATCATACAAAAAAAAACAACATAAATTCTGCCTTTAGCACATCTTTTAACTTAGCAGGGTTAAAAACAATGCTATTTTCTGTGCCTGCTGTGCCCCCAATTAAGTATTTATTGTTCACAGCACTACTTACTGTTTGTTGCTATTACTGTCAAGTAAGATGTGCTTCTATTATTAGATTTAGAGATTTGTTTCACCGGATTGCCAAGATATCGCACATTTTTTGCTAATTACCATAATTACAACTATACACTCCTAGACCAACTGGGAAAATTGGGGACCGGCAAAGGCCAAAACATGCTGGCATATTTCAAATAAAAATAGAACAAGGTTTGTAACTCAGCTGACTATGCTCGTCAAACTCAGCAGATGGCAATTATGAAAAATAATAGTGCACAAATATGTCTTAATCACACTCAGTGGCGTCATCACACACCCACTACACACCCAACTTTTTCAACTTCATAAATAAGATAAATAAAACACATCCATGTGTATTCTCTGTCCCTTGTAGTATTTCTGTTACTATGTCTTACTATTTTTGGACATTTTGGGAGCCCTCCAGATATGTCTGGAACTGTCCTGATATTGTTGCATTTCAATTTTTAAAGCATGTCATGCATTCCCTTCCAATGTAGTTGGATGGATGACTGATGGCATTCGCTTTGCATCGCCCTTACAACGCCCTGCAGGACCGGGACCTGACATTCCATATTAACTTCCTGGAGTGTCTTTGCTGATGTTCATGCATGTATGATGATTGTATGTACTGACGATGGCCCCGCCCACTGAGAAGTGCATGTTGGGAATGTCGGTTTCATCAAAGTGGCACAGTGGCGAGTCAGCATTCATGGTCCAGCAAATTTTGGTCAGCCAGCCAATCACAGGGCACATATAGTCAAACAACCATTCACACTCACATTCATACCTATGGACAATTTGGAGTAACCGGAGTCCCCGGAGAAAACACCGGAGAACATGCAAACTCCACATAGAGATGGCCGAGAGTGGGATTGAACTCGGGTCTCCTAGCTGTGAGGTCTGCGCGCTAACCACTCAACCACCGTGCAGCCCTTACAGTGTATATTATCTGTTTAATTAATGCGTGAGGTACATTTAGGGCTTAAACCTCTATTGTGTTGTGAGTGAACATTCGCAATAAAAGAGAGAAGGGGAGGTTTCTGGAGCGGCATCACTTTTATTGTAAATGTTGATCCAAAATTGAATGATTGGCCATTTTCTGGTGGTTCTGGAACATAACCCCTCCACGGAAAGCAGGGAACTATTGTATTGTCATTTCCATTGTTAAACTGACGCTATCATAATACCTTCCTTGTAGTTTTATGCAATTATGACTCTAATGGTACATACTGTATATTTGTAATGTATTTTGTTGGTGTGGAACATATCTTAAAAATAAGAAGTCTTTTAACACACTCCTAACTTGGATAGTCAATAAGTAGGGCTCAATAATAACAATAATAATAATAATAGTAGCTAACATTGGCAGTTGCCTACCCACCTTGCATGTGATGTTAATCATCCAAGTGCTACATTAAAGGCATTTTTTCCCCAAAATGTTGGTCGGTTTCCAAACTCTACAACATTTTCTGCTTTCAAAGCGTGATATTTGTTTTGGCAGTGAATCATAAGTCATGTCAGAGCACGCATATTACCTCCACAAGACGCTGCATGCACAGAATGGTTTGACCCACTCTTATATAGCCCTTAATTATCAAGTTCTTGGTATTCCAACCCACTCGGGCCACAGCAATGATGTTCTCCACCTCTGTATTTGCACAACTCCCTCCTCCGACCTGTTTAAATCCCTCCTGTCAAAGGCAAACGTGTTCAAGCCTGTTGGCGAACCCGGTAATACAGCACATTTTTGTCTTCTTATAGTGAACGTGGTCGTACGAGGCGTGCTGCTCACTTCACCGATTTCACTTTTCCTGCAGCACTCGGCAACCTCTTGTCACTCACTTTGCACTTTGATGAAAGCGATACAGAGCCAGAGGGAAGAATCCCAGCAGTCTCAGTCGGATTCGGTGCTTTCTTTTCACTGTCAAAGCAGATAAAAGATGAAATAATAATCATATACTTGCTTTCTTTGGTTTGTCTTGACTAAATGAAATGCTCGTGCAAACATTTTGACGGAGAAAGAATGAGGTATTTCCTCCCATGACATTCACACCTTAAATTATGACTTAATTCTCCTAATATGTGTCTTTGTCTTGTGAAATTCAATGTTTTTTTTGCATAGGATTATATTATATAATATTAATTATTGAGTTTAGTTATTTTATTATTAGTTATGGTTAGTTATTTCTTATGTATTTGTTTTTGTCACTCAACTCAACTATTTGTTGTACAAGTTTCTTCTTATTACAAGTTTTAAAATGTTAATTACATGTGAACGAAGGTGTTTCTTCCAATGATGATCACATTATATTATATTATATTATATTATATTATATTATATTATATTATATTATTTATGTTTTTGTCACTCAACTGTTTGTTGGACAATTTTTTTCTTATTACAAGTTTTAAAATGTTAATTACATGTAAACGAAGGATTTTATTTTATTTTATTTCATTTCATTATTATTATTATTATTCACTATTTATATTATATTATATTATATTATATTATATTATATTATATTATATTATATTATATTATATTATATTATATTATATTATATTATATTATATTATATTATATTATATTATATTATATTATATTATATTATTTATGTTTTTGTCGCTCAACTCAACTATTTGTTGTACAAGTTTTTTGTTATTACACGTTTTAAAATGTTAATGTTAATGTAAACGAAGGATTTTATTTTATTTCATTTCATTATTATTATTATTATTATTATTATTATTATTCACTATTATTATTATATTATATTATTTATGTTTTTGTCACTCAACTATTTGCTGTACAAGTTTTTTCTTATTACAAGTTTTAAAATGTTAATTACATGTGAACGAATGTTTTTATTTTATTTTATTTTGTTTTATTATTATTATTATTCAATATTATATTATATCATATTATATTATATTATTTATGTTTTTGTCACTCAACTCAACTATTTGTTGTACAAGTTTCTTCTTATTACAAGTTTTAAAATGTTAATTACATGTGAACGAAGGTTTTTATTATATTTTATTTTGTTTCATTATTATTATTATTCACATATTATATTATATTTGTTGTACAAGTTTCTTCTTATTACAAGTTTTAAAATATTAATTACATGTGAACGAAGGTGTTTCTTCCAATGAAACGAGTATATCTTCATAACAACGTCCCCTGCTCCCCATTGCCACTGTGAAAGTGTCTATAGGGGGTGTTGCAGTTCTTGTAATGGATCTCATTAGAGAGTGCAGGTGTACATCTTAGTGTGTTTTACCTTCCTAATGGTCCATGCATCCTTAACATGCGCTCTCACTATGGGTCTGCTTTCTGCTATTGGGTCATGGTGCGTTCATGTGTCAGTAAGTGATATGAGGTGACAGCCTGCAGAAGCACTGAACCGTAAGCTCCTATCTTTTTTTTTTTTCTTTTAAACTTCTTTTCCTCCTCTAACATCCTTTTTTTGACGGACTTTGTTCCCTTTCGCACAGACACACAATGGGATCGCCACAGGGAACTTTAAGGGAAGTACTGGTGTGTGTCGAAGCACTTGCCCTGCAGTCAAAGTGGAGCTCAGTCAAGCGATGCCTGTGAAGAGGGAAGCCATTTATTTTCTTACTCGCAGCTTTTAATGGAGGGACGATGCATGTGTTTGTTTGTGTAGGTGGCTGAACCAGCGTGCCCACATGGCAGCCGCCAAAATAAGCGGCCTGAGATAAATACTGTAGGTTATTGTCTGCCACGCATCTCCACTGGATTCTCTGAGCTGGATAAACACAAGCTGCTGTTGATTTAGAGGGAAGACACCACCTCCGTGCTGCCCCCAGCCTGGCTTGACTGATCCGACACGTGCACACCGATAGCGAGTTAGCGCTATGTCATTGAATGCAGCTGCACAAGTGAAAGTTGTCGACGTTAACAAAAAAGTTGTATGAGACTTGTAGATTTATATATGTACAGATGCGCGAAAAATGTATTCCAGTTTTGTTCCATTTTAATGGACTTACTCAGGGAGCAAAATATGAAATACATATCTTTGTACAATTCGCAGTCCCACATGCTAAAAAAGGAGTAGGAAGAAGCAAGCCTATTTAAACCTGCCCCCCTCTCGTTTCCGATCCAATACAATATTTTTATTTTATTTTATTTTATTTTATTTTATTTTATTTTATTTTATTTTATTTTATTTTATTTTATTTTATTTTATTTTAATTTATTTTATTTTATTTGGGGCTATAACAACGTGGTAAAAGAGGTGAAATATTCATTCATTCGCTTATCCTCACAAGGGTGGTGGGGTGCTGGAGCCTATCCACGCTGTCTTTGGGCGAGAGGCGGGTTATACCCTGGACTGGTGGCCAGCCAATCACAGGGCACATATAGACAAACAACCATTCACACTCATATTCATACATTCATTCATTCATTCATTTTCTACCGCTTATCCTCACAAGGGTCGCGTTTGTGCTGGAGCCTATCCTAGCTGTCTTCGGGCGAGAGGCGGGGTACACCCTGGACTGGTCGCCAGCCAATCACAGGGCACATATAGACAAACAACCATTCACACTCACATTCATACCTATGGACAATTTGGAGTCGCCAATTGACCTAGTTTTTGGAATTGGGGGAGGAAACCCACGCATGCACACAATGATGGCAGAGAGTGGAATTGAACCCGTGTCGCCGAGCTGTGAGGTCTACCCACTAACCACTCGAATATCGTTAATAGTTGTCAGAAACCTAGTTGGATGATGAGTGAGGACTCACAAAGAAATGAAGAGTTAGTACTAAGTGTAGTAGATGTTAGACATAGGATTGTACTGCATGTACACAGTGACTCTTCTTCCTTGTACTTTGCAAACATCAACTGCTTGTACTATTTCTTAAAATCGCTCTTTTAGTACATTGTGTGAGATCTTCACTCAAATGTTAATAATTGTGATTGTAGGAATAGAGGCTTTTTATGTTCTCTATACTGCATTATGAATTATCCTAATGGAACCTTTTGTAGCATAGTTAGTGAGTGAAGTGCACTTTTATCGTTATTTTCCCACACAATAAGTTCGATATTGTAATATGGAGTGCTTTAGCTTTTTTCCATTTTATATTGTATATTTTTAAAGTGAGATTTCCTGCTCATATAATCTATTATGATGGCTAGAAAATCTATTTTTGTTTACTCAGTCATGCCATCAATTTTTATTTGCAATATTAGCATCCTTTCAGTCGCTATTACCAAATAGCATTACTTTAGTTGTACTCGGGTTTACGGATAATCTCTTTTTATCAAACCATCTTTTTTGCAAAGCAATTCATCTGAGACTGTTTTATTTGCTCCGCTGTGCTTATTCCACAACAAAATGCCAGTAGTATTATCATCTGCAAATAATGTCTTTGGTGACCGATTTCACTTAATCTACAATCAATACCTGCAAAACATCTTGATAAATAAGGTAATGTTTGCTTTATCAGTACAGAATAATATGTATTTCAAGTAAAAATAATTAAATGCAGTAGCACAACTACAGTATATGTGAGATGTGAGTGTGAGTATGTGAGTGTGTCGGGAAATAACATATTTAAGATGAATTTTACATTATACTATCATCATATGAGCAATTGCTGTATATGAGTTATGTATTGCAATGCAATGTTTCCTGCTGTTTTTGAACTGAGCCGGGCCTCACCATTGTTGTGAAGCCACATCAGAGTGAATGTGTCACTGTAATGAATGAAAGATCACAGCGTGTGTACCCGTACACAAAGCAACAACAATGCAAACACTAGACACTCACTGCTGTTGACTTGCGTCGTGACTCCCTGTTTTTCACAGCCAGACGTTGCATTTGGGTTCTGCAGGACTTTTAGTCCCATAAGGTGCTCACAGTGTTGCATTGATCTGTTTGTGCCTCCCCATCCCTCCATCGCAGAGGAGGTTTCGACGCAAGCTTCAGCTGATGAGAAGTGTTGGAGTCAATCAGTCCAATCAGGAACAATCACTGGGTGCTCACATCTGACCCCTGATGAGGACTCGCAATACTTCACTCCAAAGCCACCATCCATTGATCCTTTAAACCTCGTCTATGAAACCACTCTTTGGACAGTTTTTGTAAAGGCAAACAATGAAGGGGAATCATCTGTTCCAGTGTCAAACTGCTACCACTGAGAAATTGATTCACTAGAAATGCAATCTTTTAAGTCACAGTTTAACATTATGAACTGTCATACAATTCTAATGATTAATTCATTCATTTTCTACCGCCTAGCCTCACGAGGGTTGTGGGTGTGCTGGAGCCTATCCCAGCTGTCATGCACTGGACTGGTCGCCAGCCAATCACAGGGCACATATAGACAAACAACCATTCACACTCACATTCATACCTATGGACAATTTGGAGTCGCCAATTAACCTAGCATGTTTTTGGAATGTGGGAGGAAACCGGAGTACCCGGAGAAAACCCACGAAGATGTCTGAATTGAACTCAGGTCTCCCAGCTGTGAGGCCTGCGCTAACCACTCGACTACCGTGCAGCCCCAAGACTTTGTTTTCCCGGACGCTGCCTGTCGGGTCATAGGTATAATCGTCTTCGAACCTCTGACTTTCGTTCTTGATTAATGAAAACATTCTTGGCAAATGCTTTCGCTTTCGTCCGTCTTGCGCCAGTCAAGTCTAATTAACCACGGTTAAATAGAAGATCTTAGATACAGTTGGTGCATTGGTTAGTGTTATTAATCTGCTCCAGAAGGGCTGACTCAAAGCAAAACGGACTCGAACCACAGCAGCTTAATCCAATTAATAAAACACAATAAAGAAAAAAAAACACTTAGCACAAAACATATTTCATAGACAATCATTATAGTTTTACGTGGAGATTTTGTTTGTGGCCGTTATTGCGCTAGACCCAAAGTTATGCCCTTGACTGTAGGTGTCAATCGTTGTTTGATAAGACCACCGTTGAAGCACCAGATTTATAGCGATAGTTTGGATTTTTTGACATGAGGTTTTATGGCATTCCCATCAGCAGTGTACCGCATCAATTGTTACTTGCATCCCCGTCTTGTGATGAAGATACATGGCAGGATGGCCGCAGCGCTCCGTTGGGGAAGAAGATGTGAGCATCTTCCATCACATACACAAGAATGGACGGGCGACAGTTTGCAGGGAAGGTTATTTTATCTGTTATTTTCAGATATTTTCTGTTATTTGTCTTTGATGCACTAATAATGTCTAAAAACGTATTTAAAAGATCATAAACAGGTCTTTTTTTATGCCATATAGATACTGTATATGCCTAGGAAAATATTCAATTTCTAAAGAAAGAATCCTACTTCACGGAAATTCATGTTTCACTGTCAGAACTGGAAGGAATTAACCGTGCTAAATGAGGGATTACTGTATTGAAGCCCTAGGCTTACTTTTGTCTCCTGAGGAACAGAGTAGTACTACGACAATCCTTTAAATGAGCACATCGACATTAGCATACATACTCATACGACTCCATTGCATCACAGCAGATGTAGCAGGGTCCCCCCCCCCTGTTGGTTATCCACCCCCCCAAGGCGCAGCTTCGACACGCCACTTGCCGTACGTCGCCGCGTCCTGCATGACTCATCGCGTCTAATAGATTTGCAAGGCTTCATTTACGGCTGCGGCTGAAATAATTAAGTTGACATTCTCTCCCCCCCCCAACGCAATTAACCACGAGCGCTGTCCAATTTGTGACCCGCTAGATGTTTGATTCCACGGCGTCTGTGGCGGTGGCGTCTTAAATTACAAGGCCGAAACGGCGAGCACGGAACCTCATCAGGGTGTGAAGAGGAGGCCGCCTGCGAGCCACGTCGCCTCCACTTAACGCATCTTCCTGAAGGCTTCGTACAAATTGCTGCAAACAAAGACTTTCTAATGAAATACACGTGTCTGCCATGGCGGCTTCTTTGTGTGTGTGTGTGTGTGTGATGTGGCGCTGCTTAGATCACATTTGATGACACAAAGAAGAGAGCGAGATGGAAGCAGCCTCTCATGTATTTTTAGATCGGATAAATAATGAATGCTTGAAAAGACTGCGAGGACCCCACCTAACAAACCTTCCTACCCCTCCACACACCTGAGCAGCTGTGGGGTGAATGATGGGGGCTTTTTGAAAACGGAACATTTGCATTTGAATAGATCATGAGCTGGCTAGCCAATCACTGTGTTTCCTGTTGTCATGTGACACATGTTAATACCGGTATTGGGTCAGGAGATCACAGGTCATGTTTGAGGCCACAGCAAATCAACCGCCTCCATCGTCTCTCTCAGACCAACTACCCTCATGTTCTCCTTCACTACATCCATAAACCTTCTCTTTGGTCTTCCTCTACGCCTCCTACCATCCTTCTACCAATATATTCACTATCTCTCCTCTGGACATGTCCCAACCATCTCAGTCTGGCCTCTCTGACTTTATCTCCAAGGCCTCTAACATGTAATGTCCCACTGATGTACTCGTTCCTGATCCTATCCATCCTGGTCACTCCCAATGAGAACCTCAGCATCCTCATCTCTGCTCCCTCCAGTTCTGCTTCCTGTCTTTTCCAACATGGATGGTCTCTCTACAGTTTTGTATACCTTTCCTTGATGGTGATCTTTTTTTTTTACCATTTTTACCCCCAAAAATTTTTTTTGAAGTATCTTTCATCCTGGCTGCTTAATATTTCTTTCTAAATGTCTTTTGCGATCAATATGTCAATTCCAGAACACTCTTGAATTTTGAAGGCTATGTGATCCATGGTCAAATTCCTCATGCAAATTCCTGATCCATTGACTGTTTGGTTGTACTTGTTACAATGACAATAAAGAACTATTATTTTCCTATTTTACATTCTATTCAATTCCTCAAAATTTTTAGTGATTATGTTTGGATGTTAAAGCCAGAACCCCGCCGGTTTGGAAATGCCTATGAGTCAGGAATCCTGGTGTGTCTGGCATCAAAGTTTCAACCTGTTTTGGAAGCTCTCCATTAGGAACATATTTAACAAATATTTTCATTAACCCTTTCTGGAAAGTGCTTTATGTCAAGAAATCTGTTAATTTTGTCACATCGTTTTTCAAACATGAATCCCTCACTATTGTGTGTTTTTTTTAACTAATTTATTAATAAAATAAATGTCTTATTATTACTCAAAAACATGGACAGACAAGTCATTGGCCACTAGTAACATTACATTGATGAGACATTGACGAGACAAAACCATATTGGTTTTGAATGAGTGTTAATCCAAGAATCTTCCAGTAGCTGGGGGTCAAAGGTGAGATCACATGGTATCTCCACTTTATCCGTTTCCAAAAGTGATGGATCATCTCGCTGTCACAGCAAAACCTGATGATACCTGATACAAAGTGCTTGCGGTGGCCTTTATTTATTTTTTGTGATGCTGTAGCAGTCATGTAGTATTCATATTCCCCCTCTACAAGTCCCACTTTGTGTGTATATATGTGTGTGTGTGTGTGTCAGCAGTTATTTCTAACGATGACATTTTCTAGAAATTCCACGCAACCAGGCTGCCCCCAATGCTCCCCAACCCCCAATCCCCTTCTCTCTGTCAACAGATTATAAAGATGCTGCAGGCCCCCGCAGGCATGGTGAGGGAAGCTCCATGAAGAGTGATGATTTAGCCAAAACTGGATGGAGAAAATTAGCGCTACAGTACTATGTGTGTGTGTGTGTGTGTGTGTGTGTGTACTTTGCAGAAGGAAAGGATGTGTTACTCAAGGGAAGACCTTTCTCCAAGCAAATTCCTTAAATTCCCCATGAATGCTGGGGCTGTAGCGTAGTGATGTGATAATTGTTAACACACACACAGGTGTTTGAAATCGTACTGTATATTTGGCAAAGATTACGGTGTCCCACCTCCTTTAAATGGCGGCTGTAGTGCAACACACAAAGCACTGAAAAATAATACAAAATAAATATTATTACAAAAACTACAAAAATGACTACAAAGCATTGAATAAATGAAAAATCCACTCACTTGCATTCAGAATGATTTAACGCTGATTGTGAATTATGATTTCAATCATTATTATCAATAATTGAAATGAACAGCAAGTCAAACAAATGAAATGGTTCAACACTATTTATTTTCTCTATTGAGAGATATAAAATAAATGTCATTTACAATGAATGTTAAATATTTTTCAGTGCAACCATATACAAATACACAAATTACAACTGCTCTGTAGAAGCATGTATTTTGTGTTGTCACTGAGTAACAGCGGGTCCTGTTGACAGGTCCGCCCGGCCTAAAGACAGTCACAAACCAGCAGGAACTAGTCATTTTCCGAGGCATGATGCCGTGTGGGTGGAAACTCTAAAAGGCAAATGTTTCTTAATCTTCTGTTCGCCTGGATAAAAGAGGAGCCGCGTTTATATTTCCTTGTTAATCTCTTGCTATTGTTGTGTTTTTAGGTGGCAGTGCTGATTGAGGTTGTAGTTGTGTCTAGCTGCTGTGCTTTCTGTACAGATGCTAATGTTTACCTTTTGTTATATATGGGCTAATAATGCTGTGTAATGTAAATGTTGATGCTATGTGTATATTTCTGTGTTACAGTTATACACAATGACTTGTAAATGACTTCACTATAATACAAAAAAAGACCAATCTTGTGTGTTTATTGGAGGATATGAAGCTGTTAATTGGCTGTCGAGCTTTGCACAAAGAAACGCACTGCATGGACGGTACAATATCGCTATATCAAAACGTCACGGCGTAGTCTTCCTTCTTGGATGTTTACATTCCTCTTTGAAGCACAGCGAGTCTGAAGTACCACCTTCGGGTAAAGCATACTTTTGTTGATAATAGCAAGGATGGGAATGAAACTGTCGTCACAAGAGTCTATATTGATATGGCAATGAGGTTGGGCCAACTAAAAAAAATTATTGTGATTAATCATGATTAAGCACAATTACTATTATTGTGATTAATCATGCAAGGATGGGAATGGAACTGTCGTCACAAGAGTCTATATGGATATGGCAATGATGTTGGACCAACTAAAATTTTTTGTGATTAATCATTATTAATCACAATTACTATTATTGTGATTAATCATGCAAGGATGGGAATGGAACTGTCGTCACAAGAGTCTATATGGATATGGCAATGAGGTTGGACGAACAAAAAATAATTGTGATTAATCATGATTAATCACAATAATTGTGATTAATAAATTTATTAATTTCATTAATGAAGGAATTGGGATTAATTAATTGTGAGTGTGATTAAATTAATCATGATTAATAACAGTAATTGTGATTAATCTCCGAATAGATGTGATTAACTTGATTAAATATTTGTGTCAATCTATACAAATTGGAATCGACAAATAGAAATCCTGGTTAATGCATATTTTGCTCAAATAGGTGCAATAAAAATAAACATCAAAATGGCTACACAAACTTTATGCAACTTTGTAAAAATGAAATGCTAATCATCCCTGACTGGCTCGGCCTTTTTGTATGTGCTGTGAGAGACAAGCTGTGATTTGGCAACTGTCTAGTCATGCTGAGGACAGATGAGACACACACACACACACTCTCTGTGGATGCACAGTTAGTGTGCGTGCGTTTGTGTGTGTCCAGTTTTTCTCCCCACCATCTCACCCTGGGAAGCACCTGAACAATTTGTTGCTGTTGCCATGGTGCTGCCAAGTGCCCAAAGCAGGTCAGTCAGGCAGGAAGTAGCACGCCTGCTGCTGCTGAACTCCATGTGTCTTTGTCTAAAACAACATGCCCAAACATCACTGGTGTTATCACCAATTACTAATCCTCTTCCTCATAAAATTACCCTGCCAAGAAGCATCATCGGGTGTTTCAAAGTAGGTGCTACCAGTCTGGGTGAATCCCCATATCAGTTGGTCTTCTTTCCACTTCTAAGGACAACGTCTCCGTACTCACTGTTGTGAGACTTGGTAGGATTGGGTTGGTGTTTTGTAGCCATGTGCTGTCCTCTGCATACGTAATGTCCATGTCACCACGTTGTCCAGGAGACCTGAGCATGTCCTGTGGGGCTTTGCCTGACTTCACAGCCTCAGAGCTAAACACCTGTCACTTCCACACTCCACTTGCCTTTGTCACACCTCACACTCAGTCGCTCTGTCGATGCCGGTTATTGTCAAAACACATGAAACACAACCGAGACACCCCCCCCCCCCCCCCCCCCCACACACACACACGCTTCCGTTTCCCTTCAATACCATGAATAAATCAGCTTTAACTGAGATTTTTTCCCGTCGTCACGCGGGTTCAAGCTCAGCCCCTTTCGCTCATGGAGCAGCTGATTAGATAATATTTTGTTTTTCAATTCCTTGCAGGGTGATCACAGAATGATCTACACAGGCGAATTAGCATCATCAGCGTTGCGGCAGAGAATAAACACCTTGCTGGGTGCACGCTTTAATGCACACGAGGATGTTTGTGACTCTAATCCGCTTACGCTATGATAACATCCCTCAGGAGCTGCGAAAGTTGGTGTCCTAATCCCTTAAGAGCATATTTGCCAGGGCTCCGTTACAGTGACCTTCACTTGGTTTCAAGCAGCAAAGCAGTAAGGGGCATTTAATTGGCGCACATCAGGTGTTTGACAAGTGTTGATGTTTTAAAGCGATGATGGTTCAGCATAAAAACGGACAGGCAGATGTCGGACAAAGTGGTGCACACACACACACAAAAAAAGATTTGTCCTTGTTTTTTTGTTTTTTTTGCGGTGCAGCATCGCAAACTTTTCTTCTTTGTTCCTGCCTGGGCTGCTGTTGCCATGGTTACCTGATGTTCCCAACAGGACAGAGGCACCAGAGGGATGCAGGTGTAAATGCACAGGAACCTGCCAGGGAATTAGTGGGTATTAAAGGAAAAAAAAACATCTACACATGTTGGAACATCGATTTTATCCACCTTTAAAGACATTTAGGTAGCATTTAGGACATCAGCGACAATAAGATGACAATCTGTTGTCTCCAAACGATACCACGGGCTGTTAGACTAAACTGGGCGTGTCATTTAAGAGTGTCGACATCGATTGGCTTGGAGGGAATCAGGCTCCGACACTAAATAGACCACATCGAAAACAACTGGAAGGAGAAGATGTAATGTCCTCCTTTAGGATTGGCTTCATTTGTCTCAGTTCTCCGGATGTCAGCCAATCTTCTTGAGTCACGCTGTTTTCAATCAGTAGGCCGAAGAGCCATCTTGGTCCCTAATGGTTTCATTGGAAGACAAGCACAGTTGGCCTTCGACAAAGTTGTGTTTGGACTTGTTGGGAAAGTCCATGAATTCATCTTCTCCTCAAGGAACCACAGTGTCTGCAGCACTCGTGCAACTCCAGATCATGAACGTGACAGTTATCTTGCTACTCAATGACTAATTGACTAATTAGTTATATTAGTGAATAATATATCTATATGGGGCTGCAGTGGTTAGCACGCAGGCCTCACAGCTAGAAGACCCGAGTTTTTATGCATATTCCCTTGATTTGGGTTCTCGAGGACTTCCGGACAACTGCCGAGCTTATTTTGTCAGATTCACTTACACAAAATAAACACAGTTATTAATGATAAATTGTTATTTGCAGCGGGCTGCACGGCGATCGAGTGGTTAGCGTACAGACCTCACAGCTAGGATACCTGTGTTCAATTCCACCCTCGGCCATCTCTGTGTGGAGTTTGCATGTTCTCCCTGTGCATGCGTGGGTTTTCTCCGGGTACTCCGGTTTCCTCCCACATTCCAAAAAAACATGCTAGGTTAATTGGTGACTCTAAATTGTCCATAGGTATGAATGTGAGTGTGAATGGTGGTTTGTCTACCAGTCCAGGGTGTACCCCGCATCTCGCCCGATGACAGCTGGGATAGGCTCCAGCACCCTCGCGACCCTCTTGAGGATAAGCGGTAGAAAATGAATGAATGAATGAATGTTATGTTGTGTTATCATTTCAGCGCTACTTTAATCAATCAGTTATAGACATTATGTATTCGTAAAGCTCAATTAGTCAATTGTTAGACATATTACCTCTTTCTAAATGTTGCTTATTGCTGAAGGTTTGAGGTTTTTTTTACATGAAATATAGCGACTCTGTCCTCTACCAGTGGCCCCACTTTAGTAAGAACTCATTTAGCTCAGTGATCAATAGCCTCAGCTCATATAGGCCAAGTATTTTTAGATAAATAGATGGATTTAGGAAGATGTTCAGTTATCTGTCAATAATCCATTTCGACTTGGCATCCTGCCTATAATCGATCTCAGAGCAAAATGTCTGGACTGAAGTCGTGTTTAGAATCATTTAGTCTCCTTAATGGTTCATGAGGATGGAGTATGGCTGTCAGGACACCTGTGGTCCTTCCCAATTCAAGCAGATGAACTTGTGAGATACACCGCACGGTCAGTGGCGGTGTGACGAGGCTCTCTCCGGATTTGGAAATCAGTCAGTCGTTTTACAGAATGACACACCGGGAACACACCGTGATGGACTCCACCGTTCACAGTCGTTGTCTGACTGTAATCCAGCATTTCTTACACTATGTCAGGCTTTTTCTGATACTCGACACAGGCTAACACCTGGTCCGTGTCAAACGGGAGATTACTGGAGCGTATCTCTGACCGCCACCACTCACCAACCACGGAGAGCGCTCGTGGACACCATACATACATGGAGAGCCAGCACTCTGAGCTACATGTGCAGATGTTGTGTCTGGACCAGGAAGATACTAGGAGTCTGTTTCTCAGGTCCACTATTTGATGTATCAAAAATATATTTAGTATCTGACAAAAGTGAGTACAATACTCGCATTCTTATGACAGTAAAACCTGGATATGTTTCAGAGTAGTTATTGTACAGCTTGTATAGTATAGATATATTCATTCATTCATTCATTTTCTACCGCTTACCCTCACAAGGGTTGGGGAAAGGGGTGCTGGAGCCTATCCTAGCTGTCTTCAGGCGAGACGCGGTGTACACCCTGGACTGATAGTCAGCCAATCACAGGGCACATATAGACAAACAACCATTCACACTCACATTCATACCTATGGACAATTTGTAGTCGCTAATTAACCTAGCATGTTTTTGGAATGTGGGAGGAAACCGGAGTACCCGGACGGGGAGAACATGCAAACTCCACACAGAGATGGCTAACCACTCGACCACCGTGTAGTCCACACTGCCGAGGCAAAGCCACCTTGACACTCGCACAAACTTTGTCCAATGGAAGTGATACGCAATTTTGTGTGCCCATTAAATGTTCAATAGATCGGCCATCGATTAGTATGGGCTAATTTCCGGGAAAAATGAATTCCAACATCTCCTGTGACATAGAGAAGAGGTTCATGATTCCTTTTGAGAACAACTCTATACTGCAATACAAGCTGTACTCTGAGTACACCAGGTTAAATCCCAAGATATAAAATTATTTCTGAAATTTATTGACTGTACTCGCATTCAGTGATGGGAATAATGGCATTTAAATAAATGATAAGCGTTACTAACGCCGTTACTTTTTTCAGCAACGGGTAATCTAACTAATTACGTTTACTGTCAGCATAACGCCATTACAATTATTGAGATAACCATATAAGCAATGAGGGTTGGCTAAGGTTTGGTAAGATTGCATCTTCAGCCAATCAGAGAATTTGGGTCGGCGGATGTTTAGAGCACATCAGTGAGAATACATTCTTATAGTATAGTATCATTATCGTTATAGTAGTACAGAGACTACTTAAAAGGTAAAAATGTACACATCGAATGTACATTATGTCCCCGAAAAAAAACTTTGTCCACGTCAATAGTTACTTTTACTGGTCACTAGTTACTTTAGTAGTGGAGTAACTCAGTAACTAACTAACTTACTCAGTTACTAACTAACTCAGTAAGTCAGTTAGTAACTCAGTAACTATAACTAATTACCTTTTTAAAGTAATGTGCCCAACACCGCTCACATTATATACATTCGTTCATCACATCACCATCGCTTTCTCTGCTAACGTCAACCAGACCGATCTCGTATTTCAGAGCATATTCGTGATGACTCTGAGTGCTGACACCGTGGTGATAATAGCATTGGTACCGTAATGGTCATCTCTCTTTGGGGGCCAGACAGCAGACTAAACGGTCTCATCTTCTTCTGGGTCGATGCTCCTAATCGCATTAGACTGAGGCATGCAGTGGCGGCGGCGGCAGCTACTGGGCTGGGGTGGGAATATGAGGAAGTCCCCTTGTTCATGTCCAACTGGACACTAGCCAGACTTATATGCAGCATATGGAAGCTGGTTGGCAGTGATGATGTCATACTGAGATACGCATGCGGTTCGGTTCAAGATGTCATCTTTGCAGTTGAGTTTTTCCTTTGCTTCTGTTCTAGCATAATCACGATCCTAGTGATATCGGATATATCGTAGGAATCGGATGGATGGCTCTTTCATCACAAACCCAACTCCAAGTCTTATTTAGTTTACAGCATCCTATAAGGGACATTTATTTGGCAAACTCAAATGAGAATGTTTAACAAACTAATCACCGATTGGCTCTGTCGTTCTTTGCTCACTATAAATAACAGTTATATGCTCGCTTTTTTTTTTTTTATTGATCACGGCTCCAAAATAACTCACAATGGAGCCAACAAAAGTTGCAAATGCAAGCACTTTGGAGCCAGTGGCTTTGTGGTAGTTCTGGTAGCACTGAAAGTCCTCCCTGTCTCTCACGCCCCCCCTGATAGTGAAGGGTTTCATTACATATGATATTTATACGAGCTAGTCTGTGTGATGCAATTTAAGGCAAAATAATGTGTAAAAAATTACATAAATATATTAATTCATTCATTTTCTACCGCTTTTCCTCACGAGGGTCGGCGGGGAGTGCTGGAGCCTATCCCAGCTGTTTTCGGGTGAGAGGCGGGGTACACCCTGGACTGGTGGCCAGCCAATCACAGGGCACATATAGACAAACAACCATTCACACTCACATTCATACCTATGGACAATTTGGAGTCGATAATTAACCTAGCATGTTTTTGGAACATGGGAGAACATGCACACTCCACACAGAGATGCCCGAGGGTGGAATTGAACCCTAGTCTCCTTGCTGTGAGGTCTGCGCGCAAACCACTCGACCACCGTGCCGCCCTGCATAAATGTACCTTACTAAATTTCAATGGAAGACCCCTGCTCTATATTCATTCATTCATTCATTTTCATTTTTACCGCTTTTTTCTAACGAGGGTCGCGGGGAGTGCTGGAGCCTATCCCAGCTGTCTTCGGGCGAGAGGCGGGGTACACCCTGGACTGGTTCGCCAGCCATTCACAGAGCACATATAGACAAACAACCATTCACACTCACATTCATACCTATGGACAATTTGGAGTCGATAATTAACCTAGCATGTTTTTTGAACGTGGGAGAAAACCCACGCATGCACCGGGAGAAGATGCAAACTCCACACAGAGATGGCCGAGGGTGGAATTGAACCCTAGTCTCCTAGCTGTGAGGTCTGCGCGCTAACCACTCGACCTGCATAAATGGACCTTACTAAATTTCAATGGAAGACCCCTGCTCTATATTGACATTTTTTATTGTTAACATGCTGTCTGTAATGGATTCATTTTTACGTTTCCTATGGGACAAATTGGTTTCAGAGGGATCCTTTTGAACAGACGAATCATGAAAACTGAAGGCTTTTGGTGTTGCATAAAAGCAAGCTGAAAATATGGCTATAGATATGCATATAGCTATGAAAAGCTCTTCTTTCCTTAATCAAGGGTGTCCTCCTGAATATTTGCCCTTTCAAGTCGTGCTGATGTCAGCCGGTAGAAGAGCAAAGACAGAGCGAGCTCACATTCTGCTTTCTCATAAAGTTCCTCTACATCCGCTGCACTTAGGTTTAATTTATTGCAAAGTCAGGCAATGCAGGCCATCACCATCTCTAATCATTTTCTGGGCAAGCCAGCTCGACTATAAGTAGAGTGAGTCGGAGCTCTCAGGGCTGCTTGTCAACAGCACTTTGCAGAGTGTGCTGCCCTTGGCTTTCACTCTAATCAGCCTTTATGGACACTTTGTGACACCGCGCATGAGACCTCCCCTAGCTCATCATAGAAAGCTAATAAATGTTGTAGCTCCGTACCTGCGTGGCATGAGTCGAGGTTTTGCATAATTAGTTTTTTTTTTTTTTCAATTGATTGTGCTCTCCTGATAAACCGCTGCTCAGTTTTTTGGCTTCATTACAGCGATCAGAGTGAGATATCTCATCTCTCCGATCTCTTATAGCACTATCATCGCACCAAGATGGCAGACAGGTATCGGCGCTCGCTTTATTTCATCGCAGTTGAAAAATGTACACCAGATTAAAGCAGGATATCCCAGTCGTCCTTTTTTTTTATTTTGTCCTTTTATTTCTTCAGCGCTTCCTTGCCCGAATGATGCTATGCTATTAAGTCTTATCAGTCATAGCAAATGAGTTCATACTCGGGTCGTCTGGCGCCGGGCTGTGCTAACACACACCCTCGCTTCATTCACCCTTAGTCGGTCTCCTTGCTTTGATTTTAAAAAAAAAAAATGCGACTGCAGTGACTTCATCGAGTCTGGCGGATGTTTTATTTATCTTCATTCCTGCAATGATATTGAACACCATAAAGGCAAGAGACATGCGGAAAAGTTAGTCAATTACATTGTGGCGCCCCCTGTGGGTTGTGGTCAGAATGCTTTGGAAGACAAGCTAGCATACATGTAACATTTTATAATCATGAGGCAAATGGCCAATGACTTATGGACAGTTAGTTGCTAAGGCTCATTCATGCTACTACAAAGACATTTTGATGACCTTCATGTTTTTTGCAAATTCAGTTTCACTTCCAAATTTCTTTGTTTTCCAAAGAGTTTTCCTGCATTTCACAAACAATTTTTTCCATTTCACAATTTTTTTTTATCCATTTCACAAACAATTAAAATTATTTTTTTCAAAGAAGGATGTACATTTTTGCATAGAGGCCTACTATCAACAACTGTCAGTCCTCTGCATCAATCTCCTGGTATGGCTGCTAATCCAAGTTCATCATTTTATAAGGCTAATAGATGATTAGAAAAGCCATCTAAAAAAAATCTAAACTAAAACTAAAATCTCTTATCATGCTGTTAACTACTCCCTTCAGAGAGCAGCACAAACTGGGTCTAACAAGGACAGAAAAACGCTGCACAAATGTGCAAATATCCGAGAGTGTGTAGTTTAGTAGCCATCAAACACCAGTGTCAGTATCAACAGTGAAGCGACTACTTCAGGATGCTGGACTTCATAGCAGGACTGCCAAGAAAACTGGCCAAAAAATTTTTCAAGTGATCGCAAACTTTTGAGCGGTAGTGTATATACCACATTTTGTGACAATTGACAAAGTCACAGTGGCTGTTGTGTAAAAAAAAAAAAAAAGTGTTCCGGAAGTAGGGAAGTTTACTGGGAGAATGTGACAGGAAATTATGTTGGGGGTTCAGAGTTGAGTTTTCGCCTTCCGGTGGTTACGGCAACAACACTAGCAACCCTTTAGGGATTACCCTACACTCTGCTGTGAGATATTTCACACCTGCAATAAAAGCCTGTTGTTCTGGCGATCAAGTATGGTGCTTGTGTGTCTCTATTTATGACCTTATTATTATAACTTTTATTATTCATTTGATGAGGTATGGCATGACTTGCCTTTATATACAAAATAATATGCTAGAGTTGTTATTGTTATTCAGATTATGATCTTGTTTTGTCAGAATTTATTACTAAAGTCTAGTATAAAGAATTCAGAGTTGGGTACCTACTGCAGTACAGTACTTAAAAACACATTTAATGTGCAATCAAGCAACTCGTACATAATGTTCTGTTGTCAACATGCCGCTTTTCAACGAAACCGACATGATGATTGATTGTAAACGACTAATGAGCAGACATCGTTATATAACTTCTCACTACCCGCTGCACTACTCTTACCAGGGGGAAGGCCGGCCGGCCGCCAAGCAAATGCCCCCCACCCTCAACCCCACTTTCTCCTCTGAAAAAGTATGTTGTTGTCATGGTAACCGTGGTCCTATCATACTCTCATGGGCATACATTTTAAAGCTGCTGAATTACATCAGGAAAAGCAAGGAAAAGTTTGTTCCAGGAGAGGAAACCATGAAAAGGTTGAAATCTATAGTTGCCATGACAACTATAGATCAAGTATGTTATAATTATGGTGCTATGTTTTTAATACCAAATTGTTACATAGTGTTGCTTTAAGTCCTGACCGTTTCCTGTGTTGGTGTCTATTGACTGTTGTGCTTTCCGTAAACTGTAAACTGTAAAATGTCGTCATGGTAAATAAGTTTATGCCGCGTGCTGCAAGGCATCAAATACATCCAAATGCTGCAGTGAATATTACATCCCTACTGGAGAGTAATAACATTGCTGTGCTGTGTGAACGTGTGTTATGAGTCCCAGGTGTTTTTTTAGATGAGATTGGCAACATCTCCACCTTTCCTCATTGTTTACTGGAGCGCTCCGTGTGTTGTAAGGACCCCCCCGGATGCCTTCTCCACCTTCTCCGACTGTGTTTTTATTGGATAAAATTACTGATCATGTCATTGAGCCTAAGCATGAAAAATAAAAATGCTCATAACGATGAGATTTGGAGCCCCGTGGAGCGAATCATTTTTTACTTTTTATTGTTGTGGCTTTAATGAATCCCAGCAGTCTGGCTGGTGATTGCCTTGGAATTTACGATAATTCAACCTTCATGTGGAGGGCACTTGGCAGTAATTACAACACATCATTCAAATGTGAAAATCATCTTGTATAGCCAATAATAATAATTAAAAAAGAAGACATCTTGAGTTATTATAGAAGAAATTAGGCTATTTGGCTGATTATTGTTGTAATCAAAAACATTGATTACTGGAGCCACATTCTCTTTAGTCTTTAATATTTGAATATGATAGATGTATTGAGCTGACTAGAATATCTGGTAAAACTCTCACTATCTTCTGTGGGTTGTAGGTGTGGAATCACATTAGGTCCATCTCTATCCTATCTTTTTCTGCTAATTGGGCTGCTCTAGTAGATTCAGCAGACCTTGCTCTTTTTATTTTTTAGTTTGACAGTTTTTTTCTGGACTAAAATGTATATAATAATGGTGCAACAATATGCGTATGTGGATCAAACCGTTATATTCTTATGTATATATATCATATATTTATTCATTCATTCATTTTCTACTACTTTTTCCTCATGAGGGTTGCGGGGTGCTGGAGCCTATCCCAGCTGTCTTCGGGTGAGAGGCGGGCTACACCCTGGGCTGGTTGCCAGCCAATCGCAGGGCACATATATACAAACACCTATATCATATATAAATATTCTTATTCTTATATTCCAAATTGGTTGCACGGCGGTCAAGTGGTTAGCGCACAGACCTCACAGGTAGTTCAATTCCACCCTCAGCCATCTCTGTGTGGAGTTTGCATGTTCTCCCCGTCCATGCGTGGGTTTTTTCTGGGTTTTCCAAAAAAAAAAACATGCTCGGTTAATTGCTAACTCCAAATTGTCCATAGGTATGAATGTGAGTGTGAATGGTTGTTTGTCTATATGTGCCCTGTGATTGGCTGGCGACCAGTCCAGGGTGTACCCCGCCCGAAGACAGCTCGGGATAGGCTCCAGCACCCCTGGCGACCCTCGTGAAGATAAGCGGTAGAAAATGAATGAATGAATGAATATTATATATATTGTTATTGTTGACACAATGCAGCTGAACTGTACTTTTAAGGTGAGGAAAATGTTGGCAATTTCAATAACATTCAAATTAAAAAAGATTAAATAATAATGTATTTTTTGTATTGAACTGAACTGTGAATTTTGTGCATCATTGCACTTCTGCACAGTGTCTTCTGCACCTTTTTTGGTTCCCGAAGCAGCTGGAAGTGGGCATGACTGGCATATGCTATATTTTCTCATGGGGGCAGTTACAGTATGACGGAGTCTAGAATTCTGCCGAGCAACAAGAATCATGTTCAAACCATCACTGCTTCTCTTGTGCGTCTTGTATTTCCACTACCTCATTGTTGCGAGGCTGCATGCTTTGTTTCCTCATGTTTACTTTACTTGCGTTGACATTCACCGCCATGTAATGATGCAGACGTTTGATCATCAGCTCACTTTTTGCACTCTTTCTTGTCGGTGGAGGTAGCACACCAGCTGCTATCGCGCTGGCTCGGCCCGCTGGTCAATGAGGGATAAACAAAGTCTATTTAAGGGCATGCTGTTCACTGCGGGAGCTTCGGAGATAAAAAAGACGTCCCCACGGGTCGTTGCTCGGGCAACTAGAAGCCTCAAGCGTACACATGTTGGCTTGCACACGCCTGAGGAAAATGTGTCCATCATGTCATGTCATATTGAATGTTTGTTAGCAGTAGCAATAGTAGTATTACTAGTAGTACTGTATTTTCCGCAGTATAAGTTGCATATTTTTTTTTGCTATTTATGATGCAGCTATCAAAGCAACATTTTTTTAATATAACTCTGCTTCTAATAACATTGCATTTACAAGAGAAGAAGACAAAGCTAAAGGGAGGGAGCAATATTTCCACCAAGAGACAATCTCATGCTACAGTAGCTACAGAAATATGTATTTTTTTAAGTATGTGCATCTAACAAAAATTTACATGTTTAATAAATGTCAGAATGTACTCAAATAAGACACTATAGTGTTTATAGCAGGGGTGGGCAAATATTTTCACTTATGGATATTCCGCATTCAGTTAACAAAATTAGCTGGGGGGCCAGAACATATATTTAACACACACACACACACACTATTTTATGCTTATAATTTCCCTTGAATTATTTGTCTAATTTTATCTGTAAAAGTGTTTTTTTTTTTTTCAGGAGCACTTTAAACATGAGACTATGTCATCAAACTAAATTTAAAATTAATTTAAATTTAATAAATTTATAATTAAATAATTAATATTATTTTATATAATAAATAATGTAGATAATAATAATAACAATATAATTAATAATTAATTTAAAATGAAATGACATCAAACTATGTCATTTAATTTTACTTTTTTTTTTTTACAAAATAAGACATCCGATGGCGGCACGGCGGTCTAGTGGTTAGCGCGCAGACCTCACAGCTAGGAGACCAGGGTTCAATTCCACCCTTGGCCATCTCTGTGTGGAGTTTGCATGTTCTCCCCGTGCATGCGTGGGTTTTCTCCGGGTACTCCGGTTTCCTCCCACATTCCAAAAACATGCTAGGTTAATTGGCGACTCCAAATTGTCCATAGTTATGAATGTGAGTGTGAATGGTTGTTTGTCTATATGTGCTCTGTGATTGGCTGGCGACCAGTTCAGGGTGTACCCCGCCTGAGATAGGCTCCAGCATCCCCTGCGACCCTTGTGAGGAAAAAGCGGTAGAAAATGAATGAAAGACATCCGATTTGAAAGTCATGTCGCCAGTTTGTATGTTAAAAGTTGAAATACTTAAGCAACTGGCGGGCCGGATTCAAACACTTGGTGGGCCTTATGTGGCCCCCGGGCCGTAGTTTACCCACCCCTGGTTTATAGTTCAAATTTCTAGCCACCTTTATTATTAAGAGAATGCCGGGGACATCTTCCTAAAGATATTTTTTTTTCTATGTTTTTATTTTTTTTTTTACATGCTGTCACATACAATAAATGAGATCCCACCAGGAAGCGGCGCCCAACAAACCCAATAAACCGCTCACGCAGTGTGTCATTTAGCCATATTCTCTTTCCTCCCACTCCCCTTTCTTCATTCCTTCCCTCTTCATATCTGCGCCGCTCCCTGGTGAGGCTCAGTCATTGTTTACCTCTTCAGATGGAAAAGCGACGCCGGCTTTAATAAACAGATGTCGGCCTCTGCCTCCGCGCCACATCAGGGGGAGTCTTAAAGAACGCTCGCTGCTTTGCATTCACGTTGACGCTCGGGTTGAGGGATCTGTCTGAAGGGAGAGGAGGGGTTGAGGGGGTGAAAACCACTGTCAGGTTGAACGTGGCAAGGAGCATGAATCTGGATACCACCCTGATACAAAGACGATGAACGGTTATGATTGTATATTAGGTATTAATATTAGTACATTGTACTCGATCATACAGCAGCATGGAAACATCTTCAAGCTTTTTGGTCGAGCCATCCATCTTCTGTATTGCTTGTCCTCATCAGGTTTCAGACTGTGAAGCCAACATGAAGCAAACACTCACCAAGAAGTGTCGCTGTAGGTGACAATCTGGATAACGGTGCATTTAAGTCAATATGAAAATCATGGAAGTGTTATGCATGAAATAATAATAATTCATTCATTCATTCATTCATTTTCTACCGCTTATCCTCACGAGGGTCACGGGGGATGCTGGAGCCTATCCCAGCTGTTTTCGGGCGAGAAGCAGGACACACCCTGGACTGGTCACCAGCCAATCACAGGGCACATATAGACAAACAACCATTCATACTCACATTCATACCTATGGACAATTTGGAGTCGCTAATTAACCTAGCATGTTTTTGGAATGTGGGAGGAAACCGGAGTACCCGGAGAAAACCCACGCATGCACGGGGAGAACATGCAAACTCCTCACAGAGATGGCCGAGGGTGGAATTGAACCCTGGTCTCCTAGCTGTGAGGTCTGCGCGCTAATCACTCGACCGCTGTGCCGCCCTTCCAAAAACATGCTAGGTTAATTAGCGACTCCAAATTGTCCATAGGTATGAATGTGAGTGTGAATGGTTGTTTGTCTATATGTGCCCTGTGATTGACTGGCGACCAGTCCAGGGTGTACACCGCCTCTCGCCCGAAGACAGCTGGGATAGGCTCCAGCATGCCCACGACCTTTGTGAGGATAAGTGGTATAGAAAATGAATGAATGAATAAACGGAAGTACAAACAAGTCCAAATATTGTGCTAAAGGACACATGCAGTATATCCTGGACGACTCAGTTGCCTTACTACTTTATCTCGTAAGAAATCTTGGACAGTTCTATGTTTCCGGGACCTTTTTTGTTCCCAGTGGACAAAGCAACATCCTTAAAGGCATCCGAGATGAAAAACTAGCAAGTCCTATGACATCAGAAATGGAGAACAAGTCCCACAGACATACTCCCAACATCTTCACTCCCAGAAGAGTGAACTTTCTAATTGCTGCAAAGTGGCCTTAAAGCTGCCTTGTCGGGCAGCGTTAGCATTAGCTGCTAGTAGATCCCATTCCGGCGACTAGCATTAGGCTTTCATCCCCAGCCTCCCGGTGCACGCACACCTCGTAAGATGGGAACTAATTAGGTTTATGCTTCTGCTGGCGGCCCGGCGGCTTCACTCGTGCTGCTGATTGTTGATTTATGCCGCGTCCTCAAGGACAATCTGTTTCCTCCACCGTGGAGCTGGAAAGAAAAGGAATGCTACTTTGCTGCCAGCTGGTTGGGAATCGCATCTACACCATTCCATTTTTTATCTCGTCTCTTTCTCGACGCCCCCTTAAGTCAACTTGGGATAAATCTGCGAGCTGATCTGAGGGTCACTGGTGAATATTTTATTACTTTACGGCCTCAAATAACCTGAAGTGGACTTTTTGAGCAACTCTCTCCTGACTTGTGTTGATATATTCTGCATGTTTAAGTTAGAGGAAAGAGCTATAATTCAATGTATCTTTGGAATAAAGTGTTTGAGCGTCCTACTTTAATATAATTTGGCCGATGGGAGAGTAGACATCATAAATGCTGTAATTATAGCGGGGTGTTTATTTACTTAAATTACGGAATAAATTGGAAACAGGCAATAATTGGATATTTAGAAAAGTTTAAAAGTTATAAATAACATAACTAATAATTTGGATTGGGTTTGGAATGAACAACATAGTACAGTGGGTCTGATTACAGTCTCATTAATTGAATTAATTATTATTGTTTCCTAAGGAAATTTTTTTTTGTTTTCCGGCGATTGGTCAGTCCAATCTTATTCATCCATCCTATCCACTAATCTCGTCTATCTCTGCAAAGGTCTGACAATCAGTCATCGTCCCCTTTTGTTCTGCCAGACTGACGGCTATCAATGACGCTAAGGATGAAGTCAAAGTTTTATGATCAGCGATCAGCCAGAAAATTGTAAGCAATGCACCCCTACTATTTATTTATTTATTTTTTAAATATATTTACATTATTTAAGCTCAATACCTGACTCAGTCATTTGCTTCCTCCTAATGACCCAAACTTGCAAAAGCATAAATTGCATAAACTGTAAATTCCGGACCACAGGTGTCCACATTGTAACAATTTTTACATTTATTTTTTTTTACTGTTAATTTTTTTACATTTATTTTTTTGCATTTATTTTTTTACATTTATTTTTTTGCATTTATTTTTTTGCATTTATTTTTTACATAAATTTTTTTTACATAAAATTTTTTTTTTACAAAATTTTCAAAATTTTTACAAAATAAAAACATTCCAAAACATTATGAAACAGTGTGTATTATGCAGTAGCTTTATCCTTTATTTTCCTTGTCATTGTTAGTGTCTGAAATGAACTGCGTCATAATTCCTTCATCACACACCTTGTCAGTCTCGCTCTCTCTCTCTCTCTCTCTCTCACTCTTTCATTGTTGCTATCAGTTGTCACATTCGTCTTGTGGCAAATTAGTCCTTCATTTTGTCCTGCCCATCACACAGTTGTCCAGCCCTTCAAAACCCATTGGTGATAGTGGATTATTTGACACTTCTCCACACTTGGCTAGATCAATTGCCTTGAACTTGAAAACTGAATCATATGCATCATAGTTTTTGTTTTCCAAGTGTGTTCATGTAGTGCAAAACTGCTATTGGAAGGATACAAGATGTCACAAGATTAGAACGTAACTATAATCATATACCGTACATAATCATACAAGACATGAATTTACTAGAGGTCACCTTTGACAAGCTGCTTTATTATCAATAAAATAGTATTTTTCTCTGTGGTGTGTCTTGAGAGCTTTCCCGCCAAGCTCTGTCACAGCCTTGCCTCGGGGTTATGTCGATGCTTCCATGGATGGTGCTGACCTTTGTGGCCTTAATGCGCTGCTTGTCCAGACAGATAAGTCAGCACGCATCCATTACATCTGTTGCGGCCGGGTTGGTTCGCAGCGACACGGTCAAGCACAGGTCAGTGCTAATAAATATTGCACATGAGCTCTAATTGCTGCAATCGCTTCTGTGTAGTAGTGCGGTCGTGTACACTACATCGTGCAACAAACAATGAGGACTACGGACCCTCGGGAATGATCTCATTGCGCCGCGGGACTTTGCTGTGCCGAACATGCGAGGATCTCTCTTGAGTCGCATGAACACATGCATGTCAGAAGACTCCATCTAAGAGAGCCATGATCGATACGTCCATCCTGTGCTCCTACCAGCTGCACCATCACTCTTCCCTAAAGGAAATATATCAAAAAAAAAAAAAAAACATGACCTACTTAAAGTTGACAATGTTTTTTCTCTGGCTTGTTCTGGAAGGAGGGGGACGGAAAAAGATGTTTTGGGGGGGAGGTGTCTGGAGGCAGACCACTGCGGCACATTTCAAACAATCTGACACATTTTTTTATTGCACTTTCTGTGATGTTTGAACGCCTGCTGGTGAAGAGCAAACACCATTCTAGTCTCTCCAGAATGTTCATTTTAATAGAACTTGTTGATTTCGGGATAAGGAGAGTGGGGGTGTTGTGATGAAGTGCCCCAAAAGCCTCAAGTTACCATGGAAGTATGGAAGAATGTTGTCCACAGGGTATCCCAAAGTCTACTGGAGTAGGCTCCGTCATACATGGTGCTAACAGAATAGCGCTTGGATCCAGACCCAGAGATGGTTGGTTCAATTCCTTATTTGAGCTTTACTTTCATTCTAGGTTTTATTATATTTCCACAGCATTTCAGTCCAGCTTCAGCTACCAAACAGCTACTGTTCATTCTAAATTTTGATTTTTTTTTCAAAGCTTTTCAGAATTCACACACAATGTCTGCTGACATTGCACCATCTATGTATTTGAGTGATGTTGGATAGGTACAAAAATATAAGCGGTTCTGATACCAGATTTTTGTGTTGCAAAATGGATTTTCAAAATAAAACATTGATACTTCTAATACCTCAGTCATTTGAGGCACTGTATATCGTTAATAGGAACTAAATTACTAAATTATTAAAATCGATACGAAACGATACGTGTTTGGTAGGTACTACTTTTTCTTCTGTCTCCCATGGCTTAGTCAGTCGGGCTCTTGAAATGATGGCCATTTGTAAATGGCGCCATGTCTGGAGCTAAAGATGCGAAGCGTGATATTTGTCCAAAAAAACCAAAGAAGTGTGTGCTTGTGTGCATATGACGTACATAAATGCAAGTTCACTCAGAGGAGCGGCAATAGAGAAGAACAATGTCCAAAAATGTTTATTTAATTGGATGGGAAATTGGTTTTAAGCGTAAATGGCAAATTGCTGCTATTCTTCTATTTGAATTCACGTTAACTGGCAGTCTGCTGCATAAGTAGCGGTAATGGGGGTTTGCATCAAACGTTAAGAGCGTCACATGACTCGAGGCTCCCACATACACACAAATAAACGAGTAAATATGCAGCAGGCTTATTGAACAAATGAAGTGACACTGGACATCTAGTGTTTGCTGATATAGTCTCTGAGAAAGAGCCGCAATAGTTTTTGAATCATATCCAACATGGTGTCTGAGGTCAGAGGTCATTCAGCGTATATGTATAGGAATATCAACATTTTATTAAGGTAGTAGAGGTCAAAGCTTAAAAACATCTCTTCAATTTGCCAGAGATGAGCATTCCACCTTACCCTTCTGTTCTTGAAGGCATCGCAACATGTTTGCAATAAAAGATTTGTGCAAAATGTTAAACCTTTAATGATGATAATTTTTTTTTTTTTTTTGGAGGGGGGGTTCCACTGCAAAGTATTGGATGTGGCTCGTTTCCGAGCAGCTGCCACTGGAGCAGCGCTCATGCATTATAAATTATAGTCTGTCTGGTGCACATCTTTAGAGTTCACTGTTGCACATTATTGACAGGCGGGGTTGGAGTGGGGGCAAGTTAGGAAGTCAAGCACATGCAATGTTTATGTAACTTAGTCCAAACTTTGCCGCCTCAGAACCCAAACTCGCCGCACCAGCAGTACATTGATATTTCAAAGCATGGCTTGCAATAGAAATAGAAATAGTCTGTTCCAGGGTCAAACTGTCACCTTTATTAACTGGACAGGCACAGGGTTGGAGTGGGGGCAAGTTAGGAAGTCAAGCACATGCAATGTTTATGTAACTTATGTAACTTATTCCAAACTTTGCCGCCTCAGAACCTGGACTCAGCAGTACATTGATATTGCAAAGCATGGCTTACAATAGAAATAGAAATAGTCTGTTCCAGGGTCAAACTGCCACCTTTATTAACTGGATAGGCACAGTTTTCTTCTTTTTTTTGGTATTGATGTAGGAATCGAACTGAGGAGCCATGCAGAGACTCGTTTTGCATGAATGTCACCATAAACTACATTTATGGTTCTATGTTTATCATCATGTTTTCTCATGGCGTTCTATACCAAAGCAGTCATTGTATAGATTTTAAAAGGTGCCTCACCCAAAATGGTCAAATGTCATATTTACGTTTATACATGTCCCCATCACGAAGAATAATCACCTATCACCGCCCCCCATCCAGATGTCACATGATCGAAGGCAACACCCCAAAAGCAGCATCCGTGTAACCCTGCATGGCTCACTGCATGTTTGTTCAACGTATACGACTTGTCATGTGTCAGTCCAGTCAGCCATGATGCTGCTGTTGCTTAATAGGTGGCGTGCACGCTTGTCATGTCTGCTTTTGTAGTAGACATCCAGCTGCTCTGGTAGGGGCAGTGCGACTCTCCTGGGGGGGTGGGTACACATGGGATTGTCGGAAGTGCAAAGAAATAATAATGTGTGTGAGGGGGAGGGCAAGAGGGCTTAGTTTGCAGGTAGGAGAAGACAGATGTCATTTTGAATACACACTTTGTCTTCACTCACTCGCGCACACACACGCTCGCGCTCCCACACATACACACACGACTGTCAGATCACAGTGGGCTCAGGTGGGGAGGTCTGCATTAAGCACAAGTGTCAGTGTCACATTAGTCACGCTTATTATAGCTGCTGTGCATTAAAAGTCCCATTAAAAGTGACATGTTGAAGAGTTTCAGCTATATTCACATTACCGTTACCGCTTTTACGCTCCCTGCCGTGCACTTTGTTTTAATCAATCAAAGACTTGACAAAACTTTGAAAAAATTAGATACTGTGAATACATGGACCATAGCACAAAAGAATGATATGTAACAATTGAGAAGAAATATATTATATTTTTTAAAATGTGTATTTTTTAATTTTTACTGGATTAAAAAAAATACATATTTTTTATATCATATTAATTTGTTATTACTATAATATATTCTAATAATATCAATATTTTAAAAATATTTTTACTCTCTGTACACTGCATTATCCATCCATTTTCTGTACCGCTTATCCTCACGAGGGTCACGGATATGCTGGAGCCTATCCCAGCTGTCTTCAGGCGAGAGGTGGGGTACACCCTGGACTGGTGGCCAGCCAGCCAATCACAGGGCACATATAGTCAAACAACCATTCACACTCACATTCATGCCTATGGACAATTTGGAGTCACCAATTAACCTAGCATGTTTTTGGAATGTGGGAGGAAACCGGAGTACCCGGAGAAAACCCACGCATGCACAGGGAGAACATGCAAACTCCACACAGAGATGGCCGAGGGTGGAATTGAACCCCAGTCTCCTAGCTATGAGGTCTGCGCGCTAATCACTCGTCCCTTGAAATATACAGTTTTGGCCAAAAAACATTGCTATGCCAAACATGCCATGGCTGAATAAAATATTGGAATCTTTGGTATGCCATTATTTTTTTCGGTCCAAGCCTTGTTTTGAGATGTGTAGCGAAGCCTGTTCACACACAGTACGGAACTGTCGTCGATTAAGTAATAGGTATGAACAGGGCTGGCTCGCCAAAGGTCAAAGGTGCTTATCATGTTCATAGGGAAGGAAAACTCATCAAAAGTGTAGCAAGTGACGGAGATGCTAGATTTGGTGTTCATAAACACGTTTTAGGGACGCATATATGAACATTATTAAAACGTCATTTTGAATAATATGGATCTTTCAACCGCGACCGAGGGCTGAGAATATCTTTTTAATTAAGTAATAACCATTTTGTATTATACTCCATGCTACCGTCGTCCACATTAGAAGTACAGCAGCAATATCCGTGGATCCGTGGATGTCATGTGAATCCATCTCTTAAAGTCTGAGGTCTTGTAGACTTTTTAAAAACGTTGAGTCTTGATGGAGGTGCTGTTCACAGATAAGACATGCGCCCGCAAGATTGAAGCCTGAAATATTCATGAGGTGTCGCCGTGAAGAGGAACGCCGCTCGGTCGGTAGTTTAGTCCCGGGCTTGGCAGGCAAAGAGGGGACAAGGACAAGCCAGCTTAGCGTGGGTGAGGACAAGCCACTCTTGTCCATGTGGGAATAAATTCTTAATTGGGGAAGTGTCCCCGTCAGGAAGGCGAGTGAAGGAAATGAATAAAAAAAAAAAAAAAGACGGCATGAAAATTCGCCCCGCATTAAGTGACACTTTGAGAAAAGTTGAGCGATTCAAGAATTGTCGGAAGTGCCCTCGGGCGCCGCAGAATATATTCTGTGTGATTTCATGGTCTTCTTTTATCAAGTTGAGCCAGCAGCAAAGGCTGACACACTTTGTTCTCTCACCTGACATCAGTGTTTGACAAACACTTTGTTTTTATAGACAGGACGGGAGATTTTAATTAAAATAGTAAAATGACAAGGCATGCTGTCTTTTTGGAGCTGAGGGGAACTCTTGTCTCTTCGTGTCCAGCCTAAAATAAATACAATTACAGTGGCGTCCACAAGTCTTACTGACTTATTATTCCATCACGAGCTGCTTTCATGTTTGACATAGTAAAACGATAAACAGGATAAAGGTGTGTTTAAATCACAAAGACCAGCTCGGGGGCTTATTTTCTAGTTTTACAGGTATGTCTCCTATACTGTGTAATACGAGTGGAAAGGTGACTGTAGGGGTGTTTTTCCAAAGTTATGTTTTCCACTATTTAGAAGGTTGGAAACTGTTTTTTCTATAAAAAAAATAAAATAATAAAAATAAAAAATAAAAATAAAAATAAAAATAAAAATAAAAATAAAAATAAAAATAAAAATAAAAATAAAAATAAAAATAAAAATAAAAATAAAAATAAAAATAAAAATAAAAATAAAAATAAAAATAAAAATAAAAATAAAAATAAAAATAAAAATAATCCGGTTTCCTCCCACATTCCAAAAACATGCTAGGTTAATTGTCGACTCCAAATTGTCCATAGGTATGAATGTGAGTGTGAATGGTTGTTTGTCTATATGTGCCCTGTGATTTTCACCCAAAGACAGCTGGGATAGGCTCCAGCAGCCCCCACGACCCTTGTGAGGCTATGCGGTAGAAAATGAATAATAATAATAATAATAATTGAGTATTATTATTCATATATATATTTGTTATTTATAAATCAGTATTATTATTAAATCAGGATATTATTATTAGTATTATTATTATTATTATTCACCATTCATTCGTGTGAATTATTATTTTTTTTCTCCTGATTTATAAATAATAAATAATAAAAAATAATAATAATAATTATTGTTATTATTATTATTATTTATACATCGGGTTTATAAATAATTCATATTTATTTATACATTTAATTTATAAATAATAAATAATAATAAAAAATAATAATTGTTGTTATTATTATTATTATTATTATTATTATTATTATTGTTATTATTATTTATAAATCAGGAATCCTAAAAGTCACTTATCACAGCCAAGTCTGGAACCAGGGATAGTTCCGATTTTTTGACATGAACTTGTATGATGTCCCATTGTTTTGCGAAGCCAAACTCTTTACTTAAGTAGCCCCACAACTAACCGGATACATCCGACTTATTTATACAGTACATATTATAAGTGTAATCCATCATATTTTGCTGACACTGTTGTAGAAGCTGCACACTGACTACTTTACATTGTATAAAAGTGCCTTTTATTCAGCGTCCAATGGAAAGCAATAGGAGCCCAGCATTCAAGACGGCTCTTTAATTCAAAGCGTCTGTTTAATTATGAGTGGAAAATTAATGATAAGCAAGGTCGGTCAAACAAACACAGACCAGCGACGTGACCGATCCCGTTCTTTCAGCCCCGTTTTACCAGCTTTACATTTGCAACAGCGGCTTATTACGGTAACCATGACGATGGTGGTCTGCAGCGTTGCGATGATAATAGAATAAAAGGCATTGAATGGGCTGATAACATCCATAGTGGATGGCCATAGTCAATTTAATTAGCTCTAAAACCAACCAAAGGTATTTCTTCCTTTGTGAAGTATGACTGGCTGCTTTTTTGGAGATGATTTTGAGGCATGGAAGAAGAAAAAGAAAAAAAAATGATTTTTTTTTTTCCTTGGTGCCTTTATGACGGCAGTCCTTTGAGCTGTTTGGCAGACAAGTGTAATTGATCTGAAAGTACACAGAACACTCGAGGCTTCGTGTTGAAGTGTTGGACTTTCTCAACAACCACCGCCCCCCCCCCCCCTCCCCCCCTGCGATTTTCATCTTCTTAAAACATCAAAGCCAAATTGAGTATGTCACAGTCGTCTTTGAACGTTTCACGTTTGGACAGGAAGCAGCGCAGTTTGTCGGCGAGTCAAGGTGTACAGCAGCTGGTAAATATTATGATGTAAATATCATTTAACAAGTGAGCGAGTTTGATCCTGTATCCACTGGCTAATGCACCTCAGCTAACAAACAAGGCGGCAAAAAAAAAAAAAAAGTTTCCCTAACATTGTTTTGACAAACTTGTGAAGGTAAGCCTGAGGCTCAGAGCTAATCATCGCTACCCGCAGATTCTGGCTGAGGCCTTTGAGCATCAACAAAGCAGTCTCCGACTGTAGCTCGTTAAGGCAAGCAAACTTAATGACATTTCTGGCACCCCCTGTGGATTTTGGTCAAAATTCTTCGGAAGACAGGCAAGCATGTAATACAGATGACTTTTATAGTCTAACGATTAAATATTAAGTCCTGCCTTTTTAAGTTTTGGTTTTAATGGCGGCAATATATTGTCCCTCACAATATTGCGGTTCAGTTATCGCTCCCTCGCTATATCACATTTTTTTTCTCCAGAAATTAATGAATTAGTAAACTGCTGCTTCATGGTTAACTATGTTCTATTGGTCAAAACGTATTGAAATACGTCATATGTAGTATTAATAAGTCATATGTAGTATTCTGGTCGCTAAATTAAATTACATTACTTTGACTGTAGAATGTCCGACATGACAAAGTGGGAAAACAATAGTTTGTCTTCTTATGTTTTTATTATTGAATATGATGTCTGTTCTGAGACCATTTAAACCTTTAATACGAAGTCTGGTGCTTGGGTGTCCCACCAAATACTGCAGTAACGTTACTGACACTTAATGACCAGAGTAGAATAGCAGGCATCCTTTTGTCTCGAGAGACAATGGTAGCGTTCTTCTTTACCTCCTAAGCCACGGCCGCCCCAGAGTAGAATATTGCATGTAATTATTTGTGTTTTAGTTTAGCCAGCCATTTTTATGATTGAAAATGCTTAATTTAGGGCACAAATATGTACCATTTACTTCAATATTTGCATACTTTTTGGCTAATGACGGATGGATGGATGGATGCATGGATAGCTTATGGATGGATGGATGGATAGCTTATGGACGGATGGATAGCTTATGGATGGATGGATGGATGGATGGATGGATAACTTATGGATGGATGGATGGATGGATAGCTTATGGATGGATGAATGGATGTGTAGATAGATAGATAGATAGATAGATAGATAGATAGATAGATAGACAGACACTTTTTGGTTATTTTTTAGGCACCTTTTGGCTAATGATGGATAGATTGATGGATGGATGGATAGCTTATGGATGGATGGATGGACAGATAGCTGATGGATGGATGGATGGATGGTAGGTAGATAGATAGATAGATAGATAGATAGATAGATAGATAGATAGATAGATAGATAGATAGATAGATAGATAGATAGATAGATAGATAGATAGATAGATAGATAGATAGATAGATAGATAGATAGATAGATAGATAGATAGATAGATAGATAGATAGACAGACAGACAGACACTTTTTGGCTAATTTTTTTAGACCGTTTTTGGCTAATGATGGATGGATAGATGGATGGACAGATAGCTTATGGATGGATGGATGGATGGATGGATAGATAGATAGACACTTTTTGGCAAAATTTTTTAGACACTTTTTGGCTAATGATGGATGGATAGCTTATGGATGGATGGATGGATGGACAGATAGCTTATGGATGGGTGGATAGATAGATAGATAGATAGATAGATAGATAGATAGATAGATAGATAGATAGATAGACAGATAGATAGACAGATAGATAGACAGATAGATAGATAGATAGATAGATAGATAGATAGACAGATAGACAGATGAATTGGAATCGTGTTATGCAAAATAGTATAATAAAATAAAATAAGGTACAAATAGCAAATACAGTAAAGAGCAAAAATATCAAAAATATAATAGCAAAGCAAGCAAAATATAATGCGAAAACCTCACTGTGGAGGTCAATTTTCAGAAGTCACTATTGTTGTGGACTACAGCACAGGAAGCTAAACAGCCAGTCATGTAGAGAAATATGGTTGCACTCTATGAAGTAAACACTACCTCTAAAGTTTTGGCAAACAATTGCAACCCCAACACTCGGCTCCAATCAGGATGAAGATGCGGTCAGAAGGTCCGGCTTAGTGACCATGCTGGAGCATAGTGAAATTACTAAGATTATGCAAATGCTGTAATCCAATCACTGCATTGATAAGCAGCTTAAATTGATCAAGTTCAAAATATTGCTTGGTATGAGTAAATAATGTCATGTTTGATTACTTCTTGTTTCTTACTCAGGTGGCCTACAAAGTTTCCCAAGACAAAAAGGGCAACATTTTAGTGCTGCTTCCCAAAATTTCTCTTCTCCAGTTAGACATGTGATGATGGTGTCTACCGATAAAGAAAATGTCAGGAGGATTCCGTGACTATCTCGGCCATTTAAAAAGGTCATCCCTCTTCCAAATCCCCTCATGCACATTCATCCCTGCTCTGCTTTGAGACCTTGCGACAGCTTAAGCGTTTCTTTTATTTCGCCTTTTTTTTCCCCCCCTTCTTTCTCTCTCTCGCTCCCAGTTCCAGCCTCCATAAATCTCTCAGCTCCTCAGCAGGCGGTGTTAGCAGCCTTGTACGCCGCCCACAGTGATGGAGCCTCACGTAGCACATCTCTCTCGACCGTACATGTTCGGTTAGAAGCAGGAAACTCTTCCTAATTAGCAGCATGTCTATAATGGATGAACCTCTAATGGAGCTGTAGGCAGAAAAAAAAACAAAAAACACACTGCTTGACTATTTACGGAATCACGCCAGAACAATTCACCTTTTCATTTCCCGGCCACACGTGCGATGCGGAGATGTTGGATATCTGCTGGATTCTAACCCGCACTCATTAAAAGCGGCCTATGCTCCTCAGCGGAACGTTAGTGGATAATCTCATGAAAAATGCACTGAGAGAAGATATGCGTATCTCGCGGGCTCTTCCACGCCGTGGTTTTTGCAGAGCCTTTTGATGTCATCCATTGATCTCGCCTCACTGACACGTTCTCACAGGCTGCTCCATCCACTGTGCTGATTAGCTTTATTAGCGTAATGGAGGGCTTCAGAGGTGGAGAGGATGGAGGAGAAAGTCATGGCATGGTCAGTATGGAGAGCGCTAGACGGAGGCTAGTGATTGGTTTATCGAGTGAGCTTGGGAAAAAAGTGCAGCGCTGCTTTATTGGTGTCGACTTTTTGACCACTCTGAGACATTGTAAGATCCGAGATCAGGAGGAGTTGAGGAGGAGTTAATTATTGCTTCAGTCACTGTTGGTTGCTATTACTTAGATGACCTCGACTTCGAAAGAGAGCTAAAATCATCACACAGCAACTTAACAAGCACAGCCGATTAGCAAAAAAAAAAGTCACTGCTATTGAAAGACAAAGCCTGACAAAGTAACACATTTGGAAATTGAGGAAATTTATGATTTTTTTGTCCACACACACACACACACACACACACACACACACACACACACACACACACACACACACACAACGGATGTGTTAAACTCATGGATGGACAAACAAACACAAAGATATTTTGTCAAATTATATATATTTTTTTATCTTTTTGTTTTGTTGATATCACAGGAGGTCATTACTTAGATGAACTCTACTTCGAAAGAGGGCTAAAATCATCACACAGCAACTTAACAAGCACAGCCGATTAGCATTAAAAAGTCACTGCTATTGAAAGACAAAACCTGACAAAGTAACACATTTGGAAATTGATGGAATTCATTACTTTTTTGTCCACACACACACACACACACACACTGATGTGTTCAACTCATGGATAGACAAACAAACACAAAGATATTTTGCCAAATTATATATATATTTTTTATCTTTTTGCTTTGTTGATATCACAGGAGGTCATTACTTAGATGACCTCTACTTCGAAAGAGGGCTAAAATCATCACACAGCAACTTAACAAGCAGAGCTGATTAGCATTAAAAAGTCACTGCTATTAAAGACAAAGCCTGACAAAGTAACACATTTGGAAATTGATGAAATTCAATACTTTTTGTCCACACACACACACACACACACACACACACACACACACACACACACACTGATGTGTTCAACTCATGGATGGACCAACAAACACAAAGATATTTTGTCAAATTATAATTTTTTTTATAAATCTTTTTGTTTTGTTGATAACACAGGAGGTCATTACTTAAATGATCTCTACTTCGACAGAGGGCTAAAATCATCACACAGCAACTTAACAAGCACAGCCGATTGGTATTAAAAAATTGATGAAATTAATGATTTTTTGTCCCCTTTACTTCCATTTTCTGAGACTTTAATCACTTAAGTCAGGGGTCCCCAACCTTTTTTGCACCACAGACCGGTGTGATTTGGGTCTTTTTTTCAAGGACCGGCAATGTGTGGCAGAAAAATACAGCAAATATAAAATAACACGACGGGGCTAAAAGCAGGGAAAGTGCAGGGAAAATATAACTCACCCGCTGAATCAGTAGGAGGCCTGAGCTTGTTTCGTGGAGACGAGATGGTCCCATCTAGGTGTGATGGGAGACAGTGAGTCGTTAATAAATTCATTATTATTTCTGTGCGACCCGGTGGCAAATGCACCACGGACCAGTACCCGTTGGGGACCCCTGATTTAAGTGATACCCTGTGAATGTCATGAAATGTCATGAGTTTTTAATGGATAGTTTCACAAAGAAGACTTAAAGTCTTCAAAAGTGATGGTTGTACCATTCTGTAACTTTCTGTGAATATGTGATAAACTCACATTTCGGAATGTTGAAATGAATTCGGTTAATCTGGAGAGAAAAGTTTGTTTTCCGCTCAATTTGTCGCCACAATATGAAACTGTAAAACCAACAAAACTGAGGATGTTAAATAATGAGCACACATCACCGAATGGAACGGCTGCACACAAACACGCTGAGTCTTCCTGATGTTCAAAAAAAAAAAAAAGGTCGGGTTAAAGCTTTGCATCACAATCCCAGTCAGAGAGCAGCTCGCCAAAAGGCCGCCTTGGGTTCGATAATTCCACGTCCTCTTTAGAGGGCCGAGCTTGTGCTAACAGGCCGCCAGTGGGAACGTCGCTGAGCGGCGCTGAAAGCTGTAGCCTTTGATTAAGCTCCTCTATTCCCAGCCTAATGCCCCGGCCCTGAATTATTCACCAAGTCGGTGGAGGGGGTGGGTTTGTGCATGCTACAAGCTGGCTAAGTGTGTTAGCCTAAAAAAACATAATGCAATAAAGCCCGGCCATGCATAATGGAAGGGAAGCCGGGCCTGTGGGTTCAGTGTCGTGGCAGGACAGAATTAGAGAAGGGGATCACAAAATGACCACAGTCTGATGCCGGAGGGGGACACTTTGTTTTCTGTCTCAAAAACATTTATCTGCTGACATTTTGTGTTTTGCGCATCACGCAGAGGATTGGACGTGACAAAGAATTATGAAGTCATCGAAGGTCACCGAGGAACAAACTTTTCCTGATGCTCGCTCGCTCGCTCTGCTTACACGAGGAGCTAACGTGATTGGATGTGTTGCATTGTGTAATCAACACCTTTCTCTGGTTGCAGCGTGCACGCACAAGCACCAGCTCCCTAAAGTGAGACCGATCCTCACTTATCACATTGAGGCTGAACATTGCAATAAAAGTGCAATTGACACCTTCACAAACCATCACTGTCAAAGTCACATGACCAACAACACATGACAGCATCTTGCCAAGAGATTTTATATCAATTTACGGGCAAAAGTATTTTGACATGTGGCCGTTCCAGCAACAGGAAGTCATGAGGAGCCTTTCCTAACCTTCTCAACCCAGTAAAATACTGGAACCTCTGTATCTGACAATCAATCTTATGGAGGGCTGCACGGCGGACGAGTGGTTAGCGCGCAGACCTCACAGCTAGGAGACAAGGGTTCAATTCCACCCTCGGCCATCTCTGTGTGGAGTTTGCATGTTCCCTTGCATGCGTGGGTTTTCTCACTCCAGTTTCCTCCCACATTCCAAAAACTTGCTAGGCTCCAAATTGTCCATAGGTATGAATGTGAGTGTGAATGGTTGTTTGTCTATATGTGCCCTGTGATTGGCTGGCCACTAGTCCAGAGTGTACCCCGACTCTCGCCCGAAGACAGCTGGCATAGGCTCCAGCACCCCCCACGACCCTCGTGAGGAAAAAGCGGTAGAAAATGAATGAATGAATGAAAAAAAACTTAAACTATATTAGGAAAATAGATAAAAATTAAAAATTATTAAATGAAGTAAAAACAACTTAAATTATATTATGAAAGCAGGAAGTGAACAAATGTAACAGTTACTAATTGTAAAAGTACCAGATGGAGGGGTAGGATTTAATAAGCTTTGCTTCTTCCTACTCCTTTTGGACATGTGGAACTGTGAACTGATTATGTGATGCATTCAATTGTAATCTGATGTATGTACAAATGAAATAAAACCATTACCATTACCGAGTCCTTAGCTGAATTGATTGTTGAGACATGCACTTAGCATCGCAAGACTAGCAACCAATTAACAGGCTGGCGGTGAAACGATTGATGCCCGTGCTCCATAGTTTAGCATAACTGAAGACAAGAATGGATACATAGTCGTCTAATTTATCAGGTATTGTGTATAACTATGAACGATTGGCTGGCGACCAGTCCGAAAGACAGCTGGGATAGGTTCCAGCATACCTGCGACATAGAAAATGAATGAATGGATGATATTACTATGAGAGAAACAATATAAAAATCAAAGCACTAAAGGAATACAGATCCCCCATCCACCAGTACAAGCCTGGAGTTTGTTTTTCAGTGAGGTGCACCGAACAAATAAATATGCGTATTAACACTGAATAATGTCATGAATTCTTACCTTTATGCATTCCCACATAATATCAGCATTTGGGACCAAATATGAGGAGAAAGAAAATCGGTAAAAATACCGTATACGTAGTTACCCAAGTGGCAACACACCTAATATCTTGCATGTTGTTTCAAACCCAGAAGTTTTGTGCTACTTTATTGGCCTATTCTTTGCAAAATGCTGTCAATTGGGCGCCCTCCGGGGGTGTTCAAAATCCAGTGTAGTAATTAATATGTAAATATTATGCATAGCTTAGTTTACAATGGCGGTTAGCAGAATACTCCTTGTTTGTCAGCTACACTGCCGGGTGTGTGGTGTCGTTAGCTGGTGTGTGTTAGCTCGGAGGCTCGGAGACGCACAACAAATTGGTGTGAGTGTGTATCAATCTGAGCATGCATTGTTCTCACTACTGCATGCATCTAATGGTGTGTGTGTGTGTGTGTGTGTGTGTGTGAGTGTCTAGGTAGCTACAGGGCTGTGACACAGCTTGTCATCTTGTCACAGCATGACCGCCCACAAAAAAAATGGCTGCAGGAGGTGAAACAAGATGTCATAGTTTAGCAAATATTTACTTCTGTGAAGGCCATCTCAAGGGGAAATAGATGTGCTTGTTTACCGTGTGCGTTTTGGCAAAACACGACACGTCGTGCGATAAAGCCCGAAAAAAGGGAAGTGAGGGGCGGCGCCCTCTGGAGAGGCGATCCTTTTAAAGTGATAGCAGGCAATCAGGTGCTGTCATCAAAACAACGATGGAGGCGAGATACAGACGTAGACGCAAGCTGCAGGAAATAGAACAAGAGTGGCAGAGAAGACTTTGTTTGTCCTGTCGAGTTCATTAACAAAGCTGACTTCTTCACAGCCACGGCGCTAAAGAGACACAGAGAGGATTTGTTTATACTCATGCTGTGTCAGCATGCGGGATTGTTTGTGGCTGTGAGGAAGAGGAGGAGGAAGACAGACAGAACAGGATGTGTTTTTGTCAGTAGGCTCGAGAGTGAGTACGCGAGACGCTTTGTTCCACTAAAGACCACAACATCTATTTGGGGGAGAGACCCAATAGAAACATCTACTGTTCATACTTGGAACTCAGAATTGGATCCGCCTCAATTCAGACATCATATGTGATAGCAATGCAGTTTATGTAATGACTGGAGTTGATAATAACAGATTTTATGTTATGTATACTTATTATGCTAATTTTTCAACCTTTGTATTGAGTTGTGGCTCCTATAGAGCAGCTACACACAATAACCCGCACAGAAAAAGTTTTAGATTTTCCAGAATCTGCACCTATTCCAGCTGTATTTTCTTTGATTTGTGCTTCCTGCACAAAAACGGTTTGTTTTCATATATTCCACCCACGCCCATTCCGCCGTGATTGGTCACACGCCCAAAGTGCTTCCAAATTATGAACCATACAAGGAAGTCAGTCCCTTTGTGACATCACAAAGGGGCAGTTTTACCACGCCTTTTAAAACTGAGCATTTTGTGTCATACCAAACTTCTTTCAGGGCTTACATATAATTTCATAATAGTTTCCATGGTCATGATGAATAATAATATAATATTCATTCGTCATTTTATACCGCTGGAGCCTATCCCAGCTGTCTTCGGGCGAGAGGCGGGGTACACCCTGGACTGGTCGCCAGCCAATCACACGGCACATATAGACAAACAACCATTCACACTCACCAATTGCCAATTAACCTAGCATGTTTTTCCATGTTTTTGGAATGTGAGAGGAAACCGGAGTACCCGGAAAAAACCCACGCATGCACGGGGAGAACATGCAAACTCCACACAGAGATGGCCGAGTTTGGGATTGAACTCGGGTCTCCTAGCTGTGAGGTCTGCGCGCTAACACTCGACCACCGTGCAGCCCTAATAATATAATAAATAAATACAAATACACCTAAGTTCAAGGCTCTTTTTTTCAAGACATTAACTGCTTGTATTGTTTCTTGAAATCGCTCATCTTAGTACAGTGTTTGATTTCCTTAATCAATCCATTCCATGGTCATAATTCCAAATACTGAAAAACAGTTGGGTTTTAACCTTGTTCTAAGTCCTAGAGTCTCAATTTGAGAGAAAAGGTGCTCAGATGCTCACTTTTGAAGTAGCGGCTTTTCAACAACACAAAACATAAAACATAAAAAAACATAAAAAAACATAAAAAAACAAAAAAAAACTCCTTTCTCATGGACACGATACGCCACAGACCTGCACAATAGATGACCCCACCCATTGTATATGCCGGATGTATAAGAGGCTTCGCTACACATCTTAAAATACATACTGAAGCTGTGCTAACTATAATAACTATTGCCTCGTATCCATTCATTACTTTTGAAATGATGTTATAGATCCATATATGTCATCTGAAATGACAACTTGTTGAGCACAGATGGATGTAGTTGGATCACCGGAATATAAACGGGATACATGGATGTAGTACATGGATGGTGACATCCCATATCAGGCTGTCACAACATCATTAAATTTATATTTTGCACAATATTGGACTTTTACATATGACCTGAACTTTGACCTTGATGTTCAATTAAAAGTTATTTGTATTGTTTCATGTTTCATTTCAACTCGAATGCAAGAGAATAAATTTACGGCTATGGCGTTGAAGGAGAAACGTTTAATTAAGAGGAAAGATAGGGAATATTGCCCAAAAGAAGAAGCCATTAAATTTTGAAGCCGATCTCTTTAATGCCTCATGACAGACGTCTTTTTTTTTTTTTTCCAACACTGACCTTGGCACAGAGTGCACTTGTAGTTTAATGTATTTTTTATCTTTACTTATTCCTCAATCGCTTCTTCTCTTCTGCCTTCCGCCTTGTTTGCCTTCCAGTCTTCTCTCTTCCTCTCTCGCCTCTGTCAGATGCATCCAGGCTTCCCCTCAAGGTCTAATCCTGTTGGGAGCGTTTCTGGGAAAGCGGATTATCTGTCAGAGCACCATGATTTTTTTTTTTTTTTTTTTTTTTTAGAGGGAGGGTAGAAAGTTCACTTCCACTTGATTAAATTAAGTATTGTCCTCCCCTGGTGGATATCGATAAATAATAAGCGTCACTATGCAGCTTGTCATCCAAAGAGTTTGTAGCGTGTTTGATTTATCCTTCTCTTTGTGCTCCATCGTCAGGATCCTTGAAGGTGGCCTCGCTATCCTTTCTGTCGGTGAACGAACACACACAATGTGGTGTATAATTTATAAAGATGTGTCAGCATTCTGCAGATTTACTGCGGAAAACATTAGATGGCTTGACAATTACTACTTGTGTTGTGTGCACATTGTTAGTGTGTGTTTTATAGCCCGTGTGGAGCTTTGTGGTCAATGAAGCTTCACAGGCGGAGAAGACTTAAGGACTTAACCTTGAGATGATGACAAAACGCTTCCACCTCCACTACATAAAGGCCACCAAGCGTTCATGACAAAGTGACGTGGAATTCCCTTTGAAAGGAAATAATTAGAGCTGCTTCTTGTGTTTATGGAGGATAATTACCAGGAGGAGCAATTACTTGGCACCGACACCGCTGTTGCTCCACAGGAGTTGGATTCACACTCCCTGGGTGTCGAACACTTGTTGAGGTTTAAGATTTACATTGGTGCAATCGTCTAGGTTAAATGCATGCAGTTATTGTGATAGCTTTAGCTTTATTTGGTGTAACAGTGACTCCTTTCATGAAGATGCAGTCTTGTGATGCACCTATTGGACGGAACGAGTATGTGCTCGAATCACATGACACGGTTCTACATGTGATTGAAGCTTTTAAGTTGGCCAAGTTTGTCATTGTATAATTTTTGTAATATTACCAACCCTGTCTCTGTTGCTATGACTTAGCTCAGAAAGCTTCATTTTTATGCAAAAAAAATCTAATTTCAAAATATGGACCAAAAAGTTTTTTTTTGAATTATTTTGTCTTTATATTAATTTTTATTGATAAAACTACTGTCTGGGGCTGCACAGTGGACAAGTGGTTAGCGCACAGGCCACACATCTAGGAGACCCAGGTTTGATTCCCCACTCAGACATCTCTGTGTGGAGTTTTTATGTTCTCCCCATGTGTGTGTATGTGGTTTTCTCCGGGTATTCCGGTTTCCTCCCACATTCCAAAAACATGCTAGGTTAATTGCCGATCCCAAATTGTCCATAGGTATGAATGTGAGTGTGAATGGTTGTTTGTCTTTATGTTCCCTGTGATTGGCTGGCTGGCGACCAGTCCAGGGTGTACCCCAACTCTCGTCAGAAGATGGCTGGGATAGGCTCCAGCATGCCCACGACCTTTGTGAAGATAAGCGGTATAGAAAATGGATGGAAGTTTATTTGAAGAAGTCTAATAGTGATAGTAGTAATAATTAAAAAAAAACGTACTTTGATTTCTTAAAAAACAAAACAAAACCCAGAATGTGTGAATCTCAATTCTGATTCTGAAATGTATTATTTAAATTTTTTGGCAGAATTGTGCAACCCTGCTCCATAGTCTCCTCTTTGCTGCAATACTGCCGTCAGTCTCCTCTTGAATAAAAGTCTCTACAGTTGCCAACAGACACATGTTGAAAAATATCACTACATTTAGTATATCAGCCATATCCATCAAAACTGATCATTGTTATCTTTTTAAAGGCCCAAAGACAGCTGGGATAGGCTCCAGCACCCCCCGCGACCCTTGTGAGGATAAGCGGTAGAAAATAAATGAATGAATGTCTGTTCTTCATACCTTATATTTTCTTTAATTGAGCTTCTACTGAATGTGTTTATTTTTCTTTTACATACCCTGGGTTGTTTTATTTCCTCAGGATTTGTGTTTGTTTGTATTTTTATACCCTTCATAATGTTTATTGTTATTTCTTAAATGGTCAGAATGACTGGCTGAGGTATTTAGGTCAGTGCACTAATGCAATTTGACTTGAATGCCTGTCTTCCGCTTCTATTTTTATGTTGTTACAGCAAGAAAATAAGAGGAAATGAGGAGTGATGTGTTGATGTATACCATCATGTATTATTTGTCGGGTAGCATTTTGGGCGGTTTGTGTGTGTGTGTGTGTGTGTGTGGCGGTGTGTCTGGTTTAGTCAGTGATGTGTTGCCATGGTAACAATTGATGGGGATGCAAGTATGCAATTATCATTAGAGCAACCAAACAGAATTAAACAAGACCCAGTGTTGTGCGAGAATCACGTTTCTTGGCGATCCTGCCCCGAAATCCTCTCACGCCTCACGCCAGGATGCCGTAGCCTGTCGGTTACATAATTGGTCCGCATGCGAGGTGGAGCGTTTCTCTTTTTTTTTTTTTTTTTTTTCTCCTGCTTTCACACACCTGAGGTCGTCTGTCTTGCAGGATCAGCTTCCGTTGTAGTCGTGATCTGAATTTGCATGCTTTGTGTAACGGGCTGTGTGCATAAAACAACACATTCTGGTGTTGTTGTCAGGAGCCACTGGTACAGAGAGGTGATGACGCAGATTATATTTGAGTTCGAGGGATCAATGATGAAAACAACACAAGTTATTCTGTATTGTGTTTATATGACGACTATGTTAATTAATCATACCGTATATAATGAGTGATAATCAAAAGTTTTTCCATTCATTCATTCATTTTCTACTGCTTTTCCTCACGAGGGTCGCGGGGGTGCTGGAGCCTATCCCAGCTGTCTTCGGGCGAGAGGTGGGGTACACCCTGGACTGGTGGCCAGCCAATCACAGGGCACATATAGACAAACAACCATTCACACTCACATTCATACTTATTGACAATTTGGAGTCGCTAATTAACCTAGCATGTTTTTGGAATGTGGGAGGAAACCGGAGTACCCGGAGAAAACCCACACATGCACGGGGAGAACATGCCAACTCCACACAGAGATTGCCGAGGGTGGAATTGAACTATACATAATTTAATGATAATAATTTGTAGTTAATAAAACTACATCAGGAGGTTCCCCACAGCCACAGCTGAGAGAGGTATAGGCCAATATCAGTGAAAAAGCATGCTATTGATATTAGCCGATACTTTGCTTTAAGGAATTGAACCCTGGAATCAAAAGTTGTTGTTCTTGGAAACATGAGGTTTATGTATCGTAGAACACGTATTTTTCATTAACCTTCCCACCCACAGATCAAGGTGTGCTCTTCCTAACTGAAAATGTGCTAAAGCCCACGCATGTTGCTCTCACTTATCACTCCGAGCTTGATGACATGCCCGTATTGCACCTGAGCCGCGTACATCTCCATCTTTGTTGCGAACGATCCGTATGCGCTGTTATTAACGGGTCATGGTGCACACCTGAGCCGGGCTGTCATGGCCGTCCGTGTTCTCACCCCTTCTCTTTTTCTAGCCTTGACAGTATTTCTGGCTCTTGGGGCACTAACACTCTCTTAAGCTGCAGACAAGTCAAAGGTGACTTCTCCCCCCGCCGTCCGTGCCCGCCTAGTATGTGTCGACACAAGTGGCACAAATCCCTCGCCGGGCGCAGACGCTGGAGATGCTGCCCTTCATGGCCTCCGAGCATAAAGATGCAGTTGCCAGTCTGTCACCGCAGAAGAGACATGTACCACGCTGCATGTTAACTGCAACATCCTCACACAGAGGGCCTGTGTGGATTGACAGCTACAAGGCTGAGCAATGCTAATGTTCTAGCCTTACAAGAAAATATACACATTATTCATGTATAACGCTACGTTGATAGTCAGAAAATTCGACATTTTTAGAATTTTTTTCTCAAGGAAAGATTTCCGTCATTACACATTGAAACGCATATTGTTTTGAGCCAAACTTTTTATTAAGTAGCAACTAATAAGAGCTTACTGTACGGGGTAAGTCACCTTTGATGGACTACACGGCTGAGCTATTCCTTTAAGGCTATAGGACCATACCATTTTTGATTGGTTCCACCAAAAAGGTAATATATTACTGTATACCGTATTTTCCGGACTATAAGTTGCACTTTTTTCGGTTGGCTGTTCCTGCGACTTATACTCCAGAGCGACTTATGTTACATAAACACTGGACACCTTTCCTGTTCATGTTTATTTTTTGTGTTTAGCTGAATAAGCATTGTGTTAGCATATCTTACACCTATTCAGCCTGTTCTCTATTCTTTTATTATTGTTAGAACTTGCCTTCCAAGATGATGTAATGTCTGTTTTGGTCAAGTAGTTTGGAAAATAAATTACCCGCGAAAAATGCGACTTATACTGTATGTTTTTTTTCCTACCAAATTATGCATTTTTTGCCATGTGTGAATTATACTTCGGAGTGACTAATAGTCCAGAAAATATGGTATATAATAATCTGTCAAGGTACTGATTATCACATAATTCTTGTATGGTGAAATTACTCTTAGTATAATATTGCAATGCTATTAGGCTGCACGGCGGTAAAGTGATTAGCATGCAGGCCTCACAGCTAGGAGACCCGAGTTCAATTCCACCCTCTGTGCGGAGTTTCCATGTTCTCCCCGTGCATGCGTGGGTTTTCTCCGGGTACTCCGGTTTCCTCCCACATTCCAAAAACATGCTAGGTTAATTAGCGACTCCAAATTGTCCATAGGTATGAATGTGAGTGTGAATGGTTGTTTGTCTATACGTGCCCTGTGATTGACGTGATGTGGTCCAACCCACCTCAAAGTTCTTCTGTAACCAACCAACAAAAAAAAAATACTTTCGAGATCATGTTTTTATTTCACCATGGCACTAGAAAGCCTCGTGTTTTTTTTTTTTTCAAGGCTGGCAAGTGCGGAGTTGTGACTGCTCTCTGTGAAAGTGTGGAAAATAGAACTGGATTTAATTTGTGGTAGTTACCGCATCATCCGTGTGGCTGCAGGCACCAAGCAGAGCCTCGATAACCCTCGGCTCCCCTGAATTGGGCAATCCCTCCCTCAACCTTTCTGCTATTACGAACACAACATATCATGTTTCCATCTGTTTGCCAGCAGACTCCTCAGCTGGAAGCAGGACTTAGACCTAATAGGTCCTATGATGGACCTGATACACAAACACCTACGTCTTATGAGCGGCCATGTTTTGGGGAGTTTTGAGCTTTGTCTGATCTAATTCATTGTTTACAATTGCGCTGCGGTTCCTCTCAGGCAGCAGGATTAAAAACTGGGATTAAGACTGTGTGCACTGTGAGTTATTGGGATGGGCGTCATATCCTCTGGGTGTCTCTTCATGATTGCCGCCTCACTTGCTGCAAGCGCTCAATTCCCTGACACTATTTGACGAGCCATCAACCCAGTCAAGTTACTGTCGTCTGCTACTGCAAACCAAAATCTGGATTTAGGATGTCAGAAAGGCAACGTATCCTATCCAATCCCGGCAAGGAGTTTGGTATGGTCAATTTTATGTAATACTGTGATTAAACTGATTACATTTTAGCAAACAAACGAAAGGAGAAACACCATGAAAGCGGTTCAAGCAAGGGCAGTGGCGAAAGCTGATTGGTCCAGGACTCCAGCCTTGAGTGTATAAAAGGCCGGGCAGGGAAAGGAAGGGTGCTTTTTTGCAGCTGCGCTGTAATAAGACCCGCTTACTTGTAGGAATACAGGGACTGCAGGACGTCTGTATTAGGTAGTGTTGTCAGGAATAAATAATCTGGTTCTCATTCTATAATTTGGCTCTTTAAGATTCCCTTATCCTCTATTTGAAACCACTTAGAGTCCTCATGGGGGGGGGGGGGGGTCTCAGAATCAACAACAAAGATGTTTTCCGAAAAAGTTGTAAAATGCGTGTTGTGAACAACGTGTAAACCAAACCACATATGGCCTATGAAAAGTGGCCTAATGGTTAGCATAGACAGGAGATGGAGGGTTCAAATCCCACATCCCCAATGTTAGGTTCATTGCAGAGTCTAAATTGTCTGAAGGTGTGAATTTGAGTGTCAATTGTCTATATGTGCTCTGTAAATGACCGGCGACGAGTCCAGGGTGTGGGGTAAGCTCCAGCTCACTTGTGACCCTGATGAGGACAAGTGAAACTGTATGACGGATAGCCATACACGTGTGGAATTAACCTTAATCAGCATCCATGAGATAATTTGGGTCCTGTATTCATAGTGTGTACGTGTATGTGTGTGTGTGTGTAACATCTGTGTGTGCTGCTCTCTCAGCACAATGCACTTTTCCCAAGATGCCCCCCGGAACGCTCTTTGCTCGCTCAAGAGTAAAGCGCATGGTAGCGAATGCGATGGAGCGGCATTTTGCGTATAGCACGGAAACGACGACCTTCCACGAGGAGGCTCCGGCGTGATAAAGAAAAAGCACGTGAAAGAGACTTTGCCGCCAGGAGTGAAGAATTGCACCTTTTGTTCCCCGCCGAGGTTTTTGTGATGGTAAACAAATGTAGCTTCACTTGGTATTTAGTGCAGACCTCCGCTTAGCTAAAATGACAGCAAAGTGTAAACAAGAACACTCAGTGAGCACAGCCAAGGATTGCATTTCGTTTTTGTACATTGTTCACATTGAAAAGATTTTACTACTACTGCGATTACTACTAGGACTAGTACTTCTATTAATAATACAAATTTATTGTCTTTATGCACTGACTCAAACTAAATGAAGTTTCATGGGACTTGATGTAAACATAGTACCATATTTCTATGCAAATACTGGTGTAGTGGGCGGCACGGTGGTCGAGTGGTTAGCACGCAGACCTCACAGCTAGGAGACCAGCGTTCAATTCCACCCTCAGCCATCTCTGTGTGGAGTTTGCATGTTCTCCCCGTGCATGCGCGGTTTTTCTCCGGGTACTCCGGTTTCCTCCCACATTCCAAAAACATGCTAGGTTAATTAGCGACTCCAAATTGTCCATAGGTATGAATGTGAGTGTGAATGGTTGTTTGTCTATATGTATGTATAACCTGTGATTGGCTGGCAACCAGTCCAGGGTGTACCCCGCCTCTTACCCGAAGACAGCTGGGATAGGCTCCAGCACCCCCGCGACCCTCGTGAGGAAAAGCGGTAGAAAATGAATGAATGAATACTGGTGTAGTATACTGGTGTAATACTCCTGGTGTAGTTTCTTAACCCGCAAGGTGACAGTAGCTGCATTTAAAATATCATAAGTGGCCAGCATTATAATTGCCATACAGTTGTTTACAGTAAAGTCATCATTGCTATTAATGCTGGACACTGTTTCCGTTGCTGCTGTGTTGCATGTTAATTAATGACCATGTGGTCTAAAGGAGGTATGTATTTTTTTTAACCTTTCCATGCACTCCAAGTCATTATTAAAGTCTAAATATGAAGTCATTTTTAATGAGTTTAATGACAGAATCTCTCCAGTCAACACCTGCTTTCAATTAGCATCGCATCCTGGTTGCGGTTTAGGTGAATAAACAACCTGTGTATAATTATAATTAGAGCGTCTATGATAAATGTAAGGATGGACAAGTGGTTCGTGCGCAGGTCACACAGTTAGGAGACCCGGGTTTGATTCCCCCCATCTCTTTGTGGAGTTTGCATGTTCTCCAAAAAACATTCATGTTAGGTTAATTGGTGACTCCAAATTGTCCATAGGTATGAATGTGAGTGTGAATGGTTGTTTGTCTATATGTGCCCTGTGATTGGCTGGCGACCAATCCAGGGTGTACCCCGCCTCTCTATTACTTACTCTATTATTTTATTAATGTTAGAAATTGCCTTCCAAGAGGACGTAATGTCTGTTTTAGTCAAGTAGTTTGTAAAATAAATTACCCGCAAAAAATGTGACTTATGTATGTATGCATTTTTTGTATGTGCAAATTATACTCCAGAGCGATTTATACTCCAGAAAATACAGTATATAATAATCTGTCAAGGTACTGATTATCACATAATATCACATGAAATTACTATTAGTATAATATTGCAATGCTATTGGGCTGCACGTCGGTCAAGTGATTAGCATGCAGGCCTCACAGTTAGGAGACCCGAGTTCAATTCCACCCTCAGCCATCTCTGTGTGTAGTTTGCATGTTCTCCCCGTGCATGCGTGGGTTTTCTCCGGGTACTCCGGTTTCCTCCCACATTCCAAAAACATGCTAGGTTAATTGGCGACTCCAAATTGTCCATAGGTATGAATGTGGGTGTGAATGGTTGTTTGTCTATATGCGCCCTGTGATTGGCTGGCGACCAGTCCAGGGTGAGGATAAGCGGTATAGAAAACGGATGGATGGATGGTAAATGTACTTGTTTTTGTCACATTATGTAACATACTTGGAGTGCCTCCATACATCCTTAATTATATAATAAACAAACCCATAGAAATAACAATATATAGGATGAAATGGACTAAAAAAGTGAAGCGTCACATGCCAAGTCTTTCTTCTTTTCTTTTTTTTTTTTTGCTTTGCAAGGCCTGCTGCTCATATCACTACACCACAAGCATATCATCAGCCTCTTAAACGCCTCACAGGGAAGCCAAATGCCAAATCAGCAGAAATGTGTCCCGTATCCACACACCGACAACTCTTTGTAGTTTAACTCGGGTGCAGAGATGAATCCGATATTTGTCTTATCATTCCCTCACGGATGGAAGGATTAATGGCAGAGCGCCTCACGACAGTCATCTTAGGTTAGGGTTGACTCAGCGCCTTGTCTCCTTTTTTTTTCTGCAGACTCATTGAAAAGAATGGAGTTTGCTGCAGTGATGCACGTACATGTTTTGTGTAGATGTAGATGCTTTTCACACGTGTGTAAAGTGTATCGGACTGTGCAAGTGTTCTTCATCTCTGTCTAACACGTTTTCTGTTGCAACATCCATGTTAAATAATTTAAGCATATTTATACGTTGCATAAAAAACAAAACAAAAAACACAAGTTCACTTTTACACAGACTCGGTGACAAACCCGTACCTTCCTGTGAACAACACATTATGCTTCAGTTGGGCTTGTTTTTGAGCTATAACCAAAAAAGGCACCTTGCACCTAGCTGGAGTTGCTGTCACATGCGGCTGTGCGGATGTAGAATAAGAAAAGTGTTTTCCTGGTTTGTAGTCTAACAGCTATCTTTTACAGTGGAACCTCTTCAGTCAGACATGAGTCTTTTCAGGGCGCCGGTCCAATTGTTCCCATGGGAAATAATGGAAATTTAATTAGTGGGCTCCACAGTCAAACTGTTGCCATAATAAAACCTTTATTAACTGTCCAGGCAATGTTGTAAGATGTTTTAGCACAGTCATTCACAGTAGAAAAAGAATATTCTCCACGGAAAATACTACATAAATTGTATGCAAGGGGAAACTGCGTATGACTGAGAGGTGAGTCAATACTTCACCTATCGTTATTGTCAACTTGCTTTCGCCATATTGTCAAGGTCACGGTGCTCCTTACATTCCATTTCTTATGGTTGTCATCATTGCTACCCTTCAGTTTGGAGCAGGTGGGATACACCCTGGACTGGTGGCCAGCCAATCACAGGGCACATATAGACAAACAACCATTCACACTCACATTCATACCTATGGACAATTTGGAGTCGCTAATTAACCTAGCATGTTTTTGGAATGTGGGAGGAAACCGAAGTACCCGGGGAAAACCCACGCATGCACGGGGAGAACATGCACATTCCACACAGAGATGGCTGAGAGTGGAATCGAACTTGGGTCTTTTTGCTGTGAGACCTGCGCGCCAGTTATTATAATTTTTCATTAATTCATTCATTTTCGACCGCTTTTCCTCACAAGGGTCGCGGGGAGTGCTGGAGCCTATCCCAGCTATCTTCGGGCGAGAGGCGGGGTACACCCTGGACTGGTCGCCAGCCAATCACAGGGCACATATAGACAAACAACCATTCACACTCACATTCATACCTAATAAAAACGACCTTAATAATATAATAAATATAAATAATAAATACCTTAATAAAAACTAAATAAAACTAAAATAAGCACGTGTAAACATATAAAAACATTTGGTTAAGAGACAAAACAAAAGGTATAGGGTATAAAATAACCAGGTTAAAAGGTTAAAAAAAAGGTTGAAAAAAATCATGCACATACAAGTGTGTTTAAGTTGTCCTTAAAACTTGGATGGAATTCCAAATCATACGACTTTAGCGGGATTCATCGTGCATGAGAAGTACCCCTGCATTAAAATCAGCAGTCCGCCGGTGTCAGCGTCTGTTGAGTTTGTCTAATATGACCTTTACCTTAAAGGAGGAAGGTCATCCCTCCATCTACAGTGGTGATGGATAGAGAGATGGCAGCGAGGCTGGGAGGGAAGCATATGGTTAGTTAACTTTAATGCGCAGGCAGATGTCTCACTGCGTATACTTGTAAAAAAAAAAAAAAAAAAAAAAGCACTGGGCTGGAAATGTGTCACGCTCCACTTATACAAAGCAAACCATGTAGTCTTTATCATGCAGGTTGGCCGTGACCTGCATATATGGCTTAGTGTCAGCTCACGCTTCATTGTTTGGACAACATAGTCGGCGCATGTGTGAGTCACGGGAAACAAAAGGGATGTTTATGAAGCCATAGCAACATCCCAAACATGAATGTAATCATGCGTCTTTTGACTTCATCCTTTTAAGCTGCTTATTTGCCCAATCCCTCTCTCCTGCTTTAAAAAAGGAGGTGAAATTAAGTGTGTGTTGAGCGTGCGAGACGCCTGCCAGTTCGGTTTTATCGGTCAGTCGATTGCGGCGGTGCATCCGGCGAGGGGAGCTGCTTCACCGGATGCGCCGACCGTAATGGCATGCCACTTACATAAGTGAAGAGAATCCATCTGACGGTGCTGCGTGAGGTGTGAGATTATAAACGAGGCTTATGGCACTCCGGTGACGCTCTCCGCCCCCTGAGCCAAGGCTCGATGCAGTGCACTTGTCACTCAAAAGGCGGCCCGGGGCCATTTTTGTCCCAAAAGATGGCCATGGTCCGCCGCAGGGGCTTAGAGCGGGATAGAGGAGGTGTGGGAAGGACAGGCGAGAGTGATGAGAGCGGGATGCCGGGGGGGCTGAGTGTAGACCCCGGCGAGGAGGACGTGACTGAGTCATGCTGCCAGTAGTAGTTGGTCGTTGGCCAAGCGTCTACCTGCGTAGCTCTGCAGGGACAACACAACAAGAGATTTTAAAGCCTCCTGTGTACAGATTTGATTGAAAGCTTTGGATGCATGCAATATTCATGTCGAATGGTTTGTGTTTGTGTGTCTTTATGGACCTGTTGTCATGCCTAAATCCACATGTCCACGGCAATAACACATTCTCAGTTATCATGAGAGGATTGGACATGATACAAAGTAATCACATAAACATACAGTGAAATGCAAGAAAATTGTAATAGCTTAAGAAAAATGTTGTCGTCCTACTATATAATAATGTTGTATTATTGGGAAAAAATAATTTGACCTGATGGTTTAATTTCATTTGAACATGCATCAGATTACAATTGAATGCATCACATAATCAGTTCACAGTTCCACATGTCCAAAAGGAGTAGGAAGAAGCAAAGCTTATTAAATCCTACCCCTCCATCTGGTACTTTTACTATCAGTAACTGTTACATTTGTTCACTTCCTGCTTTCATAATATAATTTAAGTTTTTTTGTACTTTATTTAATTATTTTGTATTTTTTATCTATATTCCTAATATAGTTTAATTTTTTTTTAATTTTTAAAAATTATTTTATTCATTTTTTATTTTTTTTATTTTTTTTTGTCACATACCGAAGTCAACATGTAGATCGTACATGTTTCTGCCTTGTATCATAACCAAGAATGTGTACAAAAATAGACACTTTTTTTGTTGAAAACCAAATCCTACGAAAACCGGGGTATACAAAAACCGAGGTGAGAGATTATATTGAGCTTCAGAATCCTTTCCCATCTCTCTTAAATATGTCTGACACTGTTGTTGAAGTCATTTTGAAGTATACAATCACAAATTAATTATAACATAAGGTGATTGATGAACACGTGTGTGTGTATAAAGTAAACAATCGATTGGTTCGAGACTCGACTGTGCATTTCTAAGAAGTAGTGTTCAATATTAAATGGGACCTATTATGCTCACTTTTCGGCCTTTTGTATTGAGTTGTGGACTCCTATAGAGCAGCTAGACACAATAAACCGCACAAAAAAAATGTTTTAGATCTTCCAGAATCTGCACCTATTCAGCTGTATTTCCTTGGATTTCCAAAATGGTCTGCTTTAATTTATTTTACACACCCACTTCGCTGTGATTGATCACACTCCCAAGTGTTCCCGAACATTTCTGGACTATTGGGAAACCCCAATCTTTGAAGAGCTACTTAAAAGTGGCTAGGAGCTACCCATCCTCCTTGCTAAGACCGTGAAATCTCAGAAAAAGCTGTGTAGCGGGTTGCGGGTTAAAGTCAGTATTCAATGAGCGACAATGTAATTTGCATGTGGCAAAAGGCCAAAGCACATAGAAGGATTTGCATTTTTAAAAATGACCGTGTTCATTTGGACACCTCTGACAGTGGCTTTGTGTGTATTACACAAAGTAGAGGCCACTTTCTTTGTGTGCTCATGCAAATTGGACAGCATTCCTCCCTCTGGCCTCACTCTCTCTTTTTTTTTTTTTTTTAATTCCAATAACCCAAGTGTGCTGCAAGCTGCTGCAGACCTGATGACATACCGTATTCCCTTTTTGAAGTGGACGCTTAATTAAGTGACAGGCAAATGACTGAGATAATGAACACCCAGTGGAAGCCGCACACGCCGTGGGGGAGATTTCCCCTGACTGATGTCTTGTAATAGACACCGGGCGTTTGCTCACTTTTTAGAAAAAATATATTACATATATTAGTGCATTTTAAACAATGCACTAGGATGAGCAAATTCAAGAAACAATGCAAGCAATTGATATTGATTAAATCCAGTTTTTATGCCATGTATCCTCACTCGGGTTGCGGAATATGCTGGAGCCTATCCCTGTTGACTTCAGGCGAGAGGTGGGGTACACCCTGGACTGGTGGTCAGCCAATCGCAGATCACATATAGACAAACAACCATTCAAATCACCATTCTAACCACTTAGCAACCATGCAAATACAACTGCACAGGTATATTTGCTCAGTTATATAGAAAGTAAAGCTGCAGTTATTATTGTTGTTATTGTTATTATAGTATTGTATGAAAAGTCATGCGGTAGAAAATATAACATAGCTGTGCCTTCAAGCAGGCGACAACATTCAATCTGATTTTCTTCCTCACAACATTATTCTTGTTATTCTTATTATTCTTGTTTGAAGAGGTTACTTCTGAGCCTCGGGCTTTTTAAGCAGAGTGAGATGTCTTTGTTATGGATGCCTGTCTTAAAACGGTAGAAAGGGGGTTCCCTTGGGTGACATTGCTATTGTGGGCCACACCTCTCTTCTGGTTTCCATGGAAATTGGAAACGGGCATTATAATCTAAGCATCCGGCTGCACGGTGGACGAGTGGTTAGTGCGCAGACCTCACAGCTAGGGGACCCGAGTTCAATCCCACCCTCTGCCATCTCTGTGTGGCGTTTGCATGTTCTCCCCATGCATGCGTAGGTTTTCTCCGGGTACTCCGGTTTCCTCCCACATTCCAAAAACATGCTAGGTTAATTGACGACTCCAAATTGTCCATAGGTATGAATGTGAGTGTGAATGGTTGTTTGTCTATATGTGCCCTGTGATTGGCTGGCCACCAGTCCAGGGTGTACCCCGCCTCTCGCCCGAAGACAGCTGGGATAGGCTCCAGCACCCCCCGCGACCCTCGTGAGGAAAAGCGGTAGAAAATGAATGAATTAATGAAACATTATAATAACTGGCGCGCAGGCCTCACAGCAAAAAGACCCAAGTTCGATTCCACTCTCGGCCATCTCTGTGTGGTTTTTGCATGTTCTCCCTGTTCTCCCCTTGTCCATAGGTATGAATGTGAGTGTGAATGGTTGTTTGTCTATATGTGCCCTGTGATTGGCCCGCATCTTGCCTGAAGACAGCTGGGATAGGCTCCAGCAACCCCCACAACCCTCATGAGGATAAGCAGTAGAAAATAATGAATGAATAAATCTACGCTTCAGTCAACTGATTATTAATTATGCTGCTGATTGTCTGGAATTGATTGCAATTGAAGCACAATTGAGTGCAATACTTGGCTGCGGCCAGCGGAGGCGCTGTTTATTCAGTGTCAGTTTGCAGTCGAAAGAAAACACAATATGACGTAATCTACTGAATGTTATGTTGAACTCCAATATGCTCCATTGCATCAAACACAGCATTTAATTAACTAATTGTTAATTTCCCCATTAGTGGAACCAGGAGACGATGTACGATTTCAGTAGACGCCGTCTGCTATCCACCGTCCAGCTTGCATAATATCTCATTTTCAACAACAGAGACATTATTTTGATGTCAGTTGTGGAATCATACATGAATAATTAAAAACATCTGGCTTAGTTAAGGAGGCGAGGAAATAAGATGTTATTTTAGTCAGAGATGTGTGGAGCCAAACTCTCTTATGTAACGATCCCCCCATTGTTAAACAGTGTGTGTTGGTTTCCAGGCCCGGCCCTCTGGGACAAACGTTCCAAACGAGTCCATTTCTGACGGGCACAGCACAACAGTCCATCCTTTGGGTTGCTGTCAGTGAAAGATGAGGCCTGGTACAATAACAGTGTTATCTGCAAGGATGGTGGGTGGGGGTGGGGGGGCACTTGTGTGACGTGACAGCCTCACTAACGGTTCCTGACAGGACAGCACAAACAGAAACGACGCACACACTACTCGCACACAACAGATTGCAGGAGTGCTATTTGTGTTTTAAGAGGAACAGCGTGCATGTGTCACTCTCTTGCAGACACTTTTTGACAACTAAGGACTGTCGGCTACTCTTTACTGCGGCGCCCACGTTGCGTGGATCTATTTACGGCACGTGTCACGCTCAAGACCCACGGGCCGAATATCATTTTATGTGACCTGCGGAACCCTTTGAAAAATAACATTAAGTTCACTCATATCACGGACCTGGAAGTCATTTTGTCAGTTTCAACTATTCCTGTAATGTTATTAAAATGAAGTGGCCACATTATTATATATGGTAATGGTAATGGTTTAATTTCATTTGAACATGCATCAGATTACAATTGAATGCATCACATAATCAGTTCACAGTTCCACATGTCCAAAAGGAGTAGGAAGAAGCAAAGCTTATTAAATCCTACCCCTCCATCTGGTACTTTTACAATCAGTAACTGTTACATTTGTTCATAGGTATGAATGTGCAACATATAATAACAACAGTTATAAAGGTGCCAGATTTGGACTCAAAATAACAATAGTTTAACTACATGACTAAAAGTATCACCACTTGAAAAAAATGATCATTTTAACTATACAGAAATAATATAGAGTAGTTTATTGTGGTTCATTTTGTCCAGACCCAACCGCCATAAGTGAATTTCCCGGGTCCTTACAGTATACACTACCGCTCCAAAATTTGGGATAACTTGCAAATTTATTTGTTTTCCAAAGAAAAACATTTTCATGCATTTCACAAATATTTTTATCAATTTCACAAACAATTAAAATTAATTTTCAAAAGAACGATCAACATTTTTGCATAGAGGCCTACTATCAACAACTGTCAGTCCTCTGCATCAATCTCCTGGTATGGCTGCTAATCCAAGTTCATCATTTTATAAGGCTAATAGATGATTAGAAAACCCATCTAAAAAAATCTAAACTAAAACTAAAATCTCTTACCATGCTGTTAACTACTCCATTCAGAGAGCAGCACAAACTGGGTCTAACAAGGACATAAAAACGATGCACAACTGTGCAAGAAAACAAATATCTGAGTGTGTAGTTTAAGACAAAGACGCCTCACAGGTCGTCACCTGGCAGCTGTACTAAATAGTAGCCGTGAAACACCAGTGTCAGTATCAACAGTGAAGCGGCCACTTCAGGATGCTGGACTTCATAGCAGGACTGCCAAGAAAAAGCCATATCTCAGACTGGCTAAAAAAACGTCCAAGTGATCCCAAACTTTTGAGCGGTAGTGTATGTTCGTCGTTGGAGCATAGAAAACCTGTTTACAACCTTCTAAATATGGGATTTTGACATTGTTAGAGCCCTCCGGACAACACCTATATAGTCACCTTTACACTCCTATTACCCTATCTAGTAGTGATTATTAGAGAAAATAAGACAGGTAAGACAAAAATAAAGCTTGTGTGTGTTGAAATAAATGTGTTCTGGATGTGTAGAGGACAGGAAGTGAGGAAAAAAACACTCCAAAACACTTGCTGGTGTATTTTGGAGTATTGTCCCAAGTTTGTTGGGATGGCCGGATAGTCAGAATAGTCAGCAAAATTCATGGTTCAATTTATCACAGCAAAACAGCCCCTGAACATCACACTACCACCACCATATTTTACTATTGGTATGATGTTCTTCTTAAATGCGGTGTTACTTTTACAGCAGTCTTTGCTTTACCTCTTGGTAAAAGAGGTGCTTTTAGAGTCGTTTTGATCGGCCAGTCATTCCTGGGAAGGTTCACACTTTTCCATGTTTTTGCCATTTGTGGATAATGGCCCTCACTGTGTTCCCAATGCTTTAGAAATAGCTTTAGAACCTTTTCTACACTGATAGACCAAGCCGTTTACGATAAAATACCCAAACGTTGACCATGACCATGACAATTTTCAGTTCAAGTGATGTTTGTCCAAGAACCTTTTTGTGTCACTAGAGTTTGATTATCCATCAAAGATGTCAAGACTGACACAGCAGGATTTGATGACATGTTTAACCATGATGCTCTTGTTGACAGAAAATACTACCTGAAAAGGAGTTCTTAGCTTCACATGAATCTTTCACAAAATCTCCTCTGGGGCTGTTCCGGAATTGTGCTATGAGACGAGGAAGTTTTGAGCAATTTGAAGCGGACTTTGTTGAAGGATTGGATGAAAGCATATGTGCGACATGGAGTTGAAACAGCTTTGTTTCCCCGTGAACTCCCACGTGTGTGAGCTGAATCGGAACAAAGAGGGAAATTCTGGGCCAGCGTTGTGATGAAGTTGCCAGATTGGGCCTCGATCTGTTTGTTGGCTTGACCAGCTGTGATGAAGGCCTCTGTGGAGAGCCAGACGGAGCTCCTACCGCCCCTTTTTTCTCCATGTAAAGCTGTGTCAAATGACGTTAAAGCCCATGGATGCGAGGGGCCATGTTGTTTGGAGCGAACGACGACCTCCGAAACTTGGAGTTCCAGCTCAAAATAATAGGATTGCTGTCACAATAATGGCCTGTTTTGGTTTATATAGCAAGATGAGGAGGAAGAAAGAGGATTTGAAGGTTGAGAAAGCTTACAGAACTATTCCCAGAACTCATCATTATTCTATCTGCTGTGTTTTCATCAGCACATACAGTACAGCTACAGTAGCAAGATCTTCTCTTAAGTCTCTCTAAGATGCCTTGATGGCATCACGGAGGAGTCATGCTGAGCCATGTTTGGTCTGAGAGGGGAAGAGAAGAAGAATAGAGATTAAGAAATGGCATCCCAAAAAAAAAAAAAAAAAAAAAGACGGAAAAAAGCGAGTGTCTATGAAGTGGAGCGCTTCAAAGTCAGCTGTCTCGCTTCCTGTCAGGAGACGCAGAAACAGGGCGAGCCGACGCAGAAGATCTCCTCCTGTTTTCCAAACTCCTCATCACCATATTTCTGAAGAAGACGCTGTGTCTTCAGTCAGAAGACGCTGACGCCGACGCTTCGCAAAACTTTGCGCCAACTTGCTTTGTTTTCTCAAAAAGAGTTCTAAGTTTTATGCACTTCATGTGTTGCTTTCAGGATGTTGTGGCGTACATCATTGGCGGAAAGTTTGGCAGGCGGGCTTGTTGAGACCGCGAAGACAATTTATCACAGTAGTAGACCTGACTAATGTACGTTATATACTGTAATTGCTCCAATCAATTGCAGCCTGCAAGAGTCACCGGGGTCCCTCCTGATGGAGTTAATTACATCCCCAAGAAGGCAGCAGCTGCTTATGTAGTATGAGTGGTCAGCATCCAGCAGATTCGTGGTGTGTATACATCATACTGTTGTTTACAAGGAACCCGTTAGTAGTATCGATGCTTACCATGAGTACTGCATTGGTTTTCTTCCTGTTGTTTTGTGCAATGTACTTCAAAGATATCACCATAACCCACTGAATCATTTATTCATTTTCTAAAGCTTATCCTAACAAGGTTCGCGAGTGCTGGAGCCTATCCCAGCTGTCTTCAGGCAAGAGGCCAATCACAGGGCACATATAGACAAACAACCATTCACACTCACATTCATACCTATGGACAACTTGGAGTCGCCAATTAACCTAGCATGTTTTTGGAATGTGGGAGGAAACCGGAGTACCCGAAGAAAACCCACGCATGCACGGGGAGAACATGCAAACTCCACACAGAGATGGCCGAGGGTGGAATTGAACCCTGGTCTCCTAGCTGTGAGGTCTAACCACTCGACCGCCGTGCCGCCCTAAATCATTGTTTATCAACTCCTATAAAGTTAGCCGCCCAAACCGGAAGCCGAAACCTGAGTCTGGGATTGAACTCTCACTCCTAGCTGTGAGGTCTGCGCATTAACCACTCGACCACCGTGCAGCCCAAATATAGTACTAGTATAGTATTATCATCTGCAAGTAATACTAACTTTGGCTCTTGGGCAACTTTACAGATGTCATTTATACATAGGTTGAACAGTTTTGGTCCCAGTAGTGACCCCTGGGGTATGCCACAAGATATATTTAAGCTTGTAGATATATTATTCTATCACATATTGCTTCCTGCTTTATAAGTCACTTTTAACCCAGTTCTGATACCATACTACAACATAGTTGTTAATTAGATCCACTGCGCACTAATCACTCCCCTGAATCATACATAATGATTAATTCATTCATTTTCTTCCTCTTAACCTCACAAGGGTTGCAGGGGGTGCTGGAGCCTATCCCAGCTGTCTTCAGGCAAGAGGCGGGGTACACCCTGGACTGGTGGCCAGCCAATCACAGGGCACATATAGACAAACAACCATTCACACTCACATTCATACCTATGGACAATTTGGAGTCGCCAATTAACCTAGCATGTTTTTGGAATGTGGGAGGAAACCGGAATACCTGGAGAAAAAATAATTAATTTAATTAATTTAATTGTTGTTTGTATTGGGTTTTTTTTCCACATTATGGAAATGTGTCAGACTACCACTTCTCTACCACCTCTACGTCACTCAGAACAATAAAATGAAACGGTACAATGACAAGGACAGGTGGCCTCAAGTTATGTCATGTGACTACCGGGTTGTTATCCCGTTGGCTTCATCCAATCAGATGAACCGAGGGACATGTCTTTTACAAGATTAGTGTAGCTCTAACAGATATTTCACTTGACCTACATGTATTTTATATCCACCTTCTATCAGATTGTTATTGTAAAATGCCTCCACAAGCTAGAACACCCTGGTATATCATTTTAAGAACTCCATCGGTTTTTTAATAAAGCAAGCCATGCAGAACGGAACTCACTCAGTAAGTGTGATCGTTTTGATCGGGCAACATCACTCGGATTGATTTTTCTTTTTAGTCGGTGAACTCTTGTCATGTTGTATTGACCGCCTTGTGTGTCTGTCTCTTCTTCTGCTGCTGCAGGCAAAGTATTGAACACGGATCTGCGCCACTACCTCAGTCTGCAGTTTCAGAAGGGCTCGCTGGACCACAAGCTCCAGCAGATCATACGGGACAACCTCTACCTGCGCACCATCCCGTGTAAGTCCACCTTGTGTGTGTAGTATAGTGTAGTAGTACCTTAATGCACCACAGTGGTCCTTTATCATCACTGAAATCACTATCATTTCCGTAAACATTTTTTCTACAGTATCAACTCCAGGAACAATAATATATAAAGTCAACTTGTTAGAGTAGTCCATGTACAGCTTCTAATAGCTCTAATACACATTCATTTTCTACCGCTTTTCCTCACGAGGGTCGTGGGGGGTGCTGGAGCCAATCCCAGCTGTCCCAGCAGCCAATCACAGGGCACATATAGACAAACAACCATTCACACTCACATTCATACCTATGGACAATTTGGAGTGGCCAATTAACCTAGCATGTTTTTGGAATGTGGGAGGAAACCGGAGTACCCAGAGAAAATCCACGCATGCACGGGGAGAATATGCAAACTCCACACAGAGATGGCTGAGAGTGGAATTGAACCCTGGTCTCCTAGCTGTGAGGTCTGCGCGCTAGTCACTCGACCGCCGTGCCGCCCTAAATCATTGTTTATCAACTCATATAAAATTAGCCGCCCAAACCGGAAGTCATTTTATGCACTCGGCAGTGTGACCAACCACAGCAGAGTGGGTGTACAGACATAGAAATACAGCTGAATAGGTGCAGATTCTGGAAGAACTAGACAGTTTATTGTGTGCAGATGCTCTATAGGAGACCATAACTCTATACAAATAGCAGAAAAATTAGTATAATGAATCCCCCTTAGGCGGTCGTGTGGTTAGCGCGCAGACCTCACAGCTAGGAGACACGGGTTCAATTCCACCCTCGGCCATCTCTGTGTGGAGTTTGCGTGTTCTCCCCGTGCATGCATGGGTTTCCTACTCCGGTTTCCTCCCACATTACAAAAATATGCTAGGCTAATTTGCGACTCCAAATTGTCCATAGGTATGAATGTGAGTGTGAATGGTTGTTTGTCTATATGTGCCCTGTGATTGGCTGGCCACCAGTCCAGGGTGTACGCCGCCTCTCGCCTGAAGACAGCTGGGATAGGCTCCAGCATCACCCCGACCCTTGTGAGGATAAGCGGTAGAAAATGAAACAATCCTTAAGGCATACAGTCCACCATTCTAATCAATGAATGTCAGTTCTGGTGTTTTCTTCACCGCTGATGAAACATCTAACCTACAAAAACCTACAGTTAGTTTTTTTTTTTATTTATAGATCTTCAGTTACTGTAATTGAATTCCATTTTCCGGTCACCCTCTCCTACACAGTGTGTGTCCATGAAAGAACACAATTGGTCAAACATATTTGCTGATCCAGGAGATGAATGACTCTTGATAAGTCTCATGTACTTGGACTTCTGTGCAGCAGCTCTATAAATCTTCTGCTGTACTTTGTGAGGAACAGCATGACATATATTTCTATTCAGGCTGCCTTAAATGGTTTGTCACTTTGTATAATGTCCCTGGCATTATGTAGCTACACACACACAATTCAAACCTCTCTCATGCTGTCTCTAACAACACTCTCACACACTCTTTTGTCACCATGGTAACCCCAGCAAGGACATCTTGGTAACCTCCAAGCAACTTATTTACTTACAAGCATATCATCACAGCCATCAAGTTGGATCCTTCGCTTCCTTTTTCTCCTCCCTGATTGTCAGCTCAGCAGGGACGTCGGCATCTACTGTGATTGTATGTTGAATCTTTGTGGGGGGGTGGGGGGCTATGGCAAACAACAACACTTTGTGCTGTGGATTTATTTGGATATTTGAATATTTAGATTTGCCTCTTGTGTTTTTTGTAATATATGACAACACAAAAGGTATGCTTGAACCGTCATTGTATTAAAGGGGGTGTATTATGTTATTTTCCGTCCCTTTGTACACGATAACCCGCATAGAAAGCGTTCTAGATCTTCCAGAATCTGCGCCTATTCCAGCTGTATTTCCTTGGATTTCTAAAACGGTCTGTTTTAATTTAATTTAATTTATTCTAGGGCGACACGGCGGTCTAGTGGTTAGCGCGCAGACCGCACAGCTAGGAGACCAGGGTTCAATTCCACCCTCGGCCATCTCTGTGTGGAGTTTGCATGTTCTCCCCGTGCATGCGTGGGTTTTCTCCGGGTACTCCGGTTTCCTCCCACATTCCAAAAACATGCTAGGTTAATTGGCGACTCCAAATTGTCCATAGGTATGAATGTGAGTGTGAATGGTTGTTTGTCTATATGTGCCCTGTGATTGGCTGGCCACCAGTCCAGGGTGTACCCCGCCTCTGGCCCGAAGACAGCTGGGATAGGCTCCAGCACCCCCGCGACCCTTGTGAGGAAAAAGCGGTAGAAAATGAATGAATGAATGAATAATTTATTCTACCCATGGCCCACATTCTGGCACGCCCACTGGCTGTGGCTGTAGGCAACCTCCTGATGTGTTTTTTTTATTTTTTATTAACGCCACAAAATGACAGTAGCTGCATTTGAAGTATGATGAGTGGTCAGGATCCAGCAGCTTTATTCGTCCAGTAGCTCCCTCTGCATGAGCTTTAAAATGTCGGTTGTGTTGGTGCGTACACTCGTTAAAATAAGTTCTTGTATTGCAGCTCATTAAATTGTGTGTGGGCAAATTAACAAGCTTGCTATCAAGTGGACCTTTCGTGACCTGTGAAATATTTGAAAGCTATGATATTATATATAATGAACACTCGCACGGTAAACAAATTCAAGTTGAATTTTTTTCATCTCAAAACGGTTGAAAAGGAAGCCAAAGTGTTGGTGGCCGGAAAAAGACTGATAAGGTTTATGTTCAGTTTACTCCACTCATCCTTTATACACACACACACACACACACACATGTCCTCCTCAAGTGTCAACGAGAACACTTTTCTGATTCTCCTTTTCATGTTCCATGGTGGCAATTGTTGAGGTTTTATGGCCCGTAGGCACCATTCATCACCAGGGGGCAGAACTGCATGAGTCAGATCCTAATTCCCTGCTTGAATTACGGTCTTAATGAACAGGAGAGCAGGGATCGACTTCCATCATTCACTCGCTCACTCTCATGTTCTCATCCCTCACCTTCCTCTTCTGTGTTTCAATTACCTTTTGGCTGCCTTGTTTTATTGTCATCGTTTCTTTGGCCAGACATTTATTGCTCGTTTTGCCTCAGCTGGTATAAAAAAGTAGATTGACTTGAAAGGAAATGGTGCGTGGGTTTGAGATTCTACTATTCAATGATACTTGTCTGAAGTGTTTTGCATGTAAAGGTCACTACTTCACCTCATTTATACAAACACTTAAACATGTATCATCGACAACATGCTGTACTAAAGGAATAGATACTACTACTTCTCCTCCTACTACAATAACAATAATGATAAAGGTCCAAAAACACAGAAAGTAATGGTAATGGTTTAATTTCATTTGAACATGCATCAGATTACAATTGAATGCATCACATAATCAGTTCACAGTTCCACATGTCCAAAAGGAGTAGGAAGAAGCAAAGCTTATTAAATCCTACCCCTCCATCTGGTACTTTTACAATCAGTAACTGTTACATTTGTTCACTTCCTGCTTTCCCAATATAGTTTGATTTTTTGTTTTTTTTTTTTTGGGTGTTTTTTTTGTCCCGGACCGAAGTACAAGGTGATATGACCATCCAATGACATAATGGGTACCATAGTAAGTGTCAATATAGTGATATATATAGCACATCATGACTGGTTCAAGACTCTTCATCCTTGTATTCAGCAAACATCAACTGCTTGTATTGTTTCTTGAATTGGCTCATCGTTGTGCATTGTTTGAGTTCCTTACTCAATCCATTCCATAGTTTGATTCCACATACCGAAAAGTGAAATAATTGATGTGCTCATTTTCAAACCATAGTTTGACCGCAGAGGTTTTTTGTCATTTTTCAGGTGCGTCTTCCGTATGGCCATCGTGTGTCTTTCGGATTCGGGCAAAATTAATTTTTTTTCATACATCACGCTTATAGACTCTTATATCGTGTGCCACACGTGGGTCCCACATACATACGTTCACATATTTTGTAGGTCCACCATGCTTGCAGAGATGTTACTCCATCATGGTCATCACAACTATTCATTCATTCATTCATTTTTTACCACTTATCCTCACAAGGGTCGCGGTTTGTGCTGGAGCCTATCCCAGCTGTCTTCGAGTGTGAGGCGGGGTACACCCTGGACTGGTCGCCAGCCAATCACAGGGCACATATAGACAAACAACCCATCACAACTATGTTTTGTACAAATAAAAAAAAGACACGCAGTGATTGGTTAAGACCAAAAAAAACAAAAAACTGTACATCCAGTTGTGACCATCCAGTTTAGGGGACTTTTGGGGTCCACACTTTGGGCACGTTCCATCTCATTTAAACATGATGTGCTCTGCAGAGGACAAAAGCGTGAGGGTTTGTTTTTTTTTTGTTGTTGTTTTTTTCCTCTACTAAGAGGACTGGGAGCTCAGTGGCACGCTCCCTTGACACCCTGCTGAGATCAGACATGAGCTGAACGAGCTTATCACGCACACACAGTGTATGTGTGTGCATGTGTGTGTGTGCGTGCAAATGATGTCTGGACCATTATGTCACATAACGTCAACCTCTAGCTCCTCCCCTATTTTTATATTTAGGATATCAGGTGACAAAGTAGGTTTGATGTGTCAGTGTCCATTTCCTCCACCTAAATAACCTTGACTTCATCCTTTTTTTTGGTATGTTGCCATTTCAGCATTATTTGCTCCTGAGGAGTAGTGTCATTGTGTGAAGAACATATTTAATAGCTATCCCTTTGATTTAAGTGCAGCACATTGCCAAGTCAGGTTAATGTGGACCATGAATGACAACTTCATTTTAGCATCATTACTTTTGTTGCTTGGCATTTCCTGAAATGGGGACCTCTGCTCCAACAGATGTTGTACACAGATCTATCCGAGGCCATGCATTGCATTACCTGAACAGACATGGCATCTGTAAAGCTGATGAGATGAAAATGGTGGAGTAACTAGCCACGTATACATGGACCCAAATATTCCAATTCCATTCGGGTTATTTGCTCAAACTGAAAGAATTTAAGCTTTGTATACACCTCATTCCGAAAGAAAAGTGTCCATCTGAATGAACATATAATCGGATTCACAGGGGTGGAATATTCCTTATCTCAATCCGATTGAGGTATCTTGTACCCGCTCAAACGGAAAGTTGTCAGGGTGCGTTCTTCTTCATGGTGTTTTTCTTCTTCTGTTGTTTATTGGTGGTTGGCAAGCAGCTTTTGTGTGCATTAGCGCCATCTGTGGAACAGAATCTAAACCCTTCTAAAAAAGAAAATACATATCTATATAAAATATGTGCAGAGCTTAATTATAAAATATTAGTAAGATTGAACTTTGTCTTTTCCTGTTCCCGGGTGCGTTCTTTCAGACAAAAAAACACCCCAAAAATAAAAAAAAACAAAAAAACAATTTCAAACTATATTAGGAAAGCAGGAAGTGAACAAATGTAACAGTTACTGATTGTAAAAGTACCAGATGGAGGGGTAGGATTTAATAAGCTTTGCTTCTTCCTACTCCTTTTGGACATGTGGAACTGTGAACTGATTATGTGATGCATTCAATTGTAATCTGATGCATGTTCAAATGAAATTAAACCATTACCATTACCATTACTGCGAATGCCCCATTGACTATTCTGGTTGATTATAGCGCATGTAGACAAGGGATTGGAATATTCCTTTCCATGTGTACCATTGCTTTCGGAAAGGTCATTCGGAATGAGAAAAACTCATGTAAACTCATGTAAACTCTTGTCTTGGCACCTTTTGCTTTTGTGCGATTTGTGTTTGTTACGTTGTGTATCTTTCTGTGACTCTGATAAACAAATGCCCACAACCCACAATGCATTGCACGATCACATGCTTTGGCACGTTAGCCAACATTTGTACACGGTGAACACAATCCAAGGCGAAACTGTTGAATGTTAACCGAAACATGCGCTAACCAAGACAGACGTTAACCAAGGTTATCTTGGCTTATCTTTGCAAAAGGAACTCTTGTTTTGTACTGCATGTGACTATTAGATGCTTGAAGTTCACCTAATAAAGCGTCCGGCGAGTGTCCACTCAAGCCTCATCTACAGCGTCTGCACCTGCTCTGCTCTCACTCGAACGCAGCGTCCAACACGAGCGAGGCCTCATTATGTCCTTGGCCGCTAGAGAGCAATACGCAGAGCTTCCGTGTGTCGTCCCAGATAATGGCCCGGGGAGACACTTGGCAGGTACGCGGCTGTGGCTCAAGTAATTGGGCTGCAGGGGGACATTTTTTGAGCGCAAAGCCGAGACTCAGACACGTCGGTAATGAGAAGCAGCCCGAGCCTGGCATTTCTCGCCCCAAACGAGATGCAGTGTCAAGCGCTTCTGCTAGAACACAAAAGTGTGTTACCAAGCAGCGCTATAGACCAGAAGCTTCTCTGATGTTTCTCTGGCTATCAAACGCTTCATTTAATCATCTGCTCGAGGCGCCGAGGAGATGTCACAGTCCAATTACGGCGCGGATACAAAAAAGAGGGGAAACAAAAAAAAAGGCAACATAAACAACATAGTTACTTAATAGGCCACCGGGCCGCCACAATCAAATCTGCTTGCCCGCTAATTGGTTCAGACGCTGAAAATGTCAATAAATCCTCGGAGAAGAAAGCGCAGGTTTCAATGTGGTCCCAACAAACACATTCCCAGTTTAATTATCATTTAACAACACACATAAGTCATTGTACAGTCGTCGTCGTAATACACAGATATTACTGCAATAAATGATCTTTTCATGGGAGATTAATCAAGGCGGATTTATCCTTAACTTCCTGTGAGTAATATACAACTTTAATGAAGCAGGAACCATATTGGTTTTGCTTATGCCACTGATTTTTATGTTATTCACTTTAATCACTTAGAGCTACTATTAATGTGTCATTAAATAGAACAGTTTTAAAAATAATAAGACTCAACTCACCTGGCGAGCTACAGGTTGGAGACCATTAGTATATTGACAAGATATACTGAATAAAAAAATACATAGTGTTGAAGTGCCACAATAAAAACATTAATTAATTAATTCATTTTCTACCGCTTATCCTCACAAGGAGGGGTGCTGGAGCCTATCCCAGCTGTCTTCAGGCGAGAGGCGGGGTACACCCTGGACTGGTGGCCACCCAATCACAGGGCACATATAGACAAACAACCATTCACACTCACATTCATACCTATGGACAATTTGGAGTCGCCAATTAACCTAGCATGTTTTTGGAATGTGGGAGGAAACCGGAGTACCCGGAGAAAACCCACGCATGCACGAGGAGAACATGCAAACTCCACACAGAGATGACCGAGGGTGGGATTGAACTCCGGTCTCTGAGCTGTGAGGCCTCCTTGCTAACCACTCGACCACTGTGCAACCTGAAATGTTGATAATAATAACAAAACAAACACACAATAAGTGTTGCCTTGAAATATATATTTTTCAACCTTTTTACAAAATGAATAATCTCAGAAAAAATATTAAAAAAGATATAAAATATATTTAAAAAAAATTATATATATATATATATATAATTTAAACGCATAAACAGACCTTAATACACTACATCGATACTTAAATGTATTCTCTTAATCATCCATTCTCGAGTGGGTATGCTGGAGCCTATCCCAGCTGTCTTCGGGCGAGAGGCGGGGTACACCCTGGACTGGTCGCCAGCCAATCACAGGGCACATATAGACAAACAACCATTCACACTCACATTCATACCTATGGACAATTTGGAAACTCCGCAGTGTGGGATTGAATTTGGGTCTCCGAGCTGTGAGGTCTGCGCGCTAACCACTCGACAACCGTGCAGCCCTACAATAAAAATCTAAATATGTAAATTAGACTTCAGTTGACATTTCCACATGATGTGCTGTTCACTGATTCTGTGTGATCCTCCATCAGGACAACGTTCTCCAGTGGCCTCTGCAGGCCCTTTCCGACTGCTCTGATTTTCTCATTTGGAATTCCAAATTGCCTTTCTGATGAATGTAAAATAACTTTTTATCCAAACTGCCTATGAGTGGATGTGCCTCATTGCTTCCCTCGTCCTTGAGGCGACCCTGAACTGAATCCACTGAGTGACTGAATGAATTGTCCTCCATTATGGTTCATTTATGTGATCGGGATTTGCATTGGCGTTGGCAACGATGATCAGTTGGCTTTCATAGTACATTTATATGGACCTCTGTGCTTGCAAGTAAATCTTGCTACTTGGTAGTTTTTAACCCCCCTAGTGTATTTATTCCAATGTATTCTTTTGGTGTCCACAAGTATAGACTGTGGTTAAAGGTCATGGTTAAGACAGTTTGTTTTGTTTTGTATGTGCAGGCACCACAAGGCTCCCTCGAGACGGGGAGGTACCTGGGGTGGACTACAACTTCATCAGCCTCGGAGACTTTAGAATCCTTGAGGAGAGCGGCCTGCTTTTGGAAAGTGGTACTTATGACGGTGAGTACTAGTGCCATGACAAAATGTATTTGTGGTAATTGTTAGAAATAACAGTCAGGGGTGTCAGTGTGTATAATCTTAAATACATTTATTCTCAGAATTACTGTATGTGTCAGCATTTCAACTAATGACCAGCTAGGAATTACGTGTTTTATTGTGCAGTATGACAGCCGATGCTACACACGCCACAAATATGGCTGACATGCTGCGGAGAAGACATATTTTGTCCTATGGTATAATACATACATACTTATAATGCCACTATATTGACAGTTACTATGGTAACGATTATGTCATTGTATGATCATATCACCTCGTACTTCGGTACGTCACAAAAATAAAATGAAAAAAAAAAAAAATTAAACTATATTAGGAAAATAATAAAATAATTTTTTATTATTTTTTATATAATACAAATAAAAATTGTTTTTTTTAAATATTTTTTTATATAATAAAAAAAAATTATTAAATAAAGTATATAAAAAAAATTAACTATATTAGCCGATGCTACACATGCCACAAATATGGCTGACATGCTGGAGAGAAGACATATTTTGTCCTATGGTATAATACATACATACTTATAATGCCACTATATTGACAGTTACTATGGTACCGATTATGTCATTGTATGATCATATCACCTCGTATTCGGTATGTGACAAAAATAAAATAAAAAAAACTTAAACTATATTGGGAAAATAATAAAATAAAAACATTTTTTTTTCATTATAATTGTTTTATATAATAAAAATAAAAATGTATTAGTTAAAGTATATACAAAAATTAACTATATTAGGAAAGCAAGAAGTGAACAAATGTAACAGTTACTGGTTGTAAAAGTACCAGATGGAGGGGTAGGATTTAATCAGCTTTGCTTCTTCCTACTCCTTTCGGACATGTGGAACTGTGAACTGATTATGTGATGCATTCAATTGTAATCCGATGCATGTTCAATTGAAATGCTGCTGTTTAGGTATGTGCACACCCTCCGCCAACATCCATCTTGCAGGTGCTTCTTCGTCACACCCTTCATACCGCCGCGTTGTGAGCATTTTGAGCAGCTGTGTCACTGCATGCTGACCTTATGTAAACCAGCCAACCTGCTGATCCCAGCAGCTGGCTGCACTGTCGCACATCAGGAGGCGATGATTCTCCAGTCATGCCTTATTCAGCGGATGAAGCCTCACCCGTACCCACCATCCCCCACGCTTGCCGTCCTCGCTTGTTTGCCTCCACAGTCGCCTTTTCGTCTTCAGCTGTATTTGATAAGATGACTCAGTCACCATCTTACAGAGCGGATATCATACAGGGAGATGGTTTATGTTTGTGTGTTGATGAGCGCTGGTAATGAGGCATGAGGGGCAAAACGCTGTCCTTTTATTCTGTTTTTTATTTTATTTTATGAGTATTTTATGAGTATTACCGCCCCCCAGTATTTATCCTGCAATTAAAAAAATAATAATATTATCAGTATTAAGTCAGTATTAAGTCAGAATATTATGACTAAAAATCACATAAATTTAAACGAAAATAAATCTTAATATTACTGAAAAATGTATTTGGCTGTATGTTGGCCACAGTCATGACATCTGGAAGATCTGCATTATTATCATCATTTTGGTATCTCTGTGTGTCGTTTACATATTCTCCCCATACGGATATGTTTTATCCGGGTACTCCTTCCCATCCGGGCTTCCTCCCACATTCCAAGTATTTGCATATTAGGTCAATCTGGTGCTTCCCAAATAGTGAGGCGGACGCCCTGGGATGGTGCAGTGAACTGACCGGAGGGGGGGGGTTCAATCTGCCGACATGTATAATTTTGTTGTACTCGGCGTGCAGTTTGGCTCTTGGATATGCTTGAATGCTTCATCGCTTTCCATTTTGTTGCATTTATCGATAAATCGATATTATCAGTTTCTCAATAGTATTTCAAACTGGGGGTGGGCGGAGACATATTTCTGTGCCTCAGTAGGGGTGTGACAGAAGATAATTGAGAACCACTAAGTGAATTGGAGACTTGATATTTCAGAAACTCGGAAAAAAATATTAAATTATCGGAAATTAAAGTCATAATATTATAGGAACTTTTGGTGACTGCATGGTGGACTCCAAATTGTCCATAGGTATGAATGTGAGTGTGAATGGTTGTTTGTCTATATGTGCCCTGTGATTGGCTGGCCACCAGTCTAGGGTGTACCTCGCCTCTCGTCCGAAGACAGCTGGGATAGCCTCCAGCATGCCCGTGACCCTCGTAAGGATAAGCGGTAGAAAATGAATGAATGAATGAAAAACGTCATAATATTACAGAAACATCTGTATTTTAATATGACATGAAAAAATATACAACTATATTTGAATAAAGTCATAGTATGAGAGCATAAACTCTTGATATTATGATGGAAAAATATAGCAATGATTATAATATATATAATTTAATCACAGTTTTAATTTAATGTAGGCTGACCTGCGGACTGCACACTGCACAAATAAACTTAAGGCTCTCAGTGACAAATTGCACAAGCGTATACACAAACGTCCACACACAAGCAACAGGGAGCTTCTCTGAGCCTTAAGGCGCTTTCCTGGCTGGAGAAGGATTTAGCTTTATCTTTTTAATTCTTCATCATATGGGAAGAGCAGCTGAATGGGAAGGAGGCAGAGAGTTGGTCCATTCAGGATGCTGTAGGAGAAAAAAATAAATAAATTGATCCTCTTCTTATTTCGCACAGCAGTGTGGATTTGCAGAGAGAATACGCTTTATTCGGGTCGAGCCGGAAGATTATCATGTTATTGCCATAATCATTGCGCAATGTAAGAGAAATCCCACGCTTGAATCCCTTTAGGAGACAAATACGCTGCAACTGCGAGGATTCAGAATGCAAGAAGACGATGGCTTAATTGTTGGTGAAACTCTTTGGCCATCAAATGTCCTTTTTTTACCAGGAAATATGACAATTTATTGTATATAGGTTTCATACTGGGAAATATAAACAATGTGAGCATCTATTTTATGAGAAATTCCTACACAATTTGCTTTTTCTTTGGCTTTTTGTGTGAGTGATGTGTGAAATGTGATGCCACTCATGAAAGTTGGACAGCAGTACAAATTCTCACTACTAAATAGTGTGAAAAATACACATTTAGCAATCTCCTGATTACATCACTCACCATCCAACGGTGAGTCATTTTATTTTATTTTTGTTTTATTGTGGCCCGCAGGACACTAGTTTGAGGCCCCCGCCTTGATATGAAAGTTTAATGTTAGTGCGGCCCACGCAAGTTTGATATGGATGCTGTATGGTATCATGTACCCAGAAAAAATTATTACGTTTGATTAATGTTCATGTTAAAGGTTAAATAACTGTTAATAGTTATCCTCCCTATCCGTGTGGAAGTGGTAAGTTTTTGGCTATTTAAGTTTAAAGGAAATAACTTGAAGGCTACCGTTTAGGTCGCTAGCTCTCTAGTTTGCGAGTTAGCATGTGTCTCAAGACCCTGCAGTTGCGCAATATGTTGTAAATAAAAAGAGTAGTGACTATAGTCGTGTTTTGTCATGTCTACAGGGCTCTAATAATGCTTTGTTCATTTTAATCTGAAAAAAATAATTTGTCTACCCACCAACTATATGTGGTTTCTTAAGTTTTTATTATTTGCTGTTTTATTATTATTATTATATTTATTTGTTTATTACTGATTGATTGATTTTCTTTATTCTTGATTTGTTTATTTATTTTTCATCTTATTTTGGGCAGAAAAATAAAAAGTAAGATATTTGAGAACAGTGGAATGTTTTATCAGAGCTTTTCTTGTAGAAAATTGAAACCAAAGCAAAGTTTTTTCAATTTTTTTGTTTTTAATAAATGCTTTTTTGGGGGGGGGGGGACCTGATGCAGCCCAGTCTCACCCAGACCCGAGCTCCAGTGGCCCCCAAGTAAATTGAGTTTGAGACCCCTGTTCTACACCTTCTGAAATTGTCCAGGTGTCACTATTCCGGTTCTCTGGAGAACATTTATCTCCACTGCTCCAGTCCTTTCTTCTCACTAAAAGCCAGTCAGCACAAGCTGAGTTGTGAGCTCCCTGCACTCCAAAGCAGAGTGGAGGTAATCGCATTACGGAATGGACTTCTTTTCCTTTTCTTTTTCCCTCCATTGAGCTTTGCTGGGAGTGCAGCCTTTTGTACGCTGAAAAAGAGCAAAAATAAATAAGGTCAGCTGGCTTCTGTCATAGGTCAGCACAATTCTACACTTCATGTGTGTGTATGTGTGTGTGTGTGTGTGAGAATCTGAATTACCGTCATTTTCCTGGCTCTCAAGTGAGTGAACTGTGCTCAAGGTAGCCAGCTAATGGGGCTCGGAGATAACCGTAATAGTCTTGCTAATAGTCTCAAGTGACTTGTCTGGATGCTCATTATGTTAATGGTTCATGTATAGCGTTTCCCCTCTGCTTTTATTGGCACTGTTCATACGCATAATTTCACTTAAATACCCTTTTCTTCACTCTTATTAATCACTGCGACCCGCTAACAACCCTCATTGTGGCCGGCAAGGCTGATTAGAGGTAAGGGCGCACTTCTTTTTCGAGGTGGATGCACGAGTGCTCTTTGTTCCAGATGCTCACAGAGTTTGTTTCGGAAGCTGCAAAGACAACAGAAGGACAATGGATGCAGGATCCAGTGCTGCCAAAGTGGCTCCCATCAGAGAATATAATACATTCATTCATTTTCTACCGCTTATCCTGCTGGAGCCTATCCCAGCTGTCTTTCGGTCGCCAGCCAATCACAGAGCACATATAGACAAACAACCATTCACACTCACATTCATACCTATGGAAAATTTGGAGTTAGCAATTAACCTAGCATGTTTTTGGAATGTGGGAGGAAACTGGAAAACCCACGCATGCACGGGGAGAACATGCAAACTCCACACAGAGATGGCCGGGGTGGAATTGAACTCGGGTCTCCTAGCTGTGAGGTCTGCGCGCTAACCAACTGACCGTCGTGCAGCCCGAATATAAAACAATTCCTTGAAAATGTTTTTTTTTTTCCCCCGAAATATTCACTTCAGAGATTCCACAAAATGTTTTCTTAGTTTTTCTCAAGCTGCTTCGCCTCTCCTAAAATCTTTTGGGGGAGCCCTTTTCTGAATGTTTAAAGTAACATTCTAGTGCCAAAGTGTAAAAAGAAACGAACATCTGTTAGTTAGAACTTCATTCATTTTCTACCACTTATCCTCACGAGGGTAACGGGGGGTGCTTGAGCCTATCCCAGCTGTCTTCGGGCGAGAGGCGGGGTACACCCTGGACTGGTGGCCAGCCAATCACAGGGCACATATAGACAAACAACCATTCACACTCACATTCATACCTATGGACAATTTGGAGTCGCTAATTAACCTAGCATGTTTTTGGAATGTGGGAGGAAACCGGAGTACCCGGAGAAAACCCACGCATGCACAGGGAGAACATGCAAACTCCACACAGAGATGTCTGAGCGAGGAATCAAACCTGGGTCTCCTAGATGTGTGGCCTGCGCGCTAACCACTTGACCACTGTGCAGCCCCAAACAGCCCAAATATAATACAATTCCTTGAAAATGTGTTTTTTTTCCGTAAAATATTCACTTCAGAGATTCCACAAAATGTTTTCTTAGTTTTTCTCAAGCTGCTGCACCTCTCCTAAAATCTTTCTAACACAACATCTGATAGAATTGCCATGTTGGTATTGTGTTGGTGCCATATCGTATTTGCGTTAACTCACATTTTGTGCTCTATGGTTATCATCACAGTCAATATGAATACTGCCCAAAAGGAAACATACTGGCAACAATGAACAAGGATTTTTGTACGACTTAAGAAGTTTATTCTTACCCAAATTCTCAATTGTAGACATGCAAAAGTTTGTGTTTGTGGACTTGAGATATCTGATATTCCATCCTTAGAACTCAATGCTGTTGCTGGCAGGCAAGTAATTATAAAAAAAAAAAAAGAAAAAGGTCTGATGTAAGCTGGGTGTAACCTGCGAGTTAATCATAGCTAGCATGGTTGATCGGCGTCTGTGTGTGATGCATGAAAACGACAGGAAAGGGCAGGGTTGATCCGGCAGCCTTGAACTCTCCTCGCCATCTTTGTGCCGTGCCTGCTAATGAAGCCATGTTTTATCGAATGTGCATGAATGACAATCGGTAATAAGAAGCAGGCTTTGCATCTCTCCTCCATTTGAGATGGAAGTCATGTGCAGCCTCATGTTTCAGCATCTCCTCGCCATGCAATGTGCTATAAAAAGATAAACGTGTGACATCTGCATGTTCCTTGTTAAGTACATGAAAAGCTCGCCAAAGTCTCTCTGGCGGGTGTGAGGCATCACAGTAAGATCACGTTTATGGAGGCTAATTAAATTGCTTGGGGAACAAAAAAAAAAAAAAAACAATCCCACAAGTGTCACTCTCGACTTTAATTAATCTCATTAAAAATCAGGATTAAGAGCAGCAGACTATTTAGTTCTGGTTTATGGGAGGATGCAAGGAAATAGTTGACCTTGCAAATGGATTATCTGCAAATAAAAGGATGTACATTATTTGTACATACAGTATCCCTTGTGTATTATCTTCATTTGGCATTTCAAATGCATACTGAGAAGATCTATAATTGCAGTATTCAGTGAACAGTGTAATTAGTTTGTGGCAAATTCCAAGTGAAGTGATTTTAATTTTGTAACGTGAGTCACGACAGCCTTGTGGTGCACATCGGCCGGGGCAAACATGCACATCACGCAGAGGAAGACGCACGCTTATGAATAGACCATCTCTGTTGCTGGCATACATAGTACCTGGTGTGTATTTATGTATTATTGATGACCCATCAAGCTAACGTGTCTTTGTCACAACAAGGAGTTCATTTTGGAGGATGCCTGACACAAGATGGCGGTGCATTTTTTTTTATTGACTTCTCTGTGTTCATTAAAAAGTCTCTAATACGCTCACTCTCTAAGGAAACTTCTACGGGACCCCAAAGCCGCCCGCCGAGCCCAATCTGGTCCAGCCGGATCTGGTGGACCAGGTCCTGTTTGACGAGGATTTCGGCGGCGAGGTACCACGCAAGCGCACCACCTCAGTCAGCAAAATGGACAGGAAGGACAGCGCCGTTCCCGAGGAGGAGGATGACGACGAGAGGCCACCGCTGGTCAACGGTTTGCCTGGTGAGTAAACGTCACGCTCCATCAGCAGGCTTTTTTTCTGCCATATTGTCCTTCCTGTCCTCGGGCGTACGCGTCACTTTAAGTGTCCGTCTCCATCATCAAAGCAGAAAGATGACTTTTTGCAGATTGTACAATTTTTATTTTTTTTAGGGCTGGCGTTCTGCATCAAACCCACTCTTACAAGATTTATAAAACATGCAGAATATCTATTCTAAGTCGACATAAAAGAGGCTGTAGCTAAATAATAGACTTATAACAGTAATATTATAAGTCTAATAATAATTAATTCATGAATTTATTTTCTACCGCTTATCCTCACAAGGGGTGCTGGAGCCTATACCAACTGTCTCCGGGTGAGAGGCGGGGTACACCCTGGACTGGTGGCCAGCCAATCACAGGGCACATATAGACAAACAACCATTCACACTCACATTCATACCTATGGACAATTTGGAGTCGCCAATTAACCTAGCATGTTTTTGGAATGTGGGAGGAAACCGGAGTACCCAGAGAAAACCCATGCATGCACGGGGAGAACATGCAAACTCCACACAGAGATGGCCGAGGGTGGGATTGAACTCGGGTCTCCTAGCTGTGAGGTCTGCACGCTAACCACTCGACCGCTGTGCAGCCCAAAGACAAAACAAAGAAGCCAAAATTGTACCACTTCCACACGCAATAGGAGGAGAACTTCTTTTCACTCTATCATGTTGGACATGCTGTAGCCTATCCCAGCTGTCTTTGAGACGGGGTACACCCTGAACTGGTGGCCAGCCAATCACAGGGCACATATAGACAAACAACCATTCACACCTATGGACGGAGAGAACATGCAAACTCCACACAGAGATAGCCGAGGGTGGGATTGAACTCGGGTCTCCATGCTGTGAGGCCGTGCAGCCCGAATATGAATACAATTCCTTGAAAATGTATTTTTTTCCCAAAAGATTTCCTCCGGAGATTCCACAAAATGGCAGAGGGTGGAATTGAACTCGGGTCTCCTAGCTGTGAGGTCTGCGCGCTAACCACTCGACCGTTGTGCAGCCTCTAATAATAATAATAATAATAATGTTATATTTTTGATGATAAAATGACGATAGAGGTGAAGTGGATTACATGTAGTAATTATCCTAATAGCAGCACTCAAGTGGTACTTGAATGTGTACTTATGATCTTCTTGGCACTAAATTAGGCAACTTCAGTGTACTTTTAAACGTTTTAAGTGTTTACTTTTATGCTGAACTGCAAACAGGCAGATGAGTTTTGTCCTGTTTATGACAGCATGAAACTTTATTCTAATTGTCAGCGCTCAGCGTCCTGCTTACTCAGCTGCACTGACGATCCACACAAATCTGATGTCTGTTTATCCAATAACACCCTCCTATTTGAACCCAAACACAAAAATGGCTCCCGGACGTGCGGGGAGTGCTTTTTATGGCCACTGAACGAACAGTCGTCTCAGGGCGGCCATAGATGGGCAGGGTTATGCTTCAATGAAGAATGAGGTTAATGGAAAATGTGAGCACTAAGTCTCTCAAATCTTGACTGGTCCTTATGTAAAGTCCAGCAGGGCCTTCACAGCACTTTGACCAAATATGTGGTGTGGTAACGTACACGGTGAACAAAACTGATTTTGATTCTGATTCATTTTTATAAAGAATGTGGGGGGGAGAAGTCTATTGATATTTTACAATCAGTAACTGTTACATTTGTTCACTTCCTGCTTTCCCAAAAAAAAATAAACTATATTAGGACATCAGTAACTATTACATTTGTTCACTTCCTGCTTTCCCCAAAAATTAAACTATATTAGGAAATCAGTAACTGTTACATTTGTTCACTTCCTGCTTTCCCAATATAGTTTGAGTTTACATTGTTACATTTGTTCACTTTATTATCGGAATTCTCTTATTGTCCTGTATGTCTTCTGCTCACTTCCTGCTTTCCCAAAAAAATTACACTATATTAGGAAAGCAGGAAGTGAACAAATGTAACAGTTACTGATTGTAAAAGTACCAGATGGAGGGGTAGGATTTAATAAGCTTTGCTTCTTCTTACTCCTTTTGGACATGTGGAACTGTGTAAATTAAAAAAGTTAAAAAAGTAAATAAAAAAACTAAAAAAAATTAATTAAAAAAAATCAAAAAACGAGAATAAAGATGTCATTTACAAGGAAAGTTGTAATTTGATGACAATTTTATGACAATTTTGACAGAATGGCATTATATTAAAAAATCCTACGAAATCAGCTGTCAATTTATTTAAAAAAAATTACTTAAATTACTACATTAGGAAAGCAGGAAGTGAACAAATATAACAGTTACTGATTGTAAAAGTACCAGATAGAGGGGTAGGATTTAATAAGCTTTGCTTCTTCCTACTCCTTTTGAACATGTGGAACTGTGAACTGATTATGTGATGCATTCAATTGTAATCTGATGCATGTTCAAATGAAATAAAACCATCACCATTTAAAGAAGTAACTCATTCCAAAACAAAATTCTTCAAAGAAAAAGCTTTGTAGATTTTTGGGTATTGTGATATATTTGTCTTTAGCGCATACCACTCCAGACGACACCACGAGCAGACTGTTTTATGAGTCAAAAAATACAGAGAACTGGAATAACAGGTTTCTTCTTAATAAAGGAACAGATCCTCTGAATTAGGTAAATACTAAGTATTTGACATGGGTACAGTACTTTAAAGGTGACAATTCTTCAAATGTACTTCAAATAAAAAGGCTGCAGAAGAAGAATAGAAAAGTAAAAATGGAAAAAATATCGTTTTGGAACTGGTAGATAGATACAAGCTGTACACTGACTACTCGAAAGTGTATTACTGTAATATAGAGCCTTGGTAAGATATATTGTCATAAAAACGCCTGCTTTTTTTAAAATATCAGGGGCATACTGTGTTTTGCGAGCTACTGTATACATCTCTGCGGTTCTTTGTTTGGAGAATGCCACTTGAAAAGGCTGAAACACACTTTCTCATTTTCTACCATCATCTGGGGAGGGAGGGAAATAAAGTGAATTAGGAGTTCTTTTATTGTACTGTATGTCTTGTGTTTATTGTAGCAGTTTGTCGAAGAGAAGAAGTCTACAAAAGTAATGAAGAGCAGTGCAATATTAACATATAGAAGATGCCTGGGGGCTCAAATGGTCTTTTTGAACATGAATCCATGTCTTCATCATCTCAGCCCGGGGGGGGTTGGGGGCTTTTCGAAACCATATAGGCACAAGCGGTAACCGTGTGTGCACATGCAAATGCAAAGCTGCCCTCGGGTGAACAAACATGCAACAAAACAACGCTGGCCCTCCCTCCAACGTGGCTAACGAGGCTAACGAGGCTAACCTCCTTCCTGCTTTCTGCTTCTTCTACTCTCCACAGAGCACAAGGCCGACTGGAGGCGAGCCGTGCCCAGCTACGCCCAGTCTAGTAGCACCATGGACTTCCGCACGTGGAGCTCACTGCCGCGTGACGACAGCCTGGAGCCGCTTCCGCTCAACTGGGAGATGGCTTACACCGAGACCGGAATGGTCTACTTCATAGAGTGAGTTCAATGCGAGATCTGATCCGTGACTGCTTATTTCATACTTAAATACACTTCAATATTGAGATATGAGGTTCAAAACACGTCACTGTTCTCCATAAACACAAGCTCAGAAGCAATTAAATGTTCCTTTTGTACCTTCAGTGATGTTTTTATCTGAAATCAATAACCCTTAGGTAGGCTAAATACCAGGAAAAAACACTACTCTGTTCTTTTTTAAATCAAAATTGATGCCCTCCAAATTATCCATAGGTATGAATGTGAGTGTGAATGGTTGTTTGTCTATATGTGCCCTGTGATTGGCTGGCCACCAGTCCGGGGTATACCCTGCCTCTTGCCGAAAGACAGCTGGGATAGGCTCCAGCAACCTCGCGACCCTTGTGAGGACAAGTGTTAGAAAATGAATGAATGAAAATTGATGCCCAAATAGCGTCCAAAACAAACGCTGCATTTCTTCTTTATATGGGTCATGGTACCATGAAAGACTACATGGTATATAAACTTTTATTTATAATTTCTTATACATTATAATTTAATTATAAATAATAAAAAATAATTTATTTTAATTTATTATATTTTTATATATTATGTTATATAATAATAATAATTTTATAATAATAATAATTTTACTTCTAATATTATAACTGCAATGAGCTAAAGTGCAAAGGAAAACGAAAATAGTAAATCTCTTTTTGGCAAGCCTGTTGGCCAAACGATCACTTGTTGCTAGGCAGTATTTGTAGAGCACAATCATTAGTGCCCCGATGCCCGATGACGGCTTGATATCTACCAGTTCAGCTCAGCTAGATTATTGTGTTCTTGGACTATATAGACATGGTATATACCAAATTATGATTAGTAAAAGACGTATAAATACATTAATTCATTCATAAATTTTCTATTTTCTTATCCCAGCTGTCTTCGTGCAAGGTACACCAAGGACTGGTGGCCAGCCAATCACAGGGCACATATAGACAAACAACCATTCACACTCACATTCATACCTATGGACAATTTGGAGTCGCTAATTAACCTAGCATGTTTTTGGAATGTGGGAGGAAACCGGAGTACCCGGAGAAAACCCACGCATGCACGGGGAGAACATGCAAACTCCACACAGAGATGGCCGAGGGTGGAATTGAACTCGGGTCTCCTTGCTAACCACTCATCCGCCTTGCAGCCATATAAATACATCTATGTATAAATATGTCTGTGGGAGTGATTGGTGGGTTGAAAAAAACATATAAATACATCTTTGGTAGTTAATATATAATATTGTTAAACATGATTATCATGTTGACTGATTATCTGGATGATTCTTTTAAAGAGAAAGGACAGGGATTGGTTGGTTCATACACTAATATCACAATTGAATCATTTTGTATACTGGAAAAAAAAAGTAGCATAAACATCAAGTGATGAATATGAGTGTTATGTTTTATTCTTTGGCGGACTTGTCCTTTATTTACCGTTTTCTCTTTGTGGTCCTGCAGCCACAACACTAAGACAACCACGTGGTTGGACCCCCGCTTGGCCAAGAAGGCAAAGCCCCCTGAGAAGTGTGAGGATGGAGGTACGTATAGACAACATCAAGCAGGACTTTTGATATGCAGACACAGATTTGTAGTCATGGACTAACGTTAAGGATCTTCACATGAGTCCAATTTGATGAAGTGAAACAATGACCTCCTGTCTCAGCATGTTAATAGGACATAAGTGCAGCCAGTGGAACCAGTGTTTTCTTAATGGATTCTTACAGGGAGAGGGAAAAAAAGAGTCCAGTGGCATGCAGTGCTTAAGCTCTCTCTGCTTTGTTCCTCTCCCTCCGCCTCATCTGTTTTTCTTTGCATCCATACACCACTACATGAAACATTCCCCAAATTATCCCAGATTCCTTCTCAGAGCGTCCGAGTCAACCAACACAAGCCCCTCATGATGATGATGATGATGATGATGATGATGATGATGATGATGATGATGATGATGATGATGATGATGATGATGATGACTATGTTATGACCTTCTCTTCCCCCTCCTCTCTCTCTCTGCAGAGTTACCTTACGGCTGGGAAGAAATTGACGACCCGCAGTACGGCACATACTACGTTGAGTAAGTCTTATCGATTCATGTAATTTTTTTCAGCACGCCGCCGGCAATGGTTGTAAACGCTGCTTTAGCATGCCTCTTCCTCACTGGTGCACATAAAACATTACACTAGAGAGAGAGAGTGTGTACGGTAGGAGTGTACATTAGCCGCACACTAGCATGCATCAATAATGTCTAAAAATAAACACCAGGCACAGGTTTTACATTGGAGCATTATTTCAGTAAAATAATGGTTATTTTCATTTAAAACAAATTTTTTTTGTGTTTATGCTGTGGCATCGTTGTTTAGACATTTTGGGTAAATATATATATATATATATATATATATATATATATATATATATATATATATATATATATATATATATATATATATATATATATATATATATATATATATATATACATATATAGTTAAATTAGTGTTATGCTTTTGATGAGACATACTTATGTTCTACTGCTGATTACTAAAGAACAATAAATGATAGTACCTCACGATTGGATGGCGACCAATCCAGGGTGTACCTCGCCTCTCGCCCAAAGACAGCTGGGATAGGCTCCAGCATACCCGCAACCCTAATGAGGATAAGTAGAAAACAACACAAAAATACTTTTTTTGTATTCATTCATTCATTCGTTCATTTTCTACCGCTTATCCTCACAAGGGTCACAGGGGTGCTGGAGCCTATCCCAGCTGTCTTCGGGCGACAGGCAGGGTACACCCTGGACTGGTCACCAGCCAATCACAGGGCACATATAGACAAACAACCATTCACACTCACATTCATACCTATGGACAATTCTGCGCGCTAACCACTCGACCGCTGTGCAGCCAAGCATAGAATCAGGTACTATAAATAAAGACAGCTGGGATAGGCTCCAGCATACCCGCGACCCTAATAAGGATAAGTAGAAAATGGATGGGTGAACATTCACATACTAGTATACTGCAGGTCACGTACTGCACAAGTACATTTGTACATACAGTATTTCACATGTCTACCACGGCATTCATTGTATCACACAAGTTAGTATAGCAATTACACATTTACATGTACATATACTATACATATACATATACTATACTACATGTAGTATATACATATAACATATACTATAACACAATGCATAAATTGCCCATTTAATGCTAAGTACTCTATGTAGTAGATACATACTTTATCTTATTGCACATGAACGACAAAGTAAAATTGATGTACTATTACACAGGGTCAGATATACAATACAAACTATTACACATAAATGATTAATATACCTATGTATGTACAGCATGTACTATTACCAACATATTACCCAACATATTACACAGGTCCTGTTTTCTTCATATTTGGTATTCCACAAGCACCTCACATGCACTACTTGCATTTCAGACACATATGCTATTAAACATGTATAAATGTACACCATACTCATGTACTTTTGCAAACACATACACCATCACACACATATATCACATGTAGTAATGCACATGTAGTACCCATGTGCTATTGCAGTACATGTGCAGTACATCAGTCCAAATGAGTGAAGTCATTGGCTGTGCTGCAGCAACATTGCAGACCTGCACGTGATCATCCTGTTTGTTTATCACAGAATGTTAATGTTTAAAAATAAACACGCACGCATGCAGCACATGTCTTGTTTGGTCTATCCTGGGCGGGGATGCTCCTGGCTAATGTGACACGGCGGCGAGGAAGAGCAGATGATCAGGATTTCCCCACAAAACAAGCACTGTGCTTTGAGTTCAGTGTAGAGGTCTCTGCAGGCTTCATGACTGCAGGTGATTTTTTTTTTTTTAAGGGGGGGTGTTCACTGTTTTATTGGTCATTCTGTGGAAGGAATTCTGCCAGGTGACAGCTGAGTGGACACGAGAGGGATGGAGAGATTTTTCTTAACAGCTTACTGTGGAACAATGGCTGTGCTGTGCCTGCCAGGGGGGGACATCAGGCAATTTAACTTGTTTTTAGAAGAGCAGGCACTTCGCAAGGGGAGTTCATTTCCTACAATATTAAATGGCTGAATGCCATTTTGGATCCACAGCCATACGTGTGCTGTGTTATTAATGAGCGGATTAATAATAACGAAGCCGGTGGCTTTATTTAATGTGGAGGGGCGCGTGCATAATTGACTGCAGCAAAGAGGTGCTCGGTGAGTTTGAGTGCGTACAATGTTTCACATACGTTCACTTTGTATGTGTTGCAGCCACATCAACCAGAAAACTCAGTTTGAGAACCCAGTCCTGGAGGCCAAGAAGAGGCTGAGCCAGGGGACGGCCATCATCCAGAAGGCTGCAGTGTCTCATGGTAAAAAAAAAAAAAAAACATCCTCTGCATTGCTATCTGTGATAATCAACCATGATTGATTGATGCTGTTGTTGACGGCACATGGCGAAATGTGCATGCACTGTTGGAATTGACCACTTCTGTTAGCGTAGAATCATTCATTCATTCATTTTCTACCGTTTATCCTGCTGGAGCCTATCCCAGCTGTCTTTGGGCGAGAGGCGGGGTACACCCTGGACTGGTGGCCAGCCAATCACAGGGCACATATAGACAAACAACCATTCACACTCACATTCATACCTATGGACAATTCTGCGTGCTAACCACTCGACCGCCGTGCAACCAAGCATAGAATCAGGTACTATAAATAAGGTAAGCCTAGTAAAAGCGCCAGCCTTTTTGTTCCTCTGTCGAGACTTACATACATGACGTGACAATATCACCTTTAAGCATGTCTAAACAACAATGCTACACAACAAAAACAACATAAAAATACTTTTTTAGTATTCGTTAATTTTTTACCGCTTATCCTCACAAGGGTCGAGGGGGTGCTGGAGCCTATCCCAGCTGTCTTAGGGCGACAGGCGAGGTACACCCTGGACTGGTCGCCAGCCAATCACAGGGCACATATAGACAAACAACCATTCACACTCACATTCATACCTATGGACAATTCTGCGCGCTAACCACTCGACCGCCGTGCAGCAAAGCATAGAATCATTCATTCATTCATTCATTTTCTACCGCTTTTCCTCACGAGGGTCTCGGGGGTGCTGGATCCTATCCCAGCTGTATTCAGGCGACAGGCGGGGTACACCCTGGACTGGTCGCCAACCAATCACAGGGCACATATAGACAAACAACCATTCACACTCACATTCATACCTATGGACAATTCTGCGCTAACCAATCGACAGCCGTGCAGCCAAGTATAGAATCAGGTACTATAAATAAGGTAAGCTTAGTAAAAGCGCCAGCCTCTTTGTTCCTCTGTCGAGACTTACATACATGACGTGACAATATCACGGAACTCATTTAGCACTGAAATGAGGTCCTGATAGTCGCTCTGGAATAGAGTTTTGGTCCCCGTCCCTGTAATTCCACTTTAATTACTGTTGCTATGCACCTTTTGTCTCATGGTGATGAATCCGTTCACGGATGTTAGCTACATGTGTCAACCTTCCATCATCTTAAAACCGATGATTGTCAAGATGTTCCTTCATATTTCCCTCATGTAGCATTGAAAGGGTGCTCAGATGATTATGAGGGATGTGTGATGGATTAGAGTGCAACAGGCTGCTGGTGATGCAGGGACTCAGGAGGGAGCGAGAGTGCGAATACAGAGGAAGGGGGGGGCTGGGCTCTGAGCCAGATAAAAACAGCTGTCGGCACTGACGGCACGGAACGTAATCAGACAAGCCCCCCCTTCCCATCTCAACAACCCCAGACCCTCCTTCAGGTGTGCAAGGACTGACGAAACCACCGTTGCTACCCGAGTTAGTCATGACGCAACTTGGCAAGCTGGTCACATCACTGCTCGGATACAAATCCAACATTTTAGTTATTACTCTGCCAAGTCTCCAATAGTCGGTTTACACCAGCAAATAACGGCCATGGTACCGTAGCAGTTTCCTTACCCATATTACAACACTGGTTCTGTTCCTGCTGTATTGTGCACAAAAATATTAAATACAAATATGAAATATTAAATACAATAAATATTCTCCAATCATCACCTGCTTCCAATTACCACCCCATACCTATCTATACTATCTTTTTTACATAAATCTGATGTAGTTACAATCGTTTACCACAGAGATTTCACCGACTTGTTAACGATCAAAACTTATTTCTATATGCAATTAAATGTGATTAATTCTGAGTTAACTATGGACAAAATGTGATTAAATATTTTCATTGAATGCTAGCCCTAATTATACCACAAGTGTTGTATTGCAAAAGCACTAGTCAAAATAGTATAAGTTGCACAGCGGTTGGGTGGTTAGCACCTCCCAGCTAGGAGACCCAAGTTAGATTCCATCTCTGTGTGGAGTTTGCATGTTGCATACGTGGGTTTTCTCCGGGTACTCCGGTTTCCTCCCACATTCCAAAAACATGCTAGGTTAATTGGCGACTCCAAATTGTCCATAGGTATGAATGTGAGTGTGAATGGTTGTTTGTCTATATGTGCCCTGTGATTGGCTGGCGACCAGTCCAGGGTGGACCCCGCCTCTTGCCCGAAGACAGCGTCTTGGATAGGCTCCAGTACCCCCGCAACCCAACAATGAACATAGTATATTCATATATTCATCACTTACACAGCACATGGTGTACATGTACTATATATTACACATGCCATGCACATTTACAGCAGGAAGTCACATAAGCAATAAAAAGTTACGTCAGTTTGATTTTTTTTTTTTTTATGTCTGCCCACAACTGCTAAGACACTTCCTTTGACCGCCCCCACACGAATGCCCACTTCCTCCATTACCTCTTGCCCTCCTACTCTACCTCTGTCAGACAGTCAAATTTTCATTTACACAGAGGAGGAGGAAGTGCAGCAAATCCGCGCTGAGTTTATCAAGCAATTTGAATGTGATTATGCAAATGAGCGCCGCTTGATCCACGCAACAGTGTGTGGACATCTGGAGTCCGCGCCGGCTCCGATAAAGCACGCCTCACGTCTGCACTGGATGTTTTTAACTGCTCAACCATTTGATAGAATGAGAGCGTGCACATTTAAATTCCTCGCACATTCCTCAGGAACCTACAGAGCACTCGGAAACCCAAAGGACACGAGGAAGCGGGAACTGTATATACATCCGTGCAAATACATGACGGAATTCAATCAATTCTGGCCTCACTCTGCTTGTTTATGAGGTCAGGCCATCCGTCATTTATCTTCTAATCCTCTTCAGGGTCACTGGGAAGCTGGAGCCTATCCCAGTTGACTTAGAATGAGAGGCTGAGTGCACCCTATAGTGATTACCCCTCATAGAGACACATTTGTATTCAAGGGGATGTGCTGCACCGACAAGTCCGCAATCCATCTCATCGACTCCACCGATCGATTATTGCTTCAGAACTGTGTCTTCTTGAAACTTCAGTTCATATTTCTATGTCTTCAATCCACAGTCAAAAGCACCGTGCCAGGCTTCACTGCCGACCCGAGCCAGCTGAAGGGTGAGTTGTACCGCACGGCGCTGAAGAAGAGCTCCCAGGGTTTTGGCTTCACCATCATTGGGGGTGACCGCACCGATGAGTTCCTGCAGGTGAAAAATGTGTTCAGCGACGGCCCCGCAGCCCACGACAACAAAATGGCGTCAGGTGAGGGACAGAATACTCACTCGTGGTCTAGAGGTGTATACATACAAATCAGCAAGTCAGAGCATTTCTTCTGCCCACTCACACAGAAGGTTTTCTATAACACGTTTCAACTAGCAAACAAACAGCTTGCTACATTATGCAATGTACTCTCTGGTTCTACTATATCTTACTTAATGTTTGGAAATATGGGGTAATAACTATAAAATCAATCTTCATTCACTAAATGTACTGCAAAAAAGGTCAGTAAGGATAATTCATAATGCCGCCTACAGAGAACATACTAACTCCTTATTTCTAAAATCACAAATACTTCAACTTACTGATATAGTTCATCTTCAAACAGCTAAAATAATACATAAGGCTAAAAATAACCAATTACTTAGGATTTAATAAGCTTTGCTTCTTCCTACTCCTTTTGGACATGTGGAACTGTGAACTGATTATGTGATGCATTCAATTGTAATCTAATGCATGTTCAAATGAAATAAAAAACATTACCATTGTCATTACCATATGCTTCCTCTACTAATTACTGTTCAAAAATACATGTTGAAAAATCTCGGTTAAAATTTTGAATGGGATAGATAACCAATCACAGGACAGGCATTCACACTCATATTCACACCTATGGACTCCACATTACACAAGCAAAATGGAGGGGGTCTAATAGTCAGCACATAAACATTTAGTACAAAGTCTACCATTGACAATGTAATGGTAATGGTAATGGTTTAATTTCATTTGAACATGCATCAGATTACAATTGAATGCATCCCATAATCAGTTCACAGTTCCACATGTCCAAAAGGAGTAGGAAGAAGCTAAGCTTATTAAATCCTACCCCTCCTTCTGGTACTTTTACAATCAGTAACTGTTACATTTCTTCACTTCCTGCTTTCCTAATATAGTTTAAAGGTTTTTTTTTTGTTGTTTTTTTTGTCCCGTACCGAAGTATGAGGTGATATGAGCATACAACGACATAATGGGTACCATAGTAGGTCAAAAGGTTCAGTATGTGTACATACTGTATTAGGTCTTATTGTCCAATGACAAGGCAAGAACACTACTGATTTTTAACAGAGCTGTGGTCAAACATCATAGCATGACGTAATTCTTGCCATTGTGACCTTGTGAGGAATGTGCATGAAGTATTGTCTGTGAGGACGGTGCGTAGACGAGATGAAGGGATCTGCCACATTCATGTCAGCAGAGTAGACAGATGAGCTACAAAATGTTCCAAAGGAAGAATCGCCTGACAATGGAAAGAACGTGGAGAGCCTTGATGAAATGTTTCATGATTTCAGTTTTTCTTCCATTCTTTCAGGTGACGTAATCGTGGAGATTAACGGGCTATGTGTTCTGGGAAAGACCCATCCGGAGGTGGTGCAGATGTTTCAGTCCATTCCCATCAACCAGTATGTGGACATGGTCCTGTGTCGCGGGTACCCTCTTCCCCCAGATGTGGACATCGACAGCGATGACCCTCTCCCGCCTCCCCCTCCGCCGCCGACCAACCAACCCCAACAGGCTTTACACGGCGGTGAAGTGGTGACCGCCGTGCCGCTCATCAACGGGCAGCCGCTGCTCGTAAAGGGCGACGTCCTCCATGGCTCTTCACAGGAGCTCCACTACGTCACCACGGACTCCAGTGGCCGGCCGGTGGTCGCCGCCTTGCCCAACGGGAGGCAGGGTGAACTGGGGGAGTCAGCCGCCACAATGCTGCAGCCAGAGCTGGTGAGCGTGCCGCTGGTGAAGGGGCCGGGAGGCTTCGGCTTCGCTATTGCCGACTGTCCGCTGGGTCAGAAGGTGAAGATGATCTTGGACGCCCAGTGGTGCCGAGGCCTTCAGAAGGGAGACGTCATCAAGGAAATCAACAGGCAGAATGTGCAGACGCTGAGCCACGCGCAGGTGGTGGACATTCTCAAAGACTTCCCAGTGGGCAGCGAGGTCAACGTGCTTGTGCTCCGTGGGGGTAAGATCAGTTCTAATTATCTAATACAGCTTAAAATGACCCCAGCCGACCTTCAGAGAGGCGGAGTACACCTTGAACTCATCACTAGTCACATATAGACAACAGCATTCACACTCATATTCACACCGATGCACAATTTAGAGTCTCCAATTATCCAGATTTGGTCGGAAGCCGGAGTACCCGGGGAAAATAATTTGAAAAGAACACGGAAAAGCTCCAGGGATCAAACCTTTTAAGAAAGAAATGTGTAGGCATTGTGCAGCTTGAGATTTATTCATTCATTTTCTATCGCTTTTTCCATCACAAGGGTCGTGGGGGTTGCTGGAGCCTATCCCAGCTGTCTTTGGGCGAGAGGCGGGTTATACCCTGGACTGGTGGCCAGCCAATCACAGGGCACATATAGACAAACAACCATTCACACTCACATTCATACTTATGGACAATTTGGAGTCGCCAATTAACCTAGCATGTTTTTGCAATGTGGGAGGAAACCAGAGTACCCGGAGAAAACCCACGCATGCACATGCAAACTCCACACAGAGATGGCCGAGGGTGGAATTGAACCCTGGTCTCCTAGCCGTGAGGTCTGCACGCTAACCACTCGACCAACATGCCGCCCGCCTGAGATTTATTGAAAGATAAAATAACATTTATCAGGGACTGCAGGGTTGAACCAATCCAGACTTTACGTGTCAAGCCTGTCTAAACACACTGATTGCCCCGTGGGAGTCTGTCACCTGAGGGATGTCATTCCATAATGTCCGTTGAGCACCCAGCGGGAAGGATATCCTGTTTAGAAACATGACTATGGCTATGGCAACAACTGATGGGAGAAAATCATAGGGACACTTTTCCGGAAAAGTGCACATCCATGTACACATCATATAAAAAAATACATGAGTATCTCAAGGAGGCGTAGTGATTTACCTCCGCATAATACAACAATACAGTACATTCACAACATCACCCCCCCCCCACCGCCCCGCTGTGCTTCCATTGAAACTAACTATGTTTACGACTGCTTCCATCAAGGCATAATGCGGTGTTACAACTCAGAGAGCGGGAATTACATAAGTGAGGGGATGGGCTCCATTCCAATCGGGGGAAGGGAGGTGTTTGTAGCATTCGAGAGCCGGCGGGGATTCTTTGCGCGAGAGTCGATGAACCCCCAGATTGGCTTTGATCATCAGCAAAAGATGTATTAGGGGTGTTGTGCTGGGGGGGTTCGGGGGGCAGTGCTTAAAAAGCCATGGCTTATTGGTTATAAAGGGGAAGATCCCCTTGGAGGGGTTTCATCGTTCATGCCTGATCTGTTGGCCTCCTTTCATCCTCTCGTGGACACCCACAGTATTCACCCAATGCTTCCTTCACTGATTCCACAGTGTGTGCCCCCACCTTGTGTACATCACCTGGTCATCCCCCACAAATACCACCCCAAAAACTCAGCACCGTTTCCCATCAGGCGTAATTAACCTCTCATGACACATAACGTTTGTCCAGCACTACAGCTCCACTGTACCCTGCAGGACTGTTTGTTAATTGAGTTAATGCGGGGGGGGGGGGGGGTCAGACTATGAGAGACATCTGCAGGGAACAATCTGAGTGCTCGAGATAGGGCAGAAACAGAGCAAGGGGGGAGAATTATCTTTCACTGAATATCACCCCCATTAATGCATGCAGCCATCTTGTTAGCGGCCCCTCTTGCACTGTGTTATTATTCTGTGTACAAACTCCATCCTCCCTGGCCATTTTTTAATCACATGCATGTACATTGCTAATGGAGCCTGCCTCTCTCTCTCTCCAGTTAAGAGCAGCTTTTATTGCAGTGGCAGCAGCACTCAAGGAGGCAGCGCCATCTGGTGGACAGTGCTTGTTGCATTCTTGTTGTTTACAAGGCTTGTGTTTTCCTCCGTAGGTCAAACATCTCCAGTGAAGAGTCTCAAGCCTGTGAGTAAAAAAAAACAAATATATTTTTCCCCCCTCCGTGCTCCTTTGTGGAATTAACACTGCGTTTAATTTCCAATCCTATTGTCCCTCCGTTTAACCGCTAAGCCTCTGCGGCACCAAATTAAATGATGGAAATTTTGAGTGTTGATTGTGATTCCTTTTGTTTACGCTGGGAAAAGTCTTAATTGCTTCGCCTCCACCCTCAGTTTCGGGGATCTTAGCGGCCATTGTCGGGGGATTGTGGCATTAATCAAGCATGGATGAGCCCCTTTTCAATGTGGTGCTGTTATTAATACCACACATTTGGGATAAAGTTGCCCCTTTCATCCTGAAGGAGCATCTTCAGGGAAATCACATCCCAGAGCTTATAGGTCTCATAACAATGCATGCATTGCATCCATTGTTATTAGCAGCTAAGCTATTTTAGTCTTTTTCATATACCTTGATAAAGTGTCGCCATGGAGCAAATCTCATGGGAAAGTGATAACCAAAATCACGCACTGCACAAGCGCATTATTTTTCCTTTGCCTTTGTTATTGTGATGCCACCACAAAAGGGTACAAGTGATGTCTTGAGGCTTAAAACATTGAAGCATTGAACCAGAAATAACAATTGAGAAGTCAACCAATGCCACTGTTCCACTGTCCATCTTTTCATCGTCCTCTAAAGTGTACTACTGCTGGTGTGATTTGTTTGTGTAGAGGCAGGAAATGACTGCCAGCACGGAGACTTTGGACGCTCTCATCGACTCCACCCCCCAGGCGCTACCTTACCATTCCAATACTAGCACCCTGCGTGCCGCTGCTGACTCCCCCAAGCGGGACGCCACGGAGTTATACCTAAAATCCAAAGCCCTGCTGGAGAGCCGTCGTAAGTTCACAGACGGTCTTTACAAATATAACCACTCAGAATCAAAAAGAAATATTGCCTCACTTTTTTGACGTCCACAGAGCCCCACACCAAAGACATTGATGTTTTCCTCAAAAGAGACATTGAGACAGGCTTTGGCTTTCGTGTTCTGGGCGGAGAAGGTCCACAACAGCCAGTAAGTATGTGTAATAGTATCACATATAAAAGCAAGAACCAATCCAATGTAGCTAAGGTGAAAGGTCACATTGTTAGCATTCATGCAGTCTTCACATGGGCGATTTATTTAATATTCATCTTCAGTTTTGATCAATTTATTATGTACAGTAATCTAAAAATGTCAAAAAAAATTGTTTTAAAAAAATCTAAAAAATATCTAAAAATGTTTTTTAACATTATTAGAGCCCTCTAGACATCAACTAACATCCCTATAGTCACCTTTACACTTGTATTACTCAATATAGTCAACATAATAAGTGTAAATAAGCCACTGAAGACATAGCAAAGACTTGTGCTCGTGTGTTGCTATAAACGCATCCGCTATATGAGCTGAGTGTAATGTGGCGGGAATGTATTATTTACTCGTCAAAGAGTTGATGACGCTATAATTCACTACATCACCATGAGGTATTCACATGTGTATTGTCATGCATGTCAACTGATTCATCATCCTGCATTACTGATCCCCTCTCAGAATGTCTTTCCCCAGGTCTACATCGGGGCCATCGTGCCCAATGGGGCGGCGGAGAAAGACGGTCGTCTGCGGGCGGGAGACGAGCTCATCGGCATCGATGGCGTGATGGTGAAAGGTCGCTCGCACAAGCAAGTACTGGACCTGATGACGAACGCCGCCCGTAACGGTCAAGTGATGTTGACTGTGCGAAGGAAGGTCATCTATAGAGGTGAGTAAACATGGGAATTGGGAATTTTGAACATTTTTGCTAACAACAACAAATAGTTTGTCATTTGACGTACAAAGTCATGTGTGATATTGTTGAACTAATTAGCTGTGTAGTAAACCGTTATTATTCTGTAATTCATAAACATAAAAGCTACAACAGGTCATTGTTGTTTTGATGGAAAAAATCGTTGTTTCACCTCCAGATGCCACAGAGGAGGAAGCTCTGGAAATGGCTTCCACGTTGGTGAACGGTTCCCCCAAACTACCTCGGCTGCCAATGCCCAGCGCTCTAGACCACGAGTCTTTCGACATCACACTCCACCGCAAAGACACGGAGGGTTTTGGCTTCGTCATCCTAACATCCAAGAGCAGACCCCCGCATGGAGGTTAGAATGTATTTAATATGTAAATGTACATATAATCTTAGTTGACTAGTTTTTGAATAAAAATATACCAGAAGTATATATATAGACTGCATCATCTGGAGAATTTAATGTGATTTAAAGGTTTTGTAACGATTTTTTTTCCTCTCTCAGTTATCCCACACAAAATCGGCCGCATCATAGAAGGGAGCCCAACCGACCGCTGCGGCCTGCTACACGTCGGCGACCGCATCTCCGCCGTCAATGGACGCTCCATCCTTGAGCTATCACACAACGATATCGTCCAGCTCATCAAGGATGCTGGCAATGTGGTCACTCTCACCGTGGTCCCCGAGGACGGTGAGTTTGTTCAGTCCAAGCGAATAAACTTAAAGGCACTTGTGCGGGCAGGTAGCCAAAGCATGCAAGAAGTGCCTATGAATATTTTAGCATGCCAATGAAATATGTAGGCGCAGAAAAGGGGGCCATCAGTGGTGCGAAAGGGTTGAATTAATTCAAATAAATAACATGAAATCACTGTGTCGTCCCAGTAGGTCTGCCATGTTGTCATATGTGAAATACTAACGTTTGGAAAAGGATTTCCACGTTTGACACTTGAAACTACATTTCAGAGTACAAGGGTCCTCCATCTGGAGCAAGTTCTGCTCGACAGAGTCCAGCTCTTCAGCATCGAGCCATCGGACAACGGTCTGCGCTACAGGATGAGCGGTAAAGAGAATTTAATAGGGAACCATCCAAATAATGTACTGTTTGCCATAGGAATTGACCTATTATGGGAACTATTCGGCCCTTTGTATTGATTTGTGGACTCTAACAGAGCATCCACATATGATAAACCAGTACAGAAAGCTTTCTAGTGTTTCCTGTGAAATTTTTGTGAAACATTTCCTACAATAATTGCACATTTTTTTTAAATTTTCTCTCATGGTGTCCAACACTGGGCACTTGAATTAGACAGTGGTATGTATGACCATTAAATGGTATCACATTAAAATGGGTTAATGTGAAAAATACATGCCGAGCAGTGTTTTCTGTGCAGTGGAGTGCATAGTTATAAAATCCGAGCTTTGCGTGCCAGTGGATGTCCGCTTTGACTCCATTCCCCACACATTCTGCCCGAGGATGTTTAGGCCTTCAGGCTGAAACTGAATCAACAGCACCTCTGCTGGTTGCAGCCAAGTACTGCACTCCATTTTGCCTCATTTGCCCTCAAGATGTGCCAACCCATTTCACACAACAAACTGTCATGCCCATCCTTATTCTGCATAATTCTACATAATTAACTGCGTTGAGCCTGCAGCATGTTGCATGCTACACAAACATGTCCAAGTGACAAAGTGCATGTGTGTGTCACAGCTACAACCTCGACCTGGAGGACAAACGGGACGGAGCCTCCTGGTCGGAACATAAAACCATACCGGTGGAGCAGGGGGCGCTGTGTGTCACAGGACCCAACCAGGTGCTGCTTTTTACTCCTACGTGTTGTCAGCATGTATACTCATGTATTCAGTACCATGTACAAACATTCACATTCTTTATTGCTCTCTGGTTCTACCATATCTTACTTATATGGGGTAATAACTATAAAAGCAATCTTCACTCACTAAATGTACTGCAAAAAAGGTCAGTAAGGATAATTCATAATGCCGCCTACAGAGAACATACTAACTCCTTATTTCTAAAATCACAAATACTTCAACTTGCTGATATAGTTAGGCTAAAAATAACCAATTCGCTAAAAATGTCATCCAATACTTCTCTACAAAACAGGAGAAATATGATCTCAGGGAAGAACTAAATCTGAAACACTTATATGCTCGGACTATGTTAAAAAGCCATAGCATTTCAGTATGTGGAATCAAACTATGGAATGGATTGAGTAAGGAACTCAAACAATGCACAACGATGAGCCAATTCAAGAAACAATACAAGCAGTTGATGTTTGCTAAATACAAGGATGAAGACTCTTGAACCAGTCATGATGTGCTATATATATCACTATATTGACAGTTACTATGGTACCCATTATGTCATTGGATGGTCATATCACCTCGTACTTCGGTACGGGATTAAAAAAAAAACAAAAAAAAAAACTTAAAACTATATTAGGAAAGCAGGAAGTGAACAAATGTAACAGTTACTGATTGTAAAAGTACCAGATGGAGGGGTAGGATTTAATAAGCTTTGCTTCTTCCTACTCCTTTTGGACATGTGGAACTGTGAACTGATTATGTGATGCATTCAATTGTAATCTGATGCTTGTTCAAATGAAATAAAACCATTCACATTGTCCTCATGCCATCTAGGGCTGTCTGACTGTGGAGCTGGACAGAGGACCAAGAGGCTTCGGTTTTAGCCTCCGAGGGGGCACCGAGTACAACATGGGGCTGTACATTTTGAGACTGGCTGAAGACGGGCCCGCCCAGCTGGACGGAAGGATCCATGTGAGTGATGCTGTGATGTTTCCTACATTTGAAAGACATTCTGTGGTGACTGTAGTCCTAATCAAAATGAAGAACACGACTGATTTGGATTTATTGGAGCTTTACGCGGGATATAAACAAGTCTTTTCAGGGCCGCAGAGGGACTTTACCAGATATGAGACAAAAATTGAGCTCTATTCCTGAAAAGAATTGGCTTCAATTAAGGGGCAAGGTTATTGAGGACTTTAGAGGTAAAGATGAAAATATAAATGATACCATGAGAGGGTTATACTCATACCAATTACCTCCTGACCAAGTGTTTTTTTTTTTGTTCATTTGATTTTTTTTTTTGGTGGGGATTTTATAGTGGAGTTATGATTCACTAATGTGCCCACTGAAGCGTTTTTCCACTCTCATTTCAGGAAGACAGTGTTCAATCTCTGTTGTTGCGTGAATCCAATTTCTGGCATTTGCTATTTTGCGAATGCAGGCGGTTCATCAGAATGCACAGCAACCCAAGTAATGAATTTTTTGGAGACAATCTCCACACAGCGTGATGAAGCAAACTGTGGTCTTAACTGTAGTAAAAGTAGTTGTAGTAGTTGCTGTTTTTTTGTCCCTTACTTTATGACACAGTATCTCACAAAAGTAAACAGATTGGGTAGAATAGGTTTTGCCTAGACTGCACTGAAATGAGTTTCCTCTGTGGGGTAGCTGGACTCACCCTAAGAGAGTAGAGTAGAGCTGCTCCTCCTACACATCGAGAGGAGCTAGTTGAGATTCCTCGGGCATCTCATCCGGATGCCTGGTGAGGTGATCCGGGCATGCCCAGCTGGGAGAAGGCCCGAGGGCAGACCTAGGACACGCTGGAAGGATGTTTCACAACTAGCCTTGGAAAGCCATGGCGTCCTCCCAATGATGCAGGACGCCGGAGGAGGTGGCCAGGGACCGGGAAGCTTGGGCTTCCCTACTGAGACTGTCCCCCGTGACCTGGACCAGAATAAGCGAAGGAGAATTGAATGGAATAGAAAAAAAATTGAATAATAAGCACACCCATTAAAAGCCCTAAAAACTTCAGGGCTTGTCACAGCTTCTTCCTGCTGGAAAATGTTAATTTTCTTGTGAGTGTCCTCTGTTGGATTAATAGCTGCAGTGTTTGTTTTTTTGCAGATAGCACCATCAAACCACTTTCTATGATAGGCGGGGCTCTTCTATATCCAAGTCTACTTTCTGTGGTGTTGTCAGTAGTCAAGATATCCTGTAAAATGTTGGCGGTGTATTCACTTTTGTCAGATACTGCACTACTTATCTTTTTCTTATATGCATCGTCTCATTCTTTGGCTCATAAAACTGCAATCAAACCCCCGGTGTTGGTTCCACATGGTGACCCTATCGAGAAAGCACAGCTTCATAAAATAATCGAATCATCCCACTGGGATGTAATTATCATATTGTTATTAGCCTGAATGGGAAGGATAAAAGAAGAACAGAAGCTCCTCGCGGGATTCCATCCTGGCAGACTGTGACCTGTGGGCATGCAGAGGAATGTCAGCTGTGATTAGAGGATTACAGATTGATATGCTGGCATTCATTTGTCATCTCTAATAATAGAGACTGCCTCCAGGCTGTTATGTGTGCCATGAATGGCGACACATGTTGATGATGTGTCAGTGTGCACCATCCGGATGCTGTCAGTGGGAACGCCAAGCCAGCATATCTCTCTCTGTCCCCTTAATGATGGCGGAATGTCATGTGTTTCGAGCAGGTCGGGGACGAGATTGTGGAGATCAACGGCGAGCCGGCTCGAGGCATTTCCCACACACGCGCCATCGAGCTGATCCAAGCTGGAGGAAGTAAAGTGGTGCTGCTGCTCCGACCTGGGGCGGGCTTGACTCAAGATGGTAGTAAGTGCTCATTTACGTCCACACGCCCTAAGACATCAAGATGGCAATTACAGTACAGTAAACCACATGATCGGGAATTTTGGTCATGTAAAAAAATGTCAGTGACTGTACATATAGAAATAATAATACTAGAAATAATTTAACAAGGTGAAATATTGATTTGGGCTGCATGGTGGTCGAGTGGTTAGCGCGCAGACCTCACAGCTAGGAGACCAGGGTTCAATTCCAACCTCGGCCATCTCTGTGTGGAGTTTGCATGTTCTCCCCGTGCATGCGTGGGTTTTCTCCAGGTACCCCGGTTTCCTCCCACATTCCAAAAACATGCTAGGTTAATTAGCGACTACAAATTGTCCATAGGTATGAATGTGAGTGTGAATGGTTGTTTGTCTATATGTGCCCTGTGATTGGCTGGCTACCAGTCCAGGGTGTACCCCGCCTCTCGCCCGAAGACAGCTGGGATAGGCTCCAGCAACCCCCGCGACCCACGTGAGGAAAAGCAGTAGAAAATGAATGAATGAAATATTGATTTGAAATACTGATTTGGGGGGCTGCACGGCGGTCGAGTGGTTAGCGCGCAGACCTCACAGCTAGGAGACCAGGGTTCAATTCCCCCCTCGGCCATCTCTGTGTGGAGTTTGCATGTTCTCTGTGTGCATGCATGGGTTTTCTCCGGGTACTCCGGTTTCCTCCCACATTCCAAAAACATGCTAGGTTAATTGGCGACTCCAAATTGTCCATAGGTATGAATGTGAGTGTGAATGGTTGTTTGTCTATATGTGCCCTGTGATTGGCTGGCTACCAGTCCAGATAAGCGGTAGAAAATGAATAATAATAATAATAATAATAATAATAATAATATTTTTATTAAGATTGCACTTTACATTACAGAAATCTCAAAGTGCTACAAAGAAAGCATAAAACCATGAATGAATGAATACTGATTTGTTGTTTTTGCATCCATAGGGAACATGAAGGAATTTCCTTTTTCCTTACATTTCATTTTTTATAGCACCAGTTAAAAACATGTAGTACTAGTCGTTACTTATTCTTTCAAGTTTCCCCCAAATGAATTGACTGCGGAAGCCTAACAGTTGTCATTGTAACGATCACAGAGAGCATTTTGTTCACTAATTGAAATTCATGCATTATTGCCAGATTGTTTGTGTAAAGCAGGTGGCTGCTGGTATTTTCACACTGTGCTCGCTGCTTTACGAGGAGAGCGCAGACTGCGCTCCTTCCCATAAATCCATGCTGTTTCCTTAGCGATGATGACTCCATCCATTTGCTAACGGGCCTTTTGTTGTGGTCTTGACTTACTGGAACACACCACCGTCTGTATGGGGTTCTTGTTTATGCATTCCGTCTCTAACCATCTGCTTCCTGTCGGGTGTTCTTCTTGTGATGCAGGTAGTGCAGCTTCTTCTACTATGTGCTACTACACTGAGCACCAACACTAACATCTTCACACGCCTTTCCTGGTCTCTTCTCTTTCTACGTTGGTAATTGCTCACCTCAGTTCCTCCCCTCCATTCAAATTTGCAGCTGCGGAATATGCGATTATTTATTAGTGCGCTAAAGCATGTCACGTCTCTTGCAGGTCAAAAACGCATTTCACCCTCAAACTACACCGGGGAGGTGTTTTTTCCGGACACGTCACCCCTGTCTTCTTCATATTCCACCGGGGCTTCCATCCATGTGTCCCCTCCTTACTCCGGCAGACTGAAACACTCCCGCAGCTGGAGCGCCACGTCCCCGCGAGACCTGCGGCGCCACAGCAGTAAGGCTTTGAGCTCGGTGGAGGAGCAAGATGAGTGGCGAGGAGACAAGGAGATGGAGACGGCTGAGAAGACAACCAGCATGAAAGAGCGCAGAGAACTGAGCAGCCCAAAGAAAGCAGCGGAGACATCACATCAAGCCAAAGACCAGCCTCGCAGCCCCAAGAAGACGGAGAGCCAGGCGCCAATAGCAGCACGGAACGACAAGAAGGTAACTAGAGTGAGATCCGCAAGCATGGGGGAGGCGAGCCGGGCTAGCAACCTCGATCGGAGACACAAGGACTCCAGAAGCAGTGACAACTTGCGTCATGGCAACAGCCGAAAGTCCAACCTTGAGACTAGAGGACACCCAACGTCCAAAACGAGGCATGAGGCAACAAGTTTTAAAGAAAGATCTCTTCATTCTCCTCGAGAAAGTGAACGAGGTTCTAGTCGGGACTCGAGCCATGTCAAGGACCAGAGTGCAGAGGACAGGAAGAGACATAAAGAGACTTCCTTCAAAGATTCAGTACTTTCACCAAGCGAGCCAAAGGGAAGAAACTCCAAAAAACAATCTAGCAAGGAAGACCCTGTGGCCTCCGTTAGCAGGACTCCCAAGAGCCCTCAGAGCTCAAAGGCGCCCATCAGCCCTGGCGAATGGAAGGTACCCAGCCAAGCCAGAATCCTCTCCCAGGCTGAAGTCCTCCGTGATCCCTTTTGACAAAGATGATTCTGTACTCCGGATTCTCCGTGCCATCCTTTGTGGATTGTTTTGAGCTCTTCCAGTAAAGGTGATACCACGTGCCACTTTTTCGAAGCCTTTGGTCCTTTTTTTGGGTGTGGTCAACCTGGAAAAGCACCAGTGGTGTGTAGCAGCCTCCTCTTCTGCCTCCATTCTCTACTTCAGTATCTCAGAGCTCGGACGTCTTGCCATGTGAATTTGTGCCAACACGATGGAAGAGCAGCACCTCGCCCATGACAATGCATCCATCTGCTCATTATGCAAGGTGAGGAGGAAAGGTCATAGGGCAATATTTTTTATTTGTACTCTCATTTCCTGAGCTGCTTGGCTCAACCGCATGCAGTCCACTTGTCTTTGTTAGCGCACGTCTTACAGACACCGCTTTCCCGATCCTCATCCCCAAGCTGGGCCAATTTGAGACTGTTCTCCACTCTCTTCCCTACGCGCTGCATCCTCCAAATGACCAGAAACTTGTGCTTTTTTCAGATCTACTTTACCGAGTGTATGATAGCCAAAACAAAGGAAATGATAAAAACAGAAAAGAAAAAGGCTGGAAAATGTGTTTATGGTAGATTATTTCTCTATTGACAGTGTCTGACAATACATTTTACACATAAGCCGCACCCACTTTAAAGGGAAAAAAATGTGTACATACGTATGTACGTATATACAGTAGTCTAAAACATTGGATATTTACACAGAAAGACACACTATAAACCTTGAAATCCTACCTCAACTCGATGTTCCCAGTGTAGCGTGAGCTCTTTTTTCCACTGGAATTCAACAGCTGTAGTAATTTACTTGATCAAACTTACCTAAGATTTGTCAGATCAGAAATTAAAGACGTGACAATTCAATTCACTACAGAAATGTACTATTTGTTCTATTAGCCATAAGTTAGCCAAATCAATGTTTAAGTAGCAGTTTTCAAAGCATGTGAAAAAAAGTACCAACTAATAGTCTGGAATGTATGGTAAGTCTTAGCCTGTGTTCGAAACCGCATATTTACCTACTACTCATACTAACTATTTGTGTATGTAGTGTGTCTACACTGGCGGTACGCGAGAAGTTCCCGGATGTATACTGCATTCGCCAGAAATGTTGACTATGTATCATTAGCTTACTACTCACACTCAAATTACCCAGGATGCAACGCGACGTGACGTCACCGCGAAACAAAAAAAAAGCAGTGATTTATCACTATGTTTTTTTTGTATGAGAAAAGTATGGGGGTGTTTTATTTTGTGAAAATAACTGAAAGTGCGTTGCTCACTTTGGCTAGCGTAAATTTTGCCAAATTCGTCCCAACAAAATTGTAAACGGTTGGTAGTTGTACAAATAAATGGCACACTCGGGATATAAACGGCCACATTCTCACCTGATTTTTAAAAAAAAATCTCAAAGTTATGTATTTAAAGAGTTTAGCGCTAAAGTGAAATCAGTTAGTATGCGGTTTCGAACACAACGTAAGAATTCCCATACTAGTCTATTAGAATTGCTTTAGCTTTATGCTAATGAGTCGTGTTTGTCCATGCCGGTTTCTGACAATGTCTTCAAGAAGTACTATGTACTTTATTCACTTCTTACATACTGTACTATATACTCGTCCGACACAATAGAAGCCATATATCATATACAAAAACGTAACATTAAAGGGTGGGACAGAAGGACACAAATGTTAGCAACACAAATGTTAGCTACTGTTTGGGAGCTACAGTGCTAGCATCATGCTAGCTTAACATATTTGCTGAAAAAAACCCAAAATAATCAAACTTACAGCTCCCACATCTGAAGCTGACTGATGGATCGTTGGCACAGTTCCACGCTTTATTTCAGAATTATAATCCTCTGTGAAGTGGCAGGTGTATAAACATGGCAAGCCTACTTTTCTCAAGTGGCTCCATGACAATGGAGGTTTTTCCTTTATGACAACTGTATGAGCTCCAGTCAACCATTATAGTCACATTTTAACATCACCGTGCAAGGATTTCAGGATTATTTACTATGAATGTGCGCCCACCATAATTTTATTTCTATTAAAATTCCATTAGATCAGCAGTGATCCATTTGATCACAGTTTAAGAATCCATGATATACAACATATTGGTGAAAAAAACACTATTCCAATAAGAGACACAATCTACCAAACACTTTTGCCAACTGTTTTATGTTTCTGTGAAGCTCCTTGTACGTGTAGCTAAGTCCATGTTTTAATATAAACCTTGTCCCCATGGTTCATTCTAAGGGTACCAGAGTGGTTCCAATGTGCTGTAGGAAACAAACCCTGCACAAATCTTTGTACTTCATGACATTGTAGAGCTCACATGCAATGTTTGCTGACAATATCTCATTGTGAATCATAATTTGCATACATATATAGTATTATACCGTTTACACATTTGGATCTTAATGAGGTTTTACATAGAGCTACAACATGCAAAAGCGAGAATTGAATTGGAAAGTTGAAAAGTTTAAGACCATTGCTCAAAAAAAAATCACAAAAATCTCTCCAAACCAGGACAAATCTCAGTCGGACTCAGTAATGAGTAGCTAGTTTTGGGCGTGCTTGATGCGAGTGTTTCCAGGAGGCTATTGTAAACAATCCTCCAAAATGGCGAAGGGCATTAACTATCTGGAACCGATTTCGAGCCATTTCTATAAACTTCCCTTGCCGTCTACCCCCAAATGTTCTCGATGGGAATTGAACCAGGGGAACATGCGGTGCGGTCCAAAAGATGGTCAAGTGGTCATTGTGACCAGCAGTGTTGTCCTGTTAAAAATAAACAGCCCGCTAATCATCCGCCGTTTGACAACCCTGCACAACCTGAAGCTCTGATGTTCCACTGAATGGAAAAAGCACCCCAAATCATGATGGACCAAAACACGTTTATTGTCTCACTCCCCTTTGTTGCTTTTGCATATTGTAGCTCTACTTAAATATAAATAAAATATAAAATACACACATCTTATGTGTATATTTATATACACAAGAATGTCATGTTATGTTTTGCTAAAGTATTAAAGTCCACTGCACTGCATTTGCCCCCGTAGCATAAAAGATATTTAATAATTTGTGATCTTGATGACTTTGGTTGCCAATGCCATATTATATATAGATATATATATATATACAGTATATATTTATTTTTCTGTTTAAGGACAGTTTATGTAATAGTGTTCAACCTGTGAGTCATGTCGCTGCCTACTGAGGGGGAAAAAAAGACGAGATCTTTTCGGGGTGTGTGTCAGTGCTGCTGGTTGATTTTTTTTGTGTAAAAGTCACAGATGCTGATCTCAGCCTGTTATGTAACTTACGGCTTTAAAACGGACTTAGAAATGGCAGGTTTTTGCGAATGAATATGATAGTAGAGCGGCTCAGAAGGGAAGAGGGTTTGCAGTATTCTTTTGTTCTCTAACATTTCTAACATGTGAGGGTAGCACATTTGCATAAATGGGATAAAAATGGGAAATAATTGTACATTAAAAAAATAATAATAAAATGTCATTGGCTGGAAAACCACGGTTGAAACTAGGCTAGCCCCAAGTATGGCGTAACAATACAATAGTAATGTAATATTAGGAAAAAAATAACATATACTGTACATATGATATATAACAAGCATCAGTATCAATATCTGATTTTTGTATTGATACCATGTGATCAGTATTTTTGTTGATTTCCTCTGAATTCAAACTTTTTAATGAAACATAATTTATTTGCATCCAATAATGCAATAATTTGGAATTTTTTTGTCTGCTTTTTAAAACTACAATCACATACTCGGAATTCAAAATGACAAGTCAAATTTGTGACAACTGGCCAATAAAAACATGAACTGCGGGCCCTTGTGCCATGGTTTGGACACCCTTGAAAATTGTGACTTTGAAGCAGCCCTCTTCAGTTTATCTGAGCTGACTCCAGGTCGAGTGGACAAGGTATTCAGGTGAGCTCAGGGAAACATAGCGTTGTAGCAAATACAGCATGAGATCCGGCGGCATCAAACAGTGCGCTTGACTCGAAAAAACCACCAGACTTTCAACTTAAAAGACGCACTGTGAAGCAATCTGTGACTTTTTTTGTGCAATACTTCGTTGGGCTGAAGGAAGCATCTGGTATGATATATTTGCTTGTTTGAGCTTTTTTTTTTTTTTTTTTCATTTTCTATCTCATCCTTGTATCATCCTGTGGCCTTGCATCGCTTCGGTAGGAAACAATCTCTGTGCTTATCTTCTACATTGTGTAGGAACAGTAGATGTAAATGTTTGTACATTGTACAGCACCTTTCTAAATACTCGCTCAGCGCTCTTTCGGGTAGGGGGAGAAAGAAAAACAAAACAGAGGTATATTAATGAAATTGCCCCATTATTTTTTTATGTAAAAAGAAAAAAAAAAGATATTTAAAAATGGATTGAAAAGGATCTTGACATGGTGTTCTGTTCATGCACTGAATAATAAAGTTTTACTGACTACACCCTGGGTGTCCAAACTTTTTCATACCAATATAGTAACACACACGAGCACAAGTCTTGTCTTATTTTCTTTTATTATGTTTACTATATTGGGTGTAAATGTGCCTATAGGGGTGTTATTTCATCTCTAGAGGGCTCTAGTAATTAAACTGATTTAGAAGTTATTTTTTATTATTTTTATTATTATAATATTTTTTTCAATTATATTATTATTATAATATAATATAATTATAATCATTTTTTTCTAAATATTCCGTTTAGAAATAAGGAATCAGCTCCCAAAAATGTACTTGTCACAGTTAACCACAATAAACAATAAACTATATATGCAAGTAGTATATACAATTAAGTATATATTAAGTATATACAATAAAAATCAAATAAATATGTGCTGAAAATGATAGCTTATTTGTTATTTATAGGAATAAATTAAGCATTGCTTTAATTTTAAAAGTTCATGTAACAACAGTCGTCCCTGGTGTTAACTATTGGCGGAAAAGGAATCGGACATGTTGCACATGTCAAAGCACTATAACCCTGTTGCTATGTCAGATGTCCTGTTGTCATGGTAACTGACTTGCTTTCACCACAGAGGTAAGAGAGCTTTTTATTCTTCAATCGTGACAAAATTTGAACATTTGAAGATGTGTCTGGAAAGAATGACAAGTTAAATGATGTTTTTATGAGTATAAATGATGGGGATTGGATACAAAACATGAAGTATATCTTTACATAGCATATGAGTTGAGAGAACGTCAGGATATTTCAAGGCTTTTGGTGTGACTGATAAATAAAATATGTGCTTTTATCCTGACGAAACAGATATTCCCAAGCACACGATTGTGTCAGTGGTGAATGTTGCTGTGAATGAGCACCATTATGTTCACACACACGGCCATTTATAATTACCCAAGGCAAGCAGACAAGGAGCCCTAATGGCTGTTTAATGGCATAACGAGTATCAAGTAATTGCATATTTCATGTTGTTCAGCATGGAAATACTCTAGAAGGCAAGTGACTTGTGTTGCAGCTACTATAAAACTGTAAATAAGGTGATGTATATTTCATAGAAATATTGTTAAATAGACAGAAGCAAATACTGGTGCATTTGAGGCCTAATTTATGGTTTGGAATGGTTTGGAATGGTTTGGATTTGAGAAAAACAACACACTCAACCCGGTAACGGCATACTCAAATGATACTCGAAGTTTACTCCAAGACGCCTTACAATTTAATACATGTAAAGTACGCCCGCTCTGGATGCATAGAAAATTGATTAACACTTTACAATGAGGTACGCAAAGTTACAGTAGTTGATGAGCAACAAGCCTAGCTTAGCTAACCACTACTCATTCGTTCATTAGTTCTTTTTCTGTATTTTTGTGTACCTTTTGGTAAATTAAACAATATTTAATCATAATTAATCACATGTGGCCTGTAGTTAACTCAATTAATTACAATTAATTGCACACTTCATTTTGAAACACAATTACACACACTTTAATCACAATTTTCTAGGTAGCCTGGAAATATGACACCACAGGTATTCCAATTGTCATCGTATTGCATACAACGAAATTTGAGTGCAACTCCACGGTGTATTTTGTAGAAAGTAAAAATAAAAAATAAGGAAAAAAAATAAAATAAAATAAGGAATAAGAATATAAATACAAAAAGTGGCAGGTGCTGTTCAGAATAAATGTAAATATACGTATGTACATCAAAAACAATAACCTATACAATACACAAAATGTGAAATTGCAGTAACCAAAATGTGGAATTGCAGTAAACAAAACATAGTATTGCACATATTGTACCTGAATTTCACTCGAATTAATAAATCTAGTCCTGTACTGCACATTTTGAAGCTTATTGTACATAAAAGTAAGATGTGTGTAATATAAATAAATGATAATAACACTAATAAATTCCCTCCCAAGCCTTTACCGCCATTTTCACTGAGGGTTCTGTGTGTCCTCACTTACTTCCGCCTTTGCTTGCAGCCTGCAGGGGTGGTTAGTATTGTCATATTTTTGTAGTTCTTTCATTCCACCACAAGATGTCACTGCTTCACTATGTCCCATGCAGATGCATAAAGGTCTTTCTTTTCTGGGTGAGTGATGGCAAAAACCACCAACAGTAAATGAGTGGTCATGTTAGACTGACTCCTTTGATCAAGCAAAGGAGTCGAAAACCCGTTTTTGTTGGGGTTTAAATCCTCAAGCACTGCTTCTCTGTGCATCATACGCTTGGAATGCTGCTGGGAGAGGTTGAAGTGTGAAATGTTTGACTGGGCAGCCTGCTCTTGCTCAAACGAAGAAGAGATAGGAACGTTCCTTCACCATGAAACACCTCAGTGCTTCCAAAAGTCACTAAAGCGTGTATTTATGTTGCCATGGGAGACCGTGGGGGGGGGGGGGGGGGTACTTGTCAAGAAGACGTAGGTGGAGAGTTCTCCGTGGAATTCACCCCAGAGTGTCTGGCACAGAGGCACAGCCCCCCCTTTGTTGCAGACGGCGGTGGAATGTGTCCATGACAATAACACAAACTTTCTGCAACAGCACCATAACAACAGTCACCCCTCCCCACTTTTAAAATGTCCTTATAACACCACCCCGACTCATTTTGGCTGCCCCTTTAGTACAACAAACCAAAACAAATGAACAAGGGCTTTCCCTCAGTGATTCAGAGGGAATACCCTCTTTTTTTCCACTCTCCCGCTTTAGGACACACCCATTTTGTTGGGAATGCCTTCAGATCGACCGCGCAATTTAACATACGGGGACATATATAATGACAAATAATACCCAACTGTGTGTAATGCAATATTAAATACATTAATCTAATCATTAACTTTTATTTATTTATTGTATTGCTTTGAGAACGCCGGAAAACGAGGACGTCAAGGTACCGCTTGTCAGGAGCTTCCTGCTTGGTTCCTTTCAAAGTAAAACTCCATTCAACGTGACGAACTTGAACAAAATTCTCATGAATTGAACAAAAACTTATAGCACGCTTGCTAACCTGCCTTCAACTACTTTGACTGTACATGAGTAAACTCAAATAGATTGAGTTCATGAAAGTAATACATGACAGGTACTTCCTTTCACAATAATCTGATCAATGATTTGAAATACAACCCAGGATGATTTTGTCATCATTGTACTTTTTTATAATGAATAAAGTCCTATAAATAGTCTTATTACATCATATACATGGGCAATCTAAACTATACACAGCCCGTTCATATTTCCAATCTGTTTTATCTGTTTGTAATAAAAAAAAATGTATGTGCTTTTTTTTCAGTGCTATACACGCATGTCCTCACAAACGTTCATTACGAGGAAAGAGGCTTTGAAAGAAAGCAAATTGAAGCGGAGTCTATATGACAACATGGTAAGCTTTATGACATGTGTGTGCAGAAAAGTTTTAATGCTGGGTGTTTCTTACCATTAGTATTTGTATCAAGAAGTTGTCACGGAGCTAGGGAAGTCACTGCTGAGCCAAAAAGCGAGAACTATCCCGTAAGTAGCTAAGACAGCTAAATAGTTTTATTTTATAGTCTTATTTATTTTTCTCCATTTTTTATAATTATTTTTGTATTATTATGCTAATTCTTTGGCCCTTTGTATTGAGTTGTGGACTCCTATAGAGCAGCTACACACAATAACCAGCACACAAAGCTTTCTAGTTCTTCCAGAATCTGCACCTATTCATCTGTATTTCTTTGGATTTTGTGGTTCCCTCGAAAATGGTCTTTTAATTTATTCCACCCACTCTGCTGTGGTTGGTCACACTCATCGCTAGCTGCAAATGGTATAGGATTTGATCATAAATGACAATGTATGTTTTTAAATTGTGGGAATCAGGAACTCCCATACGTGCCATTGCTGGAAAGTAAACAAAGGGGGAGGGTAGAGAGCTTTGCTGGCTTAAAGCCATGCCCTTATAAGGAAGTCTGCCCTTTGTGATGTCACAAAGGGTCAGTTTTACCACGCCTTTTGAAAGCAAGTGTTTTGAGCCATTCCAAACTTCTTTTAGGGCTCACTTCCAAATGCATAATCCTTATTATCTGAAACTTTGGCTTCGTTTTACACGAGATTACAACATTTTAACTACTTTTATAGGTCAGAAAATTGGAAAAATAGGTCAATTTTTAACATTTTAATATGAAACACAACACTGCTACTCTCAAATCAATATTGCCCTGCTGATTTGTCATGTGGAAAATTACCTGACTGCCATTGTTCTCACAGCAACCAAAAAACAAGCATTCAAAAACCAAATCAATGTGGAGGAAACAGCTGCACCCACAGGAAGTTTCTGTTGATCCCCTCAACGTATAGCAAACTGGCCCAAAATTCATACCTTCACTTGTAGAGCGCTATCTACCTCCCAAGGTGCTCAAAGCACTTTTACGAACCGTTAAGCAAATTTACGAACTGATGACACAACATTAGGAGCGACTGGATGTTCAATATCGTTCCCAAGGATACTTCGACATGATCATGGCAGGACGGAGGACTGTAGGTTGTAGAACCGACAACCTCCAGGTTCACCAAGTACTGTAAGCACACACACATTCAGTGATATGAAAAGTTTGGGCACTCCTGGTCATTTTCAAGATTTTCCTTTATAATCACTGATTGATGGGATCAATTTCAATGAAATATATCATATAGCAGACAAATACATATGATGTATCCTTGGGTGGGATACAAAAAGCTTCCTATTTGTTAATTCAGCGCTTTAACTGAAATTGCTGATCCAAGCAACTGCTGCTTTATCTTGAAAAAATCTTGAAAATTACCAGCGATATTCTACATTATGTAAAATGTCTTCTGTGTCAATCATGTTTGCTTTTCTTTTGAAGGCAGCATATTTCTCACTTCCTGGTTCTTTTCAGTCAACTTGATGACTGTAGTTTTCTTCACTCACTACTAAGAGGTGGAGTTGGAGGAGGAGAAAGCCACCTCTCTGCCTTATCAACCACAAGTTCCACCAGGACGGCATCGTGAATGAAGCACTTCTTTTTTTCCAGCATGGCTGACATAAAGGAGCTACTACTGCTGCTGCTGATGCGAAGTACCAGAACACTCACTTGTGTGCTCTTCTTCTCCGTCTTCGTGTGGAGGTCAGAAGGTGAGAACAAAGATGATTCAATGTGTCAGTTGCGCTCTTCAGATATGTGTTATCAATGCATCAGCTTAAATCTAGTGCTTTCCTTGAAAATATCTCCTACAAAATTTCAATTGTTGTATAGATGGAAAATTAATAAAATTAATAAAAATTAAAAATACAAAATTAAATATATATTTTTAAAAACTTACAGGAAGTGAACAAATGTAACAGTTACTGATTGTAAAAGTACCAGATGAAGGGGTAAGAATTATTTCAATTGTTATATGGATGGAAAATTAATAAAATTAATAAAAATTAAAAATAAAAATAACTTAAATTATATTGGGAAAGCAGGAAGTGAACAAATGTAACAGTTACTGATTGTAAAAGTACCAGATGGAGGGGTAGGAATGATTTCAATTGTTATATGCATGGAAAATTAATAAAATCAATAAAAATAAAAATCTTAAAAAATAAAATTAAGAAAAAAACTTAAATTATATTAGGTAGGAAAGCAGGAAGTGAACAAATGTAACAGTTACTGATTGTAAAAGTACCAGATGGAGGGGTAGGAATGATTTCAATTGTTATATGGATGAAAAATTAATAAAATTAATACATAAAAAAAAATTATATTATATTAGGAAAGCAGGAAGTGAACGAATGTAACTGTTACTTGTAAAAGTACCAGATGGAGGGGTAGAATTTAATAAGCTTTGCTTCTTCCTACTCCTTTTGGACATGTGGAACTGTGAACTGATTATGTGATGCATTCAATTGCAATCTGATGCATGTTCAAATGAAATTAAACCATTACCATTACCAAATTTGACATGCAAGCAGCTTTTTTTTAAAACAAGTTTTCCTACATTATTGGGGTCAGTCTCCCCTTTTGAATGTGTCCTCTAAATACTTTTTACTGTTTTTCCACCAGCTAATTGCCGCAGACCAATCCAAGAGGGCTTCGCCATAAACCCCAAACTGTGGCTGATGAACACTTTTCCGGATGGCTCCAATGTCTTTATGGTGTGTCGTAACGGCTACGAGCCGGAGAGCGGCTCTGACATGATGACCTGCCATGAAGGGACGTGGACTGAGTTGACTCTTAAATGCAAAAGTGAGATCTCTTTTCACTGTAACTGTCATGCTGTCGAGATGTCGTCAAATCAAAGATGTTTGTCCACCATCAAGGGAAGGACTGTGGTACTCCTGTTGCTAAGCCGAACATGAGGTTTGATACCAGTGGTGGCACCCTCTTCGGCGATTTCATAACTGTCATATGTGATGAAGGGTGAGTGAAAAAAAAATATGAATATACAAATATACATAGTGGGCCAAGGATAGGTGTACATTTCATTTTTTTAATCGCAGTTAATTGGTTCCATACCTGTGATAAGTGTATTTCTGTCAAATAGGATTCCTTATGAATGTAATTTTTGGAATTTTGGAATTTAAGGACAGTAAATCTGACCTATGACATAGTTTTTTTTATATTAGAGCCCTCTAGACATGAAATAGCACCCCTATACATTTATAATACCCATATTTTTTGTTTCTTTCAGCTTTTTCCTTATAACGGAGTCGCCACAGTGCGTCTGTTTTGATCCGCATAGTGGGGATTCAAACCCTGGGTATCCGCTCCAAAGTCCTGAACGCAAACCACTACATCACGGCGGCTCTACACTTATAATATCCATATGGTAGACAAAATAACATGACATTACATTAAGTGTCAAAGTTGCAAAGTTGCTGATCGTGGAAATTGAACTAGCCAATATTACAATAGTCAGTGTATTAGTATATTTTAATGAGTTCTTGTAGTGGTCAGAGTTTTATGGCTCCAAGGGGGGGTTTAATTTGGTATTTTGTTGATAAAGGTTGTCTACCAATGAGTTACACAGTTGACGTGCGTTTTTGAACGCTGCTATGGACAAATTTGATTGGCCAAGATGGCTGATGATGCACAAAATAAACATCTTCTGACCAAATAATTTTATCAAGAATGTCTGGTTGTATACCTACTTTTGGCCCCATGTTGTATATTAGTACAGTAAATATAAACACAAGCACAGGAACCCTTGGAGGACATGTTTGAGTGACTTTTCTTCTGTTTCCCCAGATACATGATTCAAGGATTGAACTACAAGCAATGCATGGCGAAAGGCTGGTTCGGGAGAGCAACATGTCAACGTAAATACTTCCATTTAAAATCAATGCAAACTTCACCTACTTCCACTATCTTTCTCAGATTGTTGCTTTATCATTAAGAAAATATTTGTGATTATTTGTGCAGAATAATAGGCCCAATGTCCTTAAAGATAGACAGGCTAATTGCAATCACAAAAAGAAAGGTGCTGCTAAAAATCTCTTATGTCGCAACAAACAAAATCGATACAGTATGACGATTGACTTAAAATTTCCAAGCTTTGACATTTCTATTTGTGTCACTCTTAGCCATAACTTGCCAAAAGCCTGCAAATGTGACCAATGGTAAAAGCTCATGGGATTCCGAGGGCTTCCCAGCGTACGGAGAGGTCATACAGTACGATTGTGATGCAGGATACACTCTGCTTGGGAACAGCAGCATTGTGTGCAAGAACAGTGAATATGATTCCCCGCCTCCTGAATGTAAAGGTAAGCTGATAAGACTGGTCCCTATATTACATTTTTACAGTATTCTTGGTTATATGTATGCTTTGAGACATGACAAATCTACGGTGGATTTTTTTTTTTTTTTTAAGGTGGATATTTTTAACAGCTGAAATGTGACAAAGAATATAAATTATACATACTGCAACCACACCCATCCCTTCAGCCCATGCTCACACAGGGACTGGGACACCCATACACCCCCCCACCACATTCTTAGGGGCTGCTGTTCTTGATTAATGTGTCCTGGAAAACCTAGAAAATGATTTACCAATTTCCGGTCATGGAAAACTTGCAAAAAAAAAAAAGAAACGTCAAATGTCCTGGAAACAGTGAATGTAGCCTTGCCGTTCTGCAAATGCACTAAAAGGTCCCCAGACCCAGTACCTGGTAGGGTCCCCCATTCAGAACCACCCTACCAAGCCATTCTCCCCCTGCTGGGCCCCCCCGGTTGGGGGCTGCCCAACATACATAATGTTGATATAGGTGTGTAAATACCATTGCGATGAATTAATCACATTGCTAGATGAGTTAACTCGCTTAAGGCACACACAATGACCAAAATGTAGCACCAAACCTTGTTAACATAATTATATTTTTTACATTCTTACATATAGCCCTATTTGAAATGACAAAAGGACGGTCTCATGATGAATTATATATTTCCGCGGTTATTTTACAATGAACGTTAGCCAATGAGAAGCATGCAGAAGACACCGTTACAGGTTGTTTTCCACATTTTGCAGAGGCGTCTACATCACGTCCATCAACCCCAACAGTTGTGCACAGAGATAAAACTATCACAGCCAGCACAGAAGCGACCATCACGACTTCACAGGGTACATACACACACGCACGGTATCTCTAGGCCACGCCTCTTTCGAGCTTTTTGTCTCTGATGGATTTGGTCAACAATGGCAGACAAGTGCTGACCACAAGTGATCTTTGTGTCAAGGTACAGACCTGATCAAAATCAAGACCAGTTGAAAAATACATTTTTCCACATTTGGACCATAATGAGGTTTTAAGTAGAGCTACAGTATGCAAAACAAAAAGGGGGAGTGAGACAAAAATGTGTTTTTTACCTGATCAAAAGTTTAAGAGCACAGGCTATAAAAGCCAATATCTGCTCAAAATTCTCATTTTCTGTCAGGCATTCACACGGTCATGCCCTCCTGATGACTATGAAGCTCAGCTTTCTCTTCTTGAACATGGTCGGATTGTAGCAAGGCCTCTCGCAGTGTGTCCTTGCTGCTGAGGTCGGATGTTAAATGTTAAAACATGTTTTCAAAAACTGATATTTAAAAAAAATAAAACTTGACATCTGAAGACATTTTGTACAAATGATTGATCAGAATGAAGAGAGGGGCCATAACAAGCAGGAAAGGGATGGGTGTCGAAAGGCAGAATGAAAAATGGAAAAAGTGAAATCAACCAAAAAAAGTGTGGTAAGCAATTGGAAACGATTGAATAGCATGGCATCACTAAGCGTTATTGGCTTTTGCTTGCAGAAATATTGAAAAGGTAAAAAAAAATTAGCAATGCTAATGCTTGCATGCAAAACCTAACATGATAGTGCTGAGTGTGTCAATGTTAATACTAACTTGATGTGTGCACTTTCTGGAGAAATTGTGTGTGAATTCTGACAAAGATGCCCAAATCCCAATGTTGCGCTAGCATGCTAACACATAGCCCTGATGAGCTGAGGCCGGACTGCGATGTTGCAGCTTGCATGCTAACGCATTGTCTTGATGAGCTGGTGCCGGACTGAAATGCTGCAGTTTGCATGCTAACACGTAGCCCAGACGAGCTGATGCTGGACTGAAATGTTGTATTTAGCATGCTAAGTGTGAACATGTTAACACCTAGCATGACTGTGCTAAATGTCAAAATAAGAAAACCTGAAACCTGAAAAAAATTACTACAAAGCTGGCATGCTAATATAATATACAAGCATATTAACAGTTAGCATGTTAACATGTTTCATGTTATCATGAAAACACTCAGTATAGGTTTATACCTTTCAAAATAGCAAAAATGTCATGTTAATACAATAACAATGCTAACATACTAATAGTTAGCATACTAACACCTAGCCTGAAAACAGTAAACACCTAGCATGCTAGTGCCACTAACATGCCACTAACAGCATTCACACAATGGCTAAAAATGCTACTATGGTAATGTTATTATGCTAGCAATGCTAACATGCTAGCACTTAACTTGAAAGCACGGTGTTTCTGAGTTCTACTGATGGACACAGCTATAAATGCTACTATACTAATATTGGCATGCACACCTGGCATGTTAGCACTAAGTGTCTGTGTTTATTAATTTTCAAATAAGGCAGACAAGGCTACGATGCTAGTTACTAGGCAGTTAACATGTGAGTTAGCATGCTAGCAATACTAACAAGCTAACTGCTAGCATGCTAACACATAACATGACAGCACAATATACCAGGAACACTAAATTGAGTTGTACATTTTGACTTTGGAATATTTTAAATGGTTGAAAAATGCGGCAGCAGTAACAATTGTTACGTTTTTAAAGAAAAGTGGTAAGTTTGTGTAAAGCGCAAATTTTAGTCATGTGAAAAATAGGTAGCCTGGAAGCCAGGAAGTACAAACAAAATGGGTGAATTTAGAATTCTAAATGAGAGGAACCATAGGAATCAGTTGAAAAATTTATTAAAAATGGGAACATCAATGACAAAAATGTTTTTGATTTTTTGAAAATTTCTGAATGTTTATAAATATCTGAATACTGTGTAATCTTTACAGAAAATAATCTGATGACTGCAGACGCTAACAAGGAAGTTGGTGAGTTACTCACATTAACCCTTAAATGCACGAGTGATTGGACCCTACACTCTTCCATAAGTGGGTCAAAAATGACCCAAACTAGAATCAATGCGTTTTTATGCCAATTTTGCCATTTTGGTTAGGAATAATTACTTGTATGATATTTAGTATTATATTTAGGACCACACAAGAATGATTTCATGTTAGAAACGTCTTATTTTTTCACTTTTTTCCATCTTAAAAAAAGAAAACGACCTCGTAGTTAAAAATGTTCATGGCACGATATCAAAAATATGTTTTTTGAAGAATACCTGGAATATGAAATGATTTTTTATTACAAAGATATTTCAAGAAAACAACCTGACCGGGTCATTTTTGACCCACTTATGGAAGGTTGGGGTAGTAACACAAAAACAAAAATTTCTTAAAACATATAAAAGGTAAGTTAAAAATGTGAATGGCATGATATCAAAAACATGTTTTTTGAGCAATACCTGGAATATGAAATGATAACAATTTTTCATTACAAAGATATTTCAAGAAAACAACCTGACCAGGTCATTTTTGACTCACTTATGCATCTAAGTGTTAAATGTTGATGTCTACTTGACTGTATAATTCTATATATGTCCTCTTACAGATTATCTCCCTTTAATCGCCATGGTTGGTGTTCCACTAGGTAACGTTCCCGCTTTACTGAATGTTGCATAAATCTAAGTTTAAAACAATGTTTACTTTCCTCCAGGCGTAGGCATAGCGGTGTTGTGTCTGTATAGGCTTATCAAAAAGAAAGGGTGAGTTTCAATATTTTCACTATTTTGTTGTATCAGTTTCTTTTCTGATTTTTTTCATGATCGATGAGGCGTTTTGTTTGGTTCGAGATAAGGAAGTCGGTTGCTAAGCATCCGAGCAAAAAACAGATATCAGTATAGTAAATTACACTGATGCTACTATGCACACTAGTAAGGGGAGGAAAAAGTATTGGGACACCAATATTAAATTAATTTTACAAAGCTGCTCTGCCAAGTGGTGGGTGTATACACATTTAGTAGTTCTTCCTTTATACGTGCACATTATTTGTGTGTCGTTTTTGAGTCATCATACTAACAAACACCACCTGCTGCCTTGACGTATTCACCATAACATCTAAAATGGGTATCTTAAGAACAGAAAACACGTTTTTTTTTAACTTCAACATAGGTCATATGACACCAGAGAAGGCCTGAAGCCCAGGTTATTCAATGTCTAGAAGCCCCACCTCACCAAAGGTACTGGTGCGTTCCAGTACGTGAACGTAATAAATAAACATAGCAGTGGAATTCTGCAGATTTTGACGAGATTTGTGTTTTTACCTCCCAAGCATCTGATTGGAAGAGTGCTGGAAAACATCTGGGAGCCAGGAAGGACTTGCCAACGTGCTGCAGCAGTTCCTTCGACTGAAGGGAAGAAGAAAGAAAAGGGAATTTAATAGTATCGCGCGTCCACTGGCGCATGAAATCAAGCACTTTTTTGTAATATTTTTGTTTGTAAATTTTCAATACTTCCTAAAATGTTTTCTATTTATACTTATTTATATTGAAAACTGGAATAAACACTAACTTCTTAATGTACGCTGTATTTCAGGCCGTGCAAACGTAATGTGGACACTAGCTTATTAGCATGGACGAGGGGGTGTTACAATGTGGTTCAGTGCAGTGCCTGATAATAATAAAAAAAAAACACACAATCAACTGCATTCTTTTCTTTTGCACGTTCTTGGGCCTCATTGTGGGGCCCTTTTGCTCAGCGAGTTCCGATAACGGAAGGATAACAGGAGAAAGAATGCAGTAGACGCTCATGTACCACTAACCAATGCCATGCAGTACTGAATGTACCGAACATATATTAATGTACATGTATAGACCTCCAAGTCAGTGTACAGCTTGTACATTGTTTTTTTTTTCCTCTTTTTCTTTTCTCTCATTGAGTAAAATGACTGCATGTGGATATCATTTCAAATAATACTAATATACATAATATCTAAAGTACAGATTTTTTAAATATATATATAATTAAATATATATAAATATTTTATATTTTAATAAGTATATTATAGTATAATTTGTTAAATATTTGATATTTTCAATTTCAAATGAAGCAATAAAAAACATATATTTAGTAGATAAAACAAATCAAATTATACTATCCCACTTTTATTTATTAATGAGAAAAAAATAAATATAATGCATTTGTAATCATACAAATACTACATGAGGTAATTGAACTATAAATTTTAATTTATTTTTTATTTTTTGAAAAATAAAATGCCTTAATTTATTCTCTTTAGTTACTGTATTTATTTTTAATTTTGAATGTACATAATAGGTGAATTAAATTTTATAATTTGCCAAAAATACAAACAGGCCGTTGTACAGCATTTGTTGCCGTTTAAGAAGATTGTTTTTCTACTTTCTATCAATCCAAACCCCCAATTTTTTTTTTTTTTGCATCAGGGGATTTGACCACATCACTCAGGTTGATGATGTCATGATGTTTGCTGTAAAAGAGTCGTTTCGAATGTTCTTAGGAGACGTGAGCAAACATCAAGCCCCACTGAAAGAGGGAAATCTCTGCTGCAATTAAATGGATCCCACTAATAAGCACGTTCCCAGGCTGCAAAACAGCAGCTGCAAGCAGAAACTCCTTGTGGTCATGTGTACTCCTGCTCCTGGCCATGTGTACCCCTGCTCCTGGTCATGTGTACTCCTGCTCCAACCAGCGCAGTATTAACGATTCAACCTTACATTAAAGTGAAAACAAACATGGAAGAAGGGATGGGATCTCTGCACAGGAAAACCTATTCTCCCAGTTTCATCTCCCATCACCAAGCTGTGTACATGCGCCACAAACACAACCAAATCATACATGGGAGTTGCAGTCTCAAAAGCTGTTCAAGTGTCAGATGTTGAGCTCTGTAAATGTAAACTAGTCGCCCTTGTAATGCAACAAACGGGAAGATTGATACTTGCTCAGTGATAGTATTCCCTACTGGCATAATTATTATAATTATAGGACCCATTCAGGGAGTGAAGTAGTCAAAAGTAATGTTAGAAAACTATATTGTGATAGGCATCTTATTATGTAATACACAATTTTGTGGTCCATTTAATGCAATTTTGATTCATATACTTTATTCATATACATGCAATCATGCTCCCACTCATCCACTAAGGAGTTTTGATATACATTATGTAGAATTATTAAGGGTGTTACGGGACGATAAAAATGTGGAAAATATATGAATATATAGAGGCTGCACAGTGGAGAGTGGTTAGCGCACAGGCCTCACAGCTAGTAGACCTGAGTTCAATTCCACCCTTGGCCATCTCTGTGTGGAGTTTGCATGTTCTCCCCGTGCATGCGTGGGTTTTCTCCGGGTACTCCGGTTTCCTCCCACATTCCAAAAACATGCTAGGTTAATTAGCGACTCCAAATTGTCCATAGGTATGAATGTGAGTGTGAATGGTTGTTTGTCTATATGTGCCCTGTGATTGGCTGGCCACCAGTCCAGGGTGTACCCTGCCTGAAGACAGCTGGGATAGGCTCCAGCATGCCCGCGACCCTCATGATGATAAGCAGTAGAAAATGAACAAATTAATATAGGAATCTACTTTATATTATATACTTTATATTGTATTATATATTGTATACAGACGCTTATCCTCGCAAGGGATGTGGGTATGCTGGAGCCTATCCCAGCTGACTTACGGTGAGAGGCGAATACACCCTGGACTGGGTGACACCCCTAATAATTATGTAAATATATCCAAAGACGATATTTTAAAAAATGGTCTATATCATGCGTGTATCATGTGGCACTGAGCATTCAGGCTTAGTATGTTGCTGTTTTTGTTCTGTGGCTCTCATCGTACTTTTCTTTTGTGACACCACTGTTAGCCTAATGAAGTGATGACAGTGTCCATTACTCAACATGGGAAGCCATTTTACTCCCATCCTGTTTGTCATGGACAGGAAAATGGTGAAGCCAATTTGTGCTGTGGCCTTTCCGAGGATGGGAATTGAATTTGTGCTGACACCGAAGTTGATGATGATGTTCACGTACAGTACATGACAAATTCATATTTTATCACTGTTCAACAACATCCTGTTTCACACAGCCTAGAATTCTCATTTAGTCGAAACTGAGCTGTTAGCATCAGCTAATCCCAGATGACTTCATTGTGGACTGTTGACATGTATGCTCTTAGACTGTCTTTGTTTTTTTAAGGTTTGATTTATTATTATTACTTACTTGCCCCTACACATTGTCACACCTTTTTTGGATCCAGTTTGACCGAGATTGTCAAGTCTGTGACTCTTTATCACTTCTGAGTCAGCCTTCGTGTCCCATTCTTAGTCTATTTGCGTCATTTCTCAGTTAGGGTATAATAAACTTTTAACTGTGACGCAATAGACTTACAGTTTAAGGAACTTCCTTTTTAAGATGTAATTTGATCCCAACATTTAAAAACTTATGGTCTCATAACATTGCAGTATCACTATATTCTATATTTCATATATTCATGTATTTTTTTATTTTTTTTTTAAAAATTTTTAGCAGGATGCATATAACCTTTTAATGTTATGCAATGGCAGTCCATACTTCAAGTGAGTTCCAAATTGGACTATTTTGGATAAAAATTAATTTATTCATTTTCTACCACTTATCCTCACGAGGGTCGTGGGGGGTGCTGGAGCCTATCCCAGCTGTCTTCGGGCGAGAGGTCGGGTACACCCTGGACTGGTGGCCAGCCAATCACAGGGCACATATAGACAAACAACCATTCACACTCACATTCATACTTATGGACAATTTGGAGTCGCCAATTAACCTAGCATGTTTTTGGAATGGAGAATAATAGAGAACAGATATGCTAACACAATGGTTATTCAGCTACACAAAAAATAAACATGAACAGAAAAAGAAAATTTGGCCAGTATTTATGTGCCATAAACAGTTTTTTCATTTATAAGTCGCTCTGGAGTATAAGTCGCAGGAACAGCCAACCTATGGAAAAAATTGCAACTAAAATATGGTATATCCAGTTTATCATCACTTTCCCACGGTGCTCCAAATCTGAGATTCGCCTGAACCAAAGAATCTTGTTGTCAATGGTGACGCCAACAATAACAACTCTTTATCCACTGCAAGTTTTGTGCTTCCAAAGTCCAAGTCGGGAATCTTTGGAATCCTTTCCTTGACAGCATGAAAGCCTTGGATTTTGTAGGTTTAAAGGTAATCTTCCGATTGGCTGCTCATGCACTCTTCTTCTCAAGATCTCTGTTTAGACTAGCTAAAACACTTGTGCTCTTACATGCAGATCTTATTGTTGCAAACAGTGGAGTCATCAGCATTGGTCCCATTTTCCTAGTTTTCTATTGTAAACAAATATTGTTCTGAAATCTGTCTGAATGTGTTCATCATTAATGATTGGGTATGCTATGGATCTGTTACAACTTTGTAACAGTAGAGTGGAGCACTTTTACAAAAGTAAACATAGACAGAATTCCGTTGTGCACTCGTAAGGTCTGACTTGTGTTTGTGTCACTCTGGCATTCTGACAGAAACAAATACAACATAACCTTCAGGACACAGTAAATACTGTGTGGGTGGAAATGACAACAAAACCATAAACAAATACATTTACTGCAAATATACTTGAAAATGCTTGTAAACTTGAAGGAGTTGTGAGTGTGAATGGTTGTTTGTCTATATGTGCCCTGTGATTGGCTGGCCACCAGTCCAGGGTGTACCCCGCCTCTTGCCTGAAGACAGCTGGGATAGGCTCCAGCACCCCCTACGACCCTTGTGAGGATAAACAGTAGAAAATGAATGAATGACTTGAAGGAGTTGATGTCACAAGTGATGCAGATGCAATGCAACTTTTGATGCAAGCCAAACTATGGAATAGATGATGAGGCAGCTATTAATAAGCACAGCAAAAATATAACTCAGATAGCTAAAAGGCCAAAGCTAAAACCTATGTTGCACTGTGAGAAAGAAATACAAAAGTAACTTATTAAAAAGTGATGAAATTAGAATAAATAGTCCTCTTGGAAGGCAAGTTCTAACAATAAAAGAATAGAAAACAGGCTGAATAGATGTAAGATATGCTAACACAATGGTTATTCAGCTATAGAAAAGGTATCTAGTGTCTATGTAACATAAACAGTTTTTTCATTTATAAATCGCTCTGGAGTATAAGTCGCAGGAACAGCCAACCTATGAAAAAAAGTGCCGACTTATAGTCATTTCATCCCGAGGGCCAAAAGGGGAAAATGTGACGGTGTGTTTTTAACAGAAAAACCAGTGGAGGGTTGACTGCACGTCAGGCTTGATGCAGACACTCCCTGTGACTCACATGGCGTCTAAAGTGAGGCACATCTGGGGGCTTCGAGGATGGATCTAAGAGCCGATCTTTGCCAGGAATAAGGCCTTGAATGAATACGAGGCTATCCCTACTTAGTTATTAAATGTTTAAATTACTGTTCTGTTTATATTACATGTAAGATACTAAGTAACAGTTAGAGCACATTTTAACCACTACAGAAGGATTTGTCACCTGTATCACATAATATGTCAAATACACCCACCTCTATTTGACACCCAGATCACTGGAACGACTTTGAGAAAGTTAGTAAAGAAGTGAATTAGTTATGAGGCTAAAGTTAGAGTGCTGTTTCAGGACTGAAATTGCGTGGGAGTATTCGGTGGAAGGCTGATTCACAAGAGTGAATGCAAGAGTGCTTAACTGCATCTTCTTATTCCTTATTTACTATTATTTCCCACAGCTGTTTCAACATAAAACTCTTCCTGGGAACATGTGATGAAATAAGTCCGAAGAAAAGTATTGTGTACAATATATGTCCTAAGTGAAATGGTCTAAATATTAAGTATTTAACTTGAGGACAAAGTTGCAACATTTGAAAGTTATGGTGGAAAATATCAAATCAAAACAGGGTGGGCTAATCATCCATCTTTTCAAGTATATTTCATTTCAATATTTTAATGCAATATATTTTTGTACTGCTACAGTCAGTATGTCGTCATCCATAAAACAGCACAATTAAGTGTAACTTGGCAACACCAAAAACAAAGAATATAATCTCTTCTTTGCAACAACCTACAGTATAGTCACATATACCAAACAGCATAAAAAAATGTGTTATTGTGGCACAACAATTCATGCATTTAATTAGAAATGGAGTGTTGATTTAGTTCCCCCAGAAGGACTCATAATATCTGAACTTATAAATTATGTTAGACCACCCTTAAAAACAACATAGTTGACAAAAGAAGTTAAATCATATTAAATTTAGTGATTTAATAACGTATAATAATATTGTTACACATATAAATGATCAATAATGTAAAAACATGACACAATTGGTTGGTACAAAAATAGATATATTTCATATATTTATTAGAAACAAGTCAATACTTACCCTGATTGATGTCACAATGCTGCCGTCTGCTGGCCACGTAAGGAAACACACAATGAGGCTGTGTCGAGTTTCCCTCTACATTGTAACCGATTTCAAATGGTGCTAGACATGATGGAAACTCTGAACACCAAAAGAAAACGGTCAGCCTTGGTGAGGGCGGGCGGGCGGAGGGGTTGTAGTCTGCAATGATGAACACGCATCATGCTGAAAGACAAAATGTGTGATAAAGCTTTGTATTGGTTCTCATGGCGAGACATGGTGGCCCTCCTGAAGTCCGTTCCCGCTCAAGAACACCGATTTCAAATGGTGCTAGATTTGATTTGATACTCTAAGACACCATCTGAAACCGGTTCCCTGGGGAGGACGCCACCTCTGGCTGTGATGGTCCCCGGGCTCGAGGCTGCCATCTGCAACACGCAAAAAAAATACTATTACATTTTGACATCTGCATCATATTACATTGAAAACATATTGTGACACATTTTACTGTTTTTAAACATTTTACTGATTAAACATTTAGCTCCAATGTACGATAGCTACTTGATAAAAACACATTTGATATAAAATCCTGAAAAGTAGGCTGCTCTGTGGAGAAGTGTTTAGCGCGGAGACCTCACAGCTGGGAGACCCGAGTTCAATCCCACCTTCGGCCATCTCTGTGTGGAGTTTGCATGTTCTCCCCGTGCATGCGTGGGTTTTCTCCGGGTACTCCGGTTTCCTCCCACATTCCAAAAACATGCTAGGTTAATTGGCAACTCCAAATTGTCCATAGGTATGAATGTGAGTGTGAATGGTTGTTTGTCTATATGTGCCCTGTGATTGGCAGGCGCCCGAAGACAGTTGGGATAGGCTCCAGCACCCCCTGCGACCCTCGTGAGGATAAGCAGTAGAAAATGAATGAATGAATCCTGAAAAGTTTTTAATGTCAACATGGACACCATAGCAGGTCAACAACAATCCCAACGATATAATCACTGATGCGGTCAGGAGTGGTTCATTAAAAAATATACACATAGCAGCCTTTTGTTGTGGCCAACCTAAGGCACAAGTGCAATAATAATCCGACACATCTTAATATGTCACACTTGTGAGGTGGATGGATTATCTCGACAATGGAAAAGTGTTCATGAACAGCCCTTCAGACAGATTTGTGAACGATGACATCGACCTTTTGTGTCCATAGAAAGAGTTTTACGTCTGTCAGTTCAGGACAAAAAAATAGAAGCATAAACCAAAGTGCTGCATTTCTGTTTTTGTTGAGAAAATTATAAAGTAAATATTAATAATTGTCCCCTAATCCAAAAACCTCAGTGTGTCTTTCCATGACAATTTGACTGCCACATATTAATCCCCACTGCCTTGTGATTCGCTGTCGGCTTCTAAAAGAACTGTCACCATGGCTTTTCATTTAAGTCCGCAACGCGACTTCTCGTTGCTCCCCATGGCATCCTGGACTAGGCACATACCAACTTTTTATAGCCCAAACCGTTATGTCACGTAAACCCTGAATGCCCAGTTATGTGTGTGCACATATAAACAAGAGTAGGTGGTTAATCCTCTTATAGATTAGAGCTCCTAATTTATCAGGTGCGAGAGAAACAAATTCATCAGGCTAACGCGTTCTACATCAAAATTGTTTGTGCCGAATATCGACGAGCGGTCGTTGCACAATGTTGACGCTTATAGTTGTAATTTGATTTGTACGTTGTTATGAATCGATTTGTTTGGGAGTTACAATGTTAGCGGTGACCAGCAGCGACTCAGCGTTATTACGGTCAACTGAGTCAGAGTTCACAAAATCCAGCAGATGACTCATGTTCGTTCACTTATCTAACGTACTATAAATGCTCCGATTAACACCTCTATTTAACTAACCACCACTATAAAGCAAATGGCCTTTGTGGTTTCTAATTAGCAGAGTCAAAAACATTAGATTTACGCGGCTGTAGGGAACCTGTGTATGAACTCAACCGTGATATTAAACGGAACTGCAAAAAAAATTGCCCATCATTTACAATCATTCTGTGAACACATATTTCTGTGCATTATAACACGAGAAAACAAGTTAATATGAGCATGCTAACAATGCACGCCATTGGAACATACCTATTTCAACTATGATTTAATCGTTTGATATACATGCTGTGACCATGCATTAACACGAACACTGATAACATGTAATATTTGCAGTATCTTGACATATTTTGATGATTTAAAACACTATCGAAACTTCGTTTCCAAGCGTATCGATACGCATACTCATGTATGCAAGTTCCACCAACAACAGCCACAATGATACAGCAACAACACTTCCGATGTCCGCTCTCATCGGGATGGCTGTATCTTCCAGCACAAGACTCCAGTCCTCAGGTAAAAAACGCTGAGCGAGTTTATCCACTCTACCATCTGTGAATGACGCTGAGACAAACGGTTAGCGAGGCGTCGTGTTAGTCCATTTAGTTATTTTTGTGAGGGGTTTAGCATCAAAATAGGTATTTTCCATGACGTCCATTGTTAGCTAGCTAATATAAACTTTTTTTTGCGTCAGAATGCACAGAAAAGGGCAAGAAATATGTGTTCATGTTTCATATAAGGATTGTGAATGTTCCCCTTTAATGCTCGCTGAGCAGTTAGCTCCATACTGCAATTACAACATTGGTTCTCGTTCACAAATTATGGTAAAAAATGTGGTAAAATATCTTTCCAATTTTTCTTATGCTCCAAATCATTATTAAAGTAAAACAATGACTATTTTGAATTTGATAAAGAATTACTTTCCATTAATATCAAGTCCTTTTTGTGGTTTAAAGAATAAACACTGCTATAATTAGCGCATTTATTGCAATAGTGCTTGCATGGCAAAATCAATATGTTTTGGAATACATACTAAAATGTATTTGTATGTATTTACTGACAAAGGCTACATTATTTCATATTATTTCATATTATTTCAAATGCCACCCCAGCCTCTTTCATGAGTGGATATAAATCTGATATATATTCAATGCTACAGCAGTCTATCCGACCTATACATGTATTAGTGAAGCAGCTCACCACTCCTGACCCAATTCTCAGCCAAATGCTCCTCGGAACAGACGTGGGAGGAAGTGCCCCAAAAACTGCCATCGCCAAACGTCTTGCCATCTTCCTCCTTAGTCTCCTGTGTGAAAAAATATGGTTAAGAAAATGTTTACTCTCATTGCACAAAATCCTTGATATTGCCACAAATGCACCAGGACTGATATGCTATGTTTACTTCCATAAACACACACAAGAGTGTGACGTTGTGTTTTGTGTGTATTTGCATCACTTCCCAAGTGCAGCATGTTCACATTACACACAAATACAAGTCACATTTTTTTGGTAATGTGAAAAACTACATAACAGGATCGAATTTAAACAAAAAATATCATACCCTGCAGTGTGAGCGTAGTCAAAAAGACCAAATCAAGGCTCTGGAACTTTATGCAGTTCATTTTCTAATTAGTGTGTAAACCAGTAGTTTACAATATTAAACTTTTTGGCATGTTTTCTAAATGAATAAGACGTTATCCTGTTGGAGTTATCCAACATGACTTCATGACTGGACTGGTCCGCTTTGATGACGATCGTAACATTTTGACTTTTAATGTGAAACAGCAACACATTATCTTATATTACCAGCTCAGTAAGGAAGAACTTCAAAGGCACTGATTTGTTTTTGGAACACTTAAATATGTTTTTAGCCCATTTGGCAGACGGCTAGCTGGTAATGATACCTGTGAACAAACGTGGCCTCACACTGGTCTATTAATACATCATCATCATCACTGAGTGAAGCCCAGGTTTAATTATAGCACCTCTTTCCTCGGGGTCTATAATCTCAGCATGAAAGGGCCGTGTTCGCCGTAGCTTTTATGAGGTGCGCAGGTGATACCGGGGCCTGTGGTTATAAACACATACGTCCGCACGGAACCATATTTGTGTTGTTGCAGTTGTTGCTATGCTGTTCTTGTCAGGGACAATCCTACGGTACGCTGTGTAAACGCAATGCCCTCCTGTCTGCCATTTTGGACAGGTTGTTTAGCCTCATAAAGAGCGGCGGTAGAATAACTATTAAGGTCTCGATTCCTTGTATGTGAAAGTGGGTCATGTGGTGCGCTGGTCAGTCTGTGGAAAGTCGTTTGGGGCACCAGAGTCATGGTTCTAAAAAAAAAAAACACTGATTATTTGATTTATATTTACAGCAATGAGCTTCATTTAAATGGTTCACTAAAGGAAATCCACTCATGTGCATCTGATTTTCATCCCACGTGGAGAGAACGTTATCTCCTGCCTCTCTGAGGGGTCAGCAACCGGTAAGCAACCACACCCCCATGGACGCAGATCAGCCTCCATGTGTGTCATGACCTATTGTGCCAGTGCAGTTGTGATGATACTGGTAAATATTTACTCTTTTTCCAGAACACATTCCTTCATTTTAATGGTGGTTTTGTCTACGATCTGGACTTCTGAAGCATATGATTCAAAATCTCCTCAAACTGACTCATATGTTCTACATGGAAGCATCTGCATTCGTTCTGTCTCCATCTGTTTATTTATCCTATTGAATGCCAACGTCCCTGACTAGGAAGGACCAGGAAGGCCCAGGAAACAGGCTCCAGCAACTCAGCACTGCCCTCTTGTGTTCTACAACGGGAGTCGCTGTCATCATATCAAGTGCGCACTAAAGGGGAGCGAGATTATTGTTGACCTGGCTACTGTGACGCAGCAAATGTTGTTGACACCTGAAACACGACACAGGTTGCGTCACCGCTGTGTTACTCACTCCACCCCGCAAACAATTTATATTTCTTTAGTAATGACAAACAATGGCGCAAAGAAACGGACTTGTCCACTTCAATTCAAAGTAAAAAAAAATAGGCTTCCATTAAAGGGCCGTGCCAATCGGGACTGCGTAACATCTCCCACAACGGGATTACGCACTGTGCATCTCTTGCGCAGCATCCTATTCGCAGCACACGCTTTGTTTACATCATCTCATCTTCGCAAATAGGCCAAAGTCGACTTTTTTCGCCAAACACAACTTGACAAAAGCCCGCTACGTTCACGTTCTTTGCGGAAATTCCCACTGGATCTCACCGAGGATCGCCTGCGCCTGCTTCCCTCTGACGCAGTTTCATTTACCTGTTGTCACGTCGAACATACAACATTGTTGTTTTTTCCAACAGTACACATGAGCACTTGTCGTCAGCAGTCACCTCACTTCGGTGTTATGGCGACGAGGGAGGTGTTTTTGTTATTTTAATCACATTCGGACACTTACAACAGCAACACCTTTTATTGTGAGCGCTTCACGCATTAGGAAGTACTTAAGTAGTATTCTCGACGCCACATACGCAGCGCAGCGACGCTCTCGTCTCACAATAACATAAATAACTTACGTGTTTATCCCGGGGACTGTCTCCCTGCCTGAGCCGAAGGTGTGTCGTCTTGCCCTCCACCACGCCAGGGGAAGGCTGTGTCCGCGGCTGTCCCCTCCGCTGTCACTATCGGCCCAAGTACGCACGTTTATCGCTGCGTAGCTCCAGTACGATAAACAGAACGATTTTCCATAGCGCAAGCAACGAAAGCCCCGCCCACAGACACTCCCCCGGTCGCTAATTGGTCGAGAGCTCCAAGAAGGCTGTCGTCAACACCGGAATCACATGTGGCTGACGCATGTTTACAAACATCACTTTAAGTCATGTGGTAATGGGCGCCATTTTGTAACCGTAAAGTGTCTCCCTTTGTCGTGATGACAACCTCTTAGTGCTGTTTTACATAACTGTACTATGTAGAGATGGGAGGAAAATTGCTTTACCAGGCGTCTGTTTAATATAAAAATACACTTTGGTACAGTCACCTGAATTATCACTTTACAGGTATAACAGCACAATTAAATCAACCTTAAATAAAGATAACATTGCTGATTGACTGTCAGATATAACCGTGATTGTTATTGTGGATGAGGTTTGCAGTGGTGACAATGCAATATTTTGGTTGCATTATACAACAAATGCCAATCAAATAAGCAATGAATAAACCTGTTAAGTGAATACTCCTGTGTCAATGAAAAGTGACCATCACTAGGTTCGTAAAGGTAATCTATTTTGAGTTCCTTGGATTGCGTAGTTGTACCTAATATAGATAATATTTTGCAGCCTTATTTTCAATAGGTCATTCATGCAATGACAGGTTTCGTCCATTGGATGGCGGTGTAATAATCACATTTGTTCTGTATGTGGTAGACTCGTGTAAGGGCATATGCTGTTCTTTTATGTTTACGTGGTGATATAAACATTGTATTTGTTAACTATTACTGTACAACTGCTATTATGAAAGTCACGTAACACTGTAAATATAAAATTGATAATAGCTTACTTGTTTTGAATTATGTTTCACTTTATCAAAATGCACAACTGGCACCCTAAACATTCAGGGAGGAAAAGCTAAAAACGATAGGTACAGTGATGATATGGACACATTGGTAACAGGCTGATAGTCAGCTGTTTGTATTAATTAAAAAATTAATTTAAAAAAAGTCGTTATTTTGTTCTTGTGATAATGTCTTGGGTTGTTAATACACCAAAACAATCCTTTTACTTGCCTTTGGTGATTTCACCAAGAAATATGCTCGTTATTCCGTCAACTAATTGAACAGTATAGTAGTCAAATGAGTCGGAATACATAAATTGAGCACAGTGCGTCGCTTTAAAGGGTCCGACTAAAACACGGCGACATATTTACGTATCCGTTCCTACTTCCTGAATTAATCACCACGAGGGTAAGCGGTATAGAAAATCCATGAATGAATTGTATCATTTGTACAGTAATCGTTGCTGAGTAAACGTCGAAGCTAACCAAGCATTTAATATTTGCACAGGAAGACGTGTCAATATACTTCATATGTATGGCGAACATATTGCACCTATTTTACAAGACGTTTGGCAGACTGTACTACCTGGTGGTGGACATGATGGAGACCTGGTAAGTAAAACACTGACTTTGTTGACCTCCAACTGTGTCTTTTTTTGTGCTTTTCTACTTTTATTACCAATAAAAAAATGTTGATGCACTGCCAGTGGAAAAAGGGCAATCAGTGTCGGTTAAAAAAAAACAAAAACAAAACTGTACACTCATGTCATATGAAAAGTCAACATGCAAACACAAAAAGATCAAACATTTTTCTGACAAAGATTTGGCTGAAGTTTGCAACACAAAGTGATGTGTATCTTTTGCAAAGAACAGCTTAATGTATGACAGCTTAATCTTAACACATTCTTCATTAAATCTCAAATACTTCAGGGTGATAGCATTGGAACAAAGCTATGGTTTCTATAATGAATGTTTGGGCTGATACCCCTTGCTAAATTGATCAGATTTAGTTCAAGCTTCGGTTGGATCATTGCATCCCATATATTCCCAGCTACAATGGAAATTGTACACTTAACAGTTTGTAGTTTTTGGGCACATTGGGGGTGGAAAAAAACAAAAGACAATAATAAACAAAAAGTTTTTTTTTTACAAGGATATAACACCCAAAAATCATGTTAAGAATCAACAGCAAATTACTGAATTCCAATTTCTATTCCTTCAAGACTAATGGTAGGGGGTGCTGACAAATCCCAGTCAGCACCTTGCTGAGCAGTTTTAGTCCCAAATACATTGTACGCAGGCTCCTCCCAAATTTTTTCACATTACAGGCATTGTCATTATAGTTATTATGAAGGTCACTGATGGATTCATCCTGGGTGGTGGAGTTAGGAGAAATGGAGATGTGTGGGGGGGTTGTTTCAGGTAAGGAAGACAGTTGATTTTTCTCAATGTGTCTCTCCAAAGTGTGGAGACCTTTCAAGGCAGCTGGAATTGTGGGTAGTAATAACCAGTGGTTGATGGTTTAAGGTTTGGGGAGGGGGGCAGAGGAGGTGTCAAGATTCACATCTCTGTGTCGGCCACTGAGGTCTGGGTGGCAGAAGAGTGTCCATTAGTGGTCGGGGAAGCGTTGGTTCCATTTTCTGGTGGAGATTCTCCATTGGCGGTGACCTTGTCAAGTGGCTCCTGAGGCAAGGGGGCAACAGATACCAGGGTGTTGGCCTGGTTCTCCTCATCCACTTGGTAGGACTCGGCCTGAGGAAAGCACAAAGGCAGCATTTTGTTAGCATCAAGCTAACACATGCAACCCGAAGGAGTTTAATTTTCCTGTTCAAATAGCACAAGCAATCAAGCAAGACGGTGCGAAGTGAGAACCGATGTGCACATGTGGGTGTAGCCCCAAAGTAAACAAAGTAATTGGCTCTTAATTCCCATAAGTTCATGATTTACAGCTGTGTGAACTCAGATGTTGCTGCGAGGTCACACAACTCCCATACTAGTAACTCTTTCTGATAGCGTTCACATTTAGGGAGTGGCTAGATCAATGAGAAGACCTCCATGGATTTATACACAATATGTCCAAAAGAGTGGTGCAGAGCCTTGGAACAAAGACGGTTCCATCAAAATCGTAGCATGGGTGTGCCTCCATGTGGTAACTCTTACAAAGGATGATGTCATGAGCTAGTGAGAAAAAGGAACTCAAACCACGTGTAGACTTCTGGCAAGGGTTGAGTTACAAAAGGCTGCGTTAAGCGAGTCAAGCCGCTCTACTCCCTCAAGCGGGAGACGGTGATGAACTGACAATGGAAGAATCATATATTCAAGTCATAATCCATATGTACTCAAAGAAAAGTAGTTGCAGGAAGGGTGGTCCAAGATCTAATTCACATGGAGTACATAATAGTCACAACAACCATTGAAATTGGTTTCTAACGCAACATCTTTCTGCAGCATGGCTTATTTCGACCTTCACAGCATATATCATTGATCATCCATCCTTTTTCTAATGCCTATCTTAGTCAAGGTTATGAGAAAACTAGCGCTTATCCCAGCAGACTTTGGGTGAAAAAGAGACTTAGATTGGTCAACTCACTGATCAAATTCTGAAACTCATTAATTTGCCAGATTGTGCCCATCCTTTGTCAAACCTTTCCTCCTACATTCATAGACACACGTCAAGCCAATGAGGTAGTAATGACCGAGGCAAGTCAATAAGTCCATTACCTTAAAGAGGACCTTCTATGCTCATTTCCGACCCTTTGTATTGAGTTGTGGACTCCTATAGAGCAGCTAGACACTATAGCTTTCTAGATCTTCCAGAATCTGCACCTATTCTAACTGTATTTCTTTGGACTTACAAAACAGGCTTTTTTAATTTATTCCATCTATGGCCCGCCTACGGGCACCCCCACTCCGCTGTGATTGGTCCCACTAAGCATGTTCAGCTAACAGCTTGTACAAGTCACAGTGAGCCGGTGTTAGAAAACCAGGGTTTAATTCCACCCATATCTGTGTGGAGTTTGCATGTTCTCCCCGTGCATGCGTGGGTTTTCTCCGGATACTCCGGTTTCCTCCCACATTCCAAAAACATGCTAGGTTAATTGGCCACTCCAAATTGTCCATAGGTATGAATGTGAGTGTGAATGGTTGTTTGTCTATATGTGCCCTGTGATTGGCTGGCGACCAGCCTCTCGCCCGAAGACAGCTGGGATAGGCTCCAGCACCCCCGTAACCCTCGTGCGGAAAAGCTGTAGAAAATGAATGAATGCATCCTGTCATGCACTCACCAGCCGGACTCCTTTGGAATTCTTGTGGTGGGTCTTAAAGTAATAACCAGCCACAAGAAGAGCAGCCAGCAGCAAGCCAGTCAGCAGCAGGGAAATCAGCACCAGTTTCGAGTTCTTCCTCCAGTGAGGAACCGCCTCCTTCACACCGGTCTGGGCAGCAACACACAAACAAAAAGTACACGTATGACGATTATTGTCCTGCACATATTACTTGAGCATGTGTTTTTTTTTTACCTTATCTTTAATGTTGTCGTTGTTAAACTTGTTGACCATGCCTTTAATATCATCTACCAATAAGGAGAGGCACAGATTAGACACAGTACATCAACACCATCCAAAGTACACTACAGAGTTGGTATCATCCTTATAGCTCCAACAGAGACCATCTCTGACCTTCAACATACTGTCCAGATACAAGGATCTGGTCTGTGTTGTCTTCCTGGTAGATCTCTAGCTTGCAGTCTTCACCACACAACTCCTCGAGGACGCTCTGGATCCTTACTTTGGTGTGGTCCTGCAAGGTGATGAAATATTTTAGTTGAACGGTTGCTTAAGGCGATGTTTGTTTGTCATTCAGTGTCATGTAAGGGAGTGGTGGCTAAACTTTTGGAATTCACACACTGGCTTACTATAGCGATCTCACATTATTATGTATTGAAATTATGCGCTGAGCAAATAGAAAGTGATGCTTTTACTTACACAGTTGGAAAAGTGGGCGAGTTTCAGATTGACTGCGTTTTTATCATGGACAGCGTCTTTGCCAACGCACACGACATCGCCCTGATGGACATAAGTCATATTTTAGCATCCAACCAAACGGTCAATGTTACCGAAATATGATTAAAAAAAAAATCTCACCCTGGGAATGTTGTCCGGACCGTCTCCTCTCCCAGGTGCAGGTGCGGCGGTCTGTTGCTCCTCGATTTGGGGTTGATCAGGATACACGTCTATGGTGACCTGGCCATCGTCAGCTGCTTCACCTTCGGGTCTAGTTGTTTCCTCTTCGTCACTCATCTGTTCTGTAGCTGGTGTAATTTGCTCAGCGGGTGTGTTCAAGTCAAACAAAACGGTGACTTTTTCATTGCCGCTCTCTGAAATTTGAATTAAATGGAAATGAGTTATGCAGCAGATAAGCAGAGTTTGTACTGTGGGCCTTTTTACCAGTAGGCATGACTTCTGCTCTTTAAACATGCCAAAAAGTGTCCCTCTTGGGTTTTAGTTTAGTTGGTTTGTCATCATCATGTGTGGTTAGGCGTTAAAAATATGCATAGCCAGAACTTCCGCTAACTCTGACTCATCGGGTATCTACTATGAGGACACCAACTCCAATATGAGGATGGAACATCATTAAAGGTTTGTTATAAAAAGGTTACATTTTTCTCAATATAAAATAGAGAATGGCACTTTATTTTAGTGGCTATTATTTAGATACAATTATTTTTTATGTGCCTATTGCATGAAGCTTTAAAATAAAAATAATAAAAAGCACCCGCAATGTTAAGTACTATTTATTTCAATAAAACAATTTGATATGCATATTTGACTTTCATCTAAAGTCACTTTGTGGAAAAAATATCAGGATATACCTGTATATCGTGCATCGATATTCAACCTAAATATATCAGGATATGAGTTTTTGGTCCATATTGCCCAGCCCTACCTAACGTTTACTTTTCCAAACTCAAAAACAAAACGCAGCAGCAGTGTTGAAAACGCCAATATGCGTTAAGTGTGTGGTGGTGAGTGTGTGTCGCTAGTCGCCAGAGTCGTGCGGCAAGGTGTCACTACATCGATAATGTAGTTTTTTGGCATAACAATGTCAATAATTTCCCCTTGTGGGTTAATAAAGGCATATCGTATAACAATGCTGCTGTATAGCTTGATAAATATGCAAGTCATTACTGTATGTAATTGGAGTGTTGGTGGTTTTTGAAGGTTTTTTTCAGAAGGCTTTATTGGCAAAATAGTTGCGTTCCATTATGTGCATTTTTAGCTGCCTCTTTTTGTAAGCTATTTTTAGCTATTTAGAACTCACAGAAAACAAAGACTTGTGTTCATGTCTTGCATATGGATTGTGAATGATGGGCAAAATTCCACAAAAACTGCTGTTTTTCTTAAGACAGCAACATTTTCTCAGACTTTAATCCAATAATGTATCTTACCAGACGGAGTCACAACAGGAATCATGTCTCCACGTATGTAGCCTTCTGCATGCACGGTTGGCAATGCATCTGTAACAATGTTCTCATCTTGTGCTCTGACTCCTGCTGTAAAATAAAATTTAAAAAAAACAGATAAATATGCAATACTTGCTGGGTTGGAATTTTGGTTGCAACTCTCAAATGATTTTAATGTTTATGTATATGCTAACTGGCTAAATTTTGAGTGGTGATCATACAATACATGCTTTAAATTCCATGGCTGAGCAGACTGGATAGCATCCAGCTTGCAGTAGAGCACTTTAGAACCCAAAGACTATCTGATCTCCCGGTAAGACCTTAAATCAATGAGCGCCACTGTAATAACAAAAAAGTCAATAGTAGACCCCTTTTCAAATAAACCGTTTTCCCTACTACAAGACAAGGCCCGGCCAAACTATCTCACCTCCCACTGGGAAAGATGCTGGGAGCTTCCCAGGAAAATTTGTCCACTCATGGCAAGCACACAAGAGCCAATGCGATGGGCTTTTGCCAAACTACGAAACACAATTTATTATTATAAAGCTGCATGCCAGAAGACGGTGTTTCACACAAGCTATAATGACGTATTTTGTCAGTCACAAAGTTCTGTTTAGTCTTACGGTGCTTCTATCGCCAGCATAGGATTATTTTTCCTAAGCCAAACCTAACTAACAGTACTTAGATTAAAAATGTGTATATACACATTTGCAAGAACCTGTTGATTCAGACTCTACATGGTCTGTTGGTTGGGCTTGTTGCGTTTGTGTCTTTTTCAATTAAACTTTTATTAATATTGTTATGACTGTTATGTTCCAATGCATGCAGAGGGTGGTGTTTTGTTTCAGAGACATACAGTATGATTAGATAATAGAGCTTATTAAATAGTTTGAATTGAATTCCATTGAATGGGGCATCCAAAGTTAAGTCATTTTTGAAGAATTATTATCATTATGTCATCTTCCGCTCATTATTTAATACTATAAAATCGAGTCTTATAGGGTTATTTCTAGCTGCCATGTATTTCTTTTTTTATGTGAATATGCACACTGGTTTTGTCTTTTTTTGTGTGTGCGACCCCACCCTGCACTGACACTGATCTGATGATGAGGTTGAGGCCTTTTGTTGCCGTGACAGTTCAAATTGCGGGAGGAGGGTCCGGCAATCAAAACAAAAAGACAGCATTCCTGCTACCCAGATTTCCGTCACGCTGCCAAAACACCACCACCATCATCATTACCTCACTTTCCAAACATTCCCATAATGCGTCAACTCTGCAGATCTCATTACGCTCTCGCTTGCTGTGTTAGTTTTGCTGCTTCCTGTACTCTCTCAAATTGGAATATTGTTTTCCTTTTTTTTTTTTTTGCTCACATGCAGCTTTAATTTAGACCTTGGCAGCGTTTTGAGCTGACACAAAGTTGGCTTCAGATGTGTATTGCAATTAGGTTTGCGGTGATTTATATCACAAAGTCCAGGAAAATACAGTATATCCACACACATACTTTTATTGGTATTAGTTTTTTTATTTTTTTGACTGACATAAGCAAGCATCATGGACTGTTCATTGCCATTTTGTCTGTTTACGACTGATTAAAAAGCTTCACAATGTGATTAAGGTTGCTTTCATGATCTAATTGGAACAATTACATATCGGTCATTATGGTATTGCTCTGTTATCCTATTTTGCACATGAAAAGAGTTTAGTTTAGACTGCAATGAGTGAGACATTTTTTATAGAGACCTGATGAATTCCCATCTGAATATTCTGAAGTTTTGGATCTTGGCATTCTTTAAATCACTTGAGGTTGGTAGGATATTTTTTTTTTCCCGAAATACTTTTTTGGCATCTCCTAAATTCCAACATGTTTCTTAAATGACACACAACGTATGATCAAAGGCTGTGAACCATATACTGTATAAGCATCTCTATAGGTTGCTTTTTATAGAATGTAGATGATGTCTCACAGTAGCGGTATCAGTGCTTGTTTTCTTTTGATAAATCAAAATGACAGGCAGGTGCCACTATAGTGTTGAGTGTGAGCAGGTGTTTGAGTCAGTAATCTTTAAGTTCTTTTGCGGCATGCTCCATCTCAGCAACTGTCCATAGCAGCTGCACATTATATTGTATGTATGTGTTAGGTGGGAATGGGGTTTCGAGACTTTGCAATACATACATTACTGATGTTTTGGCGGTTTCTCTATTCACGGCAAGCTAACAAGGTATTTTAATGTTGTGAATGAAGCATGAATTTTTTTTCCAGGTAGATTTTGATGCTGTTTGTCAGAAAATGGAAAACAATGCAAGCTACAACCTACAACGCTAACCTGAATTTTGGCTGTGGCATTTTGTAAGAACACATGCTAATATAATGATTACAGAAAAACAGCCGTTAAAGAGTGACCATATTAGCCTGAGAAGCTCAGTGTTTTTTTTTTTAATTTTTTAACATTCATTCATTCATTTTCTACCGCTTTTAGCGCTTTTCCTCACAAGGGTCGCGGGGGTGCTGGAGCCTATCCCAGCTGTCTTGAGAAAACCCACGCATGTACGGGGGAACATGCAAACTCCACACAAAGATGGCCGAGGGTGGGGAAAAAACAAAATAAGAAGCCAAAAAGTTACCACTTCCACACACAATAGGAGGAGAACTCATTCATTCATTCATTTTCTACCGCTTATCCTCACAAGGGTCGTGGAGGGTGCTGGAGCCTATCCCAGCTGTCTTTGTGCGAGAGGCGGGGTACACCCTGGACTGGTGGCCAGCCAATCACAGGGCACATATAGACAAACAACCATTCACACTCACATTCATACCTATGGACAATTTGGAGTCGCCAATTAACCTAGCATGTTTTTGGAATGTGGGAGGAAACCGGAGTACCCGGAGAAAACTCACATGCACGGGGAGAACATGCAAACCCCACACAGAGATGGCCGAGGGTGGAATTGAACCCTGGTCTCTTACAGACCCCTGTCCGCACCCCATCATCTCTTGGGATTTGAGTTAGAGGAATGTGGTGAGCTGTAGAGGAAGACAAACCTACATCTCCACACATCTCGTTGACTGCTCACCCTCTCCCAGTCACGCACAGCTAATCCCAGGCATCCACTGAGGTGAGCCACTACACACCTCCCACGTTCTGGAGGAAGCGCGTCAGGATTCCAGACCATAACATTCTCCTCTCAGTACATGTTACGCTCTTGGGACAAATAAAGAGCAGTTGCATATTTCCCACGGTCTTAGAAAACTCACGTTTCATCACTATTTAGACACTGCTTATTTTTCCTTTTAATGATGAGGCCTAGGGAGGTGACGAAGATCTGCCTACTTCCTTGGACATGTGATCACTTATTCACACAACGAGACACCAATTTGTCTTACATTTGTAGCGTTTCTGTTGCCATCTGTGTCCAGAACGTAAATGCAAGCCGATTTTAAAGTGTATTGTCAATACTAGAGTCTTAATAAAGACTTCTTTGTTCCCAATATTGACAGTTACTATGGTACCCATTATGTCATTGTATGGTCATATCACCTTGTACTTCGGTATGAGGTACATTATTTTAAAAAAAAAACTTAAACTGTATTATAGAAAGCAGGAAGTGAACAAATGTAACAGTTACTGATTGTAAAAGTACCAGATGGAGGGGTATGATTTAATAAGCTTTGCTTCTTCCTACTCCTTTTGGACATGTGGAACTGTGAACTGATTATGTGATGCATTCAATTGTAATCTGATGCATGTTCAAATGAAATTAAACCATTACCAAGAGTCTTGAACCAGTCACGATGTGCTATATATCACCATATTGACAGTTACTATGGTACCCATTATGTCATTGTATGGTCTTAACGCCTTGTACTTCGGTACGTGACAAAAAATTAAAAAACTTTTTTTAACTATATTAGGAAAGCAGGAAGTGAACAAATGTAACAGTTACTGATTGTAAAAGTACCAGATGGAGGGGTAGGATTTAATAAGCTTTGCTTCTTCCTACTCCTTTTGGACATGTGGAACTGTGAACTGATTATGTGATGCATTCAATTGTAATATGATGCACGTTCAAATGAAATGAAACCATTACCATTACCAATCAGATGGTTTCCTCACACTGTCTGTCTGTTATATTGTATGTTTTAACGCCATGCTTGGTCTTGATTTAGCCTTGCTAACGTGCATCTCTTAAGATGCCTGCACATAAAGATTCATCAGGACACTTTTCTCAACTGGACATTCTTGGCTTTTACACGTATCTTGTATCCTACAACATACCGGTAATTGCATATCACATTCCTCTTAAAGAACCTGAGTTGTATAGTTTAGAGTATGCAGAGGAATGTGACACCGGAGCCTTAACCCTTTGGGTTAAACACGCTCTGCAACTCTACACTTTTTGAAACAACAGGCTGCTGACCCCCACTATCTTGACTGTGCCCAACCTCCCCCCCCATTCATTCCAGTCCGGGGCGATTAATAGCCGTCCCGTTCTCTCCCCTTGGCAGGAAAACGACAAGCTTTCATGGTTTTAATCAGGTCTATGGAAGCACCGTGTACTTCACCCGGTGCTGCTCAGCTGGGGCCGCCACATACCCCCGAGGCCTTCTTATCAAAAGTACAGTGCCTGCTTATGAGGGCCACAATCAGGAAACGTGACATCTGCTTTCAATTGGCGAGTTGTCGGAGCACCCCATCCACCCCTCCTCCACTCCCCACTCCACTGCACACTAACACTCACTTGTGCCTACTTTGTGCAAAGCTGTAAAAAGGCCTGTTGGGTTTGATTCTGTGCAGGTAGACTTTTGAGGGCTCGGTTTGCACACCGAGTCAAATATTCTGAGGCTTTGTATTGATTGTATCCAGAAATAATTTGAGATGTACTACATATTTTCGAAGAGCAATTACTATTATAGTGCGTTCATCCACGGGTGGTACTGAGAAATGGCTACAACAAGACCATTAAGACGACCGACGTGAGTGCACTTAGTTGACGTGTAAAGATTTCATCCTTGCATTTGAAAATGCGGTCAGTGTTTAATGCAGCAAAAGTCACCATGTTGTATACAAGCCTGCTCTCTATGTTTATAACTTGAATTACGGCTTCAAATGTTGAATGAAGGCTTGTTTAATTAAGCCACGTTTCCCCCAAACTCACCGCTTTGAGAATGTGTAGGCGGGATGGAAATACAGTCGTCCCTTGCCTACTATGCGGTTTGAATTTCATGGCTTCACTAAATCTGTATATTATTCCTGTTTTGTGGTTGACTGAGGCCAATTATTTGTCAAGAAATATGCATATCCATGCAAACTGTATGTATTCTTGGCTTAAATGAAAATATTTCATACCTAAAAATGGCTACATTAAATTAAAATACAAATATATGGCACTCGGAAGACTCCTGCAATGACTTAATATGCAGTGTTGTACACTGGCCACTAGATGTCAGTAATATTACATTAACTATGAATACAATGCAGGAAGTACAATGTGCAGAAAACTCTTCCAATGCTAACATGTGAGTCTATGTTGTCTTATTTATGTGTCTACTATATGGGGTAATGTTAGTGTAAAGGTGACTATAGGGGTGTTATCTTATGTCTAGAGGGCTCTAATAATGTTAAAAACCCTATTAAGAAGTTTGTCAACAGACTTTCAACGCTCTGACAATGAAAATATTCCATTTATAAATAAGGAATTCTACTTCACAGAAATTCACTTATCACAGTTGGGTTCACTTATCACTGTCGTGTCCGGAACCCCATTAACCGTGATTAAACTTGGGATTGCTGTACCTAAAAACTATAGCCTCATGACACAGTGAATATATGACATTTGGAAAACTCTTCCAATGCTAGCATGTGAGTCTATGTTATGTGAATCTATGTTGTCTAATGTGTCTACTATATGGGGTAATGTTAGTGTAAAGGTGACTACAGGGGTGTTATCTTATGTCTAGAGGGCTCTAATAATGTTAAAAACCCTATTAAGAAGTTTGTCAACAGACTTTCAATGCTCTAACAATGAAAATAGTAATAGTAATATTACATTAACTATGAATACAATGCAGGAAGTACACTGTCCAGAAAACTCTTCCAATGCTAACATGTGAGTCTATGTTATGTGAATTTATGTGTCTAATGTGTCTACTATATGGGGTAATGTTAGTGTAAAGGTGACTATAGGGGTGTTATGTTATGTCTAGAGGGCTCTAATAACCCTATTAAGTAGTTTGTCAACAGGCTTTCAATGCTCTAACAATGAAAATATTCCATTTATAAATAAGGAATTCTACTTCACAGAAATTCACTTATCACGGTCGGGTCTGGAAGACATTAACCGTGATTAAACTTGGGATTACTGTACCTAAAAATTGTAGCCTCATGATATAAAAGCGTACTCGCACTAAGGCAACCGTTCTGTGCTTGGGTCCACTGAACACCTAAAGTGTATGGTCATTGTCAGTGTACTCAATTGTGCCGAAAGTCAAACCCACAGCATAATTGCTATCCTGTGAATACATAATAATAATAATAATGATGATGATGAAAATGTGTCGAAAAAGCTGTTTTGGCCAATTATGGCTTGCAGCAATTATGCTGCGAAAGATGCTATTGTAAATGTTCATTATACCGAACTGAACGACACTGCTCGGTGAACAGTATACAGTACAGTTACAGTATATATTTGCTTGTATCGCCATGGCGCTATGTTGTCATTGACATCTGACTGTCCGATACATCTGCTCCTCCTATGGTGGCTCCACAAACAATGATTCCCATAATTACATGCTTGAACCTTAGCAGGAATCTTGGGCTGGGTTCGCCGCCGGACTATAGAGCCGCCCTAAAACCACTTAACAGCACACACACCATGAACTGTGTTGTGGAAATTGAACATCGGTGAAATATTTAAGGTGGTACTTCGAAGCATGATGATGTGTTTGCAATGTTTTGTGCCTGTGTTTTTTCACAACAGTCCTATCGGCGCTTTCCACCAGAAGCCAGCTGAATGTTCTCTTGCAGGAGTTTTCCCCCTGCGGGCCTGCCCTGCTATGCTACCAAAACTCCTCTCTCCGTTTGTCCCGGTAACCGTTATGCTCTTGAGCATCCATAAATCTCACCCATTGAGTTCCTACTTGCAAAACGATCACCCACTGATTACATAATATGCAGCATGGCTTCCATCACAAAAGAGTTATTTGCATTTTGTTAAAATAAAAAAAGCAAGAATTAGAGGTTTTCCGTATTTGTGATTATTGATACTTGTTTTTTATGAATGTTTGTTTCTTTCTGTTTTGATTATCTATGCCACAACACTGACGTATACTTCACTGTCATCTCCAATTTGATACCTAGGACATGATTTAAACTTGGCTTTGTCACACTTTTTTCTCTGCACATTCATTTTATGATTAATGAACTGAAACTGGAGTTTAATGAAATCAGCCTGGCTGGAACTCCTACTTAATGCTGAAGTAACTCCCTTGGGAGGAGATTTTGGGGGAGGCTTAAAGGTGTTTGCTGCCTTATTTGGTTGTGTGATAGTTTTGATGCTGCAAGACATCAAGTCTCTGCTACACTGGATGGAAAAAAAATGTCAGAAGGAAAGTATTGATTGTGCAAAAAAAAAAAAAAAACTGGTGACGAAAACAAGCATGAGGTCATGCTGAGATGCTGCAAATGAAAATAAATGACCGTATGCTATTGCATCAAGTAGGAACAACTTTCATAATATAAGTTCCACATTTTGAACTTGAGATGTATCCGATTTTCCAGATAGTTCAAAAAACCATCAGTCAACTTGAATGTGTCAGGACCGTATAGACACACGCCCTCTTCCACTCACGCATACATGGCTTCACATTACATCTGGCTAAATATAAACCTTAGTCAAGTTGTAGTAAATAGTAGTTAAACAGATATATTATATTTTTAAAATAAAGATGCATTCAAATAACATGGCTGGAACCTCACTAAAAGACGATCCCTTTGTTTAGCTTGGAATATCATATGTTGAATGAAAAACAACACAATTGTTCACTTTGTTTTCAGTATTGAAATATTTTTTTTTAGTAATTTAGAGCTCTGAAAGGTTGTAGGGCTAAAACTGGATTCAAACTGGATTCAAACACCCCAGCCCTGCACTCTCTTTACAGTTTTAACCACTTCTGCAACTTTCTTTCTGTCTTTAAATTGAATTTTATTACTTACCATTCATGACTGCGGCAGCGAAGAGTAAAGCCAACGCCATAATTTTGGCGGGTCGGTCTTCTCGCTGTGAGGCTGATGCTGCCATGTGCACGTGTCTGCCGGGTATGGGTCAAAATGGAGGGAAAGTGGAGGTAAAGCTGGTTTAGCTGTGGCTTAAGGTTTCCTCTTGCTCAGAGTGGATAAAGCACTACTTGTGTTCTGTCACTTTTATACAGCCCTCCCATTCTCGCTCCCTTTCCTCCCTCCCTCCCTCACTCCCTCCCTCCCTTCCTAGTCGAGGCCCAGCCCTGCACCCGTCTTGGTTACTTTAACCCTTCCCGTGAGGCCACGCCCCTCACTGTGAAGGAAGGCAGATGTTGTGAATGGATTCTTGCTTTTTTTTTTCTCCAAATATCTTCTAAGTTTATCATACACTGGGATTCAAACATGGGTGCTCCATGACAACTGTGACCTCATCTGGATGGGAGCATTAATCCAGCACACAATGAAAGGTGATGGCTGACACTCTGCTCCTTAACAGGCTTACGGAGATGGACTACAGAACACAATATCATGCTTGCAAACAAAGGTGCGAGTCTGTGTCATGCTAATTTTCTTAATCCGTTTCTGTAGCCGTGCTCAAGAAGGCCATCAATCAGCCACAAGTGAAGACTCTGCAGGATCCGTTTAAGTATTTCACACTTCCACAAAGACCCCCGCTAGCCTCTATACCCCCACAGCCACTCTTGTGTAAATTGAAAATGGTTCTCCTGCTTTGGCACATCTGGAACCATTGGTGAAGGTATTCCAAAATGACTTGTTAAAAAATACACCGCCCTCTTTTTTTTTTTTGTCATTTAGTAGAAGCCGACTGTGGAGATCTATTCTTAAAACAGCCAGTAATTTGACACCATTGCCTGTCACCCCCCTATTCCTTCTCCCCATTTCCTCTGCCGTTCCCCCTCCCCCTAAAAAGACCACTACTAAACTTACTAGTGCAAACAGCTTGGTGTTTAGGCAGCCAATTGGCATCCCACTGTGACTTCAGCTTTGCACCCCCAACCCGATGAGAAAAAGACAGAGAAGCGATGTATTCCCATTACGGCGACCACAGCCGGACAGCGGCAGTCACATCACCCCAGTAAAAATATTAATTAGTCTATTAGCTAGTTATGTGTTTGGACGATACTTCAGTCCTCGTCAATCACAACTTCCTGTCAGATGGCATTAAACACACCTTTAACTCTCAGCAGCGGCACAAATTCCATACTCCGGCACAACCTAAGTGCTGTTTATGTCTCCTGTACGACATATTACACGTGATGCGCCTTGCTCCTACATGGGTATGCTTTTTTCCCCCATCACTTCCTGCATCTGTGTTTTTGACCAGAAAAGTGCATTAGAAGCGAATTGAAAAAAACTGAAAAAAACGATACACCCCCCCCCCCCCCCTTAGGTTTTTTTTGTCAAAAATCACAAAATTGAAAGTCTGGCATTTTATGCCATTTTTGGGTGCTTCTGGTGCCCCTGTTGAGTGTGTGTGTGAGCTTTCCACTGTGTTTTATTTTTATTTTTTTAACCAGAAAAGTGCATTAGAAGCAAGTTGAAAAAATTGAACCCCCCCCCCCTTACGTTTTTTTTGTCAAAAATCACAACATTGAAAGTCTGGCATTTTATGTGATTTTTTGGTGCTTCTGGGGCCCCTGTTGAGTGTGTGTGAGGTTTCCACTATGTTTTTGACCAGAAAAGTGCATTAGAAGCAAGTTGAAAAAATCGATACCCCCCCCCCCCCCCCCACACACACACGTTTTTTGTCAAAAATCACAAAATTCAAACTCTGGAATTTTATGCCATTTTGGGGTGCGTATGGGGCCCCTGTTGAGCGTGTGTGAGGTTTCCACTGTGTTTTTGACCAGAAAAGTGCATTAGAAGCAAGTTGAAAAAAACTGAAAAAAACGATACACCCCCCCCCTTACGTTTTTTTGTCAAAAATCACAAAATTCAAACTCTGGCATTTTATGCCATTTTTGCGTGCATTTGGGGGCCCTGTTGAGCGTGTGAGAGGTTTCCACTGTGTTTTTGACCAGAAAAGTGCAATAGAAGCAAGTTGAAAAAAATCGATACCCCCCCTACGTTTTTTGTCAAAAATCACAAAATTCAAAGTCTGGCATTTTATGCCATTTTTGGGTGCTTGTGGGGCCCCTGTTGAGCATGTGTGAGGTTTCCACTGTGTTTTTGACCAGAAAAGTGCATTAGAAGCAAGTTGAAAAAAAAAGATATATCCCCCTCTTACGTTTTTTGTCAAAAATCACAAAATTGAAATTGCACCCAAAAGTGCACTCTTGAAATGCATGATGAAGTGTCTGGGGAGAATGTTTGCACTGCGCTTTTGTGAAAGCACATTCTCACGAGGTCTCCCCTAGCCTATACTTTTAAGACCCACAAAAATCCAAATCCAGACCTTTTTTATTCTCCTGCATGCTATATCCCTAAAAGACATAAAATTCTCGATATTTCTCTCACTGTTTTTCTCCGAATATTAATCATCCCTGTTTTATTTGGTAGCAAAAGTATTTGCTCTGTATTCTGTGAGTGGAATATGTGAGAGCTGCTGGCAGAATTTCTCCACAGGAAGTTATAAAACAGCCAACTGTCCACATGCGATGGTCTTTCTAGTGAGGAGAAATTCCTGGCCACCCGGAACAATACCACCTCGATGATTCATGAGTCTTGACGTAAGACGTTAAAAGAAGTTCTTCCTGAGACTCGGTTTGAGCTCCAGTTTCAGTTTTATTCTTCAACTTAAAGTGTATATTACTGTCTTAGTCTTAATTCTCATGCTTAAAACTATTACTAAAACTATAAGGGTTTGTTTTCTTTTTTTTCTGGAAGAAAGGAAACAAAATAATACTCGCTTTGGGTGCAAAACAAAGCTGTGCAAAAAAATATAACAACAAAATAATGAAATTTAAAGGCCAGAAAAAGGGCATCAATATTATATTCATTCATTCATTCATTGGGGTGCTGGAGCCTATCCCAGCTGTCTTCAGGCGAGAGGCGGGGTACACCCTGGACTGGTGGCCAGCCAATCACAGGGCACATATAGACAAACAACCATTCACACTCACATTCATACCTATGGACAATTTGGAGTCACCAATTAACCTAGCATGTTTTTGGAATGTGGGAGGAAACCGGAGTAACCGGAGAAAACCCACGCATGCACGGGGAGAACATGCAAACTCCACACAGAGGTGGCGGAGGGTGGAATTGAACTCCGGTTTTCCACGACCGCTGTGCAGCCCCAGATTGCATGTTGAGTACTATAAATGTGTACATGTTGGCTGGTCTGTACTAACATTGAAAGTACTCCTTATCTGTTGCTCCCCAAGGAAGTGTACATTTCTATTTGAGAAGAATTGCACTAATCTAATGTCACACCCCAGGAAGGAATTAGCTTTTTTTTAAAATTTAATATAATTTTTTTAAATTAATCCAATAGAAGAAGCAAAATATGTTTATTACACAACGTTAGAGCTACTGCATATATCGGTTTTGGTTTACATTGGTATTGTTTACAACGTCACTGTCTCACATCTGTAGTGGTTCCCAGAGGGGAAGTCAGAAAAAGGAAAGAAGAGAGAGGGGAATTTATCTGCAACACGAGTTGGCCATTACCTTTGTGGTCCATAGCGGTGATGTCTTGATGATCTTCTTAGTGTGCAGGCAGGAAAAAGGAAGTGATGGAATCCTATAGCTGGGGAGAAAATGTGCCTTTCATCATGGTGAATCATGACTACATGTCAGTGTTTAGGACCTGTGGGACCTGCCTCTGCATCTCCACACACACACACACACACACACACACAGATGAGTTCTTTGTTAATTTAAACAGTTGTTCTGTCCACTTTCCAGTCTAAGCCACATGGTGGCAGTAGTCAACTGTCCTCTGCTCTCCACATGTTCCCTTCCATTCCTGCTTAATTAACTAATTAACACTGCATTGGAATTCCAGCTATTGCTGTTTTAGAAGCATCATGCAAGACAATACAATATGTGATGATGTCATTAATTGTGATGGGCAAAAATGGTTAAGATTTCTCATTGCAAATTGAACAGATGAAGCATCATCACAGATTAGCTGATTACATAAATGGGGAAAAATTGTCAGCAAAATAGAGACTGGTAGCTTGGGAGTTATTCTTGTGGATCCATCAGAGGTTTCAGTTTCCCCATTTGGACATCTGTCTCCTGTCCTTGGCAAGAACAAACACTCCACACACAGGCTGTTTGATTGTGTGCAGTCTGATAATGCAGCATGCATATTTAATTAAAGCGGCAGGGGGCGGGGGGGGGGGGGGGGTGATGCCTGCAGACCTCAGCAGCCTTCAGGATGTGTTCCAGCGGCACTTCAGGGAATGTGACGCTTGATTTTAGAGGAAAACACAAAACAAAGATGAGCCGTGTGTGTGTACATTTGAGGTTATTAACAGATTCAACTCATTTTTTCACAACCAGTGATTGTATGCATTGTAGAACAGACTGTAACTTTCAAGAAGCATTTATTCAGAAATCACTACCACACCTGTTTTGCATGTAGAAGAAGTCACTGCAGCCACCATATTAAATGTGCTGTCTGTCATGGTTAGCTAAAGGGAGAGCGAGTCTTCGAATGTGCTATATCCTGTCCTCTTCCTGCTTAGTCATGACTGCCATAATTTAAAGTGAACATGCTTTGGGTGAGCTGGGATAGGCTCCAGCACCCCCTGCAACCCTCATGAGGATAAGCGGTAGAAAATGAATGAATGAATGCTTTGGGTGGTCAAGTTTCGGTTACTGAAAACCAGGACGCTCGGCAATGAGATATTGGAAATTTACTGAAAACTAAATAATAAAATTAAATAATAAAAAAATTATAAAAATTAAATAATAAAATAAATAATAATAATAATAATAAATAATACAAAATTATAATAAATAAATAAAATTATAATATAATAATAATAATAATAATATAATGATGATATTAGAATAAAAACAATCCTAATTAAAAAAAATATATATCAGAAAGGCAGGAAGTGAACAAATGTAACAGTTACTGATTGTAAAAGTACCAGATGGAGGGGTAGGATTTAATAAGCTTTGCTTCTTCCTACTCCTTTTGGACATGTGGAACTGTGAACTGATTATTATTTATGATCAGCAAAAAAAACAACAGTACAGATTAAATTTTTAAGCCAATATTGACCTTCTCTAATTTTAATATATTTTCAAGGGAACTTGTGAACGAGGATATATTTTAGTCCATGCACAGCTAGCATAGCAGTGTAGCTGTACAATTCATTGAAAATCAGCCATTATTATTTAAATAGCTGGGAAAACAAGTGAGTACATGTCCAAATTGTGTCCTTGGTATCAATATTTGCTGCGAGGACTATCTTGCACAGGTTATGACTGGAATCATCTTCCACTACTCCATGATGACATCACTGATTGAGGTGATACATGTTCAAAACCTCCTTCACCTTCATTTTATTCAGCAAGACACTTCACCTTATTATGTTTGGAACACTGCCATGCAGCACAGGGACACAATCATTGTCTCCTTCACAATAGATGTTCCATAATGAACCGTAGCACCCCAGTGCCAGCAGCACTTGTGCAGCCCCTGAACGTGACTCGACCACCACTTGCATCTGACAGGTAGTATAAGGAGTCATGACTGCTCACAAAACCATGTCTCCACTTCTACTCTGCTTGTCCCCGGAGATGAAATAATAAATAATAAATTCTTTATAGTGCAAGCGCTGAGGAGTCCTTTAGGCTTCTCATGCCACACCTAATATTGTCACAGTACATACAGTACAGTAAATTATTCCTTATTGCCCCAGGAGGCTAGTCATCATAGGTCGCCTTTTTTTTTTTACTCAATTCAAAGGGATTTTATAATTTTCTCCAGGATATATATTTCTTTGTTGTTTCACAAGCTTGTGTTGTGACACTGCTGTACCCTAAGTTGTTACATTTGCTTGGAGCCTAAATTAATTTCTGTCACTATCAGTGGTGTTGCTATTTCAGTGTATTTTGCCAAAATAGTTTTGTCATTCACCTATAAGCAACCTGCAGCTATAATTGGCATTGAAACCTCTGTAGTCATATTAATTCCGCATCACTGTAGTTGGATACATTTTGATAGTGTTTTGTTGTGCCTCTTATTTCTTGTGTCTCTTATTTCATAATAAAAAAAATATAACATGCTTCTTTATAGGGTATTGGGCCATGCAAAACAACACTCTTAAAGAAAAACTGCAAAAAAAAAACTTTTTTTAGAATGTTGCACATCACCCGCAATCCTTATGTGAGACATGAGTGTTCTAAAGATATACAAACAGATAAAGAGGCAGCTCATAATTGCGCATCATGGGATCCATGTATGCCGCCCACAAAGTCCACTACTAACAGAGACTTTTCCATCGCTGTCCCCACCCCCTGGAAATCTTTGCCCCATTCACTCCATGCTTGCCCTGACCTTCCCACCTTCAAAAAAAAACTCAAAACCCACCTGTTTAAATCCGCTTTTAATGTCTAAATTTTTATACCTGACCGCTGCGCCCCGCCCCTCCGCTTTTAGCCTTGTTTTAGCTCTGAATTAATGTATGGATATTGTATTGTATTGCATCGTTTACTTTATTTATTTTTTCTCTACTGTAAAGCATCTTTGAGTACTCTGAAAAGCGCTATACAACTAAAATGCATTATTATTAATATTATTAAATGGGTCCGAGTATGCTCTGTCCACTTTTCTGACCTATAAATGTTATTAGAATGTTCTATCATCGGTTAAATTATGCCAAAGTTTCAGGTAATGAGGTTTGCACTGAAAGAAACCACACTCGGTTTCAGATTTTTCCAACACCCGCTCCCTGTGACATCACAGTGAGCCACACTTCCTTATAAGGGCGTTCACAAAGTGTGACCAATCACAGCGGAATCGGCGTGCCCGCAGGTGGGTCGATGGTGGAATAAATGAAAACAGATGAAGGAGAAAATACAACTGAATAGGTGCAGTCACTGGAAGATCTTAGCTGGAGGCTTTTTTTAGAAGGCTTTATAGGCATTTTTTCGTTTTTATATCTTTACTTGATATCTTGTCAGAGCATTAAATCAATGACAACGTGACTGTTCAGATTGTCTTAGAAGACGTTTCGTCTCTAATCCGAGCAGGCTTAACAATTCAAGCCCAGACTAGATAGGACAGTTGTCTTCTAAGATAACCTGAACAGTCCAGTTGCAATCGATTTCAATGCGCTGAGAACACTCTATAGTATCAATCCCACTTCACACAGCCTTCCATTGAAAGGCCAATTATCCTGCGAGTCATCCTGCCAGTGAGCTTTTCACATAGTAATAAGATAAGGAGCTCAAACAGCTAAAATTGGCCTGAAAATGACCACACGGCGAAAATATTCTAAAAATATAAAACAGACAAGCCCAGTCGGATTCGAGAGGCAATTCAGTGTAATATATTCCATTTTGGAAAAGCTTTGTCTGCAAAGAAGTAATCGCTATCCATTAACACAAAAGAATCCAGGCCAAAATGAGTACCATCAGCTGTTCAATTTAATGTATAACAACAGTAAAAAGTGAATCTTTTGCTTGCAAAATAGGAGTGTTTTTTATGTACAATATTTATACAATAATATATAGTTTAAAAAACACATTTGACAGTTTATTGCACGACACACTTATAACTTAACAAAGCACACAAAAAACAGATGGGTCCTTTTGACATATTTCAACATTTAAACAGGAAATGTAGGCCTTTTTTTTTCATGACTTTGTTTTCTTCATCTTAACATGAAGTGATTGGGGTGGGGGGGTGCAGGAGACAACCCCACTGATACTGGATTGGCAAAAATGACAAGCCCTCCACATCAGGCACCATCAAGCACGCAATGGGAAGTCTGTTTTTGTCTGTTTTTTTTGGTGATTTGTGAAGAAAACGTAAAACCTCAAAAAGGAGCGTGACGCCTCACACTGAAGGTTTTCATCATGATTTAGATATTTCATTTTTATAAATACAGCAGCAAAGAGACCACCAGCAGTCCGGTACAAATAAAAAGATGTGAATTACACAATTAAAAGACGAAGGCGAGCGAGATGATGCAAAAGAGTGCAGTGAGGCGCATCAAATGTACAAGGACCAGCTAACGATTAGAATGCAAGCGGCATCCATCATTACGGATAACGCGGGAGCTCTCTGCACCGCAGTTCTGTTCCCAAACAGCATTGTCCAGGTTGCTTTTTTTTTTAAAAGTGTTAGAATCCACCAACCACGCAAACCATCTGACTTAATCTTTCCAGATTACTTCACGGGAGCAGCAGGTGTTCTCGTGCATTTCAAGTATGACGCTCAGTGTAAACAATGACTGATGAGGTGGGGAGAGAGCCAAGCGGGAAGGATGTGGGGGGGTGGGTGCTTGCTTATACTTATCGGATCCACGGTTAGGCTTATACGTAGCATCATTAGTTACTCCTACAGTTCAATTTGTTCTCAAGTTATGTCGGAATGGCAGAATTGGTGCTCTATAGATCAGCAAAGTACAAAATATTTCTTTCAAAGTGAACTCTCAGTACAAAGATGGAGATTAATAGTATTTTTAAAGGGGAGGATAATATAAATGAGTTAGATGAGTGGGGGAATGCAAGGGATTGTGTATAAAGGAGAATAAATGAATAAGGCTGTGTTCACACTTTGGTTCTCCAGTCTAGAACAAACTAGAAAATAATACAAGGTGGGTTCAGTCTTAGTTGGACCAAAAGTAGCTGAATAAAAATGGTTTAAAGATGGATAGACTTTCTGTGCGACCAAACTAAAACAACATACGATTTAAGGTTGTTGGATTTGTCTTCATATGATGAGATTTTTAACATCTAAAGTCTGACGAAGAACTTCATAATAAATACCATATTTTCCGGACTGTACGTCACACTTTTTTTCACTACTTTCCGTCATTACACTTTCAAACGCATATTGTTTTGAGCCAAACTCTTCATTAAGCAGCAACTAATAAGAGCTTAATGTACGGGGTAAGTCACCTTTGATGGACTACACAACTTCATGTCAAAACATCAACTATTCCTTTAAGGCTATAGCACCGTACCATTTTTGATTGGTTCCACCAAAAAAGGTAATATATTACCATTTTTTCCGGACTATAAGTCGCACTTTTTTTCATAGGTTGGCTGTTCCTGCGACTTATACTCCAGAGCGACTTATAAATGAAAAAAGTGTTTATGTTACATAAACACTGGACACCTTTTCTGTTTATGTTTATTTTTTGTGTAGCTGAATAAGCATTGTGTTAGCATATCTTACACCTATTCAGCCTGTTCTATATTCTTTTTTTGTTAGAACTTGCCTTCCAAGATGATGTAATATAAGTAGTTTGTAAAATAAATTACCCGCAAAAAATGCGACTTATACTCCTGTGCGACTTATGTATGTTTTTTTTGTTCTACCGAATTATGCATTTTTTGTCCTGTGCAAATTATACTCCAGAAATATAGTATATAATAATCTGTCAAGGTACTGATTATCACATAATCTTTGTATGGTGAAATTACTATTAGTATAATATTGCAATGCTATTGGGCTGCACTGCGGTCAAGTGGTTAGAATGCAGGCCTCACAGTTAGGAGACCCGAGTTCAATTCCACCCATGACCATCTCTGTGTGGAGTTTGCATGTTCTCCCCATGCATGCGTGGGTTTTTTTTCCGGGGACTCCGGTTTCCTCCCACATTCCAAAAACATGCTAGGTTAATTGGCGACTCCAAATTGTCCATAGGTATGAATGTGAGTGTGAATGGTTGTTTGTCTATATGTGTCCTGTGATTGGCTGGCGACCAGTCCAGGGTGTACCCCGCCTCTCGACTAAAGACAGCTGGGATAGGCTCCAGCGGTAGAAAAATTATGCAATTATGCATTTTTGGCCTTGTGCGACTTATAGTCCAGAAAATACGATATGAATAGAAGAGCACCAGGAGTTCGTCCATTGCACACAAAAAAAACAATGTTTTGTGACTTAACTGGTAATAATTTATGCTGTAATTTTAACACTGGTCTGTTCTCATTTCAGTTGAACCGAGTCAAACTTCTCTCGAAGACCCGCCTCTTTTGAGAGGTTTTGGTTTACACGTTGGCATATTCATTTCCACTCTTGAGAGTTTGTTTTCAAACCAACCAAACCTCATAAGTGTGAGCACATCCTCGGTAAACAATTGGACATTTTTTTCATTCCTCGATGAGAGCGATGAGAGAATCCACATTTGATAAAAAACACACAGTAGTTTTGGCATGGACTTACCTAAGAGCTAAATGCTCACATTGGCAGCATCATGCTCAGTCAGCGACACGCTAGTACCTTCATTTTGTACATATGAGCGCTACAGTATTATTAGTCTCCATATGCAGTGACATTACATTGGCATGTACTCTTCCAGGGACTTTTAGAAGTGACTTTAGCATCTGTGAAGACAGCTCAATGACACTGAAAGCCATCTGGTGGTCAATTCCTTTTCTTTCTACCTGGGGTGGTGCAGTTTTAGGAGACGGATGTGTGTTCCTAAGCAATGCAATCACATTGGATACAAACATCATGCTTTGGGATGATCTGCTGTTTATGTGTGTGTGTTTGTGTTTTTTTTTTGTTTTGTTTTTGCAGGTTATCATATGCATGTTGTCATTTGCAATAGGTCCATAAAGTTTGCAGCATCCCTGCATACATTAGTCTCTGTGTTTGTGTGCAGGCATAAACATGATGCATGTGCACATCGAGTGCCCTTGCTGTGCGCACCTCTTCCTTTTTCCTCTTCTTCCTCACCCCAGCGTATGCTTGAATCGTGTATCTGCATGTACAGTGTGAATATGTGTGTGTGTGTGTGCATGTATGTTGCTGTGTGTGTCTCAGCTCTCGGCACACATGGCTGAGATGATCTGCTCCACTTTATATGCCAACTTCTGCTTCTGGGCTTGTTCGTCCTGCTCCAGCGCCTCGGTGATCTAACACACACAGAAAAAACACACACACACTTAGCCAGCTCACAAACTGAAACCAAGAGATTAGCATTCCTTAGCCAGTCACATAGTCACGCCAACACTTATTTCATTATGGATAACATCCCAGATTGATGCACTGCATGCATGAGAGTTATTTGTTTGTTTTGTATTTTCAATGTTATCACTTTTGACACTTGAGTTCTGTGTTTTTTGGTTTTCCAACTCTTATCATAGAGCACATATGTTTGCAGCCACTGTGGTGTCTGGCTAGTCCAGCTACGGGAGGCACCATAGCGCCAAGCATTGGACCGTGCTCATATGCATGCACACCATAAACATTTACAGTATACAGTGTTTACAGTAACGTTCAACTCTAACGGCAAGTCGATACCATGCATTTTCACTGATATCAGGTGATACCGATGTGAGCCCCCTCCCTCCAAAACACTTATTAGCCTTGTTTTAGCTCTGAATGAATGTTTTGATATTATCTTTGAGTACTCTGAAAAGCGCTATAGAAATAAAATGTATTATTATTATTACTCATTCATTCATTTTCTACTGCTATTCCTCACAAGGGTCGTAGGGGGTGCTGGAGCCTATCCCAGCTGTCTTCAGGCGAGAGGCGGGGTACACCCTGGACTGGTCACCAGCCAATCACCGGGCACATATAGACAAACAACCATTCACACTCACATTCATACCTATGGACAATTTGGAGTCGCCAATTAACCTAGCATGTTTTTGGAATGTGGGAGGAAACCGGAGAAAACCCACGAATGCACGGGGAGAACATGCAAACTCCACACAGAGATGGCCGAGGGTGGGATTGAACTCGGGTCTCCTCGACCACCGTGCAGCTATTATTATTATTATTATTATTAAATACTGATAAATTGTATTGTGAAATCAATGTCACAATATTATTCTAATATTTCCAGCACCCACTTTCAGGAGTATTATCCCTTTCACTATTTCCCAGCATCTTTCCTCCTACATGCGTGCTTTAAAGGTCAGGGTGAAAGCGTACTTGAAGTACTCGGTGAATACCCAATGAATATGAATGAGTTGATCACATTTTCCAGTCTCTGCTGTACACACGCCCTTACCTCCTGGCTGTATTTGCTGACGTAGGTGTAGATCTCGTGGAGGGCACTGAGCGCGTTGAACTCACTGGAGTGGAGGCGCGCCTGCTCAGCCAAATAGGCATTCATGTCCTGATCGCTGATGGCAGGCAGGCGGTTGATGTCTGCGTAGTACCTGGGAGCAGACATATAGTACACTGTTGAACCTCTTCTCTTCAAAACAGCTGAAGGACTATTTGTTTTACATTGGGAATCGTTGCATTTATGGTAATGATAATGGTTTAATTTCATTTGAACATGCATCAGATTACAATTGAATGCATCACATAATCAGTTCACAGTTCCACATGTCCAAAAGGAGTAGGAAGAAGCAAAGCTTATTAAATCCTACCCCTCCATCTGGTACTTTTACAATCAGTAACTGTTACATTTGTTCACTTCCTGCTTTCCATAATACATTTTAAGTTTTTTTTATTTTATTTTATTTTTTTAAATAATGTACCTCGTACCGAAGTAATATGAGCATCCAATGACATAATGGGTACCATAGTAAGTGTCAATATAGTGATATATATAGCACATCATGACTGGTTCAAGACTCTTCATCCTTGTATTTAGCAAACATCAACTGCTTGTATTGTTTCTTGAATTGGCTCATCGTTGTGCATTGTTTGAGTTCCTTACTCAATCCATTCCATAGTTTGATTCCACATACTGAAATGCTATGGCTTTTTAACGTAGTCCTAGCATATAAGTGTTTCAAATGTAGTTCTTCCCTGAGATCATATTTCTCCTCTCTTGTAGAGAAGTATTGGATGACATTTTTAGCTAATTGGTTATTTTTAGCCTTATGCATTATTTTAGCTGTTTGAAGATTAACTATAATAGTAAGTTGAAGTATTTGTTATTTTAGAAATAAGGAGTTAGTATGTTCTCTGTAGGCGGCATTATGAATTATCCTTACTGACCTTTTTTGCAGTACATTTAGTGAAGAGTGAAGATTGCTTTTATAGTTATTAGCCCATATTTCCACACAATAAGTAAGATATGGTAGAACCAGAGAGCAATAAAGAGTGATTGAGAACAAATTTTGCTTTGTTCAATACTGGCCACCTTATGTTGTATATTTGTAATATGAGGTTTCCAGCTCATATTTTCATCTGTTGTGATCCCCAGAAATTTAATTTGGTCAAAATATACCTTTCTACCCAGCTTTTGTAATGCGGGATGTCCTTGGCGTAAAGTAGCTTGGTGGACGGTGAGTCTTTGCCTAGACGGTGTTCTGATGTGGAGCACGAGTCCATGAAGGTCTGGGCCACCACCGAAAGGCAAGCATCCGTGATGCTGCTCTTGTGGATATCGAAGACAAACTGTGGATTCTTGATCACGTTCACCCAGAAGCGTAGAGGAAGGCTATGATGAAAAAATGATTATTTTGCCTGATATTTAGGTACAGCAACAGAGCAGAATAATGTAACAGTAACATAAGCTGTTAAAGCAGAGAACTGTTTTAAAATTCATATTCGTAGCTTCCATAAGCTTTGTGGAGATTATTCAAATTGTAATATTTATATTTATGAGAGGCAGTGTGAGCAAGACAATAAGGTCTTTCTTTCCTGTCATGCTAATAAGACGAACGCTATCACACAGAGGTGCGCTCACGTTGGTACTGATTTTTCATTCATTCATTCATTTTCTACCGCTTTTTTCCTCATGAGGGTCGCGGGGGTGCTGGAGCCTATCCCAGCTGTCTTCGGGCGAGAGGCGGGGTACACCCTGGACTGGTGGCCAGCCAATCACAGGGCACATACGTATAGACAAACAACCATTCACACTCACATTCATACCTATGGACAATTTGGAGTCGCTAATTAACCTAGCATGTTTTTGGAATGTGGGAGGAAACCGGACTACCCGGAGAAAACCCACGCATGCATGGGCAGAACATGCAAACTCCACACAGAGATGGCCGAGGGTGGAATTGAACCCTGGTCTTCTAGCTGTGAGGTCTGTGCGCTAACCACTGGGCCGCCGTGCCACCGGTACTGATTTTTAGCAATGTTTTTATGAAGGACCTTCACTTTTTCACATAAAGTCAATTCAGGCATCCTCTCGTCTTACCAGTTGCTCTTCCAGGTGTGGCGAACGTCCGTGTCGTGGATGCCATGTCTGTCGGCCTGCTCATCCAAGAAATCGAACATATATTTGATGGCTAGCGGCAGTGCAGTGCCTCGACACACAGTACTGAACAGGGTCTCGAACAGATCATCTACAAACTTCTGCAGCGTGCCCTGAAGAAAACGGAGCATAGTTGTGTAATGAAGTGATGGTCTTGTGAAAATTTATTCATAGTTTATATGATCGCAAAATCTACCTTCGTGGCCAAAAGCCTGGTCAAGTAAATCTCTGACACCATTTTGCTGCCACGTTCGCCCTCCTTCTGGTCACCGTGGTCGTGGTTCTTTACCAAGTGCCAAACTTTAACCCCACTTTCCAGGTCAGGGGTCAGCATGGGCACACGGGAATGGGGGCTGTCGGGGCTGGTTGGTGTGGAGCGGAAGGACATATCCACACCTACAGGATCAAAAGTCATGTTGATAGTGGTGTATTCGCTCATCCCTACTATCTGTATCGATATCTGTTTACCCATCTAAATGATCTGTATCATTTAGTACTCGGAATGGGTGGCGTTTAACCAGAAATGGGCAGGTCTTAAGTCTGGAATTGATTTGGATTGATCAGAAGTTGCGATACTTATTGTTTATTATTCAGCTATACGTGTACTGTGTGTGTAAGTGATCCTTAAAACTATTCTTTTATTAATAATCTGCGTGAAGTTGCCGATTCACGACAACATGGCAAATAATCTTTATTTTTTTTTTATATAAATACTACAAATAGTTTTCCAACTGACTTTAAATCACAAGCCAAAACAACCGAAGCAAGCAGACAGGGACAAAAAAAAAGTGTCAGTGACCGATGCACGATCATGACCGATGCACGATCGTGACCGATGCACGATCGTGCCCGCTGTCTTGAAAATTAAATGCATCATGTATGTTGCGTTTAAGATTGCAAGTTGCATACCGCAATGTATTGAGAGGGGTGTAATATTTTAGCCACGCATACAAAATGCTTGATGCCGCTCTGGTGCTGCTGTGGAAGTGTACCTAATGTTGTGTCCAGTCAATGCAGATTACCGTTACCACTGTGTGTACAGTTAAAATGTACAAAATTGTTACATCTATGCTCACCTGTGACCTGAGACTAGAAATGATACTTTGTTGCTGTGAAACTAAGTTTATTTCTTTATTTTATTTGTTTCCAGTACTCACCGTATCTGCTGATGCTTCTTGGGAAGCTGGCTGACGAAGGAATGTTAAAGGACGACATCTGTTTAGGCACCAAAGCCACCACACAGCGATCGGTCACCTGCAAAGTCAAAGGTAAATTTTTACATATTTCTGTATGTAGAAAGTTGATATGCATTAAATTCATCATATGCATATTATGAATAACATCATAACTGTTTAGAAATAGTCTATGCAGGCTCGCTATACAGCTTGCCAGTGTTAGTATGCTGCGGTCGTTGTTCAGTAGCATTCAGCTCATTTGTAAACATGCACAGAGTTTGCAAATGCATCAATACATATAAGAAGGGGAAAATATAAATCCCACTTCTCACATAATGACTGCTTCCACACCTGGTACATTAAAATTGAAAGAGCTAAATTGTGCTTTTGCCAGATGAGGCGAGGTAATTTCCTCCTGTCAGAGTAGCAAATGCATCCTTCTTTGTCTTTATTCTTTTGTTTTTTATTGAACTCGCAAAACTCCGGGCATTCACTTGGCTCAAACTTGCCAGTCAACACTCAATGTTTGTGCAACAATGTAATAAAAAGCCACATCCAAGGCTGCTGACCAACACATGGAAGCTGAAAAAATACACAATGTGTGGAAGAAAATAGAGTATGTTGACGGGGGTGATGTAGCTGCTGTGAATAAGAATGAATAGCGCCCTGTCCGTCGTAATAAGCTGTATGTGTCCACTGTGCTTCAGGGCATGTAGCTGTTAGAGTTAGAAAACTAATCAAGCAAAAGAAAAACACTGTGATTCATTTTTTTTGCCCACCTGGTAGTGCAGCAGCGTGTTGAGCCTTTTCCAGTCGCCCTCGATTTTTGTGGTGATGTCTTCATCCTGAAGAACCACACGAGCTGTCCTCCCCTGCCGCCACTCTGTAGGGAGATCAAATCGATAGTGTGAACATGTCGTATTGCAAGTGTGGTTTGCGTTGTGCTACCCGTGGATTTGCGCCTCCACTTTTGATTTTTTTTGGGGGGGGCATTATGGTAGTTTATTCTTTCTGGTGAGGTACTGTTACTACTTTCAAGATCTCTGACTATATTTTCAGGACAAGTTCCGCCAGACTGTTTTGCTTTTTTGTTGCAAAACATGACAGGATGCCCTAAGAATCCAGGCTAAAAAAAATTTTTTTATGCTTGCACATCTGCAGCTTCGTAGTATTTATATACATAGAAAAGTTGTGGCATTTCATTCATTCATTTTCTACTGCTTATCCTCACGAGGAGTGTGGGGGGGTGCTGGAGCCTATCCCAGCTGTCTTTGGGCAAGAGGCGGGGTACACTTGCACTTTGAGATCATTTATTTGATGTAAAGTGTGTTATAAATTAAATTTATTGTTATTATTATTATTATTATTACACCCTGGACTGGTCACCAGCCAATCACAGGGCACATATAGACAAACAACCAATCACACTCACATTCATACCTATGGACAATTTGGAGTCGCTAATTAACCTAGCATGTTTTTTGAATGTGGGAGAAAACCGGAGTATCCGGAGAAAACCCACGCATGCACGGGGAGAACATGCAAACTTCACACAGAGATGGCCGAGGGTGGAATTGAACTCTGTTTCCTAGCTGTGAGGTCTGCGCGCTAACCACTCGACTACCGTGCAGCCCCCCAATAATCCAGGCTCGAAAAATAGTTGTTTACATGGTCAGATTTTTTTATGCTTACTCATATGCGACTTCTTGGTGCTGGAGCCTATCCCAGCTGTCTTCAGGGCGAGAGGCGGGGTACACTCTGGACTGGTGGCCAGCCAATCACAGGGCACATATAGACAAACAACCATTCACACTCACATTCATACCAATGGACAATTTGGAGTCGCCAATTAACCTAGCATGTTTTTGCAAACCCAAGTATGCACGACGTGAACATGCAAACTTCACACAGAGATGGCCGAGGGTGGAATTGAACTCGGGTCTCCTAGCTGTGAGGTCTGCACTAACCACTCGCCCACCGTGCAGCCATGTGCCATTTCATTAATACAATTAATACAATATACTAATAATAGACTTGAAATAAGACTGGAAATAAACTACAGCGCCATTGAGACGACAGCAGCCTCACCTAGGTCCATGTCGGCAGCTCGCGGCCGCTGAGAGCAGGGCATGTTCTTGTACACGGCATCTAGTATCTTCTCCTTCACCTGTGTGATGGTGTCGCAGTTGAGCACCTTGACGGCGATCTCCGGGCTGTTCTCATTGTCCGGGTTCACGCAGCTCAGCGTCTTGGTCGCACAGGGGGAGAAACAGACAGGAGAGAGAGGAAGCAGGTTTTACTTGCCAGCTGAGTCCTTTTCATTAGCTGCTTCTTTCCAGACGATCCCGCTGGAGAGGATCTCAGGCCGAAATGTAATTTCACACCTTCAGGATGCGGCTGTGCAGCTTTGGCAGGGGCTTTAAACAAGTAATGAGACACTCTCCGACTGCCTGACACCGCGATCACAGAGGTGTCATCCTGTCGCCGGATGAAACTTTAAGCCTTGGGGAGAAGTTACACTGACGGTCCAGTGGTGGAAGAGGCAGCCAGTTATTAAGCTACCCTTCAGACCGCCTCAACATAGCTAAAACGTTACTGAATTATTGAACACACCGCCAGAACTCCCGACCACTGATGACTCATTTTTTTTTGTAATGATTTCATCCACTTTGTGGGGCATTATGTGTGCTCAAGTATGCAAACCCAGACCTTCGCTTTGTAAAATTACATTACTTTCAGTAGAAAAGCGCGCCCAGACATGACTGTCTGTGTCGTATGTATATTTTGATTTTTGTTCAAATGTCAGACAAAGCTTTCCCTAACCTTGGCAGCAAACTCCCATCAGTTAAAAAAAAAAAAAAAAAAAAAAGCAGCAGCACTTTTGTTATATACTGCAGTATATTTTTCCTTGTTGTTTTTGTCTTTTTTTTTTTTTTTTTTTTTACTGTGTATCTGCTGAAGATACTGCTGGTATGAAACGCGCCTTGAAAGTAAATTTGCCTTTCATAACTGATGAACTCTATCCTGGGAAGGCAGACCTTGAGGAGCTGTACTTTTTGAAGCACTAATGACCTTCTCTGATTGGTCAGTATGTTATAGACCAACCCCTAAAACATTCTGCTGGTGCTAACAAGGAGTGTGCACATCATCTGAATTAATATTAGTCGCTATACATGGTGTAAGAAGTTTTTGTACTACAGCCGGATCACATTTGTGCCAAAAGTCTGCTTTGCAATGGAATAACTCATTTTAAAAAAGGCCAGTTATTGCTTGATATACTGCATTTATTGTAATTATACAATACATCAGCGAGCTATTTACTCATGTTTATATTTATACTGCTATTGTTAATATATTTGGTATATATTAAGTACATGCAAAACACATAAAAACTCATCTTTTGAGTAAATGCCATGAAAATTGATGGGGTCATTCAGTCCACCTGCAAAGCTGTAATTGAATAGTGTTTTATGCTCTATATTTGGAATCTGCTGAATTTGGTTTGTTTACTGTCTCTGCTGAGTGACATGACCCTTTCAAACAAAACAATGGCTTCCCCCTCGTCACCCTCTCCTGTTTCTCCTCATAACCGTGAACCAAAAAGACCAAAGAAAGCCAATTTGCATCAAATGTCATCTGACGTATGGTCACATTGTCTTGCATTGTTGTCCATCATTGCACCTGACTGATTATTCAACTTCTTCCTGCTCAGAAAGCAGGAAAATATGAATACAGTCAATTTGTTGCAGTTTTTTTTATTTTAAAGACTGTATTTATTCCCTCATTCGTGTCTTTGTGACTCACCAGCGTCTTGTATTCAGTCTGCTGCCGGATGAGTTTGTCCTCACTGAGGGAATAGCGCGCCTCGCCAGTGATGGCATCGATGGGTCCCTTCTCCATTTGCTGTTTGATGGCACAGAACAGCATGAAGAGGGGCTCGCCAGCGCACTCCTTTGTTTTGGAAGGGAGCCCGTGCAGGGATTAGAGGGAAAAGGTGTGAGAGAGGGAGAGAGAGAGAGAAGCAGATAGAAGAAGTGGAGGGAAGGAAAAAGATGATGTGAGACGATAAGGTTCTCCACACATAGAAAGAGTAATACAGCTGATGGATGGACAAAAGGTAGCCACCATAGAAGCCAATCTTACAATATCATCATTTTGTTGTGCAGACATTCAAATAAGACCACTCGATGGTGGTAACATGACGGTACATTATGTTTCCGTCGCCCCCTATGTGTTGTGGTTAAACTGCTTTAGAAAACACGTTGCCATTCATGTAATACAGATAAACAGGTTTTATAGTCATTGGATAATGGGCAACGACTTTGCATTTTAGAGACCATTGACTTTGGTAATGGTAATGGTTTAATTTCATTTGAACATGCATCAGATTACAATTGAATGCATCACATAATCAGTTCACAGTTCCACATGTCCAAAAGGAGTAGGAAGAAGCAAAGCTTATTAAATCCTACCCCTCCATCTGGTACTTTTATAAACAATAACTGGTACATTTGTTCACTTCCTGCTTTCCTAATATAGTTAATATAATTTTAATATAAATGTTTTAATATAATTTTAAATTTTTATTTTTTTGTCACATACCGAAGTACGAGGTGAAATGACCATACTGTGCAACCAAGCAGCACGGACCCTTTGTATCAAGTTTTGGGATTTCCATCATCAAACCACAATAGTGACCCCATACATGAGCACATTTTGCAATAATTCATAACATAAAAGGTGGAGTCAGACACTAAAACACTAAGAATTGTGACCAACAGGATTGAAGAGACAATGAAAACAAAACATGACATTTTAAGAGGATTAAAATACATTTGTTTCTTGTTTGCAAACCTCAGGAGAAAAGGAATAATTGTGGGTTCGCATGCGTCACGCTGCTACGCTGTCAAACGGCATAATTGTGTAAAAAAATGAGGACATCCAATGGCATAACTTTTCTTCTCCTGAACCGCTGCACATAAAAGTGTGAAAATTTGTCACAACATGCACCACAACTGTGTTGCTTGTGCTATTATTTTTATGACGAATAAACTACATCGTGGCGCTGTTATTAAGTCCCCAAACCTGACCCCATAAGCTGGAGTGACGTGAACAATATTGAATAAAGCAAAATTTGTTCTCAATCAGAAATCACTTCACACTCTTTATTGCTCTCTGGTTCTACCATATCTTACTTATTGTGTGGAAATATGGGGTTATAACTACAAAAGCAATCTTCACTTGCTAAATGTACTGCAAAAAAGGTCAGTCAGGATAATTCATAAAATTAAAAAATTAAAAAATTAAAAAATTAAAAAATTAAAAAATTAAAAAATTAAAAAATTAAAAAATTAAAAAATTAAAAAAAAATAAAAAATTAAAAAAATAATTAAAAAATTATATTAAAACATTTATATTAAATTATAAAAACTATATTAGGAAAGCAGGAAGTGAACAAATGTAACAGTTACTGATTGTAAAAGTACCAGATGGAGACGTAGGATTTAATAAGCTTTGCTTCTTCCTACTCCTTTTGGACATGTGGAACTGTGAACTGATTATGTGATGCATTCAATTGTAATCTGATGCATGTTCACATGAAATAAAACCATTACCATTACTATTACAATTACCATTTCTTACCTTGAGAAATTTGTGGAGCAAGAAGGCAAACCAGTTTGTCAGCATCTTCTCCGCCACTGACTCTGTTCTGCAAGACAAGAGGATGGAGTGTCATTTGAAAGTGGAAGACATCCACTGGAGAACTTGTGTGCCCCCGATATATTAGATATATTATTATATAATTCAAAAAGAAGAGCCTAAAGAGATAACATGCGGAGGGGAAAATGGCATCCTGTCTTGATTGCTCAGAAGAGCAAGAGTGCCTAGCGTTTCTATTTCTTATTTGTGTGCAGTGCCATCAATGTGCAGGAGTGGCGGTTATGCGTCGCCACTCAACCGCTTGAACATGTGCCCAGATGTCTCCACATGCCGTGTTTGTTCCTGTTTAATGAGCACGTCTTCAGGTTGATGGAGCCTTGTGGTGAAGAAACGAGTCATTAAGCTTTCAGCAGGCCGGCCTCACTGGTGGCGGGAAAACAATCTTGAAATAACCAAAGATACGAGAGAGAAGGTGCTGTTGGAAAAAAAACCCAAAAAAACGGACGAATATTTCATGAGTGGCACACAGAAGATAAGCGAGACTGACAAGGACTCTGCCGTCTCTGTACTTGCTCTCCTCCATTAGGTTCTCATCCTGTTCCAGTCTGCCCTTACTCTTCTTTCCGTCACTCTAACCGTCAGTGTCTTTCACCTGTCTGCTCAGGCGCCCCGCGTTTCAGGTTCAGAATGGCGGTTTGACACCGCTGTAGAGAGGAGAGCTTGCCTGAAACTGACCTAGTTACTCATCCATCAGATGTGCATGGACACAGTGCCTGGACTGGAAAGAACAATGCATGATGAATTATCTATGCTGGGAGATAAGCGGTGCTGACCGGATCGAGGCAGTTTTGAATCCAATTATGGCTCACGTTAGAATATCCTACATCGTATCCGCTTCTTTAAAATTGACAAAAATCCTATTCATGACGTCCATGATGAATTCATTCATTCACTCATTTTCTACTGCTTTTTCCTCAAGAGGGTTGCGGGGGGTGCTGGAGCCTATCCCAACTGTCTCCGGGCGAGAGGCGGGGTACACCCTGGACTAGTGGCCAGCCAATCACAGGGCACATATAAACAAGACGGTTGCATGTTCTCCCCGTGCATGCGTGGGTTTTCTCCGGGTACTCCGGTTTCCTCCCACATTCCAAAAACATGCTAGGTTAATTGGCGACTCCAAATTGTCCATAGGTATGAATGTGAGTGTGAATGGTTGTTTGTCTATATGTGCCCTGTGATTGGCTGGCCACCAGTCCAGGGTGTACCCCGCCTCTCGCGTGAAGACAGCTGGGATAGGCTCCAGCACCCCTGCGACCCTCGTGAGGAAAAGCGGTCGAAAATGAATTAATGAATGAATGAAGAAAACAACAGAAGAAGAAAAACACCACAAAGAAGAATGCACCCTGACAACTTTCCGTTTGAGCGGGTACAAGATACCTCAATCGGATTGGGGAAAGGAATATTCCACCCCTGTGAATCCCATTACATATTCATTCGGATTGGCACTTTTCTTTCGGAATGAGGTGTATACAAAGGTTACATTTTTTCCATTTGAGCAAATAAACCGAATGCAATTGGAATATTTGGGTCCATGTATACGTGGCTACTGATACCAAAATGACAGTAAAATGTCAAATTGATGTTCTACCAGTCATACGTATGTGTCGCTTGAGTCTGTTCATGAGCACCAAATCTTCTCCCGCTCCTCTTTTGAGAGAAGCGGCGCTCAAATGGTTGCTTTTGAAGTTGTGGCTTTCATGATGTCATGAAGTAAAAACCTTCCTCATGGACATGATACTATGTACCCTAGGAAAAAAATAAAAAAAGAAGCTTCAGTCGGGTTTTATCCAGTGTTGCTAACATTGTGTCCTCCTGCTGCACTCCTTATCTCTTCTGCTTTAATTGCATTTGAAGGAGACAAAGTTTAGTGCAGAAATTCACCCTCTTTTTCGTATTGGCAAGGTTTACCTCCGTAGGAGCAGTTTTGGGTGGTTCTTGCTCTCCAGGTTGCGTTCGATCAGGTCTGAGAGCAGGTGCTTGAGGATGTCCGTGGCGTACTCCAACCGCCCCTGCAGAGCCGTCATGATAAGCGACGCCACGTAGCCGCGGTCCCGCATGGAGAATGAACGCTGCAACTCCAGCGTGCGGATGAACGTCAGGAGGAAGACTTTGTTGTTCACCAGCTGTGCAAACTGCTTCAAGGCTTTCTCCACGCCTGCCTGTCCGCTCCCCGGCACCTGCGTACATCATTTCATCATGCTTGTTAGATAAAAGGGCATGATTGTGTGAACAAGTGTTTGACCACAGACGGAACAGATCATGGAAGAATGGCGGTTAGTCATCAGCTGAAATACAGACTTGTCATTGCATCTCTGTGTGGAGTTTGCATGTTCTTGCCGTGCATGCGTGGGTTTTCTCCGGGTACTCCGGTTTCCTCCCACATTCCAAAAACATGCTAGGTTAATTGGCGACAAATTGTCCATAGGTATGAATGTGAGTGTGAATGGTTGTTTGTCTATATGTGCCCTATGATTGGCTGGCGACCAGTCCAGGGTGTAACCCGCCTCTCACTCGAAGTCAGCTGGAATAGGCTCCAGCACCCCTGCGACCCTTGTGAGGATAAGCGGTTGAAAATGAATGAATGAATGATTGTTTTGGTTTTGGCTGCACGGCGGATGAGTGGTTAGCGCGCAGGCCTCAGCGCTCGGAGAACCGAGTTCAACTACACTCTCGGCCATCTCTGTGTGGAGTTTGCATGTTCTTCCCGGTTTCTTCCCACATTCCAAAAACATGCTAGGTTAATTAGCGACTCCAAATTGTCCATAGGTATGAATGTGAGTGTGAATGGTTGTTTGTCTATATGTGCCCTGTGATTGGCTGGCCACCAGTCCAGGGTGTACCCCGCCTCTCGCCCAAAGACAGCTGGGATAGGCTCCAGCATCCCCTGCGACCCTTGTGAGAATAAGCGGTTGAAAATGAATGATTGAATGAAATTTCCGGTGCATAAGTTGCTACTTTTTTCTCCCGGTTTGAACCCATTTTGAACCCAATTTATGGCTTAAAAACTGCATTCCCCATGATGCTTAGAGCGCAGCTTCATGGCATAGTGAAGTGGAAGCTAATGTCACATTTTGAAGTCTCACGCCGCGATTGTGTTTGGATCTGACAAATATTAAGTAAGCTTGATCAAGGGTAGAATTACTTCAACTTCAGCTTGGAACACCAACCATCTACTATCCCAAACTGGATTGAAAAGGAAAGTAGACTACTACTGTATGTGATGAAGAGGGCAGCTCAAGCAAAATGGCTAATTTGCCACATGACAGAAGTCACTCTGAGAGCAACAACGAAAGAGAGAGAGACTGATTAAGTGTGTGATGAAAGAATTACGAGGCTATTCAATTGTGACGCTAAAGAAGACAACCTTGGTGGTTTTAGTTCCCAGGTGGAAGTGGAGGGTACGACTCATTATGGCAAATAATGTGTCATTTAAAATGAACTCAGTTGTTCCAAGGACAGCCATGAAAATGAACAAATGGGACATTATAGGAAAAAATACTGGCTATCAAGCTCTTCTTTAAAACGGCTATAAAAATGTGAAAAAGTTTTGAGATGAGATGAACTGGCAGTCACAGTGACTGGTCTGACTGCACTGCTGAGAGCCACCGAGGCAGCAAATTCCGCCAGCTGCTGCAGCATGAAACCAACCCAAGTCATACCACCGAGCTCCAGCTAGCATTTGCTCACGCTGCTCTGTTTGACAGCGCTTTGACAGCCAAGGATACATCGGGTATTGCTGCCCTTCTCTCACCTCCAGTTCTCTGAGCACCGGGTGGTCGTCGATGCCAGGAAAGAGAACCCTCATTGCGTAAGTGCGGTAGTCCAGGTAAGGGATGCCAGCGCGGTCCAGGTCGCTCGTTAGCTCGTTGATGTCGGTCTGCAGCTCAGCGAAAGCTTCACAAAGGACAGAAATACATTTAGTTTTATCTCATAAAAAATAATATGGTAATGGTTTAATTTCATTTGATCATGCACCAGATTACAATTGAATGCATCACATAATCAGTTCACAGTTCCACATGTCCAAAAGGAGTAGGAAGAAGCAAAGCTTATTAAATCCTACCCCTCCATCTGGTACTTTTACAATCAGTAACTGGTACATTTGTTCACTTCCTGCTTTCCATAATATAGTTTAAGGTTTTTAATTTATTTTTTAATTTTTTAATTTTTTTATTTCTTTATTTTGGTTTTTTTTTTTTTTTAGTTTTTTTTAAATAATTTAAAAAAAAATTTAATTTACATTTTAATATCCCTAGCTAGACTATCAATTTTTAACGCATTAAACGCATCATAGGACAAAAAGAGAATCAGAACTTGGGCTGATTGTCAGTCAATACCAGACTGATTTTGAAGAGCGTATTGGCAACTGATCCCACACAAGTCATTTTTGTGAATCACTACATTACCGAGGGGGCAACACGGTGGAGTTGTAGTTAGCCCATCTGCCTCATCCTGGATAAACGATGATCGAATCCACTATCCTCACCTTCCTTGCACTCCAAAGCCACGCGAGATTCCAGATTATCCATCTGCAGCTGCAGGCGCTTGAGAGTGAGGTCATTTTCATGCGACTTCCGTCTGTAGGCGAGCAGAACGATGACCACCACCACGAGAAGCAGCCCTCCTCCGGCTGTGATGCTCATGATGGCTGGGAGTGTGAGGAGGCTGTCGGACCGGATGTGGACTTCTCCCGGAGAAATATGGAGTCCTCCCACTTGGACCTTGTCATTAGAAGACAAAAGGAAAATCATATAGGTTAGATTTCATTGGAAGTCAATAATCCTTGAATGTTTGTCTGAAACATATTGATTTGAAAACAATCAGGTGAAAATTAGTTTTGAAACAAGGATTCTGACCTCAGATACTAGGATATTGATCCTAATCAATAGGGTCCTTGTGAAACAATAACGTCTGAACCAATATTTTCCCAAGGCCTATAAGCTCCTTATAGTATAATTTCTAAAAATCCATATTCAGGGGCATACTTCGGTACGAGGTACATTATTTAAAAAAATATATACTTAAACTGTATTATGGAAAGCAGGAAGTGAACAAATGTAACAGTTACTGATTGTAAAAGTACCAGATGGAGGGGTAGGATTTAATAAAAATTTTATTAAAATGTTACCAAAAATACACTATATGAAAATATACCAAATATTAATCAGTTGAGCTGCCTACTATACTGTAAACCGGAATGTTCAAAGTACTTAAATAAATGAAGTTATGCTTACTCAAAGTTCTTAAAAAAGTTAAAATGACTTAATTACTTAATTAAAAAAAACAACCTTAAACTGTATTATGGAAAGCAGGAAGTGAACAAATGTTACGACAAACAGTTACTGATTGTAAAAGTACCAGATGGAGGGGTAGGATTTAATAAGCTTTGCTTCTTCCTACTCCTTTTAGACATGTGGAACTGTGAACTGATTATGTGATGCATTCAATTGTAATTTGATGTTCAAATGAAATAAAACCATTACCATATTTAAGATGCTGTAGTTGGAGACTAACAATACAATGTATTTGGCCTAAGAGATGTGTTTTGTTGTATTTTTCCAATTTGTGCAAGTACGCCCGTCAATAATTCTACACAGCAGAGTGCTGTTATAATTGGCTAGCTATCCAACCATGAACGACACACAATGACAGACACAAAGCCTGTCACTGACCCACAAAACACACACATACACGACACAAATAAGTGCTGACCCACATCCGTGCAGGACACATCAGATTTGACGACAGACATAGAGAGACCCGTTAGATTACACTGACCAGGACTTTGTGCTGGCCGGTGAGGTTGGGCGGCTCGCAGAGTAACTGTGTGTCGGACACTGTGAGGATACAGGGCGTGTCTCCGATCAACACGGTGTAGTTCAACCTCGCCCCGCCAGATGCTGATGGTACCAGGTTACGGCCCTGCGTTGTCAGGAGATACAAAACAAAATGCTGAAAAATGGCAGACTTTTTTCAGTGTGCAGCAAGTGCTAACTTAATTACTGATGAAATGCATTATCCCATTTTGCAAAATGAAAGCCACTTTAATTTGCATATTGATACGTGTTGCGTTGTCAATTAAATAATTACCATGCAAATTTTGTCGAAAAATGTTGCAAAACAGTAAACCACAGAATCTGCTTCTGTTGCTAGCAAGGAGGAACAAAATTAAAAACGACTAGTCATTAGTGGTCTACTCAAGGAGGCTGTTTGCGTAGAGATGTGATGTACAGTCCAAGCAGCCAATTATGTTGTGAGCCTGAAACATGAATGGAAGATGACTTAATGGGATTAGATTTATTGATCCAAGGAAGGACACTTTGATGTTCCAGGAATATACACATCTTTGGGCCTTTACTGTCAGTGGTGATTTAAATAAAGCACTTAATCGGTCAATATTTATGTTACAGATACACAAGGCCTACTTTTTTTATTTTTGGAATGGAAAATAAACTCTTCAGCATCATGTACTGTAAATGTTAGTCACCTAGTTGAACGTTATAGAACCAAGTAGACAAATACGGCATTAATAGCTGTGGCTGTGGGCAACCTCCTGTTTTTTCAGTAAAATACAACTTGCATTATTTAATAATTATTGAATTATTGCCCAGCGGTCGAGTGGTTAGCGCGTTAGACCTCACAGCTAGGAGACTAAGGTTCAATCCCACCCTCGGCCATCTCTGTGTGGAGTTTGCATGTTCTCCCCGTGCATGCGTGGGTTTTCTCCGGTACTCCGGTTTCCTCCCACATTCCAAAAACATGCTAGGTTAATTGGCGACTCCAAATTGTCCATAGGTATGAATGTGCCCTGTGATTGGCTGGCGACCAGTCTAGGGTGTACCCCGCCTCTCGCCCGAAGACAGCTGGGATAGGCTCCAGCACTCCTTGCGATCCTCGTGAGGAAAAAGCGGTAGAAAATGAATAAATGAATTATTGCCTGATTCCTATTAATGACCTATCCTCTCCTGTCGTTTATAAACACCCAGCATCCACAGTATAATTACAGTATGTACGGTATATCATCAAATGTCAAGCCTTATGAGCAGATAATGTACTTTTAGGATGATGGGAGCACCCGGTTTCTGCTCCAGGATGCCCGAGAGGCTGAGTGGCTCCAGGTAGGGGTTGGGATAGTAGACAAAGCTGGTGTTGCTGTAGGTGAGCAGAGCTTGGACATTGTTGAAAACGAAGCCAAACTCGTCCACATGCTTGATGCTCTCCTGTTGGCCGTTGTAGTCTGATTGCAGTGACGGGGCAAAGCAGCTGATGGTGGTCGTGTTGAGCACCTTGCATACCTGTACACAAGTCAGATTAAAGTTATAGGAGGATATTCGTCAAAATTCATGTTGACCCGATTGAAATTGCGATTAAAACCATCCTATAATCCTTTATATATACATGACCGCTCAAAAGTTTGGGATCACACATTTTTTTGGCAGTCCTGCTATGAAGTCCAGCATCCTGAAGTGGCCGCTTCACTGTTGATACTGACACTGGTGTTTGACGGCTACTATTTAGTGCAGCTGCCAGGTGACAACCTGTGAGGCGTCTTTGTCTTAAACTACACACTCTCAGATATTTGTCTTCTTGCACAGTTGTGCATCGTTTTTATGTCCTTGTTAGACCCAGTTTGTGAAGGGAGTAGTTAACAGCATGGTAAGAGATTTTAGTTTTAGTTTAGATTTTTTTAGATGGCTTTTCTAATCATCTATTAGCCTTATAAAATGATGAACTTGGATTAGCAGCCATACCAGGAGATTGATGCAGAGGACTGACAGTTGTTGATAGTAGGCCTCTATGCAAAAATGTAAATCGTTCTTTGAAAATCATCTGATTCATTTTAATTGTTTATTAAATGGAAAAAAATCGTTTGTGAAATGCATGAAAATTTGTTTTTCTTTGGAAAACAAAAAAATTTGCACGTGATCCCAAACGTTTGAGCGGTCGTGTAGTGTTTAAGGTGACTTACTGTGTTTGTCCATAGGTATGAACGTGAGCGTGAATAATTGTTTGTCTATATGTGCCCTGCCCAGTCACCACCTCTCACCTGACGTCAGCTGGGATAGGCTCCAGTGTACCCCCGGATAAGGATAAGCGGCATCGAAAATGAATGGATGGATGGATGGATGGATAGAGTTCCCTTTTTTTGTGAAAGTTGCTTAAACTCCTCAAAATCAACCTGACCTTAAAGTTTCACCAGCTCCAAGCTGAATTCTAATCGTCAAAGCGTTTTTATCTCAGTTTTTGCCCAGAGTGATTTTCAAGTCCTTGCCTTTGTAATTTATTCGTTCAACGCTACGTTTTTAGATATTTATGATTTGAATTGCTGCCCTCATTAAATTCGCCAGTGACCCTCTTTCTCGGCAGCTGATTTGTGTCAAAGGTCAACTTTAAACCCCTTTCTCTTTCTCTCCTGCTCTCAGATCGCAGTGCTGCCAGCGGTTCTGTCAAACTGCTGTTTTAATTGAGCGGCTCAAATCCCGTACAGTCATCATTAACACACCATTTAATTGGCTCAGAGGGCAGCTCTGTCTACATGCATTAGAGCTCAGTTTGCTCCTTATCTGACATTTTCTGCTTGTTTTTCTTGTTTCACTACGTTTTGTGTGGCTGGTAATGATAACTGTTGGATATACGTCAAGAGGTAGAGTCTATAGATCCTTCAGACTCCATTGTGGCTGCCTTGGAGTTACAAGGAACTAATATTCTCTACTATTGGAAAACCAACCACCTTCCATATTGGATTAGGCGTCCACTTCTTCTGTTGTATTTCTAAAGCACATAGAAATGAACTGTTCTGGAAAAACTCTTTTCATGACCTTCTGCATAATTCTTATGTACAGCTTCATTATTATGTTCAATGGATTATTACAAAAAAATTGAAAAATTGTTCCAGACATTTTTTGACTTTAATCCAAATTTCTGTTTGGTAGCCTATTGTTTTGTAACCAAATAGTTGATTTAACATGGCATTTCTTGTTGTTATGATTTGTGTCAGATTTCAACCCCGACTACTGCATTTAAGAAACTGATACATTCTGTAAAAAATTCCAAGTTGACTCAACTTAAAATTTTGATTAAATCTAGCAAATTATTTCAGGTAATTTCAACACACAAGTAAGTTTCTCCAACCTAAAAGACCAAGTTCACGTGACTTATTGAGTTGTTGTGGGAACTTAATTTTTTAGGTCAAATAACCAAATATTTTGGTTGTATCAACAATGTAATTCAAGTAATCTCAACTCATTTTCAAATCAGGTTAGCAAATCATTTCAATTAATTTCAATTTAATTGTGTTTATTGAATTTACTTGAGCTAATTAGTTAAACTAAATCAAAAGTGAGTTGAGATTACTTGAGTTCTATTGTTGATACAACAAAAATATTTGTTTATTTGACCTAATAAAGGAAGTTCCCAAAACAAAGCAATAAGTCACTTGAACTTGATCTTTTAAGTTGAAGAAACTTCGTTGTGAGTTGAAATAATTTGCTAGATTTAATCCAAATTTTAAGGCTGCGAGGTTACAATTTTTTTTAAGTTGAGTCAACTTATTTTTTTTTTAGTTTTTTAAGTTTTAAGTTTCTAATTGCTTATGTGGCTGCACGGTGGTGGAGTGGTTGCCGGCCCCACAGCACGGGTTCGATTCCCTGCTCGGGCATCTCTGTGTGGAATTTGCATGTTCTCCCCGTGCGTGCCTGGTACTCCGCAAAAACATGCTAGGTTAATTGGAGACTCCAAATTGTCCATAGGTATGAATGTGAGTGTGAATGGTTGTTTGTCTATATGTGCCCTGTGATTGGCTGGCAACCAGTCCACGAACCACGCCTCTCATCTGAAGACAGCTGGGATAGGCGAGTACTGCTAACATTGCTGGAGGTAGCTTTAGGTCCAGTGAGATGGATTGTTGGCTAAAAATGAATAACAAGCGTATCACTGTGTTAAAAGTCAGGGTTCGCAGGTAATCTCCCACCTGCTTGGATCCCAGCCGTCATTGATCAAACAGTAAACAACTTCATCAGAGGTTTAGTGCAGCACATTATTGGATGTCACACTCACATTGACAGACTCGTGGCCGCCATATTTGACTCGGACTCGCGGCTCCTGAACAACATCCAGGTTGGTCCCGGTAACAGTCAGCGTGGTGTGGCCGCTATGTCGAAGGGAAAGAGCACGGATTATTGATCAGAGGCACACAGCATCAAACCGATTCATCCCCATGTTTTAATTAGTGTAACAAACGCAGATGGAGCTTTGTAACCTGACGTTTTCCAGAGAGGCTTCAGGAATAGACTTTGGAGAAGCTGGCAAGGCGTTGCACTCTTTGTTATTGGGCGGGGGTGCCGGATCAAACGGGGGAAACCAGCTGGCTCCTATTTTTGTATTCAGCCGTGACTTTGAGGCTGGAATAGCAAGAATTCCGGAGCTGCTTGTTTACGTATCTTACCCAGATGAGACTACAATGAACGGAATGCTGTGATCTTGGCATAACCTGTGCTGTGCCGTGAAAACTTAAGCTGAGAGGAGAATTTCCATGTCCACTCTGACAGCGCGCCGAACCTTGTTTGCTGGCACTTCAAAGGCTAGCTAAGCTTGTACAGACTCTTGGTGGGACGAATGCATCCATGATGAGACATCGACAGGAGATTGCAGCTCCGTAAAGCTCGTCCTGTCACTTGGTTATAGGCCGCGTTCTCTCTCTCTGTAGTCCTTATCTGCAGGGACACACTGACTGACAGTCCCACCTGAATCTCAATTAAGCGATGTCTGTTATCTTATGCTGCATTTCCTAATCCTTCTTAGATCTTTTTGACATGAGTCATTAACCCTTAGATGCATAAGTGGGTCAAAAATGACCCAGTCAGGTTGTTTTCTTGAAATATCTTCGTAATTAAATTTTTTTTATCATTTCATATTCCAGGTATTCCTCAAAAAACATGTTTTTGATATCATGCCATTCACATTTTTAACTTACCTTTTATACATTTTAAGAAATTTTTGTTTTTGTGTTACTACTCCAACCTTCCATAAGTGGGTCAAAAATGACCCGGTCAGGTTGTTTTCTTGAAATATCTTTTTGTAATGAAAATTTTTTATCATTTCATATTCCAGGTATTCCTCAAAAAACCCGTTTTTGATATCATGCCATTCACATTTTTAACTTGCCTTTTATACATTTTAAGAAATTTTTGTTTTTGTGTTACTAACCTAACCTTCCATAAGTGGGTCAAAAATGACCTGGTCAGGTTGTTTTCTTGAAATATCTTTGAAATGAAAATTGAAAAAAACTCCTTTTTGATATCATGCCATTCACATTTTTAACTTACCTTTTATACATTTTAAGAAATTTTTGTTTTTGTGTTACTACCCCAACCTTCCATAAGTGGTTCAAAAATGACCCGGTCAGGTTGTTTTCTTGAAATATCTTTGTAATGAAATTTTTTTATAATTTCATATTCCAGGTATTCCTCAAAAAACATGTTTTTGATATCATGCCATTCACATTTTTAACTTTTATACATTTTAAGAAATTTTTGTTTTTGTGTTTCTACCCCAACCTTCCATAAGTGGGTCAAAAATGACCTGCATGCATTTTCTATGGAATCCAATATTAACCTTTGATTCTTATCAACTTATCAACTCCTAAATATAATACTAAATATCATACAAGTGATTATTCCTAACCAAAATGGCAAAATTGGCATAAAAACGCATTGATTCTAGTATGAGTCATTTTTCACCCACTTATGGAAGAGTGTAGGGTCCAGTCACTCGTGCATCTAAGGGTTAAATAATTAGAAATGAGCTTTTAATGTATAGTTTTTCTTGGACAAATCCTGGCTCTTTGCATTAACAGAGCATCATATGCTATACATCTGATGTCATATCTGCTGCAAACATTTAGAAGGTTTTCCACTGTTAAAGCGCATGAAAATGGGTGACATCGCCTTGTAAAAAGAATATACACTAAACTGACACAAATAGCAGGAGTAATTTTCACAGACTTTTTTCAAATAAGGAGCATAAAAAAGTAGTCAGTATTTAACTTGCGCTATGAACTGAAACTTGTCAACACACCAGAAGGATGTGCTGAGCAGAGACTGCATTGACAGTTTGATTTCGAAGCAGTGACTTTGTACCATCCATCCTAAAGTGACGAGCACACATCCAATCGAGGGTTCTGACAGTAAACCTCGGCTAATGCGCTTCAATATGCACTTTGAATTCCAAGAAATGAGACTGCAAGTCTGACTCATCTCCGTAAACCAACTCATATTTGTTTAGCGCCTCTGAACGACCTGGGGCCCTTTAAATTTGCCTTGCATTCATTACAGCGTGCTCTTCTAATTAAACAGCATATTCAGCATGTAAACATGAGTTGCGGGAGCCCCTCACAAAGCTACAACCATTCATGAAACATTTCACGACTAAAATTAGTAGTTAGCCTGCAAGCATTGCTGGCAAATACCTTTTGTGCAAGGTGCTCCTGAATTTTGGCTCATCTGAGGTAAACTGATTCCCCATAACTTCTCTAAAGTCGCAAGACTCTGAAGCAGGGAAGTGGAGTACTCAACTATTTATCTTAGTACCTCGTTTTACACACCAAAACGACACCCAAGGCTGGTAACTACTGAATATTTCTTTGTAATGGTAATGGTTTTATTTCATTTGAACATGCATCAGATTACAATTGAATGCATCACATAATCAGTTCACAGTTCCACATGTCCAAAAGGAGTAGGAAGAAGCAAAGCTTATTAAATCCTACCCCTCCATCTGGTACTTTTACAATCAGTAACTGTTACATTTGTTCACTTCCTGCTTTCCATAATACATTTTAAGTTTTTTTTGTTGTTTTTTTTTAAATAATGTACCTCGTACCGAAGTACGAGGTGATATGACCATCCAATGACATAATGGGTACCATAGTAAGTGTCAATATAGTGATATATCAGGGCTCAACAATAACGATGTATCGATGGCCTGGGGCATTTGTTCACTTCCTGCTTTCCTAATATAGTAAGTTTTTTTTCTTAATTTTATTTTTGTCACGTACCGAAGTACGAGGTGATATGACCATACCATACCAAGTTTTTTTAATTAATTTTAATTTTAATTTTAATTTTAATTTTAATTTTAATTTTAATTTTAATTTTAATTTTAATTTTAATTTTAATTTTAATTTTAATTTTAATTTTAATTTTAATTTTAATTTTAATTTTAATTTACCTTTTTTGCAGTACAGTTCTATTTGTAAGAACCTGTTATTAAAGACAAAATTACACAAACTGACATCAGTTAGACATAACATCATAAAACACAGAGAGATAGATAACATATATTGTAATTGTTTTTGTAGTGTATGCTTATAAAGCTTTTTTTGCTACTGAATCTGTAATGTATTGTATCAAACAGCAACAATACAAATTCCAATTACCTTGTAATGCTCCATAGCGGCTCAATACGCTGGACAGTGGGGTCTTCTATGTACTCAAAGGACAGACTACCTGGAGCCCTTGCCCGGTCCACCCTCAGACTGACTTGCACTTGTCCCGCTCCAGTCACAGACGGAGCCGAGAAGCAAACAATCTCTGAAGTGGTCCTCCTATGGGAGTCACAGGAATGAAGGATTTAATTCCGTGTTTGATTGCAAAACCTTGGCTTCACTTGGATATGATGAGCGTAGCATGTGTGGGCAGAGGCGTCATTATAGCCTGTCCCATCTCGGCCATATTACTGACACATTAGGGATGGAACGCTGTAATTAGAGGGCGTTCGAGCTAATGGCTCATTGCCTCGACGCTCCTGGCTCGGACCATGTCACGTTTTTAGCTTGAAATGGATTCACACAGAAAAGTACCCACGATTGTGGGTTTTACTGCAAACAGAATGGAAGTAACACAGTATGTTTATCATGCCTTTTAACTCACCTGTACAGCTCGCAGGTTTGATTCCCAAAGTATACATTCACGGAGCTACCCGCCCCCAGGTTGTCTCCGACAATGGTGACCTTAGTGCCTCCAGATTCGGGCCCTCGGCCTGGGGTCAGCGCCAGCATGGATGGGGTCTGTTGAGAATCAATAATCAGAGATTGCACTGGAATATGATTTTTCTGTTTTTTTTGGAATAGTTTGGTAAACAGATTTACAAAAGTCATGCACAAAATAAGACTAAAACGGCGTCCAGACAGCGGGAGCAATTAAATAACAATTGTGCACACAGACTAATAAACATAATCTTTCAGAGAAAGCATTCCCTAATCAAGTATTATATTACTTTCTTCTCTACTTGAATTACTGAATGAATGGATTACATTAACATGTGTTCTCGTCTGCAGTCACACTGCACCAAATAACGAAAATCACATGCAGAAATTTCATATTTAGTGTCAGAATTACCACAAATGAGTAAAGCTGGGAGGATTGAGTACGAAGTTCTGGTCTACATTCACCGACACAAAGTTTTACAGGACCTGGTGTACTTCCTTTAGGGCCGGCCACCATCTCACACACGATCCTGGCACACAATAACATCATCAGATAGCACGTCATCATCCCCGTTGTAATATTTATGATGTAAAATTGTTATCACCATTGGAAAAAAAACCTAATAAGGGTTTATTCCATTCTCAATTGGACTGTGGCAATAGTGCTACTTGGTCGAAATGTCGACAAAACACACTCATCCCTCGGGGGTGCTGTCTCTGTGATTGAAGCTGCTTTCATAAAAGTAGTGGGTCAGCATGGAGGACCATCTTTCTTCCTAATGGAAAACATCTCCAGAACCCATGTGATAAACTACAACCCTCCTCCTTCCCTCCATGCGCTGCATGATCGCCACCCAACTATTACCTGCAGTTGTCATGACAACATAGGGGCTTCCATAATAAATCGCCGTTGTCTCTCAGGTCAATAAGATAAAACTCGAATGAATGAATGAGTCATTAAATAAGTGACCGTACACTGAAATGAATGTCTCTAAGAGCAGTGCCGTCATCTTTTACAGCGGTGAATCGCCACCGCCGCCGCCGCCCATCCATACACCACCGAGAGTTTTCTCATTTTCCTTCGGCGTTTTTTATTTTTACTGTATTTTTTTTTTTACAAGGTTATAAATGAGAAAGCCTTGCAGTGTGAGCCCAATCACATTACATGGCTGTGAGAGAAACACATGGCTAACAGATTGTCCCTCCAGTCAGCTACATGCCGTGCATTTCAATTACAGCCGCCAGCCTCCTAACAGCGACTGCACAACCGCACAAAGGCCGTCTCTTCCTTTTGCCTCCGGAGCCGCGGAAAACCCCTCCCTCTCTCCCGACCGGCTACATTCCAGCAAACGGATTTAGCAAAATAATTGCATTGGATTTATTTACACACAACGCGTCTCTCTTACTGTTCAGCAGTGATGTAGCCCTCCTCTCGAGGGATGCATTGCACCCCCGCCACTTTCACGTTGCCCTCCAGCTCGGAGAAGGACAGGCCCAGGTTCAGGCCCTGGATGGTGACCAGTGTACCGCCCTCTAGAGGCCCTGCAACTGGGCTCACCTACATAAAGAAGAAATGCATGAGGTCATAAGACTTAAGTTGACTTTTGAGATTCATTCATTCATTTTCTACCGCTTTTCCTCATGAGGGTTGCGGGGGGTGCTGGAGCCTATCCCAGATGTCTTTGGGCGAGAGGCGGGGTACACCCTGGACTGGTGGCCAGCCAATCACATATAGGGCACATATAGACAAACAACCATTCACACTCACATTCATACCTATGGACAATTTGGAGTCACCAATTTTCGGAATGTGGGAGGAAACCGGAGTACCCGGGAAAATCCACGCATGCACGTGGAGAACATGCAAACTCCACACAGAGATGGCCGAGCGTGGACCTTTTGAGATTATTTCAGCAGAAATACCTTTAAGACAATATTATAATCATATAGCTCAACTGGCAATGAAACTTATAACAAAAAACATTCAAAATGTACCCTGAAAAGTGGGCGTGGCTTAATGGAAATGGGTGTGGCAATTACCAGCATTAATTAAATGCAAACATTCTTACATCGATGGACAGTTTTGCCCAGTAATTGAAAAATGGGAGCTGCACGGTGATCGAGTGGTTAGCGCGCAGGCCTCGCAGCTAGGAGACTCAAGTTCAATTCCGCCCTCGGCCATCTCTGTGTGGAATTTGCATGTTGCATGCTTGTGTGAGTTTTCTACCGTGTGTGTAGAAAATGTCTGTTTACGACCAAGATGAGCTAGCAAAAAATAAACGTGTTTATCGAACCTGTACTTTCACATCAGGCATTGTAAAACGCTCCTTTTAAAAAAAGCGCTAAAACACAACACGGTGAAAATATACTTATCCAGTCCGAAACGCAAACACACAAAACCACATTAAAATGCTAAACCTTGCTAGCTTCCATTCACATTCTATTTGAGGAGTTCCACCAACAAAAAATTTCAAAATTCAAATCTCATTCATTGTCATTAAATTAAAAAAGCAGCAATATATTTAGGCCCGACCAGTCCAGGGTGTACCCCGCCTCTCGCCCGAAGACAGTTGGGATAGGCTCCAGCAACCCCTGCGACCCTTGTGAGGAAAAAAGCGGTAGAAAATGAATGAATGAATGAATGAATGAATATTTAGGCCCATTAAAGATCCTCTATATAAGAGGAGCACTCTGCCTGCTGTTTTTAAGGATCTACTACAAAACACAAGTCAATCATCCTGACAGGAGTTTTTTAAGGATGTACTGCAAAAAAAAAAAAAAAAAAACGCTAGTCAAAGATCATTTATATGACAAAAGTGCTAATGCTAATCACTTACAAGATTTGAACTAAAGTTGCAGGCTGATTGGATATCATTCATTGGCTGGATTCGTCCTACGGGCTGCCAGTTGAACATCCCATTTTCTTATTTGGCATACAGCCTACTTATTCGGTTATTTACATATAGGTTATTTACATTAGGTACTAATAATATTGTCCTAAATGGAGTTATAAAGTCATGTCAAAGATCCTCTATATGACAGAAGTGCACTGCAACCTTTTATGGACACAAGGTTCCAACCAGTTTCCATACGATCATGTGAGCACCTCTTAATATTTAATCCCCAGTATGCTAATGCTTACATTGATGACATGCTGATCTTTATCAAGCATGATGTTTACCTTGTGAACTGCCTTCTGTTACCGTGTTAGCATGTAAAATTCATCCAGTTCTCAATGGCAGATGGAGTATTTATATGATGACTACAGTTCTACTACCAGACGAAGACATCATATTCCACCCGTGCTAGACTCACTGTACTGGATACATCTTGTGGTATATGTAGTGGTAAGGAAGTACTGTAGTTTAACATGTTTAACAAAGTTACAGTATATTCCACAACATCTCTCAGCTCTGGGCGGTACCAAAGTGATGTAAATATTGTCAAATGAATGAATAAACAGACCTCAGTGATACGTGGGTTGGTACACTTGACGTTGGCAGCTGAGAGGTCAAGCCAGCGGCTGGCGTACGGAGAGATGGGGGGGCAGTGCTGCTTCATTGTGCATCTGCCCTCGTTGCTGCACCAGCCGCACTGGAACTTTTTCTCCGCTCGCAGACACATGCCGCAGCTGTCTCGCTGGGCACTGCATTTGTACAAGTGCACTGTGGGAGGACGTCGAAGATTAACAATAAGTAGAATTGTAAAATATTCTGCAGTACACCATAGTGGGGCTGAAGTTACTAAAATGTTACCAAAAATACACTGTATATAAAAATATACCAAATATTAATCAATTGAGCTGCCTACTACACTGTAAACCGGAATGTTCAAAGTACTTAAATAAATGAAGTTATGCATACTCAAAGTTCTTAAAAAAGTTAAAATGACTTAATTACTTACTTAATTACTTAAAAAAACAAAACAAAAAACTGTATTATAGAAAGCAGGAAGTGAACAAATGTCACTACAAACAGTTACTGATTGTAAAAGTACCAGATGGAGGGGTAGGATTTAATAAGCTTTGCTTCTTCCTACTCCTTTTGGACATGTGGAACTGTGAACTGATTATGTGATGCATTCAATTGTAATCTGATGCATGTTCAAATGAAATTAAACCATTACCATTATGTCAAGTTCATTTAACATGTTTTTCAATTTTGAGTACTTTTAACTAATATGTTTTGATTAAATTAAACTATAGCTATATTAAGTAAAATTGACTTAAAAACATAGTTTACATACAACTTAAGTCACTGTAACTCCGAATGCTCAAAATAATTAATTCGTATAGTTAACATTTTCTTAAAAGTTCTACTTATAAATGTTGATTATCTGTCTTTTCAGTTGATTTAACTTGTAATTTTTGATTAATATGAACTTTTTGGCAACTCCAAATTGTCCATAGGTATGAATGTGAGTGTGAATGGTTGTTTGTCTATATGTGCCCTGTGATTGGCTGGCCTCGAGTCCAGGGTGTACCCCGCCTCTTGACCGAAGCCAGCTGGGATAGGCTCCAGCAACCTTCGCGACCCTCGTGAGGATAAGCGGTAGAAAATGAATGAATGAATACATTTTTTGCAGATTTGTGTAAGCTACTTAACTAATTAACTCGTAGTTCTATTAAACATGAATAAATCAAACCAAGAATCAATTAAGAATAAATCTATTGCATCAGATACGTAAATTTGTAGTGTGTAGGTTACACATGCATACCTTCTTCCTATGGAAAGAGTTGAAATGAGAACAAAAATGCAAGAATGGAGAATGCATGGCAGAGAGAATGCGAAAAATGCAACATTAAAAAAGTATATCTAATATCAACTCCAAATATTTCAGCTCTGATATACTCAAATGTTTGAATTTATGAACTCGAAAAAAATGTGGCAAATGATTGCCTCACTTTTTTTAAGTTCTGCTAACTTATTGGAGAATACGGTGTATACTGTATGTCCATGAAGTATGCAGATAATTGGGTCAATGATGCAGCAGAATTATGACCTTGACCTTGACTATCCCCGCCTACTGATTGACTGATCAGCCATGATAGCCCGTGTGACCAAACGTGAAGCGCCATCCTTCACCCTTGTGACACATCAATGATGGTCTGCGTCTTGATAAGCTCTTATTGGTATTGTGAACTTTCCGTGCGAGCCCTTTGGGGGGGGGGGACCCATCCATCCCGTGTGAATTGAGCGCTTGGCACTCCTCGAGGCTACATAATGACGGGAGGGCAGAAGCACCTTTAATCTTCTCAGGATTGTCGATGATGAAATTGCCGTTCCACACAATGGCGAGCTCCACTGCCAGGTCGCTGATCCTCACACCCTCGTACGTGTACTGAAAAAGAGAAAATGGCCTTGAGTGGAGGGAGTCAAAGCATGGAATGAGAGAGAGAGAGAAAAAAAAAAGAAGCCGAGAGGATAAAAGGGCAGCGTAGAGACGAGGCTTTTAACCATCTGTCATTTCTGCCGCGGTTGTCCACAAACCCTGGCTCATCATCCACGTGTGAGGAAGATGACCTTTGAATGTATTGTCACAAGCGACGGGCCTTGCATTGTAATTGTGTGACAAAAGGGAAATATACCAGCATTCATCTCCGGCATATCGCTCTTGTTTGGTGGGGATGACACCTCCAGTTTACAAGGCAAGGTCACGGAAGTCATAGTTTATTTGCTTTCTATTTCCTCTCCATCCCTCCAGCAAGTCTCTTCATTTTCCTTTACTGTCCTTCCTCCCATGTCTTTCCCTCTTCCTATGTTATCTCCCACTCTCTATTTCTCTCGCTTTCTAAGTGAGCCTAACACTTCAATCGGACATTCGCTCATGTGTCCTAAGCAGCTCTTATCCACAGACGTCTGTCAAACAAGTGTTCCGGGCCGTACCGAGCTGTTCTGGCATTGGACGCTGGTGCTGTTGAAACGCAGCGCCGTAACACGTTGGCTGACGCCCTGCACGTTCACCACACACTCGTAGCCCCGCTGGCCCGACTGCGGCTGTGGGAGATTCCGGGCCTTCAGGGTGATGGGTCGCACCTCACCAGCTGGAATGAGAATTTCCCCGGAGTGGAGAAGCTGAGGGCAATCCTGTACCAAAAAAAAAAAACATTTTCACAATAGAACCTCTAAATCAGGGTTGGGCAAATTTTTTGACAGACTATATATATTTGATACATGCAAACTGTTTTAATTCTAACAGTCCACCTGGAATAATTAATCCGTCATATATTCTGTCCCTTTTTTTCAGGAGAACTTTAAATATCAGACCCCGTCAAATAACGGAATATTCATTCATTCATTCATTTTCTACTGCTTTTCCTCACGAGGGTCGCGGGGGATGCTGGAGCCTATCCCAGTTGTCATTGGGAAAGAGGCGGGGTACACCCTGGACTGGTTCGCCAGCCAATCACAGGGCACATATAGACAAACAACCATTCACACTCACATTCATACCTATGGACAATTTGGAGTCGCCAATTAACCTAGCATGTTTTTGGAATGTGGGAGGAAACCGGAGTACCCGGAGAAACCCCACGCATGCACGGGGAGAACATGAAAACTCCACACAGAGATGGCCGAGGGTGGAATTGAACCCTGGTCTCCCAGCTGTGAGGTCTGCACGCTAATCACTTGGCCGCCGAGTAATTACAATATGCAAGCATCCCCGACTACAACATGACTACTTGAAAGTCATGTGGCTAGCTTGTATGTTAAATTTAAATACTTTATAAGCAACTAGCGGGCCGGATTCAAACGCTTAGCGGGCCGCATGTGGCCCCCGGGCCGTAGTTTGCCCACCCCTGCTCTAAATGGTAACACTTCTACCCATATCTTGTCATTAACATGTCATTAACTCATTCACTTCATAAGTGCGGTTTGCTTTTTCTTTGGTTTTTCTGTGACGGCACCACAGAACAATAATAGTGATGGTGAGGAGGACAAAAAGTGATGCCAACAGTAAACAGGAAGTAATTGCCGCATCGCAACAGTACCGCAACATCTGTCCAGGCTGCTCAGTACAATATTGCTAATAAACAAAAAAAGTGATATACTTTTTGATATGATATAAAAAACTTATATACTGCAAAGTGAGCTATGTCTATTCTTACAATGAAAAAGTAGCCATTTTATGGTCTGTATGGTCAAAGGTTTGACCCTAGAAATGAAGTATTCAGTTTTAGTTATTTATTCTAAACCAGAGGTTCAACCTTTTCCATGCTGTCCATATACTATATCGCCTTAATATAACAATCTGCATGCATCACACATAGATGTTTTACATAACCATTACTCCTCAATCTGTTCCTGCATCTGTCTTGCTGTCTCTGTCATCATCTGCAGTTTTATAAATGTCAATATGCAGATCAGGGATTAAAGAAATATTTCACAAATCCAAATAATATGCATCCCACATGCTAGTTTTTACAGCCATACTTGCATCCAAATAGTATTTACTGAATTTCTTGTTGTGAAATGTATACTGTGTTATGACATCAGGCAGCTGTAGTGTAGTTTTATGAGCTCTTTGGTTGTGCATTTTAATGAAGCGAGTGTGCAGCATGTAGTACCTCTGAGGCGTTGACTCTGCCCTCCTGGAAGGAACAGCTGCTCGGGTCATGGGTGCACATGTTACGATATTTACACCAGTGACAACGGAACGTGCTGTTTACACAGGACAGACACCTGTAGGACAGAGACATTAGTGCTTGTTAATTGGTTGTTTTCTTCTATGAGAAGGGCTACACAATAACTACAGAAAGGGTTGACACACTTTAGTCTTGAATATAATTCCATTCAATCATTTTGCCAGAGGGTTCACTGTGACTGTCAGCAGACTCGGATTAATCCAATGTTTCTCAAATAGATTTAATTTAATTTAATTAACACCTCCTAACATGTTTTCCACATGACATTCAGTTGAAGCAATGCATTCATTGGGGCGCTGCAATGACATCAGCCTCCCCTCAGAACTGCATTATGGGTAGATGTTGAAATAGCTGTTCTTAAATTTAAACCGGTATTGGTACATGTAATGTATACTTCTTAGGTACCTTGGGAGTATTAAGTTACTGTGTGATGACTTTAATGCAAACAAACGCACACCATTGTTGTTTTTGAAAAAAGCATGTGACTCACTGTATTATATATACAGTATATAACCAAGTGGATGCTAATGTAAATGACTCATAGCAATAGCATAATGTCAAATAACTAGCATTACAATTACCACAAAAGCTTGTCATTATACTACACATTGTGCTCTGAGATTGTACATACACTATAGAGTTTTTTTTATACGTATGTACGCTACTTGTACATCAAGGTTTCATTCCCTCCAGAAGTACCTACTAAACATTACACGGTGACATTACGTGTTTGTCAGGCAACTTATTGTTCCACTTTGGAGTTTCCTGTGTAGTCCATTGTAGTGCTTTACTTTAGCCTTGACAGCACTGATATCACCGTAACCATGGAAATGAATTGGCTCATTGCAAAGGACTTACGATATTCAGCATTATCCGACTATACTGTGTGGTTTTAAGAAATATACAGGTGGGCTCAGCCTTGAGCTGTAATAAAATTATAAACTAATATAAATTAATTAATTTAAATTAATGTAAAATATTTTTAATTAATTTACATTAATTTAAAATATTTTTAATTAATTTAAATTAATTTAAAATATTTTTAATTAATTTAAATTAATTTAAAATATTTTAAATTAATTTAAATTAATTTAAACCAATTAAAATCAATAACATTAAAATGTAATTATAAAACCACAGTCAGCTTTCCAAAGCAATAAATGCCCCAAAATGTGGTCCAGTCTAAGTCCAATGTGTATCATAATTAGCTGCTGGAGGCCAGCGTGGACATGGACATACAGTATGCGTCTTTTTGTCAAGAATATGCATAGGAGAGTGTTTGGAGGTGAGGTATTAATAGGCCAGAACTGCCATGGAGCTGCAAAGTCAGGATAATTAATTGCGCAGGGTGATGTGATGCTGGAGGTGACTGTACAGGAAGAGGCGCCCGACCCAAGTCGGGAGCCGCACTGGTCTTGAAATATTCATCACAGCGGTTCACAGGGTCACCGTGGCGCTAATGAAGGCCGTATATGTATGATGAGCTTCCAACTGCTCCCTCTAATGACTTAATTGGGTATACTCATGTATTTATGTGGCAGTCAAAGGGCCGGTAGCATAGGTGGTGCTCGCTGCCACTACGGGCTAATTTAACTATGAATACTCCCATCAATCAATGCAACCTCGCTGGAGTAAAATCATTGTGCATGTCTGAATCTAGCTATTATATGCTGGTGGCTCAATGTCATTTACTGGATGGGGAAAGTTCAGTTAATTGTACATTTCAGGCTGTCGGATCAAATCAGAGAAAGTAAAATAGAAAATAACACCCAAGCTCTTGATGTTGTAATGTTGTACTGGTCAGAGTAGGGACAAATTGTATAAAGAAAACTGTCACGTGGGGTTCACACCAACATTTAAACACGTGTCAGGTCCCACGGGTGTGTATTAGAAGTGAAGACGAAAAGCTCCTTGCTGGAGATGACAGAGCTCCTTGCTGTATTTGAAGTGGTCCACTGTCCACTTCACAGTCCACTGTGAAGTGATAGGCGTATACACGGGGTGGGCTCATGCAGCTATGGATGGCAGCTCAGAGGAGGTTTTTCATGGGTGCCTATCAGAATATTTTAATGCTACCACTAACGACTAATCTTTGAACTAATTTGTCAAATAGATGACTAATCTAAATGAGTCATAATGAATAAAAATCAGTTTATTACATTGTGTTCATTTTTATTTCGAATTCACCTCAAGGTGCCTAACACAAAATGTCACTTGGAGCGTGAATAAAATGAATAAATTAGCCTACTTTTGTTAAAAACTCATTAAGTAATATATTTGGTTTGCACTATACAGTATAGTGTACCGTATAAAGCATAAGCATATGCATTTCCATAAGGATATGCCATATTAGTCAGTCTGGACTAGCCTAAATCAGGGGTATTCAACTAAAATACTAATACAGTGGTTCCTCAGTTTTCATTATTAATTTGACAAAACCGAAACATATGAAAACTGAGGCAATATTTACCATTGGAAATTCATTCATTCATTTTCTGTAAGCTTATCCACACAAGAATCATGAGTGTGCTGGAGCCTATCCCAGCTGTCTTCGGGCAAGAGGCGGGATACACCCTGGACTGGTTGCCAGCCAATCACAGGGCACATGTAGACAAACAACCGGGAGTACCCGGAGAAAACCCACGTAAGAACATGCAACTCCACACAGAGATGCCCGAGGGTGGAATCGAACTTCGGTTTCCAAACTGTATGGTGCTAACCACTCGTCCACCGTGCAGCCCCCATTGGAAATTATGTACAGTAAATCCAACAGTAAGTCAGAAATAGGGTGTTTTCTTTGCGCATTTGGTCATTTCACACAACTATGCAGCACTGAACAAATGGAGTAGTTTGTTACGTGCAATATTGGTTGAACACAAAGACAGTATACAGAAACCGAGGCAACACTTGGTTTGATTTATACAATGGAATACATTACATCATTCAAATCACTATTCCAAAAGGAGTAGGAACGGCGCTTATTTAAACCTCGCTCCCGTCAGTTCCACTTCCTGTATTCCATATGTATTTTTTTGACTGTATGTCCAGATACAGACAATTCATTTTGTCAAGTTAATTTACAAATCTTTCTCCATCCATCCATCCATCCATCATGCATGACTGATGTGTTTGTGTGTGACACAAACACATCAGTCATGCATGATACCACATACAGTCCGATTAGCCAGTGTTTCCTACCCAGTCAAGACATTGATCATATATGATCATATATTGGCATGGTACAATATGAACATCTGAAGAAAAAGTCCTCGTTTCATACGCCCTCCAGGTACCACAGTACAACAGCAACATCTCTCATTGTACAACAAACACAATTATCAAATGGTGCGCCTCAGGGAAAAGTTGTGTTTAAAAAAAAATGTGCAGTTTAGTGTAATGATGTTCTATTTAAGGATGTGATGGAAAAGTCAGTCATGGATGCTGAGGGCCTCGTCTGTGGCGTTGAACATGAACTCCTCATCATGGACCAATCTTAAGTTGATGACTGATTTCTTTTTTCTTTTTATAGCTTTGTTTGTTCTCATTTAAACCTGTTAGCCAGTAAGACAGCCAAGTTCAAATCCAAACAAACAGACTGTGACAAATGCATCATGTTGACTTAAATGGAAGCTGACAGATGAATTTAGCTCAAGAGTTTATCTAAGAGCTTCATCTTAAGAGTGAGCATCAGTACATCAGTGCCCTAAATTAAGTTGTCTATTCTCCATCCAGTGAGAAAATCAGAGAGGAGGACGTGGAGGAGAAGCATTTAAGGCGTCCGCCATACTCACATTTGATGTGTGCTGCAGTTGTAGAACTTCACCTCCGTGCTGGCGATCATTTGACCCGTCTCCTTTGAGTTCAGTTGCAGTTCCACGCCAGCCCAGTCTGATGGAAGGGAAGGAAGGAGTGAAGTAGACGTACATCAAACGTATGAAAAATAGCGTCAAAGAGAGGTGAGAAGGAGGCAGGATGAAAGGAGGGAACAAATGACAACACCGAGCGGAAAAAGGAGGTGTCCAAATGAGAAACAAAATGTTCATGCGTTTATCTCGCTACTTTAAAGAGCCACCTGGCGTCTGCCTTTTTCTGCAAGAGCACATTGCTGTTAGGTGAAAACTTCAGAGGATTACTGCACTCCGAGGAGACAAACTCTTTGCATATTAAACAAAAAAAAAATCGGATGTCTTTGTTAATGTCTTCAGTATTAATATCATGTTTGGGTATCAAGTCCCAACTTGGAAGTGTGGATTCAGCAAGACGTGCTCTTTTTTTAATTCGGCTTATCAGCGCCTGCTCACATACACAATCCCTGGTGAACTGCAGTTAGCATTTTTTCAGTGCATTAAAGTCTGTGCTTATTTGTAATTACTTGCCAGGCCTTAAGACGACATGATGTTTTTGTTGGATGATACGACTACTACTAGGGGCTGCACGGCGGTCGAGTGGTTAGACCTCACAGCTAGGAGACCAGCGTTCAAGTCCACCCTCGGCCATCTCTGTGTGGAGTTTGCATGCATGGGTTTTTTTCTCCGGGTACACCGGTTTCCTCCCACATTCCAAAACCATGCTAGGTTAATTGGCGACTCCAATTAATGTGAGTGTGAATGGTTGTTTGTCTATATGTGCCCTGTGATTGGCTGGCGACCAGTCCAGGGTGTACCCCGCCTCTCGCCCGAAGACAGCTGGGATAGGCTCCAGCACCCCCGTGACCCTCGTAAGGAAAAAGCGGTAGAAAATGAATGAATAAATGAAAGGATACGACTACTACTAGTGGCTGCACAGTGGTCGAGTGGTTAGCACGCAGACCTCACAGCTAGGAGACTGGGATTCAATTCCACCCTGGACTTTGCATGTTCTCCCCGTGCATGTGTGGGTTTTCTCCGGGTACTCCGGTTTCCTCCCACATTCCAAAAACATGCTAGGTTAATTGGTGACTCCAAATTGTCCATAGGTATGAATGTGAGTGTGAATGGTTGTTTGTCTATATGTGCCCTGTGATTGGCTGGCGACCAGTCCAGGGTGTACCCCGCCTCTCGCCCGCAGACAGCTGGGATAGCTGTCTGCTATCTGCTATCTGGCGACCCTCGTGAGGAAAAACCGGTAGAAAATGAATGAATGAATGGATACAACGACTACTCAAAACAACTACCCTCATGTCCTCCTTCACTACATCCATAAACAACCTTCCTCTACGCTTCCTACCTGGCAGCTCTAAACGCATCATCTCTCCTCTAACATGTAATGTTCCTCTGATTTACTCGTTCCTGATCCTATCCATCCTGGTCACTCCCAGTGAGAACCCCAGCATCCTCATCTCTGCTACCTCCGGTTCTGCTTACTGTCTTCTTTAAAAGCCATGTAGCTTGTTGATGATGCTACAGCAGTAACATTATTATCCCCATTCTCTGTTGGATGTCACCTTTTATCCAAGTTAAATTACAATCCAAAGATTAAAATGTTAACACAAAACACATTCAAAGCATCACATCACATCCGATAATTACACTACTAGTTAAAAGTTTGAGCACACTTCAAACTTTCGATTGCTAGTGTTGCATAACTAAACTATATCAGTGAGAGTCCTAATTATGTTCTCATGAATTGGCACCGTACTATGGATTACTATTGGCTCACAATGTCCAAATTAGTTGCTAAGTCCCGCTCGTGTCCCTGCAAAGATGTTTTCTTTAATAGCGCCCATGTTTTTCAACCAATCTTGCTCAAATTTGTGGGTACCTTATTCTGTGGTGATTAGGCTTAATATCCTACAGTTAAAGTCGGTGTTTTGTTGAGCGCATTGAGCTGTGTGAGAAATTTCAAGTCAGCAAGACATATGGGGTCAAAATGTTGGGTTCTATTAACAGTACCGTCATGTGTGTATCAGAAAAATAACAGCAAATTTTTAAAGATGTGTGCAGTTGAAGAGTTTTACGATGGGGGTCTTCATTTTTTTCATATATTAGCACCAGTTGCACCACAAAAATTGCTTTCAATACTACAGTGATAATCATGAATACTGCCTATATTCCATTTTGTTTTACTTTGTATTACACTTCTGTTGTGTACGTTAACCATGCCTCTCATCGATTTCTTGGAAAGACCACTCATCATTGGAAATTACCAAATAATTTACAAAATTAAAAAAAAAAAAAAAACATTTACAAGCACCTTGTCCTTCTGGTATCAGAGGAACTTCCTTTCCGGCCGGAGACAGACACATGACCCTGTTCCCATTGACGTGGCCCTCCACTTTGGCCTGCTTCCCAAATGAACATGTGATCCCAGTAGAAAGATCCGGAACGTTGTTCACCTCCAGCAGAAGCTACCAGAAAAAAAAGATACACCTTGATTAGCTACAATAAATGTGTCTTGTAGTAGATTAGACAAGACTGAATGTGTATGATGAAAGTAATCTATAAGATTAGAGTCCAGGTTGTATAACTCTAACCTAAATAAATACTGCGGTTAATACAGTATATAAAGAGTACAACCTTCCTATAGATAGTGTAACATGGCTGTAAAATACTACTCATGGTGATTGCTCGTAAATTTTTTCACTGTGAGAGTGACGGCAAAGAAATGGGGGAAGGATGCAAAGCAAACTCACGGGGACGCTGTGTGCTGATACGGCAATGCTATCTGGGTGAGCAATGACCTTCACACAGCGGTCAATGTCGGTGGCGAAACGGTAGGCTTCATCCACCCTCGGGCAACGATCCCTCCTCGAGCACCTGTAGAGTAAAAAGAATTCCGAGATCAGGGCAAAAATGCGATGAAGAACTTGGAAATTACTGTCATTGGGTGGGTGTGCATGGAATTATGCCCCGCCCCACCTATTCGGATTATACCAATGTAAGGGAATTGTGCCACGCTTGGGTGTGTCAGTGCATTCACACTAACTACACATACACCAGACTTTAGGCATGAACTAGTACTAGTACCCAAGTACTCGTGTGAGTACACCCTTAATTAGAAGTACACCTTAATCTGCTTTAATCTAGGCCAGTGATTCTCAACTGGTGTGTTGCAACCGTTTTCAGTGGGTTGCGGGGTATTTTTTTATTTTTTTACATTTTTTTAAATTTTATTTGGGCAAATATATGAAACATTACAGTGCATTTCTTACACCAATCAAAATATAACTTTCCATTATTTACATTTGTATCTGATCACAAGCCCAAAAGGAGTAGACTGAAGCAAAATCTTATAAATATAATCATGTTCATGCCACAGTCTTGTTTTCCCCTGTTATTATTATCATTGTAATATTATTATTGTTATTATCATTATTATCATTATTGTTATAATCTTTATCATTATTACCATTATTATTGTTATTATTATCACCATTTACAAATTTCCCCACTGAGGGACGAATAAAGGCATATCTTAAGGCATATCTTAATTATTATAATCATCATTAATATGACCATTTTCATCATTACAGTTGTAAAAAAATTTTTTTTTTATTTTTTTAAATAATTTAATTTTACAGACTTCATTGCTTCTTGTAGAGTGCTGTATCATTCCATCTGTTGTTTTCTGAAATCCACAATATTTGTGCTTTTATTGTCAATTTAGTAGCCCACTTTTTCCCCCACAAGTGTAACATTTACATATCATTTCCTGGATTGCATGTGTCTAATCTTGTGCATTAAAAAAACAAAAACTTCCTCAGTAAGTTTTTCAAAATATCTTCTTGCCTGTAGCTATCTGTACATTTTTGTTTCTCTAAATTAAGAGTTTATATATAGAGATAGATTAAATAGATGAGAACTAGTGCAGTAGGAGGTAATCCCTGTGCTTATACATTGGTTCAATGTTTGATCCATTACGCCAGAATCATGAGCAACCCAGCGTAATATTTGTGATTATTAAATCTCTTAGTTTTTTATAGCAGATGTTTAGAGGAATGACGCTCCAATTAGGAAGTATCTAGACTTTGCTTCTGAAGATTCTTGTCCCCTAGATGAGATGAAAGTGTTTGAATTTGCTCTAATTCTCGCCATTTTGCTTCAGCGTGAGGAGGATTGCACCAACGGACTAAGTAGCGCAGCTGTGCAGCTTCATCTAATCTTCACAGCATGGTAATGCATTCCCATTTCTGACCTTTAGACAACTTGGAGTTTAGAGTTGTATTATTGGTCTTTTATTTATCCAAATAAAGTCTGAAATCTACTTATTCCATTTAGAGAACTGTTTTGCTGGGACTGGAAGAGAAAGAGCAACTTGGGCAACACATTGAACAATATCTATTGGATTGTACATGTTCATAAGAATCATTTTTATATCATATGTCATATTTTTTTAAATATCATATATCGTTATTTTTTTTAGTAGGGTCAATAATTTAAGCATTGATTCATTGAGGCTTTTCTCCGGGTACTCCGGTTTCCTCCCATATTCCAAAAACATGCTAGGTTAATTGGCGACTCCAAATTGTCCATAGGTATGAATGTGAGTGTGAATGGTTGTTTGTCTATATGTGCCCTGTGATTGGCTGGTCACCAGTCCAGGGTGTACCCAACCTCTCGACCAAAGACAGCTGGGATTTTTTAAATATTTAACAGGGCTCTACGTTAAAAACCAAAATGACTTGCCCATAGGGAATCCTTAAGGTGAGAACTACTTGCCCGAACTTGCCCCATGTAAAATGAAAAGACTGCCATAATGATATCATGCAATTTTTTGTGGCATCACATGAGAATCTCAAATAAATAAAATAATGAAATAAATAATACTTTACACATGGTAGTCGTAGTAAGCAGTGATATTTATAAGTTGTGCACCACAATGAAACATTATTGAATAGACACATTTGTGTACTAGTAAAGTGTTTTTAATCCAGAACAAAAGCTCAATGGTCAAACAATAATTTGTGAAGCAAAGGTGAGAAAAATCCACAGAGAAATGGAAGCGCTAGATTTTGTAGCTTGTGCAAAATCAGCACTTGGTATTGGATCTAATGGGTGGTGTTTCATTGTGACCACTTCAAATTGTCACAGCAATGTGATTCACTCACCTTTGCCATCATTTGATTTGCTGCCGCTAATAAAATACTTGTTTAGGAGGCACTGCTTCATCACTTTTTGCTGTTTCCTTCAGAATTAGACGATGTTGGCAGCGCCGCCATGACGGATGTTTTCGTAGTCAAACGATCGCTGATTGGTTGATCGCGAACAACGGGTGTGGGTAAAACGCGGACTGTGGATTACGGACCGCGGTCTAAATAAACGATTCTGATTGGTCCATTTCAAGATTTGCAAGGATTGCTTTGCAAATTACCACCGGAATTACTCAGTCCGTGTTTTACCAACACCCAACAAGAACCGCTTAAAAAAAAACTCTTGGCAGTATGGCATTCCAAAGTACACTTGCCCGACGGGAATATCACTGATTGGATTTACTTGCCCGAATTTTGTTTTAACTTGCCCCGGGCCATCGGTACATTGTTATTGTCGAGCCCTGTTTAATATTGTTTCACTTCTCATCCACATCCATGTGCAAATACTCTTATTTAATTTTCTGTATATAAAATGTACTGAAAACACTAGGGCCGATCACTATCAGCCGATACTTGCTTAAAAACGCCGACACCCTCTGCCTACACTAGACCACCGTGCCGCCCTATATTTTTACATTCATTTTTTTTATTAATGAATTAATGAATTCATTCATTTTCTACTGCTTATCCTCACGAGGGTCGCGGGGGTGCTGGAGCCTATCCCAACTGTCTTCAGGCGAGAGGCGGTGTACACCCTGGACTGGTGGCCAGCCAATCACAGGGCACATATAGACAAACAACCATTCACACTCACATTCATACCTATGGACAATTTGGAGTCGCTAATTAACCTAGCATGTTTTTGGAATGTGGGAGGAAACCGGAGTACCCGGAGAAAACCCAGGGAGAACATTCAAACTCCACACAGGGATGGCCGAGGGTGGAATTGAACTCGGGTCTCCTAGCTGTGAGTTCTGCGCGCTAACCATTCGCCCAAAATTTTTCATTAATAAATGTAATTTATTTCCGCACTATTCCATGTCGCCGCTTGTCATTGGGACACTGAATCTCAATTCTTGATTGTAGCAATTGTATGCTTTCAACTTCGTGGGAACACTTTAGCACAAGGCTCTTGTCTGTCTTCATTGCACAAAGCAAAGTAAGCTTATGATTTGCGACAAAAAGGGGAGCATTCATCCATTTTAATGCCTCCAGTTCTAGAAGAGAGGGTGTGAACCTGATGCTGAATCTTTTGAATGAGACATGACAGGAGTTGTGTATCTGCAGCTTCACATGTTAAGAGGGCCGGCCAGGCTGCAACACAAGCGTTGCAAATAAACAAAAGAACAAGAGTCTCAGCAATGGAGAGCTGAGCTCAATGTGTTGCGGCTTCATGTGGTCACGTTTTTTACCGCCTCATCAGCGACAGAAGCCACTTCAGAAGCTCTCAGGTGCTACTGACGGTACTCGTAGAGCCCAGACGAGTCTGCTGTAATTACAGGAAAATATGAGGGCACAATGGAAAGACGGTGATTGCTTGGTGTCGCCTCAGCTTCTTAAGAGGGACTGAGAGGGACCGTTCATCAGCTGAAGTACCACCGACTAAATAGACTCCTGTTTTAATCATCAAGTTTTGTCTAACTGGGGCCATTTGTTCCATTATCCTTGCCGAACCAGGCCCCTTGTCCCCTCGGCAGGTGTCCGTTCATTTAGGGACAGCTCAGGCTGCCATGTAAGTGCTCCACAAAAAAACGCATTTTTAAGCAAAACTTCTCTCCCTACATGTAGCTATGAATCAATGTGCTTAGAGTTTGGTACGTTCTTGTTAATTTCTTAAATGGGATGCAGTGTCTCAGGCTTGGACCTGTATAGGACCTGCAAGAGTGTGAGTCCAAGATCTTTTATGACTCTGGTTAGCGTGCAAACCTCACAGCTAGGAGACCCGAGTTCAATCCCACCCATCGTAGTTTGCATGTTCTCCCTGGGTTTTCTCCGGGTACTCCGGTTTCCTCCCACATTCCAAAAACATGCTAGGTTAATTGGCGACTCCCAATTGTCCATAGGTATGAATGTGAGTGTGAATGGTTGTTTGTCTATATGTGCCCTGTGATTGGCTGGCCACCAGTCCAGGGTGTACCCCGCCTCTCGCCTGAAGACAGCTGGGATAGGCTCCAGCAGCCCCACTACCCTTGTGAGGATAAGCGGTAGAAAATGAATGAATGAATCTTATGGTAATGGTTTAATTTCATTTGAACATGCATCAGATTACAATTGAATGCATCACATAATCAGTTCACAGTTCCACATGTCCAAAAGGAGTAGGAAGAAGCAAAGCTTATTAAATCCTACCCCTCCATCTGGGACTTTTACAATCAGTAACTGTTACATTTGTTCACTTCCTGCTTTCTTAATATAGTTTGTTTTTTATTGTTTTTCAATTTATTTTATAATTTTTATTTTTTTAATTTATTTTATATGTTTTTTAATTAAATAATTTTTTAATTTTTTTTTTTTTTTAATTTTAAAAAAATTGGCACGTACCAAAGTACAAGGTGATATTACCATCCAATGACATAATGGTTACCATAGTAAGTGTCAATATAGTGATATATATAGCACATCATGACTGGTTCAAGACTCTTCATCCTTGTATTTAGCAAACATCAACTGCTTGTATTGTTTCTTGAATTGCCTCATCGTTGTGTATTGTTTGAGTTCCTTATTCAATCCATTCCATAGTTTGATTCCACATAGTGAAATACTTTTTAACGTAGTCCTAGCATATAATGATGAGGCCTCGTTGGTTGAATAAGTTGATTATTCAAGGTGTGCAAGGCGTAAGGTGTAAACCTCCAGACTCTGTAAATAAGACGACTTCTTTTTTGCATTTTAGTCAGTAAAGTACTTTGCCGAATGAAAGCAAAGAAAGTGTCCATCTGTAAATGAGTCGTATAATGCAGTATAGTAATATGTAAGCCAGTATAATGCATAAGCGGCAATGCTGAACTGAACAGAGACATTCACTGAGAGACAAAGAGAGATGTTAAATAGAGGATTCCAATGACTTAAAGTTAAAAGTTCTGCAGAGTGACGGATCATGACTCACTTGAGGGAACGTCTGGCTAACAATTAAGTGATAAGTGGACAGCATTAATTCATATAATTAGACATGGCAGGAGGCATAGCTGGCACTCTGGGAAAAAAAATTGCAGCAAGTTAATTTAGATTAAAACAAAACATAATTTTTTCCCCCTCTAAGGTCAGCTGTGATTTGACAACTCTGAAAGCTGCAATTTAAGTGCACGCTGATCCTCATCAAGATAGCGCTCGCAGAAACGCAGACGTCACGATGAAACAGCTGTAAATCCCCGACTGAGGTCAGCTTCAAACACGGCGCCCTGCCTCACAAACACAGAGTTTTAATCTCCTCAATCCCCTCTGCTCCATATCGAGGTATTATGCAAGCTAACCTGGGGTCACATAATTAAGATGAGAGAGATAAGCTTGCTCTGTCGGATCCGAAAATGTTCCCGCGGGTATGCGGAGGTCCCCGCTGTGATGGCCGGGCTAATCCCTCCCCGCTACATCAACACGAGTTGTCCCGTCGCGGGGGAGACAACAAAATCTGCAGGGCGTGCTGCCTCTGTTGTCCTAAACAGCGCAATTGGAGACGGATCAGGTCGTATCCGAAAAACACTTCCTGTGTTTCTGCTTGCCACACCAGCTGTTGCTGGCATTGAACTCCGGGGAAGCATAAAAATAATTTACTCGCATTAAACCTCACAAATCACAAACTTCCTCTTGTGGTGTAATCCTTTAGATATGCTTTGTGTGTGTGGGGAGGGACTCACATGTTGTACAAGACACACCAGCCGCAGTGAGGGTCCCCGGAGCTTAGACACTCGGCACAGGTACCGTACTGCTCACAGGCCTCGACGGGGACCTGGGCCACCTATAATAGAAAGATGAAAGTCAAATGTTTGAACCTGAAAGTCTTTACTATGTAGCAAGCAATGAGGGTTCAGTGTTGCTATGACTATTTCTTTAAAATTGTCCTTCTTTTGTTGCCTTACTTAATTCGCAATGTCAGCTCTAACGTTGAAACAATCACATGACCAGGAAATGTTTTTGTTTTTTCTGTGTTCCACAAAAACAAGCATTCTCATTTGCACACTTAACTGACAAAACATCCATTTTCTATACCACGTATCCTCACGAGGGTTGCGGGTATGCTGGAGCCTATCCCAGCTGTCTTCGGTCAGGAGGCGGGTTGCACCCTCGACTGGTGGCCAGCCAATCACAGGGCACATATAGACAAACAACCATTCACACTCACATTCATACTTATGGATAATTTGGAGTCGCCAATTAACCTAGCATGTTTTTGGAATGTGGGAGGAAATCAAAGTACTCGGAGAAAATGTATTTTATTTTATTTTATTTTATTTTATTTTATTTTATTTTATTTTATTTTATTTTATTTTAGTTTAGTTTAGTTTAGTTTAGTTTAGTTTAGTTTAGTTTAGTTTAGTTTAGTTTAGTTTAGTTTAGTTTAGTTTTTAAAATATTTTAGAAAAATTTTGAAAATTAGTTGATCTACTGATCCCAATGACCTGATGTTTGTTCTATAACTTTTCATAACTTGGAAATAGGCTGCACGATGGTCGAGTGGTTAGCACGCAGGCCTCACAGCTAGGAGACCGGAGTTCAATTCCACCCTCTGCCATCTCTGTGTGGAGTTTGCATGTTCTCCCCATGCATGCGTGGGTTTTCTCCAGGTACTCCGGTTTCCTCCCACATTCCAAAAACATGCTAGGTTAATTGGCGACTCCAAATTGTCCATAGGTATGAATGTGAGTGTGAATGGTTGTTTGTCTATATGTGCCCTGTGATTGGCTGGCCACCAGTCCATTGTGTACCCTGCCTCTCGCTCATAGACAGCTGGGATAGGCTCCAGCACCCCCGCGACCCTCGTGAGGATAAGCTGTAGAAAATGAATGAATGAATGAACCTGAAAATATGTGGTTCTTCCCACTGTGGGGACAAATCCATCACATCATATGCCCCAAATACATAATACACACTGTAAAAATACATATGTATGAGACAAGCACGGTTAGTTCCGTGTTGAAATCAGAATAAATGTGATGTCACTCAATAGAGAGCATGCCTCTACCAAAGCTGAACAATAATAATTAAACATATAATAATAAAAACATGTCTTCCTGCTTGGTTTGTTTGGAAAATCGGCAGAATGGTCAATGTTTTTCCTGTCGATGGCGGTAATGAGTTGGTTACTTCCTCAATTGGACATGATGCAAGCAGACTGTAACATCTAAAAGTGAAAATGACTGGATACTTCATGATCCATGCCAGAATTCAATTTAATATTTAAAATTTTTAAAAAGTCAATACTAGTATGTAACGTAGTTCCAAATTTGGCCCTGCTAAGTTGTTATATGAACACATGATCAATGTTAGCTTTGCACCACACACCTCTGTGTGATGCTGTGCAAGAGCAAGTGCCCTGCATACAAAACTAGCTTGGAGTCGCTGTCTGCAACTGGTTATTTATTTTTTTTATTTTATACTTTGTTATTGCTCTCTGGCTGGATGTGTGATGCAAGCAATTTCCTGATGTAGCAATCACAAATGAGTGGATTAGAGTGTCTCCGGTGCACTAATAGCATAAGTGGGTGCTCTCTCAGGTCTGTGTTGGCAAAATGGATTAACTACCACACATACCCCCTCCCCCCCATACACACAAAATAACTTTCTGTGTTTTTTTTTTTTTTCTCAAAAGTTCACAACCCATTTGGTTCATTCCATTAGCAAAATGAGTTTGTCCTGTGGGAGGGGCTGAGGGCTTTAAATCCCAATCTGATGATCGGAATAAGTCATGAATTGTTTGGCTTTGGATTTTGTAAAAAACAAACAATTCCTCATCTATGTTTTGTACAAAACACATGTGCAGGTCTTTTTTTTAATTTAATTTTATTTTTTTTACGCATCGAAAAGGAATTTTAATGTATGCACACAGTTCTGTTGCACATGTGGCAATTGTAAATAGTTCATGGTGTTTTATTTGTTTAAATTTTTTTATTTTCATGTAAAACAACATTTTTTTGTATTGTTTATGTTGTGGCGAAATATAAATGCCTACATTTGTTTCAAAGTGAAAGTTCATTCATTCATTCATTTTCTACCGCTTATCCTTATGAGGGTCGCGGGGGTGCTGGACCCTATCCCAGCTGTCTTTGGGCGAGAGGCGGGGTACACCCTGGACTGGTGGCCAGCCAATCACAAGGCACATATAGACAAACAACCATTCACACTCCCATTCAAAGTGAAAGTTCATTCATTCATTTTCTACCGCTTATCCTCACGAGGGTCGCGGGCATGCTGGAGCCTATCCCAGCTGTCTTCGGGCGAGAGGCGGGGTACACCCTGGACTGGTGGCCAGCCATTCACAGGGCACATATAGACAAACAACCATTCACACTCACATTCAAAGTGAAAGTAATGCTTCAAATTTTTTTCTCCCTTTCTTTGTTGAGATACTTTGTTGATGTTCTACTTCTGATTACTAAATAATGGAAAAAGGTAGAAAAACAAACTATTTTTTTGATGACAGTCTTTTGGTATATGCCATGTTTGTATAGCCCGAGAACACATGAAAAATCAGATAAAGTCATGTCTGATACCGTACCGAGCATCACACAATCAGTGCGTGTCAACAGCAAAGTGTGCACATGTGCAGGTCTGATTAAAAGTTGATTTATTTTCCAAGGCACAGAAACAGCGGAATCCACGCCAGACAAGGCCAAGGTTTTATTTTCCACAAGATCCGGAAAGCAGCATGTGGATCAGTTGCAATCTCATTTTTTGTCAAGTTGATTTTTATGGTGTGCCGGGTGTTTTGCTTCACAATAACCTTTTTTCATTTCCTTTCTGGACGCGCTGGTGACAATTGAGACTGACACAAAAAACCTGAGGCTGAGGCAACACATAAAAATGAGTGCCTGCATGCTCTGCAGTCTGAGTGCAGGTCTAAAATATCAGCTTCAGAAAAAAAAATAATGTGTTTTTCTTTGATTCAGAAAGTGGATTTTATATTTCACTACCATTACCCAATGGCGGCTGTCACCTTCCAAAGCCAATCCACGTTAAAAATCCCGACTTCTCCAGTGTCTCATTGCCAAGGTCGTGTCAAGTCAAGAACAAGAATCCCTTGCTCAGGGTTAGGAAAGCATTGTGGCTTGGGTTTAAGTTACTATGCATGCTGCTATTGGTTGCCATGACTACAGTACAATAAAAAGCAGCCTTGACTCGCCGTTGCAAATGTGAATCTTGCAGCATGCAGACTGGCAAACATGCGCCTGTAGCAATGTCTTATGTTATGTTGATGGAAGCTGACTTCCTGCTCTGCTCTTAATTCGGTAGTTTAGTACGGCATTTGGGGGTTATAGGACTTTATAGAAGAGGAATGTAGACATTTTTTTGTGGAGGACAAATCAAGAAATGTTCTGAAATGAAAACCAGATTCTCATTGTCCATGTACATATAGAATAGATTAGGCTTTTATTGCGGTTGCATTGCCAAATAGTGGGTGTGCTGTTTATGAACTAGACAGTTAAAATGACATTGGTTTTGGTCATGCAGTGGAAGGTCGTGTTGACAAAGCCCTTCCCGCAGATTTTTCCTCAGATACCGTGCCCGCGCCGCCTCGGCCTTGTTCATGTCGCCTCCCGGTGAAATACAAGCAAAGATAAGCTACATGCATTTCACAAATAAACAATACGAAAAATAAAACAAATACTGCAATATGCAATATCAGTGACAGAAAAAGTGCCAAAACTCTGTGTGATTCCGAGTGATTCTTCCTGAGATGTGATGATATACAGTATTCCTGACTACCTCCACGCATAACTAGCATTAGTATCGCTCCTGCAACAGTATCTGTCACTCTTTTGTAGTTAGTCCGACTACTTAGGTGCTGGAGCCTATCCCAGCTGTCTTCAGACGAGAGGCAAATTAAATATTTACAATCTGATGGTGCACGGTGGACTAGTGGTTAGCGCACAGACCTCACAGCTAGGAAACCCGAATTCAATCCCACCCTCAGCCATCTCTGTGTGGAGTTTACATGTTCTCCTCGTGCATGCGTGGGTTTTCTCCGGGTACTCCGGTTTCCTCCCACATTCCAAAAACATGCTAGGTAAATTGGTGACTCCAAATTGTCCATAGGAGGCTGCACGGTGGTCGAGTGGTTAGCGCACAGACCTCACAGCTAGGAGACCCGAGTTCAATCCCACCCTCGGCCATCTCTTGTGTGGAGTCTCCCTGTGGGTTTTCTCCGGGTACTCCGGTTTCCTCCCACATTCCAAAAACATGCTAGGTTAATTGGCGACTCCAAATTGTCCATAGGTATGAATGTGAGTGTGAATGGTTGTTTGTCTATATGTGCCCTGTGATTGGCTGGTGACCAGTCCAGTGCCTGAAGACAGGTGAGGAAGGCTAGACCATCTGAATTCACCAGGTTGATTGGCGGCTGGAGCAGACCGGGTAGGCTGAATTCAGACCCTGAATTCAAACCCAGCATCTGTCTCCTTTCTGCTCCATTCCAGGCGCAGGTGTATTTTGGGAACCTAGGCATTGATTCTGTACAGAACTGCGTCATGTGACACTGCCATCCGGTTTAGACTTCATTTTATTGACGGTGGCTCGGGTTTCATCCTAACATCTCCTCATATGGAACATGATCTAGTGCTGCCTTCACCCCAGTTTCCAAACTAGCCATTCATCTTGCCAATCGCTCCATTACCAGCTCCACCTTCAGTGGACACGCCCCCCCCCCCCCCTCCCCGACCAAATGGACATCATTGCAATCGAACCGTGAAGCCAAAAAAAAAAGAAGGTGCTGATTAATGGCGCTTTGCTTTTCTGCCTCCGTGTTTAAAGTGTCGGCATGAACGCCGACGAAGAAGAGGACACACTGCCCGACTTCGACAGGAAGATGGATGTCACATCAAGCAGCGGCTTCACATTGAGAGATTGCCCTGGAAAAGCCCTGCAGCAGTTTCCTGCCTCCTGTAAGGTTTTCGAGATCTAGCCGTCATTTCACAGAACGCCAAGTGACACCCGGCAAGGTTATTGGTTGCTTCTTTCTCGCCATGATCAGCAGGCTCGAGGCGTGTAGCGATAAGATGAAGTGCCGTTGTTGGTTTTTTTTTTGTTTTTTTTTGTCCCAAAATGATATTTTCTTGGGGATGTAGACACACAGGCTCACTCCCAAACAGACCAACTGTCTCTCCTCACTCTCCATCATCATGCTAACACTCGGCAGGAGATGGAGATGCTCATTGTTATTCCACAAGGGGTCCGGCTGAGCTCAGTCAAATCTGCCTGTGCTTCCATCCTCATTCGACTTCATGCTTATATTGTTTGGCTCGCAGGAATCCACAAATCTCTCATCTGTGGGATCTGCTGGAAAATCGAGCAGTGAGGGCGCTCTCCCTGGGGATTCCGTAAAAGAGCAGCCGGTAGGGGGGAAAAATGGGAATGCTGATCAAGAAAGCGGGAATGTTGACTGAACTCTTGTTGGCTGCAAAGTCAAAGATGTTCTAATATTAACAAAAAAAAAAAAAAAGGTCAGTCCAAAACCGGCTTCGCTTATTGTGAGTCAGTGGCGGCGCCGCATTGGCTGTCTCCTCCAAGGAAGCGTTGGTCTCTCCTTGAATGACCGGGATTCATCAATAAGTTATGTCTTGTCTCTTCCAGTCTATCACACAGAGCGTAGAGCTGCCTTTCAGTAGACGGAACCCGACACAATACCCACTCTCCACGCAACATCGTTCTCCTCAACTTGATGCCTTTAAAAGCTACTCAAGGAGGGTTCTTCCAGCACAGTTAGAAGCTTTTTTACGGCTGCAATGGAACCTTATCCCGTTTCACAGCGCCATTTTGCCACCAAATAATCACTTCATGGCAGCGGAGAAGTGATTACCGCTGCTCGCTCTTATCTACAGTGAGTGCAGGGAATATCCAATGTCCGACAACAACAAACGGGCTGTGTGATGGCAGGCCAAGCGGCGAAAAGTCAAAGGTTGTTCTATTAGAGTTGTGTCTATTAGAGTGTGTGTGTGTGTGTGTGTGTGTGTGTGTGTGTGTGTGTGTGTGAGTGCGCCGCGTACAAAAAACGCAAGCACTCTTAGTTGATCCGCATGGATAAGTAATTAGAACAGCGGCACATCCTTCTACTCACAGCCTGCATCTTTAACAATTCCTTCTGCACGATGTGCTTCGATACTAAATAAATTACTTCAATTTGTGTTTTTTTTTTCTTCATACTGATTGCCAGACAAGTTTTGGAGTACAAGCATCCTTTATGGAGGTCATAGTTTAAAGCAAAAACCCAAAACGGATGTCGCATTATCATTCCTGAATTCCTCATCTTTAACTGCGTTTAAATGGAACGTAAAGGAACTACGAGAGGTAGCTAAGTACCGCTTTGCTCATAGCGGGTACTTCCTGTCACGTTCCAAAGGATGTGATAGTTGTCGCTTGCAGTTGTGGTGTGTTCGAGTACACGGTTTGAGGTAACTTGAGCTGGTGGGGTGTCTAATTTTACACTTAACGGCTCATTCAATTTCAAGTAGACTCCTTAAAAGCATGTGTTTGTCAGGGATGTGGGGGTTCAAGATTAATGATTTCCAGATGTTTTATTCTATCTGCTATGTACACCCCCCCCCAACCCCCCCAACTGCAGCCTATGATTTCTTGTGGCTGCAGCAGTGCCATGGAAAGCAGTCCCTCACCTGATTGTCGGACATGACGTAGAGCGAGTTCTTGTCCAGGGAGAATGCCATGTCCCGCAGGATGGGGCTGTTGTCCTTGACTACAGTCACCGTCTCATACAACACTCCATCTTGTGAACCATCGACTCGGATCTGGAGAGACACACAAACAGAGGAGAGTGTTCAGGCTTAAACCTTAGTCACTGTGATCTAGGATCTCCATACTTTTATATGTAGAGGATGCTTTATTCTCTTATAAAACTGTCAACACATTCTTGAAGATTCATAATCAAAAGCCAACCTGATGATTGTTAGTTTCCAACCCAAAAATGCAATCTGGCGCAAGTCTCATGACAACTTTTGACCATGCGTACATGCATGTTCCTTCAAACTGCATAAATGGTATGTTGTTGAATCCAATGGCTTTGGTTAGCGTCCACGTTTGTGCATTTTTTGCTTCATTCATTAAATCCCAGCCATTTTCCAAAAGACGTCCCTCTCGATAATGGACATTTTTTATGATTTTGGCCTATTTTTCAAGGCACACAGTTTTTCTTGGGAAATATGGACATGGTATATACCAAATGAAAGATCAGACTCTTTTATCAGAATTATTTTTGTTCACATTTGCAATTGGAGCACACATTTCCATTCATTCATATTCTTCCGATTAGCCTCACAGCGGGGGTGCTGGAGCCTATCCCAGCTGTCTTCGGGCGAGAGGCGGGGTACACCCTGGACTGGTGGCCAGCCAATCACAGGGCACATATAGACAAACAACCATTCACACTCACATTCATACCTATGGACAATTTGGAGTCGCCAATTAACCGAGCATGTTTTTGGAATGTGGGTGGAATTGACCTTGAGTCTCCAAGCTGTGAGGCCTGCGCGCGAAACACTCGACCGCCGTGCAAGGGGACCTTAATTTTAATTTTAATTTTTCATCAAAAGATTAAAACAAGCAAAGCTCTTGTATTCAGGTAAAATTCAGTTTATTCATGTTTTTTGGAATGTGGGAGGAAACCGGAGTACCCGGAGAAAACCCACGCATGCACGGGGAGAACATGCAAACTCCACACAGAGATGGCCGAGGGTGGAATCGAACCCTGGTCTCCTAGCTGTGAGGCCTGCGTGCTAAACACTCGTGCGACCCCATAAAAAAACATATAAATACGTATTTGGGAGAGAGCTGTCATATTGTATGCTAAGTGGTAAATGTACATGCATTAAAATTTCCCTTCAATGTTCAACCTTGTACACGCTACACAGCTCCATGCTTGCAGTAGAGCCCTACATTATGTGGGAAAGATGATATCTGATAAAATTCATTTCTGATACCTTGTGGCCATGCAAATGCATGCACACAAACACACACACACACACACACACACACACAGTTCCGATCCAAATGTGAAAATCATTCATGTTATTGTTGCAGCTAACACCATATTTATCTGGCAGATTAACACAATGCCTCGCTAGTCAGGTGTGTCACCGTCACTCACAGACGGGAGCAAACGAAACAGTGCCCTGCATTTAAATGACTGGACTTCCTGTGTGTATATCTGTGGCTTCTGCCAGTCTTTCTTTTGTGGTGGCTTGGCTCAGCTGCTAGAGTGGTCTCCCAAATGGAATTTTGGTGGTTTGATTAGCCTCACCCCCCCCACCCACCCACCCGTCCCTCAATACTGTCAAAATGTCCTTGAGGAAGCTAGCGTTCATAGCTGTCTTGATGCTGCATGACTGGTAGTGTTTTTAAAAAAAAAAAATAGCTCGATAGCCATCAATCTTCTCTTGGAAAACAGTTTCTGACCATCTGTCCATTTTTTTACTAGTATGCTGGTGAGATGACCGTATTTTCCGGACTATAAATCACACTTTTTTCATAGGTTGGCTGTTCCTGCGACTTATACTCCAGAGCGACTTATAAATAAAAAAAACTGTTTATGTTACATAAACACTGGACACCTTTTCTGTTCATGTTTATTTTTTGTGTAGCTGAATAAGCATTGTGTTAGCATATCTTACACCTATTCAGCCTGTTCTCTATTATTTTATTGTTAGAACTTGCCTTCCAAGAGGACGTAATGTCTGTTTTGGTCAAGTAGTTTGGAAAATAAATTACCCGCAAAAACTGCGACTTATACTCCAGTGCGACTTATGTATTTTTTTTTCTACCTAATTATGCATTTTTGGCCTTGTGTGACTTATACTCCAGTGCGACTTATGTATTTTTTTTTCTACCTAATTATGCATTTTTGGCCTTGTGCGACTTATACTCCAGTGCGACTTATGTATTTTTTTTTCTACCTAATTATGCATTTTTGGCCTTGTGCGACTTATACTCCAGTGTGACTTATGTATTTTTTTTCCACCGAATTATGCATTTCTGGCCTTGTGCGACTTGTACTCCAGTGCAACCTATGTATGTTTTTTTCTACCTAATTATGCATTTTTGGCCTTGTGCGACTTATACTCCAGTGCGACTTATGTATGTTTTTTTCTACCGAATTATGCATTTTGGCCTTGTGCGACTTATACTCCAGTGCGACTTATGTATGTTTTTTTCTACCGAATTATGCATTTTGGCCTTGTGTTACTTATACTCCGGAGCGACTTATAGTCCAGAAAATACGGTAATTTGTACACTACATTGTATACATATAACTGTCTTTAATCACTGATCATGCAAACGTTGCAACCTTACATGAAGCCCCTTGTGTCGTCATCCTAGTGTGCAATCGGGACTTGAAAAATTGATTGTAATTTCTAAGAGAACGGCATATAAACAAAAAATGAATTCAGTGACTAGTGTGCATTCTAATGATGCCATCCACTTGTCAGGCATGTTCCGTATGTATGACTTAGAATTGACTTTTACTCTTTTGGGACTCATTAAATGCAAACAGGGAGAGCAGATGCCCACCAATGTGGAATTTTCCATTGGCGATGTGTGTAATTGCACTGAAAACAAATTAAATGTGGCTGTCTGGCTAATAAGTGGTTTATTGATCAGGAGTTGTCAACGTGAGGAAGTTCAAGCTAAATTCTTTGTAGGCTCTTATTTTATTTTCATCCATGCAGACGTTTTCTATGCCGCTTATCATCACCGGGGTTGCAGGGACAGTAAATTATACATGCAACATTACAAAGTTCAAACGAAAAACTAAAAAAAAAATGATTTAATACTTATGCACAAATGATGTGACTTGCATTCTAATTTTGGGAGGAATTAAGCTCAGTCAATGCAACAAAGAAAGTGATTAGATATGCATTCCCATGTTGAAGCCTTATTTAAATTCCAGCGAGATTGGATCATTAACCATTTGATGCAATTACTGTGAAGCATAATTAATTTCACAGTCGTTCTAATTACAGCCAATACAAAAAGGACTGAACGATGACAATTGTGGAGGTGTTGTGTAGCGTCTGCCATGTGATTATGTCAGTCCTCCCAGCATGCATCTGGACCGGAGAGACAGCGCCGCCCAAATCAAGCCTTTGAACGCTTGCCAGCTTAGCTCGCACACGTTGGCAGCGCAGCGGCAAACTCTAAATGGGGACAGTCAATCAATACAAGCTGATTACATGATTGGATCCCCTAGGCTGCAAAACTTCATCAATCAATCAGGGCGCCACCTTCCAGGCAGACGCTTCGCCAAGAAGTAGATAAACGTGATTGTGTGGCTGGGATTTCGTTTATGTCACAAAAGGCAACAAAGGGGCGAGGCGCCACCAAAACGTGCAGTGACATTATTCCCCTTATCATAAAAGATTCTCGCTACATCAACCCTAATAATTATTTCACATTCTTGCCAAACCTCTACTTCCTTTCACTCGCCTTCTATTCTCTTCCATTCCCATTATCATTCCCAAATCACAATCCCACACAGATACAGCATCTCTTCATATTACATTTTCCCACATTTTATATTTCAGAAATAGCATAGACAGAATGACGAGCTGGAAATTTAAGGCTCTTCTGACTCAGATTTTTTTTTTTTTTCCCAGTAGACACAGACTCACCATGAGCACTGTGTTTGCGTTTTATTAGATTAAAAAGTCATTTGTTATCATTTAGAAAAAGAGCTGACCAGGCAGAGGCCCTCTGGGACCACTGGTGGTCCCAAGCCGATCCTTAAGCCCCATGGCTCCCTAATGGGAGGTAGGCGGGTTTAATTTGTTTTTTAATGAGCACACTTGTAGGGAGCGACGCACAAAAACATAGGCACCATGCAAACAAAGACACTTACATGTTCAAACATTGGTTTCTATGCTGCTCTGATGAGGTTGATACATACTTCATATGTACAGTATATACACTATAATATTTACCACCTTTTGCATGTATGATGGATTTTTTTCAATCTGTTTAAAGTCTTATTTTTTATTTTATCTTCAAGGAAAACTACTTTTTGGGGAATTTTGCCCATCATCCCAAACCCTTATGTCATTAATGCACGTAATTGTACACACCACCAAAAAAGCCAGCTATTAAAACACCTCCAACAATGTTTGATGGTTTTATATACATGCTGTGACCATGTAATATTTTGCCAAATTTTGATCATTCTTTTGCATTTCACAAGCGCATTGATTTCCCACAGTAACATGAAAATGGACACTACACCTCACCTTAACTTTTCAAAACTGAAAAATTGGTTTGGCCGATATTTTTTTTATATATATTGGAAAATTGGTTTTTACAAAAATAAAAAATAGATTTTTCCAATGATAAGAAAATGACATATACCGGTATAAATGATAAATGTGAACAAGCAGAGCTGATGACAGCACGCTTGATCTAAGCAGGTTGAAATAGCGATAAATGCAGGTGAATGTTGGCTCAATCCCGTCTTACAGAGCGCTAATAGAAGCTAACAAGGGTTAGCTTAGTTTAGCACGCTCATGTGGTTACACGTGACAAAATCATGCAAATTCCAGTGCTTCAACAGTAGATGTACTGTTGTACAGTTATTATATTATTATTTCTAGAATAATAATAATTATTATATAATTTATATTTATATATATGTAATTTATATTATATATTTAATAATTTATTATTATTATTTAATTTATTATATATAAATTATTATATAATTATTATTTTTTCTGAGAAGCCAGTGCAGTTTTATTTAACTTAAAATACTTTTTGGTTAATTGTATAGTTTGTAGTTTGTTTTCCACATGAAGCTGAAGCCTCAACATCACTTCCTGTACATCGCTCACTCAGATCCCTGAAGGGAACACATTTATAGCAACACACACACGTTTTGTTTATGTTTTAAATGGCTTTTTTTACTGTTATTATGTCTATTATATACTATAGGAAGTTGTAAGCAGATTTTCTATGCTCTAATATAGAAATAAGGAATCCTATTTTGCAGAAATTCATTCATCACGGTCATAGAGTAAACGATAAACGCAATAAACGAGGGACTATTTTTTTCCCAGAACATAATGCATTCAGCCTTTTCGTGTTTCACAGTATGTTGCAAAAAGGATCAGTGGCTACACGCAAGCAGCATCCTCGGATTCAAACGTTGCAACCTTTGTGGCTCAGTTCACGTGATGCAAGAATAAAACTGACTCACGGTTAATTCCACACAACCTGACCAGAACTTCTCACCCTATCCTCTATTCCCAGACCCTCTGCTGAAAATAATATATATTTAACCCAATAATAACCCAATAACCTTTCTGCAGGACCTGCAGTAGATATAAACAACCGCGATTAGCATGGCTTCCACAAACAAAATAAGCAACCTGAGCCTTAAGCAAACACCCCGGACCCTGCCCCCATCTTAGCACCGTATCTTAAGAGCTCGCTTGGTCTCTCTCAGCCAAAGAAAATACCTAAAAAAAACCTCTCCAGACTACTCAGATGTCACTTGGCTTTAGCCCGGTGAACTCTGTTGAAAAACCGCCAGACTTCACAAAGCAAGCCTCTCGTCTACATGTGGGATTGATTGTGAGACTAATTTACCTCTTGTGATTTTATTTAGGGGCAGCGGACATGTATATAGACCAAAGATGATGATTACTATGTTTATCTGGCAAAGGCTGTTCAATCTAAAAAAAAAAAAAAAAAAAAGTGTGTCCATATGTAGCTCTGTGAGCTCTAAATACAGTTGACAAACGAGACATATGGATGATGACCCAGGAGGCAGGAGCACTCTGTCAAACCGATCATTCCCAATCTGCCTCGTTAACAATGTTCTGTCAGCCCCAGAAGGCCCGTCTGTCCAGAGTGGACCCAAAAGGGGAGATATGCTTTTCCTGCAACACTTTTGTCTCTAAATTCAAAGGAAAGCAAAATTTGTTCTCAATCAGAAATCACTCCACACTCTTTATTGCTCTCTGGTTCTACCATATCTTACTTATTGTGTGGAAATATTGGGGTAATAACTACAAAAGCAATCTTCACTCGTTAAATGTACTGCAAAAAAGGTCAGTAAGGATAATTCATAATGCCGCCTACATAGAACATACAAACTCCTTATTTCTAAAATCACAAATACTTCAACTTGCTGATATAGTTAATCTTCAAACAGCTAAAATAATGCATAAGGCTAAAAATAACCAATTATATAAAAATGTCATCCAATACTTCTCTACAAGAGAGGAGAAATATGATCTCAGGGAAGAACTACATTTGAAACACTTATATGCTAAGACTATGTTAAAAAGCCATAGCATTTCAGTATGTGGAATCAAACTATGGAATGGATTGAGTAAGGAACTCAAACAATGGTACATTATTTAAAAAAAAAAAAACCTTAAACTGTATTATGGAAAGCAGGAAGTGAACAAATGTAACAGTTACTGATTGTAAAAGTACCAGATGGAGGGGTAGGATTTAATAAGCTTTGCTTCTTCCTACTCCTTTTGGACATGTGGAACTGTGAACTGATTATGGGATGCATTCAATTGTAATCTGATGCATGTTCAAATGAAATAATAAAACCATTACCAAATTCAATTCTTTCCACATAAATGCACAATAATAGAGTAAATCACAGTATATTCCTATAGTACTTTCCAAAAGAAATACTTCCTAACCTCACATTTGGTATTATTTACTGATGTGAACAATACGCCATCCAAAACCAGACAATAGATCACTGAGACATTTCATCGGTGAGGTCATATACGACTGCGGTGTGTAATTTTAAAGAAAGCGGTTGTTCAATTTGGTGTTCTGACAGCTGGAATTATGTGCTGAGCCTTTTGTGGTTCATGTTACAACCTTTTTTGGCAGCAGCACTCCCGGATTAGCTAAGCAAAGCTGGGAGCTGATTGCCTTGTTTGACTGTACGTTCACACAGGAAGCAGCGAGCATGTCACTCCCCTGCCAACTAAATCCGACGTCCAAGGCCGGCAAAGAAATGGGCCAATAGTTCCCCAAATTCCTCCAAAAGAAAAAAAAAAACTCCCAAATAACGGCCATCTTTAATCATCTGAATGACATGTTGTTAGTGCTAAAGGTAATTTATATTGCTGTTGTTGCTGTTGTTATTACTTCCATCATGGTATTATTTTTCATTGCTATATGGTTTCTTAAATGGCCGCGCGGTGGACTAGTGGTTAGTGCATTGGCCTAACAGTCGGGAGATTGTGGATTTATATCTCCTTGAGAATATCTTTGTGTGGAGTTTGCATATTCTGCGTGAATTCTCGCTTCCTGCCACATCCCCATGAAAATGCATTCTAGGTTCATTGGAGACCTGTGATTGGCTGACAACCAGTCCAGATTTACCCCGCCTCTCGCCCACATGTGGGATCAACCCCAGCATACCTCCGACCCGAGTCAGTAAAAGTGAGGATATTTGGCTGATGATACTGGAGATACAATCATTTCTATTCACTCTTTAAGGATACAGTCCACTTGCATCAGGGCCGGGATGGCCAATCATATCCAGCAGATGGAGCTGCACCTAAGTACTTATTACTTACAGTACTTACAGTATTTATTTCAGACATGCGTACTATGTTACGTTAATGTATCTCACATATATACTTATACAATATATGTATATATATTTACATATTTATACGCATATATATATATATATATATATATATATATATATATATATATATATATATATATATATATATATATATATATATATATATATATATGCAGCATACATACACATATACATACATACATATATATGTGTATATATATTCATTCATTTTCTACCGCTTTTTCCTCACAAGGGTGCTGGAGCCTATCCCAGCACCCTGGACTAGTCGCCAGCCAATCACAGGGCACATATAGACAAACAACCATTCACACTCACATTCATACCTATGGACAATTTGGAGTCGCCAATTAACCTAGCATGTTTTTGGAATGTGGGAGGAAACTGGAGTACCCGGAGAAAACCCATGCGTGCACGGGGAGAACATGCAAACTCCACACAGAGATGGCCGATGGTGGAATTGAACCCTGGTCTCCTAGCTGTGAGGGCTGCGCGCTCACCACTCGTCCGCCGAACCGCCTGTGTATGTATATATATACACATACATACACAACACCTCATTACTACACATGTCTGAAAAGGAGCAGGAAGAAGCAAAGCTTCTCCACGCCAGAGCAGTTACCAATTCAATAAGTGATTTTTTTCCACACATATAATCACAGAATCTTACATAAGACAAAACAACAAAAGAAACCCGAGGATATTGCGGTAGCACACCACCAACCCCGCCAGCCACCCCACCTGGCCCCGACCTCCCTAACACCTGAGTGCACCCACCTAGTCCAATAAGAAGCCATTTTGACTGGACACACAAGTATGTGTGATCCCTGGGCGGGGCTACATTTGTTCTGTCATTAAATATGTGTTTGTACACAAGTAAACAATGACAAGCTGTAGTATATGTATAACCATGTAATGATCTTTACTTTTTTTTTTTTAATCAAAGCATTGCCAGATCATTCCCAGATGCTCCCAGCCCTGACTCAATATGGCAACATGGGACAAGTAGCACCATAATGGCAAGACAACTGTCCACGTTTAAGGCCGAGTGGCCGTGCATATGGTATGAGCGTGGATGAGAAGAGCGCACATTGATTAGCCTATATATCCATCAAGGCTGTGTGTGCATGCTAATGAGCCAAGCTTATTGCAGCAGCTAATGAACACTGGGAGCAAAAGAGGAGCTCACTGATGGGGAAGATGTATATTACAAGACGTCGCTAATCATTAGGGTCATCGCCTTAAACCGCTGTCACAAAACAAGGCCGCTGGAAAGCCATTGTTATTAAGTCGGTTCGCCCTAACCTTCAGCTGTGTGGCCAGATTCCAAGTCTTCACAGCGTAGTTTCTACATCTTGAATACAGTCTGCTTGCTCTCCTGTCCTGGAGGACACGCTTTCCTGTTTTTTGCTTCCTGCCCTCCTTCACGCGGCCCCCATCCTCCAATCATTGCCATTGTTTGCCAAGTTCCCATAGCCCACCTACAGCGGCTAACGGAACAATTCATGTTTTTGAGTATTTTTCCGGACCGCAATGCACTCAGGGTCCTCTTGTGCTTTTCCATTCCTGTGTCTACTGGATGGAGAGAGCAGGGAGATGGACACCTTCCCATATTGTCACAAATTGCCTTCTTTATTTCCAACCTGTGTCTAGCCGAGCCTGAGTCGTCTAATTGTGATCCACTTGGAGACCTTTCCCCCTCCCCTCCCCTCAGGGGCCGGCTCGTTGCATCCAATCCTGTCAATTTAGCTCCAAACACACTTCTCCTACCAGCATCCCGCCTCATCCCTTAAGCCGGGATCACACCTTCCTGGCCCACCTCAGCAACCGTGACTTCCAAAAGGCATTCAGCCAATTGCATAGAGAAGAATTTTCCCCCAGCCAAATAAAGCCGATTTTTTTTTTTTTTTTACCATGAGCTCAACCTGACTTTTATAAAATACTGCTACAAAGTTACTTCTCCACAAGAAGACAATTAACTGCTCCATTTTGATTTGATTCCGCACTTTATATTCCTGTGCGTGCATCCTTCCAGGGCGGGTGTTTGGAGGCTGCTGGGAGTTTAAGGACAGCTTCTAAAAACCGCAGAGGACGCATTAAACTTGGATGACTCAAAAATATTACTGCACAATTGTGGCGGCCATGACATCATCATGAAAATGCTCTGCATTAGTACGCTGGCTACATATCACCGGGTTAGCGCTCCACATGCTATTGTGCTCCCGCTAGGCATCATTGTGCTGCATGGACACGTTTCCTCCGAAAAATCAATTCCACTCAACGGCTGTTATGTGCTGAGGCTGCCACAGGTTAAGTCCAAAGAAGCACATCATTACACAGGGTTTGATGCTTGCATGCATGTTTGCCCTTAGAAGCACATTGTTGTTCTTTGTATCTTTTGGTTATAAAATGTGAGTAGAAAATACAACATTTGAGATTAATATTCTAGGTTTTCGATGTTGATCACTAAGATAATTTGTGACTGTTTGTCTAAGAAATAACCATCACCTTAATGAGGTGTCTTTTATTTCACTCAAATGTTCATTTCTATGGAAGCCTGTTTCCGCCACTGAAAAAAAAAAATTATACCAATGGTAAGTCGAAATAATAAGATAAAAAGTCAAAATTATGAGATGAAATGTGGAAATTATGAGATGAAAAGTCAATATAACGAGATGAAATCGAAATAACAAGATGAAAAGTCAAAATAACGAGATGAAAGGTCAAAATAATGATATGAAAAGTCGAAATAACAAGATGAAAAGTCGAAATAACGAGATTCATAACAATGAGATAAAACATCAAAATTCTGAGATAGAAAGTCAAAATTTTGAGATACAAAATCTAAATTTTGAGATAAGTCGAAATAAAAAGAGATAAAAAGTAAAAATCACAAGATAAAAAGTCAAAATTCTGAGAAAGAAAGATTGGAAAGAATTTTGAGGCATGGAAATAATAAAAAGAAAATTTTAAAGTTCTTAATACAAAAGTTCTGGATACAAATTTAAAATACTGCAACCCGTGTGTGACTGAGGAATGAATGGATAATGGCTTCACTTCACAGAGAAGCACTTTGGGTGCCTTGAAAAGCGTTATATAAAAATTGAAGCGATTATTATTTATGTATTATGATAAATGTTCATGTATCCATTTCATTTGTCATTTATATGCATTTAGAATTGTATTATTCGTGTGAAAGTATAATTGTGAATCTTTTCTCATGCCGGAGCCTATCCCAGAGGGGTACACCCTGGACCGATGGCCAGCCAATCACAGGGCACATATAGACAAACAACCATTCACACTCACATTCATACCTATGGACAATTTGGAGTCGCTAATTAACCTAGCATGTTTTTGGAATGTGGGAGGAAACCGGAAGAAAACCCACACATGCACGGGGAGAACATGCAAACTCCACACAGAGATGGCCGAGGGCGGAATTGAACTCGGGTCTCCTGGCTGTGAGGCCTGCGTGCTAATGATTCGTCCGCCGTGCAGCCGCATAAATTTTCAATGTAAACCAAAAACATGCTAACCAAGACAAGACACTAACTGAGGTTCCACTGAATGTAACACATCACGGCTGTGAAAACATGACCATTTTATCCTTTTGTAATAATGTTGTAATGGACAATTTGGAGTCGCCAATTAACCTAGCATGTTTTTGGAATGTGGGAGTAAACCGGAGTACCCGGAAAAAACCCACGCATGCACGGGGAGAACATGCAAACTCCACACAGAGATCCCGAGCTGAGAATGGAGAAAAGTGGACCATCCTCAAGTGTCTAATGTCGACTGCTGGAACTGCTCCACAAATCGACTAACCGGCCAGCCTTTTCTCGATAAAATTTCAACTACCACCGGGTAAAGTTGATGGTGAGGACAACATGGAAAAGTCTCCTTGTATTCAGTCAACTCTGATTTCAGACGATTCTGCTTCCCGCAGGACCTCTGAGTGTGCATTTTTTAAAATGTTTTCCCTTCAGTTTGTCAGTTGAAAAGTTGTTCATCTGAAGTACAACCAGCTGTTCCAATGTCTTATTAATGTTCCAATGAATCAGTGATGGGATCATTCTCGTCTTTCCAGTGGATCTCTCTAACATTTAGAGAGATACAACACAACTGTGCTTCTAAAACCAACATCCATCTTCAGCTCCTTCCAGGAAATGGAGCAGATTCAAATCAGGCTCCACCAGAGGTACCTGGATTCATCTAATTAGCATAAAAAGCCCCTTTATATTTGTATTCCACTGGCCCAGAGGCTCGTATTACAGAGCCGAAAAATCAGCAAAGCTAGTCTGAAATGTCTGCTTTACATGCAACTAGAGTAGAGACGTTGATGGATACGTCCATATACTTTTCATGGAGCCGGCGTAGTGGGACTGTCTGTTATCCCCATAACCTTTCACCTCGGCTACACCCGCCCTGTGACAGGTTTGACCTTTGCGGCGACCCCCACTGCTGCGGCAATGCATTGATGGCATTCATAGTCCTGCCCCATTTCCATCCAGTCTGTACATTTGGGACCGGTCGATTGAGACGATTGTGACCTCCCCCCAACCACCCTTGGGAGTCACAATCACTGCTGTACATGCTGGTGTAATAAGACACGTTGGCCTGTTGACTCGAAAAATGTTTTTTTTGTTACCTAGTAAAATACACACAAGGAGGCAGATTGAATGACGGAAATAAAATGGAAGGAAAGTACATGTTGAATGCATTTAGTTTTAAAGTCTACCATAGGTATGAATGTGAGTGTGAATGGTTGTTTGTCTATATGTGCCCTGTGATTGGCTGGCGACCGGTAAAGGGTGTAATGGTAATGGTAATGGTTTAATTTCATTTGAAGATGCATCAGATTACAATTGAATGCAGCACATAATCAGTTCACAGTTCCACATGTCCAAAAGGAGTAGGAAGAAGCAAAGCTTATTAAATCCTACCCCTCCATCTGGTACTTTTACAATCAGTAACTGTTACATTTGTTCACTTCCTGCTTTCCATAATACAGTTTAAGTTTTTGTTTTTTTAATAATGATATGACCATAGGCGGCACGGCGGTCTAGTGGTTAGCGCGCAGACCTCACAGCTAGGAGACCAGGGTTCAATTCCACCCTCGGCCATCTCTGTGTGGAGTTTGCATGTTCTCCCCCGTGCATCCGGTTTCCTCCCACATTCCAAAAACATGCTAGGTTAATTAGCGACTCCAAATTGTCCATAGGTATGAATGTGAGTGTGAATGGTTGTTTGTCTATATGTGCCCTGTGATTGGCTGGCGACCAGCACCCCCGCGACCCTCGTGAGGAAAAGCGGTAGAAAATGAATGAATGAAGGATATGACCATCCAATGACATAATGGGTACCATAGTAACTGTCAATATAGTGATATATAAAGCGCATCATGACTGGTTCAAGGCTCTTGGTGTACCCCGCCTTTCGCCCAAAGACAGCTGGGATAGGCTCCAGCATACCCGCGACCCTTGTGAGGATAAGCTGCATATAGAAAATAGATGGATGGATGGACTTTTTAATGCTGTTCCGTCAACAGTGAGTTCCTATGATCACCAAAATATGAACACTTTCATAACCTTGATTAATCACCAATCTATACTTGGTATTATGCCTCGTATTTCCTTGCATGTTTTTTTTTCTCTCTCTTCTTGTTTTCCTTTGTTACTATTCTGGTTTTATGGCCTGGTCCGGATTCAGTTTCCTCTCTATGTCCATGTCTAGCTTTTCTTTTTCCATCATCCAATGCATGCATGTGTGTGTGTGTGTGTGTGTGTGTGTGTGTGTGTGTGTGTGTGTGTGTGTGTTGTGTATCAGACAGATTGCTTCCAATAAGACCAAGACCCCCGGGCTAATGTCACAACAGTCCTATTCCACATTTCCTCAGTCAGCTAGCTGCCTGTGCAGGAAGCTGAGCCCGCAGTGCCAGCCAGCCAATCCACTTGGCCCACAAAGAATGGGCCCTGCGGGAATAGAATAGTAATATCATCACAGTGGGGTTTAAAATGGCATGTGATGGACAATGGGCTTAATCAGCTTCATGTACACTACGTCTATAAGGGGTCATATTTAGTCTGTGGGGCTGTTTTGGGGAGGAATTAGAGTGATGGAAGAAAACATTTTTATTAACACTTGTATTATATTGTATTAATTCATTCATTTTCTACTGCTTTTCCTCACAAGGGTTGCGGGGGGTGCTGGAGACTATCCCAGCTGTCTTGGGGCGAGAGGCGGGGTACACCCTGGACTGGTGGCCAGCCAATCACAGGGCACATATAGACAAACAACCATTCACACTCACATTCATACCTATGGACAATTTGGAGTCGCTAATTAACCTAGCATGTTGTTGGAATGTGGGAGGAAACCGGAGTACCCGGAGAAAACCCACACATGCACGGGGAGAACATGCAAACTCCACACAGAGATGGTCGAGGGTGGAATTGGAACCGCGGTCTCCTAGCTGTGAGGTCTGCGCGCTAACCACTTGACCACCGTGCCGCCCCACTTATTGTATATATTTATAATATCAGCAACAGATATTTATTCGTCCAATATCGGATGATATTGGTATCGAGATCTTCCCTTATTCAATCAATCAAACTTTATTTGTAGAGCACTTTTCATACATAGAATGTAGCACAAAGTGCTTTACATGTTAAAAAAGAGAAAGACAACAACAAGACCCCCCACTGAGGAAACACTGGATATATGGGATAAGAAATATAAAAACATAAAAACATAAAATAAGACTATAGAAAGTATATATAGAAATAAACAAAAAAACATAAAATTGAAATATATAAGAACATTATATATTCTTATTGAGAAGCAAAGTACAGCACAAAGAACACACATTGCATTTTCAGAGCTGCCAGCAAAATGCAATTAGCACCATGTCGCTCAAACATTCTGTGGGAAAAAAAACAACTCCGTACTTAAAAAAAAAAAAAAAAGCAGCACAACATCAGAGCTCAGAATGACCTCACCACGGGTTAAACTTCCACCTACCATTCTTACTCACGGTGTCTTAAAGACAGTGCTACAACATCACACAACAACGTTAAAAGTAGATACCAACAGATAAGACCCAAACCAACAACATATGAGCTCTAAACATGTCATTTATCGCCATTTACTACAACAGTACAGAAAAGCACACATGAAGAGAGCCTGCAACATATTGGATGTGCTGCCCTGTAAGTGAATACAACTAAATGTACTTTACTTTCTTTAAGCGTTTTTTTTACGCACAACAGACACAAAAAAGCAAAATCCACTTGAATCCTTTGATGCTCACTTGATGAACTGAGGTCTTCCACTTGACATCATGCATGATGGCAGTTAGGATTCTTATCAAAGGCATATTGTTCCTGAAAATGAGGCTCAAATTCTGAATTGTCTGACTTTCTGAATTGTCTGACGTGAGATTCATCAGTGCTCATCAAACGACACACAACGTTCTACACACTTGCTCACAAGTGTTGTGACTATTCTGTACACGGGTACGTGCAGACGCTGAAGTGATGTTTCAAGTGCTATGTAATTGTAGAGGCTAATCAGAAAAACAAGATCCACTATGTGACTCTGTCAAGTGAGTGGCTGCTTAAAGTCTCGTTACTTGCGGCTCATTAAGAGATTATGTCCCTCTACGTTGGCTTTTGTGTCTTTTTTTCCACACTAAAAGCTAACACACACATATAACTGCATGTTATTCAGCTGCATAATGTCAAATTTTAATCTCATGATATTTTAAATATAGGGCGAAATCATTAGCGTTTTCTTTCCGGACTATAAGTCGCACTTTTTTTCATAGGTTGGCTGTTCCTGCGACTTATACTCCAGAGCGAATAACCATTGTGTTAGCATATCTTACACCTATTCAGCCTGTTCTCTATTCTTTTATTAATGTAAGAACTTGCCTTCCAAGAGGACGTAATGTCTGTTTTGGTTAAGTAGTTTGGAAAATAAATTACCCGCAAAAAATGCGACTTATACTCCAGTGCGACTTATGTATGTTTTTTTCTACCTAATTATGCATTTTTGGCCTTGTGTGACTTATACTCCGGAGCAACTTATAGTCCAGAATATACGGTAATTGCGAGGATGATCGTTTTACTGAATGAAATATCTACTCTTAAAAATCTACAAAGAATTCCTACAACTTGTTTAACTAGCTAATAGGATGCTAACAAGGAAGGACATTTTGTGATTTTAAGACAACATTAAGAAAACAGTTGTACTTACACAGTATTTTAATAACACAACAGGAGGCGCAAAATATTCTAAATAGAGATGCACACAAAATTAGGCAAATTTGTTGCATACATTTTCATTCATTCATTTTCTACCATTTATCCTCACAAGGGTCGTGTGGGATGCTGGAGCCTATCCCAGCTGTTTTCGGGCGAGAGGCGGGGTACACCCCTGGACTGGTGGCCAGCCAATCACAGGGCACATATAGACAAACAACCATTCACACTCACATTCATACCTATGGACAATTTGGAGTCGCCAATTAACCTAGCATGTTTTTGGAATGTGGGAGGAAACCGGAGTACCCGGAGAAAACCCACACATGCATGGGGAGAACATGCAAACTCCACACAGAGATGACCGAGGCGTGCTACCCACTCGACCACCGTGCAGCTGCATAAATTTTCAATGTAAACCAAAAACATGCTAACCAAGACAAGACGCTAACTGAAGTTCCATTGAATGTAACTCATCACAGCTGTGAAAACATGACCTCCTTATCCTTTTGTAATAATGTTGTAATGTTGCATATGGTGAGTTCAGTGGCTGGAGGAGGACGAGCTGTCTAGCTGCCCAACAGCCATAAAAGTCTAAAAAACGGTACGATTCTACTTGAGTAATGGTGAAAACAGCAAAAAAACACAAAGCAGCCTCCAGTCACAATCAAATGTTGGTCATAAAATTCAGTTTTAATGTCCTAAGTTTGGAATGGCTCCATATCCCAATGTCTGTATAGATCTGCATGCCGAATGGAAAGGAAAAAAGTCTTAAAAACTTAAATCTTTACATTTGCAGAATCAATTCAAGGTTCCTTAAAGTTATACAAGTCCATCCGCACCATATTTTGTAAGAATAAAAAAAAAGAGTTTGTTCTTTTTCATAACCATGAAGAAACTAAAGCAGTGCAAAGCAGTACATACCTGCTTTGTTTAAGGACCTCATCTTTTCACATAAATTATAGAGGAATCTCACAGAAGTCATGCAATTTGATAAAAATTATAGGGAAAAATACACCTCCACTGCTTTTACGAAAGATCACCGTCTTGTGAGAGTTCTTCTCTGTGAGCATCCAAGGATTTAATTATAATCCAAATACGGCCTTGGCCTCCACAGAGTACCATTCTTTTTGAGAATGTTTTTCTTTGTGTTTCGTTTTTTTTTTTTCTTTCTCCACATTCAAAAAATGCATGTTACTTTTGCAGGTTTATTGGAGACTTAGAACTGTTTAGTCTATAGGTATGAATGTGAGTGTGAATGGTTTTTTTTTTTATATGTTTATATGTGCCCTGTGATTGGCTGGCGACCAGTCCAGGGTGTACCCCGCCTCTCGCCCGAAGACAGCTGGGATAGGCTCCAGCACCCCGTGAGGATAAGCGGTAGAAAATGAATGAATGAATGAATGTAATGTGAGGGCCACAGCTAGGAGACAAGGGTTCAATCCCACCCTCGGCCATCTCAGTGTGGAGTTTGCATGTTCTCCCCGTGCAAAATGGCAAAATACTGTAAGTTTTACATAGCAACCAATCCAGGTTGTACCCCGTCCCTCACCCGAAGACCTATGATCCCATGATGTTGAATCGATGGTTCCCAAATGTGGACAGTTAATTGTGTGTCACATGTTAGCATATGATGAACATTCCCCTCACCTTCTTCAGCCGTCCATTCCTGGTGCCCAGAAAAACCACGCTGTGTCCATTGTAGCTGTAGGAGATGACTGAGGTCAGTCTCTCTCGGTTCTCCGTGTACACTGTGCGGCCTGCCACCAGTTGAGAACCCCCTAGTGGCTGGTTGATGTCCAGGCCGCAGAAGTGGTCATCAATGGGGACGGGCTGTGCAGAAAGAGGAAAAAAGAAAGAGAATGGGTGTGAAATAATTAAAACTGTGACTTTTTAGTGTGTAAGGAAGATAAAAGAAGAGGGGAGAGAGTGAAAGGATGGAGGATTGAGGATGACAGATATGAGCGAGGAAGGTGGAGGCAATGAGAGTCGGGAAAGAGCGTAATTGTAAGCCAGAAACGGGAAGAAAAATCACTTGTGACACGTGTGAATAAGGAAGGAGCTCCTCCACATTAAGTGGAACATTCGCTTGGTTAAAAATGGGAACTTTAAAAGCTTCTCAGCTGTTGTGTTTATCGACTATGAGCGGACGCAAATTTGCGCTGATGGCAAAGCACGCGAGGCGCCGTGTGGTTTTGCACCTGTTCCTGTGATTGTTGATTGCTTGATGCGACTTTACACAAATAAGCGGCGGCAGAGATGTCGGCGTTTGATAAGGCATCAAAGAGCACCGCGTGCTAAGCGGCCATGTTACTTCTGCTTTAAACATACCTCAGACCTTAAGTAGCTTGGTAGTCACTAAATGTAGATTTAGTCCCTAATTTGTTTCTACTGTCTCCTATTCCTCACATATTTAGCTTAGCTCTCATTGTTTCTTCCTGCTTGTTTTTGAAGGCACTATGCAGTGGGGGTGTAAGAAAATATCATTTTGGCGATACTTCGTTCCACGATACTGTATCGATATTAAAAAGTAATATTCTGGGGATCACAATAGATGAAAATATGAGCTGGAAACCTCATATTACAAATATACAACATAAGATGTCCAGAAATATTTCAGTATTGAACAAAGCAAAATTTGTTCTCAATCAGAAATCACTCCAGACTCTTTATTGCTCTCTTGTTGTTCTACCATATCTTACTTATTGTGTGGAAATATGGGCTAATAACTACAAAAGCAATATTCACTCACTAAATGTACTGCAAAAAAGGGTTAGTAAGGATAATTCATAATGCCGCCTACAGAGAACATACTAACTCCTTATTTCTAAAATCACAAATACTTCAACTTGCTATTATAGTTCATCTTCAAACAGCTAAAATAATGCATAAGGCTAAAAATAACCAATTAGCTAAAAATGTCATCCAATACTTCTCTACAAGAGAGGAGAAATATGATCTCAGGGAAGAACTACATTTGAAACACTTATATGCTAGGACTACGTTAAAAAGCCATAGCATTTCAGTATGTGGAATCAAACTATGGAATGGATTGAGTAAGGAACTCAAACAATGCACAACGATGAGCCAATTCAAGAAACAATACAAGCAGTTGATGTTTGCTAAATACAAGGATGAAGAGTCTTGAACCAGTCATGATGTGCTATATATATCACTATATTGACACTTACTATGGTACCCATTATGTCATTGGATGGTCATATCACCTCGTACTTCGGTACGAGGTACATTATTTAAAAAAAAAAACCTTAAACTGTATTATGGAAAGCAGGAAGTGAACAAATGTAACAGTTACTGATTGTAAAAGTACCAGATGGAGGGGTAGGATTTAATAAGCTTTGCTTCTTCCTACTCCTTTTGGACATGTGGAACTGTGAACTGATTATGTGATGCATTCAATTGTAATCTGATGCATGTTCAAATGAAATTAAACCATTACCATTCCAAGTTAGATTCCAACAGAAGACTCCGTTTTTATTGGCCGATTCCGAGATTTCATCCGTGATTACATTAACACGGAAATCATGAGGCTATAGTTAAGCATGTTCGAAATAAATAACACTATGACTATTGTGTTGGGATTTTCTATTATTTATTACTTATTAAACTCTTGCACCTTTTAAGCACAGGCTGTTGTTTTTTGTTTTATAAATGAGCTTTCATTAAGTAGAATCTCAAACATCTCAAACATCTGTGAAGCAGAATAAAGGCTGATTTGTTGAACAAGAGTGCTAATCTTAGATAGCCGTGTTTTGATTCAGGTAGGAGAAATATATCTGATGTCAGCCTCAAAAAAAACACTTAATGAAGCATGCAACTAAACGAGATTGTTTCTCTTTTACTGAGAAACACAATGATGTGATGATAAGTTATCAGGACTGAACAATTTAGCCCCTTAGGTTAATTTCACAGCGAGATTAATTATTGCACTATTATGTGTTTACAGCCTCCCTCAGCTGCTCTCACTTAAGTTGTATCCTATTTGTTTGATAGCATAGTAGAATCAAAGTGCATGCTGGGATATGATTGTTTTCATCTTTGCTTCCAGCGCGCTCCTGAGAAAGGCTCATTATACATAATTGTAGCTTTTATGAAGGCGTAGTCACGGATATGTACAAGAAAGCCCCCTTTTTCTCCAGATGAAGAAGAATCCTCGGAGGGTTTGAGCGCCGCTGACAGTGACACGAGTGGAGCGACGGGGATGAGAGGAGTGGAAGGCGATTAGAGGAAGGTGAGCATCGGTGGCCAAACCCCCGAATGAAATCAAAGCGTCTTGCTGGGTGTGATTAGCGCTGCGGGATCAATCTCCACTTAGCCCTCTGCTCTCTCTGTTCACTCTCCAAAATCGGACTTGGCTTGAATGTGTTTACAATCACTGTTAACCAAAAAAGTCGACCATCTCGACATTTTTATCTATGCCAAACACAGGCAAGAACTACATTTGAAACACTTATATGCTAGGACTACTTTAAAAAGCTATAGTATTTCAGTATGTGGAATCAAACTATGGAATGGATTGAGTACGGAAATCAAACAATGCACAACGATGAGCCAATTCAAGAAACAATACAAGCAGTTGATGTTTGCTAAATACAAGTGAATCTTCACTCGCTAAATGTACTGCAAAAAAGGTCAGTAAGAATAATTCATAATGCCGCCTACAGAGAACATACTAACTCCTTATTTCTAAAATCACAAATACTTCAACTTGCTGATATAGTTCATCTTCAAACAGCTAAAATAATGCATAAGGCTAAAAATAACCAATTAGCTAAAAATGTCATCCAATACTTCTCTACAAGAGAGGAGAAATATGATCTCAGGGAAGAACTACATTTGAAACACTTATATGCTAGGACTACGTTAAAAAGCCATAGCATTTCAGTATGTGGAATCAAACTATGGAATGGATTGAGTAAGGAACTCAAACAATGCACAACGATGAGTCAATTAAAGAAACAATACAAGCAGTTGATGTTTGCTAAATACAAGGATGAAGAGTCTTGAACCAGTCATGATGTGCTATATATATCACTATATTGATAGTTACTATGGTAACCATTATGCCATTGTATGGTCATATCACCTTGTACTTCGGTACGAGGTACATTATTTATAAAAAATAAATAAAAAAACGGAAAAAAAAAACAAAAAAAAACCTTAAACTGTATTATGGAAAGCAGGAAGTGAACAAATGTAACAGTTACTGATTGTAAAAGTACCAGATGGAGACGTAGGATTTAATAAGCTTTGCTTCTTCCTACTCCTTTTGGACATGTGGAACTGTGAACTGATTATGTGATGCATTCAATTGTAATCTGATGCATGTTCAAATGAAATAAAACCATTACCATTACCAACACAACTGCGTTTATAGTTCACCAAAAGCTTTAGTGATAACGATGACTGGAAGAGTTCACCTACCGCCTTAGTGCACTGCACGTCCTTTCCGAGCAGCCAGTGCAGCTCCAGGTGCCCCTCCCCCTGGTAGCAGGACTGCAGTCTCTCCTTGATGGACATGTTGATGTCTTGAATGGTGAAGACACAGAGGGCTGAGTGATCAGAAGGGTCATGGTACTGCTTCTGGCCTTTGGAGAACACAGCATAGATCACGTCGTCCTGGGTGCCGATGTTGAGCTCTTTTGCTAAACCCACGCCGGCCTTGGATAGGTAGGCGGCTTGAAGAAGTCGGTACTCCTCGCCTCGGTGGATGCAGCCCACAGGAAGTGACACATAAGAGTGGAACTTCTTGTCACCTTTGCAGAGACGAATGATTCGGGAGGTGTAGAAGAGATCGCCAGGGGAGCCCCCGGCAGGCATCCCGTTTTCCGGTGTCTCAGGTTGGACGGTCATGAAGTAGACAAAATTGCCACTCGCAAAGCCATAAATGTAGTAGATGTCAAAGTGAGGGACGAGAGCCAGGGTATCTGAGGGGATTTTGATAAGCGACGAGACAAAATCTGTGTGAAGTTCATAGTCCAGCATGGCAGAAGATTCAGGGTCGCGAGGCAGCTTCCGGCTGGAGATAGTTGGGAAGTAGTCCTGCTTGCCTCCAACTGCAGTGCCTATGTACAGTGTAGCGTCCTGACCCAGCGAAGGCACCACCACGCCGTACATGGCCCCTGTTAGGGTGTCACTGGACAGGTAGTGTTCTTTCTTATGAGTGGGCTCCCCGAGAATGAACAAATCATCCAGCCTCATGAGTTTGCAGACCCCTTGGTAGAGGCTGCCGCATGCTAGCAGGCGGTTATGGGAGTAGTCAATCAGCAGCAGCTTGTTGATGTTGTCCATGGAGGCGAGAGGCTCCGAGCAGGGTTGCACTATCAAAGGAGGATAGCATGCTTTGTTGTCATACTCGGGCCCCGTGTCATGGGACACCAGGAGCGTGAGGTTCGCGGACAGCTTGTATATCCTGTTGACGGCGCCGATGTACAGCGCCCCAGTGGACTCATGCACAGTGAGGTGGTTCAACGACCACTCCCTCCGCTCTGACTGGAAGCTGTTCGTAATCTGCGCTGACGTCTTTTGATTCGTGAAGATTAGAATCAGTAGCCCGAGAGCCACAAGCCATGGCATGACCTTAAGAGGACTGTGACCTTTAGCGAGGCTTTGATAAGTCCATCTTTTATGCAAGCACGTTCCCATCCCCACAGGGCTCAGAGAAAGACCACGCTCTGACGAACCTCCAGGGACTTCGTGTCAGGAAGTTGCAGTCAAAGAAATCGCCGTCCTTCTCCGGTGATCTTCACATCCCTCTGAAAGACAAGAGGCGAGATGTTTCTTTGTAAACTCCTTAATAGTCCGACATTGTTTCAAGTGCAGCTTATCAGCACTTGCTTAAAGGATCTGTTTGTTTTCCTTTTGAGTGCGCTTTGTCAGGCTCATGATGCATCAAACAAAGAAGCAATCATGTGTTCCAAGTTTTCTCATCCTATTTACAAGAGACGGTTTCATATTCCTTGCCATCAACAGGGGAGCTTATTATTTCTGCATCCCTCTTAAAGAGCACTAACTCCCGCCTGTTATTTGAACAAAGTATTCACACAATGTAGCTTGGGTTGCTTATTAAAGCAAGGCTATGTATTCATCATGTGTCCATGTTTGCGGCTACCTCCTCTATTCCGCCACCCTGTCATGTTCACTTAAATGGCTGAATCCTGGAGGAATTAATCACCCTCCGTTGCAGTCGACATTCCCTAAATTAATCAGCCTCTTTCCAGGGATGGCAGGGAGTCATTAAAGATTCTGAACCAGGCCGCATCAACCCTCGCACTTCCCTTTTTAATTTCATTAGCATATTTTATGTAGATATCTCCTGGGGGGCGGCAAACAATGCCCCTCAAACACGGAACGAGCTTGGATGAGTTGGACGCGTGGTAGTGAATGATGTGCTTACATTTTCTTATCATAAAGAGGACGCAGGGAATGATTGGACCTGGCGCGCATGCTGCGTCGCTTGCAAAATGAATTAATTTGCTTTCAAACAGGTTCTCACTTCTAAACAAAGATGGATGTGGAGTGACGGCAAAGACGGGCATTGGAGATAAAGTGGGTTTGCAGTCACAGCTGCCACACCAAAGTCTATTAAAGTGGTGATAAAAGTGCCTTGACGGGGGACAGATCATAAATTAGGAAACCATACCATCACCCTAAATCTGCTCTGGGTGTCATCATGCATCAACAGGCCCCTAAAGGTGGTGACCCCCCCCCCCCCCCACTTTTTTTTGCCATTTAAGTCATTCTTACTGAACCATCACAGGAAAATGTGATGCTTGTGCGCTCACAAAAAAAATCTACTTTTACGACCTTTGCCCTCCGAGACCTCCAGCATCTTAGGCCTAGAGTCCTTTGAAACCAATCAAGTTTCCGCTAGTACCGCTTGCATCCAGAACAAAGAAACAGTTCAAATCTCCTCCTGTTTTTGCATGATTCTTTTTTTCAATGACAAATTTCATTGTACCTTGGTTTGTGTACACTGTCTTGGTTACAATACTGGGCCTAAAAAACCTGTTCTATTACAGTATACCCTTTAGTACTTTGATAACATTGCTTGTTTTGCCAGCCACAACCAACACCAAATCTCACCATACTTAGTTTACACAATACTACAATACTACCGTATCCTGTAAGACACATTCATTTCGTAAACTGAAATGAGAATATTACACAGTTCCACATGTTGGTGAATCAGTCTTGTCATGTCATTACTTCATTACATTACTTCATTACTAAAACCGCCACACCTCCATCACCCCATGTGACATCATCAGTGGTTGACTCTGTAGTTCTTTGCTAACTAACACAGTTACACAACAGGTATCTTGTCTTTTTCTTGAGTACAGCTACCAAAATAAGTCACCATGGGGCCAAAGAAAAATGCAATTTGTACCACTTTGATTAGGAAGGTGAGACACACTAATGACTTCAAGAAATAAGTTCTTGGCTGCCCAACAAGAGACTTCAATGAAAGTAAAAAAAATTGTTAAATGTTCATTTAGCCATTCCGTTCGTCATTTATGTGTATTTCAAAGCCATAATTATTCTTTGTAAAATGTGTTCTGTATCAAAAAGAAAATACCCAAAATACACCAAAATACAATAACAATAAATGAGTCTTGAACCAGTCATGATGTGCTATATATATCACTATATTGACACTTACTATGGTACCCATTATGTCATTGTATGGTCATATCACCTCGTACTTCGGTACGAGGTGCATTATTAAAAAAAAAAAAAACAACTCTGTATTATGGAAAGCAGGAAGTGAACAAATGTAACAGTTACTGATTGTAAAAGTACCAGATGGAGGGGTAGGATTTAATAAGCTTTGCTTCTTCCTACTCCTTTTGGACATGTGGAACTGTGAACTGATTATGGGATGCATTCAATTGTAATCTGATGCATGTTCAAATTAAATTAAACCATTACCATTACCATAAATCGCTGCTACCAGCAGGAAATCTGGATATTGTTTACTGGTTATAAGTTCCTCTGTCATTTTTACTCCACTGTGCATCAAATTCAAATGGCTTCTTGCACTCCATATTTAACACCTATACATACAGTCTCATAGAAATTAGTGTGGCAATTGTTGTGTAATCCTGCTCACTGAATGATTTAACGCATCACCCAACTAAAGTTGGAAGATAATTGTCTTTTTGATAGTAATTGGTTTAAAAGACGAAGCTACATCAAACAAGTCAAACTTCAGTCAAGCACCCAATGATATGGAACAATGAACCCTGAGTGTTTTTGGACTGTGGGTTAAAAAAGGACACAGAAAATAACATGGACTGACGTGGGCTTATTTAAGATTAAAACGGCTCTTCGATTTTTTTTTTTTTTACCAAGCATCATTTCCACCAGACACACTTCCTGGTTTAAGTAAAGGTTAAATGAGAACAGCAATGTCAGAAGCCAATCAGGATAGGGAACCAGGGGGTCACGATACGGCATGCACTCTGCACCAGCCGACTATCGGGATGTCCCACAGAGTTGAGTTGGAGCCAGGGATGGAGCGGATGGACTGACACTGAGCTGGCTGGGTCAGCTCCAGAACCACTCTAGCACCTCCCGGCCATCTGTCCCCGCCACACTTAGCTCCGGAGTGGCTCAAAAGTCTGGACCCATTTTGCTCGTTTTTGGCAGGCTCAGTGCAGACGGCTCAGGCAGTAATTGGCCACGGAAGACTAATATGTTTAAGTTGAGCTTTTATATTATTTTTATACCCATCTAGTGTACAGTGGAACCTTGGTTAGTGTCATTTATTCATTCAGAATGTCAGACTCAAACTGAAATCTAATCTAAACTAATCGATTTTTCCCATCAGAAATAATGCAAATCCAATTAATCTATTGCGGGCACCCAGAGTCAGGACTAAACACAGTGAGGCTGCATTTCAGTTTTATCGTCCTCATATCTGGAACGGTCTACCAGAAGATGTCAGACAATGGAAATGTTTTGGAAATGTTCAAATCCAGGCTGAAAACGCCTTTATTATAACAACTGAAAATATTATGTACCTCTAAAATTCCTATAATCATCTTGTGCCAAATGCCAGTCTGAATAAATAGCTCTCTACTTTGGAGGTTAAAGGCAGCAAAAGAGCGATGTCCCCATTTTTTGTATTTTGTCCTCGGGACTTCCAATGTTGAGTGTCGAGTCCAGCACGGGGCCCTGGAGTAGTGACGGACAGTTAAAAGTTCAGCCAAGTACGCTGGAGCAAGGCCATTAATGGCCTTGAACACAAATAGGAGGACTTAAAAATTGATTCTCGACTGAACCGAGAGCCAATGGAGAGAACTGGAGTGATATGAGCGTGTTTTGGGGCATTAGTGAGGAGGGGAGCAGCTGCATTTTGCACCAACTAGAACCAGTAGAAGAGGGACTCGTTTACTCCAGTATTGAAGGCATTAGAGTCTCGAAGCGATGAATGAATGAATCACAGCAGGAGCAAAAGGTTGCTGGGTAGGAGTAAATAATTAGCAGCAGCCTTACATGCAGAAAAAACTATTGGAAATACAAATTATGGTGTTGACGAGCAGCGAGGGAGGCTAAAAGAGAGCCACGTGGAGGTTTTGCCATGAGTTATTTCTTGAATTTCTTGAATCACCTGCTTTATCAAAATACTGCCACCTGCAAATTGATCGGGCTCCATTGTGGGTTTATTTGACACCATGATCAATAAGAAAAGCAGAGATTTGTGACATAAGAGAACAGAGTAAAGAACTACAGAGTCAGCAAATGATGATGTCATAGACTGGAGACAGAGCTGGGGGCGGACACTGAAATTTGGGTCTGGTTTGCATTTTGTTAGCTTAGACTTTGCGGACATTTATAAATAAATAAAAAAACTACAAAATTATTAATAAAAATAAAAATAAAAATAAAAATAATATAAAAAAATAAAATAAACAGCATAAACAACAAAAAAAGACGTGTGCCATATTGTACACTAAACCGAACCGAGGCAAAATTTCGGTGTCGATTTTTCAACATAAACATGATAACTAAGGTTCAACTGGGTGATATTTTCAAAAACATGACCCAACTTGTTCTAAAAGAGGATTTATGCATGTGACATTTTTAAAATGAGTGAATCAGCTTCTTTGTTGATGTGACCACAATATTATAAATGTTAACTTTATTTTATTTCGCCCAAAAGGTGAAATATTTTAACTATTTTGGCCTCTGGCTAAACTTACATGAATTTGTCCTTTGTCCTTTTTCTTTCCATTTCTCATGCACTAAAAATAATTATGAGGGTTTTATTTTTTTTATAAATTTTCAGAAATAACAGCCTCTGTCCAATGTTTGCTGCTTCCAATGTTACGCCAGAAGTTCTAAACCCCCCTGAGCATTTACCAAACAGCCGAAAGGGAGAAAAAGATAAAATAGGAAGCTCTCGGAGCTGGTGCAAAGGGGCCAAGCAAGCAGCAGCCCCCATAGTGTCATCCATTTCTCCTCTAGCCGCTCTGCTCACGTCTGAGGCGTGCAGTCATGCTGCTCAGTGTTTACTCTGGATTACAGAGGCAGCTCTTCACCTCCCTGCCCGATACTCCGCCTCGCCACTCAGACACGCTCTGGCCCAGACGTGACTCATGCACGCACAGGAACACGCTCGGCCGAGGCCTCCGGGAACGCCGGCGCTCAGCGGGCGCCGATCATAACGTTGAGGGTGGGTAGAAAGCGGCCTCTTGCGGCCCACAAACACGACCCCTTGACCTGGATGAAGATGAATGCAGCCAAATCCGTCCTTTTGGCTTTCATCGCGGTGAACTGCTGTCATAGCTTCTGTGGCGCCTTGTTGGGCATGAATCCTTGAACAGAAGGGACAGTTTTTCACTTTTTTTTTTTTTCATTTGTTTGTTTGACCCATCTGCTATCAGACATGGACCGAGGCATGATTCTTTATTTGGATGTCTATTTGCATCACTTTGACTGCTCACTCAAGTTTGATTACACAAAGCTTTTCTAGTAATGACCATTTGTCTCTGTTTTAATTAAGTTAACAAAAAATGTTATGCTTCACTCGCTCCTTCCAACAATGTTAATCATCTACTTTAGTGTGTATGATAACCCCCTGTGTTGTATTAGTACTTTCATCTTGCGTCACTAAAATGATCAGACAATGCTGGTTAAAGAAAAAACAAAGGTGACATCTGCTAATACAAATGTACGTACCTATGCATATTTGTATCCTAAAGTGCCTGGTTGGTTATTATTATACTTTAGGGCTCCAGACTGCGACTAAATAGTCGTATTTTGTGTATGAAATATGGAGTCAATTGTCACAGTCTAAGCCTGCGTGTGATTCTAGCGTATTAATCGCTTACATTTGACCCGCATTGCTGTTCGGCTATTCTACCATCTTTGTTTACACATTTTGCCTGGCTCCACCATCTCTTTGGTGGCATCTAGCTAGCTAGTTATCGTTATGCTCCTAACTTCTGGTCACAGACTCCAAATTTGACTTTTTTTTTTTACCACAGTGACTTTTTGTCTATATAAAACAAACTAGCAATGCGGTTTGTTCTGAACTTGTTTTTTTTTCCCACAGGGAAGCTTTGACGGCCGTCACATTCATGGGGTATGTTTTCTAGCTTACTTTTTTAAAATGTCACTTAAAACTTAATCTCATGTTACTCCTGTAACTCTCTTGTCTTCAAAATACTAGTTGTGTGTCTCAGTTTAACATAAAACGTACAGATGAATAACATGTGTCCGGCTTTAAAATAGTGATGCTAACACGGGATCTAGCTAGCTTAAAGTCTGATCAGTTGAGCAGCTCACCAAAGAATATTTACTTCTTTTCTTTGTAACTGTTCAATTCAGACATGATGCCTATATGGAATGACAAATAACAACAAAATAGCATCAAGACATCAAGTGCTTTGTTACACCTAGCTCACTTAATTAGCTCACCTCCATTTTGTATGTCATAGTAGCGTTAGTAATTATCATGAATACAGTGAAAATGAGAGGAAATGTGAAGATTTACTTTGGAAGTCAGTTTGGGTGTGCGCCTCTAAATTTTTTTTGCACTACTAAAATTTTAAGTTGTTGCCACTGTGGTCTGAGTGAACAAAAAAGTTCGTCCCGAGCAATGAGAACTATGCGTAAAAGTGAAAAAACTAAACAAAAACTTACTATACATATGATGAGTGATGGTGCACAAGGAAAAAAGACGATAATTTTACCTTGAGATTTTGGTCTATTTAATACACCATCACGTATTTGTCTCTATTAATTGTGCCAAAGAACACAGTCGGCATCTCTCTCAGGTTTGAGATTATGAAATAATGTGAGATCGGGAACAGAGCGGACAGACTGCATTGTGATCTTTCTAAAGGTCAGAAAATACATCTCAGCCCTCACACTTAATCAACAATTGGATTCATTGTCATGAGCTTCTGAGGTGATAAAAATAAAAAAAAATAAAAAACTGGGCAGTATTGTTCCACGTGGCCTCGATTTATGAGACCGCACAAAGCAATAACAGCATAAGACCACGGGGGTGGAAAAAAGTGAGTGAAGTACAAGAGTCACAACAACTTGTGTCCTCATGATTACAAGCTGGCTGTGCACAAACACAGCTTTTCCCTCCCTGCAGTGCTTGTTTTTAACTTCTCAAGATGGGCAGCTGATGAAAGGTCTGGTTGTGAACTTATACTTTCGCTTGTCACACTTAAGCAATGCGACCTTGAGCGAGGCAAAACTGTTCTCGGTCATGATGGCGGGAATTTCCCAAACTCGGGGGAAAGATTTCTTTCTTGCAGCAAAACACCTGCACAGCAGTCAATCTGGTCTTACTAGCTGGAAGACTAAAAATCAGAAAGCTTGCATGAATTGATCATCGCCAACAAATAAGCCTTTAATTTCACATTTATGATACAATTAAAGCATGATTATACAATTATTGTGTACAAAATTAGAAAACATAAATCCAGGGCATAATGAAAGGAGAACAAGCTGTAACATTATTAATAACTACTGTAATAACAATAACATGAACATTTCTTCTCTTTAAATATGCATCTATGTTTTTTTAGCCTTTTTATGCAATAAAAAACATACAAATTCGCAATAAATGGGGGGTTTTATCTTGGGTTTCTGCCCTGTATTTGATCAGGAAATGCAGCTAATTCAGCAATTTTTATTTTTAAGACAACCTGCCTTTAAATAAAAGGCAGCCACCATGCATAATCCTTATGTGAGACATAAACGCGTCTTTTCCTGATTTAAATACTGAAAAACTGCTTCAATGAGGCAGCTAATAATGCATGCATTGGGGATTCACCTATTCCGCTTATACGTAAACCCCTCAGAAAAACCTCCAACAACATTTTATAGTTTAATGTACATGCTGTGAGTATGTAGTATTCATGATAAGATGTAAAACTTACAGTATTTTGCCATATTGTGGTCATTTTAAGCATTACAGGATGCATTGATTGAGCAACGAATACTACTTCCGTCAACAACTCCCCCCCAGGGAGAAAATAACATTGCTGAGTGCTAGGCAGAACCAGCTATAGTGGAATTATACTTAGCCATTCGCATAGCGTTATGTAGTACTAAACAAAATAACAAAACAATCACTTAGAATGTCCGCTCTCACTGGGATGCCGACATATTCATTCATTCATTTTCTACCGCTGAGGATAAGTGGTAGAAAATGAATGAATTAATGAATGAATGAACTCTGCAAGATGGCAATAGCTGCATTTGAAGTGTCTTGAGTGGGCAACATCCAGCAGCTTTATTTACCTCTGCATGCACTTTAAGTGTGTTATTTAGCTATTAGCGTGGTGGATTACACTTGTTGCACTGTTGTATGAACTCATCAGTGGCATTCATGCTAGCCGAACAGTTTGCGATTAGTGTGATTACAACATTGGTTCTGTTGCGGTCCTCTCCACTTTCTTATGTACTCCAAATCATTATTAAAGTTGTTAGATATGAGTTTTGCTGCAATTTGGTGTGTTTTGAGTTATTTTATGGTTGCCTGAGCACGCTTTAGAAGTACTTACAACACCGCTTGTGCATACAAAGTCAGCCTGATGGGATATTCTTGTCCGTGGATCTGCTGTAAATCCACACGCTCGTGTACGGTGTGGGTGGGTGGGGGGGTTGTGGGGCTGCTCCGCTTCTACACGTTACACATGAGTGAGCTGGGAGGCCGCCAGCCGCAACACAACTTGACTTCCAAATGAATAAATGAAAGCAATTAGTAGATCTGTTTACAATGTTGTGGAGACAGAAGTAGGTCAAACATGGCAGAGGCAGGCAAGCAGAGAGGAGAGGGGGAACCGCGCAGGCTGGTACCTTCCTCGGACCGCGTCAGGAGAATTAGGACGCGGAAATGCCGTCTTTATTAGCACTGACTTTTTGAGTGAATGTCATATTGGATCACAGAGAAGGGTTTATTAGGAAAAGCAGCATTTTGTGCTGATCAGTCCACTGCATTTTATCGCTATGGCGGCGATGTGGAAGAGCAGCCCAGGGCCATTATCACACACACATAAACATAGAAGCTTAATGTGTAGCATGAATGCTCACACTGCAGACCCCCACAGGATATATCCACTTTGATGCCACACAATGAAAATTCATGACATTTGGCCTGTGGTTAATTTTCATTAGATCATTCAGTGTCGACACTGCATTAAGCACATCTGCCGAGATGGGGTGTTTTTTTCATATTTCACACAAAGTAGTTATTCAGTTACAAAATAAAAGAGTATAATTCACATACAGAAAGTCCCGCAGTGATTTGTGGAGTGCAATAAATGCTGCAATTATAGTTGGAGCATTTATTTGGTGATATGTGATAATTGGAGGTATGCTATTATTTCTAGTGGGGTTTTTTTTTTTACTTTAATGATTTTAAGTGCATTTAAAAAAATAAAATGTTTAAAATAATAATAATAAAAAATAAATATATTTTTTTAATATAGAAAATAAATATATATAAAAAATAAAAAAATATAAAAAAATATACCCGAAGACAGCTGGGATAGGCTCCAGCACCCCCGCGACCCTCGTGAGGAAAAGCGGTAGAAAATGAATGAATGAATATAAATTTTTTAAATATAGAAAATTAAAAAAAATATACCCAAAGACAGCTGGGATAGGCTCCAGCACCCCAGCGACCCTTGTGAGGATAAGCGGTACAAAATGAATGAATGAATAGCTGTCTTCCACCACATGGTTATTATTTACAAGTACTTTATATTGCACAACACAGGAGCAGCAGAACCAATGTTGTAATAGGAATAAGGAGCAAGCTGTTCAACCAGAATTAGTACCACTGATGATTTCAGTATGAAAAAAACAGTATGAAAAGTGTAATAACACAATTTAAAGTGCATGCAGAGGTAGATAAAGCTTCTGGATTCTGACCTAAGGATACTTCAGTGGCAGCTACTGCATCTTGTGCTGTTATTTATGGTAATGGTAATGGTTTAATTTCATTTGAACATGCATCAGATTACAATTGAATGCATCACGTAATCAGTTCACAGTTCCACATGTCCAAAAGGAGTAGGAAGAAGCAAAGCTTATTAAATCCTACCCCTCCATCTGGTACTTTTACAATCAGTAACTGTTACATTTGTTCACTTTCTGCTTTCCTAATATAATTTAAGTTTTTTTTTTACTTTATTTTTTAATTTTTATCCTTTTTTATTTTTATTTTTTTTGTCATGTACCGAAGTACGAGGTACCATAGTAAGTGTCAATATAGTGATATATATAGCACATCATGACTGGTTCAAGACTCTTCATCCTTGTATTTAGCAAACATCAACTGCTTGTATTGTTTCTTGAATTGGCTCATCGCTCATTAGCATTATTTCTTTTACTGTCTGACGGATTTCCAACCAATTTACATCAGTAATACCTTGAAACAAAGGTATTTGCTTCAAGTACACACCTTTAAATTAGCAACCTTGGCCACAAATTGAGGAAATAAAGTAATTTCCAACAGCAGCTTCCTTCACACATGTATACTCAGTGGTAGTCAGATTAATGAGGTGCGGTGTAAACAATGCACCGCAAAATAAATTATTTTATTCGCTTAGCTTGCATGCCGAGATGTTCTGCAGTGATTTTTTTCCCCTTATCCGGCAAATAAAAGCTGTGATTGCCTTTTCTTTTTGGTCCCTGCTGCCAGCTTTATTGGTCAGCGCAGACTCTATGGGCTTTAGGACTCCCCAGCCTGCCACTAATCTTGACGCTAGAGTTGCAGAGGATGTCTGCCGGGAACTCTAAAATGGCACTATGTCATGGCAACACGCTCCGCTCCTAATAAGCAGAGAACGCTCGGAGGGAGTCGGGCTGAAGCAAATGTGACACAGGGGGACAATTCCAACACATCGCCACAACACAGGCGGCAGCTTCCCCCGGCATCGCATGCCATTATCTGCGCCCTGCATGCATTATACATGCAGATACGGGACTGTATCGGAAATTGCTGTTAGGAAATGCGGCCAGATGAAGGGCACCGCTGCCACAGTCGGATTTAGCCATGCTTGCCTTTCTCCTCCCATTCCTCTTCCCGCTTCTGTCTCCTCTCTTCCATAAATCTCATTGTTGGTCCTCTCCGGTTAATGGTGACCTCAAGCAGGCTTCTCTCGCCCGCCGAGACCCAGCGTTGCATATGTGATGAGCGAAAGAATGGAAAGTCAAAGTGACCTCTAGTTCTGTGATGAAAACCCACACAGGCTGCCTGCAACAGCGGCTCTTCAATAATTCAGCAAAGAAGAAGACACGGAGGGCGGCTTTTGAGCCACTCAGTGTACACGCGGAGGTCGTGGTGATGCATCACCTGCTGCATCAGTTCGACTGCAACCCTCATCTTTAATGTCGCGTAAGTGCATGAAGGAAGAGCAAAATGCTTTGCAGAGGAGTCCCGCCACGAGGCTCGCAGGTATCTCTGGGCAGCGTTGCTACAGGGAATACACAACGAAGGCTTTGAAACCTTAGGAGCCATTTTTTTTTGCTTATGTACCCTAGTCAGACTCCGGCTTTGAGTATTTGTGCATTTTGTCTAAGCTGACATTCCGCTCTTGTGTTGAACAACGATACATTTCCACCCAGACTGATTCTGTTAGGAGCTGGGCTATATTGCTTTTGCTTGCATAAATCACCGACATCCGCCGGGGGGAAATCCATTACATTTGGCAGTGACTGCACCCCAGCCAGCGCACGAATGAGAAAAATAATCAAAGTCAGAGCTATCGAGCATCCTCGTGAAGCTGCGAAGCACATATGTCCATAAATCCTGCACCACTGCACACAGAAAATCAAAGGCCTTATTCTGAGGAAGCCTGCATGTTTTTCCTCGGCTTCGTCCCTCTTTCGCCCATATGGCTTGACGGGGCAGAGGATGCCAAGGCTGCAGCGAGCTGGCACGAGTCATTATGATCAAAGAAATTACAATGCAAAAGGAACAGCTGCTACCTCGGCTGCTGACAAATCACTAAGAGCGGCAGGAGATGCTTACAGACCGAGGAAAAAAAGCCATATAGTGCACGTTGTTGCGTTCGACAACTTCCCCGCTAAGCAGCTGCTGCTCCCAAAACCGTTTTTAACATTTAATCTGCACTGCAAGCGCGACTACAGTGGCCACTCATCCAGAAGCTGTGCAAATAGACGCATCAACCTGGATTATCTCCCACATTCGCTCTGCTCGGCCAACCCGGATTGGCCCTAATTCCACATGGAAACTACATCTCCTGTCTTAAAGGTAAACCGCATTTTTTTTTCAATCCTTATATGAGACCTGAACTCATATGTTGTTCTCTTTTCTGTGTATTTTAAAGACATCAAACAGGTAAAAAAAGCTTTTCAGTGGACGAGTGGTTAGGCAGACCCAGGTTTGATTGCCCCCTCGGCCATCTCTGTGTGGAGTTCGCATGTTCTCCCCCGTGCATGGGTGGGTTTTCTCCGGGTACTCCTGTTTCCTCCCACATTCCAAAAACATGCTAGGTTAATTGGCGACTCCATATTCGACTCCATAGGTATGAATGTGAGTGTGAATGGTTGTTGGAGACCAGTCCAGGGTGTACCCCGCCTCTCGCCCGAAGACGGCTGGGATAGGCTCCAGCATACCCACGACCCTTGTGGGGATAAGCAGTAGAAAAGGAATGAATGAATACTTTTCAGGGAATTCCTACTAAATCATCTTGATAACTCGGCAGTGGGGACTTGCCGGATTAAAAGTGGGTACAGTATTTAATTCCGAAAGTGTCTGTAAAATCAGAAAAAGTAATGAAAAATGTATTTAAGTAATAAAAAGGTTGTCTATGCTATATGAAATTTATGAAAAATGCTTCAATGTTTGCAGATAAATATTATGGAATTTACATGTGTTCCTCATTAAGTATGGTTTTCATTTCAGAACTCCCATTGGTTGACTCCTCCAGGAACTCTAATGGCTGCTCAGAGAAGACAGCGGCTCTTTGTAAGTAATGTAGTGTTCGGTGATGTTCATGTTTTGTCTTCATAAGCATTGCTCTGTTTTGGCATGTTGCATCATCTTCACATGCCAAGGAAGATATTATTGGTTGGAAGGAAACAGTTAACACATGTGTGTGTGTTTTGATGCCCAAATGTCACATGGGTGTGAGTGGCAATTTTATATTCATTCATTCATACAAGGGTTGCGGGGTATGCTGGAGCCTATCCCAGCTGTCTTTGAGCGAGAGGCAGGGTACACCCTAGACTGGTCGCCAGCCAATCACAGGGCACATATAGACAAACAACCATTCACACTCACATTCATACCTATGGACAATTTGGAGTCGCTAATTAACCTAGCATGTTTTTGGAATGTGGGAGGAAACCGGAATGCCCGGAGAAAACCCACACATGCACAGGGAGAACATGCAAACTCCTCACACAAATGGCCAAGGGTGGAATTGAACTCGGGTCTCCTAGCTGTGTGGCCTGCGCGCTAACCACTCATGCATCCCGCAATTTTATGTTGAATCATAAAATTGTATTATCTGATTTATCACAATGGGATCCACATGGAGATGTTTTATGTGCTGGGATAAAATCGGCATGTTACACAACTACGTCTAATGCATAATGTATGTTATTGACTGTTTTATACATCTTAAGCTGCACTGTTATGACCTTGAAGGTGGTATAAATGTATTTTTTGCTCAAAAAAATCTGTTTATGTCTTGTCACATTAGTGTTTCTTACTGAAAAATGTCCCGCTCTTCCCTTGCGAGAGTGACATTCAATTTCCATACATCTTTTCCTCATGACTAGTATTTGCATTTTTTAATATCCAAACATCACTTTTTAATTAAAGCCCGACATGAATGTTTGGCATCTGTTATTCGCCTTCTCTGGAGTCGTAAAATGTAAGTTGAAGCGCTTCTTTGCCGAGGGATGAACTCCACAATACAGAATGGCGCATGAGTGTGAAATAAAAAAATGATACTTCTTAAGTGTGTCATCATCTCAACATGCCACTGTGGAGCCGCTCCAAGAATTAGCTTCTGAAATAACCCAGGTTATTTTCTTCAGTGCTATTCGCCATTATGCCTTGACTTGGTGAACATATGTTACTTAAGATCTCATTCAGAAAAACGTGCAATAATAAATGAATTAATTAATCACATGATAAATGAATGTGATCATTTTGCCTGCCTTCTTATATCTGATCATTTACATGCGTGCCCGTTTTCAAACACAAAGTTTATAAGATGTTGTTTTAATCTTATTTTCCTTTAGTAGGTTCATTCATTCATTAATTTTCTACCACTTATCCTCGCAGGGGTGCCGGAGCTTATCCCAGCTGTTTTTGGAATGTGGAAGGAAATCGGAGTACCCTGAGAAAACCCACACATGCACAGGGAGAACATGCAAACTCCACACAGAGATGGCCGAGGGTGGAATTGAACTCGGGTTTCCTAGCTGTGAGGCCTGCGCGCTAACCACTCAACCACCGTGCAGCCGTTATATATCATATATAATAAAAATAGTCTTTACTTTATATGTAATTTTTACTATTATACATATAATCATTTTGTTTATTTTCATTTGTGGGTTGGGCAGCACGGTGGTCGAGTGGTTAGCGTGCAGATGTCACAGCTAGGAGACCAGGGTTCAATTCCACCCTTGGCCATCTCTGTGCGGAGTTTGCATGTTCCCGTGCATGTGTGGGTTTTCTCTGGGTACTCCGGTTTCCTCCCACATTCCAAAAACACATGTGAGTGTGAATGGTTGTTTGTCTATATGTGCCCTGTGATTGGCTGTACCCCGCCTCTCACCCGAAGACAGCTGGGATAGGCTCCAGCACCCCCTGCGACCCTCGTGAGGAAAAATGGTAGAAAATGAATGAATCAATGAATTTGTGGGTCAATAAACATTTCAAAATGCACCTACATTGTTGTGTAACTCGGTTAAATAAAGTTTTCTTGAAAATTTATGTTAAAAGACCCAATCTAATGCATTATCTCATCCAGTGAGTTGGGCGTCTCATGACACCCCAAGTTGTTGTTGTTGTTGTTGTTGTTGTTGTTTTTGTTATGACATGCACCAACAGAAAAACAACACGAGTAAAGTTACTGTATTGTTTGTATGAACATCATGGGACAATCTGCGGGCTATGCAACATATTGCCAGAGCCCTCTGCTGGATGCATGCTGGGAGTCAAACCTGCCATCTGGCAGGTGAGCGGCACGTTTTTACACTTCTTCACCATCTCTCCTCCTTCCAGTTTCTCTCCTCCGTGGTTTGTCGCCACGTCACCCTTACTCTATCGCTTTTGCTTACAGTCATTGTCAACAACAACACCCTTTTTCTTTGTCTGCCTTGTGTCTCGTGTGACCTCCTTCCAGGCCGCTAGTCACTTGATTAGGTCCACGAGCTAATGAGGTTTAATACATAATAAGAGCTGCATCAAGTATTCTACCTTCACAAAGAGTTTTTAGTTAATTATGCAATTCAATTTTGGTGCAAATCCAGTTGAAGTGTCAATAGAGGTATTTACATGATCTTTTTTTCTGTTTTGTATATTTCTTCTTGAACCAGGAAGTAGCTCCTGCTACCTTTTGGTCTCTGCAGGTGTGGTGGAGCAGCCTACCAGCACGGGAAGCTGGTAAGACCAGACCTGACTTTGCCATGTGGGGTCTTTTGTGACCTCTTGGCTTTTGCTTTTGTCTAAACTCACTTTGTGGAAAAAAATATGGAGTATACAGTTTATTGTATATCAATATTCAACCGAAATATATCAGGATCGCTTAGCCCTACTGGGAAGGTTCATCATTGTTCCATCTTTTTGCCATTTGTGGATAATGGTTCCCACTATGGTTCGCTGGAGTCCCAAAGCTTTAGAAATGGCTTTATAGCTTTTTCCAGACTGATAGATCTCATTCTCAGTTCTGAAAAAATCACTTTTTCACATAGCTGTGAAGGTTTGATTTTTTTTCTTCCTTAATAATAATACGTTTCATTTAAAAACTGAGATGTGTTGTCAGGAAACACAATTATTTTGCCACTTTTAATGGATGTCTACTAGTCCTATGCCAAGCTTTAAGGTGTGTTTGCAACATATTTTTAATCAACATATTTTAATCACAAATTGAAACCAGAAGTGACAGTCATTGTCCGTCACCCACCTATGACATCACTGGCAGTTGATTCTGTAGTTCTTTTCTGACTAACGCAGTTACACCACAAGTCTCTGCTTTTCTTATTGATTACAGCTGCCAAACAATCCACAATCAAGTCTAAATTGCAAGTACCATCATTCTGGGGAAGGTGAATTCAAGAAAATAAAACATGTGGATATCTACTCATCCCTTCTCCCTCATCGCCGTCTTTGTCAACAATCAAGTCTTCAATCAAGGTATGAGTATCTCTTCGTCATAATGTCTGCTCTTACTGCGGATAAACTAATGCAAATACTTTAGTTTAACCTTGGTGGAGGTCTCTTATCATTGTAATGGTAATGGTTTAATTTCATTTGAACATGCATCAGATTACAATTGAATGCATCCCATAATCAGTTCACAGTTCCACATGTCCAAAAGGAGTAGGAAGAAGCAAAGCTTATTAAATCCTACCCCTCCATCTGGTACTTTTACAATCAGTAACTGTTACATTTGTTCACTTCCTGCTTTCCTAATATAGTTTAATAATTTTTTTTGTTTTGTTTTGTTTGTTTTTTTATTTTATTTTTGTCACGTACTGAAGTACAAGGTGATATGACCATACAATGACATAATGGGTACCATAGTAACTGTCAATATAGTGATATATACAGCAAAGTGAAGTAATCATTTTCAGTTTTAATGTTACACGCTCCTATGTGCAGTATGTGCCCCCCTCCCCACCTAAGCATCCTAACCGTCATATTTAATCAACCTCTCTGTGGGCAGTGGGCTGGGGGGCGGGGAGCTGTGCAAGCTTGGATTGGAGGTAGGGGTTGTGGTGGTGTGGTGTTGGGGGGGGGCTGTGAGGGGTGGTCTCCCGCTATGGGTAGTTAGACGCTGTGCACTCACACACCGTGTAATTGTGTTACATACACTAATTCGCCTGATGCACTAATGCACTCGCCTGTGCCACTGACCCACATCACCCCCCCCCTCCTTTATATTTGAATGACTCCTGCATCAATGCTACTGATTGAGGCAGAGTATCTTTTTCTTTTTTGTCTTTTTTTTTTTTTTAAATAGGCAGTACAGGTCGTTAATCTCAGGGTTGGGGTGAGAGGGGGTGCACTCGGATGTATGGGTGCAGAATTGGAGATGACAAGGACAGATGTTGAAAATGACTTCACCTACACTGATCTGGCATCACCTCGGGGGTCAAAAAGACAAAATAACGTTCTCTCACCTGCAGTCAGCCTGGAATGACAAAAGCGTCCTCGGAAGGGGGGGGGGGGGGTTACAAGGCTAGGCAGGCAGAAATCAATAAACAATCCGACAGAAAATGATTTTTATGCTTCATTTGACTGCATGTGCTTTGATTTTCATTGAATGCACCATGCAGAGATGCCCCAACTGTTTTCATTTGCAAACCGACGTGAAATACGTTTCATTCTTTCACAAAATCATCTTATTCAGAGTCACAGTTGTGCTGGAGCCTATCCCAGCTGACTGTGGATAAGATGGTCAGCAGTCAGTCATAGGATGCATATAGACAAACAACCATTTACATTAAGATTAATACCTATGGAGTCCACAATTAACCTATAACATGCATGTTTTGGGATGTGCCAGGAAGCTGGAATATCCTGGAGAAAACCCACACAAACCAAAGGGATTCCACAGATCGAAGCAGGATTTTAACCCAGAACCGCCTGGCTGTGAGGCACACATCTATTTCCTCAAATACAAATTTAACACAATCAGGATGTCTTGAATAACAAGGACACATGACATCTTCATGCATCTTGTCCGCTCACTTGAACGTTGCACTCCGTTACAAATCCAAACTCCAACTTCCTTTTAACTCTGCAAAGGAGTTGCAGAGTTAAACGTGAGGATAGGGGTTGCAGGAGGGGGGGGGATGCATTTGAATTCTCAAAACGAGGCAGGCAACTGATAAAAGTGCTGCAGCTGGTGACTTGGCTGGGAACGCTCCCACTCCACTAGAGGCTTGAGCCACTCTTGAGGGGTGCAGGAAGAATGGAAGCTGCTCCAACTGGCCCGTCCAGATAAGGCCGACCCGGGAGAGCCCGGCGTTGAGGAGTTAAAGAGGTGCAAATCCCAAATACACTACAGAGACAGGGATGAACTTGGTCCACCACAGCATTGTGGAGCTTTGGCACTACTACAGTACATTGCTACTGTACTGTGTGTATGTGTATATAAATATATATATGTGTGTGTGTGTGTGTGTGTGTGCGTGCGCTTTATCTCCATCCCACTGCATATGTCCCTCATCATGACCTCATGCACGATGCGCCTTTACATGTATACATACAAAAACCGGATGCATATATAAAGTCCGCACAAGCACTCGCTGCAGTTTACAGCCACAGGCGACTCCTCCTTAGCGCCACCAAACTTTACGTTTTGTCCAAGCCAGACACAAAACATGAGCACTAACCTTGAAATTAGACGAGACTCATTCTGGAGGAGTTCTAAACGGGAGCAGGCGGTTTCGGTTTGTTTTTTTTACGCACAGCCGGGCAAAGTGACGCGCACAGCGGCGTGCATCCTCTCTTGCAACCGGTGACCCTCCAGCCTCGTTGTGGGATTGATCATTTTCTGGAGCAGACAGGCAACATTTAATCTCTCTCGCTCTCTCTCTCTCTCTCTCTCTCTCTGTATATGTGTGTGCGTGGACACACACACACACGCATGAGTTCGTGTGCGCCTCACGTAGCGTGCACGCCTCCTGTGGCGTCATCCTCTGGCTCAGTTTGAAGGCGTCGCTGTGCTTTTTCATATCCAGACTGCACGTATGTGCGTTTTATGTTTTTATCTGTGTAGAGGAAGCAATCGCACACATGCATGATAGATTTACACTTTTAAAAATAAACACAATATTCTTTATTTCGCTTGTTATCAGCAGCAGACATATAAACTGGACAGGACATCTCATTAGGTACACTTGCACGTTCTGTCTTTAGGATGACAACGTAAGAGGTATTGAATTAACAACCTGCTTATTATTTCGATTATTTCCATATTTCATCATAGTGAGATATTGTTAATGAGATATTTGCAGTGTTAATTTAGCAACAAAGTCTTTTTTTAGACGTAAACGCAAGTAGCTCCAAATCCAATATTCCGTTGAAACACTGCCATCTGTAGACGGAGTCATGTAACTACACACATTGATTGAAGTGTGTTTAGCAGCATCAGAGGACCAGTTCTTGGATGTGACCAGAATGTCAAACATACAGTGTCTTGCAGTAAGAATCCTTAACAATGGAATATGCCTTTTAAGATCAATTTTGAACATTTTTTTAACATTTTTAATTTCTCCACATCTTCAATTGGATGCTTCCCTAAAGCAACCTAATTAGTATGATGCTCTTAATAGTAATTCAGACTTATAATAACTGATTTTAATTATAATATTGCTGCTTTGGGATGCAAGTAAACTGACTCGGGGGGTCCGTCATGGCAGCTGCCCCTCATTATCGCCACTGACATGACTTTGGGATGTCAGACTGGCTGAGGGCCCAGCATCTGTGGGTGGCCAACGGACTCCCCCAGGGCTAAGCAGATGGCAGCGGCTTCTTTTTGGACCGACCTCGGGTGCTGGGCTCATCATGGGCCAATATGTGTTGAAAATGTCAAAAACTTTGACATATTCGCACTTTCTGTACTGTTCAGTGCTAAATGTGCAGTTCTTTAGTAAGCAGGAGCGCGACACACAGTAACCCGCACAGAAAGGTTTCTAGATCTTCCGGAATCTGCACCTATTCCATTTCCAAAATGGCTGTTTTAATTTATTACGCCAAAGGAATCTTTGGCGTAGTTTAAGACGATGATACAGCATTCTATCCCAGCTGTCTTTGGGTGAGAGGCGGAGTACACCCTGGACTAGTGGCCAGCCAATCACAGGGCACATATAGACAAACAACCATTCACACTCACATTCATACCTATGGACAATTTGGAGTTGCAAATTAACCTAGCATGTTTTTGGAATGTGGGAGGAAACCGGAGAAAACCCACGCATGCACGGGGAGAACATGCAAACTCCACACAGAGATGGCTGAGGGTGGAATTGAACCCTGGTCTCCTAGCTGTGAGGTCTGCGCGCTAACCACTCGACCACCGTGCCGCCCGACCTACAAATGGAAATAAACTAAATGATTATATGTATAATAGTAAAAATTATATATAAAGTAAAGACTATTTTTATTATATATGACATATAACGGCTGCACGGTGTTGAGTGGTTAGCGCGCAGGCCTCACAGCTAAGAAACCTGAGTTCAATTCCACCCTCGGCCCCCTGGTCTCCTAGCTGCGAGGTCTGCACGCTAACCACTCGACTGCAGTACCACAAAGTGCAGGTTATTTTATTAAGAATAGCAGCATAGACAGGAAACTAAACCAGCATCAGGCATGAGAGATTAAGGAAAATTACAACAGACAGACACAGAACAGGTCAACGCAGGAAGAAGAACAAAATAAGGGCATGTTAACAGGAACTATAAGGCATAAGACGTGAACATAAACAACCTGTCAAGCTGGCTAATTCGTAGAGCGTGACAGGAGGAGGTGTTGACTCCATGAAAAACCTCAACTTTAAAAGCAATCTTCTCTCAAAAGTGGAGCAAACAAGTGAAGGAGATGACAGATTTTTATCACGTTCGATGCTCATAGACGCATAGACACTGTTAGAACATCATTAAAAAGTCACTTCTACATAATAGGAGGTACAGTATGTACAGTAGCAACAAGTTTTACAGTTTCTTATGTTTGTATTTAACAACGTTAAGTGACATTGACACCAACGTGTCAGAATTTACCATTCCAAGCCGAGAGCTGTCTGCTAGAGCTGTATGAATAGAACATGATGGAGGAGTCGGTAGTCCAAGTACGATGGATGATTGGTGGTCCTATTAGCTGGACGCAATAATTACGGCATTCCTCAACGCTGGCCAAGGCATGCATGTAACCGAGTATATTAAAACGCTCCACACCGATTGAATCAAGGGCGCTGATGGTGGTGAATTACTTTCAAGCTGCTGTGCTTTCCGGTGAATCATTCTCATTCAGTCTTTCAAGGGCATCACTTGTGTGTTGAAACACCTTGTCATGTTGTTTTTAATGTCAAGTGCAGTACGATTCATGTACAGTGATTGATAGATCTGCTTATAAACGTGTCTAACAGATATAAGCATTTACCTGTTCTCAGTGGCGTCATTAGGCCTGTTCTTAAGCCCACCTAAATAATTTGATTTTTTTTTATTGATTTTTTTTTTTTTTTTTTACAAAAAGAAAAATCTCTGACAAATTCAATATAATAGGGCAAAAGCAGGCTAATAAGCAAGCCAATAAGCAGGCTAATACTAGCCTACTAGTAGTAGTAATCAGAAGAAGAATAATAATGATAGTAATAATAATAGGCTAATTAATAATATTGATTCATTCATTTTCTACTGCTTATCCTCATGAGGGTCGTGGGGGATGCTGGAGCTTATCCCAGCTGTCTTCAGGCGAGAGGCGCGGTACACCCTGGACTGGTGGCCAGCCAATCACAGGGCACATATAGACAAGCAACCATTCACACTCACATTCATACCTATGGACAATTTGGAGTCGCCAATTAACCTAGCATGTTTTTGGAATGTGGGAGGAAACCGGAGTTAATTAGTAATACAATAATGATTATTATTATATAATTGATCAAAGTCCACTGGACAGAATGGTTGCGCAGCTTGAGCAGCGGTTTTGCTGTGTAGATTGTGTGTACTTGTGTCAATTTACTGGTGGCCTCTTGTTTGTTATTTGTTATTTGGATTTTTTTTCAATGTTTATTACATTTATTCATATCCTGTGCATCTAAGCTAAGCCCCCCCGTCCTCAGAACTTAGTGACGCCCCTGCTTTTTCTTAAAGATGCATTCACGTCCATCTTGGAATGGCATGGAAAGTCATTAGTTCCCTTCCGTAGGCCTTTCTGTCGTCTTTCTCCTCTTGTTTTGGTGACTTTCTATGTAAACATTACTTCACTATAAGCCTGCATCCCAGCAGTCAAAATATTAATTCTAAATGAACCAACTTGAATCGTCTTGGCAATCGTGATACAAATCAAATTGCTATTAAAGCGAATTGTTACATCATTACTGTAGGCTGTAGCTCTGCACTTGTCCAATGTAATTGATGGCATACATCATATATGTACATTACAAGGAGCAGCATAGCTATGTGAGCAACAGTGCTACAGCACAGGACCTGCCCATTTCAAACTGCCTCTGTCGTTCTATACAAACAGCACTGACTCACACTGAGATAAATAAATTGACCTGGCAATTTCCCGCCTTCTGATGTACTATTCGACCCGTAACAGTGTGAGACCGCCTGTGTGAAAGGGTATTCAGCTTCAACTATATGCAATGGTGCCGAGGTCATCGCGGGAACGTCCGGACACAATCAACATGACGTATGACTTTGAACTGTAGATGCTTGACGCGGTCATCCCGTGCTTCTCTCTGCTCCAGATGACAGCTGACAGTTCTTGACGCTGCGCCATCTGAGGGATTAGAGGTGATTAAAGGTTCCACTCAGGTTTAACGCACGGAAAGTCATGCAGATTCCTTAAGTCTTTCAATTACGTTATGTACACCGACAAGGCTGACATGATGGAGCTAATTCCATTTTCAACTTTCATTGTCTTTATTCAATTATTTTTCCTCCTTAAGGAGCTATGAGGCATGTCAATAAAGTTTGATCCATATGCTGGATAGTCCTATAAAAAGTACTTTTGAACCATTCCACCCTGTGCTATTATTTGTTCTTTGTGCTATTATTTGTATGAGAAATACATGTCATGGTGGCCCATAAATCGGATTGATGCACTCCACAAAACACCCTCTGTAACTTTAGAGTGTTTAGTCATGCACGGGGAGACCATGCAAACTCCACACAGAGATGACCGAGGGGTGAATCGAACCTGCCCGCTAACCACTCGTACACAACCGCTAAGTATTTAGCCTCTCCAATTTACTTATTGTAAACTTAAAGTGTTTCAAACAGAGTATGGAATAAGGGCAAATAAGGCAAAAATGTACCACTTCCACACAGAATGAGAGGAGAACCATTTTTTTTCATCCATTCAACTCCGGTCTCCTAGCTGTGTGGCCTTCGCGCTAACCACTTGATCACGGTTCTCAGGAATAAAGTTTATTTAAAAAAAAAAAAGTTTTTTATAAAAAAAAGTATTTATAAATATATATATTAAAAATAATAAAATATAAAAAAATATATATAATATATTTAAAATATATATGTATATATAATATATAAAAAATATATAAAAATATATAAAATATATATATATAAAATAAATAAATAAATATAATATATATATTTTTTATGTGTTAAAATTGTTGGGTGTCTGGAATGGATTCATTAGATTTACATTATTTTCTATGGGAAAACTTGCCTTAGTTAAGGTCCATTTTGGTCTGAGTCTGACCTTCTGGAACGGATTAATGATGTTAACCAAGGCAGCACTGTTTTGACTTGAGGACATTTTCAGTAATGAAAAGTCAACCTTCTATTGTACACGTTAATCAACAGCTGAAATGTCAGCGTTGGTGCAGTTCATTAAATGAAAGTGCAAATTCTTACCGATGGCCGATGTAAAAGACTCCTCTGGGATGTTGGAGATACAGCAAATTGCTTCTCGGACAAACTGAGGCACGGTGAAGCGATCTGTCTACTTTATATTGTTTACCTGCCTCTTTATGTGCTGTGTAAAGTACTTTGAATGGCCTGCCTTGCACACAGCAGAGAGGCTTAGCGGGCTAATGGGTGGATGTGAAATGATCTGAAGTCCAAAGTGCGTTAAAGACAACACCCGAGGGCGACTCTGCGGCTTCCATCAGTCTTGGTGTTGCTCAGGTAACCACTGTGGTCATCTGAGCGGCTCTAGTGTCTTTGTGTTGTTGTGCCGCAGTATTGTTCTTATAGCTTCATCATTATCATTATGGTGTTCTTCCAGTGGGGTGGACTGCACCCAAGTGGAGCAGCTAGCAAGATGCAATCTGCTTTATGGAAATTACCATAACAACACGAGGCTGTGCCGCCAGATGCATGCAAATGAACGCACACTTCAGGCCCAATCAAGCTGTCATAACACACCAAAGAAGAATAACACAGGAAAGCCATTAAAACCTTTCACTCCAAAGCGCTTCAGCCTGCTGCACAAAGAATACCACCCCAAGGTCCTCCAAAGCATCCCTTTGTCTGAACAATCACTCATAAACACCTGGCTTTATCCGTCTGGCATCCATCACCTCCACATTATAATGAGATGTTCATCAAACAGCGGCTTGGGATGGTAAAAAAAAAAACAATTATCTCCATGGTCCCTTGTCCCTTGTTGTCCAGATTAACATTTTCAAACATTCTTTCCACCCACAGGCAAAATAAGCAGCTTCAATACGTGTGTGCTTCAAGGATAATTGGAAAGCCTTCTATCGTCTACTCGTGATCTAATAGAATGCTGAAGGATTGTTCTGTCAATCATCAGTCACTTTATCTATAAAAAAACACGTTAACTGTCTGTAAAAGCGCAGAAAGATTCAAAATAAACTTGGAATTTTACTGTTTTGAATGTTTTGTTTGTCACAGGGGACGATGGTGGCTCAAATGGACATTGAAGATTCCCTACCGACTCAACACTTCCAGGCCATGAGGTAGGGACCACATCTGCTACGTTAACATTCATGCTAATCTCTTTTGGGTGGTTTTAGTGTTTTTAGTTTTTAGTGTTAAGGTTATATGTCTCTCTTCTACTGTTAATTCCCTTTTTTCTTACCATTTTTGTAGCAACAGATTACTTTGTACAGTAAATCAAGGGTATAGTAACAGTGTGTTTTTATTCAGAGGACGTACTAAGTACTAAATAACCTTGGACACCTGTAAGAATTAGCTAAGGTTTCCTCCATTTCTGCAAAACAGCTTTAAATTGTTGACCCATTTTGTGCTCCCTGAAACTGGCCATTTTGTATCACTCTGAAATACATAACTTAAACTATATTAGGAAAGCAGGAAGTGAACAAATGTAACAGTTACTGATTGTAAAAGTACCAGATGGAGGAGTAGAATTTAATAAGCTTTGGACAATTTGGAGTCGCTAATTAACTTGGCATGTTTTTGCAATGGGAGCTGCACGGCGGTCCAGTGGTTAGCACGCAGACCTCACAGCGAGGAGAAAAGGGTTCAATTCCACCCTCGGCTATCGCTGTGTGGAGTTTGCATGTTCTCCCCGTGCATGTGTGGGTTTTCTCCGGGTACTCCGGTTTCCTCCCACATTCCAAAAACATGCTAGGTTAATTGGCGACTCCAAATTGTCCATAGGTATGAATATGAGTGTGAATGGTTGTTTGCTTATATGTGTCCTGTGATTCGCTGGGCGACCCTTGTGAGGAATAGCGGTAGAAAATGAATGTTTTTGGAATGTGGGAGGAAACCGGAGTACCCGGAGAAAATGCATGTGTAGAACATGCAAACTCCACACAGAGATAGCCGAGGGTGGAATCAAACTCGTGTCTTCTAGCTGTGTGGCCTTTGTGCTAACCCAGTGTACAGTAGTGTATATAGTCATTATCAGTTTATAACTTATGATAACAAGAAGTCAAATCTGACACCCGATTAGGAATGTAGTATGAGCCAGGGCTCGTTCACTCTCTGTTTTTGTATAAAAGAGGACTTAGAAGCTACTGAATATGTTTGACCTTCTTTCCTGGAGCTCATTTGCATGTGGCTTATTGGATGAAAGCACATTTGCATTCTGTAAATTGTTGTTTTCTTTTTAGAGGAAGAAACTCCGCATGTGTGAATATTCAGCAACAACAGACAGAAAAACTATACTCATTCAGTAGATCCCAGAAGTGAGCCTATTCATTGCCCGGTATAGCATACTGGTTGGTCCATTGGAGCATATTTGAACATGAAGAAAATGAAAGGAAGATCTTGCCAATTGAAGCACAAATGTCAAATATTTTCCTTTAATTTGCAGTTGGCTACCAAAGACCACAAGTGGTAAATTAGCTTGTGAAAACGGCTTCTGATGAGCACGGCGTGGGCCACTGGCTCCACCCGACGTGGTGGCGCTGATTAAATCTCAGCAGGGTGCCCCTCGCTGGCAGCTTCATCACTGGATTGTCTCGCCGCAACGCCCGTGTGCTCACTCACGAGAGTTTAATGTGCGGTGGCTCAACGTGTGCGTTGGGCCGAGCAAATAGCAGGAAGTCCGGCTGCAGGACGGCAGCGTGCTTCAGCATCCATCTATGGTCTTAGAGAGGATTTAGGAGACTTAATGAGTGGCTAGATCACTACCTGAAACACAGAGAGTTGGAGATGTGCAGTCCAGTGGGCCCTGCGTATTTAAAGGCAATGAGAGGCATTCATTTGATTGATTAAGACCTTCATGCCTGCTCTTCTCCCTCTTGGCCACTTGCACAGGTGGTATGAGATTCTGTCTCTATTTCACTGACTGACTGACTGACTAACAGAGATAGAGAGACAGAGAGAAACCTGGCCACTGGAGAAATATAGTAATTCGATATAAGGCCATTACAGTAGTATAGCCTGCTGAAGACAAAGGCATGGATTTAGGTGGAAAAAAAGAACTGCTGATGTTATTGAATTAATTTAGCTCATAATAAAACAGAAAGTGCTATTTATGCAAGCAAGTTCTGCTTGTTAAAATGAATTTGTACTTTATATTTCAAACAGGGCTGCACGGCGGTCTAGTGGTTGGCGTGCAGACCTCACAGCTAGGAGACCCGAGTTCAATCCCTCTCTTTGTGGAGTTTGCATGTTCTCCCCGTGCACGTGTGGGTTTTCTCCGGGTACTCCGGTTTCCTCCCACATTCCAAAAACATGCTAGGTTAATTAGCGACTCCAAATTGTCCATAAGTATGAATGTGAGTGTGAATGGTTGTTTGTCTATATGTGCCCTGTGATTGGCTGGCCACCAGTTCAGGGGTGTACCCTGCCTCTCGACTGAAGACAGCTGGGATAGGCTCCATCATTTTTGCCATCACAGGTACTTTTCAGGTACAGGTTTTGTACAGGTACAAAAAAAAGTCACATAAAAGCTAAAGAAAAAGTAAAAAAAATTCATTCATTTTCTACCACTTATCCTCACGAGGGTAGCGGGGGTGCTGGAGCCTATCCCAGCTGTCCTCGGGCGAGAGGCCGGGTACACCCTGGACTGGTCTCCATCAAATCACAGGTACACGTCTATGGTGGCATGATAAAAAACTCACATAAAAGCTAAAGAAAAAGTAAAAAAAAAAAAATCTGTTTGATGGCTGCACTGTGGAGAGTGGTTTGCGTGCAGGCCACACAGCGAGGAGACCTGGGTTCGATTCCCCCTTTTGGCATCTCCGTGTGGAGTTTGTATGTTCTGCCCGTGTTCAAAAACATTTATGTTCGGATAATTGGAGACTCCAAATTGTCCATAGGTATGAATGTGAGTGTGAATGGTTGTTTGTCTATATGTGCCCTGTGATTGGCTGGCCACCAGTCCAGGGTGTACCCCGCCTCTCACCCGAAGACAGCTGGGATAACAGAGAATAAATGAATGATGAGACAGATGAGACATCTTGTCATGGAGCGCTAAGATTTTTTGCTTGTTTTGTTTTGGGGTTTTTTGTATTTTTGTATGACTTTGGAGGTTGTACTTTATGCAATTATATTTTTCTTACGTACTTCCACACTCAATACTTGAAAGTGCTTATAGTTCAGATTTCCTGTTCAAGACAATCACAAGTCACTCGCTCTCTCTCTCACACAAACACAGTATAATACAGTATGTTTGCACATCACATTCAGAACCATGGACAGCACCACTCAGAATATGGCGCTCCAAAGCAATCTTAAAAGTATGAATCCGCCCTCTCAATGTCCTGACGTGGAACGTTCAAATAGGAAACACACACCACAGGACACGTTTGTGTTTTCCTTTCGCCTGGAAAAATAATTACCACTGCTCATACCCCCACTCAACTTTTTTATGCGCTTTGACATTGTGTGCGGCACCGCGTGGACACACTACAGGAGTCACAGCGACCCAGCGACCGCCAGGATGACCTGTAATATCAACAATCTGATGAGTGCGTCACCTGGGATTTTGTTTGACGAATGAATCATTTCCTGTCGTGGGCACAAAGGAATGGGATGGCTGGTGAACATCAAATAAGTTGTCAATGTGTGTAGCTTCTCTTCAAAGGCAAACTCGGGTTCATGTTGAATGTCTTCAAAGGTGTATTCTCCATGGACACTCGCCTCCACACGGTATTTCAGCTAAAATGACAATTTAACTTTGTAACAAGCCATACCGTCTGTTTGTTCATTTCCATTTTTTTTTCACCCAGTGGCCTCAGTGGGATTTAAGATAAGATATTGTATATGATGAATGAGCAACTGCTACAATAAAAATAAGCAATAACAAAATATTTCTGATTTGTTAGATTTTGTACATACTAATAGTCGAATGATTGTTTTTTTTGGTCGCCAGCCAATCACAGGGCACATATAGACAAACAACCATTCACACTCACATTCATACCTATGGACAATTTGGAGTCGCCAATTAACCTAGCATGTTTTTGGAATGTGGGAGGAATCCGGAGTCCCCGGAGAAAACCCGGGAAAAAACGGGAAGAACATGCAAACTCCACACAGAGATGGCTGAGGGTGGGATTGAACTCGGGTCTCCTAGCTATGAGGTTTGCGAGCTAACCACTCCTCCGCCGTGCAGCCCCCTTTCTTGAGTCATCTTTTACATTTTCAAAATACTTGCACATTTTGAATCATATTTTTGTAGCCTTTATGAGCCAATAAGTCAGTCGATGTTGACAGTCTACGTAGCGCTCAGAGCTAGCACTCACCTTTGGATCATACCACTGTAAAGTGGGTGATTTTTTAAATATATATATGAATAAAATAAATATCGGTCTTCTGTTAAAACACAAATTTGGCAGACTAAACAACATTTTTTTAATGTAAGTTCAGAAGCAGCTGTGGCCACTCCCCATATGGTTAGAATGGTCTGATCTTGATGACATGACATTTTTATATGACGAACTACACTGCCGATGAGGATGTCATACAACTTCATGCAAAAAAAATCCAAACTATCCCTTTAAGAAAGTGTTTCAAACTAAAAACAAAAAGTCAAAAACTTACCACTTCCACACCGAGTGAGAGGACAACCTTTTTTTCCATTTGATCTCAGTCATGGATGGTGCATGATTGCTGCATTAGGAGTGAGGTTTAGTGTGTTAACATGTGGGGGGGGGGGGGGGGGGTTGTCAGTAGGGGGTGCTCAAGTGCTAGCATGCAAAATGAAAATTGGCATATAAAGTCAAATGTATTTCATTTATGTTCCTTATTTTATAATGCATGCAGTACACTTCCTGGTGGAACCATCTGATTTGACACTGTTGAAATTTTTGTTTTTGGGTTGTTTTTTTGTTAATTTAATTGGACAATTCTGAGAAAGTGAATCTGACTTCAATAGCGTCAATAAAAACTCCACCTTTTCAAAGATAATCATACTCAGTTTTGATTGACATTGTCAGAAATAATATTTTGTTTACCTTATTTGGACACGAGACAAAATATTCAATGAAATCAAAACATAACTTATTACTTTGTAAAGATAGCATTTTTGATCCAGGTCTTGTCTGACCTATGTTGTCATTGTCAGACATCATGGCTCTCGACCCCCTACCACCCACCCCCATGCTGTGGCAATAACACGCCCAGAGGGGATGAGGCGGGGAAGAAGGAGGAAGTCAATGACCTTTAGCAGACTCCCGGCATGATAAATGTCAAAGGTTTTCACTTTTTTAATTTGTCAGAATTTCCCGGAGAAGCCTGACCTATGCCTTCTTCCAACCACAGCGTTCTCATCACGCCGGTTACTGAAGCGTCTCCGCCAAACCCATTACCGCCCGCCCCTCGCTGTCAGTGCCGCAAATTAGCCCATTTGCCAAAGCCTCGTGATGCACAGCACCAAACAGCAGCACGCACGCCTCACTGTGTAATAATGCACGGCCAGTGTGACATATTGGGGCCCTCCAGAGAACACATGCTCAACATTGGCCAGGTGTCACTTTGGTGCTGCTCTGTGATCCGTTACGTTCCCGTAGTGGAATCTGTCTGCTTCAGATCAACGCGTACGTATTGTTGAAGTCCCTGCAATGTTTCAGCCGGAATGGATGAAAAATGAAACAAATGATTTTAAAACATTACTCTGGAACTCTGATTAGTATCACTGGAGCCTTCCTGGAGGTTCCTGGAGCCTATCCCAGCTGAGGAGGGGTACACCCTGGACTGGTGGCCAGCCAATCACAGGGCACATATAGACAAACAACCATTCACACTCACATTCATAACTATGGACAATTTGGAGTCGCCAATCAACCTAGCGTGTTTTTGGAATGGGGAAAAAAATCGGAGTCCCCAGGGAATCAAACTTAGGTCTCCTAGCTGTGTGGCCTGCACACTAACCACTTGTCCGCTGGTTATATGGAATAAAGTTTATTTAAAAATAAATAATTAAGTAATGTATTCACTCATCACTCTTCACTCTCTGTGATTGGCCAGTCACACAGCCAATCACAGGGCACATATAGACAAACAACCATTCACACTCACACACATTCATACAATTAATGGACAATTTGGAGTTGCCAATAGCATGTTTTTGGAATGTGGGAGGAAACCGGAGTACCCGGAGAAAACCCACGCATGTGAACTCCACACAGAGATGCCCAAAAGGAGATTCACACCCAGATCACCTGATTGCGTGGCCAACATGCTACCCACTAGGCCCCCGTGTGACCCAGACTTGTATATGAATGTGATTTAAAAAAAAACAGCCTTGATGCTAGTAGTGTGTACTTAACATGAGCCAGCACTGGTGATTCTGAAGGCCCTGAGCAACTCATAGAAGCTGAATTTTGATTGGACCAAAAAATCTAACATGCAAACAGCCAAAAAAAACACGCTAAATGAAGACAATAGAGTATAGACTGTAGACTAAATTAATAAATGAATACAATGTTATGGAACAAATGCTAGAACTTATGTTGCAAATGTAAATGCAGTTTAGTGCCTCTGATAGTCTTTAGGCCAGCAGCGAAGGCTTTGCTGGCACTGATTCCTCACCACTGTTAAGATATAACCATGTGGTCAAAAAGAGAGCTGTTTTCCTACCCCCTTTCTCATGCACTGCATAAAAAACTTGTAAATAATGATTTTTAAAATGTTGAAATTGTTGCTTCCAACAGCCCATCCTCTTAGCTCACATCTACCATTACAGCTATGTGCCATAATAGGCTAACCAAGAACCTTATAACATAACTAATATATTTTATTAGCCTCTCATTGCACCAAATAACAGTGCTTGAAACACAACACTGACACTACTTAACATTGTATTATTTTTGTGTTGTTCAAAGCACAAGCAGACACATGAGGAACATTTTTAATTAGAGTTCTCAAGTATAGCTGCTACAGAGGCTTCCTTCTTGTCCTCCATCAAAGTCTCCATCGTGGAAATACTCGATCAATGAGTGCTCTAGTCATCATCCCACCCTCTGGTCGATTGCACATTAGACTCCATCCTCCATTAATGGACTTTTTTTTGCCCCCACCTCCTACTCTCAGTCTTCAAGGTTCACATGAAAAAAAGAGTGGATGGTGGTCACATGGCAAAGGCGGTACACAAAAATATAGGACAAGTGTTCTTCAAATGGCGTAGTAAATTAAAGTTTTTTAAGATAGATGGATGGATATCCAAATCCAAAAATTCAAAAAATCCAAAAATCAAATAACAAACAAGAACCGGGATATAACTTTCCCACTTTTGGACAGATTCAGTAGAGATATTTAATAGTTTTAGGCCACCATTAAATGTACAAAAGTACACACAATCTACACTGCAAAACCGCTGCTCAAGCTCTGCAAGTATTCTGTCCAGTAGACAGTGATCAATTATACAGTAATCATTATTATATTATTAATTAGCCTATTATTATTATTATTATCATCATTATTCTTCTTCTGATTGCTACTACTAGTCTTAATACTAGACTAGTATTAGCCTGCTTTTGCCCTATTATATGAAATTTGTCAGAGATTTTTTTTGTAAAAAAAAAAATTTATTATTATTTTTTTAAATCAATAAAAAATATCTAATTATTTAGGGGGGGCTTAAGAACATTTTGGCTTGCTTATTAGCCTGCTTTTGCCCTATTATATGAAATTTGTCAGCTATTTTTTGTAATAAAATTTTAAAAAATCTAGAACAAATTAAAAAAATCAATAAAAAGGCCTATTATATGAAATTTGTCAGATTTTATTGTAAAAAAAATCTATATATTTTTTAAAAAATCAATAAAAAATATCTAATTATTTAGGAGGGGAATTAAGAACATTTTGGCTTGCTTATTAGCCTGCTTTTGCCCTATTATATGAAATTTGTCAGATATTTTTTGTTAGAAAATTTTAAAAAATCTACAAAAAATTAAAAAAAAATCTATAAAAAATATCAAATTATTTAGGGGGGGCTTAAAACATTTTTTAAAAAGGCCTAATGACGCCACTGGATCAGCGCATCCCTACAACAACACAGTCCAGAGCCAAGTACAAAAAGCAGAACCTGGCCTTTGAGGTCATTGCGTAGGAGAAACCACAGGAAATTCCTCTTGTTCTTGAATGCAGCACTTATGCCTGCAGTTTGCTGCATTACACTGACCTGCACCTCAGGAATCCACAACCCCCACCCCCCAACCCTCCTGAGAAAAGACCTGCTGCAAACTTGGATGGTGGCCGAGGTCAAGTGTACGGCCTCCATCACATGTGAATGAATGAAGTCACGTATCTGCTGTCCTCTAGTGTTAATGAGCATATCTGGATGGGGTTGTTGGGTGGGTGGGTGGGGTAGGTGTGAAATGAGAGAGCCTGCCCCCCCACTGAATGAGCCAGATGTGAGTGTTAATGCTGACGGCTGATGAGAGGTTGATGGTGAAGGAGGTCCAAAAGAGGGAGGATGTTGTTAAAGTGAGAATTAATAAGCTGTTTCAGCGACATCTTAAAGGTCAAACAATACTTTTTTTATCTTAGCGTAACTTCCAGTATGCTAGAGTATTTTTTTAGAATGTTTTATTCTCTAAATTGTTCACCTTGTTCAACAGTTCGACTGTATTTTGATATGTCCAAATTTGTTGTAATACCAGTCATTACCAGCAGATGGCACTGTCCCCTGCCCCTCTCCATTGGGAGTCATTGTAAAGCTCATCTTTTTTAAGCCTCCAATGGGAACTCCCCATCTTTAGTGCTTGATTTGTCTGAACATGATGCAGCTTTTCTTTAATTATTCATATGAAAATGAATGGAATTACATTACAAGCTTAATTTAAGCGAAGAAAAAAAAAACAACAACCTTTGTTTATACTTTCGGCATCTTGTTGCTGTATTATTCATGCACCGTGTGATATGAATTCATATGCTGTACATGCAGGAATGTTCTTGACATTCAGACTCCATTCCTGCTTCCTGCTCACACTTTTGATGCACTTGGCTCACCTGCGTGAAAAATGAAATATGCGAGAACGTTATGTCGGCACATGCCCGAGTTGTATAACTTTTACAAGGTGTGTAGCTCTAAGGCATAGATGGCAATCTGCGGCCTTTTAATGGAGCTCTCGTAAATGTCCCCCCCCCCCCCCCCCCCCTTTGCAGATCTGATATAAACGCTCATTCTTGTTTGGTTTTTTTTGTTTTTTTTGGAGATGAACTCAGTTGAACAAACATGCTGAGTGAGGTTTTGTACACAAACCACCAGGCAACGACGGGCATCGTAACTACACTAAAAAATACACTTTTGTGGCCTTTTGAGGGAGGGGTTGAAGGGCCGGCCGTGATGTATACACACTCAGCACCTCAGCTTAGTCTTCCTGCCACTCTCTGCAGACTTGCACTGTCTTGTCTGCATTCCACAGCAAACACAGGGAAGTGGCTAATGGAAAATTCCACTGGGAGATCATTGGAGAGCTACGGTATAAAGCAGAATTCCCAATGCATTTTTGCATTACTATCCGTTCCAATAAATCTGTCTTTAAAATGACTTGTAACAAAAATCATATTTGGGTATTTCCAAATTATTTACCTTGTAAATTTTTAACATGGAAACTGTAGCCAGTAACATACTTGCAGTTTTATTGTGATTCTCCTGAGTCGCTAAAATATTCAGATATAATCTGTAGCTTGTACAAAAAAAGGTTACACACAAAGTAATACAAACACACAATACTCATAACAAAGAAACACACATATATTCCCAAGTTCATATTGTTGTTGCAGCTGGTCTACCCAGCATGCCTTGCGGGCATTTGCAAATAACAGTTTTAAGTTATGTGTTGCGGTGTCCGAGTGGTTAGCGCACAGACCTCACAGCTAAGAGACCAGGGTTCGATTCCAACCTCGGTCATCTCTTTGTGGAGTTTGCATGTTCTCCCGTGGGTTTTCTCCGGGTACTCCGGTTTCCTCCCACATTCCAAAAACCATTGGAATTCCAAAAAGAATTGGTTGTTTGTCTATATGTGCTGGGATAGGCTCCAGCACCCCTGCGACCCTCGGCAAGTCTTGTCATCAGCGCCTGACTCTGTTGAATGACAAATGAAAGGGATACATGAACAGTGAGGTTACTTTTACCTTCACGAAGACACCACCTTCTTGTTTTGCCATGAGTTATTTCTCAATTTCAATCATGTTTCTCATTCTTTCAACTTTCTTTGGGTTATTTTGATTTTATTTTTGATGATCAGAAGAAAAGCAGAGACTTGGGGTAATAAACACAAGTGAATTCAAGAAATAACTCATGGCAAAACACAAATGTGGTGTGTCTGTGTTGATATCACTGTACTATTGCGTCTTTGTAAAGAATCATGTTTTCAATGAAAGTCAAAGTCACCTTAAATGTTCATTTATCCCTTTCGTTCATCATTTGTATGCATCATATGCACTTTGAATTGTTTTCTACGTGTAAAACTAAAATTGTAAAACTATACAAACGTGTTTTGCATGAACATTTTTGGCTAATTGAATGGTTGTTTGTTTATATGTGCCCTGTGATTGGCTGGAGACCAGTCCAGGGTGTACCCCGCCTCTTGCCTGAAGACAGCTGGGATAGGCTCCAGCAACCCCCGCGACCCTTGTGAAGATAAGCGGTAGAAAATGAATGAATTAATGATTTTTATTTATTTTTTAAATTCATTTCCTAGCTTGTTTTTAACTACCGAATGGTGGCCTAATCGCAGAATTTTTTTTTTTAGTCGGTCTGCCTATTCATGCCAGGTCTCCCAGTCCTTGCTGTGCAATGTGGGGCGGCGGTGTTTAAAAAAAATGTGTGATGTGACCTTAAAAGGAATATAAATCCATGTTTTATAATGCATCACTTTGTTTTTAGCTGTCTGAGTGCTTCAGTAAATTTATGTTGAAAAAGAAAAACGTGAATTCGAAAAAAGCCATTAGACGGTAATGTAGTTTTCCCTGGTATGTTAGCCTCCTGAAGTGTTTGATGCCCTACCAGTTGTCAATCATGCATGGAGAGCAGCGGAGCAGCAGCTTCACTCGTAACCCTGAAGATAAAACAAACATCAACAACTGGTAGCCCCACTCGGTTAGTTAGCCTTTAGCCACAAACATTTAGAGTTGATTTCATGCATTTCAGTCAGAAGACAGCAGGAAATTCAACCTATGGGGAACATTTTGGATTGAAAGGAAGGGAAGCTGTAGAACCTTCAGAGAACCTCCAGAGGTGCATCAAGTTCACCTCATGATGACGCTCCCACCTCAGTGCTGAAACATGATTCATAATCGCTTCTTTGACAGAACTCTCATGCCCGTTCATGCACTTTTTGTCTCCTTCCTCCCCCCACTGCTGCTAGCTAGCCAGCTGTGGCCTCGGGGTCTTAAGCACCCCACTCCCACTTCTCCAGTGTGGTCTGCTGCATAATACGTGCCGCTGTTAAAAAAATCACACAGATAAAAGTGCAAAGTGTTGCATTTTAGCGACTTGTTTATTATCGGTTTGGTAGTTTTATCATGCAAATATCTCCAAATCATCTACATTCTCGCTGGCGTTCAAATGTAAGTGATGACCTTAAACTTCTCATTCAAATTTTGCACACATGTGAGCTGTTTAGCTTCACAGAGCGATATTTAATTAGCTTTAATTGACGCAAACCTACATAAACGTCCACTTTGATGGAGTCTTCCTTCCACGTTAGCCACAGAACTCCGTGTTTTTATGTGGCACAGCATTCCGGGCGAGTCGCAACATGACTTGCCTTGTCAACAGTCAAAGATGGAGAAAACAAGGAAATGGGTTAAAAAAAAAAAAACATTCCCCCGGTGAAGACTGCAAACATCGACTTTAGACGTGCATCACCTTTTAAGATGTGTTTAATTTAAAAGCCAAAGCACTTCTGCAGTCTTTGGTTTCCTTTTAAACAATTAGTCGTGCACTTTAAGTGAGCTGATTTGCATAAACGTGCGGTCGCTTTTGTCAAGTAGCATCCATCGGTATTAAAAACAGAGATTTTATCAGGCGAGCTCAAGTTTATTATAATTAATTAATAAAGGTTCTGCAAGCATAGATACTCATTTCTTACTCACAGTATTCATACTACAACAGACTATTAAACACCACTGAAGAGAAGTATTCATTTTTTTTTAGGTTTTAAGAATAATGTTGTGATTTTATGCAGAAAAAAATGAAATATTACAAGAAAAACATCACAATTTTATGATAATAAAGGCATATTATGATGGGTACATTTTATTAGTTTATTAATACAATAAATTGCATCCATTTATTGTCATAAAATACAACTTATTTACCATTAAACTGCATTTTTAGTCATGTGTTTGTTTGCTACGAGGTGAAGGTATGGGAGTGGTGGTGGAGTAAAAAAAAAAAGGGGGGGGTGTCAGTGATGCATCCTGTGTAACACTTTGGGTGTGGACTGGCTTCCAGGCACGAGAGGGGTGGGGGGTGGGGCCAAGGGGGGGGGCAGGTTTGGGCCCTGTTGCTGCGACGCCATTGGTGGGAACGGGGGACAAAAAAGCTCGCACCTGGCACAGGTAAACAGACGGCTTCTGGGATTTACTGCAGCGTGGAGGCGTCCTTGAAGTGGCCACGGTGGGGCTGTTGTAACTGAAGACAAGAGTAATGTGTTACTTTTGGTAATTGGTACTTTTAGTAGTAGTTGTGCTGCATTTGTCAGGCAGGTGAGTTGAAGCCATCGTCTTTGTTTGTTTGTTTTTTTTGCAGAATTATCTTATCGAAGAATTTTGGAGATAGAAAAGTCCGGAATGATGGAAAAGTAAAGTAGGTTTCACTTTTGTGCACAGAGGCACGCCCTTATCAACCCGCCGCTGGTGTTTTTTTTTTTTTGTTTTTTTTTGATGGTTTCAACTGAACTGAGGCTTCCTCCCTGACAGGAAAACCAACCAATGAGGATCATTAGATGGAATCAGTTTTTTCATGCTGCATGAAACCGTCCATGTATTCTATCCTTCATTCCACCGGAGTCTGTCAGTCTGTACTAATCAGATTTCAGTGGCTTGAAGAGTAAGATACATGGAACTTATCATCTGGATCTGGTGTTTATTTTTGGAAGGTTCTTGTACTGATTGTTTGAATACGTAATGTGTACAATAAAATATTGCATGTTGCAACCGTTCTGCACAAGCACAAACACCAAAATGTAATACACACATTTATCATATGTATGGATTTTTACCATTAGGATCCATGCATTACTGACTAATGCTCTAATTTGTAATGTTTCCAGGCTGCACGGTGGTCGAGTGGTTAGCACGCAGACCTCACAACTAGGAGACCTGAGTTAAATCCCACCTTCAGCCATCTCTGTGTGGAGTTTACATGTTCTCCCTGTGCATGCGTGGGTTTTCCCCAGGTATTCCGGTTCCCTCCCACAATCCAAAAACATGCTAGGTTAATTAGCGACTCCAAATTGTCCATAGGTATGAATGTGAGTGTGAATGGTTGTTTGTGTATATGTGCCCTGTGATTGGCTGGTGACCCGAAGACAGCTGGGATAGGCTCCAGCACCCCCCTATGAGGATATGCAGTAGAAACATGCCCCACCCCTATATATAAATTGGTAGAACCCCTTTCTTGGAATTTTTACCAACTGTAATAATGTCCCTTTGCCACAAACACCATTTCTGACAGGGTTTGTTATTGCCGCATATTATTTTTTTAGCAATTAATCCTAAATTGACATATGTATTACCCCAGATAGTCTTCACCACGTAAGTTCAGTTCAATTCTCTGACATTTTTGCATCTATTTTCCCACTAAACAACTATTGTCCCCCTATCTTGTTTTCAACATATCCTCTGCGGGACATTTAAACCGCTTCATTAGCACAGGATATTTCCCTGCAGCGCTTTAATTAGAGCTGAATCACTGCTAAAATATCACTACATCGTTATGGTGGCTGAGAAACAAACAAACACATCAGAAAATACTGCAGACATTCATTCAGTCTGTAAGCAAAACTGGTTTATTGCAGCTTATTTCATGCACAAAGGAATGAAATAGTGACAAAATTCACACACAGCACACAAATCCACATTTTCTTTATTAAATATGAGGGGAATAAAATATATCTTATCAATAGAACAGTCCTGGAAGCCGTTAAAAACATAACCACACCCTCAAACTTACCCTGGGTAGTGTAAGCAAAACCACCAAAACAGTTTTAAATGTGCAAACATTTCAAACGTATCTGCAGTTTTGCTTAGTGTAACCTTGTACGTGGCAGCCAATCACAAATTGTCATTCTAAATCAAATCAAATCAACTTTATTTATATAGCACTTTTCCTGCAAAGACATGCAACACAAAGTGCTTTACAGAATTAAAAACAATTACCACAATTAAAAAGGAAAAACACAGAAACAAAAGAAAGCCCCTCCTTCCCACCCTCCATACTAGACACACACACACACACACACACACACACAATCACACACAGTAGGGAGACATGGCATGGCACTGAGGATCAAGGAAACGCCACCTTTGGGGCCGTCCACACTGGTAGGATCCGCAGGCCATGCCATCGGGGGACCAGCCCCCCGACTCCGTTAGACGGGCGGACCCCCACATTAAAGGGAGGAACCCCCAGCCGGCAGGGTCGAAGGGACCCAAGGATGGCACCCCCTCAGCAGGCCCGACATAGCCCCCAGTGTGGAGAACCCCCGCCTGAGGAAACACTGGAGTTAAAAGCTAAAGACTAAGAGCATAAAATAGGACTAAAAACATAAAAACATAAGAAAAGTTTAAAAATATGAGTTAAAAGCCTGATTAAAGCCTGATTCTAGGTCCACTGGAGTGGAACACTTCCACAAAACACTCATTTCCTGTGTTGTGGTACTGACGCCACAGTGCTCTCTAGTGGCAGTAAATAAAATACAATACAGTATACACAAAAGGTAGCCTATATTATTGTCCTTTATTGTTGTATTCTTTAGTAGTTGACTTTTTTATTTATATGAATATTTTATATTTGATTATTATGACTTTGTGGTTGCAATATTATATTTTATGTACCACTGTACCAATTGTTTTAATCATAATTGAAGGATACATTTTTCATTTATCACAGCAAGTCTTCCAGGTCCTGAAGCAGCAACACAACCCCAGACCATCACACTACCTCCACCTTATTTTACTGTTGGTGTAATGGGACACACACACCTTCCAAAAGTTCTACTTTTGTCTCGTCAGACCAAAGAGAATTTTCACAAAAGTCTTAGGGATCATCAAGATGTCTTTTTTTTTTAGCAAAATTGAGATGAGCTTTTAATGTTTTTGTTTTGTTCAGCAGTGGTTTTGGTCTTGGAACTCGGCTATGCAGGCCATTTTTGCCCAGTGTCTTTCTTATGGTGGAGTCATGAACACGGACCTGAACTGAGCAAAGTGAGGCCTGCAGTTCTTTGGATGTTTGTTGTGGGGACTTTTGTGACCTCTTGGATGTGGATAATGGCTCTCATTGTGGTTTGCTGGAGTCCCACAGATTTAGAAATGGCTTTATAACCTTTTTCAGACTGATAGATCTCGATTACTTTTGATTACTCGATTACTTTTGTATTAAGTTGTGTTGTCATTGATTAATATTTAATTTTTTGATGTTTTATGAGCTGGAACGTGTGAACATGCAAAAAAAATCATTAAAAAAAAAAAAAAAAAATATATATATATATATATATATATATATATATATAATTCAGTTTTGTTTAAATTCCCATCAACTTAAATTTCCTTGATGTTTACCTGTATTCATTGCAAAAGAAAAATTAGGATTACAAAATGGTACAATATGTATATATATATATATATATATATATATATATATATATATATATATATATATATATACATATATATACACAATATATATTGCTTGATGTTATTAGCATCAGTTCATGTTCAAAATATTAATGACTGATTTGGAAAATATAATGTTTATATCAGTCAGAAAGTTTGCAGAAAGTTGACGTCGAGTACATGATGCAGTCCGCTGAGAAGGACATGCTTGAACTCGCCATTTTAATGAGCTCTCCGAACATGTAAACATGTAAAGCACATACACACATATGATAATAACACAAACATGCACTAACCTCATAATAAATAATTATTATTGGTGTGAAAAAAACAACTTGTTGTTGGTTTAATGTGATTGTGTGGCCAACCCTGAGATTTAAATGAACGCTAACAGCTTGTCCCGATCTCCCCAATTAGTTGAAACATGTGTAGCTATTGCACTAATTGTCTTGCTGCTCTGCGTTACTAAACATGCTCCCGGGACATGGAAGGGGAAAAGTGTGCACGTGAAAAACACAGTAACCATCCACTTGGAAGCCTCCTGATGGCTCATTCAACAACAAGCGTGTATGTTGCAGTAACTCTTCTGGGAAATGTCATTAGAATACAATTAGATCATTGACACACTCACATACACTCATGTTTTCTTGAGATACTCGTTCCGAGGGTTGCCACCAACATCCCAACAAAGTTTGAAGTTGAATTCCAAAAAGTCCGACTCTAACAGTTTAAGTTTTTACCATAAGAAATACATGTAAATCTTATTAACCCCTTCCAGAAAGCCAAAAATGTTCATGCAAAACATGTTTGTATAGTTTTACAATTTAGTTTTACACGTAGAAAAAAATTCAAAGTGCATATGATGTATAGAAATGATGAATGAATGGGATAAATGAACATTTAAGGTGACTTTGACTTTCACTGAAAACACAATAGTACAGTGATATCAACACAGACACCACATTTGTGTTTTGCCATGAGTTATTTTTTTAATTCACTCGTGTTTATTACTCCAAGTCTCTGCTTTTTTTTCTGTTCATCAAAAATATAATCAAAATAAACCAAAGAAAGTTAAGAGAAGGAGAAACATGATTGAAATTGAGAAATAACTCATTGCAAAACAAGAAGGTGGTGTCTTCATGAAGGTAAAAGTAACCTCACTGTTCATGTATCCCTTTCATTGGTCATTTAACAGAGTCAGGCGCTGATGACAAGACTTGCCAAGGGTCGCAGGGGTGCTGGAGCCTATCCCAGCACATATAGACAAACAACCATTCACACTCACATTCATACCTATGGACAATTTGGAGTCGCTAATTAACCTAGCATGTTTTTGGAATGTGGGAGGAAACAGGAGTACCCGGAAAAAAACACAAATGCCCAGGGAGAACATGCAAACTCCACACAGAGATGCCCGAGGGTGGAATCGAACTCGGGTCTCTTAGCTGTGAGGCATGCGCGCTAACCACTCGGTCACCGTGCAGTGGTCAGCTGTCATTGGTCTTAATATTTACAAATTGAAATATCACTCAGTGGTTTCCATATTTTTGGTTGTTTCTCTGTCCTATATAACAAGCTACTTCCTGGTTTATGGACATAACATAACTACTTTCAACAAAAGTCAAGAATATTCCGGAAATGCGTCAGGGTGCATTCACACTTATTTTTGGTCATTTTTGGTCGTTGAACCAGTGTTGGACAGATGGAGATATCACAGTGAGGACACTGTTGACACTGTTACTAATCGACCGACTGGTATCACAGCATCAGAAGCAACTCAGGGTTCGGTATCTTACCTAAGGATACTTCCTAAAGGTCATGGGGGTACTGAGGATTGAACCAACAACCACCTATTTATCAGTGATGCTTTTGTGGTTGGCTTTTTTTGTGTTACATCCAACAATCAGACTGGAATAACAAACAAAAAGCTGTGTATATATGTATATTTATACTGTTTATTGTGTATATTTTGTATTTTAATTTTTTAATAGATGTGTCTGCACCTACTTCACCAAAACAAATTCCTAGTATGTATTTGATCATACATGGCAATAAACAATTTCTGATTCTGATTCTGAAAAAAATGGCTGCAGATCGTCAGAAGCAAACACAATTATCCATCCATGAAAGACCGGAACTGTAACATCTGGATAATCCTCCGACGACGCTTCATCTATTCCTGTTTGGTCTCATTCTGAAATTAAAAATGAGGAATAATTGGATGAAAAATGTGATGAAAAACAAGAGATCATCGATATTCCCTGAGCCACCTGCATCAACCTGTACGTTTCCCCCTGAGATGATTCCATTCCTTATGGGTTTTTTTGTAGTTTGTTATTGTTTTGAATTTGAACAAACTCCAAGGAGACTAAAGACTATAAATTCAGTCTTGAGTCTTGGTGCCACTCGCTTTCTTAGGTGAGATTGCTTTAGGTGACGTAGGTGAGGTTCTTGTATCAGGTTTCTAACAGGTGTTCTTCTGTGTCTGCTGGTCTAGGCATCGGTGGTATGGACCTGTGTGTAACCATCAAAGGCGTCTCCTTCCTTTTGCAAACAGGTATGGGCATCTTGGGGAACGCCGTGGTTCTGCTGGCTTACGCCCACATCATCTTCACCGAGCCCAAGCTGCTTCCTGTGGACATGATCCTGTGCCACCTGGCCTTCGCTCACCTCATGCTGATGCTGACACGCGGCGTTCCACAGACCTTGACCGTGTTCGGCTACACCGATTTGTTCAACGACGCGGGCTGCAAGGTGATCATTTTCAGCTATCGTATCAGTCGGGCGTTGTCAGTGTGCATCACATGCATGCTGAGTGTGTTCCAGGCGGTCACCGTCGCCCCCGCCGGGCCCCGCTTGTCCAAACTGAAGTCAGCACTTCCTTCTTTGGTTCTCCCCACCTTTGCTGGACTCTGGTTGCTCAACTCTGCCATATACTTTCAAACCTTTTTTCACGCTAAAGCTCCACGTAATGGCACCATCCCCGCTTTTACCATCAACGTCGGTTTTTGTCATGTGGACTTCAAAAACAGCCTGACTTACATCATAAAAGGGGTATTATCATCCGGAAGGGATTTTTGCTTTGTGGCGCTAATGGTGGCCTCCAGCGTTTATATCCTACTTCTTCTCCATCACCACAGTCACCAGATGAAAGCGATCCGTCGCTCCCAAGGAGGCGGAGCGGAGACCAGAGCAGCCAAGTCTGTGGTTACTTTAGTGGTCCTGTATGTCTTATTCTTTGGCATCGATAACATAATCTGGATCTACATGCTGACTGAAACCAAGGTGTCCCCTGTGGTGGCTGACATGAGAGTGTTCTTCTCCTCCTGCTATGCTTCCCTCAGCCCATACTTCATTATCTCCTCCAACAAGAAAATCAAGACCAAAATCCTGTGTGCGGTCGAGCAAGACCAACCAGCATCAATTGACACTCAGGAGTCACATGTTAAATGATAGCTTTATTATATCATAGATAAACACATCACAAGTATCTTTATTATGCGACTTTTGGTGGTACAAAGCTAGCAACTTTATTTTGCTGTCTGACTGTTTAATATGCAATAAAGCATTTAAATGTAAGGTTTTTTTCAAGCAAGAAATGACTGTTGGCGTGCACCTAACACAATCTAGCAATGGAAAGAATTCCACAAAATAAAATAATGGTAATGGTAATGGTTTGATTTCATTTGAACATGCATCAGATTACAATTGAATGCATCCCATAATCAGTTCACAGTTCCACATGTCCAAAAGGAGTAGGAAGAAGCAAAGCTTATTAAATCCTACCCCTCCATCTGGTACTTTTACAATGAGTAACTGTTACATTTGTTCACTTCCTGCTTTCCATAATACAGTTTAAGGTTTTTGGGGTTTTTTTTTTGTTTTGTTTTTTTTATTTTTATTTTTTTAAATAATGTACCTCGTACCAAAGTACGAGGTGATATGACCATCCAATGACATAATGGGTACCATAGTAAGTGTCAATATAGTGATATATATAGCACATCATGACTGGTTCAAGACTCTTCATCCTTGTATTTAGCAAACATCAACTGCTTGTATTGTTTCTTGAATTGGCTCATCGTTGTGCATTGTTTGACTTCCTTACTCAATCCATTCCATAGTTTGATTCCACATACAATCAGTAACTGTTACATTTGTTCACTTCCTGCTTTCCTAATATATTTTAAAGTTTTTTTTTACTTTATTTTGTTAAATTTTATTGTTTTAATTTTTTACTTTTTTTTTGTTTGATTTTTTTTTTTTTATTTTATTTTTGTCACATACCGAAGTACGAGGTGATATGACCATAATAAAATGGTTTAATTTTATTTGAACATGCATCAGATTACAATTGAATGCTTCACATAAACAATTCACATTCACATCCAAAAAGAGTAGGAAGAAGCAAAGCTTAGTATGGAGCTAGCACATTTGTTGATGGAATGGATTTTATTGATGTGGAATGTCACAGAGAAATGATGTGTTGATTTGAATCTTATGGGATGTTCTAATTCCCATGCTTTATTTACATAAATAATAATACAACTTGAAAAAAATATGGTCTTTAGGACCCAGGTGGAAATGACATATTATTGCTTGTCTGTAGGCAGTGTTTCTCAAATAATTGGGGGGCGGGGGGGTTAGTATCAGTGTTGTTCTACTCCCGCTGACATTTGGTCTCTACCTGCTTGCTCAGCAGACAGATAACAGGTTCTCAATAAAGACCCCAGCTCAATTCCTTTTCAGAACCTTTAGTGCAATAAAACTCAACATACATACTGTAAATAAAGTCAAATATTGCACTCTTTAATCTTGTTATTTTATGGATAATAATAGACCTCAATAAAATCCAATTTCCTGTCATTGTTCCAAAGAGCACCTCATCCTCGGTTTTGGAGGTGCTGGTAATGTTCTTCATTATTTTTCTTGATAATACATAAATAAAGCATGGGAATTACAACTTCTCATTTCTCTGTGACATTCCACATCAATTAAATCCATTTATAGCTCCATACTAATTTACGATGGAAATCCTGCGTACATGCTACTATTAGCATTTCCTATTTACATGATGAGCTTGAACACATCAGAATTTGACAGCTAATTAGACATTTACAGTAAATGTAAATAAATGCTTGTGTGGGGTTTCACTTGGTTCTCTGTTTTTATTTGTGAAATAACATTTGTGAGTGGTTAGTGCGCAGGCCTCACAGCTAGGAGACCCGAGTTCGATTCCACCCTCGGCCATCTCTGTGTGGAGTTTGCATGTTCTGTGCTGGGAAAATAGGATCTTTGGTCACCCTAGTTTAAAACATTAGTTTTTGCATTGAAGGTTTTTTCTTTTGCATGTGTTTTTAAGGTGTTTGTGTGTTCGAACCTTTCTGCGTGTTTACCACCAGCCACTGTCATTTTGATGCTACGTAGATACAAGTAGTACCGGTCAATAAAAAGGACTACGCTAACTAAAAGATGGTAACACATTTCACTGTCCTCACAAAAGCCCATTGTAGTGTTAAAAGTGCTAAATGATTTTTGATAAATAAATCATATGAATGATTTGTTATCTAAATAGATAAGTGATGCAAACATGTTATCTATGGTGAGTCAACTTTGATAATGAAAGTCCGCCGAGAGGGACATGCTTGAACTCGCCATTTTAATGAGCTCTCTGAACATGTAAACATGTGAAACACACACATACCATAATAACACAAATAAGCCACTCCCTAGAGAAAAGATGCTTTATGCTTTAAACAACTATTTCATCACTAAAGATCATTAAAGAAAGATTGGAAATAACCTCATAATTACTTCTAGAATAGCTTAAATAAATCACAATTTTAATTACTGGTTTAATGTGATTGTTTTGTTACAAGAAAGTCCGATTCAAATGAATAATTACAGCTTGTCCCTATCTCCCCAATTAGTTGAAACATGTGGTTATTGCGCTAATTGTCTCGCTGCTCTGCGTTACTAAATGTGCTCTTGGGACCTGAAGGGGAAGAGTGTGGAAGCTAAAGCACAACAACTGCGGACCTTGAAGCCTCCTGATGCCTCATTCAACAACAAGCACACATGTTCCAGTGTAACACTTCCAGGAAATGATTTAAGTTTTGGCTTATATTACATAATCACCTTCTAAATAAACAAGACTTAATAACTAAACTTAATAACTCGAAAACAAAAGCAGGACATTTATTTTTAACTACACAAAGCAGCACTAACCTACCACTAAAATAATCTAATCTAACTACACTAATCATGATCTTTTCTATTGTGGAGTTGCATCATCACCTCTTTTTGATTCTCGTGCAAAAAAAAAATAACAACAAAGTGTGACAATGTATAAATGTGTCTTTGGAATTGGGCATTTGGATTAAAAAAATCATCTACATATATCTTGGTAGCGAATTAGTTCATAAGAATGATTGTTGTGGGATAATTCAAACATTACATTACTGACACCCAGTGACTGGTGTAGAAAATGACATATTTATCTTTGAATTGATCCTCTGAAGGGATCATATATGTATTTTATTTAATTTTGCCATTTTTATGCTTAAAAATACTTCATTTAGACAAGAAATATGTAAAAAAATATTCAACCACAAAACAGCACAATTTATGGTGAGGGAAGACTGTATTATTCATTCATTCATTCATTTTCTACCGCTTATCCTCCTGGACTGGTGGCCAGCCAATCACAGGGCACATATAGACAAACAACCATTCACACTCACATTCATACCTATGGACAATTTGGAGTCGCTAATTAACCTAGCATGTTTTTGGAATGTGGGAGGAAACCGGAGTACCCGGAGAAAACCCACGCATGCACGGGGAGAACATGCAAACTCCACACACAGAGATGGCCGAGCGTGGGATTGAACTCGGGTCTCCTAGCTGTTTGGCCTGCGTGCTAACCACTCAACCAACGTGCAGCCTGACTGTATTATTAAACAAGAAATCTTGAAATAAAGTTGAAATGTTAATTAAAATAGCACTAATTATACATGAAGGCTGTTTTTTTTTCCTTTGAATATATATATATATATATATATATATATATATATATATATATATATATATATATATATATATGTATATATAACTTCTCAGCATACTGTACCTACATGTTAGGTTTGAGCTTGTTTACAAAATTAAATAAAAATGGCCTCCGCATTTGTTGATCTTTCAAAGTATAAGTCAGGAATATCAAATTAGCTCAATATTGGTTAATAAACATGAAAAAGGAAACCATTTTTGCAAAGGCAAGTCATCGACCATTTGTGTAATGATTATAAAAATATATATAATATATTTTTTTCTGGATTCATGTTGTCTGCAAAAGAAAATATGAAAAACAGGCAGCACTTTAACCATAATTGGGATTAACAAACAATATCATGATTATTCCCTGAGCCACCTTTGTCATACCCCTGGGATAAATGAAATAATTAGTTTTAATTAGCTTTAATTTGCTGAATTAATTTCAATAAAGGCACAGCATAAAGGTCTCCAAGGAGATGGGAGGCTATAAGTGGCATCAAGTGGACTACTAAAGAGTTTATCAGCAACACAACCAGCGTACCATCCGCTTCCTCGGGTGAGATGAACTTTGGTGCTTTTGTTTTATTTGATTTTCCCCATAATATGATTAATAATTTAATGTGTTTTTTAGTGGAGTGTGTTTCTAATACGTGTTCTTCTGTGTCTGCTGGTCTAGGCATCGGTGGTATGGACCTGTGTGTAACCATCAAAGGCGTCTCCTTCCTCTTGCAAACAGGTATGGGCATCTTGGGGAACGCCGTGGTTCTGCTGGCTTACGCCCACATCATCTTCACCGAGCCCAAGCTGCTTCCTGTGGACATGATCCTGTGCCACCTGGCCTTCGCCAACCTCATGCTCTTGCTGACCCGCTGCGTCCCCCAGACCATGACCGTGTTTGGCCTCACAAACCTGCTCAACGACGCGGGCTGCAAGGTGGTCATTTACGGGTATCGTATCGGTCGGGCGTTGTCAGTGTGCATCACATGCATGCTGAGTGTGTTCCAGGCGGTCACCATCGCCCCCGCCGGGCCCCGCTTGTCCAGACTGAAGCCAGCGCTTCCTTCTTTGGTCGTCCCCACCTTTGCTGGACTCTGGTTGCTCAACATGGCCATATGCATCGCAGCACCTTTCTTCTCCATGGCTCCAAGGAATGGCACCGTTCCGGCCTTCACGCTCAACTTGGGCTTTTGTCATGTGGACTTCAGGGACAACTTGTCCTATGTCATCAATGGGGTCGCTGTCTCCGGAAGGGATTTTGCATTTGTGGCGCTAATGGTAGCCTCAAGTGGTTACATACTACTTCTTCTCCATCACCACAGTCGCCAAGTGAGAGCGATCCGTCGCTCCCAAGGTGGCGGAGTGGAGACCAGAGCAGCCAAGACTGTGGTTACTTTAGTGGTCCTGTATGTCTTATTCTTTGGCATCGATAACATAATCTGGATCTACATGCTGACTGAATCCAAGGTGTCCCCTGTGGTGGCTGACATGAGAGTGTTCTTCTCCTCCTGCTATGCTTCCCTCAGCCCATACTTCATTATCTCTTCCAACAAGAAGGTCAAGGCCAAAATCCTGTGTGCGGTCGAGCAAGACCAACCAGCATCAACGGACACTCAGGAGTCACATGATAAATGACTTTTTTTTCTCTTAATAGATATTATTACATATCAACTCTTCTTTTGGTCCATTTGTCTTTTTGAACTTCACTAGACATGGAACCTCACAAGTGCTTCAGACAATATATGTAGTAACAGGGTCCATTGTTACTGATGCATCATAGTATAAAATAAACAGGAATGCACAAAAAGGAACATAGCAACTGTAATATCGCGACATCATTCTGAGAATTGACAACGAAAAGGTCTGATTTAAATTACAATATTTAAAAAAAATTAAAATAAACAGCAGACTACAGATGGGTTACTTGTATTTGTCTTATCCATACCTCTGATTGGCTAAAAAAAAAAAAAAGTCCAACGTATCCCCTGATTATGGAGCTCTTTTGTTGTCTGACAGGCGATCAATCTCTCCCACTTTGTTCTATATGTTGATTAAAGCACATGTACAACACTGAAATGTATTCTCACTTAATTAAATTTATTCATAATTGCTATTTATTATCGTACAACAACAGTGGCTTTTAATCGGGCGAGCGAAAAACTCCTGAAAAGCATAAACCAGGGGAAACTAATTTAACACATTTCCACAACAAACCCGGAAAAGGAGTGCGGAAGATTAGTGTATTGCAAAAACTCCACTTCGATAAGAATCCCTTTAAATAAACACAATTATGCTTACTTCGTTACATGTATGGGACTTTTAACTCTTTCGGTCAACTTTCACGTCGAGGAAGTGAAGGGTGAAGCCTGAAAAGACAACACCGGAACACTGGAACGATAACAAATGTATGTGGTATTTAAACATGAACGAACGGCAGTGCCTTCTCTTATGAATGCCTTGCATCCCCCAAAATGTGGCAGCTTTGCGATTTATACCAGGTAAGTTTGGATATTTGCATGTTACTGTAGTTAATAAGTAAATGGCTACGGGTTACTTGTTGCACAGCTATTCTTTATATAACTTTACAACTAAATATCCTGTTAAATCGCTAAGGAACATGCTGTTCTTTCTATTAAGTTCAACGAGTTTTTTCCCATCAATTGTTTTCTTTCGTGATGTTTTTATTCTGTCCTCAGCTCTTCTGTGTTCTATGTGAATTGAGCTGACTCTGGATCAGTGGTTCGAGCACCAAAACACAATGGCCAGAATATCCTGGTATCAAGAGAAGGTATGATCACGTGGGCAGGTGCATGTTTTGTATAAAGTGGCCGTTAAAGGCCCAGGGGAGCACAAATTCAATGATAGCTGCTTGAATGGAATAAAAATGCATCAGTGATTTGTCATTTGCATAAAGTAGAATGTTTTTCCTGCCTCAGATAGGCGCCTACGACCAACAAGTTTGGGAGAAATCGCTGGAGCAGACAGACTTAAATGTAAGACAACAAGAAATGTTTCTTCTGTGTTTGTGTATCTAAGTAACCTTTACTTATCAATTAGGGTTTGGACAGCAAACCGAGGAAAACCGGTCACATCAAGTCAGACCTCATCGATGTCGACTTAGTAAGAGGTGAGAGTCCACTATGCATCACATAACAAACAAGGAGCCATCACTGGTGTTCAAACTCTCACCTTGTAGGGTCCACATTCAGCAAAGCCAAGCCAGCACGTCCATGGACAGCTTTGACTCGCAAGGGTCTGGTCAGAGTGTTACTGTTTCCTTTCTTTTTCCCGTGGTGGATCCAGGTCACATCCAAATCCATCTCCGTTTGTATTCTGGTGCTGTACTTCATGCAAGGTTAGTTGCCTCCAAAGAAGAGCTGAAATGGATGAGGTTATAAACACAAAAACAATAATGTGATATTAATTTTTAATTTAAATTTCAGTACAGTGCAGAGTTTATCTTTGTTTACTTCTTGTTTACTTATTTTTGCAATAAGTTACTTTAAGTGGTTATTTCAAACAATTCTAAACGCTTAGATATTTAAATTATCTTGTAAAAAAAAAAAACAACACAATGTATTATTATTATTATTATTGTCAACACAATTTTATACCTGATAGTGTATTTACTGGGAGACCGCTTATCATTGTTTTTCGCCCTCTAGTGGCCGCAGTGCTCCTCTACATGGAGGTCCCCAGTGCCACTGCCAGTGAGGTGTTTGGGCCTATGTGTCTGATGCTGTTGCTAGGCACCGTGCACTGCCAGATTGTGTCCACCGAGTGTAGCCGGTGGCCCTTGAGTGGTCTATCTCCCGGCAATAGCAATAGTGGCACCAGCCCGGCCCGTAGGAGGAGGTGAGTTGCCGTAGCACTTGGCTGTTTTTAGTTTTCTTTATAATCATCCATTTGTTTGCGCATTCCCACCTCCTCTCTTGCTCTCTCCGTCAGGCCCAGGAAGGGCAGAGGCCAGAAGAAATCTGACGAGAAGAATGAGAGCGAGGACATGGAGCAGCAAGGCTCGTCACAGTTAGACGAAATCCAGCAATTAAACAGAAAAGATGAGAGAAGAGTAAGCACGTAGAAATTGGTTTGGTGTGATTTTTTTTTTTGCTCTGTAAATTATTAGAAACTTTTTTTTGATGTTCCAGAGCAAAAGAAAATCAGGTTTCGGAGCGTCTGACGAGCTCTCTAGTGAGGAAGAAGACGGAGTGCAATCAGTGGAAGTGCCACCCGCAGTGCCGAGGTTGAGGAAGCCCAACCCAAAAGCTGCAACGAGGCCTCAGGTTAACCTTAATAGCAATACTCACCCCATTCAGTCCTGCAGGTGGCAGTCAAACATACTGTATTACTAAGTGGGTCTTGAATATCACATACACTCCTAATTAAAATATTAAGCACTAATTTACATTTTGCACTGTTGGATCTCAAGTAGGTTCTAAATAGAGCTTCAAAATGCAAAAACAAAAGAAATGGACATCAGTTCCAGACAGACGATACCCTCCAGGAAGCCATCATCACCATCTGGTGCAACATTAGCATTAGCATCCTTGTAACACTGGCATCAAACATGTCCAAACCAATTTTTGGAGTGATTAACAAGAATGGGTCAGCTACTCATTACTGAGTCCTTTTTTTGAACATTTTATTTTTATTTTAGAGGAAGTTTTATGGTTTTTTAAGCTATGTTTTTTTTGCAGTTAATTGCGTCCTCAAATTTTTTTGAAGCTCTACTTAGAACCTCCTTAAGATCCAACTGTTCAAAATGGAAATTCTTGCAAATTAAAAATTCTGAACAACAAGCTCTATTCATCCTTGCACCTTTATCCATATCTGCAGCAACATTTACTTACTTATGTTCATTATTGTGGTTTGCATTGGCGTAGATCTACAGTCCCTGACAAAAGTCTTGTCGCTTATCCAAGTTGTAGGAACAACAAATAATAACTTGACTTGTAGTTGCTCAATTGGAATCAGAAATGACTTATATGAAAGGCAAAGCCCTCTAGATTATGCTTTTTATATCAAAATAACGTTTTGTACCATTCATTGAGTTTTATCATTTAATTAGGACATAAAGGTCAGATTTTGCTTGGACAAAAGTCTTGTCGCATACAAAAAAATGTAGAAATAATACATATACTTAATTTTGAATACACAAATATGCTACAATAACATCAGAACATAAAGTCATTGTACCTTGGAAAAAAGAATTAATATTGTGTATGGCTTCCATGAGCTTGGAGGACTGCATCCATACGTCTTGGCAATGACTCAAATAACTCATCTGGAATGGCCAAGAAAGCAGTCTTGCAGGACTCCCAGAGTTCATCAGGATTTTTCGGCTTCATCTTCCAAGCCTCCTCCTTCATCTTACCCCAGACATGCTCAATAATGTTCATGTCTGGCGACTGGGCTGGCCAATCCTGGAGCACCTTGACCTTCTTGGCTTTCAGGAACTTGGATGTGGAGGCTGAAGTATGAGAAGGAGCGCCATCCTGCTGCAGAATTTGCCCTTTCTTGTGGTTTGGAACGTAATGGGCAGCGAGAATTTCTTGATATTTCAGGCTGTTGATGTTGCCATCAACAGCCAACCAAAAAATCGTGTTGCATTTGCCAAGGCCCACAGCTTGCAGAAAGGATGGACAGTGGAAAAGTGGCAGAAGGTTGATTTTTCTGATGAATCATCCATTGAACTGCATCCCAATCGCCGCAAATACTGCAGAAGACCTGTTGGAACCCGCATGGACCCAAGATTCACCCAGAAAACAGTCAAGTTTGGTGGAGGAAAAATCATGGTTTGGGGATACATCCAGTATGGGGGTGTGCGACAGATCTGCAGAGTGGATGGCAACATCAACAGCCTGAAATATCAAGAAATTCTCGCTGCCCATTACGTTCCAAACCACAAGAAAGGGCAAATTCTGCAGCAGGATGGCGCTCCTTCTCATACTTCAGCCTCCACATTCAAGTTCCTGAAAGCCAAGAAGGTCAAGGTGCTCCAGGATTGGCCAGCCCAGTCGCCAGACATGAACATTATTGAGCATGTCTGGGGTAAGATGAAGGAGGAGGCTTGGAAGATGAAGCCGAAAAATCCTGATGAACTCTGGGAGTCCTGCAAGACTGCTTTCTTGGCCATTCCAGATGAGTTATTTGAGTCATTGCCAAGACGTATGGATGCAGTCCTCCAAGCTCATGGAAGCCATACACAATATTAATTCTTTTTTCCAAGGTACAATGACTTTATGTTCTGATGTTATTGTAGCATATTTGTGTATTCAAAATTAAGTATATGTATTATTTCTACATTTTTTTGTATGCGACAAGACTTTTGTCCAAGCAAAATCTGACCTTTATGTCCTAATTAAATGATAAAACTCAATGAATGGTACAAAACGTTATTTTGATATAAAAAGCATAATCTAGAGGGCTTTGCCTTTCATATAAGTCATTTCTGATTCCAATTGAGCAACTACAAGTCAAGTTATTATTTGTTGTTCCTACAACTTGGATAAGCGACAAGACTTTTGTCAGGGACTGTACATGGCATCATATTGAATGCTGTATGTATCACAGCAGGAAGGTGGCGGGGCCTTGAGGGTGAAGCCACGCGAGGTGGAGCGCCTCAGACCGAGCGTGGGCAGCCGTTTGGCCTCCGACACTGACGACACCATGTGGGAGGAGCTTCTCCAGGGCTCAGACTCTGCCTCGACGGGAAGCAGCGACAGTGATGATAATGGGAGGTTCGCTGCCAGTTTGGCGCTCCAGCAGACCACCACGTTGAGTAGCGATGATGAGAGCCTGCAAGGCATCACTGGAGTACGATTCCCCTCAAACTTTGAAGGATGTTTGCGTGTTATGATTTATGTTCATTAATCATGTGTATTGTGTGGCAGCACCAACTGTCCTGGTTCCAGGCGTGCCATCCTTCCAAGGACCGCGTCAGTGCCATCATATGGGAGCAGGGCGAGTGTAAGAAAGCAGACATGTCCGTGTTGGAGATCAGCGGGATCATCCTCACTCGGGTACAGTAGCCGGCACCTTTATAACCTGTCACATGACAATGTTATGCACTACATAAACATGCTGATGTTGTTAATGGAAGAAATAAATATACATCCATTTTCTATACCGCTTATCATCACTGTGAGTATGCTGGAGCCTATCCCAGCTGACTTCGGGTGAGGGGCGGGGTACACCCTGGACTGGTGGCCAGCCAATCACAGGGCACATATAGACAAACAACCATTCACACTCACATTCATACCTATGGACAATTTGGAGTCGCTAATTAACCTAGCATGTTTTTGGAATGTGGGAGGAAACCGGAGTACCCGGAGAAAACCCACGCATGCACGGGGTAATCGACCATCTCCACACAGAGATGGCCGAGGGTGGAATTGAACCCTGGTCTCCTAGCTGTGAGGTCTGCACCACTCGACCACCGTGCCGCCTAGTCTAATGTTGATGGACTAAAATTATGTTTATTCATTAATGGTATTAAATAAACAAGGTATTACTATACATTATTACATGGCTTGTGAATATCTTTTTTTAAGGAAGAGAAATATAATTGTGGCGATCAGACAGATTACATAAAGGCTGATTCTCACTACAAATATTTGCTAACACATGCTAACAAAATGTCTCGTTCTATCGCTAACAGGTGAAACTAGCAGAGCAAGGCGTGGGCTACCTGGTGTTTGGTGGACTGGTGACCGCCACGCTGGCGCTGCTGCCCTTTGCCTTCCGCTTGGCCCAGCGTCTAGACGTGTCCAGCCTCTGCTCGCTGTCGGCGTCCGATCTGGTGGAGATAGTGTTCAGTCCGGCCAGTTTTCACGCTTACGCCTTTTTCTTCATCACAACGGTGCTGAGAGTGTGTCTCACAGGGTTGTTCTTCTTCATGATGTGTGTGGCTGAGAGGACATACAAGCAGGCCAGTATATCTTACCTCCACCAAGGAAATTTTTACATCACAAAATGTTTTTTGTTATTCACTCATTTTTAAAAAACAGACACATGCAGGAAAAATTATGATATTTTAGTCTTAGTGAAGTGCATTTTTTTAACATCCACGACTGTACATTGTCTCCTCAACAGAGGCTTTTATTCGCCAAACACTTCAGCCACCTCACGTCAGCCCGCAAAGCCAAAAAGTCAGAGATCCCTCACTTCCGCCTGAAGAAGGTGCAGAACATCAAGATGTGGCTGTCGCTGCGCTCCTTCCTCAGGGTGTGTATCTTTCCAAGATCATCAGGTTGGCTTTGCCGCATGTTTTCTCACAGCCCTTTGCTTGCTCACTCATTGCAGAGGCGTGGCCCGCAGCGCTCCGTCGACGTCATTGTGTCCACCATCTTCCTGCTGGCCCTCTCCACCTCATTCATCATCTGTGCACAGGTAATACATTGGAATGCAGTTCATGATGACTAATGCATCGTGCAGCCATGACGCTTGAATGAGTTCACCCATGTTGTTTTTTTTCTTCTAAGCTTTTACAAAGCCACAAAACCTTCCTGGAGTCACTGACCAACTGGGAGCTGATGTTGTGGACCTCGTCGCTTGTTCTTTTCCTGCTAAGACTCGCCACACTGGGATCAGAGACTAACTGCAAATATAGCAACTCCTCTGTGTTGCTCACTGAGCAGGTCAAAACCAGTTGCAGAACTTGACTCCACTTGTTTGACTTGCATAACGCATTCTTAAACATTACATACTATACAATGAGATCATCATCGTCGTCGTCTAGAAGATGATCGAAAAATATTTGCATAACATTAAGTAATTATGCGGGCTGCACGGCAGTTAGCGGTTAGCGCGCAGACCTCACAGCTAAGAGACCCGAGTTCAATTCCACCCTCGGCCATCTCTGTGTGGAGTTTGCATGTTCTCCCCGTGCATGCGTGGGTTTCCTCCGGGTACTCCGGTTTCCTCCCACATTCCAAAAACATGCTAGGTTAATTGGCGACTCCAAATTGTCCATAGTTATGAATGTGATTGTGAATGGTTGTTTGTCTATATGTGCCCTGTGATTGGCTGGCCACCAGTCCAGGGTGTACCCCGCCTCTCGCCAGAAGACAGCTGGGATAGGCTCCAGCAACCCCGCGACCCTCGTGAGGATAAGCGGTAGAAAATGAATGAATGAATAAGTAATTTAAACAAACAAAACTAGCACTATTCTAATTGTACCTAATATTGTGGACAGTGAGTGCCGCTGTCTCATTTACGTCGCCTGTGTCTTTCAGATCAACTTGTATCTCAAGATGGAGAAAAAGCCCAACAAGAAAGAAGAGCTCAATATAGTGAACAATGTCTTAAAGCTCGCTACTAAACTGATGAAGGTGAGAGGTGGTAGTGACTTGTTAACGCATCATAGCATATCATTGCAATACACAGAGACTTTGTAGGACCTCGGTAGTGCCAACTTCTAGTCCAATGTGGCTGGTCTCTTAACAAAGTCCTCATACTGTAGGCTATAGCCACTATCTCCCAAAATGCAGTAAATGGCTGTTTTATCACTGAAGTACCAGTTTTGGTTCCCTTTTGACCTGTGACCTAATACTGAACCTTCGTCAGGAGCTGGACACTCCTTTCCGCCTTCTCGGTCTGACCGTCAACCCACTCATCTACAACATCACCAGGGTGGTCATCTTGTCGGCTGTTTCTGCCGTGGTCAGTGACCTGCTGGGCTTCAACATTAGAGTGAGTCTCCACTTGGTGCAATTGAAATGTACATTTGTTTCCATTTGTTGGTATTTCTGACAAAACCTTAACCGAGACAGTGTATGGAAAAATACATCTTTTTGGTAAAAACCAGTTCACATGAAAACCGATGTTCTACTGAATATCTCGATGGATGAATGAATGCTGATTAATGGTTGTATTATTATGTGTAATGTGACTTAACAGTTAAACATGTTCTTCTTCTTTTGCAGTTGTGGAAAATCAAACCTTAATGTGAACGCGCCAAAAAGCACTTAACATACCCAGAAGGTCAGACAGACGCCGGCGGCCACCTCTTGCCTTCACTACTCGTGCAAACCTACTGACCACATGTCATCACACACTTAACACCTTTGACCCTTGAATGTGGCTAAAAATAACCATGACAGAGTGAAACTTGAGAGTAAACCAGACAAACAATGTAATGAAGTATTAACCACATAATGATACGCCATGCTAGCAAATAAGCACGGGTGGTCAGCTTAAGGAAAGTGGGAATTACATGTATTTATTTTTAGCACTTTTGTGTTCTCTTACCACTATCTGCCTTCCCTATTGAGGACCACTGGTGAATAGAACTATGCAATGAATTCATGAAATGTTTCATAGAATAAAACATTTTTACTCCATTTACGAAGGAGCATTCATACATTATTGTGTACCAAAAGTCTTTATTATGGCTGTACGGCGGTCGAGTGGTTAGCGTGCAGACCTCACAGCTAGGAGACCCGACTGTCCGGGTACTCCGGTTTCCTCCCACTTTCCAAAAACATGCTAGGTTAATTGGCGACTCCAAATTGTCCATAGGTATGAATGTGAGTGTGAATGGTTGTTTGTCTATATGTGCCCTGTGATTGGCTGGCCACCAGTCCAGGGTGTACCCCGCCTGAAGACAGCTGGGATAGGCTCCAGCACCCCCCGCGACCCTTGTGAGGATAAGCGGTAGAAAATGAATGATTAATTTTGTCTCTATTTTTTTGTCTCTCAATTTCCACTTTCGTTCACAGAAATCACTTCTTTATTCCAAGAATTCCAGTTAGAATTCCCCCGAAATTACACATTTTCCAAACACGAAATTCCAACTGAAATGAATGGAGTCCTTTTACTTCTTCCATCTTTCCGAACCGAATCACAGCATTCTAATGTAACATTCAGGGCATACAGTATGTGCTTGTCACTTTCTTATTCCACAGCAAACCATTCCATCGTCAAAACATTCAGGACATTAAGGTGAGCAATTTCTCACATTCTGGAAATTCATACATTTTCCATAATTCCATATTTTCTGTGACAAAATGTGTAGAATTGTTAATGAAGTACTTCCACATGTTCTAATGGATTCAAACAATTCAAATTGTTCAGCTCATTTCAGATGAAGGCCCACTTTTTTTTCACAATTTCAGCACAGTGTCAACTGAAATATGCTTGCGCGTCTATTACCAATATTACGGCAAGACACTGTGACGTAGCGGCACGCCTCCGCTTTGGAATGACGCCAGCCAGCCGGACCGAGAGAAACTAAGGACGGCTTGACAGAACCGGCATCTGCCCTACAGACAGCCATTCACCTTAACGGCGGCCATTCCGGTCCTGCAGCCATTAACTTACCAAGGTAAGAAACAATGGTCGTCATGTAAAGTGAAAATGTAAATATGAATACGAATATATGACGTTACCTGTGTTCGTGTTGCCGTATCTCCATACACGGTGGACCGATGATGTGGCAGAACCGGTTGTCATGTTCTGACCCGTTCTCTGGGGTCCGCGTTGCCAGGGAAACAGCGCCCACATCTGTCCTGTACATAGAAATTAATTTTTATTTTTACATTTTTATTGGTTTCTGTTCAGACCCCGATCCGGTGTCTTCTTCCTGATGTCGAACCACCAACGAGATAACGGTTACGTGGGCTCAGTCGATTCCAAGAAAGACGTGAGGGTGAATGAGAAGAAATGCTGTAAGTGACGTCATAAAAACTGCTCACTGGTCACTTAATTAGGTACACCTACCTGCACCAATCCATTAGGATCAAATCTCATCTACCTTAAGGGCAAAATTGAGGGCAAAAAATCCTACTATTTTAATAGTGTATACCTCAGAGATAAGAAAATAGCTTTTTCCCTCCCAGGATATTCCGACTTGTCATGTCTGTGATCCCACTCCAGGCCAAAAATGACCCAGAAATCATTCCTTCATGCTTTCTTATGCATGCTCTTAGACATTGGAATTGCATTTCCATGGTATTACTATGTATTGATATATCATATACTCATATATCTATATTATATTCACATTATATTCTTGTATTGTATTGTGCAGCATGGGCGTCTTACATGACAAATTCCCCCACCGTGATCGTCATGATTGGCCTGCCTGCCAGAGGGAAGACATACATGTCCAAAAAGCTCACGCGGTACCTCAACTGGATCGGCGTTCCCACCAAAGGTAGAAGACAATCCTTCTAGTCAGTGGAATATTCAAAAACATCCAGATGTTATTTTACATTTTATATAATAAAGATATTTTGTAGTGCAATTGTGTGCACAATGACTAGTCAAGTGAGTATTTAGATGATTTCTGTACATATTGTATGACTAATTTTAATTAATTAATTTAATTTTAAATTAACTGACTCTAAGAAATAAAATATGTAGAGCACTCTTGAAATTGATACAATATTGGCAACTGATCACAGAACCATCCAATAGGGTGGCAATAATTTGTAACATCTCAAAAGCCTTAAAACAAATTACTTCCTTATTTTACTATTGAGAACTTCTTACAGAGTTTCTTTATGATGAAGGAACATTTATGGTCCTCTTTTCGTCCCAAATGAGGACAAAAGTGACTTGAAAAAGCCAAGTGAGATGATAGAATCTATTTTCATGGAGCTGCATAATAAAACATTAATATTCATAGTTGTGCAATAATTGGGCTCTGTTTACAAATTCTCCCAAGAAAGCTAAAAGCTCACTTTTATTTTCTATTCTAGAGCATTGCACTTGTTGATTGACGTTGAAAGCGTTAGCCCACAGCACCCTAGCTGCTCCATGTTACCATGCAATATCCCTTTAAAAATAGCAGTTTAATTGTGAGGCTAGTAAATTTAGCTCCAGCAGGCACCAGGACAGCTTGTCAATGTCATTATTATTATTATTGTGTCTTCTGGTCACAGTGTTTAACCTGGGCGTGTACCGCAGGGAGGCCGTCAGAGCCTATAAGTCCTACGACTTCTTCCGCCACGACAACGAGGAGGCCATGAAGATCAGGAAGTACGTTTTGGGGGTTTGAAAAGTATCTCTTGAAGTGTGTGCTGCCTTGCTGTTATGAAATCATGTCATGTCCCTTTGACAGCTTTCCCCGTGCTGAATTGTGACCCAAATGTTAAACATGCTGCAGCTGTCACTCTACATGGCCGCCATAGTGGGTCACATATAAATATTGAAATGCAGTCATAGAGGTCATATATTCATTATTGTGGTCTGGGCTGCATTATACTTGATCTTAAAATTGATTGAGTAAGGAACTCAAACAATGCACAACGATGAGCCGATTCAAGAAACAATACAAGCAGTTGATGTATATTAGGAAAGCAGGAAGTGAACAAATGGAACAGTTACTGATTGTAAAAGTACCAGATGGAGGGGTAGGATTTAATAAGCTTTGCTTCTTCCTACTCCTTTTGGACATGTGGAACTGTGAACTGATTATGGGATGCATTCAATTGTAATCTGATGCATGTTCAAATGAAATTAAACCATTACCATTACCATATTGACAGTTACTATGGTACCCATTATGTCATTGTATTGTCATATCACCTCATACTTCGGTACATGACAAAAAATAAGAAAATAAAAAAATATATAAAAATTTAAAAATAAAAAAAATAATAAAATGAAAAACAAATAATAAAATAAATGAAAAAATAATTAAAATAAATAAAAACAACTTAAATTATATTATAAAGGCAGGAAGTGAACAAATGTAACAGTTACTGATTGTAAAAGTACCAAATAGAAGGGTAAGGCTTAATAAGCTTTGCTTCTTCCTACTCCTTTTGGACATGTGGAACTGTGAACTGATTATGGGATGCATTCAATTGTAATCTGATGCATGTTCAAATGAAATAAAACCATTACCATAAAAAATATGGGGAGTTGCTGCCACTAAGTAGTAAGGATAGCATCTAACAATGTTCAATGTTAATTTTTAAGACTTGTGCCCTGCTCTGTGTCTTGCAGGCAATGCGCTCTGGTGGCCCTGCAGGATGTTAAGGTGTACCTTACAGACGAGGGAGGCCAGATTGCTGTGAGTCCTCTATCCTACCCCCCATCTGCCCCCCCCAACCCACATCAGAAGCACATCTGGCTTAGTGCTAATCCTCATTTGACCCATAAAGAGTTTCATCGCAGGGGGACTCAACTTTCTTTCATGTCGGCAGGTTTTTGACGCGACCAACACAACAAGAGATCGCCGAGACCTTATTCAAGCTTTTGTAAAGGAGAATGCATTTAAGGTGGGGAGTTGTCCCTTTAACACAACCATGCTGGCCATGGTCTGGCCGTCGCCAACAGAGACACGCTTCTCTTCCTGACAGGTGTTCTTCGTGGAGTCGGTGTGTGACGACCCTGAGGTCATTGCTGCTAATATCATGGTAGGATCTTATTTAAGCGTCTGCCTTCGTTGTCTGGCTCTGTTCAAAGCGTGTTAATCCAATAATATTCACACACTCAAAGCAGAGTTATATAAGAGCCACTTTGTGTGCTCTCGTGTGTTCGATATCTCCATACAGGAAGTCAAGGTGTCCAGTCCGGACTACCCCGAGAGGCACCGGGAGAGGGTCATGGATGACTTCCTGAAACGCATAGAGTGCTACAAGGTGACTTACCAGCCATTGGACCCCGATGATTATGACAAGTAAGACTCTGATGTATTTCCTGACAGTACCTCAGTTTGAAATTGGTTTAGTATCAATAATAATACCATTATGTAATCAATTTTAAATATGGATTTAATTTTTTAATTTAATTTTAAATTTTATTTTATTTTTTTTATTATTATTACTTTGACCTTTCTTGGAAAATGTAATTACATTGCCTTAATTTTAAAAGAACATAATTAGTAGTAGTGGTGTATTCCATGTTCTTTTAACTCAAGTACCGGTAAATACTTTTAAGCTCATATTTAGATACTATAATTTTATTTTTTATAATAATCCTAATTTTAAAAGAAAAAGTAGTCGTGTAGTCCATGTTCTTTAACTCAAGTACTGGTAAATACTTTTAAGCTCATATTTAGATACTATCATTTTAATTTTTATAGTAATTATAATTTTAATTAATTTAATTTTAAAAGAAAAAGAAGTAGTAGTGTATTCCATGTTCTTTTAACTCAAGTACCGGTAAATACTTTTAAGCTCACATTTAGATACTATATTTAAATAATTGTGTATTTTTAACCCATAAAATAATTGTGGTGTATTTTAATGTTTTAAATATTTAAATAGTTTGAAATATTTATATTGTTTCATTATAATGTTTCATTTTTGTTATTATTAATAGTGTCTTTCTGTCATTGGCTGAGAGAAATCACATGATTCTACTACCTTATAGTGATGGACCCTTGTAGTGCAGAAATTCCATTTTGCAATTCAGCTTAAAGACACTAGAGGGTGACAGTGAGCCGCCTCCACTGCAGGGACCTGTCTTTCATCAAGGTGATGAACGTTGGCCGGCGGTTCTTGGTAAACCGGGTGCAAGACTACATCCAGAGTAAGATCGTCTACTACCTCATGAACATCCACGTGCACTCGCACTCCATCTATCTGTGTCGTCACGGCGAGAGCAACCACAACGTCGAGGGTCGCATCGGGGGAGATGCCGAACTTTCTCCTCGTGGCAAACAGGTAAAAACCACAATGGAAAAGGTTCTCTCTCTCATCGCATTAAACCCTCTCCTATGCTACAGTTTGCCTGTGCCCTTCGGGACTTCATCGAGGACCACGAGCTGTCAGACCTGAAGGTGTGGACGAGCCAGCTGAGACGCACCATACAGACGGCAGAGGAGCTAGCTGTCCCGTACGAGCAGTGGAAAATTCTCAATGAGATTGACGCGGTCAGTCGTAGTGGACGTCCCTATCACATCTGTACTATTTAATGAGCTCCAATACAATCAGCTTAGTAACATCATTTTAAAGCGCATACAGAGGTAGATACATCAAGCCGGGGACCTGGTGATCATTTCCCTTTACAGCCCAGCAAATAAGTGAAAGTGTTAATTGGAGCATTTGTGTTGTATTTGTGCATGTGAAACACTACACAAACAAATGTTTGTTTGTGTTCTTCTCTGTGCAGGGTGTTTGCGAGGAAATGACTTATGAGATGATTCAGAGGTCGTTTCCGGAGGAGTTTGCTTTGAGGGACCAAGACAAATATCACTATCGCTATCCTGGAGGGGAGGTGACTGCACACAGGGACTACTTTTTTTTTTTTTTTACACTTGTATAGCAGTTAATGGTAAAATATTAACTCATAAATGTTGAATGATGGCCACAGTTTTACCCTGGAACAGATTAATTCACTTTATATTAATAACTAATGGAAATACATGAAGAGTCTTGAACCAGTCATGATGTGCTATATATATCACTATATTGACACTTACTATGGTACCCATTATGTCATTGTATGGTCATATTACCTTGTACTTCGGTACAGGGAAAAAAAAAACATTAGAAAGCAGGAAGTGAACAAATGTAACAGTTACTGATTGTAAAAGTACCAGATGGAGGGGTAGGATTTAATAAGCTTTGCTTTTTCCTACTCCTTTTGGACATGTGGAACTGTGAACTGATTATGTGATGCATTCAATTGTAATCTGATGCATGTTCAAATGAAATTAAACCATTACCCATTAACACAAAATTGTATGTTTGTGTAGTCGTACCAGGATCTGGTCCAGCGTCTGGAGCCGGCCATCATGGAACTGGAGAGGCAAGGCAATGTTCTGGTCGTCTGCCACCAGGCGGTCATGCGCTGTCTTCTGGCCTACTTCCTGGATAAAAGTGCAGGTGGGTACACAATCACATGCTGTTCTCGTGGCTTGTCTTCCCACCCCCCCGGCAGGATCAATGTACTCCTGTGCTTCCTCCAACAGAGGATCTGCCCTACATGAAATGTCCGCTTCACACCGTCCTCAAACTCACCCCCGTGGCGTATGGTAGATGACTTTCAAATTAAGAGCCTTGAATGGATAGTTCGTGATCAGCTAAAATAATTTTTTGCTTCTTTAGGCTGTAAAGTGGAAATGTTTTATCTCAACGTGGAGGCGGTCAACACGCATCGGGATCGACCTCTTGTAAGTCCATTTAAAACAATAAATAGGAATTATTAAGAATGGGAAAAATATCCTTCAAGTTCAAACTATCTTTTTTTTATTATTTTTTAAAAAATTTTAAGTTCCAACTATCTAATAAAAACTGATGCATTTTATGAATTTTTCATTTTATCCCTTAAAAGCCTTTTTTTTAATCAGCCCAGCTAGAATCAGAGCAGCGTTTCAAATGCATCAGTTATGATTACATGAGCCTGAAACACCAGTACCCCCTGCTGGTAGCTGACCAGTACTGCAAATCATTTTAAGTTGTAGCTGATTACTTTTTGACAAATGTTTAGATGTATTTATGTATACTATGTACTTCATTTCAAGAACATTATTGTCTCGTATTACTATTATATTATGACGTATTTGTCATGCAGCTTTTTTTCGAGAGCTGCTGGTGCCGATCATGCTTGGCTAAATCAATCCTTGATTCTTCCTCCTGAGCTATTTGCAATGTTTACCAAGACTGGTCGTATCCAAACCCACACTTGTCGTACCACTGCCCCGTCCTCCTCCTCATCTCCTACCAGGCTAAAATGACAAAGGAATCTGCACTTTTACTACGGAGGAATAGTTACACACCCTTGTCCAGTCATGACCAGGTCAAGCGTCCCAGGCTGTACAGCGCTGGCAACCAGCCATGGCTACCGCTTGCCCCCACCCCGTCGGCTCTGATGCCCGATGGACGGCCGAGCCAAGTCAGTGCCGCTACCTGAGTGGGCTATGTTGTTAACAAGTCATCACACATCACGTCTAGATGTTTTTCCCCCGTGTGTCACTGGCCATTTTTTATGTCGTGTGTTGTCAACATCTTTGTCTTGCATGACTTTGGGACAACCAAGCATGTTTGACGCTTCAGTGAATCCACGCGGGATGGTACGACAGTGCTAGCACGAGATAACTCAAATAGCAACCAGTTAAACGCGATGGACTGTTCAAAAAAGTTAGCTATTCCGTGGAATGAGACATGACTAAAATAGGGAACCGGAAACAAGATGCTAACGTAAATAGCATGTAGCTGACTAATGATCTTAGCCAGCTACATGCTATTTACGTTAGCATCTGCATAATAAACTACATTTGTGTACATACAATTGATGTGTACTGAGCAGACCGTTTTCCCATGTTGCAGTTAGTTGCATTTCTGGTTCTATGGTTATCAGCACACTTGTGTTGGTTTTGCTGTGTGGTTTGAGACCCTCACCTCCTCAAGTCTTCCCATTATCCCACTCAGCATGTCACTTATGTTTGCGTGGGTCACCTTTTGTGCATTAACTATTGGACTAATACATTGTTTACTCGATGTTTCCTGCAGGACTCCCTGTGTGAAGGAATCCACTTTGACAGCCCCGATGAAACGAGCGGCTGCATCCGCTTTTGAGTGAAGATGAATTATGAATATCTCAATAGAAGAGCAAATGCAGCCACTGGCTACAACATTAGCTACACTTGCACACATCTCAAATGAGTTAAGTGCACAAATTTATTTGTGGGTTTGTTTTTGGAAAACTATTTATTCCAGTCAAACTCCCTATTGGTTCAAATATACTAATAATATTTCCTATGGCAGGAAATGAACATTTGCAAACTACCAAGTTTTAAGTAACTATCATTCAAGTGTAAAAGGAGAACGTGTATACTTCAGGGGGTGTTAGATTTTTTATCAATCTGCTACAACTGTTGAAACTGTAATAAACTAAATTAATCAATAGGAGGCACAACCGGACTTTTGACTGTACTGTCATCAATGTACATGATAAACCGGCATTATTTTTTGCTATGCATCTCACAGAAATGCAGGTGGGGCTGGGTTTATAATGTTTTGTGGTTATGAAATTTTGGAAGAATATGCACTGTGCATGGCTGCAGAATGCAACATGTGTGGAAGGATAGCGTGTGTACCTACACTTGCACTTAATTGTTTCCTAAATGGCAGAGCACAAAAGAAAAGGGAAAAAACTACAACCATCCTTAAGAATAAAGATTACTGATTACTAGAGGGGTCATGGATTCCATGCACTGTTACAAGATCTAGAAGAAGAGGTTATCCTTCCTAACTAGCCTGAATGTTACCATAAAAATAACCGTTCTACCATTTTCCATGTATATTAATAGTCTAGGAATGGAAGTGGTTCCTAAGCTGAGGACCACCTGCTTGTGTGCCTATTGAATGAAATGGTCAGTGAATGTATCATGGTCATGTGAAATGAAGGAACCAGTCAAGGAACAGAGGCTGAAATGTTCATATATTTGACTCTGAATGCTTATTCTTACAAAATGATGACTTATCAGTATTATAAACCTGCCATTCAAGAAACAAATAGAAGGTGTACAGTATTTAAGAGCTTCAGTCACATGGAGACTTAAAGAAAATATTTTTCTTCATATTTAAGGGAATTGGGAAGGGTTGGAAATGCAAAAATATTCTTGTAGATCCTGTGGTTGTGTGTGTATTCGATATAATTGGTACATTTATTTTGTTGGACTTCTCTACAAAAAGCATGACGGATGTGTGAATTATTTATGTACATTTTAGACAGTTGTATCCTCTTATAATTGAATGGAAGATGAATCATGGAAGCCAGAAATCATTCATTAGGATGGGTAAGGTAAATTGATACCTGGTTTGTTCAGATTGCCACTGCGATGGAAGCCTACTTGTGCCTTTGTAGCTAATAAAAGGGAATTTTTACTGGATTTTGTACAATAAAATGAACAGTTGACTTATTTTGCAACATCCATAATGTTTGTGGTTTCATGGCCGTGTTTCAAAAATACCATTAAAGACTATAATTTTACACTCTGACTGCTTGTGTTTGAATACTTTATAAATATAAATACTTTACAAATATTTGAGTACACTTGACGAATACCTGACGAAATCTGTATGCGTTTTACTTTAAAATGCGCGTGTGCTACAATTGTGGAAAACTGTATTAGAGGACTTACGGTAGTCTCGGCGTCATGATGTCACGTGCGTGTTTACGTTTCCAACCCCTCGTAGTGGCTGTTTATTGTTTGAGGCGAGGTAGCAAGTCATCGACAGGTAAGAGCAAATTGGTAGTGACGTCACGGATGTGTCCTTAACATCTTTAATGGAGTGACGATCTTGTCTTTTTGTGGCTAACAAGACGAAGCTGAGTCGCTTGGCGGCAAGTGTCCGCTCAACGCTCAGTTTATGACCAGGTTAGCATGCTAGCCCAGGTTAGCTTCAGCTCAGCACACATTTAGCTCGGCTAATAAGTTAATTTCACACACATTAACGCTTAAGCGACGTTAAAGAGTTAACAAGAAGGGTGATGGATGGATTGTAAACTTGTAAGAGTTGTTTACGTACCGTGTTAAAGCTGCGGCGTTAGGAGCCTTGGAACAAAAGAGTGAAAGAAAACAATGTTGCTGTCAGGTGTTATTTGGTTAGTGTGCATTGTCCTCACTAGATGGTTGTGATGCACGGACATTAGAACTACGTCGATGCAAAACATACACCGGAAATATTAGGTCATCACGTGACAGTGAAGATGCTGAAAAAAGTAAATAATTTTAAATTTAACAAACAGGTTCACTAATAAAAGGTTAGTAATAAATAACCAACTTTTGCCGCTAAATGATCGCTTTAACTCCTTAACAATCAATCCAAAGTATAATAACATGTTAGCTTTATGTCGCTTCTTTATATGATAACATTTTGTGACATCTCATATGGATTAACCATACATTTAACACTTTGTCACATTTTTCTTCTGTGGCCTGATCAAATAAGCTGCTGGCCTCCAATGGCCCCCACGCCAGACTTTGGACACCACTGGTTACACATCAAAGTAGTAAACGCACCATGAGTGAGTGGCTATCCGGGTAAAGGGACTCGACCCTGTTTGCAGGCCGCATTTCAGATACCTTGTATCATCCTTTAGACCAAGGGTGTCCAAAGTGCGACCCCTTTGCTATTTATGGACCATGTTTTTTTTTTTACATGACATTAAAATAAAAAAACACATAAAAGATGGGAAAAATAGAACCAAAATGTAAATTTTTTTAGACAAAATTTTGAAATAAATGACAACTCTTTCAGTATGCAGCCCTTGGTGGAAAAGGTTTGGACTTTGGACCCCCCCATACTTTAGACATTATGAGCTGGCATTGGGAAGTAACGTGGGAGTAATTACAGTATGATTTTAATAATAATTAAATATGATTATTTATGGGCTGAAACGCTAACATTTAGTGTAACACATGTTTGTGTTACACTAAACATTGACCGTATTGAAGTGGATTTTTGTGGTTCCTCAGGCAGGATGTTGCGTCTTCGCTGTAAGACCAAAAACGGGAGCCATGTCATGCAGGGTTTGACTCACCAGTCGTGTGTCCAAGAGCTCAAGAAGAAAGTTGAAGAGCTGACAGGAATCCCCTGCGATGTGCAGAAGATCATGGTGGGCTACCCGCCCTCCAGCCTGGACCTCCAGAACGGGGACGCTCACCTGAAGGACTACCCCATCAAGTCTGGTAGGTTACGTCAATGTTCGTTTTGTTTGCCTATATTTGAGTGTGGTGTAGTTTTACTTGTATTTAGTAGTATAAATCGTGTAGCAGTACTATTAGTGTTATCTTATAAACTATAAGACGTTGCTGTGTATTGTCGCCCCCTTCAGGTGACACGCTCATTGTGGAGGAGGACAAAAACAAGCCAAAGCCAATCGATCTTCCTTCTGTGACTAAAACGCCCCGCCTGGAGACCTCGCCGGTCCTGGCGCGGCGCGTGGTCCCAGCGGACAACTCGTGCCTCTTCACTAGCGTTAACTATGTGGTAGAAGGTGGTGTTTACGACCCGGCGTGCGCCCCCGAGATGCGGGGCCTCATCGCCCAGATAGTGTCCAGCAACCCGGCAGCGTACTCCGAAGCGGTGCTGGGCAAAACCAACGAGGACTACTGCACTTGGATTCGCCGCGACGACACGTGGGGTGGCGCCATCGAGGTGTCCATCCTGTCCAAGTTCTACCAGTGTGAGATCTGCGTGGTGGACACTCAAACGGTGAGAGTGGACCGATTCGGCGAGGACGCCGGCTACCGTAAGCGCGTGCTGCTCATCTACGACGGCATCCATTACGACCCGTTGGAGAAAGAGGTACCGGGCTCCGGAGCCCCACCTCAAACCATCTTCTCCACCTTTGACGACGTCATTCTGGCTCAGGCTCTCGAGCTGGCGGACGAGGCTCGCCGCAAGCGCCAGTTCACGGACGTAAACCGCTTTGCGTTGCGCTGCATGGTGTGCCAGACGGGCCTGGTGGGACAGAAGGAGGCGCGGGAGCACGCCAAGGAGACGGGCCACACCAACTTTGGTGAAGTGTGAAATCCCCCCCCTCCCCACCGCCGCCCCCATCTCGCAAATACAGCCAACAGTTGTCCACCTTTCACGTGATCGTCTACCTCACGTCGTCCACTTGACATTCATGTCGACGCACCTCTTCAGTGTTCCGCTTTCTACTAATGACTAACACCATTTCAGTCCATTGTTGGACCTGCCTGGACCGGTCTAGGTTTTATCATGACATCACATAAAAGAATCACCACATTGTCAGCACTTTTTATGTGATGATACACTTCACCACTGGGGGCAGCACTGTTGGACTGTTACTCATTATTATCGTCACCTCCCCCAAAACATGGATGTCCCTAGTCAAACTTGGCAAGAATCCACACCCGATGACACACGGTTAGATAGCGAGAGATGCGATGAAAACACGCTATATCAAAGCATTGATTTAGCAATCTCTCCAGGTGGTATTACAACATGATTTGGTTTTAGCTATTAAGATCCGAAATTGTAGCCGCTGACTCAGCGATAAAGGGTTTGCGAGTGAGACTTTTCTGCAGGTTTTTTTTTTTTTTTTGAGATTTTGAACAATAGACTGCAACCGTTTTTAGTGTTGAGGATGATTTTAAAGCGAAGGCAAGCAATGGTGCTGTAAACTTGGGCAAAACTGGCTTGTTGAAAGTTGCTGATGGTGACTTCAAGCACAAAGTGTCGAAACGCTGCTTTTGAGGTCGATCATTTTAAACCTCAAACACTGAATGCATCTTAATCATTGTGGCCTGTCCAACATCAGTACCAAGTTGTTGCCAAAAACAATAATGGGGCTTTTTTTTTTCCACGTGGCTGCATATTATTATTATTATTATGAGTCTTGTCACTTTTGGTTTTCATGTGAAATACTTGACTTGTCATTTTATCCTTTAGATGTGCAGACACTACCGTATTTGAATTTCATTTACAAGTTCTCATGACTCTTCAATGAATGTCACACACAAAACTACACAATAACTGGATTTACTTGAGTTTTTTTTTCCTTTGGTGTCGACTCACAATTAAAAACTATGGCAAGAAAGTATTGTGCAGGACTATTTTCTTCGCATTAAGTCAAAATTAATTTCAAAATTATACTACTTTCCTTACACTCCGTGCAGCAGGATTACACTAGCCGTAGTCCCCATGTTATTTTAATCAATATTTACGCTTCAATAGGACCAGAGATTTGTTTACTCGCTTTTGTAATGACCACTTTGACGACACGGTATTACTCATAACTATATACAACCATTAATAGCCATTTTAAACATCTAAGTGCCAGTTGATATTGGCAATTATTTATTTTGGTCACAACACCTGAAAAACACCTATGTAATAATTAATGATTTTTAAAATGTAGGTGAACATATCAGCCTTTACTGTTTTTTTTTTTCACTTTTCAGAACTACTTTAACAAAACAAAATCCTGGTATCCACAACTCATATTTTGTATTTCATAATGTATTTCTTTCTACTGTTCTCACATTAACTGAAAACGTGAATGAAAAGCAGGCTTGTGGGTGCCTCCTGTGGTTATTTCAATGTAATACATAACATTGTTATGGATTACATTGAAATCTATTCTACATTTTCTATTTTGTAAGTATATACGTATATATATGTGTGTGTAGTCAGATTATAATACCCACAAAATAGTAAAGACATGCATTTAAAAATCAATCTAAACTTTGTTCTACTAAAACAAACCAGAAAATGAAATGTCGAAAAAACAAAACAAAACATAGTTTTTGTGTAGCGTCATATGGGCGGAGACAAGAAGCAGCGGTCGATGATTAGCAGCTTATCGCCATGGCAACGCGTCTTAAAACGACTGTTGCGATCTGATTGGCTGTCGGCTTTAGAGACTCGCGTAGGTAACAATGACTTCCCACGATAAGATCCACACAACAGGGACCACAAACCACATAAAGGTAAGCACTTTTCTCTTTAAAAAAAACAGTACTAAGTAGAGAGAAATTAGCTTATATTAGTATCGAATAGATCGTTTGCTGCCTTATTTCCTGGTTAGTGTTTAATCCGTTTTGTGGACAGACAACACTAGCTACACACTACACACAAAAGGGCTACTGTCTTTACAAAGAGAATGCTTACTTTTCAAGGATATTAGCTCAACAATACTGAATATTGTACTGCATGAAGATGATCTAAATATTATATATTGACACCTGTCAACATATGAAAACCAGGATTTAAAAAAATATGTTCATTTCCACAGTGTGGGTTAAAAGTTTACATTATATTTGTAACTGCATCCATTAAGTTTGGAACAGCTCTTTTATTACATCAGATTGGTTGCCACTGAGAATTGTTGGTCTTTCCTACTAGTTTACTAGATGTGCTACATTAACGCTGCCAAATACTGTCATATTCATCTATCTTGAGGAGGCCACTCGGATCATTTGCATGCTCTCCGAGTAGACTGTGACGGTAACCGTTATCTGGCATTGACATCCTGACTGCTAAGGTCATTCGCTGTGAACAAAGAACTCCAATGTGCTTAAAAAAACAATTGTTCCCTTGTCCTAAATGTCCAGCTCGAAGACCTGTTCACTCCTGTTCACCAGAAATATAATATACAGCCCGTCAGGGTGCCTCCCACCCCATCTGAAAGTGATCCTGGAAGATTAGGCGCGCCATTCGTGCTGTAATTGGACTCACATGAAGTTAGTTAGCTTGCCATGCAGTCATCTCCTTTCAAACAACGCCATGTTGTTATGAGGTCAACTAGGTAGGTAACATGCTGCTACAATATGGCATATTATAAACGTGCAGAACAATCCAGGTAAGGTTTGTTAGTGTTAGGTTTAGGGGCGAGGTTTGGGCTAGAGTTACGGGCTGGGGTGGGTTTTGGGTTAAGGGTAGAATTTCAGTTTGTGCTGCCATTGCACTCGGTTTCGATTCGGAATGAGGTGAGGGTATGGTAAGACAGTCATTTTAAACCTCTTCAAAGATCCTGAGGGTTATGGAACAAAAAAGTCAAGTGGTAGACCGTAGACCCAAAGAAAATGATCCAATTGGCTGTCCAACAAGACCTGGTACAGTCCTCGGCCCAAATGAAGGTTGGTACTGGTGCTTAGTGAGATCTTCTGCGAAAGAAATATCATCTTCAAGGTTGCAAAATTTCCCATCTGGAATTTGCGTGGGAGTGTCGAAAATGGGACACTAAAAAGTGGAAGAAAGTTTTATTCTGTGATGAGGAACAAATGTCTGATGGCTTCCAATGTTACTAGCATGACAAGGAGATCCCACCTGAGATGTTTTCCACATGGCACAGTGGAGAGGGTACCAAGGTACTAACATGATCGGGACTGTTTTTTCAGTTTGTGCAGGGGCGTCAAACGGCTGTTGACTTCTTCTTTTTGAAACTCAACTTAGCACCTCCTTGAGATCCAACAGTGCAAAATGTAAATAGTCTTTAAAAAATGTAATCAGTAAATATGAAATTAAATGAAATAAATGAAACTGGACCCCTGGTGTAGGTTTTTGGTTCAGATTGGGGTTTGTGTAGCCTGATCCTAATACTAAATCTAACCCTAATTATAGTCCTTGCCAGAGCTCATCATCTCATAATCATAAACCCAAGTGATCAACCTTTGCTTTAGAACAATCCTGAAATAAAAATCAGTTCAAACGATTCGAACCATGACTGAACCAAAACATGGCATGCAAAATATTTACATCTTGTCTTCTTGTGATGCAAATATCCCCCACTATCACAGAGTGACACAGACATATTGGGCATCTGACTTTTGATAAAAATGCCCAAAAGCGACACCTGGCCGGGTGGGACTGGACTGGAGACAATGGACAGTGCCAGCAGTTGGGACAGCGTTGTGAGTGGCCATTCTGCTTTTGTAAGTCATGGTGTCAAAACTTTTTAATTGATTCGTTCGGTAAAACATCCCAGAAAAATAACTCTGACCGACTCTACAAGGTCCAATGGTATATTTCGGGTTGTTGGTTAAATCATTCCAGGTACGTTAATGGAATATGTCACTCTATTGACAATGTCAAATGGTGTCATTGCAGAGTGATGACAGTCTACAGCACTTGTCTGCCGAGGAGAAAGCCTGTCTTATGTTTTTGGAGGAAACCATCGAGTCTTTGGACACGGAGGACGACAGTGGATTGTCCAATGACGAAGTGGACCTCCTACCAGGCAACCTTGCTTCCAGACTGGCGGACATGTCAGCCTCCATGAGCAAAGGCAAGTTCAATGGTGAGCTAATCTTCCCAGTGACAGGCGTAGGCTTAGCTGTGAAGCTGTCAATCCATCCGTCCAAAGTTAACAAGCTGACATTCTGGGTTTTATGACAACATTGGTCATGTATGGTTGCGATGCGTTTTTTTTGTTGTGATTTTAGCAAAATCACAAGTCTTCTCATCACAGTTGAATGTGATGCTTGTTGACAAGGACACTCTTAAGCTGCTTGAGGCAAAAGGCCTTAAGAGCCTCTCACCTGTTGACCTATTAGTTTATTCCCATTTTCACCTTGGTAGGCTGTGCTGAAATTTTTTTTGTACATATTTTTAAAAATCGTCTTTGTCTTGTAGGTTTGCAAAAGCACAACTCTCTGGAAACCATCAAGGAAAAGGTTGAGTCCAAACCCATTCAGAGCTACCTGGTTCCAACACCTTTTGTTTTGGCAAGCAATTCCAATTGCTGTGACCTCAACGCCAAAGCTGGTGTCCAGATGAAAAAGAAGAAGAAGACGCTTTCATTCAGCGAAAACTGTTTTGAGAAGCCTACTGGATCTCAAGTACCCTTGGAGAATGTTGTGATCCCTCCTGCAACCAAACCCAAGGACTCAGTGAGGACAGCCGAAGTTCCTTTGCCTAGAGGACCTCTATCCTATGATGCTCTTGTTTATCTGCGGAGGAGCGCTTCTACAAAGAAAACACCTTTATGTCCCACGGTTGATCACACTATAGACTTAGTCAAGCGTCCTACAGTCACCTCAGAATGTCCAAACCATCGAAACACGGTAAAGTCAGACAGATCTGTCTCAGAGACAGGCAAGTTTAAGATGGATCCTCCACCTGTTGCACCCAAACCAAAAATAATTCCTTCAAATGTCTCACTGAAGACACAAAATGAAGTAACCCCAGGATCAAACCCGTCGTATAGTATCAAGAATGCAACAGATCCTAAAGTGGTGAGACTGGAAGCTTTGCAGAAGCTAGGCCTCCTCAAAGACCACCAGCCAGAAAATGTGTCAACGGCCCGACTGGAGCTGCCAAAATGTCAATCCTCTGTTGATCCAATGGGCAACAGATTTTCCAAAACTTCTGTGAACATTAGTCCATCAAGATGTCCTTCTTTTTGTCACTCTCAAGTGGTCCCCGGGCCCAGGAACAAGGGGCTGCAAAGTAGTGCTAGCTTCCACCATTATTCATATTCTCATCCCAGCCAACCGTGTCCCACTGCAAAAGTCAACCTCCAAAATGATCCTGAACCACAACACAAAACAGCACCTCAGACAGAAAAATCATCTTTCGGGGTTCGGCAGACTTCCCAAAAAGCCTCAAATGCTGTCGCGTACACGGTGATGATGGTGCCTGGAATGGGAGCGGACAGAAAAGAGGCCCTCAGGAAGCTGGGACTGCTCAAGTACGAACAAATGTAATGTCTTCCCGAGTGGAATAGCACCATCAGCTCAAGGGAGTTAGGGCATTAAGACGTTACTTGGCACTCATCAAGCAAAGGAGCGGATGAAGAACTTAAAGGGGCAGCTCTTTCCTTTCTAGATACAACAATATGTAACCCAACACCTCAAACTGTATCCCCAAATTGGTTTACATTAGTCTTTATTTGATGTTTTAACATATTATAGTTGATTGATGCTGGAAACAAGTGTACCGCATTTAGCGCTTCTGCTACGTACAAATGACTTCAACATTGCTTGAGAAATTCAGGTTTCACAACTGTGCCTAAAATCAATACAGGAAGTAAAGATTGCAACTGGTGATCTTTGTCATTTTATAAATGCAGTAGATGTTGATGATAACGCCTCTTGCGGTCGTCGTTATCGCTTGTTGATTGAAAGGGCTCCACTAATGGGGTCCTATCTGTCTTATATTTCTACACACAGGGTGTCAAATTCTGAAACTGACACTCTGCGGGCCAACTAATTTTCAACAATGGAGGACAAACTCGGACCAAACTCATACGCTGGGCAAAAATACAGCTGCACAACATCAATGTAGCCCAGGGGTCCCAGACCACCTTAATTTGACTCAATTCCTCAACACAAAGATAACATCGCCAATATTTAATGCAGGTAGCAACACTTACATATAATATTGTTAAAATACACTTCCTGCTAAATGATAATGTTGGCGTATGAATGGTTAAACACTAGTTTTTAGTTTCAAACAAATGAGGCTGTGCTTTGGTTACAGTTTTAAGTAAAGGTATGATACATAAAAATGATATTATTTTACACACTGGGGATCCAAAGGTCAAATACAAACAAGAGGCCTATTATGTTCTTTCACTGACGTCTGTTATTGATGAGATTTGTTTTTTTTACGCTTGGCCTTACCAGTGTATGTTGGGACATTCAAAGACTCCAGACGGAAGGGGCGGGGCGTGACAGACTCCATGTTGGGGGTCACGTTGAGGTGAGGCGGTCCATTCAGGAAGGAGGGGGTTTGTGTGACTGTGGGGAAGAGGCGTCCTGATTGATTACTTCTGGTGTGATTCAGATGTATTAAAATTCAGAAGACAATCTGACCGTGTCCCTTGGTGGTTTCGCCGCCGAGTAGCTGGCTCGCTCTCTTTGATTTAAAGTAAGTGTTGGCGATGTTCTCGCTGTCACTGCGGTCCAGCATCTGTTTGTACTTGTCATCATCCGCCTGCTCAGGACAGACGTGAGAGTAGGGAAAGCATGCAAGGATGGAGACCTAGAGGACCTGTAACTCACCACCGATGGTTCTGAGTCAGGAGCCAGGCCTCTGGGAGGGGAGAGCTTGGGGGCCACTGCTGCGGAGGGATAAGGGAGACACCAGGGATATGTTTCGTTTGTTGGGATTTCCTTGTTGTCTTCATGCATCCCACCTGTGGGCAGTGTCGTTTTCTGGACCATCACATCTGGAAGTCTCCAGGAGGCGCTATCCTCATCCCAGACCGCCTCTTTCTTCAGACGGTCAAGGCTGCTGTAATTGCAGTCGCGGCGAACCAGAGGAGTCATCCTCTCCAGCAAGCCGTGCAGGAGCTGCCCCTCACGTTCCAGGCGGCGAATGGTTGCCAGGTAGTCATTCCTCTCCTCCTCAAACTCGGCCTGCAGGTCACGGATCTCCAGTTTGGCCCCTTTGAGCTAACACACAAGGTATGGAAAAGAAAGTCATGTTCATTGGATTGTGTAGGTGTCTCTACTGAAGGGGCCGCTAAGTAAATCTTCTGGTGTAGCAAGAGGCCGACCTTTCCCTGGACCTTGAGCAGCATCTGGCCTTTGGCGTGGACCTCCTCCTGGATGGAGTCGTAGACACTAAAGAGCACGTTGTCGCTATCCTCGCTGTTGTCTGACAAAGCTTTGATGAGCTGAGCTTTCCTCTGATCAGCCACCTTCCTCCTCTGTCGCTGTCTTTGCTGGAATTCTTTGTTCTGGGCCTGTTCCCCGCCAACCATCTCTTGCTCCAACCTCTGTAGCCTGAATGAAGGACGGCAGAGTCGATACATGAACATTTACCTCCACCAAAAAGATTATTTTGTTTGTTAGTTTGCAGGAGTGGAGCTTAATGTCAGCCAACTGATATCATATAAATCTACACAGTGACAAAGTTCATGACGTGGGTGACACGTGCGTTTAATGTAATGGGCACCCCTGCTCTTATGTGTGTTTTGGTCAACATTCAGGAAATGTTGCTAAGACAGGCCACAAACCTCTCCAGGGCTTCTTTCTGCTCTAGATCCCCTGCTCTGGTGACACCAAGTGAGTCTGTGACTCCATTTGGACTTTGGATCTCAGCGGCAGCATCGCAGGTCACCGTAGACTGGCTGAGCTGTACGGCAACAGGAAACCCAAGTACGAGTTAATGGAAGTATTGCTTTATATACTCATGTCATTTAAGACATATTTATTGAATTGAATAATTCCCACAGTGCTTTGCACCTCATTCGAGGTGTCTTCCTTTGTGCTGCTGGGAAATGTCTTGGTGTTGATTTGGGAACGCTCCTCTTCTGTCACACTCCTGGAGCTCACTTGTGTTAGGAGACAAAACAAAATGGCAGCAGCATGCAGGGGCTGCAGGCCAATATAGCATTCCTGAAGCTCATTTTAAACTCAATGTTGTCAGGGGAAAGAACATTCCATCTTACCGTTGTCGGGGGCAGGGCCCCCCATGCTGGATCTCACCTTCTCCAGGTGAGATAGTTTGGTCTCGTAGGAGGAACGCAGCACTGCAATGTCCTTCTGCAGCTTGGCCTTGGACTCCTGCTCTGCGGTGAAGTCGGCCTGCAGCCTGGCCAGCCTTTCCTCGTAGTTCTGAGAAGTAAATTACTTGGGTGGACAACGTTGGTGGTAAAGTGGTAAGTGATATGTGGCTATGGGAATGTTCGCTACCTTTTTTATCTCCTTCTCGCCTTCAGTGTTGCTGGGGTGATGTGTATCTGCTTGATGCTCAGGCGCCACAGCTAAAACATAAAGAAAAGAAAGAAAGAACTACCTAACCTTTAGGTTAACTGTGATAATCTAACCTGCAATTTCTAGTAGTCCACGTTCCCCAGGTAGAACATTCCTGTGATCTAATTCTGCAAGATGACTTACCCGGAATGTTAGCAGAGCCCATCTGGCCTGAGATGAGGGCCCGCAATTTCTTGATCTCCTCCTGATACTCTCGCAACAAAGCATCCTTTGGATCCTCGTTAATACGCGGCCGGTTTTGGATGCTTTTGGCACGGTTGGCGTAACGCAACGTGCTCAGGCTCTCCTCGTAGTTGTTGTCTGCCGGGGAGAGACAGGCGATCATCAAAGTCCGGGTGTTCCCGCCCAGGGAGTCCTGTAGCAGCCTAGTCAACTTAGAGTCCCGGTAGGGGATGTATTTGGAGCGCCCGTCCACCAGGGCTGAGATGACATTTCCCAGAGCTGAGAGCGACAGGTTGATCTTGGTGGCCTCACGGAGGCGATCGCCAGTTGCCCCTGTTTTGGACTGACGCTCGCTTCCTGCCAGATCCACCAGGTTAAGTTTCCCGGCTCTGAGATGATCCTGACCTGCTGCATCTGCATGAGTGGACAGTTGATATAGCTGATATCTTCTTTTTTTCAGACCCCAATATCGGTATTGCCTCTAATTACAAGTGTGCGCTCACCAGTGTGGCACATTTCCAAATGGATGCAAAAGATGGAATGCGAACGGGATGAGTCTTTGTTCATCAGTGTGTACCCGACAGCTCGATTCCTCCAGCCCTGCTGCATGATAGTCTCGCACTGGGCCACACTGTGCACCGTGTGCATGGAAAGGTCTCGTGCATACACACCACGCTCTGGGTGCTCTTTTAACTGGACACACAAACACACAGGGTCAAAATATGTCACCTTGTTTAGACACTTTGACCTTGATTGACCTTTCTCGTCACCACAGCAACATGTGCATGAAAGACACCAAGTCATAGTAGTAGGAAAACAACTCTTGTATTGGATCTCATTCAATTCTGCAGGTGTCCCGAATATTGTGCTCACTGAGTACACATAATCACTGCATGTTACACAATACGCTGTAATGTTGTTGAAAGCAGACACAAACAAAACCTCTAATCTCTGCTTGGTCTCATTCCCAAGTAGGTCTCGGATTTCCTCGTTGTAGATCTCTAGGTAGGAGGCCCTCACCAGGAATTTGGTATTTTCTGCACACTGGCACAAACACATTGAATATATAAAATGAAAAACAAAATTAGTCATACATTTTGGGTAACAGGCTCAACTGTATTCACACAAAAACACAATGGAACCCCCAAAAGTGGTATAATTTATAAAATATAAAAAATTTACTTAAAACATTTCTTGTACAGATAATAAATATTTGACCATGGAAACAGTTTAAGTCTGGACCAGATCAAATAATTTTACATAATTTCGTATTTGAAATTAGTACTCAGTGGTTCCACTGTGTACATACAGAATGTTTATATCAATGCTGCCAAAGTTACCTGAATGCTCTCAAAAATGTGCTCAAAGGCTCGTGGGATGACACCCTTCTGGGCTGCAGGCTCGGACACCCCTTGCATGGTAAAGGACTTGCCGCTTCCTGTTTGACCATAAGCAAATATGGTGCCATTGTAGCCCTCGGTGACACCCTGTCGAATAAGACCTGATGAGAAGTCCCGTCATCTTTCATTTCGGAATTTACAGTCCAGACCTCACCTCCACTAAAGGATAGGCACTCTCGTTGTACATCTCTTCGGTGGTTTGATCAGTAAAGTAAGTCCCATCAAAGGTGAACAGTTTGGGGGGGTCATCTGTCGACATAGACTTCTTTATGAAACACTGGCAGCGCTGCAGGTCCATAGTCACAACCATCTTTGAACCCAGAGCCTTCTCTCTGTCGTTTAGAGGCCTGCACCTGACCACCACCTTCACGGACTCAGACCCCATCTCACCAACCTGGAATGATACAAAAACACAAATTGATTACATGTACCAGCCATCCACTACTCTGAACTTTAGCATTATAGCTGCGTCGTACAGGTTGCATCCGCTGTAGTTGGACAGTAAAAAAACTTAAGCCCAAGTATCGATCTTTCTACATTGGTATCGATCAATATTGATACCAACGTTATCGATATTTGGATCGATCCACCCGCCACTAACATGTATATTATAAAAACGGACGGCACGTGCACGCAGTCAGATTTTTTTCATCGCTAAAAATAGTTTCATTCGTAATTGTGAAAAATATACATTTTGTACACGTTATTCTGTTAAACTATTGTTGGTAACAGTGTTTTATATATATTTTTTGTTTAAAATGTTTTAATTTGAAACAGCTGCATACAGTCCCGTCATTAAACACTCACCTGAAAGCCACTCGGTTAGCAACTTCGTCAGCTCCTGTCACTGACGACCAGCAGATATCGCACAAGTCTCAAGTTGAGATAAAACAACAAAATTCGAAGAAAATAATCGTGGAAAAGCAAATGCTGAAAAGGTTCAGTGATTTTCATGTTGACGCTTCACATCCGCCTCTTTCTGGTGCCATTGCTGTCCTCGCGCTGTTTGACGTTGCCTAGCAACGACCAACCACCAGGCTCGAACAGGGTGGCGGTCTTGCTGAGGAAGGAGTGAGGTCAGCTTTAGTTAAAGTAACTCATTAGTAGGAATTATTGGTTGTATTGTGGGGTTGTTTGGGTTTAAAATGGTTTCTGACAACCATTACCAACCACAGCGCTCTTTAATTAACATTAACTTGTGTTTTGAGCGGTCTATTTCCGGTCAAAAGACGTATGGTACATTACGTTTTTTTTTTGCCAGGTGCAATAATGGCAGTACACCCATTATAACAGTGAATTCATTCACAGGCACACACTGTTGGAGGTTGACTGACTGACCACCAACAAACATTCATTCACATTTATACAGCAGTGGGGGCAGCAGTGGCTGGGATGGACGACCTGTTCAACCTCCCACTGCCACCCCATATCATTATCTTAATCATCACAAAAAATAATGCGCAATGTCACAAAACAATTCAATTTAAACAAATATATTTGCTACATCCTGACATTGCAGGGAAAAACAGCTTTGCCATTGGTGTAACGACAATTAGCGAACACTATGAAGGCTCATGCCTTAAAAACACTGGAGTAAAAATACACATATATAAAAACATAAAAGCAGCAAGTACAGAACATAAGAGCTTTGACAAAGTGACCTGCATGGTATAGTACGTATTTGAAGTGCCAACACAGTAAAAAGGTGCATTGTGTTAGAAACTCTTAGAAACCTCCCACCACACCAAAAAGTAAATATTAATATACGTGCAAAGGGGGAAAAAAAACAGTGTAGTCCCATTAACTGTTGGCAGTTGATAAGTTCTAGTATCTGGTCTTTTGCCCCGCTCCTTTCATTGTCCTCCGCAATCTGCTTTTGTTCAGGTTCTTGTGCGGCTCTGCAGCCTGCGGGCCAACGGCGTCTTCCTCCCACTCGTAACAGTGGTTGACCCGTGCGCAGCTCAGCTGGCATGGCAGCTCATCCTGCTTCTCGGTGTAATGTTCAATCAGCTCTGCAATGGAACTGTGTTCGGCTTTGCACTTCTAGCACATGCAGAAGACAAAAGGGGAATAGGTGACCGCTAGCATAATGTGTAGCTGCGTAACTGCGTCCTCATTGCCTACATTTACCTCCAGCAGGAATTTCCCTTTACGGTTGTTTTCAATGAGGTGGGTGATGAGGCCAGATGGGAAGCGGATGATGAGGGAGCCGGCTTTGGGTTTCTTGGGATGTGGACACAGGAGGTAGGATCCCAGGACATCATCGGCTAGGAGGGAGTAGCTGTTGTCACTACAACATAAAAGATAAAAAGATAAAAGCCTAGCGTCCGCTCCACTTCAGTTCAATAGCAGTAAATAGTCAGTGCTCATTTATGTTAACAAAAGCTGATCCACTATTACTAGCGTGTATTGACTGTATTGAATGAATGTGACATTTTAAAAATAATAACGATAATAATGATAATGATGTGCTGAGGGGCTGCACAGCGGTTGAGTGGTTAGTGTGCAGACCTCACAGCTAGAAATAGTTCAATTCCACCCTCAGCCATCTCTGTGTGGAGTTTGCATGTTCTCCCCCGTGCATGCGTGGGTTTTCTCCGGGTACTCCGGTTTCCTCCCACATTCCAAAAACATGCTAGGTTAACTGGCGACTCCAAATTGTCCATAGGTATGAATGTGAGTGTGAATGGTTGTTTGTCTATATGTGCACTGTGATTGGCTGGCCACCAGTCCAGGGTGTACCCCGCCTCTCGCCTGAAGACAAAAATGAACCAAACTGGGGTGAAACATGGTTGAAGTGATGAGCTGGAGCCACTTACGTTGCGATACCAGCCCAGCACCACACAGCCTGAGCCAGTGCTTCCTCCGTTTCGGCTAAGCTCGGCGCTCGGGATCTTCTTGCTGGTGTATTGTCTTGATCCTTTTCTGCTCCAAGGACAAGAGAAGACATCTTAAGGAACATTACCAGAGTGGCACACCTTGTTTGTGCATATTCCCAAGAAGTAGAGACAATACAAAAAAAACATGGTAGCTTGCTAAAAGGTCCCCAAAAGTGACTTTTTTGTCCTTAGAGCCTGTTTAAGGGCACCAAACAAAAAACAATATGATGATCTCCCTCACTTATTTGCTCCATACCATATTTATTTCATTCATTCATTTTCTACCGCTAATCCTCACAAGGGGGGTGCTGGAGCCTATCCCCGCTATCTTCGGGCCAGAGGCGGGGTACACCCTGGACTGGTTGCCATGCAGCCAGTCACAGGGCACATATAGACAAACAACCATTCACACTCACATTCATACCTATGGACAATTTGGAGTTGCCAATTAACCTAGCATGTTTTTGGAATGTGGGAGGAAACCGGAGTACCCGGAGAAAACCCACGCATGCACGGGGAGAACATGCAAACTCCACACAGAGATGGCTGAGGGTGGGATTGAACTCGGGTCTCCTAGCTGTGTGGCCTGCGCACTAACCACTAACCACTAACCACTAACCACGCTAACCACACTTGGTGAGTGTGAAATTTAATTTCAGAGGCACTAAACGCTGGCTTTTGAAGTTTTTTCCATCTTCAGGAAAAACCTTGTTCCTCATGGACATGAGCCTCTGACCCGCCCCTACCCAAGGAAGATGAGCCCACCCCGTCTATATGACACTTCCAAGACACTTCCAATACACTATTATGGGATAGTACTAATACTTAAAGTTGCTGTATAATAATATAATATAGGACCTTTGAAGAAGAGTATTAACCAATAAAAGGATGAACACCCGTGGGAGCTTCGCTAACCTTCTGAAGACACCACAATGTGAGAGCCCATCAATCAATCAAGGAGCAACGGTGTTACCTAATCAGGTCTCTGACTCTCGAGAGCGCCCTGTGAACACTGGGCCCACCTTGTGACGCGCTCAGACGCTCCTGGACGGTGCGTTGTTTGAGCGGCGTGAATGTGAATGAGCGGTACGCCCCCGAACGCAGTCCTTTGTTGCGTATGGCTTTCTTGCGCACCAGCGAGGGGGACGAGGTGGGGAAGACCTCATCTTGGCTGCTGTGATGCTGCTCGCCAGAGGCCTTGTGTTTCTATGTTTCACATGGGGGAATAAAATGTCAATCACAATATTTCATTTGTCCTGAAAATAAGACCACTTCAAAGTATGGTGACCTTTGAGCCGAACATCAATCCCCGAAAGGGGGCTCTTCTGAAAGACACCAGGGCGCTGACACTGAGCGGGAAGCCGTGGTTGAGAAGTGATGGGGTGCGTCGGGGAATGGAGCCAGAAGAGACTTCCTGGGCCTCCTCAGGGTGCTTCTCTAAATAGGCTAGCTGGAAGCAGCGGCACAGCAGCAGGTTCAGGAACTGAGCCTAAACAGAAGAATATGGTTGAAGGGATCTAGTGCCAAGGTTGCATGCTCTGCTTCACAATGTTCCATGTTAGAATTCCTCTTCATCCCTCCAGGAATTCCATCTTTCCAGTGCTGATTGAATTCTTAATCACAAAAACAAAAACAACCAAGCAGGGTAAAAGCAACATTTGAGGTTGTTTCTTACAGCTCTGGCATGTCTGGCTCTAAAAACGTGGCAGTACAGCTGGGCATCGGCACTGCCTGGGTTGTGTGACACGAAAGCAAACTGGGCATCGCTGGGCCGGGCGGTGGACAGCGACACTCTCCGCAGAGCGTGGGCCATAAGGAGGGTCTGCAGGACAGATGACCGCATAGACAAAACAAAACGTACACAATATTTAAATTAAGACCAAACTTTTGTACCGTTTCGTCCTCGTCATACATCTTCACGCCTTTGATGGAAAACTTCAGGGATACAGGTCTGCTTCTTTTGCATGCCTGATGGGAGGAAGTACAGCAGAATCTTTAAAATAAACAATGTGTTGGAAAGCTGCTGGGACTTAGATTAGTTTGTATTTGAATGTCTTAAATGGCTTATTTTCTCTGTTTATTATCCACTATATTTGGTAATATGTGTGTAAAGGTGACTTTAGGGGTGTTATTATATGTCTGGAGGGCTCTAATAGAAAAAAAAAAACATATGTATAATGTTGTTCTTTTATGCTATTTCTATTTTCAATATAAATATTGAAAATATTTGATGAATAAGGAAACCTACTTCACTGAAATTCATCCATCGCAGTCAGATATGGAATCAATTAACAGTGATAAACGAGGGATAACTATACAGTAATTGAGGCAAATGGTAGTCACAGCAGATATTAATTAACTGGTTTTCAGACCCCTCCGGACCAACTTTATTACAGTTAATCTGCACATTGGAGTGGAGTGGCCTTTTATTGTGGCCAACCGAAGGCACACTTTTGCAATAATCATGCTGCCTCATCAGCATCTTGATATGCCACACCCGTGAGGTGGATAGGTTATGAATTATGACTGATGAATGCTAACTAACACAGATTTGGGAACAATAATTTGGATTTTTTGTACATAGAAAAGGTTTTAGATGTGAGTTCAGCTCATCACAAATGGGAGCAAATACGTAAGTGTTTATAGCATTTATATTTTTGTTGAGTGTATTTTCAGTGAGCATTAATAACTTCTTTTATCACTATAGTAACTATTGGCAACCACTTTTTCCCATAGTTCCTTTTTCAGTTCATGGTCATCATCGCATTTTCCCTTTTTGGCTTCTGCGGTCCCCAAAGTGGTACAATTTGAAGCTTAACCAACAATTTACTGGAAATATGGGCCTCAGAATTATCAAAATTAAAATTAATTCAATTTACATGTGAATTAATTACCCATAGTGTAATATTTTGACATTACAATAACACTGAACTCGCCTCTTGTGTAACAGGATGCATGGCAGCCTCTGAATACAAACTGTACCCCCAAAAAAGAGCTTTTATTCTGAAAGGTTCCATCACATTTCACGTAGATGTTAACATGACATCACTCACCTTTAGGGCATTCAGGTGCCTGTTTAGTTGCTCCATCTGCTCATCCAGACAGCGGTCATCCACAGGAAATGAACCTACATACTTTTGAGCAAACATTACACGTGTAACAAATGCAGACAGGAAGTAGTAATTCTGAACCGTTACCTCGGCTGATCTTATCACAGTGCCGTCATCACTGACTGGTGCCTCACCCATGATGCCTGGAGAGCTCTGCAATGGCAGCACAATCGGAATACAATGATATTGGTGTAAGAGCTCGTACTGTTATTTACCATTTGGGAGGTATTTGTATAATGTTTGGGACTGTAAAAGGTGTAAAACAGCTACAGTATCCTAAGGCAAAGGGGGACATTTTTTGGCCTGTAGAACTAAATAACTAAATCTTACAATAGTACACAATAAGACATTGCAACCTCATGTGGCGTTCATAAGCATCCAAACTAGGATTTTCTAGCTTCCAAGTTCTCAATCGGAATGTTTGTACAAATAAAATAAACAGTCTCTACTCTGTTTAACTGGACCAATGACAACACTTGCGAACGCACTCTAGTCACAAATCGCCCACGGGCCACACTTTGGACACCCATGCCTTACATTTTTACCATTTAAAAGAAGTGCATGCTAACATTCACCAACAATTAACGGTAATATCTTTACGTTCCATACTTACTCATAAGATGAAAGCAGACAGGTTATTAGTTAGAGAAGACAGTTCGGTGAGATTTCAACTGCTTTGAGGATTCCTCTCCAACATAACTTCAAACAAGAGTTGCCAAGCGACAAACACGTCTTGACATGAACTCATGGCTGCCAAGCTAGCTTTTCTCCCGCCGAGTCTCTTGGTAGCCCCCCGGGTCCCCCTCACCTGCCTCCGCCAGTAGGAGAACCGTTGGGTCTTCGGACCAGGTGTGCTGCTCAGGCCCAGGCGGGACTGAGGGTTCCGGGAAGACTACAACAAGTCGGTAGACGCGGAGTCCCTCCACAGCGTCGACTCCTCCGTGTAAGACCAGACGTAGTCTCCCCTACGCATTCCTGTTCATTGCGCAATTCGTGACGTCACACGCCGAAGTGGACGAAGTACACCTACAACTGCCCCGCCCCTTAACTTCTGTTTTGATATTTTTTTGCAAATGTTTTTTTTTTTTTTTGCAAATACAGGCTAGTGTACTCTGCCTTTAGCCCAGTTAGCTGGGATATATTGTATTAAAAAATTAAATTAATTAAATTTCACACTTAAATTTGTATACTTATTTAATATTACATACAATTCCTCCAGCACTTTAAGATTGTTCAGCCTTTAAAATTCATAACACTGAGAAAGCATTTGAGGAAAAAAGTTTTTTGGAGGTAAAATATCTTTACTTATTAAAAAAATAACACAAAATTAAAGGCAATAACATACAAAAGGTGCTGTTATGTAAACACCATTATATCTTAGAACTAGTGTCTTCTGCTTGTTTTAGAAGTGATACTTTAGGGTTGTTTTTACATTTCTGTATATTTTATGTGCATGTTTTCATCTGTGGTAGTTTGTGCTTTATAAAGTTAGAATGGTGTGGTAAAAGGGGGCAAAAAAAGTAGAATTTTGATCAAATCAATAGCAGAGATCATCTCTGACAATATACTGATCATCAGTTCAAAATCAATCCATTCATTCATTTTCCACATTTGGGGTCATGGGTGAGGTGGGGCCTAACCCAGGTGACCAGGATACTGGTCACCAGTCATCCCAGGACCCATACAACAATCACTCTCATCCATGGAGAATCCAGGTGATGCATGCATGGTTTATGGGAAGGAAGCTAAACCCACACAAGCACAGGGAAACATGAAAACTCTACAAAAGTTATTCCAACAATGAATATAAAGAGTATAACAAACTAAAACATGAAGACCAAGTATCAGTCCCTGTATCATACTGTATTTGTAAATTGCATGAAAAAATAAGTTGTGTACAAACAGCCATTTTTATTAATGCTTTGGGGAGGAAAAAAAGCAGACCAACACAAGGAGTACATGCATGCAGGGGATGGAGTCGCTACCGCTAGCTGCTTGTTTCCTTTTATTCACAACACTGAGCTACGCACTGAATTACAGCTGCGAAGCATGAAAACCAGGTTTCGATTACGCTCGTTTACACACATATCAAAAAAAGATTGGGATCGGATTGTGGATGATTATTGTGTCGAGTCCGCTCTCCATGCAACGTTTTGCTGCAAAGCGGAAAGACCCAACAACAACCTTAAAGGAGGATGAGCTTTGTAAACCACATTAGAGGTGAAGGGGCCTGAATGAACGTGAAGAATAAAGGTAGTTACAGTACAGTGGACGTGATCTTGGTGCAGCAACACTAGTGAGCTTCTCTACTTGCTGATTAAAAAGGAAATTAATTTACAGGAAACTGGTGGTAATGACTTTCTTCTACCGTGGAAGTAAAAAAACAAAAAAACTACTGCCCCGTTAAAAAAGGGGAGCACAATAAAAAGGGTGCGAGAGCACTGACGGAAGCGGAGAATTGAGGGCGGCCCGCTCTGAGGGAGACGGTCCCGGTCTCAGTTCTTGCCTCTCTTTGACTTGCGAGTGGACTTCTTGTTGCTCGGTGCCGCCTTCTTGGCGGCCGGCTCGTCGCTCTTGTCGGCCTTGGAGTGCCTGCCTTTGCTCGGCTGTTTCTTCTCTACCGGCTCCTCGGGGGTCGCAGCCTCCAGCTTTGATCGCTTGGCCCCGCCCCTCTTTGTATTTTTGGCGGCGGGCCGCTTGGCTGAAGACTCCTCGGGCTTCGACCGCTTGGCGCCGCCCTTCGACTTCTCCGCTGGAGGCTCCTCTTCTGGTTCGGACTCATCGGGGGACTCCTGTGGGGTGGCGGGTCGTTTGGCCGCTCGCTTGGCCATCTTTTTGACCGCCGGCGTCTTTGGCCTCTTGGCGGGTGCTCGCCTCTTCACGGGGGTGGCTTTAGCGGGAGCTTCTTTCTTGGAGGCTGACTGTTTGGCCGCCACCCTCTTGGTTGCCACTTTCTTGGCGGGAGACTTTTTACTCAGGGGGCGTCCTCTCCCTCTCGTGGTGCCAGACTTCTTCGCCGGGGGTGGTTGTCTAACCTTGGGCGGGGGCCTCTTGGCGGGCGTCCTGCCAAGTCATGGAAAATTTTGACACAGACCGTCCTAAATCATAACAGGTCACATTGTGAACCCACCTCTTCCGAACCGGAGCTTCATCTTCAGATTCCTCTTCCTCCTCCTCGGATTCTTCCTCGTCTGAAGAAGCAGCTCTCCGCCTGGACCTGGAGGCGGGCTGATTGGCCTTCATGGACTGCTTGTTGAATTTGTCTGGGTACAGAGTGGTCGGGCTGCACACAAACATTCAAACAGAGTCCCTTTAATGGTAACAAATTGGATGTAAATCAAACACGCACTGTGTATAAACCTCTGGTTTTCCAGGCATATCATCTAAATGGGGCGGCACGGTGGTCTAGGGGTTAGCGCGCAGACCTCACAGCTAGGAGACCAGGGTTCAATCCCACCCCAATCTCCCCATGCATGCGTGGGTTTTCTCCGGGTACTCCGGTTTCCTCCCACATTCCAAAAACATGCTAGGTTAATTGGCGACTCCAAATTGTCCATAGGTATGAATGTGAGTGTGAATGGTTGTTTGTCTATGTGTGCCCTGTGATTGGCTGGCGACCAGTCTAGGGTGTACCCCGCCTTACGCCCGAAGACAGCTGGGATAGGCTCCAGCGACCCTCGTGAGGAAAAGCGGTAGAAAATGAATGAATGAATCATCTAAATGACACGCCCTCACATGGTGTGTTGAGGGACAACGTGGAAAGTGTCACGGTAGTATAAGGTGTTACGTTTCCATCCCTCTTACGCTGATAATGATGAACATACCTTGGGTAAAAGGGGAACAAGAGCCGGTATGTTCCTGTGAAGCCGTGACCGGTGATCTGCTCCAACCAGCCGAGGACTTTACACTTAGTCAGAGTCCTCCTCAGGTTGGCCACTTCAAAAAGGATGACAAAAGACGGTTTGACATGGAGGAAGACTTTTGGACAAACCAGGAAGGGAAGGGTGTTGTCTTACCCAACTGGTATTCCTTGATGTCCTTGTTGGCATCCAGCAGGTACTTGCGCAGTGTGGTGAAGCTGCACGTTTTGGGCTCGTTCATGGCCGTGATGGCTGCCAAGATGGCGTCCTCCAGAGCGCCGCCCTTCAGCGGCACCTGGTTGCCAGTGCGCTTGAGCTGCAAGATCAATTTCAAAAAGGCAACTGTTAGCATCTATTTACTATTTTTGTGTTTTATTTGACAACTCCTACTAGTCATGTAGCGTTGTTTTGTATAGCATCAGAAAAAAAATTGGGGTACCACTCAAAATTAATTAACTGTTCAGCACAAATCTATGATTTATCATTTATTTATTAAATATTCAGAAATAGGCAACAAGCTACCTGGAACGTTCCGGAGGCTCCTTTCCCAGTGATCTGCTCCAGTTGTCGCCGCTCCACAGCCTTTACCAGGGCAGACTTCAGGACTTCCGGCCTGATTAGAAAAAACACAATAAGTCCTCAACATTTCTATTCCTTATAATGCATCACATAGAGAGGATGGAATACACAGCTCTGTGAGACACAACAAAGATGTCGGCTTCTTGACTATGCAATGCCCATGGTAAGCTCACAATGAACACTAAATTGTTGCATTTTGTGACAAAAAATTGAGACATGGAGTCAATTTTTCATCTACTCGGGCACGTTTGACCAAATAAAAGTAGGACCCATTGACAATGGACATACTTTGTCCCTTATTGAAAAATAGACTGTAAAATGTGGAGTCAGCCATTTAATTAAATACACGTCTGGAAGTGTAGGGCACATTTATTTATTGGTAACAAACCGGCTAACGTCTGCCTTTGCACACATTCAACAGATCCATGTTATATATATATATATATATATATATATATATATATATATATATATATATATATATATATATATATACATATATATATACATACATACATATATATATATATATACATACATATATATATATACATACATATATATATATATACATACATATATATATATATATATACATATATATATATACATATATATACATATATATATATATACATATATATATATACATATATATACATACATATATATATACATACATATATATATACATACATATATATATATATATATATATATATATATATATATATATATATATATATAAAATATATAAACATGGATCTGTTGAATGTTATATATATATAGCACATCATGAACCAGTCATGATGTGCTATATATATCACTATATTGACACTTACTATGGTACCCATTATGTCATTGGATGCTCATATCACCTCGTACGAGGTAATTTAAAAAAAAAAAAAAAAAAACCTTACACTGTATTATGGAAAGCAGGAAGTGAACAAATGTAACAGTTACTATTTGTAAAAGTACCAGATGGAGGGGTAGGATTTAATAAGCTTTGCTTCTTCCTACTACTTTTGGACATGTGGAACTGTGAACTGATTATGTGATACATTCAATTGTAATCTGATGCATGTTCAAATGAAATTAAACCATTACCATTTGTTTGCGGTTTGCTGCCCGTACACTGCAGTGTGAAGAACCAACGGAGGGGACACTACACGACATATAGGGACATACTTTTCTACGGAAATCATCCGATTCTGATCTATTATGGTTAAATAAGTGCACTTGAAGGACAAGCTGTTCAATAACCTGCGGGAAAGACACCGCACCGCGCACCGACATTACGTGAAGTCCTCCACAAGTACCTGTTCTCGATGTCGAGGCTGGGGAAGTGTTGCTCCAGGTACTTCTTGATGAGATAGTAGGACGCCTCCTTGGGCTCACACAGACGTGTGATGATGAGCGGCAGAGCGTCTCCCAGAGATTCCTGCTTGGTACCGGCCTTCTGGAGCCAAACACGTTAGCATGCCGTCACCACCAACGCCAATTCGCTTGTGACATCACTTCCAATGAGCTCCTTACCTTTGATGAGGACGGCTGCTTCCCAAGGGTAAAGGTTCCTGAGAGGCCTTTGCCTTTTAGCTGCCACAGAGATCATTTTTTTAAAATTAACTTTAGAGTTGTTTTTATTTGTATTTTATTCAAGTCACCTGCTTGATGGTGCCCTTCTCCAGCTGCTTCTTCATCACTTTCTTGATGTGAAACTTCTTCTTGTCCAGCTCCATGTCAGGGTACTTTTTGACAATGTACTTCATGACCGACTGGTAGGACACTCCAGACCTGTGGTTGAAAGACTGGACAGGGAAAAGTGTGTTAGAAAAAGACCTCCACCAGGCATTTGTTGCCATCCAGGACAGGATTTGGCAACCTTGATTATCACGAATAGTTTTTGAAGCTGCATAACATAAAACTATGTTAATTGCTTTTTTTAAGAATTTCTTGTTGGCTCAGAAGACAAAAGGAATCTGTTCATGCAGTTTCCATATTCCGAACACTAATCTGTCTCTATAGTGGTAATCTTGTCTATTATCCCCCGCTCCTTAGCAACATCAAGAACACCGATTGAACACACGCTTCAGTGAAATGTATTTCCTCGGATTTCATACAAATGAGTGCAGCCGCAAACTGTCATAATTGATGAGATGCGCTATTACCTGAACATAGCTATGGTTGCTCACTGCTGTCCAGTGGTTTCCTGTCAGTGCAAGTAACGTAGCTTTGGCCAGCTAGTCTAACTTCATTTCCATATAGTTAATGGCTTCTCGTGACGACAGTCGCCCATGAAGGTGTTCAATATAATGGGTCACCTGTATGAGGTCCTGAAGCCCCTGGTCTTGTACTATGTTGATGGGTTTGCAGTCTCTGCTAACCCATTGAGCAATTGCATGCATTATTTAACCTAGTTGTTGATAGGTCCGAGCCTGGTGAATTCTGCCATAGTGGCTTGACCGCCATGTCCTGATCACACCTTGTTAGCATCCTTGCTAACGAAAGACACTTCATCACCGCAATATGTACACAAAAGTCTGGTTTTATCCAGACTTCCATTCTATTTGTTGTTTTTTTTGCAGACCTGGATCTTTCTCCTCATTCATTGCTGGTGGCTATATTTGCCCCACCCTTCACCTTTTAACACGAGGAACATAAACATCCTCGCACGAGGACTATGGGGTGACACAGGGGTGAAGCTTGGTGATACAATTGTGTTATTAATGCGTAAAGATTTTCAGATTAAGGTGGTAATGCTAACAGGCCTAATGATTTCAGACTGACTTTTTTGTGGCGCCATCACAGAAGGCTATCAAGATTAAAACTGTACTTAAACATGTCTGTCTAATTGTATTAGATTAGAATTGTATACACACAGTGATGGCTTCGATGAGGAGGTGGTCCAGTCTGTTTTGAGTGCCAGCGTAGTTGGAGACGGGGCGCTTTTTGTTGCCGGCGACGCTGGCCCACACCGGGATGGTCCTCTTCACCTTCTTGACTTTGGCTTTCTTGTACTTGTAGCCGTCCTTCAGCCTGTTGACAGAAGAGGACAGGTAGGGGTGGGGGGGGGGCGTGGGGCAAAGGGGTGATGAGTCGCGTGGTTCGTGGAGGCCAGGAGCGATATTTCACTGTGATGGTCCCCACCCTTATCTCTAGCACATCCTCACCTTTGTAGGGGAACATAGCAGTGTGTTGCGCACTGGCCAGCCACGCAGTCCTTGCATTTCTCACTTTGTCCGTTTGTCACCGACAGGGAAGACAAACTGAAAATTTGAGAACATCTGACTTAATAAACGGATGAGTGGTTTGACTGCTTAGCGCTGACCAAGAAGAGGAGGGGTTACCACAGTCTGATGAAATAATTCTTCCCTAATGCGCTAAGAATCTCACTGGACAAAGCTAGCTCGTCAGTTCACTCTGCAAACATCCGCTCCTCCTGTTTAGGAGCAGCAAGTGGCTGTGATATGTCTGTCACTCCGGTTGGAAAACGCAACGCCGCATACCACAAAAAAATGGTGGCGGCCTGCTTGTTATCCAGCCGACGCAAGGACCATGTGAGCAGATAAAAGTGATATCAAAGTGAAATATCGCAGCGTTCCCCCGTGTGGCGGCTGGGCGCGCGCTCATGATACTCACCCTTTTTTGTCTGTCCCTGCCTTGTCGGCGGCCGCGTCATCCACCTTCTCGCCGTTCTCTGCTGGCTCGCCATCGCTCGCCTTGGCCTCTGCAGTCTCGGTGGAAGGTGCCGGCTGCTCGCCATCAGTTGATGCTGACTTGTCTGGCGTGTCTGCAGGCTCTGGTGGTCACCAAAGTGCAGACCATGACTTCTCTTACTCATTACTACTACTAATTCTTATTAGTGGTGTCACAAGACACCCAGCTTGATACGAGACTTTAAGAAACAATGCAGCTGTATTTTGTAGCACAAATGATGATATAAACATTACATTATTTTGACACCACAGTTCAATTCCACTCTCGGCCATCTCTGTGTGGAGTTTGCATGTTCTCTCCGTGCATGTGTGGGTTTCCTCCCACATTCCAAAACATGCTAGTTTAATTGGCGACTCCAAATTGTCCATAGGTATGAATGTAAGTGTGAATGGCTGTTTGTCTATATGTGCCCTATATGTGAGGATAAGCGGTAGAAAATGAATGAATGAATGTTATTCCTACGTTATTCATGCGCTGCGAAAGCAAGGTCTGATTTTTTATGCGGGAATGATATTCGAACCGCGAGGGCCGACTGTATATTGACAAAATTATCCACTTTATTATACACTATGTTTTCATTTATCATCTGATGCGACCCCCTTTTAATGGCTCGGCCAGGATCAGGACATTACAAAGGATTAGGGTCACACAAAAAATATAAACTTATGCCATTTAGGCTTTTTTTAAAAAACATTCTCAAATAAAAAAATACATAAAAAAACAAGCACAAGATGAGATGTTGACATTTTTTATGCAGTTACCCTTGTCTTTGCAAAAAAAACTTCAAAGCAGGGACTTGTGCTGCGTAGAAAAGGATTGGACACCCATTTTCGGTCATATTTTGGTCTCAAAACCATACAAATTGGTTTCTATCAGGTGCCAGTCATGTATTGTAACTGTCCAAAAGGTGATTTAAATGAGCATTTCTTTCCCTGAAATTGAAGGTGGAGTTGATTATTAAAATCACCTGCTTTAGTGACCGGCTGGAAAGAAAACATGAGTTCTAGAATGTCCTGCAGCTTGTTAACCAGGTACTTTTTTTATTCCAGCCATGCACTAAAAGTAAACTTATTTCCGCAGTTGTGGCATAAATTGGTCTGTTTGTGTAAACATGCCCCCCCCGGACCCCACTTTGTCGCCGTCTTCTGTGAATTTGACCTTGCACCATACACCGAGAGCCTGCTCCAATGATGGAAGTACGGTGACTGACTGGAGCAAATGTGCAGCAATGTCCAAACGCTCCAAATAGAGAACTGATCCCAAACAAAAATACAAATCACATAAACGCTGCAGCTAAGATCAAAAGGATAAATGCTGCAAATGCCAAAACCACATACAAATCCATAAACAACTGCATTAGACAAATTCTGCAAGTTCAAATAACAACAAAAACAAAGTTTTTCAGGCTACCAAAAGACTGATCTTTGGAGAGGCAATGAAAAAGTAGATTTTACTTTGTCTCTGTCAAACACTTGGCTATAATATATATTAAAGAATTATATAGATTGACAGATTTACCTGGTAAACTTTCGTTTTGTTACATAAACTTGCAGCTTTTCTCCCAGGCAGTTGTTTTTGGGGTTTGTTTGTTTATGTGATCTCAGTTTTTATTTGACCATTACTTTAATTTTATAGTATTTGGAGTTTTGGACAATTATCATTTACACCTTGCTGTGCATTTTCCTGGCTACCAAATAGCTAATATCGTGCACGTTTAAATACAACTCTCAGATTAAGTTGTTCATCTATTTTTACAAAGATGGGCCCAGCAAGCAATATGATCCTTAAGGTTGTCAGTGCACCCAGTACAAAAATATAATACATTGTTTTGAATTTAAAGTAATATGTAGGATTGGTCTAACTTCAAGAGTATTAGCATTTACATGAGGCTGTTTAATTTTTAACTGGATTTTTCAAGTTAAAAAGACAGATTGCATCCAAACAGCACACCGGGCTTTGTTAGCTGATGCAAACTTCAAACAGTGAAGGCAGCCATGTTTAAGCCGAGGGGATGATGGTGCGTTCACGGGCCCTTGGTTCATATTGATGGCCGTCCTCGCCTGGCCTCACCTGTCTCTGCTGTGGCCGAGGGGAGCTTCTCCTGGGTTGGAGTCGCTGCTGCTCGGCGAATCGGCATCACAGAGGGTTGACCTGGAAGGTGAAGATACAAAAAAAACAACAACAAATGAGAACGCCAGAAAAGAAGGCTGTTTTCGGGGCCCTCTGCCCAAACAGACAAACCCACTTTCATTCAGTAAGGCCACGCGTCGTTTAATGGAGGAAAAATGCTGAACCAAGGTGGACTAAAATGAAGGAAACTCCTGAGTGGACGCTGCTAGTCGGAACTGTTGGTCTTGTGTACTCTTGACCGTTGTGGTTCAACTCAGAAAATTTCGCCATTTTGTCCGCCGCTTTGCGTGCCACACACATATACACATACATACATACGCGCACACACAGAGCGATGATGATGGCGGCGTCGAGCAAGAGAGGAAAAATGCATTTAAATATCCTGTCCGTGTGCAAATATTCCCCCCTGAGCCGAACGACGGCGCACTCGGCTCACCTTGATGCAACGCAAACTTACCGTGGACTTTATGGGCGAGAAGTGAGATATTCAACCAGTTTAAATTTCTGCACGATCCTTTATTTCGATTCCTCTGTTTACGAGCCCCGCCCCGTTAGAGCGGTTAGTGATGTCACGGTGTCTCGCGCTAGCACGTCCGCGGACTGTCATGGCGGCCTTGAGGTCCTTCTTTGTTGTTTTAATTGAATCCAACATGTAGCACGCGTGGTTAACTAGGGCCGGGGAGCATAAAAACGTACAAAACATCGAGAGAGGACTTCTATTAAATAGTTAATTTCGAATGAATGAAAATAAAATGGCTTTATGCTAGTCTATCGCACTTGCACTATTTACCACAACTCAAATTGGACCTTAAAGGACTACAAACATGGCGATGTCTTTCGTGAGACTCGGCGTGTAAGGCTCATGGAAGTTGTGGTCTGGTAGTTAAACTAAGCTAAAGGTTCTGCTTAACTTGATGTATAGCAACTAAACACTGTGTCGGTGTAAAAAGCTCTGGCTATAAATATAAATAAAAAAATGATAATTTTATAGCTATAAAATGTTTTATATTAATTTAAAAATAAAAATATAAATAAATAAAATATTAATTTTATACATATAAATTGAACATGTCAATACTAAAGGAAATGATTAAACGGTGGCTGGTTAATTTACTTTTTCCTCCCAACCAATATCCCTGCATTGTCATTGAATGCACCAATACATCTGTAGCCATTTTCTGAACAAAGATAAATGCTTGCGTTAGCAGCCCCAAACTAGAGAACTTCAAAATATGGGAAAAAAAATAACTCCACACGGTAGGTGCTCTGATTAAGGTGTGAGAGCACTCACACTCGTCAGTGCAGCTGCACGTATGCATATACGGTCAAGACACAACAAAACAACCAAGGTCACTGTTGTGGCGAAAACCTGCAAAAGAAACCGGTTGCATGCTGTGCACCATCAACAGTATTTACTCCACATTTGTCACCATGTCTCCTCAGCATCATTTAGTTCTTAACATGCAGGCATACTCCAAACACACAGAATCACGTGCCGTCAAAAGATCCATTCATTTTGAATACTTTTCCCCCATCTTTAATGTATTTACAAGCATTTAATGGGCTCTGTAGGGCTGAAGTATTACAAGCATTTTGTCATAAGCAACCCCATCCTGGCAATTTCCATAGCATCTGCATTTGGCCGCTCATTACGTGACTGTGTCCACTTTGTCAGTTTCATCACTTCATGAATGCAACACGCAGACACGCGGCTACCGAGGGATGCAAGACACTTTTGGATGATGACTTTTGTCACAAGACTGCGCTTCCCTTTCATCACCTAAAATTTTTGTTGTACCCTGTTTTAAATCAAACAGTGTAGAATCCAGGGAGGCCATTTATTTCACAATTATTTTGTTATTATAATTAATTATATTGTTATTTCTATTGTCAGGTTCTCACATCCATATTTGCAGTCCTTAAAAAAATAATAAATTAAAGAGTCCAGAACCTATGCTTCTTTTAAGTCTCTTCTTAAAAAGTAACAAAAAAAAGTAAGTTAAAATTTAAAACAAAAATATTTTCTATGTATAATACATGTATTTAGTGCTTCCGCTGTTGGAATCCAAACTGAAAATGTCGGCATGTTTCCGAACTGTACCGCAGAAAAAGAATTCCAGCCGTAAACAAGTTGTTCCGCCCATTTGTTCTGCTGCAGAGTCAAGTTCAGCGATTGCCCCCCCCCCCCTTTAGTTGTCCTCCGACTCCTCCTCGGCCTCCCGTAGCCAAGTGAAGAAGGCCGTCACAGACTTGAGGGCGACGTCTTTGCCTTCCTGCTCTGCGGGGTCTTTGCTCGATTCCCACATGTAGAACGCATCCTCCGAGATGACGTCCTCGTCGTAGAGGCAGTCAAAGAACATCCGCAGTAGGTCTGGTGCGCACGGAGAGGGAGAGAGTGACATGAAACTGATTTACAAAAATTATTTTTGGTTTTGGTGTCTGAATACAAACATAAATGTGCACTTTTCCTGGAAATCCTAAAAAAATGTGCAAAAATGTTGCTAAAATAACATGACAAAGATAATATTAAGTGCTATAAGACTGTAGTTAAGTAACCTAGCAAGCAAGCAATACAAAGTAAATAAGGGGCACTTACTAGCAGGCTGATCCAAGGCGACTATCAGCGCCTGAAGTGCATAAAGTGCTTGCAGCTGTCGCTCAGTGTCTGAGTTAAGGTACTTGAGTAATACAGGCAACCTCCTCTGGATGATGGCTGTGTCCACTCGACAGTTGGTGCTAACGTCTGTGTGTGTGTGTGGGGGGGGGGGGGGGGGGGGGGGGGAGAGAAGAAGAAGGAAGTGATGAGAGTCCCGCTCATCCCACCGAAGAAGGTCGGACTTACCTTTCACTGCCGCCTTGCACACGGCCGTCATCAGCGCTCTCAGGAAGGGAGATGAGCTCATTTGAGGTTCATCCAGGTTTGCCTGCACACGTGAAATCAGACTCTTAAAGTCCACTGAAGCTTATTCATACAAAGGTTTAAAGACACGGGTAGATTGAAGAGGCAAGCAGAAGACAATGAAAGACAAGGAAAACAAAAAATAATAAAAAAAATTACTTGTTTGTTAATTTATTATTGTGTGACTAAATTACTAGTGGTGTCATTGGCTTAAGTTTTACTGTGTTACCTTGACTTTGGCTGTTATTTGTTTTTATTGTACAGTATCTACAGTAACGGTTGCTAAACTCGATGTTAACTAGTAGTATAACATGCACTCTGTATAATGGATGTTACGTCATCTGGTTGAAATGCTACTGAATCAATGAACAGAAATATAAATGAATCATAAAGCGATCTTTATTGCCATATTGAGCCAAGGTGGCAATTATTCAAAACTTGTTTACCGGCGAACTTTTTGACAGTATTAAATATTGATGCATGTTTTCTGGTCTTTACAGATCTTTTTTTTCCCCCACACAACTTGGTTCTGTACCCAAGTGAGTATTATTTTGAGATGTGAATGTGTTTGTGTTAAATCTACACAACAGTCCATAGTGGAGCTGACTATTAAAGTGATTGGTCAAATGTTAGATATACCGCTACATTGACCAACAAAAAGAACCTTTATATGGTGGTCGACTTAATGAGCACTTCTATTTTGTAATCTGCAAATTCCTATGGCGTCGCCGTCTCCATCTTTGCCTCATTCGGACTTACTTGCACTCTGCAATATATTTTACATGTGTCTTTGCATAACTACACATCAGCATAAGTAGTAGTAGTAGTAGTAGTTGTGATCCGAATGCATTGTGACACCCCTACTATTTAGTATAGACCACACATAACTGAATGTATGGCAAACACTGAAATTCAGGAATGTTATTTCCAAAATATCCATATACATTACATGCAGCTATTATTGTGAAGGGTCAAAAGCAGAGGCTGTTGTGTGTTTAATGGAGTTGCGCAACTGTGGCGTAGAAAAACGCAAGAGACGATAAACAGAGATGGTCACATGAGCTCAGCTACCAAAGTTTGTCAAATACCTCCACCCAGTCAAAGATCTGCTCATCGCTGGCCATGTCTTCCAACAGGAGCCTCTCCAGCTGCTGGCTCAGCTCCTCTGGAGACAACGTCTTTTTGGACAGACCGGCTTCAGGCCCAGGGACATCCAACACGATGGACTCCAGCTTCTGTGTGTGAGATGGGCAACAAGAGGTTTCAATTGAGTGGATCCCCAATAGCAGGTCAACAGAACTCAAGTAAGCAACCTGTTGTGAGATAAAGGCCTGGATGTCTTCTCCCTCTGGCAGGAAGTCAGTCCAGCTGAGGCCAGATTCCCTCCACAGAGAACCCACAGCTCTATGGCTCTGGAGGTGACAATGAGTGTTAATGTGCATTAAAAACCAGATCCTCCCCAAGCGCAGCAATGAACTGGACACTTGAAAACACAAACATCACTTGACTGACATTGAAATGCTCCTCAGTACAACACATGCTTTTTCCTCAACAAGAATGCTTACCATGTGTTTGCATAGTATGTGCAGTATTTCAGATATGAGGATTCCTGCTCTTCCCACAGCAAGCAAGGGTTTGCTTAGTTCACTGTGGACACACAAACACAGACATGGGGCACTGTAGTGCAAGTCTGCATAGTTCCGCAACAAAGTCAAGATACAAGAGTTAACGTTTTCACGAGGAAACAGTTTATTATAGGAGTACCTGAAGAGCTCTCTCATAGAGATGCCCCCCTCCCTCAACACAGGGCTGAGCAGCTGGGCCAGGTACAGCCAGATGTGAGGAATGTCAATGGCCATGTCATCTGCCTGCTCCAAGATGTCAGAAAACCTAGACACAAAAAGTGTTAGAGTGAGGGCACTTTACTTCTAGCTTCAAAACGTATGCTGTAAATCAGTGGTCCCCAACCGGTATTGGTTCATGGGCCAAACCTGGCTGTGCAAAACTTGCAATTAAAAAAAAAAAGAACATACTTTTTTGAATTTTTGTAAATAACTTAATCAAATTGGGCTGCATGGTGGTCGAGTGGTTAGCGCGCAGACCTCACAGCTAGGAGACCAGGGTTCAATTCCACCCTCGGCCATCTCTGTGTGGAGTTTGCATGTTCTCCCCGTGCATGCGTGGGTTTTCTCCGGGTACTCTGGTTTCCTCCCACATTCCAAAAACATGCTAGGTTAATTGGCCACTCCAAATTGTCCATAGGTATGAATGTGAGTGTGAATGGTTGTTTGTCTATATGTGCCCTGTGATTGGCTGGCCACCAGCAGGTTGTACAGTGTGTATGAGTATGAGGAAATTAAGTGAACTGACCCTTTGTAGAACTGGTCTTTTGTCAGGATTCCCTGCTGCACTAACTCAAAGAAGAGCTGGCCCATGTGGTCCCGTGTGATCTCCCTGCGCTCCAGGGTCGACTCCACCCCAACACGCACAAACAAATGCAGCTGGGGTCCCGAAACCAGCTCATCCACGCACTGAACAGCCTCCTGCAGAGGAGATGAGATGACAATGATCACTACCAGTCTAATTTTCAAAAGGTAAAAAGTAACATTGTTTGGAGGAAGTGACTGAATCTCAGCACCTTGTAATCATTTATGTGGAGGAACTCGTCAACGATGGACTTGGACTTCCTCGCCATCTCCTCCTCGGACAGGACCGGCCCCTCTGCAGCCAATGCCACCAGCTCAGGTTTAACTGTCACAGTAACGCAACACCAGAGTAAGTCTATTGTATATTGTGTAATTAACATGTATCGACGTTGGCAGACCTCCCTCACCAGTTTCTTGGATACCGCAATGCTCCGACTCGGGCTTGTCCTCCGTGACACTCGGTCTCCGGGGCTCGGTTGCCTCATATTCCTGCTCTTTCTGCACCTCCTCTGGGGTGTGGCCATCTCGCAGGTCTTTGGAACTGTCGCCCCTGCTAAACGATGCAGGCTTTGACGTTGATAGTGGCGGCGTTACAGGGATCAGTGGTTTCTCGCTACGCTCTCTCACTGTGCTACTACGACTGCTGGAAAAAACACAAATAAATAGATATACAGTATATTGAACAGAGAATTTCAAATAGTACACAAGACTCCAGACCTTTGATTTGCTTATTTTGAACAATGCTTATATTTACTTTTACTACACACTGAGTCTTTCCTCACCTTCCCAGAGTCCTCCTGGAGTCAAAGTCAGAGTTCTGTGGAGTAGTTGACGAGGCAGGCTGAGTCGAGAGTGTCGACTGCAGCGCTGAGTAGCGGTTAAGGCTGCTGCTGCCCCGCGATAGTTCTAAAATGAAAGGAAAGAATGTCCTAAAATGAATACAAGATAACAATAACATGTTTTAAAGGGTTTTGAGTATTGAGTTGTGGACTCCTATAGAGCAGCTACACAGGATAACCAGCACAGAAAGTGTTCTAGTTCTTCCAGAATCTGCACCTATTCAGCTGTATCTCTTTGGATTTTGTGAACTCCAACCACTTGTGCCTGATGGTGGCGTCTTGAGGAATTGTAAACAAATGTGGCTTTCCCCTTCAAGGCATTGCTAGCAAGTAAACAGCGGTAAACAACTTCATTATCTGAAACTTTGGCATACAACATTCTAACTACATGAACAGGTCAGAAAAGGGGAAAAAGCATGATAGGCATCTGTTAAGATAATTAAAGTTTGCTAAAATGTAACATTGTTTAGGACGCAAATGTAGGCAGCTGAAAATACTGGGATGCAATACTTAAGGATCAAACCTGAATCGCTGGCTTTAGCTCCACCACTGCTGCCCTTCACCCATGTGCCAGGGCGAGGACCGAGCTGGATCTTCTCATCCGTTGGAGGCTGCAAAGTCAAGGTAGGAAGAACTTTTAACCCTTGAAGTGCCAAAGTCGCAAAATTGTGACAAGCAACAATACTGAATATAACAAGCAATTTCAGCAAATATGGAGCCAATGGTAGTTAATACTGTAAATCAGGAGATGTCGGCCATATCTAACATATCTGTGCAAGTTTATGCAGCTTATAGGGTTTTAATTACTGTGTACTTGCCAGCGAGTCCGGCATCATAGTGGTATCGTGGGGACAGGGATCTGACAAATTATGAGCTTGGTAATGTCATAATATGCACATTAGATGAGTAAATTTCCTTCCATTACAGACTTTGGGTCGGACTGATGATTTGATCATTGTTTTTCTGCATTGTATTCTTTATATTAGGTTGCAGAGACGTGAATTACAGAGTGTAATTGCTGATTTCCAAAGCATTCCGGTATCCAGGAAGCTTTGAAAACCAACTGACCAATGTCATAACCAGCAATAGCCAGAACATCCTGCAGGGGGCACTATTTTCTGCTAGGTATCAGACAAGGAAGGGGGTTGATGCGGCACAACAGACTTCAGGCTTTGGGCTTTAGTGTCAAAATATGTCCCCACGACATGCATTGTTAGCTACCTCATAATAACTTGTTTTCTCTCTTTATAATGCACAGAAAAGGTAAATAAATATATGTTTGTGTTTCACATAATGATTGTGAATGATGGGCAAAATTCTCAAAAAAGGTGCCGTTTTCCTTTCCCCCTCCAACATCAGCAATGACAGTATGTTTCCATACTTACTTCATTATGGCTTGGTACATAGAAAACATTCTAACTTGTGATGTGTTCATGTGGTGACATTGCATCACCATGGCTCACCTTGGAAAACTTTGGGATCTTACTGGGGTCGATGGTCCTGCTGTTCTTGGTCATATGCACAATATTCCAGGTCTCTTCTCTTGACATGCGCTGGTCTCGTTGATCTCGAAGATCTATGGAACAAAGGAGACAAAAGAGACAATATTGGCATGAAAGTGCGATATGGATTCATATCGCTATTGGCTTTTCTGCCGATTGTTCATCGTCTTCATATCAGGGAGTGATGTGTCCACAGTCTGGAATTATTTTAAAGTTTTTCCTTAGGGTTGTAAATACTATGTACTATGATGTGCTGGACAATATCAGTATATCGGTGAAAAGCCAATATCGAACATCTCTAATCTAAGTCATTGCAGTCATGCTGATGTGACGGCGGGGCTGACCTCGTCTCTTGTTTTCCTTGGAGAGCAGCTGCTGGTGCACTTTTCTCTGTTCCTCCTGCTCTTCAATTTTGGCTTCCTTATGTATCTGCTCAATAGTTTTGGGCCCCTGATCAGCTCTTCTGGACACCCAGTTGTGCTGCAGAGACAGAACAATCATACAACTTGAGCTCAGGGGTGATATCTTCAGATTCTTCAGATCATCAGATTCGGTGCATTAAAATCTAGCATTTAAAGCATCTCACAGTGGCCCAATATTATGCCAAGTGATTGATATTACTGATTGCTATTATGACAACATTAACATTGGACAGATGGTAGCAGTGACAAAGATTCCAAAAGTGTATGTTAGGCAAGGAGGGAACACTTCCATCTCAGGCATTCACTGACCAATCTCAGGTCGATGACATCCTGCAACATAAAGCGTATCCGAGACGACGTCTTCCTCTCCTTCACTATTTTTTCCATCTGATTGAAATACTGGTCCATTCGAGGCTGAGGAGAGAGTGACGAGTGATTATTACAAAATAGGGAAGAGGTGATCTCTCTGGCTCAACTCAATCAACTAAAAAGGGACCTGAAGATTTCATCTGAGTTCGAAATGACATCATCAGGCTCACCTTGGCCTTCTCAAAGTCGAGGTCCTTGCCGATGGTGGTGAGCAGCCTGCACAGGCACTCCAAAGATTCTTCATCGTGGTTCTTCAGCAGCTTGATCACGCAGTCGTGCATGATGACCTCCGTCAGCATCTTCAACTTGAAAAGTTCCCCGATGAATTTGATGTTGCCGATGGATCGCCTCCGAGCCTTGTCCTTGGCCTCCTCCAGCTCTTCCTGCAGCCGCTCGCGCTCTGCGGACTGGGAGGAAACATCGCAAAATGAAGTGAAGTGCTGATGTGACGCAAGCGTTGCTGGCTAAATGTGTGTGTCACGCACCGAGTCGGCAGAGTCGAGCTCTTTCTGCTTCTTCTCAAACACCACGTCATCGACTTTGTCCTTCTCAAACTCCTTCTGGCAGCGATGTAGAAGCAGTTTGCGGAAGTTGACTGTGTTGTTCGGTTTATCTGCTATTTGCACTCTGAGCTGTATAACAAACACAACAGTAACATAATCAATATCCAATATAAATCATGTTATGTTGATATATTCTGAAAGCCATAGCGCACTTTCCAATGTGGTTTTACCTCGGCAAGGCAGCGACACATGTTTCCGTAGGCAACAGAGAAGCTCGGCTCATCGATGGCCTTTTCAAAGACCAGGTCAATGACTCCTTTGAGTCGCTCCTCTGTGTCGATGGTCAGGTCCGTCACTTGCTTCATTAGTTGGCTGAACTTCTGAGGCGTGAGCTTGTTTAAGATGCTTCTCACCTTTTTGAAGAGTTCCTGAGAGGCAGACATACATCATACATAGATTATGAGAATTCAAATGAAGATTGTATGCATTTTTTTCTTATTTTTCGCTTCTTTATTACATGGGAAAGATGTACTTCTGCAACCTTGGGGACGTTTTTATGGCTTAAAAAAATTATCATGATCTCTTCTGCTGTACAGTTGTGTCATCACCTCATATAAATATGTCTTTGAGGTCAGGCGTTCAGATTGGGAAAAAAATTATTAAAACGTCTTTGGTAGCAAATGATTATAATAATAATAATTCTGTTTATTTGTCGCCTGTGTGATTTTACTACCTGTGTCTTCAGTGTCTCGGGGTCCTCAACAACACACTCCCGCTTTGCGCCCGGCTTCCAGGCATTCTCTGATCTTTTCAGCTGAATCTCGTCGTTCACCGACATGTTCATGATAATCTTCCTGGGGGGAGGCCGCCGCGTGCCCATGCTCATTAGCTGCATGTGCGACAACAAAAACAGGGTGTTAATAATACAATACAGTAAGTAGAAAGACTCCAAACTAACACACACTGTAAAGTTTTAATTTAAACATGCGTCAATTTATAATGGAATACATAATATCATTCAATTCGCAGTTTCACATGTATAAAAGGATTATTATATTTATTCACTTCCTTCCTTTGGACAGTCTCTACTTCCGGATCAGATTCGGAATCCAACACATATGGCTACATGTTAAAAGCCAATATTTTAAAAAGATACATCACCGTTTATAATCAACTCGTATAAAGTTAGTAGCACAAATCAGAACTCTTTTTATGCACTCGACAGTGTAACCAACCACAGCAGAGTGGGCGTGCCTGCAGGCGGGCCGTGGGTCTAATAAATTAAAACAGTTTTCACGGGAACCATAACATTCAAAGAAGTACAGCTGAATAGGTGCAGATTCTGGAAAAACTATAAAGCTTTCTGTGCTGTTTATCGTGTGGAGCTGCTCTATGAGTCCATACCTTGATATAAAAGGGCTGTAAATGAGCATAATAGGTTCCCTTTAATAGTGTAAATTAGTGTCAAAATAAAAATATAGTATAATTAACGTGCTCTCTCTTCCACTCTCTATAAAGAGCAAATGACAGGGCAACAAGGTAGACACATAAAACATAATTGAAATTAACTGGAGGGGCAGATAATACATATAATATATATCTAATATGATAGTATAACACTGAAGAGGTGTTAACATTAATTTTTTTCTTTACTCGATTACAACAGCAGTTGTGTTTAATGATTGTCTGTTGTCAAAATTTGTACGGAAAATCAGAAACCCGTCAGAATAAAATGTCAGGAGTAACCTCTGTCATAGACAGATATTAAGTGATCCATTAAGTGTAATATTGCAGACACAAAGTTAGACTAGAAACATTTCTTACACATCAGTAATTGATTGACATCCTGAGTGTAGGAGCTATTTATTGGTGTGTTCCTAGGTTTTTGAAATCTGTTGATTTATTTTTTGTTGTTGTTGTTTTGTTTGGATTCCTTGATGGTATTTTCTTGTTGGTTATTTATTTATTTTGTTTGTCTATCATATTTTGTTGGGGTTAATTGGTGGTTGATTTGTGGGTTTGTTTCATTGGATGGCACCCTGGGCACCTGCAATATATTTGGGTGGGCGGTGCTCAGGGGACCAGCATGCACCGGGGTGGGCCTATGGTTTTGTACCAGAGCAAGAGAGGCAATAGAAAAAGGCCCTTGTTCCTTTTTTATTCGTTTGCTTGCTTGGTAATAAAAGGAAAGAAGAAACGGAACAGGATTGTTTGGACTGACTCTTTTGCCTGCGTGAAACAAACCCATGGTGCATCAGTGGCCGTTTGATTATAGGTTACGTTTATTGTTTTGGAGAAGGACAAATAGCCACTACACTGAGTATAACTAAACGCAAGTACGTGTGCAACTCACCATTGCGCCCCGAGCGCTGCTCATCTGTCTGCCAAAGTCGGCAAAGGCGGGTGTGAAATCGGGTCCCCTGGAAATCACCCTGGGATCCACCACTCGAGAAGGCAGCTTGTTTTGGTTCATCTGTGCCACAATGACATGAGAGAATGAATTCTCACCAGCAGGGGGAGCAGTGCTTTTCTCTGTGGTTCAATGAGTCTTTCCTCTGTGTGCAATGTGTATGCTATTATTCATTATTTTCTCATTCTTCTTAGACTACTTTCATTTAATTTTTTTTTTGGTGAGTCATTTTTATTCTCTGATCTATTTATATGTAAATGTTACACTTTTTACTGCGACCATAGAATTTCCACACTGTGGGATAAATAAATAGTTAATCTTATCTTATACGGCTAAAATGTCACAAAGTGCTGGCCTAAAGGTTACTGTTGGTAAATGACAGCCATGCTATATTAATGCTTCGTGTGTTTTTACAAAAAAAAAAGCTGTAGATTATGTGAGTTCTGCACAGCAGGCTTTCCAGCGAGAGAAGTCCGAACCAGATGTGTATGGAAAAAAAGCCCAAGAGTGAGAAAAATGTTTGTGGGGGGAGGAGAGGCAAAAAAAAATAGTTTCAAAAAGTCAGCTCTCCTTTAGTCTTAGTCTGTAAGATCTGAAACTACCAGATTTGACATCAGTCAGTTTAGAGGCTCCTTTGGCAGGGGTGGGGCATCGATGTTAATGCTGCCAAGTGTGACATAATGGGAGTGTGATTTTAATCAAAACGGGATTTCAGCAGACCCCACAATCCAGCCGTGAGCTGCAAGCGTTAAACATAAAGCCATTCCGAAACTACACAGACCGACTTGTTGGCACGTTAAACATTCAAGCAGATAAAGCAGTGTCTCATTAGAAGGATAGAAACCAAATAATGCGATAGTGTTTAGCTCTTCATCTCAAATCTAATCTTATGATACAGAAGCAGACTGACCCCAATATTATAATTGAAGGTGCTACGCTGCTGCTCTCTACAACCGGTTCATGGGATTTTTTTTTTTTTCTTATCATAGCAACGCAAGCCTCCAGGCATAGAGAAGGTCAGGAAATACACACAGAGCTGTACTGTTTAAAAATCAGTAATAAACATGCATTCACTTATAAACAGCACTGCTATCCTGCAAAAAATGTCACAATAAAGTCAAAACTCAGCTCCTAATGCTGAAAACTAGCAGGAAGTAAGATGCTGCCGCCAGTGAAAGAACTTCACATTGAAACAATGCACAATTTTTACCCTTGCAACTCACGTCTAGCCAAATTCATGGACGGGGTCTCGTCACAATGCTCATTTTGCAAAATAGAATAGGAATCAATAAGGAAATTATTCTACGAATGTCCCATTTCTCAAGCATTTTGGACTGAAGTCTTTCAATACACTCCTTGATATCAAAATGCAAATGGTCTTGTTTCTGCAATGTAACCTTCATAAAGACTTGCAGAATGCTGTGAAATTTCTTTGTTTATTAGGAAAATTCCATATTCACAAATCCAGAGTGATGTTATGTAAGCTAAATATTCACCAGTTTTCTTCTGAACTGAAATTATTATATGAATCGCTGAAGCTGATAATCAAAAACAGAAAAGCAGTGAAAAACTTTCAAACATTGGAGAATGTTCTAAAACAACTCATATGAAGAACAAGCTTAAGTGACATGTTTTATATTGTTTTTAATTTTTGTTGTTCCTATTTTCAAGCAATATCCCTCGCACATTCCTTTCTTTGTTATTTACTTTTTCTTATTTATGTTATTGTTCTGTAGAATTGCACTTTTATGTTCCTGTAATTCTGCTTATGCTGTTTTGTAATTGATGTTTGCAATAAAATATATATTTAAAAAAATAAAAAAAGATGCTACAGCCAGGTCTATATTTAACTGTATTTAACTTGTAGTAGTGGTATACTATTAATGTGGTCATCGTGTACACACAGCTTCCACCAATCATTTGCTCACCTTGTCGAGCACCACATCACTGATTGGCGGGAGACCCTCTGGCTTCTGTACACAAGCAGGCATGAACTGGAAGTTCAATAGCATATCCCTGTCATACTGCCGCTTCCTGCAGGGCTCTGCCAGGTCTGGACCAGGTAATAAAAGAGAAATACATTGTATATAATGATATTAAGAAATGAGTCGTAGTAGTAGAAGTAGGCCTCTCTCTAACCTTCTAGGTCCTGTGAGGCCCCGGTGGAGTTGTCTTTGTCCCCGGGTGAGACTCCGCTGTCACTGCTCTCAGTCTCCGAGATGTGGCCTGCCCCGTTCCTTAAAGGCTCCGGTTCAATCTCACCGTTCTCCTCTGGGACAGCCAGCTTCCTGTCAGCATCAGAGCCACTGGCAGGATCTGGAGTAGTGGTGGAGGTGAAGACTGATGGTGGGGTTGCTGGGTCGCCCAGAAGCGCCAGATCCACAACGACCGGATCTACGGGTCGGTGCTCGTCCTGTAGAAAGATTTAGTTTTCTGATAGATTACCCTTCCATCTCCAATGTCTGTACTTCTCTGTGCCTTATTAATCCAAGATAAAGCATTTGGACCAAAAGTTGAAGGATCATTACTTGTGTGCGGTTCAACAAGCTGTGAAGTGTGAGATACTTGCAACAGCTCGACAATGAAGACCAGAGACAGAGTTGAATTTACAAACAGTGTGCTGAATGAGCAGCGTGGATGATGGATAACACCTTGCGCCACTAAAAAGTCACATTAAGTGCTTTCCTCTGCCACATATGGAAGCATTTTCCGCATGATTTATTGTGCCTTTCCTCTCCTTCCTCAATCCCTCTGTCCTGCTCCTTAGACACGCTGACATTCTCAGGAGTTTGATTTGAAAAAAAAAAAAAAACGTAAGAGAAACTATGTGAAAAATGTCCCGCTATCTTGTTCTACCTCATTCTCCTTCAGAGCTGTGTCTCTGGTGTGGATCACTTCATTTGGTTTCCTCCAGGTCTTTGGTATAACAGAAGAGGTTTGATTTACTGCAAATAAAAGTGAAAACAATAAAAATGTGTCCTTTTAGTGTCATATTTTTCAACACATATTTCAAACTCGGGATACAATGCTTTGAAGACATTTACAACCTGTTTCATAGAAATTATAGCAATTATAGTAATTCTATAGTCAAGTGAGTCAACGAACAAACCTCAAAACAGAAAAAGACATAAACACTAACAAGACTGGAACAGTTCAAGTGAACCCACTTTGATTTAAAACCAGTTTTAAGTACTTACTTGTTTCAATTTTAACTTTTCGGCATTAAAATTTAAAAAGATCAGAAAAGTGAACATTGTAATAAATAGTATTAATTAAACCATGGCTTCATTGATTCATTTGCAAATACCTGAAGACAGACACTTAAAAAAAATCTAAAATCTAACCCCCTAACATATATTTTCTATGTTTAGCTGGTTTGGACTGCAACACTGTGCGACTTAAACATTTGTCCATTGTGCTATTAAGACCAAATGCAGGATTTGTGCAAATAGTGTATCCCGAGCAAAGTGAGCGATTCACTTGGTGCTTCACATTAATGAGTTTTATATTCACTAACCATAATGTAATTGAAAGTTATTGGCTCAGAATATTTTCTAGCCTAGTGGTTCCGATTTATAGTTATGCAGTTTGTAATGATATGCCATAACTTAATAATTGTATTTAAAAACACGTTTTGGAGCCTGGAGGTTCCTGGACCCCAGTTTAAGAATCCCTGCTTTAAAGAATGGCCGCTTAATGGTCAATAAAACAATAATGTGCTAACAGTAGTTTAGCATTTTATTTAAGATTCGGATTCCCTAAATATATATTCTTCTGTATGTATTTTACATACCTGTAGTGGGGCTCTTCCTGGTGAGTGAATTATGCTGTGACGCCGCTTCAGTCACGCTGCTATGCACCTCAGCTCCCACACTGGAGACCAGGTCCTTACTGTCTAGGGCCTTCTTCGACTCGTCGGCCTCTGCTGTGGCCTGCACCAAAGGCGGAAGGCCGGGTGGGGGCATAACCTGCAAAGCTGGAGCGGGACTTGAAGTCAGAGCGACCGGCACCACGGCCAAAGACGCCATGGGAGCAAGCTCGGCTGCAATGGGCACCTCCGGCCTGACATCAGAGGGCAACATTTCTGAAGAGGAATTCTCCTGGAAAGCAGGAGAAGAAGCGAGAGGACGTGCTGCAGCGGGGGAGGAGAGAGGTGGTGGCTCGTGAGCTGGGGAGTCCACTTCGGCCTCCATGTCCGCAAGACCGTTCACAGCCTTGGGAGCCAGCGGTGGCGAGACAGTCAGAGTCCGCAGGGCCACATCTGGGAGGGGCTTGTCTGTTTTGGGAATAAGAGGTGATGCCAAAGAATGGTTGTGGTCCCCGCCAGAGGGAGAGGGAGAGGAGGATGAGGAGGTCGAGGAGGGACGGTCAACGGCATTGACCGCTGTGGGCGGGACTGTCGAGGGGAAGGCAAGCTCTGGTTCAACAGTGGAAGAGGTTTCTGATACAGGAGCGCTGGCCTCCAGCGTCTCTGAAGGAGCTTCTGGATGCAGGGTCCCGGGTGAGGAAGACTTTTGGTCAAATGGCTCCAAATTTGGGGTTGCATCTGGTAGAAGAAAAGTACTAAAGTTAAACCTCAGCTGAACCACTATCATATATAATGTTTGGATTTGGTTTTGTCAATAAAGCTTTGACTTTGGTACAAATTACTATTTTTTAACTTTCAATAACATTTGTCTGACTTTTGAGATTCCACATTATTTAAGAGCAAGGAGAGGCACACCTGGCCCTGATTTGGCACCTGGAGCCCCAGTGGTCACTACTTGCTGCGGGTGCTGTTGCTGGGGCAAAGGGGGGTCCAATGCAAAGCCTCCAGAAGCGGCATGCTGCGGCTGAGGAGGCTGCGAGGGCGGCTGTAGTTCAGGAGTTTGCCTACTGCTCAGCTGCTGCTGTGATTTGAGGTAGAAAATAATAATAAAATGAAATAATGATAATAAATAATGAAATAATAAATGAGAAGAATGAGGGTGCGGCCATAACAACTAAACAAAAAGACACACAGACGCAGGCCAACATAGACACACTAAGTAAAGCAGCCCAGGTACCGAGATAAACAGCCCAACAGGGTGTACTTTATATTAGAAGACGGATTAAACAGGAGCAAAAGGAAGAGGTTGAAGTTTGAAACGTTCAGCAGCACTGGAGCCCTACCTGAGGGGGTGTAGGAGTAGAGGAAGGAGGACCGATAGGGGGCGTCGAGTTCCTGCTCCCTGAGCCCCCTGCCATGATCTCCTCAGTGATGTCCCTTCCACCCTGATTGGGGTCACGGATACGAATCTGGGAGGACAATGTCACAAAAAAAACATACCTCACTAAAGCACACAGGTCTAAGAACCTTGCCTTGTGTATTTAATAGATAAGGGGAGCTAATGCTACAGTAGTGTCTTTTAAAAATTGTAACTATTTTTTAATCACCACATTTATGGCTGTCTTGTGAAGAAGCAAACTACTAAGATACTCACTGTTTTCTTCTCACGCTTGGCTGGTGGAGGTTGCTGTGGTGTAGGCACTATGATGGGTGATGAGGCAGGGTACACAGTCTGCCCTGGGTAGTATGGTGGGCCAGCTGTGGGGACGGGGGCGGCGACAGACGGTGATACGGGTGCGTGATACCTGAGGGGATCTGTGCAGAGTCACAGCCAAAGAAAAAAAAACAGAATTTATTATTTTGAGGAAATGGTAGCAAGGGGTGTTCTGCTCATTAGCAATGAGTTGCAAAACTCACGATAGGGGGCAGGGTACTCCCCTGGTCCTGGACCTGGATAGAAGGTGCCAGACCCCGGGGGCTGGACAGAATACTGCTGAGGAGGCGCCACGTAGGGCGTGCTGTGTCGATACTGCAGGGAGACAAACACATTGCTAAGGACAAGAGTGGCAGAGTAACCTTCAAGTGTGGAAGCAGTGCTCTTCTCCTGAGGCACATTCAGATTAGTTTGCTTCACAGACAGACAAAACAAAATCTGATATTGTTAAATCCACCCGACCTTCTCATTCGGTGTGAAAAATACACTCAAAACCTTGTCGGCCAATAACATTCATTGCAGAGACAATTTAGTGAAAATCTGCAGTTGGAAATCTACTCACACTTGGACATTTTTACCATGGTGGAATAAGAGGTCATAAGCTCCTGGTGTCCTGCGCACACGCCGAGCATTCAAGTCATGGCTCGCGGGCTTGTCTCATCACTTTTATACTCCTGTTTTACTGCAATTTCTCCAATTTTGTGGCCATTTTCAGCCAAATTTGGACACACTTGTATTATTTCTACTGTGGATTGTGATTGCATTAATTAAATGATGTGTTTTGACGAGGTAGGTAAGTGTGTAGCGGGTTAGCGGGTTTAGATTAATTGATTGCATTTTATTTGTATTATGGACCTGCAAAGAGCAACTGCTATGACACAGCCATGGAGTCGTGCCATGCCTGAGACTACCTCATCCAATTGTGCCAAAAGAAGTGGAAGCAAGCTACGAGTGTGCTCACAACAGCCAAACATGCTTTCGGTATGAATTGGACCCAGGGACTTGGAGTACACTCCAAGATTCAGTCCAACTGGTATGAATTACACTTGTATTACTGAAAGGTAAACAATGATTCTTGTGTGTTTTTCTTTCTGCGTCTTTTTCCACGAAAAACATTGCGAAGTTTGAAGAGAACCAGTCGTAATGTGTTTACATCCAGTTCAATGGCCGTGCCTCACCTGTGAGATGTAGTACTGTGCAGCCTGTGGGGAAGGAAACGGCATGGGCGCCATGGTCATCATGATTGCTTGATTAGTGGGGTAGACGGCCGCCGTGGGAGCTTGGGAACCGGGCCGTATGGTGGGCGTGTTTGTGGGGATGGTGGGCCTCGCTGTCTGCATCTGAGCCCTCTGGAAAAACTGGAGTGAAAAAATGAGAGGAGAAATACCGGGTAAGGGAGGCAGTGGTTTGCATTTGTCATACAAATTCCATCCATTTTATGTAGTCTTATCACATTCAGTCACCATTTTAAATATAGCAGCTCTTCTATAATAAAGTAATGGACAAAGAACTGAAATGGCACTGACTCGTTTGATGTTCCAGGCAAAACTGTTCTACTCCAGTCCTGTAGGTGGCAATAATATTCATCCCGACATCTTTTTCCACCTGATATATTACTGCTCCACATGGTCACAATTCAACTAAATTTCTTAATATTCACCAAAACAGTCCAACTGTACTGTCTAACGCTGATCAACCAACATACAAACACCACCCATACCTCTCTCGTCCGTCACTTTCAAGCTTGTCAGAGGTAAAAATGTACAGGATTCCTTTAGCTGTGTATTGTTGAGCATATAATTATGCACCAAACACTCCAAAGGCCAAAAAGCCCCATGGCATCTTCAATTACATATAAATACTGTACACCAAGGAACAGTGATTCTACGGTTAAATGCATTAGTTAGCGCATTACTATAATACAGGGAGTGTACATCGCACAGAAAAAGGGTCCTTTTGTGACATCGCAGAAGCTCTGTGCTTTGAATAACAACTTTGAATCTCTTTTTAAGCGAATATCTGTACCAGCTTATTAAGTAGACGGTAAAGCATGTATAATGAACATTAACACAATGTCAAGCCTTATTATGGTGATACTATTATGGTGATACTGTGATATATCACAGGGTCGCCTAGCTCTACCTCACTAGGTAATTTTGAATAGTTCACCAAAGGGGTCAAATAATATTTGCTTCAACTCTTTGTTTTTTTATTACAACTGTTGAATTCAAACTTAATGCCTTCATACAATGATAAATTGCCACACATTTACTTGTAAATAAAGTAGTGTGCAGTTTAAATGTTGCCAGCCATAAACAAAATACAAATAGTCGACAACTTCCCATGTATTCGTTTTACTATTACTCCAAAAAAATTAAACAGGTTTATGTCAAATAGTTCAGAAATCCTTTCACAAAATGTAAAGGCAAAAAGTTAATAAAAGTTAATTTAAGGGGCCATTGGAATTTTGTAACGGCAGCCCTAGCCAATGGCACTCATCATAAATAAATTGAAATATGTACAGTTCATCCATGTGATCAGTATCAGTCGTATCGTAAATTAAACCATTACCAAAATAGTTTGACGATCTGAACCATATAGTAAGTATGACAAACAACCCCCCAAAAAACAACAACAAACAAATCAGAAAGGGGGGCCAACACAGTGCTTCCACCAACAAAGATCAGAATCAACTGTGTAGTAAAAATAGCTGGTGAAACACCCAACAAGGAAATGGCAATAACAATAAATCAGACTGAACGTCATTTGTTGAAATCAGCTCAGTGGAAATTGGGGAAGTGACCTGGGAAATGATGATAATCGGGAAGAGAAAAATAACTCAGAAAAGCTGGTCACGCATGCGGGTATCAGTCGTCAGAAAAAAAACAGATTGTCTTGCAAGAAGGGCTTTGAAATAAATCACTGGAACGCCTCTAGACCTGCATCCAGGCAACAGGCAAGAGGCTGCTAACAGAAAAAAAATGAAATGTAAACTAAAAACCCGACAACTATAACATAACATATGCATCTCTTTCATTCAGCATGCTTTTTGTGAATATGTGCAAGCGTGTTAAGACATGAGCCATACATGAGGAACACAAAAATGGCCATGAATAGAAAAAGTGTTCCTCTACAGAGACAATGAAGAAGATGGAAAGGGTCCATCACGTAAAACGCAGGGAGAAGGACGGGCACGGCTTGGGGATGAACCCTCATCACCATCATCATCATGCCATGCAGGTCTGCCGGGGGCAGAAGAGGCAAACGTGTTACCTGGATGGGCCTGAATCCTCCCTTGAGAGCAGGAAAAGAGAAAAAGCCAATTGCACCAGTGAGACTGCAGCCACACACACACACACACACTTCCATCTACCTGTCATAGACCACTTGGGACAAAAATATGAGCAGCACTGAGTGGGAGGTGGAGTGGAAAAAGCTTAGCAGGAACAATCAAAAGTTATTGGCTTGTCGACACAAAAGTACGTACCCCATCACAGATAGACATTTTGAATGGGTATCCCTCACTCTCTCATTCCTAAGGTGGCATATTGGAGTCCTAATAAAACTACATGGCTGTTAACTGCTACAGCAAGTATCCGAATATGGGTGATCGGAGTGACGATCTTATTTTCAGCACTCCCCTCTCTCATCAAAGTGCTTTTGCTCTTTGTTCAGGCTGCATTTGTAAATAAGAATCTGTTCTTAAATTGCTTGCCTGGGTAAATAAAGGTAAAATAAAGTAAAAATAATACAAAATAAATGTTGCACACTTCTAATTGTGGCGCTACTTTGAGTCATGTCCCCATCCTACACCGTATCGACACTAATAATAATAACAGGCTAGTCCCTTGTTGTGGATCATAGACGTAAAATGACACAGTAGGGTTGTGCGATATGGACTTTAGCATATATGGCCGGGCTGACAGGTAATGGAGGGCTGTGTTTGGTTACGTGAAGGTAAATCAAACACGGGAGAGGGAGGGAAACCAACTGAATATTGATACCAAGATATTTGGATCGATCCGCCCACTACTAGTGTGGCTAATGTATTTACAGTCAGAGGTTCTAGTACACAAAATGGGGTGTTGAGCTTCAAAAGAAAAAAATGGGAATCCAACTCCAAATTTGTCTAAAGTAGCTGAAAATGACATTTTTCCACCAGCTTCGCCCTTTTGGGAGCACATCCAATCGCACTCACACCCATGCCATTGAAGTTCAAAAGATGTTATTCACACCAAATACATGACGTAAAACTCATGCTTGCTTCAGGACCCACTCTTGACCAAGCCAATGGATTTTCTCACTGCTGCACATCGAGTGTCTTACAAGGACACAATGGACGTTTCTACCATTGGAATAAAAAGGCCACTGTTTGGCTTCATCTGCTATCCAACTCTACTTCCGTGGCAGTGCAACAGAGCATAGCGACAGTGACAGCCAGTGCATGCACTGTGTGTGTATGTGTGTGTGTGTGTGTGTATTTTAACACTAACAGCAGCACAACGCCCAACACTCTTTGACCTCATACGAGATACAGTCAGAAACAGCACAGAGAAGTGATGAGAGGCTGCCGACGGACGTCTGGATGACAGAGATCGTGGAAGGCATGACTCAGCAGACACAATGTGTGCCATCAGCAGTCGGACATGTTAGCGTCCGCAAGGTGAAAACACACTGATTTTACACAGCCAAGCATGACCTCCTTATCATGGCGTTCCTTCATAATCTAGTAACACGAATGTCTAACTTGAAGGACAGAGTGTTTTTCCTAATCAATCTTATTTCCCCCTTGAAAAACATAATAAATGTTTTATAAGGCATATGGTCTCTTTTTCCCTTGAATTCAGTGTATTATGGCTTATGACAATACCATTTATTTTAATAATCAAGAATATCAAGTGTGACTCAATACGGCTGCAAGAATCAGTCTGGAATATATAGTAGCGTTTCCACTACATACAAACATGACTTTCATGTTGGCACACAGAAAAATGAACGTTAATTATCATGCATCGCATCATCAAGCCTGGCGATCGATAGACACCCACCATTAAATACCCTACATGACGTTGTTAAATTACCATTTTAAGGCCAGTATGTACCTGATGGTGGGTCGGTCGCGGGCCCGTAGCAAACTGGTTGGAGTGTAGAAGAGGTCCAGCCGGGAGTGTGAAGCGGTGGCAGCACAAGGGACACAGAGATGGAAAAATGTGAAAAACTGAGCGACAAAGATGCAAAAAGGCATCACCATATTTTGCAATCAAGGAAATGGAGGAAGATGAATAAAGCAGAGATCTCCACCATTTTCAAGTACAAATTTAAAAGCATTTAATACATTTTTAAGCCCTCTATGAAAATATTAGGACTGTACCCAGCACAAAAAAAGAAGATAAACATCATTATTTAATTTGCCATGACGCATGCCTGGTTTCTTTTTAAGAAAGTGAAACAATGCAGGTAAGTACTGCAGTAAGAGTTTGAACAGTGTCAATGATTGTTTTATTTTTAGTATATACATATATAAGTTCTTTACAGGCTGCACGGTGGATGAGTGGTTAGAGCGCAGGCCTCACAGTTAGGAGACCCGAGTTCAATTCCACCCTCGGTCATGTCTGTGTGGAGTTTCTCCCCCGTGCATGCGTGGGTTACTTGGCGACTCCAAATTGTCCATAGGTATGAATGTGAGTGTGAATGGTTGTTTGTCTATATGTGCCCTGTGATTGGCTGGCCACCAGTCCAGGGTGTACCCCGCCTCTCGCCTGAAGACAGCTAAGATAGGCTCCAGCACCCCCGCGACCCTTGTGAGGATAAGCGGTAGAAAATGAATGAATGAATGACAGTGCAGTATTACCCCAAAGGTGCATGTACATCATTGATTTTACTTTGCAATTAAATTACACAGAGTGGACTTTATATAGTCCCCAGTATAGCCAACCCTCAGAATGTTAGAGAAATGCATCTGGACTCTATGGTACTGGTTAATCTCATTCATGAGTCAAGTCGTCTTTACTATCTGTGTAGGGCAGTGAATTATAAAAAAAAAAAAAAAATCATACTTTTACTGGTGGTGGGATATTGGGGCGACACTCACCGGGCGACTCTGTGGCTGTGCATTCATTGGCTGTGTCTGAGGAGAATACACTAGGGGAGCTGAACCAGCATTCTGCCCATGGTTATATGGAGACTGTAAAGAGTGGGAATACACAAGGAGGACAGGTCAGGTGATGTGTTATAATGAAAAAGACACTTCAGTCACAGTGTTATGGACGACAACACATATGGCATCAATTGTATTTTGATGCCGCTGCAAGAAATGCATTTAAATTGGGGTTGATTTCCTTTGCAAAGCGGTACCCTGAAGCTCTGCAAGTACTGCACTGGTTTTATTACTCATCTCA